>NC_141360.1:9280431-10739598 GCF_057382095.1 Aulonocara sp. 'chitande type north' Nkhata Bay
GAAAACAACAGAAGTGGAATGTACAGAACAGAGTTTGAATGAAAACAACAGAATTGGAATGTACAGAACAGAGTTTGAATGAAAACAACGGAATTAGAATGTACAGAACAGAGTTTGAATGAAAACAATGGAATTTGAATGAAAACAACAGAAGTAGAATGTACAGAACAGAATTTGAATAAAAACAACTGAAGCAGAATGTACAGAACAGAATTTGAATCAAAACAATGGAATTTGAATGAAAACAACGGAATTAGAATGAAAAAAACGGAATTAGAATGTACAGAACAGAGTTTGAATGAAAACAATGGAATTAGAATGTAGAGAACAGAGTTTGAATGAAAACAACAGAATTACAATGTACAGAACCGAGTTTGAATGAAAACAACGGAATTAGATTGTACAGAATAGAATTTGAATGAAAACAACTGAAGTAGAATGTACAGAACAGAATTTGAATGAAAACAACGGAATTAGAATGTACAGAACAGAGTTTGAATGAAAACAACGGAATTAGATTGTACAGAATAGAATTTGAATGAAAACAATGGAATTTGAATGAAAACAACAGAATTGGAATGTACAGAACAGAGTTTGAATGAAAACAACTGAAGTAGAATGTACAGAACAGAATTTGAAGAAAACAACGGAATTAGAATGTAGAGAACGGAATTTGAATCAAAACAATGGAATTTGAATGAAAACAACAGAAGTGGAATGTACAGACCAGAGTTTGAATGAAAACAACGGAATTTGAATGAACAGAACAGAATTTGCATCAAAACAATGAATTTGAATCAAAACAGTGGAATTTGAATGAAAACAACAGAATTTGAATGTACAGAACAGAGTTTGAATGAAAACAACGGAATTTGAATGAAAACAATGGAATTTGAATGAAAACAACAGAATTTGCATCAAAACAATGGAATTTGAATCAAAACAGTGGAATTTGAATGAAAACAACAGAATTGGAATGTACAGAACAGAGTTTGAATCAAAACAACGGAATTAAAATGTACAGAACAGAGTTTGAATGAAAACAATGGAATTTGAATGAAAACAACAGAAGTGGAATGTACAGAACAGAGTTTGAATGAAAACAACAGAATTAGAATGTACAGAACAGAGTTTGAATGAAAACAACGGAAATAGAATGTACACAACAGAGTTTGAATGAAAACAACGGAATTAGATTGTACAGAATAGAATTTGAATCAAAACAATGGAATTTGAATGAAAACAACAGAATTGGAATGTACAGAACAGAGTGTGAATGAAAACAACGGAATTAGAATGTACAGAACAGAATTTGAATCAAAACAGTGGAATGCGAATGAAAACAACGGAATTTGAATGAAAACAACGGAATTAGAATGTACAGAACGGAATTTGAATCAAAACAATGAAATTTTAATGAAAACAACGGAATTGGAATGTACAGAACAGAGTTTGAATCAAAACAACGGAATTAGAATGTACAGAACAGAGTTTGAATGAAAACAATGGAATTTGAATGAAAACAACAGAATTGGAATGTACAGAACAGAGTTTGAATGAAAACAACGGAATTTGAATGAAAACAATGGAATTTGAATGAAAACAACAGAATTGGAATGTACAGAACAGAGTTTGAATGAAAACAACGGAAATAGAATGTACAGAACAGAGTTTGAATGAAAACAACGGAATTAGATTGTACAGAATAGAATTTGAATCAAAACAATGGAGTTTGAATGAAAACAACGGAAATAGAATGTACAGAACAGAGTTTGAATGAAAACAACGGAATTAGATTGTACAGAATAGAATTTGAATCAAAACAATGGAATTTGAATGAAAACAACGGAATTTGAATGAAAACAACGGAATTAGAGTGTACAGAACAGAGTTTGAATCAAAACAACGGAATTAAAATGTACAGAACAGAGTTTGAATGAAAACAATGGAATTTGAATGAAAACAACAGAAGTGGAATGTACAGAACAGAGTTTGAATGAAAACAACAGAATTAGAATGTACAGAACAGAGTTTGAATGAAAACAACGGAAATAGAATGTACAGAACAGAATTTGAATCAAAACAGTGGAATGCGAATGAAAACAACGGAATTTGAATGAAAACAACGGAATTAGAATGTACAGAACGGAATTTGAATCAAAACAATGGAATTTTAATGAAAACAACGGAATTGGAATGTACAGAACAGAGTTTGAATGAAAACAATGGAATTTGAATGAAAACAACAGAAGTGGAATGTACAGAACAGAGTTTGAATGAAAACAATGAAATTTGAATGAAAACAACAGAAGTGGAATGTACAGAACAGAGTTTGAATGAAAACAACAGAATTGGAATGTACAGAACAGAGTTTGAATCAAAACAACGGAATTAGAATGTACAGAACAGAGTTTGAATGAAAACAATGGAATTTGAATGAAAACAACAGAAGTGGAATGTACAGAACAGAGTTTGAATGAAAACAACGGAATTTGAATGAACAGAACAGAATTTGAATCAAAACAATGGAATTTGAATGAAAACAACAGAATTGGAATGTACAGAACAGAGTTTGAATGAAAACAACAGAATTAGAATGTACAGAACAGAGTTTGAATGAAAACAATGGAATTTGAATGAAAACAACAGAAGTGGAATGTACAGAACAGAGTTTGAATGAAAACAACGGAATTTGAATGAACAGAACAGAATTTGAATCAAAACAATGGAATTTTAATGAAAACAACAGAATTGGAATGTACAGAACAGAGTTTGAATGAAAACAACAGAATTAGAATGTACAGAACAGAGTTTGAATCAAAACAACGGAATTAAAATTTACAGAACAGAGTTTGAATGAAAACAATGGAATTTGAATGAAAACAACAGAAGTGGAATGTACAGAACAGAGTTTGAATGAAAACAACAGAATTAGAATGTACAGAACAGAGTTTGAATGAAAACAACGGAAATAGAATGTACAGAACAGAGTTTGAATGAAAACAACGGAATTAGATTGTACAGAATAGAATTTGAATCAAAACAATGGAATTTGAATGAAAACAACAGAATTGGAATGTACAGAACAGAGTGTGAATGAAAACAACGGAATTAGAATGTACAGAACAGAATTTGAATCAAAACAGTGGAATGCGAATGAAAACAACGAAATTTGAATGAAAACAACGGAATTAGAATGTACAGAACGGAATTTGAATCAAAACAATGGAATTTTAATGAAAACAACGGAAGCAGAATGTACAGAACAGAGTTTGAATCAAAACAACGGAATTAGAATGTACAGAACAGAGTTTGAATGAAAACAATGGAATTAGAATGAAAACAACAGAATTGGAATGTACAGAACAGAGTTTGAATGAAAACAACAGAATTAGAATGTACAGAACAGAGTTTGAATGAAAACAACGGAAATAGAATGTACAGAACAGAGTTTGAATGAAAACAACGGAATTAGATTGTACAGAATAGAATTTGAATGAAAACAATGGAATTTGAATGAAAACAACGGAATTTGAATGAAAACAATGGAATTAGAGTGTACAGAACAGTGTTTGAATGAAAACAATGGAATTTTAATGAAAACAACGGAATTGGAATGTACAGAACAGAATTTGAATGAAAACAACGGAATTAGAATGTAGAGAACAGAATTTGAATCAAAACAATGGAATTTGAATGAAAACAACAGAATTGGAATGAACAGAACAGAGTTTGAATGAAAACAGTGGAATTTGAATGAAAACAACAGAAGTGGAATGTACAGAACAGAGTTTGAATGAAAACAACGGAATTTGAATGAAAACAATGGAATTTGAATGAAAACAACAGAATTGGAATGTACAGAACAGAGTTTGAATGAAAACAACAGAATTAGAATGTACAGAACAGAGTTTGAATGAAAACAACGGAAATAGAATGTACAGAACAGAGTTTGAATGAAAACAACGGAATTAGATTGTACAGAATAGAATTTGAATCAAAACAATGGAATTTGAATGAAAACAACGGAATTTGAATGAAAACAACGGAATTAGAGTGTACAGAACAGAGTTTGAATGAAAACCACTCAAGTAGAATGTACAGAACAGAATTTGAATAATAACAACTGAAGCAGAATGTACAGAACAGAATTTGAATCAAAACAGTGGAATTTGAATGAAAACAACGGAATTAGAATGAAAAAAACGGAATTAGAATGTACAGAACAGAGTTTGAATGAAAACAATGGAATTAGAATGTAGAGAACAGAGTTTGAATGAAAACAACAGAATTACAATGTACAGAACCGAGTTTGAATGAAAACAACGGAATTAGAATGTACAGAACAGAGTTTGAATGAAAACAACGGAATTAGAATGTAGAGAACAGAATTTGAATCAAAACAATGGAATTTGAATGAAAACAACAGAATTGGAATGTACAGAACAGAGTTTGAATGAAAACAACGGAATTAGAATGAACAGAACATAATTTGAATGAAAACAACGGAATTAGAATGAAAACAACAGAATTGGAATGTACAGAACAGAGTTTGAATGAAAACAACAGAATTAGAATGTACAGAACAGAGTTTGAATGAAAACAATGGAATTTGAATGAAAACAACAGAAGTGGAATGTACAGAACAGAGTTTGAATGAAAACAACGGAATTTGAATGAACAGAACAGAATTTGAATCAAAACAATGGAATTTGAATGAAAACAACAGAATTGGAATGTACAGAACAGAGTTTGAATGAAAACAACAGAATTAGAATGTACAGAACAGAGTTTGAATCAAAACAACGGAATTAAAATTTACAGAACAGAGTTTGAATGAAAACAATGGAATTTGAATGAAAACAACAGAAGTGGAATGTACAGAACAGAGTTTGAATGAAAACAACAGAATTAGAATGTACAGAACAGAGTTTGAATGAAAACAACGGAATTAAAATTTACAGAACAGAGTTTGAATGAAAACAATGGAATTTGAATGAAAACAACAGAAGTGGAATGTACAGAACAGAGTTTGAATGAAAACAACAGAATTAGAATGTACAGAACAGAGTGTGAATGAAAACAACGGAATTAGAATGTACAGAACAGAATTTGAATCAAAACAGTGGAATGCGAATGAAAACAATGAAATTTGAATGAAAACAACGGAATTAGAATGTACAGAACGGAATTTGAATCAAAACAATGGAATTTTAATGAAAACAACGGAAGCAGAATGTACAGAACAGAGTTTGAATCAAAACAACGGAATTAGAATGTACAGAACAGAGTTTGAATGAAAACAATGGAATTAGAATGAAAACAACAGAATTGGAATGTACAGAACAGAGTTTGAATGAAAACAACAGAATTAGAATGTACAGAACAGAGTTTGAATGAAAACAACGGAAATAGAATGTACAGAACAGAGTTTGAATGAAAACAACGGAATTAGATTGTACAGAATAGAATTTGAATCAAAACAATGGAATTTGAATGAAAACAACGGAATTTGAATGAAAACAATGGAATTAGAGTGTACAGAACAGTGTTTGAATGAAAACAATGGAATTTTAATGAAAACAACGGAATTGGAATGTACAGAACAGAATTTGAATGAAAACAACGGAATTAGAATGTAGAGAACAGAATTTGAATCAAAACAATGGAATTTGAATGAAAACAACAGAATTGGAATGAACAGAACAGAGTTTGAATGAAAACAGTGGAATTTGAATGAAAACAACAGAAGTGGAATGTACAGAACAGAGTTTGAATGAAAACAACGGAATTTGAATGAAAACAATGGAATTTGAATGAAAACAACAGAATTGGAATGTACAGAACAGAGTTTGAATGAAAACAACGGAATTAGAATGTACAGAACAGAGTTTGAATGAAAACAACGGAAATAGAATGTACAGAACAGAGTTTGAATGAAAACAACGGAATTAGATTGTACAGAATAGAATTTGAATCAAAACAATGGAATTTGAATGAAAACAACGGAATTTGAATGAAAACAACGGAATTAGAGTGTACAGAACAGAGTTTGAATGAAAACCACTCAGGTAGAATGTACAGAACAGAATTTGAATAAAAACAACTGAAGCAGAATGTACAGAACAGAATTTGAATCAAAACAGTGGAATTTGAATGAAAACAACGGAATTAGAATGAAAAAAACGGAATTAGAATGTACAGAACAGAGTTTGAATGAAAACAATGGAATTAGAATGTAGAGAACAGAGTTTGAATGAAAACAACAGAATTACAATGTACAGAACCGAGTTTGAATGAAAACAACGGAATTAGAATGTACAGAACAGAGTTTGAATGAAAACAACGGAAATAGAATGTACAGAACAGAGTTTGAATGAAAACAACGGAATTAGATTGTACAGAATAGAATTTGAATCAAAACAATGGAATTTGAATGAAAACAACGGAATTTGAATGAAAACAATGGAATTAGAGTGTACAGAACAGTGTT
Organism: Aulonocara sp. 'chitande type north' Nkhata Bay; assembly: GCF_057382095.1. Lineage (NCBI taxonomy): Eukaryota > Metazoa > Chordata > Actinopteri > Cichliformes > Cichlidae > Aulonocara > Aulonocara sp. 'chitande type north' Nkhata Bay. The sequence goes on from NC_141360.1 coordinate 9,286,925, forward strand.
TGAATGAAAACAATGGAATTTTAATGAAAACAACGGAATTGGAATGTACAGAAGAGAATTTGAATGAAAACAACGGAATTAGAATGTAGAGAACAGAATTTGAATCAAAACAATGGAATTTGAATGAAAACAACAGAATTGGAATGAACAGAACAGAGTTTGAATGAAAACAGTGGAATTTGAATGAAAACAACAGAAGTGGAATGTACAGAACAGAGTTTGAATGAAAACAACGGAATTTGAATGAAAACAATGGAATTTGAATGAAAACAACAGAATTGGAATGTACAGAACAGAGTTTGAATGAAAACAACAGAATTAGAATGTACAGAACAGAGTTTGAATGAAAACAACGGAAATAGAATGTACAGAACAGAGTTTGAATGAAAACAACGGAATTAGATTGTACAGAATAGAATTTGAATCAAAACAATGGAATTTGAATGAAAACAACGGAATTTGAATGAAAACAACGGAATTAGAGTGTACAGAACAGAGTTTGAATGAAAACCACTCAAGTAGAATGTACAGAACAGAATTTGAATAAAAACAACTGAAGCAGAATGTACAGAACAGAATTTGAATCAAAACAGTGGAATTTGAATGAAAACAACAGAATTAGAATGAAAAAAACGGAATTAGAATGTACAGAACAGAGTTTGAATGAAAACAACAGAATTACAATGTACAGAACCGAGTTTGAATGAAAACAACGGAATTAGAATGTACAGAACAGAGTTTGAATGAAAACAACGGAATTAGAATGTAGAGAACAGAATTTGAATCAAAACAATGGAATTTGAATGAAAACAACAGAATTGGAATGTACAGAACAGAGTTTGAATGAAAACAACAGAATTAGAATGTACAGAACAGAGTTTGAATGAAAACAACAGAAATAGAATGTACAGAACAGAGTTTGAATGAAAACAACGGAATTAGATTGTACAGAATAGAATTTGAATCAAAACAATGGAATTTGAATGAAAACAACAGAATTGGAATGTACAGAACAGAGTGTGAATGAAAACAACGGAATTAGAATGTACAGAACAGAATTTGAATCAAAACAGTGGAATGCGAATGAAAACAACGAAATTTGAATGAAAACAACGGAATTAGAATGTACAGAACGGAATTTGAATCAAAACAATGGAATTTTAATGAAAACAACGGAAGCAGAATGTACAGAACAGAGTTTGAATCAAAACAACGGAATTAGAATGTACAGAACAGAGTTTGAATGAAAACAATGGAATTAGAATGAAAACAACAGAATTGGAATGTACAGAACAGAGTTTGAATGAAAACAACAGAATTAGAATGTACAGAACAGAGTTTGAATGAAAACAACGGAAATAGAATGTACAGAACAGAGTTTGAATGAAAACAACGGAATTAGATTGTACAGAATAGAATTTGAATCAAAACAATGGAATTTGAATGAAAACAACGGAATTTGAATGAAAACAATGGAATTAGAGTGTACAGAACAGTGTTTGAATGAAAACAATGGAATTTTAATGAAAACAACGGAATTGGAATGTACAGAACAGAATTTGAATGAAAACAACGGAATTAGAATGTAGAGAACAGAATTTGAATCAAAACAATGGAATTTGAATGAAAACAACAGAATTGGAATGAACAGAACAGAGTTTGAATGAAAACAGTGGAATTTGAATGAAAACAACAGAAGTGGAATGTACAGAACAGAGTTTGAATGAAAACAACGGAATTTGAATGAAAACAATGGAATTTGAATGAAAACAACAGAATTGGAATGTACAGAACAGAGTTTGAATGAAAACAACGGAATTAGAATGTACAGAACAGAGTTTGAATGAAAACAACGGAAATAGAATGTACAGAACAGAGTTTGAATGAAAACAACGGAATTAGATTGTACAGAATAGAATTTGAATCAAAACAATGGAATTTGAATGAAAACAACGGAATTTGAATGAAAACAACGGAATTAGAGTGTACAGAACAGAGTTTGAATGAAAACCACTCAAGTAGAATGTACAGAACAGAATTTGAATAAAAACAACTGAAGCAGAATGTACAGAACAGAATTTGAATCAAAACAGTGGAATTTGAATGAAAACAACGGAATTAGAATGAAAAAAACGGAATTAGAATGTACAGAACAGAGTTTGAATGAAAACAATGGAATTAGAATGTAGAGAACAGAGTTTGAATGAAAACAACAGAATTACAATGTACAGAACCGAGTTTGAATGAAAACAACGGAATTAGAATGTACAGAACAGAGTTTGAATGAAAACAACGGAAATAGAATGTACAGAACAGAGTTTGAATGAAAACAACGGAATTAGATTGTACAGAATAGAATTTGAATCAAAACAATGGAATTTGAATGAAAACAACGGAATTTGAATGAAAACAATGGAATTAGAGTGTACAGAACAGTGTTTGAATGAAAACAATGGAATTTTAATGAAAACAACGGAATTGGAATGTACAGAACAGAATTTGAATGAAAACAACGGAATTAGAATGTAGAGAACAGAATTTGAATCAAAACAATGGAATTTGAATGAAAACAACAGAATTGGAATGAACAGAACAGAGTTTGAATGAAAACAGTGGAATTTGAATGAAAACAACAGAATTGGAATGTACAGAACAGAGTTTGAATGAAAACAACAGAATTAGAATGTACAGAACAGAGTTTGAATGAAAACAACGGAAATAGAATGTACAGAACAGAGTTTGAATGAAAACAACGGAATTAGATTGTACAGAATAGAATTTGAATCAAAACAATGGAATTTGAATGAAAACAACGGAATTTGAATGAAAACAACAGAATTGGAATGTACAGAACAGAGTTTGAATCAAAACAACGGAATTAAAATGTACAGAACAGAGTTTGAATGAAAACAATGGAATTTGAATGAAAACAACAGAAGTGGAATGTACAGAACAGAGTTTGAATGAAAACAACAGAATTAGAATGTACAGAACAGAGTTTGAATGAAAACAACGGAAATAGAATGTACAGAACAGAATTTGAATCAAAACAGTGGAATGCGAATGAAAACAACGGAATTTGAATGAAAACAACGGAATTAGAATGTACAGAACGGAATTTGAATCAAAACAATGGAATTTTAATGAAAACAACGGAATTGGAATGTACAGAACAGAGTTTGAATGAAAACAATGGAATTTGAATGAAAACAACAGAAGTGGAATGTACAGAACAGAGTTTGAATGAAAACAATGAAATTTGAATGAAAACAACAGAAGTGGAATGTACAGAACAGAGTTTGAATCAAAACAACGGAATTAGAATGTACAGAACAGAGTTTGAATGAAAACAACGGAATTTGAATGAACAGAACAGAATTTGAATCAAAACAATGGAATTTGAATGAAAACAACAGAATTGGAATGTACAGAACAGAGTTTGAATGAAAACAACAGAATTAGAATGTACAGAACAGAGTTTGAATCAAAACAACGGAATTAAAATTTACAGAACAGAGTTTGAATGAAAACAATGGAATTTGAATGAAAACAACAGAAGTGGAATGTACAGAACAGAGTTTGAATGAAAACAACGGAAATAGAATGTACAGAACAGAGTTTGAATGAAAACAACGGAATTAGATTGTACAGAATAGAATTTGAATCAAAACAATGGAATTTGAATGAAAACAACAGAATTGGAATGTACAGAACAGAGTTTGAATGAAAACAACTGAAGTAGAATGTACAGAACAGAATTTGAATGAAAACAACGGAATTAGAATGTAGAGAACGGAATTTGAATGAAAACAATGGAATTTGAACGAAAACAACAGAAGTGGAATGTACAGACCAGAGTTTGAATGAAAACAACGGAATTTGAATGAACAGAACAGAATTTGCATCAAAACAATGGAATTTGAATCAAAACAGTAGAATTTGAATGAAAACAACAGAATTGGAATGTACAGAACAGAGTTTGAATCAAAACAACGGAATTAAAATGTACAGAACAGAGTTTGAATGAAAACAATGGAATGTGAATGAAAACAACAGAAGTGGAATGTACAGAACAGAGTTTGAATGAAAACAACAGAATTAGAATGTACAGAACAGAGTTTGAATGAAAACAACGGAAATAGAATGTACAGAACAGAATTTGAATCAAAACAGTGGAATGCGAATGAAAACAACGAAATTTGAATGAAAACAACGGAATTAGAATGTACAGAACGGAATTTGAATCAAAACAATGGAATTTTAATGAAAACAACGGACGCAGAATGTACAGAACAGAGTTTGAATCAAAACAACGGAATTAGAATGTACAGAACAGAGTTTGAATGAAAACAATGGAATTAGAATGAAAACAACAGAATTGGAATGTACAGAACAGAGTTTGAATGAAAACAACAGAATTAGAATGTACAGAACAGAGTTTGAATGAAAACAACGGAAATAGAATGTACAGAACAGAGTTTGAATGAAAACAACGGAATTAGATTGTACAGAATAGAATTTGAATCAAAACAATGGAATTTGAATGAAAACAACGGAATTTGAATGAAAACAATGGAATTAGAGTGTACAGAACAGTGTTTGAATGAAAACAATGGAATTTGAATGAAAACAACGGAATTTGAATGAAAACAACGGAATTAGAGTGTACAGAACAGAGTTTGAATGAAAACCACTCAAGTAGAATGTACAGAACAGAATTTGAATAAAAACAACTGAAGCAGAATGTACAGAACAGAATTTGAATCAAAACAGTGGAATTTGAATGAAAACAACGGAATTAGAATGAAAAAAACAGAAGTGGAATGTACAGAACAGAGTTTGAATGAAAACAATGAAATTTGAATGAAAACAACAGAAGTGGAATGTACAGAACAGAGTTTGAATGAAAACAACAGAATTGGAATGTACAGAACAGAGTTTGAATGAAAACAATGGAATTAGAATGTAGAGAACAGAGTTTGAATGAAAACAACAGAATTACAATGTACAGAACCGAGTTTGAATGAAAACAACGGAATTAGAATGTACAGAACAGAGTTTGAATGAAAACAACGGAATTAGAATGTAGAGAACAGAATTTGAATCAAAACAATGGAATTTGAATGAAAACAACAGAATTGGAATGTACAGAACAGAGTTTGAATGAAAACAACGGAATTAGAATGAACAGAACAGAATTTGAATGAAAACAACGGAATTAGAATGTACAGAACAGAGTTTGAATGAAAACAACTGAAGTAGAATGTACAGAACAGAGTTTGAATGAAAACAACGGAAATAGAATGTACAGAACAGAGTTTGAATGAAAACAACGGAATTAGATTGTACAGAATAGAATTTGAATCAAAACAATGGAATTTGAATGAAAACAACGGAATTTGAATGAAAACAACGGAATTAGAGTGTACAGAACAGAGTTTGAATGAAAACCACTCAAGTAGAATGTACAGAACAGAATTTGAATAAAAACAACTGAAGCAGAATGTACAGAACAGAATTTGAATCAAAACAGTGGAATTTGAATGAAAACAACGGAATTAGAATGAAAAAAACGGAATTAGAATGTACAGAACAGAGTTTGAATGAAAACAATGGAATTAGAATGTAGAGAACAGAGTTTGAATGAAAACAACAGAATTACAATGTACAGAACCGAGTTTGAATGAAAACAACGGAATTAGAATGTACAGAACAGAGTTTGAATGAAAACAACGGAAATAGAATGTACAGAACAGAGTTTGAATGAAAACAACGGAATTAGATTGTACAGAATAGAATTTGAATCAAAACAATGGAATTTGAATGAAAACAACGGAATTTGAATGAAAACAACGGAATTAGAGTGTACAGAACAGAGTTTGAATGAAAACCACTCAAGTAGAATGTACAGAACAGAATTTGAATAAAAACAACTGAAGCAGAATGTACAGAACAGAATTTGAATCAAAACAGTGGAATTTGAATGAAAACAACAGAATTAGAATGAAAAAAACGGAATTAGAATGTACAGAACAGAGTTTGAATGAAAACAACAGAATTACAATGTACAGAACCGAGTTTGAATGAAAACAACGGAATTAGAATGTACAGAACAGAGTTTGAATGAAAACAACGGAATTAGAATGTAGAGAACAGAATTTGAATCAAAACAATGGAATTTGAATGAAAACAACAGAATTGGAATGTACAGAACAGAGTTTGAATGAAAACAACAGAATTAGAATGTACAGAACAGAGTTTGAATGAAAACAACAGAAATAGAATGTACAGAACAGAGTTTGAATGAAAACAACGGAATTAGATTGTACAGAATAGAATTTGAATCAAAACAATGGAATTTGAATGAAAACAACAGAATTGGAATGTACAGAACAGAGTGTGAATGAAAACAACGGAATTAGAATGTACAGAACAGAATTTGAATCAAAACAGTGGAATGCGAATGAAAACAACGAAATTTGAATGAAAACAACGGAATTAGAATGTACAGAACGGAATTTGAATCAAAACAATGGAATTTTAATGAAAACAACGGAAGCAGAATGTACAGAACAGAGTTTGAATCAAAACAACGGAATTAGAATGTACAGAACAGAGTTTGAATGAAAACAATGGAATTAGAATGAAAACAACAGAATTGGAATGTACAGAACAGAGTTTGAATGAAAACAACAGAATTAGAATGTACAGAACAGAGTTTGAATGAAAACAACGGAAATAGAATGTACAGAACAGAGTTTGAATGAAAACAACGGAATTAGATTGTACAGAATAGAATTTGAATGAAAACAATGGAATTTGAATGAAAACAACGGAATTTGAATGAAAACAATGGAATTAGAGTGTACAGAACAGTGTTTGAATGAAAACAATGGAATTTTAATGAAAACAACGGAATTGGAATGTACAGAACAGAATTTGAATGAAAACAACGGAATTAGAATGTAGAGAACAGAATTTGAATCAAAACAATGGAATTTGAATGAAAACAACAGAATTGGAATGAACAGAACAGAGTTTGAATGAAAACAGTGGAATTTGAATGAAAACAACAGAAGTGGAATGTACAGAACAGAGTTTGAATGAAAACAACGGAATTTGAATGAAAACAATGGAATTTGAATGAAAACAACAGAATTGGAATGTACAGAACAGAGTTTGAATGAAAACAACGGAATTAGAATGTACAGAACAGAGTTTGAATGAAAACAACGGAAATAGAATGTACAGAACAGAGTTTGAATGAAAACAACGGAATTAGATTGTACAGAATAGAATTTGAATCAAAACAATGGAATTTGAATGAAAACAACGGAATTTGAATGAAAACAACGGAATTAGAGTGTACAGAACAGAGTTTGAATGAAAACCACTCAAGTAGAATGTACAGAACAGAATTTGAATAAAAACAACTGAAGCAGAATGTACAGAACAGAATTTGAATCAAAACAGTGGAATTTGAATGAAAACAACGGAATTAGAATGAAAAAAACGGAATTAGAATGTACAGAACAGAGTTTGAATGAAAACAATGGAATTAGAATGTAGAGAACAGAGTTTGAATGAAAACAACAGAATTACAATGTACAGAACCGAGTCTGAATGAAAACAACGGAATTAGAATGTACAGAACAGAGTTTGAATGAAAACAACGGAAATAGAATGTACAGAACAGAGTTTGAATGAAAACAACGGAATTAGATTGTACAGAATAGAATTTGAATCAAAACAATGGAATTTGAATGAAAACAACGGAATTTGAATGAAAACAATGGAATTAGAGTGTACAGAACAGTGTTTGAATGAAAACAATGGAATTTTAATGAAAACAACGGAATTGGAATGTACAGAACAGAATTTGAATGAAAACAACGGAATTAGAATGTAGAGAACAGAATTTGAATCAAAACAATGGAATTTGAATGAAAACAACAGAATTGGAATGAACAGAACAGAGTTTGAATGAAAACAGTGGAATTTGAATGAAAACAACAGAATTGGAATGTACAGAACAGAGTTTGAATGAAAACAACAGAATTAGAATGTACAGAACAGAGTTTGAATGAAAACAACGGAAATAGAATGTACAGAACAGAGTTTGAATGAAAACAACGGAATTAGATTGTACAGAATAGAATTTGAATCAAAACAATGGAATTTGAATGAAAACAACGGAATTTGAATGAAAACAACAGAATTGGAATGTACAGAACAGAGTTTGAATCAAAACAACGGAATTAAAATGTACAGAACAGAGTTTGAATGAAAACAATGGAATTTGAATGAAAACAACAGAAGTGGAATGTACAGAACAGAGTTTGAATGAAAACAACAGAATTAGAATGTACAGAACAGAGTTTGAATGAAAACAACGGAAATAGAATGTACAGAACAGAATTTGAATCAAAACAGTGGAATGCGAATGAAAACAACGGAATTTGAATGAAAACAACGGAATTAGAATGTACAGAACGGAATTTGAATCAAAACAATGGAATTTTAATGAAAACAACGGAATTGGAATGTACAGAACAGAGTTTGAATGAAAACAATGGAATTTGAATGAAAACAACAGAAGTGGAATGTACAGAACAGAGTTTGAATGAAAACAATGAAATTTGAATGAAAACAACAGAAGTGGAATGTACAGAACAGAGTTTGAATCAAAACAACGGAATTAGAATGTACAGAACAGAGTTTGAATGAAAACAACGGAATTTGAATGAACAGAACAGAATTTGAATCAAAACAATGGAATTTGAATGAAAACAACAGAATTGGAATGTACAGAACAGAGTTTGAATGAAAACAACAGAATTAGAATGTACAGAACAGAGTTTGAATCAAAACAACGGAATTAAAATTTACAGAACAGAGTTTGAATGAAAACAATGGAATTTGAATGAAAACAACAGAAGTGGAATGTACAGAACAGAGTTTGAATGAAAACAACGGAAATAGAATGTACAGAACAGAGTTTGAATGAAAACAACGGAATTAGATTGTACAGAATAGAATTTGAATCAAAACAATGGAATTTGAATGAAAACAACAGAATTGGAATGTACAGAACAGAGTTTGAATGACAACAACTGAAGTAGAATGTACAGAACAGAATTTGAATGAAAACAACGGAATTAGAATGTAGAGAACGGAATTTGAATGAAAACAATGGAATTTGAATGAAAACAACAGAAGTGGAATGTACAGACCAGAGTTTGAATGAAAACAACGGAATTTGAATGAACAGAACAGAATTTGCATCAAAACAATGGAATTTGAATCAAAACAGTAGAATTTGAATGAAAACAACAGAATTGGAATGTACAGAACAGAGTTTGAATCAAAACAACGGAATTAAAATGTACAGAACAGAGTTTGAATGAAAACAATGGAATGTGAATGAAAACAACAGAAGTGGAATGTACAGAACAGAGTTTGAATGAAAACAACAGAATTAGAATGTACAGAACAGAGTTTGAATGAAAACAACGGAAATAGAATGTACAGAACAGAATTTGAATCAAAACAGTGGAATGCGAATGAAAACAACGAAATTTGAATGAAAACAACGGAATTAGAATGTACAGAACGGAATTTGAATCAAAACAATGGAATTTTAATGAAAACAACGGACGCAGAATGTACAGAACAGAGTTTGAATCAAAACAACGGAATTAGAATGTACAGAACAGAGTTTGAATGAAAACAATGGAATTAGAATGAAAACAACAGAATTGGAATGTACAGAACAGAGTTTGAATGAAAACAACAGAATTAGAATGTACAGAACAGAGTTTGAATGAAAACAACGGAAATAGAATGTACAGAACAGAGTTTGAATGAAAACAACGGAATTAGATTGTACAGAATAGAATTTGAATCAAAACAATGGAATTTGAATGAAAACAACGGAATTTGAATGAAAACAATGGAATTAGAGTGTACAGAACAGTGTTTGAATGAAAACAATGGAATTTGAATGAAAACAACGGAATTTGAATGAAAACAACGGAATTAGAGTGTACAGAACAGAGTTTGAATGAAAACCACTCAAGTAGAATGTACAGAACAGAATTTGAATAAAAACAACTGAAGCAGAATGTACAGAACAGAATTTGAATCAAAACAGTGGAATTTGAATGAAAACAACGGAATTAGAATGAAAAAAACAGAAGTGGAATGTACAGAACAGAGTTTGAATGAAAACAATGAAATTTGAATGAAAACAACAGAAGTGGAATGTACAGAACAGAGTTTGAATGAAAACAACAGAATTGGAATGTACAGAACAGAGTTTGAATGAAAACAATGGAATTAGAATGTAGAGAACAGAGTTTGAATGAAAACAACAGAATTACAATGTACAGAACCGAGTTTGAATGAAAACAACGGAATTAGAATGTACAGAACAGAGTTTGAATGAAAACAACGGAATTAGAATGTAGAGAACAGAATTTGAATCAAAACAATGGAATTTGAATGAAAACAACAGAATTGGAATGTACAGAACAGAGTTTGAATGAAAACAACGGAATTAGAATGAACAGAACAGAATTTGAATGAAAACAACGGAATTAGAATGTACAGAACAGACTTTGAATGAAAACAACTGAAGTAGAATGTACAGAACAGAGTTTGAATGAAAACAACGGAAATAGAATGTACAGAACAGAGTTTGAATGAAAACAACGGAATTAGATTGTACAGAATAGAATTTGAATCAAAACAATGGAATTTGAATGAAAACAACGGAATTTGAATGAAAACAACGGAATTAGAGTGTACAGAACAGAGTTTGAATGAAAACCACTCAAGTAGAATGTACAGAACAGAATTTGAATAAAAACAACTGAAGCAGAATGTACAGAACAGAATTTGAATCAAAACAGTGGAATTTGAATGAAAACAACGGAATTAGAATGAAAAAAACGGAATTAGAATGTACAGAACAGAGTTTGAATGAAAACAATGGAATTAGAATGTAGAGAACAGAGTTTGAATGAAAACAACAGAATTACAATGTACAGAACCGAGTTTGAATGAAAACAACGGAATTAGAATGTACAGAACAGAGTTTGAATGAAAACAACGGAATTAGAATGTAGAGAACAGAATTTGAATCAAAACAATGGAATTTGAATGAAAACAACAGAATTGGAATGTACAGAACAGAGTTTGAATGAAAACAACGGAATTAGAATGAACAGAACAGAATTTGAATGAAAACAACGGAATTAGAATGTACAGAACAGAGTTTGAATGAAAACAACTGAAGTAGAATGTACAGAACAGAATTTGAATGAAAACAACGGAATTAGAATGTACAGAACAGAGTTTGAATGAAAACAACGGAATTAGATTGTACAGAATAGAATTTGAATGAAAACAATGGAATTTGAATGAAAACAACAGAATTGGAATGTACAGAACAGAGTTTGAATGAAAACAACTGAAGTAGAATGTACAGAACAGAATTTGAATGAAAACAACGGAATTAGAATGTAGAGAACGGAATTTGAATCAAAACAATGGAATTTGAATGAAAACAACAGAAGTGGAATGTACAGACCAGAGTTTGAATGAAAACAACGGAATTTGAATGAACAGAACAGAATTTGCATCAAAACAATGGAATTTGAATCAAAACAGTGGAATTTGAATGAAAACAACAGAATTTGAATGTACAGAACAGAGTTTGAATGAAAACAACGGAATTTGAATGAAAACAACGGAATTAGAGTGTACAGAACAGAGTTTGAATGAAAACCACTCAAGTAGAATGTACAGAACAGAATTTGAATAAAAACAACTGAAGCAGAATGTACAGAACAGAATTTGAATCAAAACAGTGGAATTTGAATGAAAACAACGGAATTAGAATGAAAAAAACAGAAGTGGAATGTACAGAACAGAGTTTGAATGAAAACAATGAAATTTGAATGAAAACAACAGAAGTGGAATGTACAGAACAGAGTTTGAATGAAAACAACAGAATTGGAATGTACAGAACAGAGTTTGAATGAAAACAATGGAATTAGAATGTAGAGAACAGAGTTTGAATGAAAACAACAGAATTACAATGTACAGAACCGAGTTTGAATGAAAACAACGGAATTAGAATGTACAGAACAGAGTTTGAATGAAAACAACGGAATTAGAATGTAGAGAACAGAATTTGAATCAAAACAATGGAATTTGAATGAAAACAACAGAATTGGAATGTACAGAACAGAGTTTGAATGAAAACAACGGAATTAGAATGAACAGAACAGAATTTGAATGAAAACAACGGAATTAGAATGTACAGAACAGAGTTTGAATGAAAACAACTGAAGTAGAATGTACAGAACAGAGTTTGAATGAAAACAACGGAAATAGAATGTACAGAACAGAGTTTGAATGAAAACAACGGAATTAGATTGTACAGAATAGAATTTGAATCAAAACAATGGAATTTGAATGAAAACAACGGAATTTGAATGAAAACAACGGAATTAGAGTGTACAGAACAGAGTTTGAATGAAAACCACTCAAGTAGAATGTACAGAACAGAATTTGAATAAAAACAACTGAAACAGAATGTACAGAACAGAATTTGAATCAAAACAGTGGAATTTGAATGAAAACAACGGAATTAGAATGAAAAAAACGGAATTAGAATGTACAGAACAGAGTTTGAATGAAAACAATGGAATTAGAATGTAGAGAACAGAGTTTGAATGAAAACAACAGAATTACAATGTACAGAACCGAGTTTGAATGAAAACAACGGAATTAGAATGTACAGAACAGAGTTTGAATGAAAACAACGGAATTAGAATGTAGAGAACAGAATTTGAATCAAAACAATGGAATTTGAATGAAAACAACAGAATTGGAATGTACAGAACAGAGTTTGAATGAAAACAACGGAATTAGAATGAACAGAACAGAATTTGAATGAAAACAACGGAATTAGAAGGTACAGAACAGAGTTTGAATGAAAACAATGGAATTTGAATGAAAACAACAGAAGTGGAATGTACAGAACAGAGTTTGAATGAAAACAATGAAATTTGAATGAAAACAACAGAAGTGGAATGTACAGAACAGAGTTTGAATGAAAACAACAGAATTGGAATGTACAGAACAGAGTTTGAATGAAAACAACGGAATTAGAATGTACAGAACAGAGTTTGAATGAAAACAATGGAATTTGAATGAAAACAACAGAAGTAGAATGTACAGAACAGAATTTGAATAAAAACAACTGAAGCAGAATGTACAGAACAGAATTTGAATCAAAACAATGGAATTTGAATGAAAACAACGGAATTAGAATGAAAAAAACGGAATTAGAATGTACAGAACAGAGTTTGAATGAAAACAATGGAATTAGAATGTAGAGAACAGAGTTTGAATGAAAACAACAGAATTACAATGTACAGAACCGAGTTTGAATGAAAACAACGGAATTAGATTGTACAGAATAGAATTTGAATGAAAACAACTGAAGTAGAATGTACAGAACAGAATTTGAATGAAAACAACGGAATTAGAATGTACAGAACAGAGTTTGAATGAAAACAACGGAATTAGATTGTACAGAATAGAATTTGAATGAAAACAATGGAATTTGAATGAAAACAACAGAATTGGAATGTACAGAACAGAGTTTGAATGAAAACAACTGAAGTAGAATGTACAGAACAGAATTTGAAGAAAACAACGGAATTAGAATGTAGAGAACGGAATTTGAATCAAAACAATGGAATTTGAATGAAAACAACAGAAGTGGAATGTACAGACCAGAGTTTGAATGAAAACAACGGAATTTGAATGAACAGAACAGAATTTGCATCAAAACAATGAATTTGAATCAAAACAGTGGAATTTGAATGAAAACAACAGAATTTGAATGTACAGAACAGAGTTTGAATGAAAACAACGGAATTTGAATGAAAACAATGGAATTTGAATGAAAACAACAGAATTTGCATCAAAACAATGGAATTTGAATCAAAACAGTGGAATTTGAATGAAAACAACAGAATTGGAATGTACAGAACAGAGTTTGAATCAAAACAACGGAATTAAAATGTACAGAACAGAGTTTGAATGAAAACAATGGAATTTGAATGAAAACAACAGAAGTGGAATGTACAGAACAGAGTTTGAATGAAAACAACAGAATTAGAATGTACAGAACAGAGTTTGAATGAAAACAACGGAAATAGAATGTACACAACAGAGTTTGAATGAAAACAACGGAATTAGATTGTACAGAATAGAATTTGAATCAAAACAATGGAATTTGAATGAAAACAACAGAATTGGAATGTACAGAACAGAGTGTGAATGAAAACAACGGAATTAGAATGTACAGAACAGAATTTGAATCAAAACAGTGGAATGCGAATGAAAACAACGGAATTTGAATGAAAACAACGGAATTAGAATGTACAGAACGGAATTTGAATCAAAACAATGAAATTTTAATGAAAACAACGGAATTGGAATGTACAGAACAGAGTTTGAATCAAAACAACGGAATTAGAATGTACAGAACAGAGTTTGAATGAAAACAATGGAATTTGAATGAAAACAACAGAATTGGAATGTACAGAACAGAGTTTGAATGAAAACAACGGAATTTGAATGAAAACAATGGAATTTGAATGAAAACAACAGAATTGGAATGTACAGAACAGAGTTTGAATGAAAACAACAGAATTAGAATGTACAGAACAGAGTTTGAATGAAAACAACGGAAATAGAATGTACAGAACAGAGTTTGAATGAAAACAACGGAATTAGATTGTACAGAATAGAATTTGAATCAAAACAATGGAATTTGAATGAAAACAACGGAATTTGAATGAAAACAACGGAATTAGAGTGTACAGAACAGAGTTTGAATCAAAACAACGGAATTAAAATGTACAGAACAGAGTTTGAATGAAAACAATGGAATTTGAATGAAAACAACAGAAGTGGAATGTACAGAACAGAGTTTGAATGAAAACAACAGAATTAGAATGTACAGAACAGAGTTTGAATGAAAACAACGGAAATAGAATGTACAGAACAGAATTTGAATCAAAACAGTGGAATGCGAATGAAAACAACGGAATTTGAATGAAAACAACGGAATTAGAATGTACAGAACGGAATTTGAATCAAAACAATGGAATTTTAATGAAAACAACGGAATTGGAATGTACAGAACAGAGTTTGAATGAAAACAATGGAATTTGAATGAAAACAACAGAAGTGGAATGTACAGAACAGAGTTTGAATGAAAACAATGAAATTTGAATGAAAACAACAGAAGTGGAATGTACAGAACAGAGTTTGAATGAAAACAACAGAATTGGAATGTACAGAACAGAGTTTGAATCAAAACAACGGAATTAGAATGTACAGAACAGAGTTTGAATGAAAACAATGGAATTTGAATGAAAACAACAGAAGTGGAATGTACAGAACAGAGTTTGAATGAAAACAACGGAATTTGAATGAACAGAACAGAATTTGAATCAAAACAATGGAATTTGAATGAAAACAACAGAATTGGAATGTACAGAACAGAGTTTGAATGAAAACAACAGAATTAGAATGTACAGAACAGAGTTTGAATGAAAACAATGGAATTTGAATGAAAACAACAGAAGTGGAATGTACAGAACAGAGTTTGAATGAAAACAACGGAATTTGAATGAACAGAACAGAATTTGAATCAAAACAATGGAATTTGAATGAAAACAACAGAATTGGAATGTACAGAACAGAGTTTGAATGAAAACAACAGAATTAGAATGTACAGAACAGAGTTTGAATCAAAACAACGGAATTAAAATTTACAGAACAGAGTTTGAATGAAAACAATGGAATTTGAATGAAAACAACAGAAGTGGAATGTACAGAACAGAGTTTGAATGAAAACAACAGAATTAGAATGTACAGAACAGAGTTTGAATGAAAACAACGGAAATAGAATGTACAGAACAGAGTTTGAATGAAAACAACGGAATTAGATTGTACAGAATAGAATTTGAATCAAAACAATGGAATTTGAATGAAAACAACAGAATTGGAATGTACAGAACAGAGTGTGAATGAAAACAACGGAATTAGAATGTACAGAACAGAATTTGAATCAAAACAGTCGAATGCGAATGAAAACAACGAAATTTGAATGAAAACAACGGAATTAGAATGTACAGAACGGAATTTGAATCAAAACAATGGAATTTTAATGAAAACAACGGAAGCAGAATGTACAGAACAGAGTTTGAATCAAAACAACGGAATTAGAATGTACAGAACAGAGTTTGAATGAAAACAATGGAATTAGAATGAAAACAACAGAATTGGAATGTACAGAACAGAGTTTGAATGAAAACAACAGAATTAGAATGTACAGAACAGAGTTTGAATGAAAACAACGGAAATAGAATGTACAGAACAGAGTTTGAATGAAAACAACGGAATTAGATTGTACAGAATAGAATTTGAATGAAAACAATGGAATTTGAATGAAAACAACGGAATTTGAATGAAAACAATGGAATTAGAGTGTACAGAACAGTGTTTGAATGAAAACAATGGAATTTTAATGAAAACAACGGAATTGGAATGTACAGAACAGAATTTGAATGAAAACAACGGAATTAGAATGTAGAGAACAGAATTTGAATCAAAACAATGGAATTTGAATGAAAACAACAGAATTGGAATGAACAGAACAGAGTTTGAATGAAAACAGTGGAATTTGAATGAAAACAACAGAAGTGGAATGTACAGAACAGAGTTTGAATGAAAACAACGGAATTTGAATGAAAACAATGGAATTTGAATGAAAACAACAGAATTGGAATGTACAGAACAGAGTTTGAATGAAAACAACAGAATTAGAATGTACAGAACAGAGTTTGAATGAAAACAACGGAAATAGAATGTACAGAACAGAGTTTGAATGAAAACAACGGAATTAGATTGTACAGAATAGAATTTGAATCAAAACAATGGAATTTGAATGAAAACAACGGAATTTGAATGAAAACAACGGAATTAGAGTGTACAGAACAGAGTTTGAATGAAAACCACTCAAGTAGAATGTACAGAACAGAATTTGAATAATAACAACTGAAGCAGAATGTACAGAACAGAATTTGAATCAAAACAGTGGAATTTGAATGAAAACAACGGAATTAGAATGAAAAAAACGGAATTAGAATGTACAGAACAGAGTTTGAATGAAAACAATGGAATTAGAATGTAGAGAACAGAGTTTGAATGAAAACAACAGAATTACAATGTACAGAACCGAGTTTGAATGAAAACAACGGAATTAGAATGTACAGAACAGAGTTTGAATGAAAACAACGGAATTAGAATGTAGAGAACAGAATTTGAATCAAAACAATGGAATTTGAATGAAAACAACAGAATTGGAATGTACAGAACAGAGTTTGAATGAAAACAACGGAATTAGAATGAACAGAACAGAATTTGAATGAAAACAACGGAATTAGAATGTACAGAACAGACTTTGAATGAAAACAACTGAAGTAGAATGTACAGAACAGAGTTTGAATGAAAACAACGGAAATAGAATGTACAGAACAGAGTTTGAATGAAAACAACGGAATTAGATTGTACAGAATAGAATTTGAATCAAAACAATGGAATTTGAATGAAAACAACGGAATTTGAATGAAAACAACGGAATTAGAGTGTACAGAACAGAGTTTGAATGAAAACCACTCAAGTAGAATGTACAGAACAGAATTTGAATAAAAACAACTGAAGCAGAATGTACAGAACAGAATTTGAATCAAAACAGTGGAATTTGAATGAAAACAACGGAATTAGAATGAAAAAAACGGAATTAGAATGTACAGAACAGAGTTTGAATGAAAACAATGGAATTAGAATGTAGAGAACAGAGTTTGAATGAAAACAACAGAATTACAATGTACAGAACCGAGTTTGAATGAAAACAACGGAATTAGAATGTACAGAACAGAGTTTGAATGAAAACAACGGAATTAGAATGTAGAGAACAGAATTTGAATCAAAACAATGGAATTTGAATGAAAACAACAGAATTGGAATGTACAGAACAGAGTTTGAATGAAAACAACGGAATTAGAATGAACAGAACAGAATTTGAATGAAAACAACGGAATTAGAATGTACAGAACAGAGTTTGAATGAAAACAACTGAAGTAGAATGTACAGAACAGAATTTGAATGAAAACAACGGAATTAGAATGTACAGAACAGAGTTTGAATGAAAACAACGGAATTAGATTGTACAGAATAGAATTTGAATGAAAACAATGGAATTTGAATGAAAACAACAGAATTGGAATGTACAGAACAGAGTTTGAATGAAAACAACTGAAGTAGAATGTACAGAACAGAATTTGAATGAAAACAACGGAATTAGAATGTAGAGAACGGAATTTGAATCAAAACAATGGAATTTGAATGAAAACAACAGAAGTGGAATGTACAGACCAGAGTTTGAATGAAAACAACGGAATTTGAATGAACAGAACAGAATTTGCATCAAAACAATGGAATTTGAATCAAAACAGTGGAATTTGAATGAAAACAACAGAATTTGAATGTACAGAACAGAGTTTGAATGAAAACAACGGAATTTGAATGAAAACAACGGAATTAGAGTGTACAGAACAGAGTTTGAATGAAAACCACTCAAGTAGAATGTACAGAACAGAATTTGAATAAAAACAACTGAAGCAGAATGTACAGAACAGAATTTGAATCAAAACAGTGGAATTTGAATGAAAACAACGGAATTAGAATGAAAAAAACAGAAGTGGAATGTACAGAACAGAGTTTGAATGAAAACAATGAAATTTGAATGAAAACAACAGAAGTGGAATGTACAGAACAGAGTTTGAATGAAAACAACAGAATTGGAATGTACAGAACAGAGTTTGAATGAAAACAATGGAATTAGAATGTAGAGAACAGAGTTTGAATGAAAACAACAGAATTACAATGTACAGAACCGAGTTTGAATGAAAACAACGGAATTAGAATGTACAGAACAGAGTTTGAATGAAAACAACGGAATTAGAATGTAGAGAACAGAATTTGAATCAAAACAATGGAATTTGAATGAAAACAACAGAATTGGAATGTACAGAACAGAGTTTGAATGAAAACAACGGAATTAGAATGAACAGAACAGAATTTGAATGAAAACAACGGAATTAGAATGTACAGAACAGAGTTTGAATGAAAACAACTGAAGTAGAATGTACAGAACAGAGTTTGAATGAAAACAACGGAAATAGAATGTACAGAACAGAGTTTGAATGAAAACAACGGAATTAGATTGTACAGAATAGAATTTGAATCAAAACAATGGAATTTGAATGAAAACAACGGAATTTGAATGAAAACAACGGAATTAGAGTGTACAGAACAGAGTTTGAATGAAAACCACTCAAGTAGAATGTACAGAACAGAATTTGAATAAAAACAACTGAAACAGAATGTACAGAACAGAATTTGAATCAAAACAGTGGAATTTGAATGAAAACAACGGAATTAGAATGAAAAAAACGGAATTAGAATGTACAGAACAGAGTTTGAATGAAAACAATGGAATTAGAATGTAGAGAACAGAGTTTGAATGAAAACAACAGAATTACAATGTACAGAACCGAGTTTGAATGAAAACAACGGAATTAGAATGTACAGAACAGAGTTTGAATGAAAACAACGGAATTAGAATGTAGAGAACAGAATTTGAATCAAAACAATGGAATTTGAATGAAAACAACAGAATTGGAATGTACAGAACAGAGTTTGAATGAAAACAACGGAATTAGAATGAACAGAACAGAATTTGAATGAAAACAACGGAATTAGAAGGTACAGAACAGAGTTTGAATGAAAACAATGGAATTTGAATGAAAACAACAGAAGTGGAATGTACAGAACAGAGTTTGAATGAAAACAATGAAATTTGAATGAAAACAACAGAAGTGGAATGTACAGAACAGAGTTTGAATGAAAACAACAGAATTGGAATGTACAGAACAGAGTTTGAATGAAAACAACGGAATTAGAATGTACAGAACAGAGTTTGAATGAAAACAATGGAATTTGAATGAAAACAACAGAAGTAGAATGTACAGAACAGAATTTGAATAAAAACAACTGAAGCAGAATGTACAGAACAGAATTTGAATCAAAACAATGGAATTTGAATGAAAACAACGGAATTAGAATGAAAAAAACGGAATTAGAATGTACAGAACAGAGTTTGAATGAAAACAATGGAATTAGAATGTAGAGAACAGAGTTTGAATGAAAACAACAGAATTACAATGTACAGAACCGAGTTTGAATGAAAACAACGGAATTAGATTGTACAGAATAGAATTTGAATGAAAACAACTGAAGTAGAATGTACAGAACAGAATTTGAATGAAAACAACGGAATTAGAATGTACAGAACAGAGTTTGAATGAAAACAACGGAATTAGATTGTACAGAATAGAATTTGAATGAAAACAATGGAATTTGAATGAAAACAACAGAATTGGAATGTACAGAACAGAGTTTGAATGAAAACAACTGAAGTAGAATGTACAGAACAGAATTTGAAGAAAACAACGGAATTAGAATGTAGAGAACGGAATTTGAATCAAAACAATGGAATTTGAATGAAAACAACAGAAGTGGAATGTACAGACCAGAGTTTGAATGAAAACAACGGAATTTGAATGAACAGAACAGAATTTGCATCAAAACAATGAATTTGAATCAAAACAGTGGAATTTGAATGAAAACAACAGAATTTGAATGTACAGAACAGAGTTTGAATGAAAACAACGGAATTTGAATGAAAACAATGGAATTTGAATGAAAACAACAGAATTTGCATCAAAACAATGGAATTTGAATCAAAACAGTGGAATTTGAATGAAAACAACAGAATTGGAATGTACAGAACAGAGTTTGAATCAAAACAACGGAATTAAAATGTACAGAACAGAGTTTGAATGAAAACAATGGAATTTGAATGAAAACAACAGAAGTGGAATGTACAGAACAGAGTTTGAATGAAAACAACAGAATTAGAATGTACAGAACAGAGTTTGAATGAAAACAACGGAAATAGAATGTACACAACAGAGTTTGAATGAAAACAACGGAATTAGATTGTACAGAATAGAATTTGAATCAAAACAATGGAATTTGAATGAAAACAACAGAATTGGAATGTACAGAACAGAGTGTGAATGAAAACAACGGAATTAGAATGTACAGAACAGAATTTGAATCAAAACAGTGGAATGCGAATGAAAACAACGGAATTTGAATGAAAACAACGGAATTAGAATGTACAGAACGGAATTTGAATCAAAACAATGAAATTTTAATGAAAACAACGGAATTGGAATGTACAGAACAGAGTTTGAATCAAAACAACGGAATTAGAATGTACAGAACAGAGTTTGAATGAAAACAATGGAATTTGAATGAAAACAACAGAATTGGAATGTACAGAACAGAGTTTGAATGAAAACAACGGAATTTGAATGAAAACAATGGAATTTGAATGAAAACAACAGAATTGGAATGTACAGAACAGAGTTTGAATGAAAACAACAGAATTAGAATGTACAGAACAGAGTTTGAATGAAAACAACGGAAATAGAATGTACAGAACAGAGTTTGAATGAAAACAACGGAATTAGATTGTACAGAATAGAATTTGAATCAAAACAATGGAATTTGAATGAAAACAACGGAATTTGAATGAAAACAACGGAATTAGAGTGTACAGAACAGAGTTTGAATCAAAACAACGGAATTAAAATGTACAGAACAGAGTTTGAATGAAAACAATGGAATTTGAATGAAAACAACAGAAGTGGAATGTACAGAACAGAGTTTGAATGAAAACAACAGAATTAGAATGTACAGAACAGAGTTTGAATGAAAACAACGGAAATAGAATGTACAGAACAGAATTTGAATCAAAACAGTGGAATGCGAATGAAAACAACGGAATTTGAATGAAAACAACGGAATTAGAATGTACAGAACGGAATTTGAATCAAAACAATGGAATTTTAATGAAAACAACGGAATTGGAATGTACAGAACAGAGTTTGAATGAAAACAATGGAATTTGAATGAAAACAACAGAAGTGGAATGTACAGAACAGAGTTTGAATGAAAACAATGAAATTTGAATGAAAACAACAGAAGTGGAATGTACAGAACAGAGTTTGAATGAAAACAACAGAATTGGAATGTACAGAACAGAGTTTGAATCAAAACAACGGAATTAGAATGTACAGAACAGAGTTTGAATGAAAACAATGGAATTTGAATGAAAACAACAGAAGTGGAATGTACAGAACAGAGTTTGAATGAAAACAACGGAATTTGAATGAACAGAACAGAATTTGAATCAAAACAATGGAATTTGAATGAAAACAACAGAATTGGAATGTACAGAACAGAGTTTGAATGAAAACAACAGAATTAGAATGTACAGAACAGAGTTTGAATGAAAACAATGGAATTTGAATGAAAACAACAGAAGTGGAATGTACAGAACAGAGTTTGAATGAAAACAACGGAATTTGAATGAACAGAACAGAATTTGAATCAAAACAATGGAATTTGAATGAAAACAACAGAATTGGAATGTACAGAACAGAGTTTGAATGAAAACAACAGAATTAGAATGTACAGAACAGAGTTTGAATCAAAACAACGGAATTAAAATTTACAGAACAGAGTTTGAATGAAAACAATGGAATTTGAATGAAAACAACAGAAGTGGAATGTACAGAACAGAGTTTGAATGAAAACAACAGAATTAGAATGTACAGAACAGAGTTTGAATGAAAACAACGGAAATAGAATGTACAGAACAGAGTTTGAATGAAAACAACGGAATTAGATTGTACAGAATAGAATTTGAATCAAAACAATGGAATTTGAATGAAAACAACAGAATTGGAATGTACAGAACAGAGTGTGAATGAAAACAACGGAATTAGAATGTACAGAACAGAATTTGAATCAAAACAGTCGAATGCGAATGAAAACAACGAAATTTGAATGAAAACAACGGAATTAGAATGTACAGAACGGAATTTGAATCAAAACAATGGAATTTTAATGAAAACAACGGAAGCAGAATGTACAGAACAGAGTTTGAATCAAAACAACGGAATTAGAATGTACAGAACAGAGTTTGAATGAAAACAATGGAATTAGAATGAAAACAACAGAATTGGAATGTACAGAACAGAGTTTGAATGAAAACAACAGAATTAGAATGTACAGAACAGAGTTTGAATGAAAACAACGGAAATAGAATGTACAGAACAGAGTTTGAATGAAAACAACGGAATTAGATTGTACAGAATAGAATTTGAATGAAAACAATGGAATTTGAATGAAAACAACGGAATTTGAATGAAAACAATGGAATTAGAGTGTACAGAACAGTGTTTGAATGAAAACAATGGAATTTTAATGAAAACAACGGAATTGGAATGTACAGAACAGAATTTGAATGAAAACAACGGAATTAGAATGTAGAGAACAGAATTTGAATCAAAACAATGGAATTTGAATGAAAACAACAGAATTGGAATGAACAGAACAGAGTTTGAATGAAAACAGTGGAATTTGAATGAAAACAACAGAAGTGGAATGTACAGAACAGAGTTTGAATGAAAACAACGGAATTTGAATGAAAACAATGGAATTTGAATGAAAACAACAGAATTGGAATGTACAGAACAGAGTTTGAATGAAAACAACAGAATTAGAATGTACAGAACAGAGTTTGAATGAAAACAACGGAAATAGAATGTACAGAACAGAGTTTGAATGAAAACAACGGAATTAGATTGTACAGAATAGAATTTGAATCAAAACAATGGAATTTGAATGAAAACAACGGAATTTGAATGAAAACAACGGAATTAGAGTGTACAGAACAGAGTTTGAATGAAAACCACTCAAGTAGAATGTACAGAACAGAATTTGAATAATAACAACTGAAGCAGAATGTACAGAACAGAATTTGAATCAAAACAGTGGAATTTGAATGAAAACAACGGAATTAGAATGAAAAAAACGGAATTAGAATGTACAGAACAGAGTTTGAATGAAAACAATGGAATTAGAATGTAGAGAACAGAGTTTGAATGAAAACAACAGAATTACAATGTACAGAACCGAGTTTGAATGAAAACAACGGAATTAGAATGTACAGAACAGAGTTTGAATGAAAACAACGGAATTAGAATGTAGAGAACAGAATTTGAATCAAAACAATGGAATTTGAATGAAAACAACAGAATTGGAATGTACAGAACAGAGTTTGAATGAAAACAACGGAATTAGAATGAACAGAACATAATTTGAATGAAAACAACGGAATTAGAATGAAAACAACAGAATTGGAATGTACAGAACAGAGTTTGAATGAAAACAACAGAATTAGAATGTACAGAACAGAGTTTGAATGAAAACAATGGAATTTGAATGAAAACAACAGAAGTGGAATGTACAGAACAGAGTTTGAATGAAAACAACGGAATTTGAATGAACAGAACAGAATTTGAATCAAAACAATGGAATTTGAATGAAAACAACAGAATTGGAATGTACAGAACAGAGTTTGAATGAAAACAACAGAATTAGAATGTACAGAACAGAGTTTGAATCAAAACAACGGAATTAAAATTTACAGAACAGAGTTTGAATGAAAACAATGGAATTTGAATGAAAACAACAGAAGTGGAATGTACAGAACAGAGTTTGAATGAAAACAACAGAATTAGAATGTACAGAACAGAGTTTGAATGAAAACAACGGAAATAGAATGTACAGAACAGAGTTTGAATGAAAACAACGGAATTAGATTGTACAGAATAGAATTTGAATCAAAACAATGGAATTTGAATGAAAACAACAGAATTGGAATGTACAGAACAGAGTGTGAATGAAAACAACGGAATTAGAATGTACAGAACAGAATTTGAATCAAAACAGTGGAATGCGAATGAAAACAATGAAATTTGAATGAAAACAACGGAATTAGAATGTACAGAACGGAATTTGAATCAAAACAATGGAATTTTAATGAAAACAACGGAAGCAGAATGTACAGAACAGAGTTTGAATCAAAACAACGGAATTAGAATGTACAGAACAGAGTTTGAATGAAAACAATGGAATTAGAATGAAAACAACAGAATTGGAATGTACAGAACAGAGTTTGAATGAAAACAACAGAATTAGAATGTACAGAACAGAGTTTGAATGAAAACAACGGAAATAGAATGTACAGAACAGAGTTTGAATGAAAACAACGGAATTAGATTGTACAGAATAGAATTTGAATCAAAACAATGGAATTTGAATGAAAACAACGGAATTTGAATGAAAACAATGGAATTAGAGTGTACAGAACAGTGTTTGAATGAAAACAATGGAATTTTAATGAAAACAACGGAATTGGAATGTACAGAACAGAATTTGAATGAAAACAACGGAATTAGAATGTAGAGAACAGAATTTGAATCAAAACAATGGAATTTGAATGAAAACAACAGAATTGGAATGAACAGAACAGAGTTTGAATGAAAACAGTGGAATTTGAATGAAAACAACAGAAGTGGAATGTACAGAACAGAGTTTGAATGAAAACAACGGAATTTGAATGAAAACAATGGAATTTGAATGAAAACAACAGAATTGGAATGTACAGAACAGAGTTTGAATGAAAACAACGGAATTAGAATGTACAGAACAGAGTTTGAATGAAAACAACGGAAATAGAATGTACAGAACAGAGTTTGAATGAAAACAACGGAATTAGATTGTACAGAATAGAATTTGAATCAAAACAATGGAATTTGAATGAAAACAACGGAATTTGAATGAAAACAACGGAATTAGAGTGTACAGAACAGAGTTTGAATGAAAACCACTCAGGTAGAATGTACAGAACAGAATTTGAATAAAAACAACTGAAGCAGAATGTACAGAACAGAATTTGAATCAAAACAGTGGAATTTGAATGAAAACAACGGAATTAGAATGAAAAAAACGGAATTAGAATGTACAGAACAGAGTTTGAATGAAAACAATGGAATTAGAATGTAGAGAACAGAGTTTGAATGAAAACAACAGAATTACAATGTACAGAACCGAGTTTGAATGAAAACAACGGAATTAGAATGTACAGAACAGAGTTTGAATGAAAACAACGGAAATAGAATGTACAGAACAGAATTTGAATCAAAACAGTGGAATGCGAATGAAAACAACGAAATTTGAATGAAAACAACGGAATTAGAATGTACAGAACGGAATTTGAATCAAAACAATGGAATTTTAATGAAAACAACGGACGCAGAATGTACAGAACAGAGTTTGAATCAAAACAACGGAATTAGAATGTACAGAACAGAGTTTGAATGAAAACAATGGAATTAGAATGAAAACAACAGAATTGGAATGTACAGAACAGAGTTTGAATGAAAACAACAGAATTAGAATGTACAGAACAGAGTTTGAATGAAAACAACGGAAATAGAATGTACAGAACAGAGTTTGAATGAAAACAACGGAATTAGATTGTACAGAATAGAATTTGAATCAAAACAATGGAATTTGAATGAAAACAACGGAATTTGAATGAAAACAATGGAATTAGAGTGTACAGAACAGTGTTTGAATGAAAACAATGGAATTTGAATGAAAACAACGGAATTTGAATGAAAACAACGGAATTAGAGTGTACAGAACAGAGTTTGAATGAAAACCACTCAAGTAGAATGTACAGAACAGAATTTGAATAAAAACAACTGAAGCAGAATGTACAGAACAGAATTTGAATCAAAACAGTGGAATTTGAATGAAAACAACGGAATTAGAATGAAAAAAACAGAAGTGGAATGTACAGAACAGAGTTTGAATGAAAACAATGAAATTTGAATGAAAACAACAGAAGTGGAATGTACAGAACAGAGTTTGAATGAAAACAACAGAATTGGAATGTACAGAACAGAGTTTGAATGAAAACAATGGAATTAGAATGTAGAGAACAGAGTTTGAATGAAAACAACAGAATTACAATGTACAGAACCGAGTTTGAATGAAAACAACGGAATTAGAATGTACAGAACAGAGTTTGAATGAAAACAACGGAATTAGAATGTAGAGAACAGAATTTGAATCAAAACAATGGAATTTGAATGAAAACAACAGAATTGGAATGTACAGAACAGAGTTTGAATGAAAACAACGGAATTAGAATGAACAGAACAGAATTTGAATGAAAACAACGGAATTAGAATGTACAGAACAGACTTTGAATGAAAACAACTGAAGTAGAATGTACAGAACAGAGTTTGAATGAAAACAACGGAAATAGAATGTACAGAACAGAGTTTGAATGAAAACAACGGAATTAGATTGTACAGAATAGAATTTGAATCAAAACAATGGAATTTGAATGAAAACAACGGAATTTGAATGAAAACAACGGAATTAGAGTGTACAGAACAGAGTTTGAATGAAAACCACTCAAGTAGAATGTACAGAACAGAATTTGAATAAAAACAACTGAAGCAGAATGTACAGAACAGAATTTGAATCAAAACAGTGGAATTTGAATGAAAACAACGGAATTAGAATGAAAAAAACGGAATTAGAATGTACAGAACAGAGTTTGAATGAAAACAATGGAATTAGAATGTAGAGAACAGAGTTTGAATGAAAACAACAGAATTACAATGTACAGAACCGAGTTTGAATGAAAACAACGGAATTAGAATGTACAGAACAGAGTTTGAATGAAAACAACGGAATTAGAATGTAGAGAACAGAATTTGAATCAAAACAATGGAATTTGAATGAAAACAACAGAATTGGAATGTACAGAACAGAGTTTGAATGAAAACAACGGAATTAGAATGAACAGAACAGAATTTGAATGAAAACAACGGAATTAGAATGTACAGAACAGAGTTTGAATGAAAACAACTGAAGTAGAATGTACAGAACAGAATTTGAATGAAAACAACGGAATTAGAATGTACAGAACAGAGTTTGAATGAAAACAACGGAATTAGATTGTACAGAATAGAATTTGAATGAAAACAATGGAATTTGAATGAAAACAACAGAATTGGAATGTACAGAACAGAGTTTGAATGAAAACAACTGAAGTAGAATGTACAGAACAGAATTTGAATGAAAACAACGGAATTAGAATGTAGAGAACGGAATTTGAATCAAAACAATGGAATTTGAATGAAAACAACAGAAGTGGAATGTACAGACCAGAGTTTGAATGAAAACAACGGAATTTGAATGAACAGAACAGAATTTGCATCAAAACAATGGAATTTGAATCAAAACAGTGGAATTTGAATGAAAACAACAGAATTTGAATGTACAGAACAGAGTTTGAATGAAAACAACGGAATTTGAATGAAAACAACGGAATTAGAGTGTACAGAACAGAGTTTGAATGAAAACCACTCAAGTAGAATGTACAGAACAGAATTTGAATAAAAACAACTGAAGCAGAATGTACAGAACAGAATTTGAATCAAAACAGTGGAATTTGAATGAAAACAACGGAATTAGAATGAAAAAAACAGAAGTGGAATGTACAGAACAGAGTTTGAATGAAAACAATGAAATTTGAATGAAAACAACAGAAGTGGAATGTACAGAACAGAGTTTGAATGAAAACAACAGAATTGGAATGTACAGAACAGAGTTTGAATGAAAACAATGGAATTAGAATGTAGAGAACAGAGTTTGAATGAAAACAACAGAATTACAATGTACAGAACCGAGTTTGAATGAAAACAACGGAATTAGAATGTACAGAACAGAGTTTGAATGAAAACAACGGAATTAGAATGTAGAGAACAGAATTTGAATCAAAACAATGGAATTTGAATGAAAACAACAGAATTGGAATGTACAGAACAGAGTTTGAATGAAAACAACGGAATTAGAATGAACAGAACAGAATTTGAATGAAAACAACGGAATTAGAATGTACAGAACAGAGTTTGAATGAAAACAACTGAAGTAGAATGTACAGAACAGAGTTTGAATGAAAACAACGGAAATAGAATGTACAGAACAGAGTTTGAATGAAAACAACGGAATTAGATTGTACAGAATAGAATTTGAATCAAAACAATGGAATTTGAATGAAAACAACGGAATTTGAATGAAAACAACGGAATTAGAGTGTACAGAACAGAGTTTGAATGAAAACCACTCAAGTAGAATGTACAGAACAGAATTTGAATAAAAACAACTGAAACAGAATGTACAGAACAGAATTTGAATCAAAACAGTGGAATTTGAATGAAAACAACGGAATTAGAATGAAAAAAACGGAATTAGAATGTACAGAACAGAGTTTGAATGAAAACAATGGAATTAGAATGTAGAGAACAGAGTTTGAATGAAAACAACAGAATTACAATGTACAGAACCGAGTTTGAATGAAAACAACGGAATTAGAATGTACAGAACAGAGTTTGAATGAAAACAACGGAATTAGAATGTAGAGAACAGAATTTGAATCAAAACAATGGAATTTGAATGAAAACAACAGAATTGGAATGTACAGAACAGAGTTTGAATGAAAACAACGGAATTAGAATGAACAGAACAGAATTTGAATGAAAACAACGGAATTAGAAGGTACAGAACAGAGTTTGAATGAAAACAATGGAATTTGAATGAAAACAACAGAAGTGGAATGTACAGAACAGAGTTTGAATGAAAACAATGAAATTTGAATGAAAACAACAGAAGTGGAATGTACAGAACAGAGTTTGAATGAAAACAACAGAATTGGAATGTACAGAACAGAGTTTGAATGAAAACAACGGAATTAGAATGTACAGAACAGAGTTTGAATGAAAACAATGGAATTTGAATGAAAACAACAGAAGTAGAATGTACAGAACAGAATTTGAATAAAAACAACTGAAGCAGAATGTACAGAACAGAATTTGAATCAAAACAATGGAATTTGAATGAAAACAACGGAATTAGAATGAAAAAAACGGAATTAGAATGTACAGAACAGAGTTTGAATGAAAACAATGGAATTAGAATGTAGAGAACAGAGTTTGAATGAAAACAACAGAATTACAATGTACAGAACCGAGTTTGAATGAAAACAACGGAATTAGATTGTACAGAATAGAATTTGAATGAAAACAACTGAAGTAGAATGTACAGAACAGAATTTGAATGAAAACAACGGAATTAGAATGTACAGAACAGAGTTTGAATGAAAACAACGGAATTAGATTGTACAGAATAGAATTTGAATGAAAACAATGGAATTTGAATGAAAACAACAGAATTGGAATGTACAGAACAGAGTTTGAATGAAAACAACTGAAGTAGAATGTACAGAACAGAATTTGAAGAAAACAACGGAATTAGAATGTAGAGAACGGAATTTGAATCAAAACAATGGAATTTGAATGAAAACAACAGAAGTGGAATGTACAGACCAGAGTTTGAATGAAAACAACGGAATTTGAATGAACAGAACAGAATTTGCATCAAAACAATGAATTTGAATCAAAACAGTGGAATTTGAATGAAAACAACAGAATTTGAATGTACAGAACAGAGTTTGAATGAAAACAACGGAATTTGAATGAAAACAATGGAATTTGAATGAAAACAACAGAATTTGCATCAAAACAATGGAATTTGAATCAAAACAGTGGAATTTGAATGAAAACAACAGAATTGGAATGTACAGAACAGAGTTTGAATCAAAACAACGGAATTAAAATGTACAGAACAGAGTTTGAATGAAAACAATGGAATTTGAATGAAAACAACAGAAGTGGAATGTACAGAACAGAGTTTGAATGAAAACAACAGAATTAGAATGTACAGAACAGAGTTTGAATGAAAACAACGGAAATAGAATGTACACAACAGAGTTTGAATGAAAACAACGGAATTAGATTGTACAGAATAGAATTTGAATCAAAACAATGGAATTTGAATGAAAACAACAGAATTGGAATGTACAGAACAGAGTGTGAATGAAAACAACGGAATTAGAATGTACAGAACAGAATTTGAATCAAAACAGTGGAATGCGAATGAAAACAACGGAATTTGAATGAAAACAACGGAATTAGAATGTACAGAACGGAATTTGAATCAAAACAATGAAATTTTAATGAAAACAACGGAATTGGAATGTACAGAACAGAGTTTGAATCAAAACAACGGAATTAGAATGTACAGAACAGAGTTTGAATGAAAACAATGGAATTTGAATGAAAACAACAGAATTGGAATGTACAGAACAGAGTTTGAATGAAAACAACGGAATTTGAATGAAAACAATGGAATTTGAATGAAAACAACAGAATTGGAATGTACAGAACAGAGTTTGAATGAAAACAACAGAATTAGAATGTACAGAACAGAGTTTGAATGAAAACAACGGAAATAGAATGTACAGAACAGAGTTTGAATGAAAACAACGGAATTAGATTGTACAGAATAGAATTTGAATCAAAACAATGGAATTTGAATGAAAACAACGGAATTTGAATGAAAACAACGGAATTAGAGTGTACAGAACAGAGTTTGAATCAAAACAACGGAATTAAAATGTACAGAACAGAGTTTGAATGAAAACAATGAAATTTGAATGAAAACAACAGAAGTGGAATGTACAGAACAGAGTTTGAATGAAAACAACAGAATTGGAATGTACAGAACAGAGTTTGAATCAAAACAACGGAATTAGAATGTACAGAACAGAGTTTGAATGAAAACAATGGAATTAGAATGTACAGAACAGAGTTTGAATGAAAACAATGGAATTTGAATGAAAACAACAGAAGTGGAATGTACAGAACAGAGTTTGAATGAAAACAACGGAATTTGAATGAACAGAACAGAATTTGAATCAAAACAATGGAATTTGAATGAAAACAACAGAATTGGAATGTACAGAACAGAGTTTGAATGAAAACAACAGAATTAGAATGTACAGAACAGAGTTTGAATGAAAACAATGGAATTTGAATGAAAACAACAGAAGTGGAATGTACAGAACAGAGTTTGAATGAAAACAACGGAATTTGAATGAACAGAACAGAATTTGAATCAAAACAATGGAATTTGAATGAAAACAACAGAATTGGAATGTACAGAACAGAGTTTGAATGAAAACAACAGAATTAGAATGTACAGAACAGAGTTTGAATCAAAACAACGGAATTAAAATTTACAGAACAGAGTTTGAATGAAAACAATGGAATTTGAATGAAAACAACAGAAGTGGAATGTACAGAACAGAGTTTGAATGAAAACAACAGAATTAGAATGTACAGAACAGAGTTTGAATGAAAACAACGGAAATAGAATGTACAGAACAGAGTTTGAATGAAAACAACGGAATTAGATTGTACAGAATAGAATTTGAATCAAAACAATGGAATTTGAATGAAAACAACAGAATTGGAATGTACAGAACAGAGTGTGAATGAAAACAACGGAATTAGAATGTACAGAACAGAATTTGAATCAAAACAGTCGAATGCGAATGAAAACAACGAAATTTGAATGAAAACAACGGAATTAGAATGTACAGAACGGAATTTGAATCAAAACAATGGAATTTTAATGAAAACAACGGAAGCAGAATGTACAGAACAGAGTTTGAATCAAAACAACGGAATTAGAATGTACAGAACAGAGTTTGAATGAAAACAATGGAATTAGAATGAAAACAACAGAATTGGAATGTACAGAACAGAGTTTGAATGAAAACAACAGAATTAGAATGTACAGAACAGAGTTTGAATGAAAACAACGGAAATAGAATGTACAGAACAGAGTTTGAATGAAAACAACGGAATTAGATTGTACAGAATAGAATTTGAATGAAAACAATGGAATTTGAATGAAAACAACGGAATTTGAATGAAAACAATGGAATTAGAGTGTACAGAACAGTGTTTGAATGAAAACAATGGAATTTTAATGAAAACAACGGAATTGGAATGTACAGAACAGAATTTGAATGAAAACAACGGAATTAGAATGTAGAGAACAGAATTTGAATCAAAACAATGGAATTTGAATGAAAACAACAGAATTGGAATGAACAGAACAGAGTTTGAATGAAAACAGTGGAATTTGAATGAAAACAACAGAAGTGGAATGTACAGAACAGAGTTTGAATGAAAACAACGGAATTTGAATGAAAACAATGGAATTTGAATGAAAACAACAGAATTGGAATGTACAGAACAGAGTTTGAATGAAAACAACAGAATTAGAATGTACAGAACAGAGTTTGAATGAAAACAACGGAAATAGAATGTACAGAACAGAGTTTGAATGAAAACAACGGAATTAGATTGTACAGAATAGAATTTGAATCAAAACAATGGAATTTGAATGAAAACAACGGAATTTGAATGAAAACAACGGAATTAGAGTGTACAGAACAGAGTTTGAATGAAAACCACTCAAGTAGAATGTACAGAACAGAATTTGAATAATAACAACTGAAGCAGAATGTACAGAACAGAATTTGAATCAAAACAGTGGAATTTGAATGAAAACAACGGAATTAGAATGAAAAAAACGGAATTAGAATGTACAGAACAGAGTTTGAATGAAAACAATGGAATTAGAATGTAGAGAACAGAGTTTGAATGAAAACAACAGAATTACAATGTACAGAACCGAGTTTGAATGAAAACAACGGAATTAGAATGTACAGAACAGAGTTTGAATGAAAACAACGGAATTAGAATGTAGAGAACAGAATTTGAATCAAAACAATGGAATTTGAATGAAAACAACAGAATTGGAATGTACAGAACAGAGTTTGAATGAAAACAACGGAATTAGAATGAACAGAACATAATTTGAATGAAAACAACGGAATTAGAATGAAAACAACAGAATTGGAATGTACAGAACAGAGTTTGAATGAAAACAACAGAATTAGAATGTACAGAACAGAGTTTGAATGAAAACAATGGAATTTGAATGAAAACAACAGAAGTGGAATGTACAGAACAGAGTTTGAATGAAAACAACGGAATTTGAATGAACAGAACAGAATTTGAATCAAAACAATGGAATTTGAATGAAAACAACAGAATTGGAATGTACAGAACAGAGTTTGAATGAAAACAACAGAATTAGAATGTACAGAACAGAGTTTGAATCAAAACAACGGAATTAAAATTTACAGAACAGAGTTTGAATGAAAACAATGGAATTTGAATGAAAACAACAGAAGTGGAATGTACAGAACAGAGTTTGAATGAAAACAACAGAATTAGAATGTACAGAACAGAGTTTGAATGAAAACAACGGAAATAGAATGTACAGAACAGAGTTTGAATGAAAACAACGGAATTAGATTGTACAGAATAGAATTTGAATCAAAACAATGGAATTTGAATGAAAACAACAGAATTGGAATGTACAGAACAGAGTGTGAATGAAAACAACGGAATTAGAATGTACAGAACAGAATTTGAATCAAAACAGTGGAATGCGAATGAAAACAATGAAATTTGAATGAAAACAACGGAATTAGAATGTACAGAACGGAATTTGAATCAAAACAATGGAATTTTAATGAAAACAACGGAAGCAGAATGTACAGAACAGAGTTTGAATCAAAACAACGGAATTAGAATGTACAGAACAGAGTTTGAATGAAAACAATGGAATTAGAATGAAAACAACAGAATTGGAATGTACAGAACAGAGTTTGAATGAAAACAACAGAATTAGAATGTACAGAACAGAGTTTGAATGAAAACAACGGAAATAGAATGTACAGAACAGAGTTTGAATGAAAACAACGGAATTAGATTGTACAGAATAGAATTTGAATCAAAACAATGGAATTTGAATGAAAACAACGGAATTTGAATGAAAACAATGGAATTAGAGTGTACAGAACAGTGTTTGAATGAAAACAATGGAATTTTAATGAAAACAACGGAATTGGAATGTACAGAACAGAATTTGAATGAAAACAACGGAATTAGAATGTAGAGAACAGAATTTGAATCAAAACAATGGAATTTGAATGAAAACAACAGAATTGGAATGAACAGAACAGAGTTTGAATGAAAACAGTGGAATTTGAATGAAAACAACAGAAGTGGAATGTACAGAACAGAGTTTGAATGAAAACAACGGAATTTGAATGAAAACAATGGAATTTGAATGAAAACAACAGAATTGGAATGTACAGAACAGAGTTTGAATGAAAACAACGGAATTAGAATGTACAGAACAGAGTTTGAATGAAAACAACGGAAATAGAATGTACAGAACAGAGTTTGAATGAAAACAACGGAATTAGATTGTACAGAATAGAATTTGAATCAAAACAATGGAATTTGAATGAAAACAACGGAATTTGAATGAAAACAACGGAATTAGAGTGTACAGAACAGAGTTTGAATGAAAACCACTCAGGTAGAATGTACAGAACAGAATTTGAATAAAAACAACTGAAGCAGAATGTACAGAACAGAATTTGAATCAAAACAGTGGAATTTGAATGAAAACAACGGAATTAGAATGAAAAAAACGGAATTAGAATGTACAGAACAGAGTTTGAATGAAAACAATGGAATTAGAATGTAGAGAACAGAGTTTGAATGAAAACAACAGAATTACAATGTACAGAACCGAGTTTGAATGAAAACAACGGAATTAGAATGTACAGAACAGAGTTTGAATGAAAACAACGGAAATAGAATGTACAGAACAGAGTTTGAATGAAAACAACGGAATTAGATTGTACAGAATAGAATTTGAATCAAAACAATGGAATTTGAATGAAAACAACGGAATTTGAATGAAAACAATGGAATTAGAGTGTACAGAACAGTGTTTGAATGAAAACAATGGAATTTTAATGAAAACAACGGAATTGGAATGTACAGAACAGAATTTGAATGAAAACAACGGAATTAGAATGTAGAGAACAGAATTTGAATCAAAACAATGGAATTTGAATGAAAACAACAGAATTGGAATGAACAGAACAGAGTTTGAATGAAAACAGTGGAATTTGAATGAAAACAACAGAAGTGGAATGTACAGAACAGAGTTTGAATGAAAACAACGGAATTTGAATGAAAACAATGGAATTTGAATGAAAACAACAGAATTGGAATGTACAGAACAGAGTTTGAATGAAAACAACAGAATTAGAATGTACAGAACAGAGTTTGAATGAAAACAACGGAAATAGAATGTACAGAACAGAGTTTGAATGAAAACAACGGAATTAGATTGTACAGAATAGAATTTGAATCAAAACAATGGAATTTGAATGAAAACAACGGAATTTGAATGAAAACAACGGAATTAGAGTGTACAGAACAGAGTTTGAATGAAAACCACTCAAGTAGAATGTACAGAACAGAATTTGAATAAAAACAACTGAAGCAGAATGTACAGAACAGAATTTGAATCAAAACAGTGGAATTTGAATGAAAACAACAGAATTAGAATGAAAAAAACGGAATTAGAATGTACAGAACAGAGTTTGAATGAAAACAACAGAATTACAATGTACAGAACCGAGTTTGAATGAAAACAACGGAATTAGAATGTACAGAACAGAGTTTGAATGAAAACAACGGAATTAGAATGTAGAGAATAGAATTTGAATCAAAACAATGGAATTTGAATGAAAACAACAGAATTGGAATGTACAGAACAGAGTTTGAATGAAAACAACAGAATTAGAATGTACAGAACAGAGTTTGAATGAAAACAACAGAAATAGAATGTACAGAACAGAGTTTGAATGAAAACAACGGAATTAGATTGTACAGAATAGAATTTGAATCAAAACAATGGAATTTGAATGAAAACAACAGAATTGGAATGTACAGAACAGAGTGTGAATGAAAACAACGGAATTAGAATGTACAGAACAGAATTTGAATCAAAACAGTGGAATGCGAATGAAAACAACGAAATTTGAATGAAAACAACGGAATTAGAATGTACAGAACGGAATTTGAATCAAAACAATGGAATTTTAATGAAAACAACGGAAGCAGAATGTACAGAACAGAGTTTGAATCAAACCAACGGAATTAGAATGTACAGAACAGAGTTTGAATGAAAACAATGGAATTAGAATGAAAACAACAGAATTGGAATGTACAGAACAGAGTTTGAATGAAAACAACAGAATTAGAATGTACAGAACAGAGTTTGAATGAAAACAACGGAAATAGAATGTACAGAACAGAGTTTGAATGAAAACAACGGAATTAGATTGTACAGAATAGAATTTGAATCAAAACAATGGAATTTGAATGAAAACAACGGAATTTGAATGAAAACAATGGAATTAGAGTGTACAGAACAGTGTTTGAATGAAAACAATGGAATTTTAATGAAAACAACGGAATTGGAATGTACAGAACAGAATTTGAATGAAAACAACGGAATTAGAATGTAGAGAACAGAATTTGAATCAAAACAATGGAATTTGAATGAAAACAACAGAATTGGAATGAACAGAACAGAGTTTGAATGAAAACAGTGGAATTTGAATGAAAACAACAGAAGTGGAATGTACAGAACAGAGTTTGAATGAAAACAACGGAATTTGAATGAAAACAATGGAATTTGAATGAAAACAACAGAATTGGAATGTACAGAACAGAGTTTGAATGAAAACAACGGAATTAGAATGTACAGAACAGAGTTTGAATGAAAACAACGGAAATAGAATGTACAGAACAGAGTTTGAATGAAAACAACGGAATTAGATTGTACAGAATAGAATTTGAATCAAAACAATGGAATTTGAATGAAAACAACGGAATTTGAATGAAAACAACGGAATTAGAGTGTACAGAACAGAGTTTGAATGAAAACCACTCAAGTAGAATGTACAGAACAGAATTTGAATAAAAACAACTGAAGCAGAATGTACAGAACAGAATTTGAATCAAAACAGTGGAATTTGAATGAAAACAACGGAATTAGAATGAAAAAAACGGAATTAGAATGTACAGAACAGAGTTTGAATGAAAACAATGGAATTAGAATGTAGAGAACAGAGTTTGAATGAAAACAACAGAATTACAATGTACAGAACCGAGTTTGAATGAAAACAACGGAATTAGAATGTACAGAACAGAGTTTGAATGAAAACAACGGAAATAGAATGTACAGAACAGAGTTTGAATGAAAACAACGGAATTAGATTGTACAGAATAGAATTTGAATCAAAACAATGGAATTTGAATGAAAACAACGGAATTTGAATGAAAACAATGGAATTAGAGTGTACAGAACAGTGTTTGAATGAAAACAATGGAATTTTAATGAAAACAACGGAATTGGAATGTACAGAACAGAATTTGAATGAAAACAACGGAATTAGAATGTAGAGAACAGAATTTGAATCAAAACAATGGAATTTGAATGAAAACAACAGAATTGGAATGAACAGAACAGAGTTTGAATGAAAACAGTGGAATTTGAATGAAAACAACAGAATTGGAATGTACAGAACAGAGTTTGAATGAAAACAACAGAATTAGAATGTACAGAACAGAGTTTGAATGAAAACAACGGAAATAGAATGTACAGAACAGAGTTTGAATGAAAACAACGGAATTAGATTGTACAGAATAGAATTTGAATCAAAACAATGGAATTTGAATGAAAACAACGGAATTTGAATGAAAACAACAGAATTGGAATGTACAGAACAGAGTTTGAATCAAAACAACGGAATTAAAATGTACAGAACAGAGTTTGAATGAAAACAATGGAATTTGAATGAAAACAACAGAAGTGGAATGTACAGAACAGAGTTTGAATGAAAACAACAGAATTAGAATGTACAGAACAGAGTTTGAATGAAAACAACGGAAATAGAATGTACAGAACAGAATTTGAATCAAAACAGTGGAATGCGAATGAAAACAACGGAATTTGAATGAAAACAACGGAATTAGAATGTACAGAACGGAATTTGAATCAAAACAATGGAATTTTAATGAAAACAACGGAATTGGAATGTACAGAACAGAGTTTGAATGAAAACAATGGAATTTGAATGAAAACAACAGAAGTGGAATGTACAGAACAGAGTTTGAATGAAAACAATGAAATTTGAATGAAAACAACAGAAGTGGAATGTACAGAACAGAGTTTGAATCAAAACAACGGAATTAGAATGTACAGAACAGAGTTTGAATGAAAACAACGGAATTTGAATGAACAGAACAGAATTTGAATCAAAACAATGGAATTTGAATGAAAACAACAGAATTGGAATGTACAGAACAGAGTTTGAATGAAAACAACAGAATTAGAATGTACAGAACAGAGTTTGAATCAAAACAACGGAATTAAAATTTACAGAACAGAGTTTGAATGAAAACAATGGAATTTGAATGAAAACAACAGAAGTGGAATGTACAGAACAGAGTTTGAATGAAAACAACGGAAATAGAATGTACAGAACAGAGTTTGAATGAAAACAACGGAATTAGATTGTACAGAATAGAATTTGAATCAAAACAATGGAATTTGAATGAAAACAACAGAATTGGAATGTACAGAACAGAGTTTGAATGAAAACAACTGAAGTAGAATGTACAGAACAGAATTTGAATGAAAACAACGGAATTAGAATGTAGAGAACGGAATTTGAATGAAAACAATGGAATTTGAATGAAAACAACAGAAGTGGAATGTACAGACCAGAGTTTGAATGAAAACAACGGAATTTGAATGAACAGAACAGAATTTGCATCAAAACAATGGAATTTGAATCAAAACAGTAGAATTTGAATGAAAACAACAGAATTGGAATGTACAGAACAGAGTTTGAATCAAAACAACGGAATTAAAATGTACAGAACAGAGTTTGAATGAAAACAATGGAATGTGAATGAAAACAACAGAAGTGGAATGTACAGAACAGAGTTTGAATGAAAACAACAGAATTAGAATGTACAGAACAGAGTTTGAATGAAAACAACGGAAATAGAATGTACAGAACAGAATTTGAATCAAAACAGTGGAATGCGAATGAAAACAACGAAATTTGAATGAAAACAACGGAATTAGAATGTACAGAACGGAATTTGAATCAAAACAATGGAATTTTAATGAAAACAACGGACGCAGAATGTACAGAACAGAGTTTGAATCAAAACAACGGAATTAGAATGTACAGAACAGAGTTTGAATGAAAACAATGGAATTAGAATGAAAACAACAGAATTGGAATGTACAGAACAGAGTTTGAATGAAAACAACAGAATTAGAATGTACAGAACAGAGTTTGAATGAAAACAACGGAAATAGAATGTACAGAACAGAGTTTGAATGAAAACAACGGAATTAGATTGTACAGAATAGAATTTGAATCAAAACAATGGAATTTGAATGAAAACAACGGAATTTGAATGAAAACAATGGAATTAGAGTGTACAGAACAGTGTTTGAATGAAAACAATGGAATTTGAATGAAAACAACGGAATTTGAATGAAAACAACGGAATTAGAGTGTACAGAACAGAGTTTGAATGAAAACCACTCAAGTAGAATGTACAGAACAGAATTTGAATAAAAACAACTGAAGCAGAATGTACAGAACAGAATTTGAATCAAAACAGTGGAATTTGAATGAAAACAACGGAATTAGAATGAAAAAAACAGAAGTGGAATGTACAGAACAGAGTTTGAATGAAAACAATGAAATTTGAATGAAAACAACAGAAGTGGAATGTACAGAACAGAGTTTGAATGAAAACAACAGAATTGGAATGTACAGAACAGAGTTTGAATGAAAACAATGGAATTAGAATGTAGAGAACAGAGTTTGAATGAAAACAACAGAATTACAATGTACAGAACCGAGTTTGAATGAAAACAACGGAATTAGAATGTACAGAACAGAGTTTGAATGAAAACAACGGAATTAGAATGTAGAGAACAGAATTTGAATCAAAACAATGGAATTTGAATGAAAACAACAGAATTGGAATGTACAGAACAGAGTTTGAATGAAAACAACGGAATTAGAATGAACAGAACAGAATTTGAATGAAAACAACGGAATTAGAATGTACAGAACAGAGTTTGAATGAAAACAACTGAAGTAGAATGTACAGAACAGAGTTTGAATGAAAACAACGGAAATAGAATGTACAGAACAGAGTTTGAATGAAAACAACGGAATTAGATTGTACAGAATAGAATTTGAATCAAAACAATGGAATTTGAATGAAAACAACGGAATTTGAATGAAAACAACGGAATTAGAATGTACAGAACAGAGTTTGAATGAAAACCACTCAAGTAGAATGTACAGAACAGAATTTGAATAAAAACAACTGAAGCAGAATGTACAGAACAGAATTTGAATCAAAACAGTGGAATTTGAATGAAAACAACGGAATTAGAATGAAAAAAACGGAATTAGAATGTACAGAACAGAGTTTGAATGAAAACAATGGAATTAGAATGTAGAGAACAGAGTTTGAATGAAAACAACAGAATTACAATGTACAGAACCGAGTTTGAATGAAAACAACGGAATTAGAATGTACAGAACAGAGTTTGAATGAAAACAACGGAAATAGAATGTACAGAACAGAGTTTGAATGAAAACAACGGAATTAGATTGTACAGAATAGAATTTGAATCAAAACAATGGAATTTGAATGAAAACAACGGAATTTGAATGAAAACAACGGAATTAGAGTGTACAGAACAGAGTTTGAATGAAAACCACTCAAGTAGAATGTACAGAACAGAATTTGAATAAAAACAACTGAAGCAGAATGTACAGAACAGAATTTGAATCTAAACAGTGGAATTTGAATGAAAACAACAGAATTAGAATGAAAAAAACGGAATTAGAATGTACAGAACAGAGTTTGAATGAAAACAACAGAATTACAATGTACAGAACCGAGTTTGAATGAAAACAACGGAATTAGAATGTACAGAACAGAGTTTGAATGAAAACAACGGAATTAGAATGTAGAGAACAGAATTTGAATCAAAACAATGGAATTTGAATGAAAACAACAGAATTGGAATGTACAGAACAGAGTTTGAATGAAAACAACAGAATTAGAATGTACAGAACAGAGTTTGAATGAAAACAACAGAAATAGAATGTACAGAACAGAGTTTGAATGAAAACAACGGAATTAGATTGTACAGAATAGAATTTGAATCAAAACAATGGAATTTGAATGAAAACAACAGAATTGGAATGTACAGAACAGAGTGTGAATGAAAACAACGGAATTAGAATGTACAGAACAGAATTTGAATCAAAACAGTGGAATGCGAATGAAAACAACGAAATTTGAATGAAAACAACGGAATTAGAATGTACAGAACGGAATTTGAATCAAAACAATGGAATTTTAATGAAAACAACGGAAGCAGAATGTACAGAACAGAGTTTGAATCAAAACAACGGAATTAGAATGTACAGAACAGAGTTTGAATGAAAACAATGGAATTAGAATGAAAACAACAGAATTGGAATGTACAGAACAGAGTTTGAATGAAAACAACAGAATTAGAATGTACAGAACAGAGTTTGAATGAAAACAACGGAAATAGAATGTACAGAACAGAGTTTGAATGAAAACAACGGAATTAGATTGTACAGAATAGAATTTGAATGAAAACAATGGAATTTGAATGAAAACAACGGAATTTGAATGAAAACAATGGAATTAGAGTGTACAGAACAGTGTTTGAATGAAAACAATGGAATTTTAATGAAAACAACGGAATTGGAATGTACAGAACAGAATTTGAATGAAAACAACGGAATTAGAATGTAGAGAACAGAATTTGAATCAAAACAATGGAATTTGAATGAAAACAACAGAATTGGAATGAACAGAACAGAGTTTGAATGAAAACAGTGGAATTTGAATGAAAACAACAGAAGTGGAATGTACAGAACAGAGTTTGAATGAAAACAACGGAATTTGAATGAAAACAATGGAATTTGAATGAAAACAACAGAATTGGAATGTACAGAACAGAGTTTGAATGAAAACAACGGAATTAGAATGTACAGAACAGAGTTTGAATGAAAACAACGGAAATAGAATGTACAGAACAGAGTTTGAATGAAAACAACGGAATTAGATTGTACAGAATAGAATTTGAATCAAAACAATGGAATTTGAATGAAAACAACGGAATTTGAATGAAAACAACGGAATTAGAGTGTACAGAACAGAGTTTGAATGAAAACCACTCAAGTAGAATGTACAGAACAGAATTTGAATAAAAACAACTGAAGCAGAATGTACAGAACAGAATTTGAATCAAAACAGTGGAATTTGAATGAAAACAACGGAATTAGAATGAAAAAAACGGAATTAGAATGTACAGAACAGAGTTTGAATGAAAACAATGGAATTAGAATGTAGAGAACAGAGTTTGAATGAAAACAACAGAATTACAATGTACAGAACCGAGTTTGAATGAAAACAACGGAATTAGAATGTACAGAACAGAGTTTGAATGAAAACAACGGAAATAGAATGTACAGAACAGAGTTTGAATGAAAACAACGGAATTAGATTGTACAGAATAGAATTTGAATCAAAACAATGGAATTTGAATGAAAACAACGGAATTTGAATGAAAACAATGGAATTAGAGTGTACAGAACAGTGTTTGAATGAAAACAATGGAATTTTAATGAAAACAACGGAATTGGAATGTACAGAACAGAATTTGAATGAAAACAACGGAATTAGAATGTAGAGAACAGAATTTGAATCAAAACAATGGAATTTGAATGAAAACAACAGAATTGGAATGAACAGAACAGAGTTTGAATGAAAACAGTGGAATTTGAATGAAAACAACAGAATTGGAATGTACAGAACAGAGTTTGAATGAAAACAACAGAATTAGAATGTACAGAACAGAGTTTGAATGAAAACAACGGAAATAGAATGTACAGAACAGAGTTTGAATGAAAACAACGGAATTAGATTGTACAGAATAGAATTTGAATCAAAACAATGGAATTTGAATGAAAACAACGGAATTTGAATGAAAACAACAGAATTGGAATGTACAGAACAGAGTTTGAATCAAAACAACGGAATTAAAATGTACAGAACAGAGTTTGAATGAAAACAATGGAATTTGAATGAAAACAACAGAAGTGGAATGTACAGAACAGAGTTTGAATGAAAACAACAGAATTAGAATGTACAGAACAGAGTTTGAATGAAAACAACGGAAATAGAATGTACAGAACAGAATTTGAATCAAAACAGTGGAATGCGAATGAAAACAACGGAATTTGAATGAAAACAACGGAATTAGAATGTACAGAACGGAATTTGAATCAAAACAATGGAATTTTAATGAAAACAACGGAATTGGAATGTACAGAACAGAGTTTGAATGAAAACAATGGAATTTGAATGAAAACAACAGAAGTGGAATGTACAGAACAGAGTTTGAATGAAAACAATGAAATTTGAATGAAAACAACAGAAGTGGAATGTACAGAACAGAGTTTGAATCAAAACAACGGAATTAGAATGTACAGAACAGAGTTTGAATGAAAACAACGGAATTTGAATGAACAGAACAGAATTTGAATCAAAACAATGGAATTTGAATGAAAACAACAGAATTGGAATGTACAGAACAGAGTTTGAATGAAAACAACAGAATTAGAATGTACAGAACAGAGTTTGAATCAAAACAACGGAATTAAAATTTACAGAACAGAGTTTGAATGAAAACAATGGAATTTGAATGAAAACAACAGAAGTGGAA
This sequence comes from Aulonocara sp. 'chitande type north' Nkhata Bay, assembly GCF_057382095.1. Classification (NCBI taxonomy): domain Eukaryota; kingdom Metazoa; phylum Chordata; class Actinopteri; order Cichliformes; family Cichlidae; genus Aulonocara; species Aulonocara sp. 'chitande type north' Nkhata Bay. The sequence goes on from NC_141360.1 coordinate 9,331,883, forward strand.
TGTACAGAACAGAGTTTGAATGAAAACAACGGAAATAGAATGTACAGAACAGAGTTTGAATGAAAACAACGGAATTAGATTGTACAGAATAGAATTTGAATCAAAACAATGGAATTTGAATGAAAACAACAGAATTGGAATGTACAGAACAGAGTTTGAATGACAACAACTGAAGTAGAATGTACAGAACAGAATTTGAATGAAAACAACGGAATTAGAATGTAGAGAACGGAATTTGAATGAAAACAATGGAATTTGAATGAAAACAACAGAAGTGGAATGTACAGACCAGAGTTTGAATGAAAACAACGGAATTTGAATGAACAGAACAGAATTTGCATCAAAACAATGGAATTTGAATCAAAACAGTAGAATTTGAATGAAAACAACAGAATTGGAATGTACAGAACAGAGTTTGAATCAAAACAACGGAATTAAAATGTACAGAACAGAGTTTGAATGAAAACAATGGAATGTGAATGAAAACAACAGAAGTGGAATGTACAGAACAGAGTTTGAATGAAAACAACAGAATTAGAATGTACAGAACAGAGTTTGAATGAAAACAACGGAAATAGAATGTACAGAACAGAATTTGAATCAAAACAGTGGAATGCGAATGAAAACAACGAAATTTGAATGAAAACAACGGAATTAGAATGTACAGAACGGAATTTGAATCAAAACAATGGAATTTTAATGAAAACAACGGACGCAGAATGTACAGAACAGAGTTTGAATCAAAACAACGGAATTAGAATGTACAGAACAGAGTTTGAATGAAAACAATGGAATTAGAATGAAAACAACAGAATTGGAATGTACAGAACAGAGTTTGAATGAAAACAACAGAATTAGAATGTACAGAACAGAGTTTGAATGAAAACAACGGAAATAGAATGTACAGAACAGAGTTTGAATGAAAACAACGGAATTAGATTGTACAGAATAGAATTTGAATCAAAACAATGGAATTTGAATGAAAACAACGGAATTTGAATGAAAACAATGGAATTAGAGTGTACAGAACAGTGTTTGAATGAAAACAATGGAATTTGAATGAAAACAACGGAATTTGAATGAAAACAACGGAATTAGAGTGTACAGAACAGAGTTTGAATGAAAACCACTCAAGTAGAATGTACAGAACAGAATTTGAATAAAAACAACTGAAGCAGAATGTACAGAACAGAATTTGAATCAAAACAGTGGAATTTGAATGAAAACAACGGAATTAGAATGAAAAAAACAGAAGTGGAATGTACAGAACAGAGTTTGAATGAAAACAATGAAATTTGAATGAAAACAACAGAAGTGGAATGTACAGAACAGAGTTTGAATGAAAACAACAGAATTGGAATGTACAGAACAGAGTTTGAATGAAAACAATGGAATTAGAATGTAGAGAACAGAGTTTGAATGAAAACAACAGAATTACAATGTACAGAACCGAGTTTGAATGAAAACAACGGAATTAGAATGTACAGAACAGAGTTTGAATGAAAACAACGGAATTAGAATGTAGAGAACAGAATTTGAATCAAAACAATGGAATTTGAATGAAAACAACAGAATTGGAATGTACAGAACAGAGTTTGAATGAAAACAACGGAATTAGAATGAACAGAACAGAATTTGAATGAAAACAACGGAATTAGAATGTACAGAACAGAGTTTGAATGAAAACAACTGAAGTAGAATGTACAGAACAGAGTTTGAATGAAAACAACGGAAATAGAATGTACAGAACAGAGTTTGAATGAAAACAACGGAATTAGATTGTACAGAATAGAATTTGAATCAAAACAATGGAATTTGAATGAAAACAACGGAATTTGAATGAAAACAACGGAATTAGAGTGTACAGAACAGAGTTTGAATGAAAACCACTCAAGTAGAATGTACAGAACAGAATTTGAATAAAAACAACTGAAGCAGAATGTACAGAACAGAATTTGAATCAAAACAGTGGAATTTGAATGAAAACAACGGAATTAGAATGAAAAAAACGGAATTAGAATGTACAGAACAGAGTTTGAATGAAAACAATGGAATTAGAATGTAGAGAACAGAGTTTGAATGAAAACAACAGAATTACAATGTACAGAACCGAGTTTGAATGAAAACAACGGAATTAGAATGTACAGAACAGAGTTTGAATGAAAACAACGGAATTAGAATGTAGAGAACAGAATTTGAATCAAAACAATGGAATTTGAATGAAAACAACAGAATTGGAATGTACAGAACAGAGTTTGAATGAAAACAACGGAATTAGAATGAACAGAACAGAATTTGAATGAAAACAACGGAATTAGAATGTACAGAACAGAGTTTGAATGAAAACAACTGAAGTAGAATGTACAGAACAGAATTTGAATGAAAACAACGGAATTAGAATGTACAGAACAGAGTTTGAATGAAAACAACGGAATTAGATTGTACAGAATAGAATTTGAATGAAAACAATGGAATTTGAATGAAAACAACAGAATTGGAATGTACAGAACAGAGTTTGAATGAAAACAACTGAAGTAGAATGTACAGAACAGAATTTGAATGAAAACAACGGAATTAGAATGTAGAGAACGGAATTTGAATCAAAACAATGGAATTTGAATGAAAACAACAGAAGTGGAATGTACAGACCAGAGTTTGAATGAAAACAACGGAATTTGAATGAACAGAACAGAATTTGCATCAAAACAATGGAATTTGAATCAAAACAGTGGAATTTGAATGAAAACAACAGAATTTGAATGTACAGAACAGAGTTTGAATGAAAACAACGGAATTTGAATGAAAACAACGGAATTAGAGTGTACAGAACAGAGTTTGAATGAAAACCACTCAAGTAGAATGTACAGAACAGAATTTGAATAAAAACAACTGAAGCAGAATGTACAGAACAGAATTTGAATCAAAACAGTGGAATTTGAATGAAAACAACGGAATTAGAATGAAAAAAACAGAAGTGGAATGTACAGAACAGAGTTTGAATGAAAACAATGAAATTTGAATGAAAACAACAGAAGTGGAATGTACAGAACAGAGTTTGAATGAAAACAACAGAATTGGAATGTACAGAACAGAGTTTGAATGAAAACAATGGAATTAGAATGTAGAGAACAGAGTTTGAATGAAAACAACAGAATTACAATGTACAGAACCGAGTTTGAATGAAAACAACGGAATTAGAATGTACAGAACAGAGTTTGAATGAAAACAACGGAATTAGAATGTAGAGAACAGAATTTGAATCAAAACAATGGAATTTGAATGAAAACAACAGAATTGGAATGTACAGAACAGAGTTTGAATGAAAACAACGGAATTAGAATGAACAGAACAGAATTTGAATGAAAACAACGGAATTAGAATGTACAGAACAGAGTTTGAATGAAAACAACTGAAGTAGAATGTACAGAACAGAGTTTGAATGAAAACAACGGAAATAGAATGTACAGAACAGAGTTTGAATGAAAACAACGGAATTAGATTGTACAGAATAGAATTTGAATCAAAACAATGGAATTTGAATGAAAACAACGGAATTTGAATGAAAACAACGGAATTAGAGTGTACAGAACAGAGTTTGAATGAAAACCACTCAAGTAGAATGTACAGAACAGAATTTGAATAAAAACAACTGAAACAGAATGTACAGAACAGAATTTGAATCAAAACAGTGGAATTTGAATGAAAACAACGGAATTAGAATGAAAAAAACGGAATTAGAATGTACAGAACAGAGTTTGAATGAAAACAATGGAATTAGAATGTAGAGAACAGAGTTTGAATGAAAACAACAGAATTACAATGTACAGAACCGAGTTTGAATGAAAACAACGGAATTAGAATGTACAGAACAGAGTTTGAATGAAAACAACGGAATTAGAATGTAGAGAACAGAATTTGAATCAAAACAATGGAATTTGAATGAAAACAACAGAATTGGAATGTACAGAACAGAGTTTGAATGAAAACAACGGAATTAGAATGAACAGAACAGAATTTGAATGAAAACAACGGAATTAGAAGGTACAGAACAGAGTTTGAATGAAAACAACTGAAGTAGAATGTACAGAACAGAATTTGAATGAAAACAACGGAATTAGAATGTACAGAACAGAGTTTGAATGAAAACAACGGAATTAGATTGTACAGAATAGAATTTGAATGAAAACAATGGAATTTGAATGAAAACAACAGAATTGGAATGTACAGAACAGAGTTTGAATGAAAACAACTGAAGTAGAATGTACAGAACAGAATTTGAATGAAAACAACGGAATTAGAATGTAGAGAACGGAATTTGAATGAAAACAATGGAATTTGAATGAAAACAACAGAAGTGGAATGTACAGACCAGAGTTTGAATGAAAACAACGGAATTTGAATGAACAGAACAGAATTTGCATCAAAACAATGGAATTTGAATCAAAACAGTGGAATTTGAATGAAAACAATAGAATTGGAATGTACAGAACAGAGTTTGAATGAAAACAACGGAATTTGAATGAAAACAATGGAATTTGAATGAAAACAACAGAATTGGAATGTACAGAACAGAGTTTGAATGAACAGAACAGAATTTGCATCAAAACAATGGAATTTGAATCAAAACAGTGGAATTTGAATGAAAACAACAGAATTGGAATGTACAGAACAGAGTTTGAATCAAAACAACGGAATTAAAATGTACAGAACAGAGTTTGAATGAAAACAATGGAATTTGAATGAAAACAACAGAAGTGGAATGTACAGAACAGAGTTTGAATGAAAACAACAGAATTAGAATGTACAGAACAGAGTTTGAATGAAAACAACGGAAATAGAATGTACACAACAGAGTTTGAATGAAAACAACGGAATTAGATTGTACAGAATAGAATTTGAATCAAAACAATGGAATTTGAATGAAAACAACAGAATTGGAATGTACAGAACAGAGTGTGAATGAAAACAACGGAATTAGAATGTACAGAACAGAATTTGAATCAAAACAGTGGAATGCGAATGAAAACAACGGAATTTGAATGAAAACAACGGAATTAGAATGTACAGAACAGAGTTTGAATCAAAACAACGGAATTAGAATGTACTGAACAGAGTTTGAATGAAAACAATGGAATTTGAATGAAAACAACAGAAGTGGAATGTACAGAACAGAGTTTGAATGAAAACAATGAAATTTGAATGAAAACAACAGAAGTGGAATGTACAGAACAGAGTTTGAATGAAAACAACAGAATTGGAATGTACAGAACAGAGTTTGAATGAAAACAACGGAATTAGAATGTACAGAACAGAGTTTGAATGAAAACAATGGAATTTGAATGAAAACAACAGAAGTGGAATGTACAGAACAGAGTTTGAATGAAAACAACGGAATTTGAATGAACAGAACAGAATTTGAATCAAAACAATGGAATTTGAATGAAAACAACAGAATTGGAATGTACAGAACAGAGTTTGAATGAAAACAACGGAATTTGAATGAAAACAATGGAATTTGAATGAAAACAACAGAATTGGAATGTACAGAACAGAGTTTGAATGAAAACAATAGAATTAGAATGTACAGAACAGAGTTTGAATGAAAACAACGGAAATAGAATGTACAGAACAGAGTTTGAATGAAAACAACGGAATTAGATTGTACAGAATAGAATTTGAATCAAAACAATGGAATTTGAATGAAAACAACGGAATTTGAATGAAAACAACGGAATTAGAATGTACAGAACAGAGTTTGAATGAAAACAATGGAATTTGAATGAAAACAACAGAAGTGGAATGTACAGAACAGAGTTTGAATGAAAACAACAGAATTAGAATGTACAGAACAGAGTTTGAATGAAAACAACGGAAATAGAATGTACAGAACAGAATTTGAATCAAAACAGTGGAATGCGAATGAAAACAACGGAATTTGAATGAAAACAACGGAATTAGAATGTACAGAACGGAATTTGAATCAAAACAATGGAATTTTAATGAAAACAACGGAATTGGAATGTACAGAACAGAGTTTGAATGAAAACAATGGAATTTGAATGAAAACAACAGAAGTGGAATGTACAGAACAGAGTTTGAATGAAAACAATGAAATTTGAATGAAAACAACAGAAGTGGAATGTACAGAACAGAGTTTGAATGAAAACAACAGAATTGGAATGTACAGAACAGAGTTTGAATCAAAACAACGGAATTAGAATGTACAGAACAGAGTTTGAATGAAAACAATGGAATTTGAATGAAAACAACAGAAGTGGAATGTACAGAACAGAGTTTGAATGAAAACAACGGAATTTGAATGAAAACAACAGAATTGGAATGTACAGAACAGAGTTTGAATGAAAACAACAGAATTAGAATGTACAGAACAGAGTTTGAATGAAAACAATGGAATTTGAATGAAAACAACAGAAGTGGAATGTACAGAACAGAGTTTGAATGAAAACAACGGAATTTGAATGAACAGAACAGAATTTGAATCAAAACAATGGAATTTGAATGAAAACAACAGAATTGGAATGTACAGAACAGAGTTTGAATGAAAACAACAGAATTAGAATGTACAGAACAGAGTTTGAATGAAAACAATGGAATTTGAATGAAAACAACAGAAGTGGAATGTGCAGAACAGAGTTTGAATGAAAACAACGGAATTTGAATGAACAGAACAGAATTTGAATCAAAACAATGGAATTTGAATGAAAACAACAGAATTGGAATGTACAGAACAGAGTTTGAATGAAAACAACAGAATTAGAATGTACAGAACAGAGTTTGAATCAAAACAACGGAATTAGAATGTACAGAACAGAGTTTGAATGAAAACAATGGAATTTGAATGAAAACAACAGAAGTGGAATGTACAGAACAGAGTTTGAATGAAAACAACAGAATTAGAATGTACAGAACAGAGTTTGAATGAAAACAACGGAAATAGAATGTACAGAACAGAATTTGAATCAAAACAGTGGAATGCGAATGAAAACAACGGAATTTGAATGAAAACAACAGAATTGGAATGTACAGAACAGAGTTTGAATGAAAACAATAGAATTAGAATGTACAGAAAAGAGTTTGAATGAAAACAACGGAAATAGAATGTACAGAACAGAGTTTGAATGAAAACAACGGAATTAGATTGTACAGAATAGAATTTGAATCAAAACAATGGAATTTGAATGAAAACAACGGAATTTGAATGAAAACAATGGAATTAGAGTGTACAGAACAGTGTTTGAATGAAAACAATGGAATTTTAATGAAAACAACGGAATTGGAATGTACAGAACAGAGTTTGAATCAAAACAACGGAATTAGAATGTACAGAACAGAGTTTGAATGAAAACAATGGAATTTGAATGAAAACAACAGAAGTGGAATGTACAGAACAGAGTTTGAATGAAAACAATGAAATTTGAATGAAAACAACAGAAGTGGAATGTACAGAACAGAGTTTGAATGAAAACAACAGAATTGGAATGTACAGAACAGAGTTTGAATCAAAACAACGGAATTAGAATGTACAGAACAGAGTTTGAATGAAAACAAGGGAATTTGAATGAAAACAACAGAAGTGGAATGTACAGAACAGAGTTTGAATGAAAACAACGGAATTTGAATGAACAGAGCAGAATTTGAATCAAAACAATGGAATTTGAATGAAAACAACAGAATTGGAATGTACAGAACAGAGTTTGAATGAAAACAACAGAATTAGAATGTACAGAACAGAGTTTGAATGAAAACAATGGAATTTGAATGAAAACAACAGAAGTGGAATGTACAGAACAGAGTTTGAATGAAAACAACGGAATTTGAATGAACAGAACAGAATTTGAATCAAAACAATGGAATTTGAATGAAAACAACAGAATTGGAATGTACAGAACAGAGTTTGAATGAAAACAACAGAATTAGAATGTACAGAACAGAGTTTGAATCAAAACAACGGAATTAAAATTTACAGAACAGAGTTTGAATGAAAACAATGGAATTTGAATGAAAACAACAGAAGTGGAATGTACAGAACAGAGTTTGAATGAAAACAACAGAATTAGAATGTACAGAACAGAGTTTGAATGAAAACAACGGAAATAGAATGTACAGAACAGAGTTTGAATGAAAACAACGGAATTAGATTGTACAGAATAGAATTTGAATCAAAACAATGGAATTTGAATGAAAACAACAGAATTGGAATGTACAGAACAGAGTGTGAATGAAAACAACGGAATTAGAATGTACAGAACAGAATTTGAATCAAAACAGTGGAATTAGAATGAAAACAACAGAATTGGAATGTACAGAACAGAGTTTGAATGAAAACAACAGAATTAGAATGTACAGAACAGAGTTTGAATGAAAACAACGGAAATAGAATGTACAGAACAGAGTTTGAATGAAAACAACGGAATTAGATTGTACAGAATAGAATTTGAATGAAAACAATGGAATTTGAATGAAAACAACGGAATTTGAATGAAAACAATGGAATTAGAGTGTACAGAACAGTGTTTGAATGAAAACAATGGAATTTTAATGAAAACAACGGAATTGGAATGTACAGAACAGAATTTGAATGAAAACAACGGAATTAGAATGTAGAGAACAGATTTTGAATGAAAACAATGGAATTTGAATGAAAACAACAGAAGTGGAATGTACAGAACAGAGTTTGAAAGAAAACAATGAAATTTGAATGAAAACAACAGAAGTGGAATGTACATAACAGAGTTTGAATCAAAACAACGGAATTAGAATGTACAGAACAGAGTTTGAATGAAAACAATGGAATTTGAATGAAAACAACAGAAGTGGAATGTACAGAACAGAGTTTGAATGAAAACAACGGAATTTGAATGAACAGAACAGAATTTGAATCAAAACAATGGAATTTGAATGAAAACAACAGAATTGGAATGTACAGAACAGAGTTTGAATGAAAACAACGGAATTTGAATGAAAACAATGGAATTTGAATGAAAACAACAGAATTGGAATGTACAGAACAGAGTTTGAATGAAAACAACAGAATTAGAATGTACAGAACAGAGTTTGAATGAAAACAACGGAAATAGAATGTACAGAACAGAGTTTGAATGAAAACAACGGAATTAGATTGTACAGAATAGAATTTGAATCAAAACAATGGAATTTGAATGAAAACAACGGAATTTGAATGAAAACAACGGAATTAGAGTGTACAGAACAGAGTTTGAATGAAAACCACTCAAGTAGAATGTACAGAACAGAATTTGAATAAAAACAACTGAAACAGAATGTACAGAACAGAATTTGAATCAAAACAGTGGAATTTGAATGAAAACAACGGAATTAGAATGAAAAAAACGGAATTAGAATGTACAGAACAGAGTTTGAATGAAAACAATGGAATTAGAATGTAGAGAACAGAGTTTGAATGAAAACAACAGAATTACAATGTACAGAACCGAGTTTGAATGAAAACAACGGAATTAGAATGTACAGAACAGAGTTTGAATGAAAACAACGGAATTAGAATGTAGAGAACAGAATTTGAATCAAAACAATGGAATTTGAATGAAAACAACAGAATTGGAATGTACAGAACAGAGTTTGAATGAAAACAACGGAATTAGAATGAACAGAACAGAATTTGAATGAAAACAACGGAATTAGAAGGTACAGAACAGAGTTTGAATGAAAACAACTGAAGTAGAATGTACAGAACAGAATTTGAATGAAAACAACGGAATTAGAATGTACAGAACAGAGTTTGAATGAAAACAACGGAATTAGATTGTACAGAATAGAATTTGAATGAAAACAATGGAATTTGAATGAAAACAACAGAATTGGAATGTACAGAACAGAGTTTGAATGAAAACAACTGAAGTAGAATGTACAGAACAGAATTTGAATGAAAACAACGGAATTAGAATGTAGAGAACGGAATTTGAATGAAAACAATGGAATTTGAATGAAAACAACAGAAGTGGAATGTACAGACCAGAGTTTGAATGAAAACAACGGAATTTGAATGAACAGAACAGAATTTGCATCAAAACAATGGAATTTGAATCAAAAAAGTGGAATTTGAATGAAAACAATAGAATTGGAATGTACAGAACAGAGTTTGAATGAAAACAACGGAATTTGAATGAAAACAATGGAATTTGAATGAAAACAACAGAATTGGAATGTACAGAACAGAGTTTGAATGAACAGAACAGAATTTGCATCAAAACAATGGAATTTGAATCAAAACAGTGGAATTTGAATGAAAACAACAGAATTGGAATGTACAGAACAGAGTTTGAATCAAAACAACGGAATTAAAATGTACAGAACAGAGTTTGAATGAAAACAATGGAATTTGAATGAAAACAACAGAAGTGGAATGTACAGAACAGAGTTTGAATGAAAACAACAGAATTAGAATGTACAGAACAGAGTTTGAATGAAAACAACGGAAATAGAATGTACACAACAGAGTTTGAATGAAAACAACGGAATTAGATTGTACAGAATAGAATTTGAATCAAAACAATGGAATTTGAATGAAAACAACAGAATTGGAATGTACAGAACAGAGTGTGAATGAAAACAACGGAATTAGAATGTACAGAACAGAATTTGAATCAAAACAGTGGAATGCGAATGAAAACAACGGAATTTGAATGAAAACAACGGAATTAGAATGTACAGAACAGAGTTTGAATCAAAACAACGGAATTAGAATGTACTGAACAGAGTTTGAATGAAAACAATGGAATTTGAATGAAAACAACAGAAGTGGAATGTACAGAACAGAGTTTGAATGAAAACAATGAAATTTGAATGAAAACAACAGAAGTGGAATGTACAGAACAGAGTTTGAATGAAAACAACAGAATTGGAATGTACAGAACAGAGTTTGAATGAAAACAACGGAATTAGAATGTACAGAACAGAGTTTGAATGAAAACAATGGAATTTGAATGAAAACAACAGAAGTGGAATGTACAGAACAGAGTTTGAATGAAAACAACGGAATTTGAATGAAAACAATGGAATTTGAATGAAAACAACAGAATTGGAATGTACAGAACAGAGTTTGAATGAAAACAATAGAATTAGAATGTACAGAAAAGAGTTTGAATGAAAACAACGGAAATAGAATGTACAGAACAGAGTTTGAATGAAAACAACGGAATTAGATTGTACAGAATAGAATTTGAATCAAAACAATGGAATTTGAATGAAAACAACGGAATTTGAATGAAAACAATGGAATTAGAGTGTACAGAACAGTGTTTGAATGAAAACAATGGAATTTTAATGAAAACAACGGAATTGGAATGTACAGAACAGAGTTTGAATCAAAACAACGGAATTAGAATGTACAGAACAGAGTTTGAATGAAAACAATGGAATTTGAATGAAAACAACAGAAGTGGAATGTACAGAACAGAGTTTGAATGAAAACAATGAAATTTGAATGAAAACAACAGAAGTGGAATGTACAGAACAGAGTTTGAATGAAAACAACAGAATTGGAATGTACAGAACAGAGTTTGAATCAAAACAACGGAATTAGAATGTACAGAACAGAGTTTGAATGAAAACAAGGGAATTTGAATGAAAACAACAGAAGTGGAATGTACAGAACAGAGTTTGAATGAAAACAACGGAATTTGAATGAACAGAGCAGAATTTGAATCAAAACAATGGAATTTGAATGAAAACAACAGAATTGGAATGTACAGAACAGAGTTTGAATGAAAACAACAGAATTAGAATGTACAGAACAGAGTTTGAATGAAAACAATGGAATTTGAATGAAAACAACAGAAGTGGAATGTACAGAACAGAGTTTGAATGAAAACAACGGAATTTGAATGAACAGAACAGAATTTGAATCAAAACAATGGAATTTGAATGAAAACAACAGAATTGGAATGTACAGAACAGAGTTTGAATGAAAACAACAGAATTAGAATGTACAGAACAGAGTTTGAATCAAAACAACGGAATTAAAATTTACAGAACAGAGTTTGAATGAAAACAATGGAATTTGAATGAAAACAACAGAAGTGGAATGTACAGAACAGAGTTTGAATGAAAACAACAGAATTAGAATGTACAGAACAGAGTTTGAATGAAAACAACGGAAATAGAATGTACAGAACAGAGTTTGAATGAAAACAACGGAATTAGATTGTACAGAATAGAATTTGAATCAAAACAATGGAATTTGAATGAAAACAACAGAATTGGAATGTACAGAACAGAGTGTGAATGAAAACAACGGAATTAGAATGTACAGAACAGAATTTGAATCAAAACAGTGGAATTAGAATGAAAACAACAGAATTGGAATGTACAGAACAGAGTTTGAATGAAAACAACAGAATTAGAATGTACAGAACAGAGTTTGAATGAAAACAACGGAAATAGAATGTACAGAACAGAGTTTGAATGAAAACAACGGAATTAGATTGTACAGAATAGAATTTGAATGAAAACAATGGAATTTGAATGAAAACAACGGAATTTGAATGAAAACAATGGAATTAGAGTGTACAGAACAGTGTTTGAATGAAAACAATGGAATTTTAATGAAAACAACGGAATTGGAATGTACAGAACAGAATTTGAATGAAAACAACGGAATTAGAATGTAGAGAACAGATTTTGAATGAAAACAATGGAATTTGAATGAAAACAACAGAAGTGGAATGTACAGAACAGAGTTTGAAAGAAAACAATGAAATTTGAATGAAAACAACAGAAGTGGAATGTACATAACAGAGTTTGAATCAAAACAACGGAATTAGAATGTACAGAACAGAGTTTGAATGAAAACAATGGAATTTGAATGAAAACAACAGAAGTGGAATGTACAGAACAGAGTTTGAATGAAAACAACGGAATTTGAATGAACAGAACAGAATTTGAATCAAAACAATGGAATTTGAATGAAAACAACAGAATTGGAATGTACAGAACAGAGTTTGAATGAAAACAACGGAATTTGAATGAAAACAATGGAATTTGAATGAAAACAACAGAATTGGAATGTACAGAACAGAGTTTGAATGAAAACAACAGAATTAGAATGTACAGAACAGAGTTTGAATGAAAACAACGGAAATAGAATGTACAGAACAGAGTTTGAATGAAAACAACGGAATTAGATTGTACAGAATAGAATTTGAATCAAAACAATGGAATTTGAATGAAAACAACGGAATTTGAATGAAAACAACGGAATTAGAGTGTACAGAACAGAGTTTGAATGAAAACCACTCAAGTAGAATGTACAGAACAGAATTTGAATAAAAACAACTGAAACAGAATGTACAGAACAGAATTTGAATCAAAACAGTGGAATTTGAATGAAAACAACGGAATTAGAATGAAAAAAACGGAATTAGAATGTACAGAACAGAGTTTGAATGAAAACAACGGAATTAGAATGTAGAGAACAGAATTTGAATCAAAACAATGGAATTTGAATGAAAACAACAGAATTGGAATGTACAGAACAGAGTTTGAATGAAAACAACGGAATTAGAATGAACAGAACAGAATTTGAATGAAAACAACGGAATTAGAAGGTACAGAACAGAGTTTGAATGAAAACAACTGAAGTAGAATGTACAGAACAGAATTTGAATGAAAACAACGGAATTAGAATGTACAGAACAGAGTTTGAATGAAAACAACGGAATTAGATTGTACAGAATAGAATTTGAATGAAAACAATGGAATTTGAATGAAAACAACAGAATTGGAATGTACAGAACAGAGTTTGAATGAAAACAACTGAAGTAGAATGTACAGAACAGAATTTGAATGAAAACAACGGAATTAGAATGTAGAGAACGGAATTTGAATGAAAACAATGGAATTTGAATGAAAACAACAGAAGTGGAATGTACAGACCAGAGTTTGAATGAAAACAACGGAATTTGAATGAACAGAACAGAATTTGCATCAAAACAATGGAATTTGAATCAAAACAGTGGAATTTGAATGAAAACAATAGAATTGGAATGTACAGAACAGAGTTTGAATGAAAACAACGGAATTTGAATGAAAACAATGGAATTTGAATGAAAACAACAGAATTGGAATGTACAGAACAGAGTTTGAATGAACAGAACAGAATTTGCATCAAAACAATGGAATTTGAATCAAAACAGTGGAATTTGAATGAAAACAACAGAATTGGAATGTACAGAACAGAGTTTGAATCAAAACAACGGAATTAAAATGTACAGAACAGAGTTTGAATGAAAACAATGGAATTTGAATGAAAACAACAGAAGTGGAATGTACAGAACAGAGTTTGAATGAAAACAACAGAATTAGAATGTACAGAACAGAGTTTGAATGAAAACAACGGAAATAGAATGTACACAACAGAGTTTGAATGAAAACAACGGAATTAGATTGTACAGAATAGAATTTGAATCAAAACAATGGAATTTGAATGAAAACAACAGAATTGGAATGTACAGAACAGAGTGTGAATGAAAACAACGGAATTAGAATGTACAGAACAGAATTTGAATCAAAACAGTGGAATGCGAATGAAAACAACGGAATTTGAATGAAAACAACGGAATTAGAATGTACAGAACAGAGTTTGAATCAAAACAACGGAATTAGAATGTACTGAACAGAGTTTGAATGAAAACAATGGAATTTGAATGAAAACAACAGAAGTGGAATGTACAGAACAGAGTTTGAATGAAAACAATGAAATTTGAATGAAAACAACAGAAGTGGAATGTACAGAACAGAGTTTGAATGAAAACAACAGAATTGGAATGTACAGAACAGAGTTTGAATGAAAACAACGGAATTAGAATGTACAGAACAGAGTTTGAATGAAAACAATGGAATTTGAATGAAAACAACAGAAGTGGAATGTACAGAACAGAGTTTGAATGAAAACAACGGAATTTGAATGAACAGAACAGAATTTGAATCAAAACAATGGAATTTGAATGAAAACAACAGAATTGGAATGTACAGAACAGAGTTTGAATGAAAACAACGGAATTTGAATGAAAACAATGGAATTTGAATGAAAACAACAGAATTGGAATGTACAGAACAGAGTTTGAATGAAAACAATAGAATTAGAATGTACAGAACAGAGTTTGAATGAAAACAACGGAAATAGAATGTACAGAACAGAGTTTGAATGAAAACAACGGAATTAGATTGTACAGAATAGAATTTGAATCAAAACAATGGAATTTGAATGAAAACAACGGAATTTGAATGAAAACAACGGAATTAGAATGTACAGAACAGAGTTTGAATGAAAACAATGGAATTTGAATGAAAACAACAGAAGTGGAATGTACAGAACAGAGTTTGAATGAAAACAACAGAATTAGAATGTACAGAACAGAGTTTGAATGAAAACAACGGAAATAGAATGTACAGAACAGAATTTGAATCAAAACAGTGGAATGCGAATGAAAACAACGGAATTTGAATGAAAACAACGGAATTAGAATGTACAGAACGGAATTTGAATCAAAACAATGGAATTTTAATGAAAACAACGGAATTGGAATGTACAGAACAGAGTTTGAATGAAAACAATGGAATTTGAATGAAAACAACAGAAGTGGAATGTACAGAACAGAGTTTGAATGAAAACAATGAAATTTGAATGAAAACAACAGAAGTGGAATGTACAGAACAGAGTTTGAATGAAAACAACAGAATTGGAATGTACAGAACAGAGTTTGAATCAAAACAACGGAATTAGAATGTACAGAACAGAGTTTGAATGAAAACAATGGAATTTGAATGAAAACAACAGAAGTGGAATGTACAGAACAGAGTTTGAATGAAAACAACGGAATTTGAATGAAAACAACAGAATTGGAATGTACAGAACAGAGTTTGAATGAAAACAACAGAATTAGAATGTACAGAACAGAGTTTGAATGAAAACAATGGAATTTGAATGAAAACAACAGAAGTGGAATGTACAGAACAGAGTTTGAATGAAAACAACGGAATTTGAATGAACAGAACAGAATTTGAATCAAAACAATGGAATTTGAATGAAAACAACAGAATTGGAATGTACAGAACAGAGTTTGAATGAAAACAACAGAATTAGAATGTACAGAACAGAGTTTGAATGAAAACAATGGAATTTGAATGAAAACAACAGAAGTGGAATGTGCAGAACAGAGTTTGAATGAAAACAACGGAATTTGAATGAACAGAACAGAATTTGAATCAAAACAATGGAATTTGAATGAAAACAACAGAATTGGAATGTACAGAACAGAGTTTGAATGAAAACAACAGAATTAGAATGTACAGAACAGAGTTTGAATCAAAACAACGGAATTAGAATGTACAGAACAGAGTTTGAATGAAAACAATGGAATTTGAATGAAAACAACAGAAGTGGAATGTACAGAACAGAGTTTGAATGAAAACAACAGAATTAGAATGTACAGAACAGAGTTTGAATGAAAACAACGGAAATAGAATGTACAGAACAGAATTTGAATCAAAACAGTGGAATGCGAATGAAAACAACGGAATTTGAATGAAAACAACAGAATTGGAATGTACAGAACAGAGTTTGAATGAAAACAATAGAATTAGAATGTACAGAAAAGAGTTTGAATGAAAACAACGGAAATAGAATGTACAGAACAGAGTTTGAATGAAAACAACGGAATTAGATTGTACAGAATAGAATTTGAATCAAAACAATGGAATTTGAATGAAAACAACGGAATTTGAATGAAAACAATGGAATTAGAGTGTACAGAACAGTGTTTGAATGAAAACAATGGAATTTTAATGAAAACAACGGAATTGGAATGTACAGAACAGAGTTTGAATCAAAACAACGGAATTAGAATGTACAGAACAGAGTTTGAATGAAAACAATGGAATTTGAATGAAAACAACAGAAGTGGAATGTACAGAACAGAGTTTGAATGAAAACAATGAAATTTGAATGAAAACAACAGAAGTGGAATGTACAGAACAGAGTTTGAATGAAAACAACAGAATTGGAATGTACAGAACAGAGTTTGAATCAAAACAACGGAATTAGAATGTACAGAACAGAGTTTGAATGAAAACAAGGGAATTTGAATGAAAACAACAGAAGTGGAATGTACAGAACAGAGTTTGAATGAAAACAACGGAATTTGAATGAACAGAGCAGAATTTGAATCAAAACAATGGAATTTGAATGAAAACAACAGAATTGGAATGTACAGAACAGAGTTTGAATGAAAACAACAGAATTAGAATGTACAGAACAGAGTTTGAATGAAAACAATGGAATTTGAATGAAAACAACAGAAGTGGAATGTACAGAACAGAGTTTGAATGAAAACAACGGAATTTGAATGAACAGAACAGAATTTGAATCAAAACAATGGAATTTGAATGAAAACAACAGAATTGGAATGTACAGAACAGAGTTTGAATGAAAACAACAGAATTAGAATGTACAGAACAGAGTTTGAATCAAAACAACGGAATTAAAATTTACAGAACAGAGTTTGAATGAAAACAATGGAATTTGAATGAAAACAACAGAAGTGGAATGTACAGAACAGAGTTTGAATGAAAACAACAGAATTAGAATGTACAGAACAGAGTTTGAATGAAAACAACGGAAATAGAATGTACAGAACAGAGTTTGAATGAAAACAACGGAATTAGATTGTACAGAATAGAATTTGAATCAAAACAATGGAATTTGAATGAAAACAACAGAATTGGAATGTACAGAACAGAGTGTGAATGAAAACAACGGAATTAGAATGTACAGAACAGAATTTGAATCAAAACAGTGGAATTAGAATGAAAACAACAGAATTGGAATGTACAGAACAGAGTTTGAATGAAAACAACAGAATTAGAATGTACAGAACAGAGTTTGAATGAAAACAACGGAAATAGAATGTACAGAACAGAGTTTGAATGAAAACAACGGAATTAGATTGTACAGAATAGAATTTGAATGAAAACAATGGAATTTGAATGAAAACAACGGAATTTGAATGAAAACAATGGAATTAGAGTGTACAGAACAGTGTTTGAATGAAAACAATGGAATTTTAATGAAAACAACGGAATTGGAATGTACAGAACAGAATTTGAATGAAAACAACGGAATTAGAATGTAGAGAACAGATTTTGAATGAAAACAATGGAATTTGAATGAAAACAACAGAAGTGGAATGTACAGAACAGAGTTTGAAAGAAAACAATGAAATTTGAATGAAAACAACAGAAGTGGAATGTACATAACAGAGTTTGAATGAAAACAACGGAATTAGAATGTACAGAACAGAGTTTGAATGAAAACAATGGAATTTGAATGAAAACAACAGAAGTGGAATGTACAGAACAGAGTTTGAATGAAAACAACGGAATTTGAATGAACAGAACAGAATTTGAATCAAAACAATGGAATTTGAATGAAAACAACAGAATTGGAATGTACAGAACAGAGTTTGAATGAAAACAACGGAATTTGAATGAAAACAATGGAATTTGAATGAAAACAACAGAATTGGAATGTACAGAACAGAGTTTGAATGAAAACAACAGAATTAGAATGTACAGAACAGAGTTTGAATGAAAACAACGGAAATAGAATGTACAGAACAGAGTTTGAATGAAAACAACGGAATTAGATTGTACAGAATAGAATTTGAATCAAAACAATGGAATTTGAATGAAAACAACGGAATTTGAATGAAAACAACGGAATTAGAGTGTACAGAACAGAGTTTGAATGAAAACCACTCAAGTAGAATGTACAGAACAGAATTTGAATAAAAACAACTGAAACAGAATGTACAGAACAGAATTTGAATCAAAACAGTGGAATTTGAATGAAAACAACGGAATTAGAATGAAAAAAACGGAATTAGAATGTACAGAACAGAGTTTGAATGAAAACAATGGAATTAGAATGTAGAGAACAGAGTTTGAATGAAAACAACAGAATTACAATGTACAGAACCGAGTTTGAATGAAAACAACGGAATTAGAATGTACAGAACAGAGTTTGAATGAAAACAACGGAATTAGAATGTAGAGAACAGAATTTGAATCAAAACAATGGAATTTGAATGAAAACAACAGAATTGGAATGTACAGAACAGAGTTTGAATGAAAACAACGGAATTAGAATGAACAGAACAGAATTTGAATGAAAACAACGGAATTAGAAGGTACAGAACAGAGTTTGAATGAAAACAACTGAAGTAGAATGTACAGAACAGAATTTGAATGAAAACAACGGAATTAGAATGTACAGAACAGAGTTTGAATGAAAACAACGGAATTAGATTGTACAGAATAGAATTTGAATGAAAACAATGGAATTTGAATGAAAACAACAGAATTGGAATGTACAGAACAGAGTTTGAATGAAAACAACTGAAGTAGAATGTACAGAACAGAATTTGAATGAAAACAACGGAATTAGAATGTAGAGAACGGAATTTGAATGAAAACAATGGAATTTGAATGAAAACAACAGAAGTGGAATGTACAGACCAGAGTTTGAATGAAAACAACGGAATTTGAATGAACAGAACAGAATTTGCATCAAAACAATGGAATTTGAATCAAAACAGTGGAATTTGAATGAAAACAATAGAATTGGAATGTACAGAACAGAGTTTGAATGAAAACAACGGAATTTGAATGAAAACAATGGAATTTGAATGAAAACAACAGAATTGGAATGTACAGAACAGAGTTTGAATGAACAGAACAGAATTTGCATCAAAACAATGGAATTTGAATCAAAACAGTGGAATTTGAATGAAAACAACAGAATTGGAATGTACAGAACAGAGTTTGAATCAAAACAACGGAATTAAAATGTACAGAACAGAGTTTGAATGAAAACAATGGAATTTGAATGAAAACAACAGAAGTGGAATGTACAGAACAGAGTTTGAATGAAAACAACAGAATTAGAATGTACAGAACAGAGTTTGAATGAAAACAACGGAAATAGAATGTACACAACAGAGTTTGAATGAAAACAACGGAATTAGATTGTACAGAATAGAATTTGAATCAAAACAATGGAATTTGAATGAAAACAACAGAATTGGAATGTACAGAACAGAGTGTGAATGAAAACAACGGAATTAGAATGTACAGAACAGAATTTGAATCAAAACAGTGGAATGCGAATGAAAACAACGGAATTTGAATGAAAACAACGGAATTAGAATGTACAGAACAGAGTTTGAATCAAAACAACGGAATTAGAATGTACTGAACAGAGTTTGAATGAAAACAATGGAATTTGAATGAAAACAACAGAAGTGGAATGTACAGAACAGAGTTTGAATGAAAACAATGAAATTTGAATGAAAACAACAGAAGTGGAATGTACAGAACAGAGTTTGAATGAAAACAACAGAATTGGAATGTACAGAACAGAGTTTGAATGAAAACAACGGAATTAGAATGTACAGAACAGAGTTTGAATGAAAACAATGGAATTTGAATGAAAACAACAGAAGTGGAATGTACAGAACAGAGTTTGAATGAAAACAACGGAATTTGAATGAACAGAACAGAATTTGAATCAAAACAATGGAATTTGAATGAAAACAACAGAATTGGAATGTACAGAACAGAGTTTGAATGAAAACAACGGAATTTGAATGAAAACAATGGAATTTGAATGAAAACAACAGAATTGGAATGTACAGAACAGAGTTTGAATGAAAACAATAGAATTAGAATGTACAGAACAGAGTTTGAATGAAAACAACGGAAATAGAATGTACAGAACAGAGTTTGAATGAAAACAACGGAATTAGATTGTACAGAATAGAATTTGAATCAAAACAATGGAATTTGAATGAAAACAACGGAATTTGAATGAAAACAACGGAATTAGAATGTACAGAACAGAGTTTGAATGAAAACAATGGAATTTGAATGAAAACAACAGAAGTGGAATGTACAGAACAGAGTTTGAATGAAAACAACAGAATTAGAATGTACAGAACAGAGTTTGAATGAAAACAACGGAAATAGAATGTACAGAACAGAATTTGAATCAAAACAGTGGAATGCGAATGAAAACAACGGAATTTGAATGAAAACAACGGAATTAGAATGTACAGAACGGAATTTGAATCAAAACAATGGAATTTTAATGAAAACAACGGAATTGGAATGTACAGAACAGAGTTTGAATGAAAACAATGGAATTTGAATGAAAACAACAGAAGTGGAATGTACAGAACAGAGTTTGAATGAAAACAATGAAATTTGAATGAAAACAACAGAAGTGGAATGTACAGAACAGAGTTTGAATGAAAACAACAGAATTGGAATGTACAGAACAGAGTTTGAATCAAAACAACGGAATTAGAATGTACAGAACAGAGTTTGAATGAAAACAATGGAATTTGAATGAAAACAACAGAAGTGGAATGTACAGAACAGAGTTTGAATGAAAACAACGGAATTTGAATGAAAACAACAGAATTGGAATGTACAGAACAGAGTTTGAATGAAAACAACAGAATTAGAATGTACAGAACAGAGTTTGAATGAAAACAATGGAATTTGAATGAAAACAACAGAAGTGGAATGTACAGAACAGAGTTTGAATGAAAACAACGGAATTTGAATGAACAGAACAGAATTTGAATCAAAACAATGGAATTTGAATGAAAACAACAGAATTGGAATGTACAGAACAGAGTTTGAATGAAAACAACAGAATTAGAATGTACAGAACAGAGTTTGAATGAAAACAATGGAATTTGAATGAAAACAACAGAAGTGGAATGTACAGAACAGAGTTTGAATGAAAACAACGGAATTTGAATGAACAGAACAGAATTTGAATCAAAACAATGGAATTTGAATGAAAACAACAGAATTGGAATGTACAGAACAGAGTTTGAATGAAAACAACAGAATTAGAATGTACAGAACAGAGTTTGAATCAAAACAACGGAATTAGAATGTACAGAACAGAGTTTGAATGAAAACAATGGAATTTGAATGAAAACAACAGAAGTGGAATGTACAGAACAGAGTTTGAATGAAAACAACAGAATTAGAATGTACAGAACAGAGTTTGAATGAAAACAACGGAAATAGAATGTACAGAACAGAATTTGAATCAAAACAGTGGAATGCGAATGAAAACAACGGAATTTGAATGAAAACAACGGAATTAGAATGTACAGAACGGAATTTGAATCAAAACAATGGAATTTTAATGAAAACAACGGAATTGGAATGTACAGAACAGAGTTTGAATGAAAACAATGGAATTTGAATGAAAACAACAGAAGTGGAATGTACAGAACAGAGTTTGAATGAAAACAATGAAATTTGAATGAAAACAACAGAAGTGGAATGTACAGAACAGAGTTTGAATGAAAACAACAGAATTGGAATGTACAGAACAGAGTTTGAATCAAAACAACGGAATTAGAATGTACAGAACAGAGTTTGAATGAAAACAATGGAATTTGAATGAAAACAACAGAAGTGGAATGTACAGAACAGAGTTTGAATGAAAACAACGGAATTTGAATGAAAACAACAGAATTGGAATGTACAGAACAGAGTTTGAATGAAAACAACAGAATTAGAATGTACAGAACAGAGTTTGAATGAAAACAATGGAATTTGAATGAAAACAACAGAAGTGGAATGTACAGAACAGAGTTTGAATGAAAACAACGGAATTTGAATGAACAGAACAGAATTTGAATCAAAACAATGGAATTTGAATGAAAACAACAGAATTGGAATGTACAGAACAGAGTTTGAATGAAAACAACAGAATTAGAATGTACAGAACAGAGTTTGAATGAAAACAATGGAATTTGAATGAAAACAACAGAAGTGGAATGTACAGAACAGAGTTTGAATGAAAACAACGGAATTTGAATGAACAGAACAGAATTTGAATCAAAACAATGGAATTTGAATGAAAACAACAGAATTGGAATGTACAGAACAGAGTTTGAATGAAAACAACAGAATTAGAATGTACAGAACAGAGTTTGAATCAAAACAACGGAATTAAAATTTACAGAACAGAGTTTGAATCAAAACAATGGAATTTGAATGAAAACAACAGAAGTGGAATGTACAGAACAGAGTTTGAATGAAAACAACAGAATTAGAATGTACAGAACAGAGTTTGAATGAAAACAACGGAATTAGATTGTACAGAATAGAATTTGAATCAAAACAATGGAATTTGAATGAAAACAACAGAATTGGAATGTACAGAACAGAGTGTGAATGAAAACAACGGAATTAGAATGTACAGAACAGAATTTGAATCAAAACAGTGGAATTAGAATGAAAACAACAGAATTGGAATGTACAGAACAGAGTTTGAATGAAAACAACAGAATTAGAATGTACAGAACAGAGTTTGAATGAAAACAACGGAAATAGAATGTACAGAACAGAGTTTGAATGAAAACAACGGAATTAGATTGTACAGAATAGAATTTGAATCAAAACAATGGAATTTGAATGAAAACAACGGAATTTGAATGAAAACAATGGAATTAGAGTGTACAGAACAGTGTTTGAATGAAAACAATGGAATTTTAATGAAAACAACGGAATTGGAATGTACAGAACAGAATTTGAATGAAAACAACGGAATTAGAATGTAGAGAACAGAATTTGAATCAAAACAATGGAATTTGAATGAAAACAACAGAATTGGAATGAACAGAACAGAGTTTGAATGAAAACAGTGGAATTTGAATGAAAACAACAGAAGTGGAATGTACAGAACAGAGTTTGAATGAAAACAACGGAATTTAAATGAAAACAATGGAATTTGAATGAAAACAACAGAAGTGGAATGTACAGAACAGAGTTTGAATGAAAACAACAGAATTAGAATGTACAGAACAGAGTTTGAATGAAAACAACGGAAATAGAATGTACAGAACAGAGTTTGAATGAAAACAACGGAATTAGATTGTACAGAATAGAATTTGAATCAAAACAATGGAATTTGAATGAAAACAACGGAATTTGAATGAAAACAATGGAATTAGAGTGTACAGAACAGTGTTTGAATGAAAACAATGGAATTTTAATGAAAACAACGGAATTTGAATGTACAGAACAGAATTTGAATGAAAACAACGGAATTAGAATGTAGAGAACAGAATTTGAATCAAAACAATGGAATTTGAATGAAAACAACAGAATTGGAATGAACAGAACAGAGTTTGAATGAAAACAGTGGAATTTGAATGAAAACAACAGAAGTGGAATGTACAGAACAGAGTTTGAATGAAAACAACAGAATTGGAATGTACAGAACAGAGTTTGAATCAAAACAACGGAATTAGAATGTACAGAACAGAGTTTGAATGAAAACAATGGAATTTGAATGAAAATAACAGAAGTGGAATGTACAGAACAGAGTTTGAATGAAAACAACGGAATTTGAATGAACAGAACAGAATTTGAATCAAAACAATGGAATTTGAATGAAAACAACAGAAGTGGAATGTACAGAACAGAGTTTGAATGAAAACAACAGAATTGGAATGTACAGAACAGAGTTTGAATCAAAACAACGGAATTAGAATGTACAGAACAGAGTTTGAATGAAAACAATGGAATTTGAATGAAAACAACAGAAGTGGAATGTACAGAACAGAGTTTGAATGAACAGAACAGAATTTGCATCAAAACAATGGAATTTGAATCAAAACAGTGGAATTTGAATGAAAACAACAGAATTGGAATGTACAGAACAGAGTTTGAATCAAAACAACGGAATTAAAATGTACAGAACAGAGTTTGAATGAAAACAATGGAATTTGAATGAAAACAACAGAAGTGGAATGTACAGAACAGAGTTTGAATGAAAACAACAGAATTAGAATGTACAGAACAGAGTTTGAATGAAAACAACGGAAATAGAATGTACACAACAGAGTTTGAATGAAAACAACGGAATTAGATTGTACAGAATAGAATTTGAATCAAAACAATGGAATTTGAATGAAAACAACAGAATTGGAATGTACAGAACAGAGTGTGAATGAAAACAACGGAATTAGAATGTACAGAACAGAATTTGAATCAAAACAGTGGAATGCGAATGAAAACAACGGAATTTGAATGAAAACAACGGAATTAGAATGTACAGAACAGAGTTTGAATCAAAACAACGGAATTAGAATGTACTGAACAGAGTTTGAATGAAAACAATGGAATTTGAATGAAAACAACAGAAGTGGAATGTACAGAACAGAGTTTGAATGAAAACAATGAAATTTGAATGAAAACAACAGAAGTGGAATGTACAGAACAGAGTTTGAATGAAAACAACAGAATTGGAATGTACAGAACAGAGTTTGAATGAAAACAACGGAATTAGAATGTACAGAACAGAGTTTGAATGAAAACAATGGAATTTGAATGAAAACAACA
Organism: Aulonocara sp. 'chitande type north' Nkhata Bay; assembly: GCF_057382095.1. Classification (NCBI taxonomy): domain Eukaryota; kingdom Metazoa; phylum Chordata; class Actinopteri; order Cichliformes; family Cichlidae; genus Aulonocara; species Aulonocara sp. 'chitande type north' Nkhata Bay. Next base: position 9,357,374 of record NC_141360.1, read on the forward strand.
GAAGTGGAATGTACAGAACAGAGTTTGAATGAAAACAACGGAATTTGAATGAACAGAACAGAATTTGAATCAAAACAATGGAATTTGAATGAAAACAACAGAATTGGAATGTACAGAACAGAGTTTGAATGAAAACAACGGAATTTGAATGAAAACAATGGAATTTGAATGAAAACAACAGAATTGGAATGTACAGAACAGAGTTTGAATGAAAACAATAGAATTAGAATGTACAGAACAGAGTTTGAATGAAAACAACGGAAATAGAATGTACAGAACAGAGTTTGAATGAAAACAACGGAATTAGATTGTACAGAATAGAATTTGAATCAAAACAATGGAATTTGAATGAAAACAACGGAATTTGAATGAAAACAACGGAATTAGAATGTACAGAACAGAGTTTGAATGAAAACAATGGAATTTGAATGAAAACAACAGAAGTGGAATGTACAGAACAGAGTTTGAATGAAAACAACAGAATTAGAATGTACAGAACAGAGTTTGAATGAAAACAACGGAAATAGAATGTACAGAACAGAATTTGAATCAAAACAGTGGAATGCGAATGAAAACAACGGAATTTGAATGAAAACAACGGAATTAGAATGTACAGAACGGAATTTGAATCAAAACAATGGAATTTTAATGAAAACAACGGAATTGGAATGTACAGAACAGAGTTTGAATGAAAACAATGGAATTTGAATGAAAACAACAGAAGTGGAATGTACAGAACAGAGTTTGAATGAAAACAATGAAATTTGAATGAAAACAACAGAAGTGGAATGTACAGAACAGAGTTTGAATGAAAACAACAGAATTGGAATGTACAGAACAGAGTTTGAATCAAAACAACGGAATTAGAATGTACAGAACAGAGTTTGAATGAAAACAATGGAATTTGAATGAAAACAACAGAAGTGGAATGTACAGAACAGAGTTTGAATGAAAACAACGGAATTTGAATGAAAACAACAGAATTGGAATGTACAGAACAGAGTTTGAATGAAAACAACAGAATTAGAATGTACAGAACAGAGTTTGAATGAAAACAATGGAATTTGAATGAAAACAACAGAAGTGGAATGTACAGAACAGAGTTTGAATGAAAACAACGGAATTTGAATGAACAGAACAGAATTTGAATCAAAACAATGGAATTTGAATGAAAACAACAGAATTGGAATGTACAGAACAGAGTTTGAATGAAAACAACAGAATTAGAATGTACAGAACAGAGTTTGAATGAAAACAATGGAATTTGAATGAAAACAACAGAAGTGGAATGTACAGAACAGAGTTTGAATGAAAACAACGGAATTTGAATGAACAGAACAGAATTTGAATCAAAACAATGGAATTTGAATGAAAACAACAGAATTGGAATGTACAGAACAGAGTTTGAATGAAAACAACAGAATTAGAATGTACAGAACAGAGTTTGAATCAAAACAACGGAATTAGAATGTACAGAACAGAGTTTGAATGAAAACAATGGAATTTGAATGAAAACAACAGAAGTGGAATGTACAGAACAGAGTTTGAATGAAAACAACAGAATTAGAATGTACAGAACAGAGTTTGAATGAAAACAACGGAAATAGAATGTACAGAACAGAATTTGAATCAAAACAGTGGAATGCGAATGAAAACAACGGAATTTGAATGAAAACAACGGAATTAGAATGTACAGAACGGAATTTGAATCAAAACAATGGAATTTTAATGAAAACAACGGAATTGGAATGTACAGAACAGAGTTTGAATGAAAACAATGGAATTTGAATGAAAACAACAGAAGTGGAATGTACAGAACAGAGTTTGAATGAAAACAATGAAATTTGAATGAAAACAACAGAAGTGGAATGTACAGAACAGAGTTTGAATGAAAACAACAGAATTGGAATGTACAGAACAGAGTTTGAATCAAAACAACGGAATTAGAATGTACAGAACAGAGTTTGAATGAAAACAATGGAATTTGAATGAAAACAACAGAAGTGGAATGTACAGAACAGAGTTTGAATGAAAACAACGGAATTTGAATGAAAACAACAGAATTGGAATGTACAGAACAGAGTTTGAATGAAAACAACAGAATTAGAATGTACAGAACAGAGTTTGAATGAAAACAATGGAATTTGAATGAAAACAACAGAAGTGGAATGTACAGAACAGAGTTTGAATGAAAACAACGGAATTTGAATGAACAGAACAGAATTTGAATCAAAACAATGGAATTTGAATGAAAACAACAGAATTGGAATGTACAGAACAGAGTTTGAATGAAAACAACAGAATTAGAATGTACAGAACAGAGTTTGAATGAAAACAATGGAATTTGAATGAAAACAACAGAAGTGGAATGTACAGAACAGAGTTTGAATGAAAACAACGGAATTTGAATGAACAGAACAGAATTTGAATCAAAACAATGGAATTTGAATGAAAACAACAGAATTGGAATGTACAGAACAGAGTTTGAATGAAAACAACAGAATTAGAATGTACAGAACAGAGTTTGAATCAAAACAACGGAATTAAAATTTACAGAACAGAGTTTGAATCAAAACAATGGAATTTGAATGAAAACAACAGAAGTGGAATGTACAGAACAGAGTTTGAATGAAAACAACAGAATTAGAATGTACAGAACAGAGTTTGAATGAAAACAACGGAATTAGATTGTACAGAATAGAATTTGAATCAAAACAATGGAATTTGAATGAAAACAACAGAATTGGAATGTACAGAACAGAGTGTGAATGAAAACAACGGAATTAGAATGTACAGAACAGAATTTGAATCAAAACAGTGGAATTAGAATGAAAACAACAGAATTGGAATGTACAGAACAGAGTTTGAATGAAAACAACAGAATTAGAATGTACAGAACAGAGTTTGAATGAAAACAACGGAAATAGAATGTACAGAACAGAGTTTGAATGAAAACAACGGAATTAGATTGTACAGAATAGAATTTGAATCAAAACAATGGAATTTGAATGAAAACAACGGAATTTGAATGAAAACAATGGAATTAGAGTGTACAGAACAGTGTTTGAATGAAAACAATGGAATTTTAATGAAAACAACGGAATTGGAATGTACAGAACAGAATTTGAATGAAAACAACGGAATTAGAATGTAGAGAACAGAATTTGAATCAAAACAATGGAATTTGAATGAAAACAACAGAATTGGAATGAACAGAACAGAGTTTGAATGAAAACAGTGGAATTTGAATGAAAACAACAGAAGTGGAATGTACAGAACAGAGTTTGAATGAAAACAACGGAATTTAAATGAAAACAATGGAATTTGAATGAAAACAACAGAAGTGGAATGTACAGAACAGAGTTTGAATGAAAACAACAGAATTAGAATGTACAGAACAGAGTTTGAATGAAAACAACGGAAATAGAATGTACAGAACAGAGTTTGAATGAAAACAACGGAATTAGATTGTACAGAATAGAATTTGAATCAAAACAATGGAATTTGAATGAAAACAACAGAATTGGAATGTACAGAACAGAGTGTGAATGAAAACAACGGAATTAGAATGTACAGAACAGAATTTGAATCAAAACAGTGGAATTAGAATGAAAACAACAGAATTGGAATGTACAGAACAGAGTTTGAATGAAAACAACAGAATTAGAATGTACAGAACAGAGTTTGAATGAAAACAACGGAAATAGAATGTACAGAACAGAGTTTGAATGAAAACAACGGAATTAGATTGTACAGAATAGAATTTGAATCAAAACAATGGAATTTGAATGAAAACAACGGAATTTGAATGAAAACAATGGAATTAGAGTGTACAGAACAGTGTTTGAATGAAAACAATGGAATTTTAATGAAAACAACGGAATTTGAATGTACAGAACAGAATTTGAATGAAAACAACGGAATTAGAATGTAGAGAACAGAATTTGAATCAAAACAATGGAATTTGAATGAAAACAACAGAATTGGAATGAACAGAACAGAGTTTGAATGAAAACAGTGGAATTTGAATGAAAACAACAGAAGTGGAATGTACAGAACAGAGTTTGAATGAAAACAACAGAATTGGAATGTACAGAACAGAGTTTGAATCAAAACAACGGAATTAGAATGTACAGAACAGAGTTTGAATGAAAACAATGGAATTTGAATGAAAACAACAGAAGTGGAATGTACAGAACAGAGTTTGAATGAAAACAACGGAATTTGAATGAACAGAACAGAATTTGAATCAAAACAATGGAATTTGAATGAAAACAACAGAATTGGAATGTACAGAACAGAGTTTGAATGAAAACAACAGAATTAGAATGTACAGAACAGAGTTTGAATGAAAACAACGGAAATAGAATGTACAGAACAGAGTTTGAATGAAAACAACGGAATTAGAGTGTACAGAATAGAATTTGAATCAAAACAATGGAATTTGAATGAAAACAACGGAATTTGAATGAAAACAACGGAATTAGAGTGTACAGAACAGAGTTTGAATAAAAACAACTGAAACAGAATGTACAGAACAGAATTTGAATCAAAACAGTGGAATTTGAATGAAAACAACGGAATTAGAATGAAAAAAACGGAATTAGAATGTACAGAACAGAGTTTGAATGAAAACAATGGAATTAGAATGTAGAGAACAGAGTTTGAATGAAAACAACAGAATTACAATGTACAGAACCGAGTTTGAATGAAAACAACGGAATTAGAATGTACAGAACAGAATTTGAATAAAAACAACTGAAACAGAATGTACAGAACAGAATTTGAATCAAAACAGTGGAATTTGAATGAAAACAACGGAATTAGAATGAAAAAAACGGAATTAGAATGTACAGAACAGAGTTTGAATGAAAACAATGGAATTAGAATGTAGAGAACAGAGTTTGAATGAAAACAACAGAATTACAATGTACAGAACCGAGTTTGAATGAAAACAACGGAATTAGAATGTACAGAACAGAGTTTGAATGAAAACAACGGAATTAGAATGTAGAGAACAGAATTTGAATCAAAACAATGGAATTTGAATGAAAACAACAGAATTGGAATGTACAGAACAGAGTTTGAATGAAAACAACGGAATTAGAATGAACAGAACAGAATTTGAATGAAAACAACGGAATTAGAAGGTACAGAACAGAGTTTGAATGAAAACAACTGAAGTAGAATGTACAGAACAGAATTTGAATGAAAACAACGGAATTAGAATGTACAGAACAGAGTTTGAATGAAAACAACGGAATTAGATTGTACAGAATAGAATTTGAATGAAAACAATGGAATTTGAATGAAAACAACAGAATTGGAATGTACAGAACAGAGTTTGAATGAAAACAACTGAAGTAGAATGTACAGAACAGAATTTGAATGAAAACAACGGAATTAGAATGTAGAGAACGGAATTTGAATGAAAACAATGGAATTTGAATGAAAACAACAGAAGTGGAATGTACAGACCAGAGTTTGAATGAAAACAACGGAATTTGAATGAACAGAACAGAATTTGCATCAAAACAATGGAATTTGAATCAAAACAGTGGAATTTGAATGAAAACAATAGAATTGGAATGTACAGAACAGAGTTTGAATGAAAACAACGGAATTTGAATGAAAACAATGGAATTTGAATGAAAACAACAGAATTGGAATGTACAGAACAGAGTTTGAATGAACAGAACAGAATTTGCATCAAAACAATGGAATTTGAATCAAAACAGTGGAATTTGAATGAAAACAACAGAATTGGAATGTACAGAACAGAGTTTGAATCAAAACAACGGAATTAAAATGTACAGAACAGAGTTTGAATGAAAACAATGGAATTTGAATGAAAACAACAGAAGTGGAATGTACAGAACAGAGTTTGAATGAAAACAACAGAATTAGAATGTACAGAACAGAGTTTGAATGAAAACAACGGAAATAGAATGTACACAACAGAGTTTGAATGAAAACAACGGAATTAGATTGTACAGAATAGAATTTGAATCAAAACAATGGAATTTGAATGAAAACAACAGAATTGGAATGTACAGAACAGAGTGTGAATGAAAACAACGGAATTAGAATGTACAGAACAGAATTTGAATCAAAACAGTGGAATGCGAATGAAAACAACGGAATTTGAATGAAAACAACGGAATTAGAATGTACAGAACGGAATTTGAATCAAAACAATGAAATTTTAATGAAAACAACGGAATTGGAATGTACAGAACAGAGTTTGAATCAAAACAACGGAATTAGAATGTACAGAACAGAGTTTGAATGAAAACAATGGAATTTGAATGAAAACAACAGAAGTGGAATGTACAGAACAGAGTTTGAATGAAAACAATGAAATTTGAATGAAAACAACAGAAGTGGAATGTACAGAACAGAGTTTGAATGAAAACAACAGAATTGGAATGTACAGAACAGAGTTTGAATCAAAACAACGGAATTAGAATGTACAGAACAGAGTTTGAATGAAAACAAGGGAATTTGAATGAAAACAACAGAAGTGGAATGTACAGAACAGAGTTTGAATGAAAACAACGGAATTTGAATGAACAGAACAGAATTTGAATCAAAACAATGGAATTTGAATGAAAACAACAGAATTGGAATGTACAGAACAGAGTTTGAATGAAAACAACAGAATTAGAATGTACAGAACAGAGTTTGAATGAAAACAATGGAATTTGAATGAAAACAACAGAAGTGGAATGTACAGAACAGAGTTTGAATGAAAACAACGGAATTTGAATGAACAGAACAGAATTTGAATCAAAACAATGGAATTTGAATGAAAACAACAGAATTGGAATGTACAGAACAGAGTTTGAATGAAAACAACAGAATTAGAATGTACAGAACAGAGTTTGAATGAAAACAATGGAATTTGAATGAAAACAACGGAATTAGAATGTACAGAACAGAGTTTGAATGAAAACAACAGAATTAGAATGTACAGAACAGAGTTTGAATCAAAACAACGGAATTAAAATTTACAGAACAGAGTTTGAATGAAAACAATGGAATTTGAATGAAAACAACAGAAGTGGAATGTACAGAACAGAGTTTGAATGAAAACAACAGAATTAGAATGTACAGAACAGAGTTTGAATGAAAACAACGGAAATAGAATGTACAGAACAGAGTTTGAATGAAAACAACGGAATTAGATTGTACAGAATAGAATTTGAATCAAAACAATGGAATTTGAATGAAAACAACAGAATTGGAATGTACAGAACAGAGTGTGAATGAAAACAACGGAATTAGAATGTACAGAACAGAATTTGAATCAAAACAGTGGAATTAGAATGAAAACAACAGAATTGGAATGTACAGAACAGAGTTTGAATGAAAACAACAGAATTAGAATGTACAGAACAGAGTTTGAATCAAAACAACGGAAAGAGAATGTACAGAACAGAGTTTGAATGAAAACAACAGAATTAGATTGTACAGAATAGAATTTGAATCAAAACAATGGAATTTGAATGAAAACAACGGAATTTGAATGAAAACAATGGAATTAGAGTGTACAGAACAGTGTTTGAATGAAAACAATGGAATTTTAATGAAAACAACGGAATTGGAATGTACAGAACAGAATTTGAATGAAAACAACGGAATTAGAATGTAGAGAACAGAATTTGAATCAAAACAATGGAATTTGAATGAAAACAACAGAATTGGAATGAACAGAACAGAGTTTGAATGAAAACAGTGGAATTTGAATGAAAACAACAGAAGTGGAATGTACAGAACAGAGTTTGAATGAAAACAACGGAATTTGAATGAAAACAATGGAATTTGAATGAAAACAACAGAATTGGAATGTACAGAACAGAGTTTGAATGAAAACAACAGAATTAGAATGTACAGAACAGAGTTTGAATGAAAACAACGGAAATAGAATGTACAGAACAGAGTTTGAATGAAAACAACGGAATTAGATTGTACAGAATAGAATTTGAATCAAAACAATGGAATTTGAATGAAAACAACGGAATTTGAATGAAAACAACGGAATTAGAGTGTACAGAACAGAGTTTGAATGAAAACCACTCAAGTAGAATGTACAGAACAGAATTTGAATAAAAACAACTGAAGCAGAATGTACAGAACAGAATTTGAATCAAAACAGTCGAATTTGAATGAAAACAACGGAATTAGAATGAAAAAAACGGAATTAGAATGTACAGAACAGAGTTTGAATGAAAACAATGGAATTAGAATGTAGAGAACAGAGTTTGAATGAAAACAACAGAATTACAATGTACAGAACCGAGTTTGAATGAAAACAACGGAATTAGAATGTACAGAACAGAGTTTGAATGAAAACAACGGAATTAGAATGTAGAGAACAGAATTTGAATCAAAACAATGGAATTTGAATGAAAACAACAGAATTGGAATGTACAGAACAGAGTTTGAATGAAAACAACGGAATTAGAATGAACAGAACAGAATTTGAATGAAAACAACGGAATTAGAATGTACAGAACAGAGTTTGAATGAAAACAACAGAATTGGAATGTACAGAACAGAGTTTGAATCAAAACAACGGAATTAGAATGTACAGAACAGAGTTTGAATGAAAACAAGGGAATTTGAATGAAAACAACAGAAGTGGAATGTACAGAACAGAGTTTGAATGAAAACAACGGAATTTGAATGAACAGAGCAGAATTTGAATCAAAACAATGGAATTTGAATGAAAACAACAGAATTGGAATGTACAGAACAGAGTTTGAATGAAAACAACAGAATTAGAATGTACAGAACAGAGTTTGAATGAAAACAATGGAATTTGAATGAAAACAACAGAAGTGGAATGTACAGAACAGAGTTTGAATGAAAACAACGGAATTTGAATGAACAGAACAGAATTTGAATCAAAACAATGGAATTTGAATGAAAATAACAGAATTGGAATGTACAGAACAGAGTTTGAATGAAAACAACAGAATTAGAATGTACAGAACAGAGTTTGAATCAAAACAACGGAATTAAAATTTACAGAACAGAGTTTGAATGAAAACAATGGAATTTGAATGAAAACAACAGAAGTGGAATGTACAGAACAGAGTTTGAATGAAAACAACAGAATTAGAATGTACAGAACAGAGTTTGAATGAAAACAACGGAAATAGAATGTACAGAACAGAGTTTGAATGAAAACAACGGAATTAGATTGTACAGAATAGAATTTGAATCAAAACAATGGAATTTGAATGAAAACAACAGAATTGGAATGTACAGAACAGAGTGTGAATGAAAACAACGGAATTAGAATGTACAGAACAGAATTTGAATCAAAACAGTGGAATTAGAATGAAAACAACAGAATTGGAATGTACAGAACAGAGTTTGAATGAAAACAACGGAATTAGAATGTACAGAACAGAGTTTGAATGAAAACAACAGAATTAGAATGTACAGAACAGAGTTTGAATCAAAACAACGGAATTAAAATTTACAGAACAGAGTTTGAATGAAAACAATGGAATTTGAATGAAAACAACAGAAGTGGAATGTACAGAACAGAGTTTGAATGAAAACAACAGAATTAGAATGTACAGAACAGAGTTTGAATGAAAACAACGGAAATAGAATGTACAGAACAGAGTTTGAATGAAAACAACGGAATTAGATTGTACAGAATAGAATTTGAATCAAAACAATGGAATTTGAATGAAAACAACAGAATTGGAATGTACAGAACAGAGTGTGAATGAAAACAACGGAATTAGAATGTACAGAACAGAATTTGAATCAAAACAGTGGAATTAGAATGAAAACAACAGAATTGGAATGTACAGAACAGAGTTTGAATGAAAACAACAGAATTAGAATGTACAGAACAGAGTTTGAATCAAAACAACGGAAAGAGAATGTACAGAACAGAGTTTGAATGAAAACAACAGAATTAGATTGTACAGAATAGAATTTGAATCAAAACAATGGAATTTGAATGAAAACAACGGAATTTGAATGAAAACAATGGAATTAGAGTGTACAGAACAGTGTTTGAATGAAAACAATGGAATTTTAATGAAAACAACGGAATTGGAATGTACAGAACAGAATTTGAATGAAAACAACGGAATTAGAATGTAGAGAACAGAATTTGAATCAAAACAATGGAATTTGAATGAAAACAACAGAATTGGAATGAACAGAACAGAGTTTGAATGAAAACAGTGGAATTTGAATGAAAACAACAGAAGTGGAATGTACAGAACAGAGTTTGAATGAAAACAACGGAATTTGAATGAAAACAATGGAATTTGAATGAAAACAACAGAATTGGAATGTACAGAACAGAGTTTGAATGAAAACAACAGAATTAGAATGTACAGAACAGAGTTTGAATGAAAACAACGGAAATAGAATGTACAGAACAGAGTTTGAATGAAAACAACGGAATTAGATTGTACAGAATAGAATTTGAATCAAAACAATGGAATTTGAATGAAAACAACGGAATTTGAATGAAAACAACGGAATTAGAGTGTACAGAACAGAGTTTGAATGAAAACCACTCAAGTAGAATGTACAGAACAGAATTTGAATAAAAACAACTGAAGCAGAATGTACAGAACAGAATTTGAATCAAAACAGTCGAATTTGAATGAAAACAACGGAATTAGAATGAAAAAAACGGAATTAGAATGTACAGAACAGAGTTTGAATGAAAACAATGGAATTAGAATGTAGAGAACAGAGTTTGAATGAAAACAACAGAATTACAATGTACAGAACCGAGTTTGAATGAAAACAACGGAATTAGAATGTACAGAACAGAGTTTGAATGAAAACAACGGAATTAGAATGTAGAGAACAGAATTTGAATCAAAACAATGGAATTTGAATGAAAACAACAGAATTGGAATGTACAGAACAGAGTTTGAATGAAAACAACGGAATTAGAATGAACAGAACAGAATTTGAATGAAAACAACGGAATTAGAATGTACAGAACAGAGTTTGAATGAAAACAACAGAATTGGAATGTACAGAACAGAGTTTGAATCAAAACAACGGAATTAGAATGTACAGAACAGAGTTTGAATGAAAACAAGGGAATTTGAATGAAAACAACAGAAGTGGAATGTACAGAACAGAGTTTGAATGAAAACAACGGAATTTGAATGAACAGAGCAGAATTTGAATCAAAACAATGGAATTTGAATGAAAACAACAGAATTGGAATGTACAGAACAGAGTTTGAATGAAAACAACAGAATTAGAATGTACAGAACAGAGTTTGAATGAAAACAATGGAATTTGAATGAAAACAACAGAAGTGGAATGTACAGAACAGAGTTTGAATGAAAACAACGGAATTTGAATGAACAGAACAGAATTTGAATCAAAACAATGGAATTTGAATGAAAATAACAGAATTGGAATGTACAGAACAGAGTTTGAATGAAAACAACAGAATTAGAATGTACAGAACAGAGTTTGAATCAAAACAACGGAATTAAAATTTACAGAACAGAGTTTGAATGAAAACAATGGAATTTGAATGAAAACAACAGAAGTGGAATGTACAGAACAGAGTTTGAATGAAAACAACAGAATTAGAATGTACAGAACAGAGTTTGAATGAAAACAACGGAAATAGAATGTACAGAACAGAGTTTGAATGAAAACAACGGAATTAGATTGTACAGAATAGAATTTGAATCAAAACAATGGAATTTGAATGAAAACAACAGAATTGGAATGTACAGAACAGAGTGTGAATGAAAACAACGGAATTAGAATGTACAGAACAGAATTTGAATCAAAACAGTGGAATTAGAATGAAAACAACAGAATTGGAATGTACAGAACAGAGTTTGAATGAAAACAACAGAATTAGAATGTACAGAACAGAGTTTGAATGAAAACAACGGAAAGAGAATGTACAGAACAGAGTTTGAATGAAAACAACAGAATTAGATTGTACAGAATAGAATTTGAATCAAAACAATGGAATTTGAATGAAAACAACGGAATTTGAATGAAAACAATGGAATTAGAGTGTACAGAACAGTGTTTGAATGAAAACAATGGAATTTTAATGAAAACAACGGAATTGGAATGTACAGAACAGAATTTGAATGAAAACAACGGAATTAGAATGTAGAGAACAGAATTTGAATCAAAACAATGGAATTTGAATGAAAACAACAGAATTGGAATGAACAGAACAGAGTTTGAATGAAAACAGTGGAATTTGAATGAAAACAACAGAAGTGGAATGTACAGAACAGAGTTTGAATGAAAACAACGGAATTTGAATGAAAACAATGGAATTTGAATGAAAACAACAGAATTGGAATGTACAGAACAGAGTTTGAATGAAAACAACAGAATTAGAATGTACAGAACAGAGTTTGAATGAAAACAACGGAAATAGAATGTACAGAACAGAGTTTGAATGAAAACAACGGAATTAGATTGTACAGAATAGAATTTGAATCAAAACAATGGAATTTGAATGAAAACAACGGAATTTGAATGAAAACAACGGAATTAGAGTGTACAGAACAGAGTTTGAATGAAAACCACTCAAGTAGAATGTACAGAACAGAATTTGAATAAAAACAACTGAAGCAGAATGTACAGAACAGAATTTGAATCAAAACAGTCGAATTTGAATGAAAACAACGGAATTAGAATGAAAAAAACGGAATTAGAATGTACAGAACAGAGTTTGAATGAAAACAATGGAATTAGAATGTAGAGAACAGAGTTTGAATGAAAACAACAGAATTACAATGTACAGAACCGAGTTTGAATGAAAACAACGGAATTAGAATGTACAGAACAGAGTTTGAATGAAAACAACGGAATTAGAATGTAGAGAACAGAATTTGAATCAAAACAATGGAATTTGAATGAAAACAACAGAATTGGAATGTACAGAACAGAGTTTGAATGAAAACAACGGAATTAGAATGAACAGAACAGAATTTGAATGAAAACAACGGAATTAGAATGTACAGAACAGAGTTTGAATGAAAACAACAGAATTAGAATGTACAGAACAGAGTTTGAATGAAAACAACGGAAATAGAATGTACAGAACAGAGTTTGAATGAAAACAACGGAATTAGATTGTACAGAATAGAATTTGAATCAAAACAATGGAATTTGAATGAAAACAACAGAATTGGAATGTACAGAACAGAGTGTGAATGAAAACAACGGAATTAGAATGTACAGAACAGAATTTGAATCAAAACAGTGGAATGCGAATGAAAACAACGGAATTTGAATGAAAACAACGGAATTAGAATGTACAGAACGGAATTTGAATCAAAACAATGGAATTTTAATGAAAACAACGGAATTGGAATGTAAAGAACAGAGTTTGAATCAAAACAACGGAATTAGAATGTACAGAACAGATTTTGAATGAAAACAATGGAATTTGAATGAAAACAACAGAAGTGGAATGTACAGAACAGAGTTTGAATGAAAACAATGAAATTTGAATGAAAACAACAGAAGTGGAATGTACAGAACAGAGTTTGAATGAAAACAACAGAATTGGAATGTACAGAACAGAGTTTGAATCAAAACAACGGAATTAGAATGTACAGAACAGAGTTTGAATGAAAACAATGGAATTTGAATGAAAACAACAGAATTGGAATGTACAGAACAGAGTTTGAATGAAAACAACGGAATTAGAATGAACAGAACAGAATTTGAATGAAAACAACGGAATTAGAATGTACAGAACAGAGTTTGAATGAAAACAACGGAATTAGATTGTACAGAATAGAATTTGAATGAAAACAATGGAATTTGAATGAAAACAACAGAATTGGAATGTACAGAACAGAGTTTGAATGAAAACAACTGAAGTAGAATGTACAGAACAGAATTTGAATGAAAACAACGGAATTAGAATGTAGAGAACGGAATTTGAATCAAAACAATGGAATTTGAATGAAAACAACAGAAGTGGAATGTACAGACCAGAGTTTGAATGAAAACAATGGAATTTGAATGAACAGAACAGAGTTTGAATGAAAACAACGGAATTAGAATGAACAGAACAGAATTTGAATGAAAACAACGGAATTAGAATGTACAGAACAGAGTTTGAATGAAAACTACTGAAGTAGAATGTACAGAACAGAATTTGAATGAAAACAACGGAATTAGAATGTACAGAACAGAGTTTGAATGAAAACAACGGAATTAGATTGTAGAGAATAGAATTTGAATGAAAACAATGGAATTTGAATGAAAACAACAGAATTGGAATGTACAGAACAGAGTTTGAATGAAAACAACTGAAGTAGAATGTACAGAACAGAATTTGAATGAAAACAACGGAATTAGAATGTAGAGAACGGAATTTGAATCAAAACAATGGAATTTGAATGAAAACAACAGAAGTGGAATGTACAGACCAGAGTTTGAATGAAAACAATGGAATTTGAATGAACAGAACAGAATTTGCATCAAAACAATGGAATTTGAATCAAAACAGTGGAATTTGAATGAAAACAACAGAAGTGGAATGTACAGAACAGAGTTTGAATGAAAACAACAGAATTAGAATGTACAGAACAGAGTTTGAATGAAAACAACGGAAATAGAATGTGCAGAACAGAGTTTGAATGAAAACAACGGAATTAGATTGTACAGAATAGAATTTGAATCAAAACAATGGAATTTGAATGAAAACAACAGAATTGGAATGTACAGAACAGAGTGTGAATGAAAACAACGGAATTAGAATGTACAGAACAGAATTTGAATCAAAACAGTGGAATTAGAATGAAAACAACAGAATTGGAATGTACAGAACAGAGTTTGAATGAAAACAACGGAAATAGAATGTACAGAACAGAGTTTGAATGAAAACAACGGAATTAGATTGTACAGAATAGAATTTGAATGAAAACAATGGAATTTGAATGAAAACAACGGAATTTGAATGAAAACAATGGAATTAGAGTGTACAGAACAGTGTTTGAATGAAAACAATGGAATTTTAATGAAAACAACGGAATTGGAATGTACAGAACAGAGTTTGAATCAAAACAACGGAATTAGAATGTACAGAACAGAGTTTGAATGAAAACAATGGAATTTGAATGAAAACAACAGAAGTGGAATGTACAGAACAGAGTTTGAATGAAAACAATGAAATTTGAATGAAAACAACAGAAGTGGAATGTACAGAACAGAGTTTGAATGAAAACAACAGAATTGGAATGTACAGAACAGAGTTTGAATCAAAACAACGGAATTAGAATGTACAGAACAGAGTTTGAATGAAAACAAGGGAATTTGAATGAAAACAACAGAAGTGGAATGTACAGAACAGAGTTTGAATGAAAACAACGGAATTTGAATGAACAGAGCAGAATTTGAATCAAAACAATGGAATTTGAATGAAAACAACAGAATTGGAATGTACAGAACAGAGTTTGAATGAAAACAACAGAATTAGAATGTACAGAACAGAGTTTGAATGAAAACAATGGAATTTGAATGAAAACAACAGAAGTGGAATGTACAGAACAGAGTTTGAATGAAAACAACGGAATTTGAATGAACAGAACAGAATTTGAATCAAAACAATGGAATTTGAATGAAAACAACAGAATTGGAATGTACAGAACAGAGTTTGAATGAAAACAACAGAATTAGAATGTACAGAACAGAGTTTGAATCAAAACAACGGAATTAAAATTTACAGAACAGAGTTTGAATGAAAACAATGGAATTTGAATGAAAACAACAGAAGTGGAATGTACAGAACAGAGTTTGAATGAAAACAACAGAATTAGAATGTACAGAACAGAGTTTGAATGAAAACAACGGAAATAGAATGTACAGAACAGAGTTTGAATGAAAACAACGGAATTAGATTGTACAGAATAGAATTTGAATCAAAACAATGGAATTTGAATGAAAACAACAGAATTGGAATGTACAGAACAGAGTGTGAATGAAAACAACGGAATTAGAATGTACAGAACAGAATTTGAATCAAAACAGTGGAATTAGAATGAAAACAACAGAATTGGAATGTACAGAACAGAGTTTGAATGAAAACAACAGAATTAGAATGTACAGAACAGAGTTTGAATGAAAACAACGGAAATAGAATGTACAGAACAGAGTTTGAATGAAAACAACGGAATTAGATTGTACAGAATAGAATTTGAATCAAAACAATGGAATTTGAATGAAAACAACGGAATTTGAATGAAAACAATGGAATTAGAGTGTACAGAACAGTGTTTGAATGAAAACAATGGAATTTTAATGAAAACAACGGAATTTGAATGTACAGAACAGAATTTGAATGAAAACAACGGAATTAGAATGTAGAGAACAGAATTTGAATCAAAACAATGGAATTTGAATGAAAACAACAGAATTGGAATGAACAGAACAGAGTTTGAATGAAAACAGTGGAATTTGAATGAAAACAACAGAAGTGGAATGTACAGAACAGAGTTTGAATGAAAACAACAGAATTGGAATGTACAGAACAGAGTTTGAATCAAAACAACGGAATTAGAATGTACAGAACAGAGTTTGAATGAAAACAATGGAATTTGAATGAAAACAACAGAAGTGGAATGTACAGAACAGAGTTTGAATGAAAACAACGGAATTTGAATGAACAGAACAGAATTTGAATCAAAACAATGGAATTTGAATGAAAACAACAGAATTGGAATGTACAGAACAGAGTTTGAATGAAAACAACGGAATTTGAATGAAAACAATGGAATTTGAATGAAAACAACAGAATTGGAATGTACAGAACAGAGTTTGAATGAAAACAACAGAATTAGAATGTACAGAACAGAGTTTGAATGAAAACAACGGAAATAGAATGTACAGAACAGAGTTTGAATGAAAACAACGGAATTAGAGTGTACAGAATAGAATTTGAATCAAAACAATGGAATTTGAATGAAAACAACGGAATTTGAATGAAAACAACGGAATTAAAGTGTACAGAACAGAGTTTGAATAAAAACAACTGAAACAGAATGTACAGAACAGAATTTGAATCAAAACAGTGGAATTTGAATGAAAACAACGGAATTAGAATGAAAAAAACGGAATTAGAATGTACAGAACAGAGTTTGAATGAAAACAATGGAATTAGAATGTAGAGAACAGAGTTTGAATGAAAACAACAGAATTACAATGTACAGAACCGAGTTTGAATGAAAACAACAGAATTAGAATGTACAGAACAGAATTTGAATAAAAACAATGGAATTAGAATGTAGAGAACAGAGTTTGAATGAAAACAACAGAATTAGAATGTACAGAACAGAGTTTGAATGAAAACAACGGAAATAGAATGTACAGAACAGAGTTTGAATGAAAACAACGGAATTAGAGTGTACAGAATAGAATTTGAATCAAAACAATGGAATTTGAATGAAAACAACGGAATTTGAATGAAAACAACGGAATTAGAGTGTACAGAACAGAGTTTGAATAAAAACAACTGAAACAGAATGTACAGAACAGAATTTGAATCAAAACAGTGGAATTTGAATGAAAACAACGGAATTAGAATGAAAAAAACGGAATTAGAATGTACAGAACAGAGTTTGAATGAAAACAATGGAATTAGAATGTAGAGAACAGAGTTTGAATGAAAACAACAGAATTACAATGTACAGAACCGAGTTTGAATGAAAACAACGGAATTAGAATGTACAGAACAGAGTTTGAATGAAAACTACGGAATTAGAATGTAGAGAACAGAATTTGAATCAAAACAATGGAATTTGAATGAAAACAACAGAATTGGAATGTACAGAACAGAGTTTGAATGAAAACAACGGAATTAGAATGAACAGAACAGAATTTGAATGAAAACAACGGAATTAGAAGGTACAGAACAGAGTTTGAATGAAAACAACTGAAGTAGAATGTACAGAACAGAATTTGAATGAAAACAACGGAATTAGAATGTACAGAACAGAGTTTGAATGAAAACAACGGAATTAGATTGTACAGAATAGAATTTGAATCAAAACAATGGAATTTGAATGAAAACAACAGAAGTGGAATGTACAGACCAGAGTTTGAATGAAAACAACGGAATTTGAATGAACAGAACAGAATTTGCATCAAAACAATGGAATTTGAATCAAAACAGTGGAATTTGAATGAAAACAATAGAATTGGAATGTACAGAACAGAGTTTGAATGAACAGAACAGAATTTGCATCAAAACAATGGAATTTGAATCAAAACAGTGGAATTTGAATGAAAACAACAGAATTGGAATGTACAGAACAGAGTTTGAATCAAAACAACGGAATTAAAATGTACAGAACAGAGTTTGAATGAAAACAATGGAATTTGAATGAAAACAACAGAAGTGGAATGTACAGAACAGAGTTTGAATGAAAACAACAGAAGTGGAATGTACAGAACAGAGTTTGAATGAAAACAACAGAATTAGAATGTACAGAACAGAGTTTGAATGAAAACAACGGAAATAGAATGTACACAACAGAGTTTGAATGAAAACAACGGAATTAGATTGTACAGAATAGAATTTGAATCAAAACAATGGAATTTGAATGAAAACAACAGAATTGGAATGTACAGAACAGAGTGTGAATGAAAACAACGGAATTAGAATGTACAGAACAGAATTTGAATCAAAACAGTGGAATGCGAATGAAAACAACGGAATTTGAATGAAAACAACGGAATTAGAATGTACAGAACGGAATTTGAATCAAAACAATGAAATTTTAATGAAAACAACGGAATTGGAATGTACAGAACAGAGTTTGAATCAAAACAACGGAATTAGAATGTACAGAACAGAGTTTGAATGAAAACAATGGAATTTGAATGAAAACAACAGAAGTGGAATGTACAGAACAGAGTTTGAATGAAAACAATGAAATTTGAATGAAAACAACAGAAGTGGAATGTACAGAACAGAGTTTGAATGAAAACAACAGAATTGGAATGTACAGAACAGAGTTTGAATCAAAACAACGGAATTTGAATGAACAGAGCAGAATTTGAATCAAAACAATGGAATTTGAATGAAAACAACAGAATTGGAATGTACAGAACAGAGTTTGAATGAAAACAACAGAATTAGAATGTACAGAACAGAGTTTGAATGAAAACAATGGAATTTGAATGAAAACAACAGAAGTGGAATGTACAGAACAGAGTTTGAATGAAAACAACGGAATTTGAATGAACAGAACAGAATTTGAATCAAAACAATGGAATTTGAATGAAAACAACAGAATTGGAATGTACAGAACAGAGTTTGAATGAAAACAACAGAATTAGAATGTACAGAACAGAGTTTGAATCAAAACAACGGAATTAAAATTTACAGAACAGAGTTTGAATGAAAACAATGGAATTTGAATGAAAACAACAGAAGTGGAATGTACAGAACAGAGTTTGAATGAAAACAACAGAATTAGAATGTACAGAACAGAGTTTGAATGAAAACAACGGAAATAGAATGTACAGAACAGAGTTTGAATGAAAACAACGGAATTAGATTGTACAGAATAGAATTTGAATCAAAACAATGGAATTTGAATGAAAACAACAGAATTGGAATGTACAGAACAGAGTGTGAATGAAAACAACGGAATTAGAATGTACAGAACAGAATTTGAATCAAAACAGTGGAATTAGAATGAAAACAACAGAATTGGAATGTACAGAACAGAGTTTGAATGAAAACAACAGAATTAGAATGTACAGAACAGAGTTTGAATGAAAACAACGGAAAGAGAATGTACAGAACAGAGTTTGAATGAAAACAACAGAATTAGATTGTACAGAATAGAATTTGAATCAAAACAATGGAATTTGAATGAAAACAACGGAATTTGAATGAAAACAATGGAATTAGAGTGTACAGAACAGTGTTTGAATGAAAACAATGGAATTTTAATGAAAACAACGGAATTGGAATGTACAGAACAGAATTTGAATGAAAACAACGGAATTAGAATGTAGAGAACAGAATTTGAATCAAAACAATGGAATTTGAATGAAAACAACAGAATTGGAATGAACAGAACAGAGTTTGAATGAAAACAGTGGAATTTGAATGAAAACAACAGAAGTGGAATGTACAGAACAGAGTTTGAATGAAAACAACGGAATTTGAATGAAAACAATGGAATTTGAATGAAAACAACAGAATTGGAATGTACAGAACAGAGTTTGAATGAAAACAACAGAATTAGAATGTACAGAACAGAGTTTGAATGAAAACAACGGAAATAGAATGTACAGAACAGAGTTTGAATGAAAACAACGGAATTAGATTGTACAGAATAGAATTTGAATCAAAACAATGGAATTTGAATGAAAACAACGGAATTTGAATGAAAACAACGGAATTAGAGTGTACAGAACAGAGTTTGAATGAAAACCACTCAAGTAGAATGTACAGAACAGAATTTGAATAAAAACAACTGAAGCAGAATGTACAGAACAGAATTTGAATCAAAACAGTGGAATTTGAATGAAAACAACGGAATTAGAATGAAAAAAACGGAATTAGAATGTACAGAACAGAGTTTGAATGAAAACAATGGAATTAGAATGTAGAGAACAGAGTTTGAATGAAAACAACAGAATTACAATGTACAGAACCGAGTTTGAATGAAAACAACGGAATTAGAATGTACAGAACAGAGTTTGAATGAAAACAACGGAATTAGAATGTAGAGAACAGAATTTGAATCAAAACAATGGAATTTGAATGAAAACAACAGAATTGGAATGTACAGAACAGAGTTTGAATGAAAACAACGGAATTAGAATGAACAGAACAGAATTTGAATGAAAACAACGGAATTAGAATGTACAGAACAGAGTTTGAATGAAAACAACAGAATTAGAATGTACAGAACAGAGTTTGAATGAAAACAACGGAAATAGAATGTACAGAACAGAGTTTGAATGAAAACAACGGAATTAGATTGTACAGAATAGAATTTGAATCAAAACAATGGAATTTGAATGAAAACAACAGAATTGGAATGTACAGAACAGAGTGTGAATGAAAACAACGGAATTAGAATGTACAGAACAGAATTTGAATCAAAACAGTGGAATGCGAATGAAAACAACGGAATTTGAATGAAAACAACGGAATTAGAATGTACAGAACGGAATTTGAATCAAAACAATGGAATTTTAATGAAAACAACGGAATTGGAATGTAAAGAACAGAGTTTGAATCAAAACAACGGAATTAGAATGTACAGAACAGATTTTGAATGAAAACAATGGAATTTGAATGAAAACAACAGAAGTGGAATGTACAGAACAGAGTTTGAATGAAAACAATGAAATTTGAATGAAAACAACAGAAGTGGAATGTACAGAACAGAGTTTGAATGAAAACAACAGAATTGGAATGTACAGAACAGAGTTTGAATCAAAACAACGGAATTAGAATGTACAGAACAGAGTTTGAATGAAAACAATGGAATTTGAATGAAAACAACAGAATTGGAATGTACAGAACAGAGTTTGAATGAAAACAACGGAATTAGAATGAACAGAACAGAATTTGAATGAAAACAACGGAATTAGAATGTACAGAACAGAGTTTGAATGAAAACAACTGAAGTAGAATGTACAGAACAGAATTTGAATGAAAACAACGGAATTAGAATGTACAGAACAGAGTTTGAATGAAAACAACGGAATTAGATTGTACAGAATAGAATTTGAATGAAAACAATGGAATTTGAATGAAAACAACAGAATTGGAATGTACAGAACAGAGTTTGAATGAAAACAACTGAAGTAGAATGTACAGAACAGAATTTGAATGAAAACAACGGAATTAGAATGTAGAGAACGGAATTTGAATCAAAACAATGGAATTTGAATGAAAACAACAGAAGTGGAATGTACAGACCAGAGTTTGAATGAAAACAATGGAATTTGAATGAACAGAACAGAGTTTGAATGAAAACAACGGAATTAGAATGAACAGAACAGAATTTGAATGAAAACAACGGAATTAGAATGTACAGAACAGAGTTTGAATGAAAACTACTGAAGTAGAATGTACAGAACAGAATTTGAATGAAAACAACGGAATTAGAATGTACAGAACAGAGTTTGAATGAAAACAACGGAATTAGATTGTACAGAATAGAATTTGAATGAAAACAATGGAATTTGAATGAAAACAACAGAATTGGAATGTACAGAACAGAGTTTGAATGAAAACAACTGAAGTAGAATGTACAGAACAGAATTTGAATGAAAACAACGGAATTAGAATGTAGAGAACGGAATTTGAATCAAAACAATGGAATTTGAATGAAAACAACAGAAGTGGAATGTACAGACCAGAGTTTGAATGAAAACAATGGAATTTGAATGAACAGAACAGAATTTGCATCAAAACAATGGAATTTGAATCAAAACAGTGGAATTTGAATGAAAACAACAGAATTTGAATGTACAGAACAGAGTTTGAATGAAAACAACGGAATTTGAATGAAAACAATGGAATTTGAATGAAAACAACAGAATTGGAATGTACAGAACAGAGTTTGAATGAACAGAACAGAATTTGCATCAAAACAATGGAATTTGAATCAAAACAGTGGAATTTGAATGAAAACAACAGAATTGGAATGTACAGAACAGAGTTTGAATCAAAACAACGGAATTAAAATGTACAGAACAGAGTTTGAATGAAAACAATGGAATTTGAATGAAAACAACAGAAGTGGAATGTACAGAACAGAGTTTGAATGAAAACAACAGAATTAGAATGTACAGAACAGAGTTTGAATGAAAACAACGGAAATAGAATGTACAGAACAGAGTTTGAATGAAAACAACGGAATTAGATTGTACAGAATAGAATTTGAATCAAAACAATGGAATTTGAATGAAAACAACGGAATTTGAATGAAAACAACGGAATTAGAATGTACAGAACAGAGTTTGAATGAAAACAATGGAATTTGAATGAAAACAACAGAATTGGAATGTACAGAACAGAGTGTGAATGAAAACAACGGAATTAGAATGTACAGAACAGAATTTGAATCAAAACAGTGGAATTAGAATGAAAACAACAGAATTGGAATGTACAGAACAGAGTTTGAATGAAAACAACAGAATTAGAATGTACAGAACAGAGTTTGAATGAAAACAACGGAAATAGAATGTACAGAACAGAGTTTGAATGAAAACAACGGAATTAGATTGTACAGAATAGAATTTGAATCAAAACAATGGAATTTGAATGAAAACAACGGAATTTGAATGAAAACAATGGAATTAGAGTGTACAGAACAGTGTTTGAATGAAAACAATGGAATTTTAATGAAAACAACGGAATTTGAATGTACAGAACAGAATTTGAATGAAAACAACGGAATTAGAATGTAGAGAACAGAATTTGAATCAAAACAATGGAATTTGAATGAAAACAACAGAATTGGAATGAACAGAACAGAGTTTGAATGAAAACAGTGGAATTTGAATGAAAACAACAGAAGTGGAATGTACAGAACAGAGTTTGAATGAAAACAACAGAATTGGAATGTACAGAACAGAGTTTGAATCAAAACAACGGAATTAGAATGTACAGAACAGAGTTTGAATGAAAACAATGGAATTTGAATGAAAACAACAGAAGTGGAATGTACAGAACAGAGTTTGAATGAAAACAACGGAATTTGAATGAACAGAACAGAATTTGAATCAAAACAATGGAATTTGAATGAAAACAACAGAATTGGAATGTACAGAACAGAGTTTGAATGAAAACAACGGAATTTGAATGAAAACAATGGAATTTGAATGAAAACAACAGAATTGGAATGTACAGAACAGAGTTTGAATGAAAACAACAGAATTAGAATGTACAGAACAGAGTTTGAATGAAAACAACGGAAATAGAATGTACAGAACAGAGTTTGAATGAAAACAACGGAATTAGAGTGTACAGAATAGAATTTGAATCAAAACAATGGAATTTGAATGAAAACAACGGAATTTGAATGAAAACAACGGAATTAGAGTGTACAGAACAGAGTTTGAATAAAAACAACTGAAACAGAATGTACAGAACAGAATTTGAATCAAAACAGTGGAATTTGAATGAAAACAACGGAATTAGAATGAAAAAAACGGAATTAGAATGTACAGAACAGAGTTTGAATGAAAACAATGGAATTAGAATGTAGAGAACAGAGTTTGAATGAAAACAACAGAATTACAATGTACAGAACCGAGTTTGAATGAAAACAACGGAATTAGAATGTACAGAACAGAATTTGAATAAAAACAACTGAAACAGAATGTACAGAACAGAATTTGAATCAAAACAGTGGAATTTGAATGAAAACAACGGAATTAGAATGAAAAAAACGGAATTAGAATGTACAGAACAGAGTTTGAATGAAAACAATGGAATTAGAATGTAGAGAACAGAGTTTGAATGAAAACAACAGAATTACAATGTACAGAACCGAGTTTGAATGAAAACAACGGAATTAGAATGTACAGAACAGAGTTTGAATGAAAACTACGGAATTAGAATGTAGAGAACAGAATTTGAATCAAAACAATGGAATTTGAATGAAAACAACAGAATTGGAATGTACAGAACAGAGTTTGAATGAAAACAACGGAATTAGAATGAACAGAACAGAATTTGAATGAAAACAACGGAATTAGAAGGTACAGAACAGAGTTTGAATGAAAACAACTGAAGTAGAATGTACAGAACAGAATTTGAATGAAAACAACGGAATTAGAATGTACAGAACAGAGTTTGAATGAAAACAACGGAATTAGATTGTACAGAATAGAATTTGAATGAAAACAATGGAATTTGAATGAAAACAACAGAATTGGAATGTACAGAACAGAGTTTGAATGAAAACAACTGAAGTAGAATGTACAGAACAGAATTTGAATGAAAACAACGGAATTAGAATGTAGAGAACGGAATTTGAATGAAAACAATGGAATTTGAATGAAAACAACAGAAGTGGAATGTACAGACCAGAGTTTGAATGAAAACAACGGAATTTGAATGAACAGAACAGAATTTGCATCAAAACAATGGAATTTGAATCAAAACAGTGGAATTTGAATGAAAACAATAGAATTGGAATGTACAGAACAGAGTTTGAATGAACAGAACAGAATTTGCATCAAAACAATGGAATTTGAATCAAAACAGTGGAATTTGAATGAAAACAACAGAATTGGAATGTACAGAACAGAGTTTGAATCAAAACAACGGAATTAAAATGTACAGAACAGAGTTTGAATGAAAACAATGGAATTTGAATGAAAACAACAGAAGTGGAATGTACAGAACAGAGTTTGAATGAAAACAACAGAAGTGGAATGTACAGAACAGAGTTTGAATGAAAACAACAGAATTAGAATGTACAGAACAGAGTTTGAATGAAAACAACGGAAATAGAATGTACACAACAGAGTTTGAATGAAAACAACGGAATTAGATTGTACAGAATAGAATTTGAATCAAAACAATGGAATTTGAATGAAAACAACAGAATTGGAATGTACAGAACAGAGTGTGAATGAAAACAACGGAATTAGAATGTACAGAACAGAATTTGAATCAAAACAGTGGAATGCGAATGAAAACAACGGAATTTGAATGAAAACAACGGAATTAGAATGTACAGAACGGAATTTGAATCAAAACAATGAAATTTTAATGAAAACAACGGAATTGGAATGTACAGAACAGAGTTTGAATCAAAACAACGGAATTAGAATGTACAGAACAGAGTTTGAATGAAAACAATGGAATTTGAATGAAAACAACAGAAGTGGAATGTACAGAACAGAGTTTGAATGAAAACAATGAAATTTGAATGAAAACAACAGAAGTGGAATGTACAGAACAGAGTTTGAATGAAAACAACAGAATTGGAATGTACAGAACAGAGTTTGAATCAAAACAACGGAAATAGAATGTACAGAACAGAGTTTGAATGAAAACAATGGAATTTGAATGAAAACAACAGAAGTGGAATGTACAGAACAGAGTTTGAATGAAAACAACGGAATTTGAATGAACAGAACAGAATTTGAATCAAAACAATGGAATTTGAATGAAAACAACAGAATTGGAATGTACAGAACAGAGTTTGAATGAAAACAACAGAATTAGAATGTACAGAACAGAGTTTGAATCAAAACAACGGAATTAAAATTTACAGAACAGAGTTTGAATGAAAACAATGGAATTTGAATGAAAACAACAGAAGTGGAATGTACAGAACAGAGTTTGAATGAAAACAACAGAATTAGAATGTACAGAACAGAGTTTGAATGAAAACAACGGAAATAGAATGTACAGAACAGAGTTTGAATGAAAACAACGGAATTAGATTGTACAGAATAGAATTTGAATCAAAACAATGGAATTTGAATGAAAACAACAGAATTGGAATGTACAGAACAGAGTGTGAATGAAAACAACGGAATTAGAATGTACAGAACAGAATTTGAATCAAAACAGTGGAATTAGAATGAAAACAACAGAATTGGAATGTACAGAACAGAGTTTGAATGAAAACAACAGAATTAGAATGTACAGAACAGAGTTTGAATGAAAACAACGGAAATAGAATGTACAGAACAGAGTTTGAATGAAAACAACGGAATTAGAGTGTACAGAATAGAATTTGAATCAAAACAATGGAATTTGAATGAAAACAACGGAATTTGAATGAAAACAACGGAATTAGAGTGTACAGAACAGAGTTTGAATAAAAACAACTGAAACAGAATGTACAGAACAGAATTTGAATCAAAACAGTGGAATTTGAATGAAAACAACGGAATTAGAATGAAAAAAACGGAATTAGAATGTACAGAACAGAGTTTGAATGAAAACAATGGAATTAGAATGTAGAGAACAGAGTTTGAATGAAAACAACAGAATTACAATGTACAGAACCGAGTTTGAATGAAAACAACGGAATTAGAATGTACAGAACAGAGTTTGAATGAAAACTACGGAATTAGAATGTAGAGAACAGAATTTGAATCAAAACAATGGAATTTGAATGAAAACAACAGAATTGGAATGTACAGAACAGAGTTTGAATGAAAACAACGGAATTAGAATGAACAGAACAGAATTTGAATGAAAACAACGGAATTAGAAGGTACAGAACAGAGTTTGAATGAAAACAACTGAAGTAGAATGTACAGAACAGAATTTGAATGAAAACAACGGAATTAGAATGTACAGAACAGAGTTTGAATGAAAACAACGGAATTAGATTGTACAGAATAGAATTTGAATCAAAACAATGGAATTTGAATGAAAACAACAGAAGTGGAATGTACAGACCAGAGTTTGAATGAAAACAACGGAATTTGAATGAACAGAACAGAATTTGCATCAAAACAATGGAATTTGAATCAAAACAGTGGAATTTGAATGAAAACAATAGAATTGGAATGTACAGAACAGAGTTTGAATGAACAGAACAGAATTTGCATCAAAACAATGGAATTTGAATCAAAACAGTGGAATTTGAATGAAAACAACAGAATTGGAATGTACAGAACAGAGTTTGAATCAAAACAACGGAATTAAAATGTACAGAACAGAGTTTGAATGAAAACAATGGAATTTGAATGAAAACAACAGAAGTGGAATGTACAGAACAGAGTTTGAATGAAAACAACAGAAGTGGAATGTACAGAACAGAGTTTGAATGAAAACAACAGAATTAGAATGTACAGAACAGAGTTTGAATGAAAACAACGGAAATAGAATGTACACAACAGAGTTTGAATGAAAACAACGGAATTAGATTGTACAGAATAGAATTTGAATCAAAACAATGGAATTTGAATGAAAACAACAGAATTGGAATGTACAGAACAGAGTGTGAATGAAAACAACGGAATTAGAATGTACAGAACAGAATTTGAATCAAAACAGTGGAATGCGAATGAAAACAACGGAATTTGAATGAAAACAACGGAATTAGAATGAACAGAGCAGAATTTGAATCAAAACAATGGAATTTGAATGAAAACAACAGAATTGGAATGTACAGAACAGAGTTTGAATGAAAACAACAGAATTAGAATGTACAGAACAGAGTTTGAATGAAAACAATGGAATTTGAATGAAAACAACAGAAGTGGAATGTACAGAACAGAGTTTGAATGAAAACAACGGAATTTGAATGAACAGAACAGAATTTGAATCAAAACAATGGAATTTGAATGAAAACAACAGAATTGGAATGTACAGAACAGAGTTTGAATGAAAACAACAGAATTAGAATGTACAGAACAGAGTTTGAATCAAAACAACGGAATTAAAATTTACAGAACAGAGTTTGAATGAAAACAATGGAATTTGAATGAAAACAACAGAAGTGGAATGTACAGAACAGAGTTTGAATGAAAACAACAGAATTAGAATGTACAGAACAGAGTTTGAATGAAAACAACGGAAATAGAATGTACAGAACAGAGTTTGAATGAAAACAACGGAATTAGATTGTACAGAATAGAATTTGAATCAAAACAATGGAATTTGAATGAAAACAACAGAATTGGAATGTACAGAACAGAGTGTGAATGAAAACAACGGAATTAGAATGTACAGAACAGAATTTGAATCAAAACAGTGGAATTAGAATGAAAACAACAGAATTGGAATGTACAGAACAGAGTTTGAATGAAAACAACAGAATTAGAATGTACAGAACAGAGTTTGAATGAAAACAACGGAAAGAGAATGTACAGAACAGAGTTTGAATGAAAACAACAGAATTAGATTGTACAGAATAGAATTTGAATCAAAACAATGGAATTTGAATGAAAACAACGGAATTTGAATGAAAACAATGGAATTAGAGTGTACAGAACAGTGTTTGAATGAAAACAATGGAATTTTAATGAAAACAACGGAATTGGAATGTACAGAACAGAATTTGAATGAAAACAACGGAATTAGAATGTAGAGAACAGAATTTGAATCAAAACAATGGAATTTGAATGAAAACAACAGAATTGGAATGAACAGAACAGAGTTTGAATGAAAACAGTGGAATTTGAATGAAAACAACAGAAGTGGAATGTACAGAACAGAGTTTGAATGAAAACAACGGAATTTGAATGAAAACAATGGAATTTGAATGAAAACAACAGAATTGGAATGTACAGAACAGAGTTTGAATGAAAACAACAGAATTAGAATGTACAGAACAGAGTTTGAATGAAAACAACGGAAATAGAATGTACAGAACAGAGTTTGAATGAAAACAACGGAATTAGATTGTACAGAATAGAATTTGAATCAAAACAATGGAATTTGAATGAAAACAACGGAATTTGAATGAAAACAACGGAATTAGAGTGTACAGAACAGAGTTTGAATGAAAACCACTCAAGTAGAATGTACAGAACAGAATTTGAATAAAAACAACTGAAGCAGAATGTACAGAACAGAATTTGAATCAAAACAGTGGAATTTGAATGAAAACAACGGAATTAGAATGAAAAAAACGGAATTAGAATGTACAGAACAGAGTTTGAATGAAAACAATGGAATTAGAATGTAGAGAACAGAGTTTGAATGAAAACAACAGAATTACAATGTACAGAACCGAGTTTGAATGAAAACAACGGAATTAGAATGTACAGAACAGAGTTTGAATGAAAACAACGGAATTAGAATGTAGAGAACAGAATTTGAATCAAAACAATGGAATTTGAATGAAAACAACAGAATTGGAATGTACAGAACAGAGTTTGAATGAAAACAACGGAATTAGAATGAACAGAACAGAATTTGAATGAAAACAACGGAATTAGAATGTACAGAACAGAGTTTGAATGAAAACAACAGAATTAGAATGTACAGAACAGAGTTTGAATGAAAACAACGGAAATAGAATGTACAGAACAGAGTTTGAATGAAAACAACGGAATTAGATTGTACAGAATAGAATTTGAATCAAAACAATGGAATTTGAATGAAAACAACAGAATTGGAATGTACAGAACAGAGTGTGAATGAAAACAACGGAATTAGAATGTACAGAACAGAATTTGAATCAAAACAGTGGAATGCGAATGAAAACAACGGAATTTGAATGAAAACAACGGAATTAGAATGTACAGAACGGAATTTGAATCAAAACAATGGAATTTTAATGAAAACAACGGAATTGGAATGTAAAGAACAGAGTTTGAATGAAAACAACGGAATTAGAATGTACAGAACAGATTTTGAATGAAAACAATGGAATTTGAATGAAAACAACAGAAGTGGAATGTACAGAACAGAGTTTGAATGAAAACAATGAAATTTGAATGAAAACAACAGAAGTGGAATGTACAGAACAGAGTTTGAATGAAAACAACAGAATTGGAATGTACAGAACAGAGTTTGAATCAAAACAACGGAATTAGAATGTACAGAACAGAGTTTGAATGAAAACAATGGAATTTGAATGAAAACAACAGAATTGGAATGTACAGAACAGAGTTTGAATGAAAACAACGGAATTAGAATGAACAGAACAGAATTTGAATGAAAACAACGGAATTAGAATGTACAGAACAGAGTTTGAATGAAAACAACTGAAGTAGAATGTACAGAACAGAATTTGAATGAAAACAACGGAATTAGAATGTACAGAACAGGGTTTGAATGAAAACAACGGAATTAGATTGTACAGAATAGAATTTGAATGAAAACAATGGAATTTGAATGAAAACAACAGAATTGGAATGTACAGAACAGAGTTTGAATGAAAACAACTGAAGTAGAATGTACAGAACAGAATTTGAATGAAAACAACGGAATTAGAATGTAGAGAACGGAATTTGAATCAAAACAATGGAATTTGAATGAAAACAACAGAAGTGGAATGTACAGACCAGAGTTTGAATGAAAACAATGGAATTTGAATGAACAGAACAGAGTTTGAATGAAAACAACGGAATTAGAATGAACAGAACAGAATTTGAATGAAAACAACGGAATTAGAATGTACAGAACAGAGTTTGAATGAAAACTACTGAAGTAGAATGTACAGAACAGAATTTGAATGAAAACAACGGAATTAGAATGTACAGAACAGAGTTTGAATGAAAACAACGGAATTAGATTGTACAGAATAGAATTTGAATGAAAACAATGGAATTTGAATGAAAACAACAGAATTGGAATGTACAGAACAGAGTTTGAATGAAAACAACTGAAGTAGAATGTACAGAACAGAATTTGAATGAAAACAACGGAATTAGAATGTAGAGAACGGAATTTGAATCAAAACAATGGAATTTGAATGAAAACAACAGAAGTGGAATGTACAGACCAGAGTTTGAATGAAAACAATGGAATTTGAATGAACAGAACAGAATTTGCATCAAAACAATGGAATTTGAATCAAAACAGTGGAATTTGAATGAAAACAACAGAATTTGAATGTACAGAACAGAGTTTGAATGAAAACAACGGAATTTGAATGAAAACAATGGAATTTGAATGAAAACAACAGAATTGGAATGTACAGAACAGAGTTTGAATGAACAGAACAGAATTTGCATCAAAACAATGGAATTTGAATCAAAACAGTGGAATTTGAATGAAAACAACAGAATTGGAATGTACAGAACAGAGTTTGAATCAAAACAACGGAATTAAAATGTACAGAACAGAGTTTGAATGAAAACAATGGAATTTGAATGAAAACAACAGAAGTGGAATGTACAGAACAGAGTTTGAATGAAAACAACAGAATTAGAATGTACAGAACAGAGTTTGAATGAAAACAACGGAAATAGAATGTACAGAACAGAGTTTGAATGAAAACAACGGAATTAGATTGTACAGAATAGAATTTGAATCAAAACAATGGAATTTGAATGAAAACAACGGAATTTGAATGAAAACAACGGAATTAGAATGTACAGAACAGAGTTTGAATGAAAACAATGGAATTTGAATGAAAACAACAGAATTGGAATGTACAGAACAGAGTGTGAATGAAAACAACGGAATTAGAATGTACAGAACAGAATTTGAATCAAAACAGTGGAATTAGAATGAAAACAACAGAATTGGAATGTACAGAACAGAGTTTGAATGAAAACAACAGAATTAGAATGTACAGAACAGAGTTTGAATGAAAACAACGGAAATAGAATGTACAGAACAGAGTTTGAATGAAAACAACGGAATTAGATTGTACAGAATAGAATTTGAATCAAAACAATGGAATTTGAATGAAAACAACGGAATTTGAATGAAAACAATGGAATTAGAGTGTACAGAACAGTGTTTGAATGAAAACAATGGAATTTTAATGAAAACAACGGAATTTGAATGTACAGAACAGAATTTGAATGAAAACAACGGAATTAGAATGTAGAGAACAGAATTTGAATCAAAACAATGGAATTTGAATGAAAACAACAGAATTGGAATGAACAGAACAGAGTTTGAATGAAAACAGTGGAATTTGAATGAAAACAACAGAAGTGGAATGTACAGAACAGAGTTTGAATGAAAACAACAGAATTGGAATGTACAGAACAGAGTTTGAATCAAAACAACGGAATTAGAATGTACAGAACAGAGTTTGAATGAAAACAATGGAATTTGAATGAAAACAACAGAAGTGGAATGTACAGAACAGAGTTTGAATGAAAACAACGGAATTTGAATGAACAGAACAGAATTTGAATCAAAACAATGGAATTTGAATGAAAACAACAGAATTGGAATGTACAGAACAGAGTTTGAATGAAAACAACGGAATTTGAATGAAAACAATGGAATTTGAATGAAAACAACAGAATTGGAATGTACAGAACAGAGTTTGAATGAAAACAACAGAATTAGAATGTACAGAACAGAGTTTGAATGAAAACAACGGAAATAGAATGTACAGAACAGAGTTTGAATGAAAACAACGGAATTAGAGTGTACAGAATAGAATTTGAATCAAAACAATGGAATTTGAATGAAAACAACGGAATTTGAATGAAAACAACGGAATTAGAGTGTACAGAACAGAGTTTGAATAAAAACAACTGAAACAGAATGTACAGAACAGAATTTGAATCAAAACAGTGGAATTTGAATGAAAACAACGGAATTAGAATGAAAAAAACGGAATTAGAATGTACAGAACAGAGTTTGAATGAAAACAATGGAATTAGAATGTAGAGAACAGAGTTTGAATGAAAACAACAGAATTACAATGTACAGAACCGAGTTTGAATGAAAACAACGGAATTAGAATGTACAGAACAGAATTTGAATAAAAACAACTGAAACAGAATGTACAGAACAGAATTTGAATCAAAACAGTGGAATTTGAATGAAAACAACGGAATTAGAATGAAAAAAACGGAATTAGAATGTACAGAACAGAGTTTGAATGAAAACAATGGAATTAGAATGTAGAGAACAGAGTTTGAATGAAAACAACAGAATTACAATGTACAGAACCGAGTTTGAATGAAAACAACGGAATTAGAATGTACAGAACAGAGTTTGAATGAAAACTACGGAATTAGAATGTAGAGAACAGAATTTGAATCAAAACAATGGAATTTGAATGAAAACAACAGAATTGGAATGTACAGAACAGAGTTTGAATGAAAACAACGGAATTAGAATGAACAGAACAGAATTTGAATGAAAACAACGGAATTAGAAGGTACAGAACAGAGTTTGAATGAAAACAACTGAAGTAGAATGTACAGAACAGAATTTGAATGAAAACAACGGAATTAGAATGTACAGAACAGAGTTTGAATGAAAACAACGGAATTAGATTGTACAGAATAGAATTTGAATGAAAACAATGGAATTTGAATGAAAACAACAGAATTGGAATGTACAGAACAGAGTTTGAATGAAAACAACTGAAGTAGAATGTACAGAACAGAATTTGAATGAAAACAACGGAATTAGAATGTAGAGAACGGAATTTGAATGAAAACAATGGAATTTGAATGAAAACAACAGAAGTGGAATGTACAGACCAGAGTTTGAATGAAAACAACGGAA
Organism: Aulonocara sp. 'chitande type north' Nkhata Bay; assembly: GCF_057382095.1. NCBI lineage: Eukaryota > Metazoa > Chordata > Actinopteri > Cichliformes > Cichlidae > Aulonocara > Aulonocara sp. 'chitande type north' Nkhata Bay. Next base: position 9,391,497 of record NC_141360.1, read on the forward strand.
TTTGAATGAACAGAACAGAATTTGCATCAAAACAATGGAATTTGAATCAAAACAGTGGAATTTGAATGAAAACAATAGAATTGGAATGTACAGAACAGAGTTTGAATGAACAGAACAGAATTTGCATCAAAACAATGGAATTTGAATCAAAACAGTGGAATTTGAATGAAAACAACAGAATTGGAATGTACAGAACAGAGTTTGAATCAAAACAACGGAATTAAAATGTACAGAACAGAGTTTGAATGAAAACAATGGAATTTGAATGAAAACAACGGAAGTGGAATGTACAGAACAGAGTTTGAATGAAAACAACAGAAGTGGAATGTACAGAACAGAGTTTGAATGAAAACAACAGAATTAGAATGTACAGAACAGAGTTTGAATGAAAACAACGGAAATAGAATGTACACAACAGAGTTTGAATGAAAACAACGGAATTAGATTGTACAGAATAGAATTTGAATCAAAACAATGGAATTTGAATGAAAACAACAGAATTGGAATGTACAGAACAGAGTGTGAATGAAAACAACGGAATTAGAATGTACAGAACAGAATTTGAATCAAAACAGTGGAATGCGAATGAAAACAACGGAATTTGAATGAAAACAACGGAATTAGAATGTACAGAACGGAATTTGAATCAAAACAATGAAATTTTAATGAAAACAACGGAATTGGAATGTACAGAACAGAGTTTGAATCAAAACAACGGAATTAGAATGTACAGAACAGAGTTTGAATGAAAACAATGGAATTTGAATGAAAACAACAGAAGTGGAATGTACAGAACAGAGTTTGAATGAAAACAATGAAATTTGAATGAAAACAACAGAAGTGGAATGTACAGAACAGAGTTTGAATGAAAACAACAGAATTGGAATGTACAGAACAGAGTTTGAATCAAAACAACGGAAATAGAATGTACAGAACAGAGTTTGAATGAAAACAATGGAATTTGAATGAAAACAACAGAAGTGGAATGTACAGAACAGAGTTTGAATGAAAACAACGGAATTTGAATGAACAGAACAGAATTTGAATCAAAACAATGGAATTTGAATGAAAACAACAGAATTGGAATGTACAGAACAGAGTTTGAATGAAAACAACAGAATTAGAATGTACAGAACAGAGTTTGAATCAAAACAACGGAATTAAAATTTACAGAACAGAGTTTGAATGAAAACAATGGAATTTGAATGAAAACAACAGAAGTGGAATGTACAGAACAGAGTTTGAATGAAAACAACAGAATTAGAATGTACAGAACAGAGTTTGAATGAAAACAACGGAAATAGAATGTACAGAACAGAGTTTGAATGAAAACAACGGAATTAGAATGTACAGAACAGAATTTGAATCAAAACAGTGGAATTAGAATGAAAACAACAGAATTGGAATGTACAGAACAGAGTTTGAATGAAAACAACAGAATTAGAATGTACAGAACAGAGTTTGAATGAAAACAACGGAAAGAGAATGTACAGAACAGAGTTTGAATGAAAACAACAGAATTAGATTGTACAGAATAGAATTTGAATCAAAACAATGGAATTTGAATGAAAACAACGGAATTTGAATGAAAACAATGGAATTAGAGTGTACAGAACAGTGTTTGAATGAAAACAATGGAATTTTAATGAAAACAACGGAATTGGAATGTACAGAACAGAATTTGAATGAAAACAACGGAATTAGAATGTAGAGAACAGAATTTGAATCAAAACAATGGAATTTGAATGAAAACAACAGAATTGGAATGAACAGAACAGAGTTTGAATGAAAACAGTGGAATTTGAATGAAAACAACAGAAGTGGAATGTACAGAACAGAGTTTGAATGAAAACAACGGAATTTGAATGAAAACAATGGAATTTGAATGAAAACAACAGAATTGGAATGTACAGAACAGAGTTTGAATGAAAACAACAGAATTAGAATGTACAGAACAGAGTTTGAATGAAAACAACGGAAATAGAATGTACAGAACAGAGTTTGAATGAAAACAACGGAATTAGATTGTACAGAATAGAATTTGAATCAAAACAATGGAATTTGAATGAAAACAACGGAATTTGAATGAAAACAACGGAATTAGAGTGTACAGAACAGAGTTTGAATGAAAACCACTCAAGTAGAATGTACAGAACAGAATTTGAATAAAAACAACTGAAGCAGAATGTACAGAACAGAATTTGAATCAAAACAGTGGAATTTGAATGAAAACAACAGAATTAGAATGAAAAAAACGGAATTAGAATGTACAGAACAGAGTTTGAATGAAAACAACAGAATTACAATGTACAGAACCGAGTTTGAATGAAAACAACGGAATTAGAATGTACAGAACAGAGTTTGAATGAAAACAACGGAATTAGAATGTAGAGAACAGAATTTGAATCAAAACAATGGAATTTGAATGAAAACAACAGAATTGGAATGTACAGAACAGAGTTTGAATGAAAACAACAGAATTAGAATGTACAGAACAGAGTTTGAATGAAAACAACAGAAATAGAATGTACAGAACAGAGTTTGAATGAAAACAACGGAATTAGATTGTACAGAATAGAATTTGAATCAAAACAATGGAATTTGAATGAAAACAACAGAATTGGAATGTACAGAACAGAGTGTGAATGAAAACAACGGAATTAGAATGTACAGAACAGAATTTGAATCAAAACAGTGGAATGCGAATGAAAACAACGAAATTTGAATGAAAACAACGGAATTAGAATGTACAGAACGGAATTTGAATCAAAACAATGGAATTTTAATGAAAACAACGGAAGCAGAATGTACAGAACAGAGTTTGAATCAAAACAACGGAATTAGAATGTACAGAACAGAGTTTGAATGAAAACAATGGAATTAGAATGAAAACAACAGAATTGGAATGTACAGAACAGAGTTTGAATGAAAACAACAGAATTAGAATGTACAGAACAGAGTTTGAATGAAAACAACGGAAATAGAATGTACAGAACAGAGTTTGAATGAAAACAACGGAATTAGATTGTACAGAATAGAATTTGAATCAAAACAATGGAATTTGAATGAAAACAACGGAATTTGAATGAAAACAATGGAATTAGAGTGTACAGAACAGTGTTTGAATGAAAACAATGGAATTTTAATGAAAACAACGGAATTGGAATGTACAGAACAGAATTTGAATCAAAACAGTGGAATTAGAATGAAAACAACAGAATTGGAATGTACAGAACAGAGTTTGAATGAAAACAACAGAATTAGAATGTACAGAACAGAGTTTGAATGAAAACAACGGAAAGAGAATGTACAGAACAGAGTTTGAATGAAAACAACAGAATTAGATTGTACAGAATAGAATTTGAATCAAAACAATGGAATTTGAATGAAAACAACGGAATTTGAATGAAAACAATGGAATTAGAGTGTACAGAACAGTGTTTGAATGAAAACAATGGAATTTTAATGAAAACAACGGAATTGGAATGTACAGAACAGAATTTGAATGAAAACAACGGAATTAGAATGTAGAGAACAGAATTTGAATCAAAACAATGGAATTTGAATGAAAACAACAGAATTGGAATGAACAGAACAGAGTTTGAATGAAAACAGTGGAATTTGAATGAAAACAACAGAAGTGGAATGTACAGAACAGAGTTTGAATGAAAACAACGGAATTTGAATGAAAACAATGGAATTTGAATGAAAACAACAGAATTGGAATGTACAGAACAGAGTTTGAATGAAAACAACAGAATTAGAATGTACAGAACAGAGTTTGAATGAAAACAACGGAAATAGAATGTACAGAACAGAGTTTGAATGAAAACAACGGAATTTGAATGAAAACAACGGAATTAGAGTGTACAGAACAGAGTTTGAATGAAAACCACTCAAGTAGAATGTACAGAACAGAATTTGAATAAAAACAACTGAAGCAGAATGTACAGAACAGAATTTGAATCAAAACAGTGGAATTTGAATGAAAACAACAGAATTAGAATGAAAAAAACGGAATTAGAATGTACAGAACAGAGTTTGAATGAAAACAACAGAATTACAATGTACAGAACCGAGTTTGAATGAAAACAACGGAATTAGAATGTACAGAACAGAGTTTGAATGAAAACAACGGAATTAGAATGTAGAGAACAGAATTTGAATCAAAACAATGGAATTTGAATGAAAACAACAGAATTGGAATGTACAGAACAGAGTTTGAATGAAAACAACAGAATTAGAATGTACAGAACAGAGTTTGAATGAAAACAACAGAAATAGAATGTACAGAACAGAGTTTGAATGAAAACAACGGAATTAGATTGTACAGAATAGAATTTGAATCAAAACAATGGAATTTGAATGAAAACAACAGAATTGGAATGTACAGAACAGAGTGTGAATGAAAACAACGGAATTAGAATGTACAGAACAGAATTTGAATCAAAACAGTGGAATGCGAATGAAAACAACGAAATTTGAATGAAAACAACGGAATTAGAATGTACAGAACGGAATTTGAATCAAAACAATGGAATTTTAATGAAAACAACGGAAGCAGAATGTACAGAACAGAGTTTGAATCAAAACAACGGAATTAGAATGTACAGAACAGAGTTTGAATGAAAACAATGGAATTAGAATGAAAACAACAGAATTGGAATGTACAGAACAGAGTTTGAATGAAAACAACAGAATTAGAATGTACAGAACAGAGTTTGAATGAAAACAACGGAAATAGAATGTACAGAACAGAGTTTGAATGAAAACAACGGAATTAGATTGTACAGAATAGAATTTGAATCAAAACAATGGAATTTGAATGAAAACAACGGAATTTGAATGAAAACAATGGAATTAGAGTGTACAGAACAGTGTTTGAATGAAAACAATGGAATTTTAATGAAAACAACGGAATTGGAATGTACAGAACAGAATTTGAATGAAAACAACGGAATTAGAATGTAGAGAACAGAATTTGAATCAAAACAATGGAATTTGAATGAAAACAACAGAATTGGAATGAACAGAACAGAGTTTGAATGAAAACAGTGGAATTTGAATGAAAACAACAGAAGTGGAATGTACAGAACAGAGTTTGAATGAAAACAACGGAATTTGAATGAAAACAATGGAATTTGAATGAAAACAACAGAATTGGAATGTACAGAACAGAGTTTGAATGAAAACAACGGAATTAGAATGTACAGAACAGAGTTTGAATGAAAACAACGGAAATAGAATGTACAGAACAGAGTTTGAATGAAAACAACGGAATTAGATTGTACAGAATAGAATTTGAATCAAAACAATGGAATTTGAATGAAAACAACGGAATTTGAATGAAAACAACGGAATTAGAGTGTACAGAACAGAGTTTGAATGAAAACCACTCAAGTAGAATGTACAGAACAGAATTTGAATAAAAACAACTGAAGCAGAATGTACAGAACAGAATTTGAATCAAAACAGTGGAATTTGAATGAAAACAACGGAATTAGAATGAAAAAAACGGAATTAGAATGTACAGAACAGAGTTTGAATGAAAACAATGGAATTAGAATGTAGAGAACAGAGTTTGAATGAAAACAACAGAATTACAATGTACAGAACCGAGTTTGAATGAAAACAACGGAATTAGAATGTACAGAACAGAGTTTGAATGAAAACAACGGAAATAGAATGTACAGAACAGAGTTTGAATGAAAACAACGGAATTAGATTGTACAGAATAGAATTTGAATCAAAACAATGGAATTTGAATGAAAACAACGGAATTTGAATGAAAACAATGGAATTAGAGTGTACAGAACAGTGTTTGAATGAAAACAATGGAATTTTAATGAAAACAACGGAATTGGAATGTACAGAACAGAATTTGAATGAAAACAACGGAATTAGAATGTAGAGAACAGAATTTGAATCAAAACAATGGAATTTGAATGAAAACAACAGAATTGGAATGAACAGAACAGAGTTTGAATGAAAACAGTGGAATTTGAATGAAAACAACAGAATTGGAATGTACAGAACAGAGTTTGAATGAAAACAACAGAATTAGAATGTACAGAACAGAGTTTGAATGAAAACAACGGAAATAGAATGTACAGAACAGAGTTTGAATGAAAACAACGGAATTAGATTGTACAGAATAGAATTTGAATCAAAACAATGGAATTTGAATGAAAACAACGGAATTTGAATGAAAACAACAGAATTGGAATGTACAGAACAGAGTTTGAATCAAAACAACGGAATTAAAATGTACAGAACAGAGTTTGAATGAAAAACAATGGAATTTGAATGAAAACAACAGAAGTGGAATGTACAGAACAGAGTTTGAATGAAAACAACAGAATTAGAATGTACAGAACAGAGTTTGAATGAAAACAACGGAAATAGAATGTACAGAACAGAATTTGAATCAAAACAGTGGAATGCGAATGAAAACAACGGAATTTGAATGAAAACAACGGAATTAGAATGTACAGAACGGAATTTGAATCAAAACAATGGAATTTTAATGAAAACAACGGAATTGGAATGTACAGAACAGAGTTTGAATGAAAACAATGGAATTTGAATGAAAACAACAGAAGTGGAATGTACAGAACAGAGTTTGAATGAAAACAATGAAATTTGAATGAAAACAACAGAAGTGGAATGTACAGAACAGAGTTTGAATCAAAACAACGGAATTAGAATGTACAGAACAGAGTTTGAATGAAAACAACGGAATTTGAATGAACAGAACAGAATTTGAATCAAAACAATGGAATTTGAATGAAAACAACAGAATTGGAATGTACAGAACAGAGTTTGAATGAAAACAACAGAATTAGAATGTACAGAACAGAGTTTGAATCAAAACAACGGAATTAAAATTTACAGAACAGAGTTTGAATGAAAACAATGGAATTTGAATGAAAACAACAGAAGTGGAATGTACAGAACAGAGTTTGAATGAAAACAACAGAATTAGAATGTACAGAACAGAGTTTGAATGAAAACAACGGAAATAGAATGTACAGAACAGAGTTTGAATGAAAACAACGGAATTAGATTGTACAGAATAGAATTTGAATCAAAACAATGGAATTTGAATGAAAACAACAGAATTGGAATGTACAGAACAGAGTGTGAATGAAAACAACGGAATTAGAATGTACAGAACAGAATTTGAATCAAAACAGTGGAATTAGAATGAAAACAACAGAATTGGAATGTACAGAACAGAGTTTGAATGAAAACAACAGAATTAGAATGTACAGAACAGAGTTTGAATGAAAACAACGGAAAGAGAATGTACAGAACAGAGTTTGAATGAAAACAACAGAATTAGATTGTACAGAATAGAATTTGAATCAAAACAATGGAATTTGAATGAAAACAACGGAATTTGAATGAAAACAATGGAATTAGAGTGTACAGAACAGTGTTTGAATGAAACAATGGAATTTTAATGAAAACAACGGAATTGGAATGTACAGAACAGAATTTGAATGAAAACAACGGAATTAGAATGTAGAGAACAGAATTTGAATCAAAACAATGGAATTTGAATGAAAACAACAGAATTGGAATGAACAGAACAGAGTTTGAATGAAAACAGTGGAATTTGAATGAAAACAACAGAAGTGGAATGTACAGAACAGAGTTTGAATGAAAACAACGGAATTTGAATGAAAACAATGGAATTTGAATGAAAACAACAGAATTGGAATGTACAGAACAGAGTTTGAATGAAAACAACAGAATTAGAATGTACAGAACAGAGTTTGAATGAAAACAACGGAAATAGAATGTACAGAACAGAGTTTGAATGAAAACAACGGAATTAGATTGTACAGAATAGAATTTGAATCAAAACAATGGAATTTGAATGAAAACAACGGAATTTGAATGAAAACAACGGAATTAGAGTGTACAGAACAGAGTTTGAATGAAAACCACTCAAGTAGAATGTACAGAACAGAATTTGAATAAAAACAACTGAAGCAGAATGTACAGAACAGAATTTGAATCAAAACAGTGGAATTTGAATGAAAACAACGGAATTAGAATGAAAAAAACGGAATTAGAATGTACAGAACAGAGTTTGAATGAAAACAATGGAATTAGAATGTAGAGAACAGAGTTTGAATGAAAACAACAGAATTACAATGTACAGAACCGAGTTTGAATGAAAACAACGGAATTAGAATGTACAGAACAGAGTTTGAATGAAAACAACGGAATTAGAATGTAGAGAACAGAATTTGAATCAAAACAATGGAATTTGAATGAAAACAACAGAATTGGAATGTACAGAACAGAGTTTGAATGAAAACAACGGAATTAGAATGAACAGAACAGAATTTGAATGAAAACAACGGAATTAGAATGTACAGAACAGAGTTTGAATGAAAACAACAGAATTAGAATGTACAGAACAGAGTTTGAATGAAAACAACGGAAATAGAATGTACAGAACAGAGTTTGAATGAAAACAACGGAATTAGATTGTACAGAATAGAATTTGAATCAAAACAATGGAATTTGAATGAAAACAACAGAATTGGAATGTACAGAACAGAGTGTGAATGAAAACAACGGAATTAGAATGTACAGAACAGAATTTGAATCAAAACAGTGGAATGCGAATGAAAACAACGGAATTTGAATGAAAACAACGGAATTAGAATGTACAGAACGGAATTTGAATCAAAACAATGGAATTTTAATGAAAACAACGGAATTGGAATGTAAAGAACAGAGTTTGAATCAAAACAACGGAATTAGAATGTACAGAACAGATTTTGAATGAAAACAATGGAATTTGAATGAAAACAACAGAAGTGGAATGTACAGAACAGAGTTTGAATGAAAACAATGAAATTTGAATGAAAACAACAGAAGTGGAATGTACAGAACAGAGTTTGAATGAAAACAACAGAATTGGAATGTACAGAACAGAGTTTGAATCAAAACAACGGAATTAGAATGTACACAACAGAGTTTGAATGAAAACAATGGAATTTGAATGAAAACAACAGAATTGGAATGTACAGAACAGAGTTTGAATGAAAACAACGGAATTAGAATGAACAGAACAGAATTTGAATGAAAACAACGGAATTAGAATGTACAGAACAGAGTTTGAATGAAAACAACTGAAGTAGAATGTACAGAACAGAATTTGAATGAAAACAACGGAATTAGAATGTACAGAACAGAGTTTGAATGAAAACAACGGAATTAGATTGTACAGAATAGAATTTGAATGAAAACAATGGAATTTGAATGAAAACAACAGAATTGGAATGTACAGAACAGAGTTTGAATGAAAACAACTGAAGTAGAATGTACAGAACAGAATTTGAATGAAAACAACGGAATTAGAATGTAGAGAACGGAATTTGAATCAAAACAATGGAATTTGAATGAAAACAACAGAAGTGGAATGTACAGACCAGAGTTTGAATGAAAACAATGGAATTTGAATGAACAGAACAGAGTTTGAATGAAAACAACGGAATTAGAATGAACAGAACAGAATTTGAATGAAAACAACGGAATTAGAATGTACAGAACAGAGTTTGAATGAAAACTACTGAAGTAGAATGTACAGAACAGAATTTGAATGAAAACAACGGAATTAGAATGTACAGAACAGAGTTTGAATGAAAACAACGGAATTAGATTGTACAGAATAGAATTTGAATGAAAACAATGGAATTTGAATGAAAACAACAGAATTGGAATGTACAGAACAGAGTTTGAATGAAAACAACTGAAGTAGAATGTACAGAACAGAATTTGAATGAAAACAACGGAATTAGAATGTAGAGAACGGAATTTGAATCAAAACAATGGAATTTGAATGAAAACAACAGAAGTGGAATGTACAGACCAGAGTTTGAATGAAAACAATGGAATTTGAATGAACAGAACAGAATTTGCATCAAAACAATGGAATTTGAATCAAAACAGTGGAATTTGAATGAAAACAACAGAATTTGAATGTACAGAACAGAGTTTGAATGAAAACAACGGAATTTGAATGAAAACAATGGAATTTGAATGAAAACAACAGAATTGGAATGTACAGAACAGAGTTTGAATGAACAGAACAGAATTTGCATCAAAACAATGGAATTTGAATCAAAACAGTGGAATTTGAATGAAAACAACAGAATTGGAATGTACAGAACAGAGTTTGAATCAAAACAACGGAATTAAAATGTACAGAACAGAGTTTGAATGAAAACAATGGAATTTGAATGAAAACAACAGAAGTGGAATGTACAGAACAGAGTTTGAATGAAAACAACAGAATTAGAATGTACAGAACAGAGTTTGAATGAAAACAACGGAAATAGAATGTACAGAACAGAGTTTGAATGAAAACAACGGAATTAGATTGTACAGAATAGAATTTGAATCAAAACAATGGAATTTGAATGAAAACAACAGAATTGGAATGTACAGAACAGAGTGTGAATGAAAACAACGGAATTAGAATGTACAGAACAGAATTTGAATCAAAACAGTGGAATGCGAATGAAAACAACGGAATTTGAATGAAAACAACGGAATTAGAATGTACAGAACGGAATTTGAATCAAAACAATGAAATTTTAATGAAAACAACGGAATTGGAATGTACAGAACAGAGTTTGAATCAAAACAACGGAATTAGAATGTACAGAACAGAGTTTGAATGAAAACAATGGAATTTGAATGAAAACAACAGAAGTGGAATGTACAGAACAGAGTTTGAATGAAAACAATGAAATTTGAATGAAAACAACAGAAGTGGAATGTACAGAACAGAGTTTGAATGAAAACAACAGAATTGGAATGTACAGAACAGAGTTTGAATCAAAACAACGGAATTAGAATGTACAGAACAGAGTTTGAATGAAAACAAGGGAATTTGAATGAAAACAACAGAAGTGGAATGTACAGAACAGAGTTTGAATGAAAACAACGGAATTTGAATGAACAGAACAGAATTTGAATCAAAACAATGGAATTTGAATGAAAACAACAGAATTGGAATGTACAGAACAGAGTTTGAATGAAAACAACAGAATTAGAATGTACAGAACAGAGTTTGAATCAAAACAACGGAATTAAAATTTACAGAACAGAGTTTGAATGAAAACAATGGAATTTGAATGAAAACAACAGAAGTGGAATGTACAGAACAGAGTTTGAATGAAAACAACAGAATTAGAATGTACAGAACAGAGTTTGAATGAAAACAACGGAAATAGAATGTACAGAACAGAGTTTGAATGAAAACAACGGAATTAGATTGTACAGAATAGAATTTGAATCAAAACAATGGAATTTGAATGAAAACAACAGAATTGGAATGTACAGAACAGAGTGTGAATGAAAACAACGGAATTAGAATGTACAGAACAGAATTTGAATCAAAACAGTGGAATGCGAATGAAAACAACGGAATTTGAATGAAAACAACGGAATTAGAATGTACAGAACGGAATTTGAATCAAAACAATGGAATTTTAATGAAAACAACGGAATTGGAATGTACAGAACAGAGTTTGAATCAAAACAACGGAATTAGAATGTACAGAACAGATTTTGAATGAAAACAATGGAATTTGAATGAAAACAACAGAAGTGGAATGTACAGAACAGAGTTTGAATGAAAACAATGAAATTTGAATCAAAACAACGGAATTAGAATGTACAGAACAGAGTTTGAATGAAAACAATGGAATTTGAATGAAAACAACAGAATTGGAATGTACAGAACAGAGTTTGAATGAAAACAACGGAATTAGAATGAACAGAACAGAATTTGCATCAAAACAATGGAATTTGAATCAAAACAGTGGAATTTGAATGAAAACAACAGAATTTGAATGTACAGAACAGAGTTTGAATGAAAACAACGGAATTTGAATGAAAACAATGGAATTTGAATGAAAACAACAGAATTGGAATGTACAGAACAGAGTTTGAATGAACAGAACAGAATTTGCATCAAAACAATGGAATTTGAATCAAAACAGTGGAATTTGAATGAAAACAACAGAATTGGAATGTACAGAACAGAGTTTGAATCAAAACAACGGAATTAAAATGTACAGAACAGAGTTTGAATGAAAACAATGGAATTTGAATGAAAACAACAGAAGTGGAATGTACAGAACAGAGTTTGAATGAAAACAACAGAATTAGAATGTACAGAACAGAGTTTGAATGAAAACAACGGAAATAGAATGTACAGAACAGAGTTTGAATGAAAACAACGGAATTAGATTGTACAGAATAGAATTTGAATGAAAACAATGGAATTTGAATGAAAACAACAGAATTGGAATGTACAGAACAGAGTGTGAATGAAAACAACGGAATTAGAATGTACAGAACAGAATTTGAATCAAAACAGTGGAATGCGAATGAAAACAACGGAATTTGAATGAAAACAACGGAATTAGAATGTACAGAACGGAATTTGAATCAAAACAATGGAATTTTAATGAAAACAACGGAATTGGAATGTACAGAACAGAGTTTGAATCAAAACAACGGAATTAGAATGTACAGAACAGATTTTGAATGAAAACAATGGAATTTGAATGAAAACAACAGAAGTGGAATGTACAGAACAGAGTTTGAATGAAAACAATGAAATTTGAATCAAAACAACGGAATTAGAATGTACAGAACAGAGTTTGAATGAAAACAATGGAATTTGAATGAAAACAACAGAATTGGAATGTACAGAACAGAGTTTGAATGAAAACAACGGAATTAGAATGAACAGAACAGAATTTGAATGAAAACAACGGAATTAGAATGTACAGAACAGAGTTTGAATGAAAACAACAGAATTACAATGTACAGAACCGAGTTTGAATGAAAACAACGGAATTAGAATGTACAGAACAGAGTTTGAATGAAAACAACGGAAATAGAATGTACAGAACAGAGTTTGAATGAAAACAACGGAATTAGATTGTACAGAATAGAATTTGAATGAAAACAATGGAATTTGAATGAAAACAACGGAATTTGAATGAAAACAATGCAATTAGAGTGTACAGAACAGTGTTTGAATGAAAACAATGGAATTTTAATGAAAACAACGGAATTGGAATGTACAGAACAGAATTTGAATGAAAACAACGGAATTAGAATGTAGAGAACAGAATTTGAATCAAAACAATGGAATTTGAATGAAAACAACAGAATTGGAATGAACAGAACAGAGTTTGAATGAAAACAGTGGAATTTGAATGAAAACAACAGAAGTGGAATGTACAGAACAGAGTTTGAATGAAAACAACGGAATTTGAATGAAAACAATGGAATTTGAATGAAAACAACAGAATTGGAATGTACAGAACAGAGTTTGAATGAAAACAACAGAATTAGAATGTACAGAACAGAGTTTGAATGAAAACAACGGAAATAGAATGTACAGAACAGAGTTTGAATGAAAACAACGGAATTAGATTGTACAGAATAGAATTTGAATCAAAACAATGGAATTTGAATGAAAACAACGGAATTTGAATGAAAACAACGGAATTAGAGTGTACAGAACAGAGTTTGAATGAAAACCACTCAAGTAGAATGTACAGAACAGAATTTGAATAAAAACAACTGAAGCAGAATGTACAGAACAGAATTTGAATCAAAACAGTGGAATTTGAATGAAAACAACGGAATTAGAATGAAAAAAACGGAATTGGAATGTACAGAACAGAGTGTGAATGAAAACAACGGAATTAGAATGTACAGAACAGAATTTGAATCAAAACAGTGGAATGCGAATGAAAACAACGGAATTTGAATGAAAACAACGGAATTAGAATGTACAGAACGGAATTTGAATCAAAACAATGAAATTTTAATGAAAACAACGGAATTGGAATGTACAGAACAGAGTTTGAATAAAAACAACGGAATTAGAATGTACAGAACAGAGTTTGAATGAAAACAATGGAATTTGAATGAAAACAACAGAAGTGGAATGTACAGAACAGAGTTTGAATGAAAACAATGAAATTTGAATGAAAACAACAGAAGTGGAATGTACAGAACAGAGTTTGAATGAAAACAACAGAATTGGAATGTACAGAACAGAGTTTGAATCAAAACAACGGAATTAGAATGTACAGAACAGAGTTTGAATGAAAACAAGGGAATTTGAATGAAAACAACAGATGTGGAATGTACAGAACAGAGTTTGAATGAAAACAACGGAATTTGAATGAACAGAGCAGAATTTGAATCAAAACAATGGAATTTGAATGAAAACAACAGAATTGGAATGTACAGAACAGAGTTTGAATGAAAACAACAGAATTGGAATGTACAGAACAGAGTTTGAATGAAAACAATGGAATTTGAATGAAAACAACAGAAGTGGAATGTACAGAACAGAGTTTGAATGAAAACAACGGAATTAGATTGTACAGAATAGAATTTGAATGAAAACAACGGAATTAGAATGTACAGAACAGAGTTTGAATGAAAACCACTCAAGTAGAATGTACAGAACAGAATTTGAATAAAAACAACTGAAGCAGAATGTACAGAACAGAATTTGAATCAAAACAGTGGAATTTGAATGAAAACAACGGAATTAGAATGAAAAAAACGGAATTAGAATGTACAGAACAGAGTTTGAATGAAAACAATGGAATTAGAATGTAGAGAACAGAGTTTGAATGAAAACAACAGAATTACAATGTACAGAACCGAGTTTGAATGAAAACAACGGAATTAGAATGTACAGAACAGAGTTTGAATGAAAACAACGGAATTAGAATGTAGAGAACAGAATTTGAATCAAAACAATGGAATTTGAATGAAAACAACAGAATTGGAATGTACAGAACAGAGTTTGAATGAAAACAACGGAATTAGAATGAACAGAACAGAATTTGAATGAAAACAACGGAATTAGAATGTACAGAACAGAGTTTGAATGAAAACAACTGAAGTAGAATGTACAGAACAGAATTTGAATGAAAACAACGGAATTAGAATGTACAGAACAGAGTTTGAATGAAAACAACGGAATTTGAATGAAAACAACAGAATTGGAATGTACAGAACAGAGTTTGAATGAAAACAACTGAAGTAGAATGTACAGAACAGAATTTGAATGAAAACAACGGAATTAGAATGTAGAGAACGGAATTTGAATCAAAACAATGGAATTTGAATGAAAACAACAGAAGTGGAATGTACAGACCAGAGTTTGAATGAAAACAACGGAATTTGAATGAACAGAACAGAATTTGCATCAAAACAATGGAATTTGAATCAAAACAGTGGAATTTGAATGAAAACAACAGAATTTGAATGTACAGAACAGAGTTTGAATGAAAACAACGGAATTTGAATGAAAACAATGGAATTTGAATGAAAACAACAGAATTTGCATCAAAACAATGGAATTTGAATCAAAACAGTGGAATTTGAATGAAAACAACAGAATTGGAATGTACAGAACAGAGTTTGAATCAAAACAACGGAATTAAAATGTACAGAACAGAGTTTGAATGAAAACAATGGAATTCAAATGAAAACAACAGAAGTGGAATGTACAGAACAGAGTTTGAATGAAAACAACAGAATTAGAATGTACAGAACAGAGTTTGAATGAAAACAACGGAAATAGAATGTACAGAACAGAGTTTGAATGAAAACAACGGAATTAGATTGTACAGAATAGAATTTGAATCAAAACAATGGAATTTGAATGAAAACAACAGAATTGGAATGTACAGAACAGAGTTTGAATGAAAACAACGGAATTTGAATGAAAACAATGGAATTTGAATGAAAACAACAGAATTTGCATCAAAACAATGGAATTTGAATCAAAACAGTGGAATTTGAATGAAAACAACAGAATTGGAATGTACAGAACAGAATTTGAATGAAAACAACGGAATTAGAATGTACAGAACAGAGTTTGAATGAAAACAACTGAAGTAGAATGTACAGAACAGAATTTGAATGAAAACAACGGAATTAGAATGTATAGAACAGAGTTTGAATGAAAACAACGGAATTAGATTGTACAGAATAGAATTTGAATGAAAACAATGGAATTTGAATGAAAACAACAGAATTGGAATGAACAGAACAGAGTTTGAATGAAAACAGTGGAATTTGAATGAAAACAACAGAAGTGGAATGTACAGAACAGAGTTTGAATGAAAACAACGGAATTTGAATGAAAACAATGGAATTTGAATGAAAACAACAGAATTGGAATGTACAGAACAGAGTTTGAATGAAAACAACAGAATTAGAATGTACAGAACAGAGTTTGAATGAAAACAACGGAAATAGAATGTACAGAACAGAGTTTGAATGAAAACAACGGAATTAGATTGTACAGAATAGAATTTGAATCAAAACAATGGAATTTGAATGAAAACAACGGAATTTGAATGAAAACAACGGAATTAGAGTGTACAGAACAGAGTTTGAATGAAAACCACTCAAGTAGAATGTACAGAACAGAATTTGAATAAAAACAACTGAAGCAGAATGTACAGAACAGAATTTGAATCAAAACAGTGGAATTTGAATGAAAACAACGGAATTAGAATGAAAAAAACGGAATTAGAATGTACAGAACAGAGTTTGAATGAAAACAATGGAATTAGAATGTAGAGAACAGAGTTTGAATGAAAACAACAGAATTACAATGTACAGAACCGAGTTTGAATGAAAACAACGGAATTAGAATGTACAGAACAGAGTTTGAATGAAAACAACGGAAATAGAATGTACAGAACAGAGTTTGAATGAAAACAACGGAATTAGATTGTACAGAATAGAATTTGAATCAAAACAATGGAATTTGAATGAAAACAACGGAATTTGAATGAAAACAATGGAATTAGAGTGTACAGAACAGTGTTTGAATGAAAACAATGGAATTTTAATGAAAACAACGGAATTGGAATGTACAGAACAGAATTTGAATGAAAACAACGGAATTAGAATGTAGAGAACAGAATTTGAATCAAAACAATGGAATTTGAATGAAAACAACAGAATTGGAATGAACAGAACAGAGTTTGAATGAAAACAGTGGAATTTGAATGAAAACAACAGAAGTGGAATGTACAGAACAGAGTTTGAATGAAAACAACGGAATTTGAATGAAAACAATGGAATTTGAATGAAAACAACAGAATTGGAATGTACAGAACAGAGTTTGAATGAAAACAACAGAATTAGAATGTACAGAACAGAGTTTGAATGAAAACAACGGAAATAGAATGTACAGAACAGAGTTTGAATGAAAACAACGGAATTAGATTGTACAGAATAGAATTTGAATCAAAACAATGGAATTTGAATGAAAACAACGGAATTTGAATGAAAACAACGGAATTAGAGTGTACAGAACAGAGTTTGAATGAAAACCACTCAAGTAGAATGTACAGAACAGAATTTGAATAAAAACAACTGAAGCAGAATGTACAGAACAGAATTTGAATCAAAACAGTGGAATTTGAATGAAAACAACAGAATTAGAATGAAAAAAACGGAATTAGAATGTACAGAACAGAGTTTGAATGAAAACAACAGAATTACAATGTACAGAACCGAGTTTGAATGAAAACAACGGAATTAGAATGTACAGAACAGAGTTTGAATGAAAACAACGGAATTAGAATGTAGAGAACAGAATTTGAATCAAAACAATGGAATTTGAATGAAAACAACAGAATTGGAATGTACAGAACAGAGTTTGAATGAAAACAATGGAATTTGAATGAAAACAACAGAAGTGGAATGTACAGAACAGAGTTTGAATGAAAACAACAGAATTGGAATGTACAGAACAGAGTTTGAATCAAAACAACGGAATTAGAATGTACAGAACAGAGTTTGAATGAAAACAAGGGAATTTGAATGAAAACAACAGAAGTGGAATGTACAGAACAGAGTTTGAATGAAAACAACGGAATTTGAATGAACAGAGCAGAATTTGAATCAAAACAATGGAATTTGAATGAAAACAACAGAATTGGAATGTACAGAACAGAGTTTGAATGAAAACAACAGAATTAGAATGTACAGAACAGAGTTTGAATGAAAACAATGGAATTTGAATGAAAACAACAGAAGTGGAATGTACAGAACAGAGTTTGAATGAAAACAACGGAATTTGAATGAACAGAACAGAATTTGAATCAAAACAATGGAATTTGAATGAAAACAACAGAATTGGAATGTACAGAACAGAGTTTGAATGAAAACAACAGAATTAGAATGTACAGAACAGAGTTTGAATCAAAACAACGGAATTAAAATTTACAGAACAGAGTTTGAATGAAAACAATGGAATTTGAATGAAAACAACAGAAGTGGAATGTACAGAACAGAGTTTGAATGAAAACAACAGAATTAGAATGTACAGAACAGAGTTTGAATGAAAACAACGGAAATAGAATGTAAAGAACAGAGTTTGAATGAAAACAACGGAATTAGATTGTACAGAATAGAATTTGAATCAAAACAATGGAATTTGAATGAAAACAACAGAATTGGAATGTACAGAACAGAGTGTGAATGAAAACAACGGAATTAGAATGTACAGAACAGAGTTTGAATGAAAACAACAGAATTGGAATGTACAGAACAGAGTTTGAATCAAAACAACGGAATTAGAATGTACAGAACAGAGTTTGAATGAAAACAAGGGAATTTGAATGAAAACAACAGAAGTGGAATGTACAGAACAGAGTTTGAATGAAAACAACGGAATTTGAATGAACAGAGCAGAATTTGAATCAAAACAATGGAATTTGAATGAAAACAACAGAATTGGAATGTACAGAACAGAGTTTGAATGAAAACAACAGAATTAGAATGTACAGAACAGAGTTTGAATGAAAACAATGGAATTTGAATGAAAACAACAGAAGTGGAATGTACAGAACAGAGTTTGAATGAAAACAACGGAATTTGAATGAACAGAACAGAATTTGAATCAAAACAATGGAATTTGAATGAAAACAACAGAATTGGAATGTACAGAACAGAGTTTGAATGAAAACAACAGAATTAGAATGTACAGAACAGAGTTTGAATCAAAACAACGGAATTAAAATGTACAGAACAGAGTTTGAATGAAAACAATGGAATTTGAATGAAAACAACAGAAGTGGAATGTACAGAACAGAGTTTGAATGAAAACAACAGAATTAGAATGTACAGAACAGAGTTTGAATGAAAACAACGGAAATAGAATGTACAGAACAGAGTTTGAATGAAAACAACGGAATTAGATTGTACAGAATAGAATTTGAATCAAAACAATGGGATTTGAATGAAAACAACAGAATTGGAATGTACAGAACAGAGTGTGAATGAAAACAACGGAATTAGAATGTACAGAACAGAATTTGAATCAAAACAGTGGAATTAGAATGAAAACAACAGAATTGGAATGTACAGAACAGAGTTTGAATGAAAACAACAGAATTAGAATGTACAGAACAGAGTTTGAATGAAAACAATGGAATTTGAATGAAAACAACAGAAGTGGAATGTACAGAACAGAGTTTGAATGAAAACAACAGAATTAGAATGTACAGAACAGAGTTTGAATGAAAACAACGGAAATAGAATGTACAGAACAGAGTTTGAATGAAAACAACGGAATTAGATTGTACAGAATAGAATTTGAATCAAAACAATGGAATTTGAATGAAAACAACAGAATTGGAATGTACAGAACAGAGTGTGAATGAAAACAACGGAATTAGAATGTACAGAACAGAATTTGAATCAAAACAGTGGAATGCGAATGAAAACAACGGAATTTGAATGAAAACAACGGAATTAGAATGTACAGAACGGAATTTGAATCAAAACAATGGAATTTTAATGAAAACAACGGAATTGGAATGTACAGAACAGAGTTTGAATCAAAACAACGGAATTAGAATGTACAGAACAGATTTTGAATGAAAACAATGGAATTTGAATGAAAACAACAGAAGTGGAATGTACAGAACAGAGTTTGAATGAAAACAATGAAATTTGAATGAAAACAACAGAAGTGGAATGTACAGAACAGAGTTTGAATGAAAACAACAGAATTGGAATGTACAGAACAGAGTTTGAATCAAAACAACGGAATTAGAATGTACAGAACAGAGTTTGAATGAAAACAATGGAATTTGAATGAAAACAACAGAAGTGGAATGTACAGAACAGAGTTTAAATGAAAACAACGGAATTTGAATGAACAGAACAGAATTTGAATCAAAACAATGGAATTTGAATGAAAACAACAGAATTGGAATGTACAGAACAGAGTTTGAATGAAAACAACGGAATTTGAATGAAAACAATGGAATTTGAATGAAAACAACAGAATTGGAATGTACAGAACAGAGTTTGAATGAAAACAACAGAATTAGAATGTACAGAACAGAGTTTGAATGAAAACAACGGAAATAGAATGTACAGAACAGAGTTTGAATGAAAACAACGGAATTAGATTGTACAGAATAGAATTTGAATCAAAACAATGGAATTTGAATGAAAACAACGGAATTTGAATGAAAACAACGGAATTAGAGTGTACAGAACAGAGTTTGAATGAAAACCACTCAAGTAGAATGTACAGAACAGAATTTGAATAAAAACAACTGAAACAGAATGTACAGAACAGAATTTGAATCAAAACAGTGGAATTTGAATGAAAACAACGGAATTAGAATGAAAAAAACGGAATTAGAATGTACCAGAACAGAGTTTGAATGAAAACAATGGAATTATAATGTAGAGAACAGAGTTTGAATGAAAACAACAGAATTACAATGTACAGAACCGAGTTTGAATGAAAACAACGGAATTAGAATGTACAGAACAGAGTTTGAATGAAAACAACGGAATTAGAATGTAGAGAACAGAATTTGAATCAAAACAATGGAATTTGAATGAAAACAACAGAATTGGAATGTACAGAACAGAGTTTGAATGAAAACAACGGAATTAGAATGAACAGAAGAGAATTTGAATGAAAACAACAGAATTAGAATGTACAGAACAGAGTTTGAATGAAAACAACGGAAATAGAATGTACAGAACAGAGTTTGAATGAAAACAACGGAATTAGATTGTACAGAATAGAATTTGAATCAAAACAATGGAATTTGAATGAAAACAACGGAATTTGAATGAAAACAACGGAATTAGAGTGTACAGAACAGAGTTTGAATCAAAACAACGGAATTAAAATGTACAGAACAGAGTTTGAATGAAAACAATGGAATTTGAATGAAAACAACAGAAGTGGAATGTACAGAACAGAGTTTGAATGAAAACAACAGAATTAGAATGTACAGAACAGAGTTTGAATGAAAACAACGGAAATAGAATGTACAGAACAGAATTTGAATCAAAACAGTGGAATGCGAATGAAAACAACGGAATTTGAATGAAAACAACGGAATTAGAATGTACAGAACGGAATTTGAATCAAAACAATGGAATTTTAATGAAAACAACGGAATTGGAATGTACAGAACAGAGTTTGAATGAAAACAATGGAATTTGAATGAAAACAACAGAAGTGGAATGTACAGAACAGAGTTTGAATGAAAACAATGAAATTTGAATGAAAACAACAGAAGTGGAATGTACAGAACAGAGTTTGAATGAAAACAACAGAATTGGAATGTACAGAACAGAGTTTGAATCAAAACAACGGAATTAGAATGTACAGAACAGAGTTTGAATGAAAACAATGGAATTTGAATGAAAACAACAGAAGTGGAATGTACAGAACAGAGTTTGAATGAAAACAACGGAATTTGAATGAACAGAACAGAATTTGAATCAAAACAATGGAATTTGAATGAAAACAACAGAATTGGAATGTACAGAACAGAGTTTGAATGAAAACAACAGAATTAGAATGTACAGAACAGAGTTTGAATGAAAACAATGGAATTTGAATGAAAACAACATAAGTGGAATGTACAGAACAGAGTTTGAATGAAAACAACGGAATTTGAATGAACAGAACAGAATTTGAATCAAAACAATGGAATTTGAATGAAAACAACAGAATTGGAATGTACAGAACAGAGTTTGAATGAAAACAACAGAATTAGAATGTACAGAACAGAGTTTGAATCAAAACAACGGAATTAAAATTTACAGAACAGAGTCTGAATGAAAACAATGGAATTTGAATGAAAACAACAGAAGTGGAATGTACAGAACAGAGTTTGAATGAAAACAACAGAATTAGAATGTACAGAACAGAGTTTGAATGAAAACAACGGAAATAGAATGTACAGAACAGAGTTTGAATGAAAACAACGGAATTAGATTGTACAGAATAGAATTTGAATCAAAACAATGGAATTTGAATGAAAACAACAGAATTGGAATGTACAGAACAGAGTGTGAATGAAAACAACGGAATTAGAATGTACAGAACAGAATTTGAATCAAAACAGTGGAATGCGAATGAAAACAACGAAATTTGAATGAAAACAACGGAATTAGAATGTACAGAACGGAATTTGAATCAAAACAATGGAATTTTAATGAAAACAACGGAAGCAGAATGTACAGAACAGAGTTTGAATCAAAACAACGGAATTAGAATGTACAGAACAGAGTTTGAATGAAAACAATGGAATTAGAATGAAAACAACAGAATTGGAATGTACAGAACAGAGTTTGAATGAAAACAACGGAATTTGAATGAACAGAACAGAATTTGAATGAAAACAACGGAATTAGATTGTACAGAATAGAATTTGAATCAAAACAATGGAATTTGAATGAAAACAACGGAATTTGAATGAAAACAACGGAATTAGAGTGTACAGAACAGAGTTTGAATGAAAACCACTCAAGTAGAATGTACAGAACAGAATTTGAATAAAAACAACTGAAGCAGAATGTACAGAACAGAATTTGAATCAAAACAGTGGATTTTGAATGAAAACAACGGAATTAGAATGAAAAAAACGGAATTAGAATGTACAGAACAGAGTTTGAATGAAAACAATGGAATTAGAATGTAGAGAACAGAGTTTGAATGAAAACAACAGAATTACAATGTACAGAACCGAGTTTGAATGAAAACAACGGAATTAGAATGTACAGAACAGAGTTTGAATGAAAACAACGGAAATAGAATGTACAGAACAGAGTTTGAATGAAAACAACGGAATTAGATTGTACAGAATAGAATTTGAATCAAAACAATGGAATTTGAATGAAAACAACGGAATTTGAATGAAAACAATGCAATTAGAGTGTACAGAACAGTGTTTGAATGAAAACAATGGAATTTTAATGAAAACAACGGAATTGGAATGTACAGAACAGAATTTGAATGAAAACAACGGAATTAGAATGTAGAGAACAGAATTTGAATCAAAACAATGGAATTTGAATGAAAACAACAGAATTGGAATGAACAGAACAGAGTTTGAATGAAAACAGTGGAATTTGAATGAAAACAACAGAAGTGGAATGTACAGAACAGAGTTTGAATGAAAACAACGGAATTTGAATGAAAACAATGGAATTTGAATGAAAACAACAGAATTGGAATGTACAGAACAGAGTTTGAATGAAAACAACAGAATTAGAATGTACAGAACAGAGTTTGAATGAAAACAACGGAAATAGAATGTACAGAACAGAGTTTGAATGAAAACAACGGAATTAGATTGTACAGAATAGAATTTGAATCAAAACAATGGAATTTGAATGAAAACAACGGAATTTGAATGAAAACAACGGAATTAGAGTGTACAGAACAGAGTTTGAATGAAAACCACTCAAGTAGAATGTACAGAACAGAATTTGAATAAAAACAACTGAAGCAGAATGTACAGAACAGAATTTGAATCAAAACAGTGGAATTTGAATGAAAACAACGGAATTAGAATGAAAAAAACGGAATTGGAATGTACAGAACAGAGTGTGAATGAAAACAACGGAATTAGAATGTACAGAACAGAATTTGAATCAAAACAGTGGAATGCGAATGAAAACAACGGAATTTGAATGAAAACAACGGAATTAGAATGTACAGAACGGAATTTGAATCAAAACAATGAAATTTTAATGAAAACAACGGAATTGGAATGTACAGAACAGAGTTTGAATCAAAACAACGGAATTAGAATGTACAGAACAGAGTTTGAATGAAAACAATGGAATTTGAATGAAAACAACAGAAGTGGAATGTACAGAACAGAGTTTGAATGAAAACAATGAAATTTGAATGAAAACAACAGAAGTGGAATGTACAGAACAGAGTTTGAATGAAAACAACAGAATTGGAATGTACAGAACAGAGTTTGAATCAAAACAACGGAATTAGAATGTACAGAACAGAGTTTGAATGAAAACAAGGGAATTTGAATGAAAACAACAGAAGTGGAATGTACAGAACAGAGTTTGAATGAAAACAACGGAATTTGAATGAACAGAGCAGAATTTGAATCAAAACAATGGAATTTGAATGAAAACAACAGAATTGGAATGTACAGAACAGAGTTTGAATGAAAACAACAGAATTAGAATGTACAGAACAGAGTTTGAATGAAAACAATGGAATTTGAATGAAAACAACAGAAGTGGAATGTACAGAACAGAGTTTGAATGAAAACAACGGAATTTGAATGAACAGAACAGAATTTGAATCAAAACAACGGAATTAAAATGTACAGAACAGAGTTTGAATGAAAACAATGGAATTTGAATGAAAACAACAGAAGTGGAATGTACAGAACAGAGTTTGAATGAAAACAACAGAATTAGAATGTACAGAACAGAGTTTGAATGAAAACAACGGAAATAGAATGTACAGAACAGAGTTTGAATGAAAACAACGGAATTGGATTGTACAGAATAGAATTTGAATCAAAACAATGGGATTTGAATGAAAACAACAGAATTGGAATGTACAGAACAGAGTGTGAATGAAAACAACGGAATTAGAATGTACAGAACAGAATTTGAATCAAAACAGTGGAATTAGAATGAAAACAACAGAATTGGAATGTACAGAACAGAGTTTGAATGAAAACAACAGAATTAGAATGTACAGAACAGAGTTTGAATGAAAACAATGGAATTTGAATGAAAACAACAGAAGTGGAATGTACAGAACAGAGTTTGAATGAAAACAACAGAATTAGAATGTACAGAACAGAGTTTGAATGAAAACAACGGAAATAGAATGTACAGAACAGAGTTTGAATGAAAACAACGGAATTAGATTGTACAGAATAGAATTTGAATCAAAACAATGGAATTTGAATGAAAACAACAGAATTGGAATGTACAGAACAGAGTGTGAATGAAAACAACGGAATTAGAATGTACAGAACAGAATTTGAATCAAAACAGTGGAATGCGAATGAAAACAACGGAATTTGAATGAAAACAACGGAATTAGAATGTACAGAACGGAATTTGAATCAAAACAATGGAATTTTAATGAAAACAACGGAATTGGAATGTACAGAACAGAGTTTGAATCAAAACAACGGAATTAGAATGTACAGAACAGATTTTGAATGAAAACAATGGAATTTGAATGAAAACAACAGAAGTGGAATGTACAGAACAGAGTTTGAATGAAAACAATGAAATTTGAATGAAAACAACAGAAGTGGAATGTACAGAACAGAGTTTGAATGAAAACAACAGAATTGGAATGTACAGAACAGAGTTTGAATCAAAACAACGGAATTAGAATGTACAGAACAGAGTTTGAATGAAAACAATGGAATTTGAATGAAAACAACAGAAGTGGAATGTACAGAACAGAGTTTGAATGAAAACAACGGAATTTGAATGAACAGAACAGAATTTGAATCAAAACAATGGAATTTGAATGAAAACAACAGAATTGGAATGTACAGAACAGAGTTTGAATGAAAACAACGGAATTTGAATGAAAACAATGGAATTTGAATGAAAACAACAGAATTGGAATGTACAGAACAGAGTTTGAATGAAAACAACAGAATTAGAATGTACAGAACAGAGTTTGAATGAAAACAACGGAAATAGAATGTACAGAACAGAGTTTGAATGAAAACAACGGAATTAGATTGTACAGAATAGAATTTGAATCAAAACAATGGAATTTGAATGAAAACAACGGAATTTGAATGAAAACAACGGAATTAGAGTGTACAGAACAGAGTTTGAATGAAAACCACTCAAGTAGAATGTACAGAACAGAATTTGAATAAAAACAACTGAAACAGAATGTACAGAACAGAATTTGAATCAAAACAGTGGAATTTGAATGAAAACAACGGAATTAGAATGAAAAAAACGGAATTAGAATGTACCAGAACAGAGTTTGAATGAAAACAATGGAATTATAATGTAGAGAACAGAGTTTGAATGAAAACAACAGAATTACAATGTACAGAACCGAGTTTGAATGAAAACAACGGAATTAGAATGTACAGAACAGAGTTTGAATGAAAACAACGGAATTAGAATGTAGAGAACAGAATTTGAATCAAAACAATGGAATTTGAATGAAAACAACAGAATTGGAATGTACAGAACAGAGTTTGAATGAAAACAACGGAATTAGAATGAACAGAAGAGAATTTGAATGAAAACAACAGAATTAGAATGTACAGAACAGAGTTTGAATGAAAACAACGGAAATAGAATGTACAGAACAGAGTTTGAATGAAAACAACGGAATTAGATTGTACAGAATAGAATTTGAATCAAAACAATGGAATTTGAATGAAAACAACGGAATTTGAATGAAAACAACGGAATTAGAGTGTACAGAACAGAGTTTGAATCAAAACAACGGAATTAAAATGTACAGAACAGAGTTTGAATGAAAACAATGGAATTTGAATGAAAACAACAGAAGTGGAATGTACAGAACAGAGTTTGAATGAAAACAACAGAATTAGAATGTACAGAACAGAGTTTGAATGAAAACAACGGAAATAGAATGTACAGAACAGAATTTGAATCAAAACAGTGGAATGCGAATGAAAACAACGGAATTTGAATGAAAACAACGGAATTAGAATGTACAGAACGGAATTTGAATCAAAACAATGGAATTTTAATGAAAACAACGGAATTGGAATGTACAGAACAGAGTTTGAATGAAAACAATGGAATTTGAATGAAAACAACAGAAGTGGAATGTACAGAACAGAGTTTGAATGAAAACAATGAAATTTGAATGAAAACAACAGAAGTGGAATGTACAGAACAGAGTTTGAATGAAAACAACAGAATTGGAATGTACAGAACAGAGTTTGAATCAAAACAACGGAATTAGAATGTACAGAACAGAGTTTGAATGAAAACAATGGAATTTGAATGAAAACAACAGAAGTGGAATGTACAGAACAGAGTTTGAATGAAAACAACGGAATTTGAATGAACAGAACAGAATTTGAATCAAAACAATGGAATTTGAATGAAAACAACAGAATTGGAATGTACAGAACAGAGTTTGAATGAAAACAACAGAATTAGAATGTACAGAACAGAGTTTGAATGAAAACAATGGAATTTGAATGAAAACAACAGAAGTGGAATGTACAGAACAGAGTTTGAATGAAAACAACGGAATTTGAATGAACAGAACAGAATTTGAATCAAAACAATGGAATTTGAATGAAAACAACAGAATTGGAATGTACAGAACAGAGTTTGAATGAAAACAACAGAATTAGAATGTACAGAACAGAGTTTGAATCAAAACAACGGAATTAAAATTTACAGAACAGAGTCTGAATGAAAACAATGGAATTTGAATGAAAACAACAGAAGTGGAATGTACAGAACAGAGTTTGAATGAAAACAACAGAATTAGAATGTACAGAACAGAGTTTGAATGAAAACAACGGAAATAGAATGTACAGAACAGAGTTTGAATGAAAACAACGGAATTAGATTGTACAGAATAGAATTTGAATCAAAACAATGGAATTTGAATGAAAACAACAGAATTGGAATGTACAGAACAGAGTGTGAATGAAAACAACGGAATTAGAATGTACAGAACAGAATTTGAATCAAAACAGTGGAATGCGAATGAAAACAACGAAATTTGAATGAAAACAACGGAATTAGAATGTACAGAACGGAATTTGAATCAAAACAATGGAATTTTAATGAAAACAACGGAAGCAGAATGTACAGAACAGAGTTTGAATCAAAACAACGGAATTAGAATGTACAGAACAGAGTTTGAATGAAAACAATGGAATTAGAATGAAAACAACAGAATTGGAATGTACAGAACAGAGTTTGAATGAAAACAACGGAATTTGAATGAACAGAACAGAATTTGAATGAAAACAACGGAATTAGATTGTACAGAATAGAATTTGAATCAAAACAATGGAATTTGAATGAAAACAACGGAATTTGAATGAAAACAACGGAATTAGAGTGTACAGAACAGAGTTTGAATGAAAACCACTCAAGTAGAATGTACAGAACAGAATTTGAATAAAAACAACTGAAGCAGAATGTACAGAACAGAATTTGAATCAAAACAGTGGATTTTGAATGAAAACAACGGAATTAGAATGAAAAAAACGGAATTAGAATGTACAGAACAGAGTTTGAATGAAAACAATGGAATTAGAATGTAGAGAACAGAGTTTGAATGAAAACAACAGAATTACAATGTACAGAACCGAGTTTGAATGAAAACAACGGAATTAGAATGTACAGAACAGAGTTTGAATGAAAACAACGGAAATAGAATGTACAGAACAGAGTTTGAATGAAAACAACGGAATTAGATTGTACAGAATAGAATTTGAATCAAAACAATGGAATTTGAATGAAAACAACGGAATTTGAATGAAAACAATGCAATTAGAGTGTACAGAACAGTGTTTGAATGAAAACAATGGAATTTTCATGAAAACAACGGAATTGGAATGTACAGAACAGAATTTGAATGAAAACAACGGAATTAGAATGTAGAGAACAGAATTTGAATCAAAACAATGGAATTTGAATGAAAACAACAGAATTGGAATGAACAGAACAGAGTTTGAATGAAAACAGTGGAATTTGAATGAAAACAACAGAAGTGGAATGTACAGAACAGAGTTTGAATGAAAACAACGGAATTTGAATGAAAACAATGGAATTTGAATGAAAACAACAGAATTGGAATGTACAGAACAGAGTTTGAATGAAAACAACAGAATTAGAATGTACAGAACAGAGTTTGAATGAAAACAACGGAAATAGAATGTACAGAACAGAGTTTGAATGAAAACAACGGAATTAGATTGTACAGAATAGAATTTGAATCAAAACAATGGAATTTGAATGAAAACAACGGAATTTGAATGAAAACAACGGAATTAGAGTGTACAGAACAGAGTTTGAATGAAAACCACTCAAGTAGAATGTACAGAACAGAATTTGAATAAAAACAACTGAAGCAGAATGTACAGAACAGAATTTGAATCAAAACAGTGGAATTTGAATGAAAACAACGGAATTAGAATGAAAAAAACGGAATTGGAATGTACAGAACAGAGTGTGAATGAAAACAACGGAATTAGAATGTACAGAACAGAATTTGAATCAAAACAGTGGAATGCGAATGAAAACAACGGAATTTGAATGAAAACAACGGAATTAGAATGTACAGAACGGAATTTGAATCAAAACAATGAAATTTTAATGAAAACAACGGAATTGGAATGTACAGAACAGAGTTTGAATCAAAACAACGGAATTAGAATGTACAGAACAGAGTTTGAATGAAAACAATGGAATTTGAATGAAAACAACAGAAGTGGAATGTACAGAACAGAGTTTGAATGAAAACAATGAAATTTGAATGAAAACAACAGAAGTGGAATGTACAGAACAGAGTTTGAATGAAAACAACAGAATTGGAATGTACAGAACAGAGTTTGAATCAAAACAACGGAATTAGAATGTACAGAACAGAGTTTGAATGAAAACAAGGGAATTTGAATGAAAACAACAGAAGTGGAATGTACAGAACAGAGTTTGAATGAAAACAACGGAATTTGAATGAACAGAGCAGAATTTGAATCAAAACAATGGAATTTGAATGAAAACAACAGAATTGGAATGTACAGAACAGAGTTTGAATGAAAACAACAGAATTAGAATGTACAGAACAGAGTTTGAATGAAAACAATGGAATTTGAATGAAAACAACAGAAGTGGAATGTACAGAACAGAGTTTGAATGAAAACAACGGAATTTGAATGAACAGAACAGAATTTGAATCAAAACAATGGAATTTGAATGAAAACAACAGAATTGGAATGTACAGAACAGAGTTTGAATGAAAACAACAGAATTAGAATGTACAGAACAGAGTTTGAATCAAAACAACGGAATTAAAATTTACAGAACAGAGTTTGAATGAAAACAATGGAATTTTAATGAAAACAACGGAAGCAGAATGTACAGAACAGAGTTTGAATCAAAACAACGGAATTAGAATGTACAGAACAGAGTTTGAATGAAAACAATGGAATTTTAATGAAAACAACGGAAGCAGAATGTACAGAACAGAGTTTGAATGAAAACAACGGAAATAGAATGTACAGAACAGAGTTTGAATGAAAACAACGGAATTAGATTGTACAGAATAGAATTTGAATCAAAACAATGGAATTTGAATGAAAACAACGGAATTTGAATGAAAACAATGGAATTAGAGTGTACAGAACAGTGTTTGAATGAAAACAATGGAATTTTAATGAAAACAACGGAATTGGAATGAAAAAAACGGAATTAGAATGTACAGAACAGAGTTTGAATGAAAACAATGGAATTAGAATGTAGAGAACAGAGTTTGAATGAAAACAACAGAATTACAATGTACAGAACCGAGTTTGAATGAAAACAACGGAATTAGAATGTACAGAACAGAGTTTGAATGAAAACAACGGAATTAGAATGTAGAGAACAGAATTTGAATCAAAACAATGGAATTTGAATGAAAACAACAGAATTGGAATGTACAGAACAGAGTTTGAATGAAAACAACGGAATTAGAATGAACAGAACAGAATTTGAATGAAAACAACGGAATTAGAATGTACAGAACAGAGTTTGAATGAAAACAACTGAAGTAGAATGTACAGAACAGAATTTGAATGAAAACAACGGAATTAGAATGTACAGAACAGAGTTTGAATGAAAACAACGGAATTAGATTGTACAGAATAGAATTTGAATGAAAACAATGGAATTTGAATGAAAACAACAGAATTGGAATGTACAGAACAGAGTTTGAATGAAAACAACTGAAGTAGAATGTACAGAACAGAATTTGAATGAAAACAACGGAATTAGAATGTAGAGAACGGAATTTGAATCAAAACAATGGAATTTGAATGAAAACAACAGAAGTGGAATGTACAGACCAGAGTTTGAATGAAAACAACGGAATTTGAATGAACAGAACAGAATTTGCATCAAAACAATGGAATTTGAATCAAAACAGTGGAATTTGAATGAAAACAATAGAATTTGAATGTACAGAACAGAGTTTGAATGAAAACAACGGAATTTGAATGAAAACAATGGAATTTGAATGAAAACAACAGAATTTGCATCAAAACAATGGAATTTGAATCAAAACAGTGGAATTTGAATGAAAACAACAGAATTGGAATGTACAGAACAGAGTTTGAATCAAAACAACGGAATTAAAATGTACAGAACAGAGTTTGAATGAAAACAATGGAATTTGAATGAAAACAACAGAAGTGGAATGTACAGAACAGAGTTTGAATGAAAACAACAGAATTAGAATGTACAGAACAGAGTTTGAATGAAAACAACGGAAATAGAATGTACAGAACAGAGTTTGAATGAAAACAACGGAATTAGATTGTACAGAATAGAATTTGAATCAAAACAATGGAATTTGAATGAAAACAACGGAATTTGAATGAAAACAACGGAATTAGAGTGTACAGAACAGAGTTTGAATGAAAACCACTCAAGTAGAATGTACAGAACAGAATTTGAATAAAAACAACTGAAGCAGAATGTACAGAACAGAATTTGAATCAAAACAGTGGATTTTGAATGAAAACAACGGAATTAGAATGAAAAAAACGGAATTAGAATGTACAGAACAGAGTTTGAATGAAAACAATGGAATTAGAATGTAGAGAACAGAGTTTGAATGAAAACAACAGAATTACAATGTACAGAACCGAGTTTGAATGAAAACAACGGAATTAGAATGTACAGAACAGAGTTTGAATGAAAACAACGGAAATAGAATGTACAGAACAGAGTTTGAATGAAAACAACGGAATTAGATTGTACAGAATAGAATTTGAATCAAAACAATGGAATTTGAATGAAAACAACGGAATTTGAATGAAAACAATGCAATTAGAGTGTACAGAACAGTGTTTGAATGAAAACAATGGAATTTTAATGAAAACAACGGAATTGGAATGTACAGAACAGAATTTGAATGAAAACAACGGAATTAGAATGTAGAGAACAGAATTTGAATCAAAACAATGGAATTTGAATGAAAACAACAGAATTGGAATGAACAGAACAGAGTTTGAATGAAAACAGTGGAATTTGAATGAAAACAACAGAAGTGGAATGTACAGAACAGAGTTTGAATGAAAACAACGGAATTTGAATGAAAACAATGGAATTTGAATGAAAACAACAGAATTGGAATGTACAGAACAGAGTTTGAATGAAAACAACAGAATTAGAATGTACAGAACAGAGTTTGAATGAAAACAACGGAAATAGAATGTACAGAACAGAGTTTGAATGAAAACAACGGAATTAGATTGTACAGAATAGAATTTGAATCAAAACAATGGAATTTGAATGAAAACAACGGAATTTGAATGAAAACAACGGAATTAGAGTGTACAGAACAGAGTTTGAATGAAAACCACTCAAGTAGAATGTACAGAACAGAATTTGAATAAAAACAACTGAAGCAGAATGTACAGAACAGAATTTGAATCAAAACAGTGGAATTTGAATGAAAACAACGGAATTTGAATGAAAACAATGGAATTTGAATGAAAACAACAGAATTGGAATGTACAGAACAGAGTTTGAATGAAAACAACAGAATTAGAATGTACAGAACAGAGTTTGAATGAAAACAACGGAAATAGAATGTACAGAACAGAGTTTGAATGAAAACAACGGAATTAGATTGTACAGAATAGAATTTGAATCAAAACAATGGAATTTGAATGAAAACAACGGAATTTGAATGAAAACAACGGAATTAGAGTGTACAGAACAGAGTTTGAATGAAAACCACTCAAGTAGAATGTACAGAACAGAATTTGAATAAAAACAACTGAAGCAGAATGTACAGAACAGAATTTGAATCAAAACAGTGGAATTTGAATGAAAACAACGGAATTAGAATGAAAAAAACGGAATTGGAATGTACAGAACAGAGTGTGAATGAAAACAACGGAATTAGAATGTACAGAACAGAATTTGAATCAAAACAGTGGAATGCGAATGAAAACAACGGAATTTGAATGAAAACAACGGAATTAGAATGTACAGAACGGAATTTGAATCAAAACAATGAAATTTTAATGAAAACAACGGAATTGGAATGTACAGAACAGAGTTTGAATGAAAACAACAGAAGTGGAATGTACAGAACAGAGTTTGAATGAAAACAACAGAAGTGGAATGTACAGAACAGAGTTTGAATCAAAACAACGGAATTAAAATGTACAGAACAGAGTTTGAATGAAAACAATGGAATTTGAATGAAAACAACAGAAGTGGAATGTACAGAACAGAGTTTGAATGAAAACAACAGAATTAGAATGTACAGAACAGAGTTTGAATGAAAACAACGGAAATAGAATGTACAGAACAGAGTTTGAATGAAAACAACGGAATTAGATTGTACAGAATAGAATTTGAATCAAAACAATGGAATTTGAATGAAAACAACGGAATTTGAATGAAAACAACGGAATTAGAGTGTACAGAACAGAGTTTGAATGAAAACCACTCAAGTAGAATGTACAGAACAGAATTTGAATAAAAACAACTGAAGCAGAATGTACAGAACAGAATTTGAATCAAAACAGTGGATTTTGAATGAAAACAACGGAATTAGAATGAAAAAAACGGAATTAGAATGTACAGAACAGAGTTTGAATGAAAACAATGGAATTAGAATGTAGAGAACAGAGTTTGAATGAAAACAACAGAATTACAATGTACAGAACCGAGTTTGAATGAAAACAACGGAATTAGAATGTACAGAACAGAGTTTGAATGAAAACAACGGAAATAGAATGTACAGAACAGAGTTTGAATGAAAACAACGGAATTAGAATGTACAGAACAGAGTTTGAATCAAAACAACGGAATTAAAATTTACAGAACAGAGTTTGAATGAAAACAATGGAATTTGAATGAAAACAACAGAAGTGGAATGTACAGAACAGAGTTTGAATGAAAACAACAGAATTAGAATGTACAGAACAGAGTTTGAATGAAAACAACGGAAATAGAATGTACAGAACAGAGTTTGAATGAAAACAACGGAATTAGATTGTACAGAATAGAATTTGAATCAAAACAATGGAATTTGAATGAAAACAACGGAATTTGAATGAAAACAATGCAATTAGAGTGTACAGAACAGTGTTTGAATGAAAACAATGGAATTTTAATGAAAACAACGGAATTGGAATGTACAGAACAGAATTTGAATGAAAACAACGGAATTAGAATGTAGAGAACAGAATTTGAATCAAAACAATGGAATTTGAATGAAAACAACAGAATTGGAATGAACAGAACAGAGTTTGAATGAAAACAGTGGAATTTGAATGAAAACAACAGAAGTGGAATGTACAGAACAGAGTTTGAATGAAAACAACGGAATTTGAATGAAAACAATGGAATTTGAATGAAAACAACAGAATTGGAATGTACAGAACAGAGTTTGAATGAAAACAACAGAATTAGAATGTACAGAACAGAGTTTGAATGAAAACAACAGAATTAGAATGTACAGAACAGAGTTTGAATGAAAACAACGGAAATAGAATGTACAGAACAGAGTTTGAATGAAAACAACGGAATTAGATTGTACAGAATAGAATTTGAATCAAAACAATGGAATTTGAATGAAAACAACGGAATTTGAATGAAAACAACGGAATTAGAGTGTACAGAACAGAGTTTGAATGAAAACCACTCAAGTAGAATGTACAGAACAGAATTTGAATAAAAACAACTGAAGCAGAATGTACAGAACAGAATTTGAATCAAAACAGTGGAATTTGAATGAAAACAACGGAATTAGAATGAAAAAAACGGAATTGGAATGTACAGAACAGAGTGTGAATGAAAACAACGGAATTAGAATGTACAGAACAGAATTTGAATCAAAACAGTGGAATGCGAATGAAAACAACGGAATTTGAATGAAAACAACGGAATTAGAATGTACAGAACGGAATTTGAATCAAAACAATGAAATTTTAATGAAAACAACGGAATTGGAATGTACAGAACAGAGTTTGAATCAAAACAACGGAATTAGAATGTACAGAACAGAGTTTGAATGAAAACAATGGAATTTGAATGAAAACAACAGAAGTGGAATGTACAGAACAGAGTTTGAATGAAAACAATGAAATTTGAATGAAAACAACAGAAGTGGAATGTACAGAACAGAGTTTGAATGAAAACAACAGAATTGGAATGTACAGAACAGAGTTTGAATCAAAACAACGGAATTAGAATGTACAGAACAGAGTTTGAATGAAAACAAGGGAATTTGAATGAAAACAACAGAAGTGGAATGTACAGAACAGAGTTTGAATGAAAACAACGGAATTTGAATGAACAGAGCAGAATTTGAATCAAAACAATGGAATTTGAATGAAAACAACAGAATTGGAATGTACAGAACAGAGTTTGAATGAAAACAACAGAATTAGAATGTACAGAACAGAGTTTGAATGAAAACAATGGAATTTGAATGAAAACAACAGAAGTGGAATGTACAGAACAGAGTTTGAATGAAAACAACGGAATTTGAATGAACAGAACAGAATTTGAATCAAAACAATGGAATTTGAATGAAAACAACAGAATTGGAATGTACAGAACAGAGTTTGAATGAAAACAACAGAATTAGAATGTACAGAACAGAGTTTGAATCAAAACAACGGAATTAAAATTTACAGAACAGAGTTTGAATGAAAACAATGGAATTTGAATGAAAACAACAGAAGTGGAATGTACAGAACAGAGTTTGAATGAAAACAACAGAATTAGAATGTACAGAACAGAGTTTGAATCAAAACAATGGAATTTTAATGAAAACAACGGAAGCAGAATGTACAGAACAGAGTTTGAATCAAAACAACGGAATTAGAATGTACAGAACAGAGTTTGAATGAAAACAATGGAATTAGAATGAAAACAACAGAATTGGAATGTACAGAACAGAGTTTGAATGAAAACAACAGAATTAGAATGTACAGAACAGAGTTTGAATGAAAACAACGGAAATAGAATGTACAGAACAGAGTTTGAATGAAAACAACGGAAATAGAATGTACAGAACAGAGTTTGAATGAAAACAACGGAATTAGATTGTACAGAATAGAATTTGAATCAAAACAATGGAATTTGAATGAAAACAACGGAATTTGAATGAAAACAACGGAATTAGAGTGTACAGAACAGAGTTTGAATGAAAACCACTCAAGTAGAATGTACAGAACAGAATTTGAATAAAAACAACTGAAGCAGAATGTACAGAACAGAATTTGAATCAAAACAGTGGATTTTGAATGAAAACAACGGAATTAGAATGAAAAAAACGGAATTAGAATGTACAGAACAGAGTTTGAATGAAAACAATGGAATTAGAATGTAGAGAACAGAGTTTGAATGAAAACAACAGAATTACAATGTACAGAACCGAGTTTGAATGAAAACAACGGAATTAGAATGTACAGAACAGAGTTTGAATGAAAACAACGGAAATAGAATGTACAGAACAGAGTTTGAATGAAAACAACGGAATTAGATTGTACAGAATAGAATTTGAATCAAAACAATGGAATTTGAATGAAAACAACGGAATTTGAATGAAAACAATGCAATTAGAGTGTACAGAACAGTGTTTGAATGAAAACAATGGAATTTTAATGAAAACAACGGAATTGGAATGTACAGAACAGAATTTGAATGAAAACAACGGAATTAGAATGTAGAGAACAGAATTTGAATCAAAACAATGGAATTTGAATGAAAACAACAGAATTGGAATGAACAGAACAGAGTTTGAATGAAAACAGTGGAATTTGAATGAAAACAACAGAAGTGGAATGTACAGAACAGAGTTTGAATGAAAACAACGGAATTTGAATGAAAACAATGGAATTTGAATGAAAACAACAGAATTGGAATGTACAGAACAGAGTTTGAATGAAAACAACAGAATTAGAATGTACAGAACAGAGTTTGAATGAAAACAACAGAATTAGAATGTACAGAACAGAGTTTGAATGAAAACAACGGAAATAGAATGTACAGAACAGAGTTTGAATGAAAACAACGGAATTAGATTGTACAGAATAGAATTTGAATCAAAACAATGGAATTTGAATGAAAACAACGGAATTTGAATGAAAACAACGGAATTAGAGTGTACAGAACAGAGTTTGAATGAAAACCACTCAAGTAGAATGTACAGAACAGAATTTGAATAAAAACAACTGAAGCAGAATGTACAGAACAGAATTTGAATCAAAACAGTGGAATTTGAATGAAAACAACGGAATTAGAATGAAAAAAACGGAATTGGAATGTACAGAACAGAGTGTGAATGAAAACAACGGAATTAGAATGTACAGAACAGAATTTGAATCAAAACAGTGGAATGCGAATGAAAACAACGGAATTTGAATGAAAACAACGGAATTAGAATGTACAGAACGGAATTTGAATCAAAACAATGAAATTTTAATGAAAACAACGGAATTGGAATGTACAGAACAGAGTTTGAATCAAAACAACGGAATTAGAATGTACAGAACAGAGTTTGAATGAAAACAATGGAATTTGAATGAAAACAACAGAAGTGGAATGTACAGAACAGAGTTTGAATGAAAACAATGAAATTTGAATGAAAACAACAGAAGTGGAATGTACAGAACAGAGTTTGAATCAAAACAACGGAATTAGAATGTACAGAACAGAGTTTGAATGAAAACAAGGGAATTTGAATGAAAACAACAGAAGTGGAATGTACAGAACAGAGTTTGAATGAAAACAACGGAATTTGAATGAACAGAGCAGAATTTGAATCAAAACAATGGAATTTGAATGAAAACAACAGAATTGGAATGTACAGAACAGAGTGTGAATGAAAACAACGGAATTAGAATGTACAGAACAGAATTTGAATCAAAACAGTGGAATGCGAATGAAAACAACGGAATTTGAATGAAAACAACGGAATTAGAATGTACAGAACGGAATTTGAATCAAAACAATGAAATTTTAATGAAAACAACGGAATTGGAATGTACAGAACAGAGTTTGAATCAAAACAACGGAATTAGAATGTACAGAACAGAGTTTGAATGAAAACAATGGAATTTGAATGAAAACAACAGAAGTGGAATGTACAGAACAGAGTTTGAATGAAAACAATGAAATTTGAATGAAAACAACAGAAGTGGAATGTACAGAACAGAGTTTGAATGAAAACAACAGAATTGGAATGTACAGAACAGAGTTTGAATCAAAACAACGGAATTAGAATGTACAGAACAGAGTTTGAATGAAAACAAGGGAATTTGAATGAAAACAACAGAAGTGGAATGTACAGAACAGAGTTTGAATGAAAACAACGGAATTTGAATGAACAGAGCAGAATTTGAATCAAAACAATGGAATTTGAATGAAAACAACGGAATTAGAATGTACAGAACGGAATTTGAATCAAAACAATGAAATTTTAATGAAAACAACGGAATTGGAATGTACAGAACAGAGTTTGAATCAAAACAACGGAATTAGAATGTACAGAACAGAGTTTGAATGAAAACAATGGAATTTGAATGAAAACAACAGAAGTGGAATGTACAGAACAGAGTTTGAATGAAAACAATGAAATTTGAATGAAAACAACAGGGCCCTGTTTCAGGAAGCCGGTTTAGAAAACTCAGAGTGAAAAACGACACTCAGGGTTGAGTAACCCCGAACTGTCCAACTCGGAATATTCGGTTTCAGAAAGGCTGATAACAATTAGTTCAGTCAACGCGGAGTTGCTTTAACCCCAAGTGAAGCGCGCGGACGAGGATACATAAAGCCCTGATAAGCGGAGCACAGATTAAGCGAGTCACCATGGAGACGGAGGGAAAGAAGGCGTGGTCAATGTATTTTACAGCGCTTGAGGCCGAAATTCTGATGGCAGTATATGCCGATAACACGCAAATTCCGCGGAAAAAAGTAACACAGCCACAGCTGCGAAAGAAAGGGAGCATGCATGGCAAAACATAGCCGACAGAGTCAATGCGTGAGTGTTAATATAAACATTGATCTAGGGATTTCCACCCATTTAACACGTTATTTTATCATATGTTATTTTATTTGTTATTTTATACATTTTATTTTGTGATGTGATGTGAGCGCAGGTGCAACCCAACAGGCCCCAAACGTTCCTGGCAGCAAGTAAAAATGAAATATAAAAATATAGTCCAAACAGGTAAGGTGTAATTGTATTATGAGCCATAGTGCTTGGTCTGTTTGTCCGATGTAAATCAATTGCAGTTAGAGGCTACATTAATTTTCTTTCTGTAAGCACTTATTGAAATTATCTGAGCACATTACAAGTACATATTTGCTTACTCTGTATGCTCAAATGTGGCCCGTTATAGCCAACAGAAAAAAAGCGGAGGCCCGAAAAACAGGTGGGGGTCCTCCACCACCACCACTCACAGAGGCTGTGGCCGAAGGCATCTCTGCGGGGACATCCTCTGAGTCAATAACCCCGCAAGACACAAGTGCCTACATAAGGGGTAAATTCAAAATAATACATGATGTGCATACATCCTTTCTTCACAGTCACCTTTGCAGTGCGACTCATTCATTTGATAAACTCTTTACCATAATGGATTATTTTGTAGTGAAGTTATTTTCCGACTGATTTTGCCTTCCCTCAGCCTTGGTTGTCTTTGAGAGCATAATGACAATGAAGTGTAAGGTGATTGGTATGTTTGTTAATTGCCATTTGGTCCCTTGTAAGTTATAAGTGACCTGTATAAACCTCATATTCTATCAGTTGATGGTGATGGTGTACTGCATCTGGTGCAGCCTCCTGTTGAGCCAGACCAACATGCAGTTGTGAGTAATACTCCACAGATTATATGAGTTTACAGTAGAACAGCAATGTTGTTTATTTCTTTACTACAGGAAAATAATGAAGAAACATTGACAGCTGTTACAGAGGAGGAAGCAACAGAGACACTTTATGAGGTTTACATCTTTTAATACTTTGTGTACAGGAAATACAGGCGACCAATAAAGCCAGTTGAACAAAAAATCTGTTTATTCTTCTTTCAACATGTTGAGGTGACGGGTCAAAAGAAATGATTGTGACATATGGTGTCTCTGACTGCGCTTCCATCTTGTATGTCCGTGGGAGGGTCAGGATGTTCATGGTTTGGATCACTGCTGATGTTTGGTTCAGAAGGACAGTGTTCTCCTCTAATTGTGGCAATGTTGTGAAGAATCACACATGCCACAATAATGTCACATGCCCTTTCTGGGGTGACCCTGAGTCTTTGCAGGCACTGGAACTGGGCCTTAAGCATTCCGATAGTCATTTCAATTCTGGCTCTTGTCCTGCAATTAGCCAGATTATATCGCTGCTGTGGGCCCGGTTCAGGGTCAGGGTAAGGGGTAAGCAAATAGGGTAAACATGGATACCCCCTATCACCAAGCAAGTAGCCAGTGAACTCTCCTAAGACAGAAGGATACACTTCTGAAGCAATTGGTCTTTATATATTTTAAAGTATTTTCAACTCACCATGTCCAAATTTTGTGCTCAGTGTACATTCACGGAATATTTGTGAGTCATGGACAGAGCCTGGCCACTTGGCTTCCACATTTGTGATAATGTTGGCAGCATCACATATGATCTTCACAGTGCAGAGAACACAAATTAGCATCCATTACTATGATAAAATAATTTGTTAGTTTGACATGCTACAGGGAACTATGTACCTGTACATTAATGCTGTGGAAAGACTTCCTGTTCACATAGTCTCCTTCATTTACTAAAGGAGCAATGACTGGAATGTGAGTGCCATCTGTACAGCCAATCACGCCTGGGAACCGTGAAAATAAATGTA
Source organism: Aulonocara sp. 'chitande type north' Nkhata Bay (assembly GCF_057382095.1). Taxonomy (NCBI): domain Eukaryota; kingdom Metazoa; phylum Chordata; class Actinopteri; order Cichliformes; family Cichlidae; genus Aulonocara; species Aulonocara sp. 'chitande type north' Nkhata Bay. Next base: position 9,432,959 of record NC_141360.1, read on the forward strand.
AAATTTAAGTAGTAGTCCAAGTATCACCACATCATGAATTAAGTTTTGGTCATCCTGCTACCTGCAATTTTGTGGCATCCCTCTTTGATAAATCTTGTGGGTCTATGACCGGGGAACACCACAAACGAGTACAGGAGACGTTTCAGTGCAACTGTAACATTCCTGACTGCCCGACAGACGGTAGCCTTGGAAACGTGCTCAGCGTCACCAATATTATACAGAAAGCTCCCGTTTGCAAAAAACCGAAGTGCGATACAAATAATATGCACAGAACTGAGAGAATGTCCGCGATGTGTCACATGAGCAATATTAGGCCTGAGGATGTTATTCAAATAAATTATAGATTGTGCTGAGAAACGGTAACGTTCGCACAGAAAATCATCAGGAAATGATAAAATGTCCAAACGCGCTCTGATCACTCTCTCCCGGCGGAGAGCTCTGCGGAGAATTTGGGCTTCACGATCTACTGGCTCTTCAAGGAAGGAGCACGCCATGTCCGACACTTCCTACTGTCAGGTTTCCGACAAAGGGGCGGAGACAGTCAGGGTTAGTTGTAGTAAACCTGCTAGGGGGCAGGTTAGCTTCACGGCGTGTGTCGTCATAGTGACTCACTCAGGCTTCAGCTGAACTCGCTTTGTGAAACCGAAAACCCAGAGTTTTCGTTAACTCAGGGTATACTTACTCAGTTTTTCCACTAAACCGGCTTCCTGAAACAGGGCCCAGAAGTGGAATGTACAGAACAGAGTTTGAATGAAAACAACAGAATTGGAATGTACAGAACAGAGTTTGAATCAAAACAACGGAATTAGAATGTACAGAACAGAGTTTGAATGAAAACAAGGGAATTTGAATGAAAACAACAGAAGTGGAATGTACAGAACAGAGTTTGAATGAAAACAACGGAATTTGAATGAACAGAGCAGAATTTGAATCAAAACAATGGAATTTGAATGAAAACAACAGAATTGGAATGTACAGAACAGAGTTTGAATGAAAACAACAGAATTAGAATGTACAGAACAGAGTTTGAATGAAAACAATGGAATTTGAATGAAAACAACAGAAGTGGAATGTACAGAACAGAGTTTGAATGAAAACAACGGAATTTGAATGAACAGAACAGAATTTGAATCAAAACAATGGAATTTGAATGAAAACAACAGAATTGGAATGTACAGAACAGAGTTTGAATGAAAACAACAGAATTAGAATGTACAGAACAGAGTTTGAATCAAAACAACGGAATTAAAATTTACAGAACAGAGTTTGAATGAAAACAATGGAATTTGAATGAAAACAACAGAAGTGGAATGTACAGAACAGAGTTTGAATGAAAACAACAGAATTAGAATGTACAGAACAGAGTTTGAATCAAAACAATGGAATTTTAATGAAAACAACGGAAGCAGAATGTACAGAACAGAGTTTGAATCAAAACAACGGAATTAGAATGTACAGAACAGAGTTTGAATGAAAACAATGGAATTAGAATGAAAACAACAGAATTGGAATGTACAGAACAGAGTTTGAATGAAAACAACAGAATTAGAATGTACAGAACAGAGTTTGAATGAAAACAACGGAAATAGAATGTACAGAACAGAGTTTGAATGAAAACAACGGAATTAGATTGTACAGAATAGAATTTGAATCAAAACAATGGAATTTGAATGAAAACAACGGAATTTGAATGAAAACAATGGAATTAGAGTGTACAGAACAGTGTTTGAATGAAAACAATGGAATTTTAATGAAAACAACGGAATTGGAATGAAAAAAACGGAATTAGAATGTACAGAACAGAGTTTGAATGAAAACAATGGAATTAGAATGTAGAGAACAGAGTTTGAATGAAAACAACAGAATTACAATGTACAGAACCGAGTTTGAATGAAAACAACGGAATTAGAATGTACAGAACAGAGTTTGAATGAAAACAACGGAATTAGAATGTAGAGAACAGAATTTGAATCAAAACAATGGAATTTGAATGAAAACAACAGAATTGGAATGTACAGAACAGAGTTTGAATGAAAACAACGGAATTAGAATGAACAGAACAGAATTTGAATGAAAACAACGGAATTAGAATGTACAGAACAGAGTTTGAATGAAAACAACTGAAGTAGAATGTACAGAACAGAATTTGAATGAAAACAACGGAATTAGAATGTACAGAACAGAGTTTGAATGAAAACAACGGAATTAGATTGTACAGAATAGAATTTGAATGAAAACAATGGAATTTGAATGAAAACAACAGAATTGGAATGTACAGAACAGAGTTTGAATGAAAACAACTGAAGTAGAATGTACAGAACAGAATTTGAATGAAAACAACGGAATTAGAATGTAGAGAACGGAATTTGAATCAAAACAATGGAATTTGAATGAAAACAACAGAAGTGGAATGTACAGACCAGAGTTTGAATGAAAACAACGGAATTTGAATGAACAGAACAGAATTTGCATCAAAACAATGGAATTTGAATGAAAACAGTGGAATTTGAATGAAAACAATAGAATTTGAATGTACAGAACAGAGTTTGAATGAAAACAACGGAATTTGAATGAAAACAACAGAATTTGCATCAAAACAATGGAATTTGAATCAAAACAGTGGAATTTGAATGAAAACAACAGAATTGGAATGTACAGAACAGAGTTTGAATCAAAACAACGGAATTAAAATGTACAGAACAGAGTTTGAATGAAAACAATGGAATTTGAATGAAAACAACAGAAGTGGAATGTACAGAACAGAGTTTGAATGAAAACAACAGAATTAGAATGTACAGAACAGAGTTTGAATGAAAACAACGGAAATAGAATGTACACAACAGAGTTTGAATGAAAACAACGGAATTAGATTGTACAGAATAGAATTTGAATCAAAACAATGGAATTTGAATGAAAACAACAGAATTGGAATGTACAGAACAGAGTGTGAATGAAAACAACGGAATTAGAATGTACAGAACAGAATTTGAATCAAAACAGTGGAATGCGAATGAAAACAACGGAATTTGAATGAAAACAACGGAATTAGAATGTACAGAACGGAATTTGAATCAAAACAATGAAATTTTAATGAAAACAACGGAATTGGAATGTACAGAACAGAGTTTGAATCAAAACAACGGAATTAGAATGTACAGAACAGAGTTTGAATGAAAACAATGGAATTTGAATGAAAACAACAGAAGTGGAATGTACAGAACAGAGTTTGAATGAAAACAATGAAATTTGAATGAAAACAACAGAAGTGGAATGTACAGAACAGAGTTTGAATGAAAACAACAGAATTGGAATGTACAGAACAGAGTTTGAATCAAAACAACGGAATTAGAATGTACAGAACAGAGTTTGAATGAAAACAAGGGAATTTGAATGAAAACAACAGAAGTGGAATGTACAGAACAGAGTTTGAATGAAAACAACGGAATTTGAATGAACAGAGCAGAATTTGAATGAAAACAATGGAATTTGAATGAAAACAACAGAATTGGAATGTACAGAACAGAGTTTGAATGAAAACAACAGAATTAGAATGTACAGAACAGAGTTTGAATGAAAACAATGGAATTTGAATGAAAACAACAGAAGTGGAATGTACAGAACAGAGTTTGAATGAAAACAACGGAATTTGAATGAACAGAACAGAATTTGAATCAAAACAATGGAATTTGAATGAAAACAACAGAATTGGAATGTACAGAACAGAGTTTGAATGAAAACAACAGAATTAGAATGTACAGAACAGAGTTTGAATCAAAACAACGGAATTAAAATTTACAGAACAGAGTTTGAATGAAAACAATGGAATTTGAATGAAAACAACAGAAGTGGAATGTACAGAACAGAGTTTGAATGAAAACAACAGAATTAGAATGTACAGAACAGAGTTTGAATGAAAACAACGGAAATAGAATGTACAGAACAGAGTTTGAATGAAAACAACGGAATTAGATTGTACAGAATAGAATTTGAATCAAAACAATGGAATTTGAATGAAAACAACAGAATTGGAATGTACAGAACAGAGTGTGAATGAAAACAACGGAATTAGAATGTACAGAACAGAATTTGAATCAAAACAGTGGAATGCGAATGAAAACAACGAAATTTGAATGAAAACAACGGAATTAGAATGTACAGAACGGAATTTGAATCAAAACAATGGAATTTTAATGAAAACAACGGAAGCAGAATGTACAGAACAGAGTTTGAATCAAAACAACGGAATTAGAATGTACAGAACAGAGTTTGAATGAAAACAATGGAATTAGAATGAAAACAACAGAATTGGAATGTACAGAACAGAGTTTGAATGAAAACAACAGAATTAGAATGTACAGAACAGAGTTTGAATGAAAACAACGGAAATAGAATGTACAGAACAGAGTTTGAATGAAAACAACGGAATTAGATTGTACAGAATAGAATTTGAATCAAAACAATGGAATTTGAATGAAAACAACAGAATTGGAATGTACAGAACAGAGTGTGAATGAAAACAACGGAATTAGAATGTACAGAACAGAATTTGAATCAAAACAGTGGAATGCGAATGAAAACAACGAAATTTGAATGAAAACAACGGAATTAGAATGTACAGAACGGAATTTGAATCAAAACAATGGAATTTTAATGAAAACAACGGAATTGGAATGTACAGAACAGAGTTTGAATCAAAACAACGGAATTAGAATGTACAGAACAGAGTTTGAATGAAAACAATGGAATTAGAATGAAAACAACAGAATTGGAATGTACAGAACAGAGTTTGAATGAAAACAACAGAATTAGAATGTACAGAACAGAGTTTGAATGAAAACAACGGAAATAGAATGTACAGAACAGAGTTTGAATGAAAACAACGGAATTAGATTGTACAGAATAGAATTTGAATCAAAACAATGGAATTTGAATGAAAACAACGGAATTTGAATGAAAACAATGGAATTAGAGTGTACAGAACAGTGTTTGAATGAAAACAATGGAATTTTAATGAAAACAACGGAATTGGAATGTACAGAACAGAATTTGAATGAAAACAACGGAATTAGAATGTAGAGAACAGAATTTGAATCAAAACAATGGAATTTGAATGAAAACAACAGAATTGGAATGAACAGAACAGAGTTTGAATGAAAACAGTGGAATTTGAATGAAAACAACAGAAGTGGAATGTACAGAACAGAGTTTGAATGAAAACAACGGAATTTGAATGAAAACAATGGAATTTGAACAAAAACAACAGAATTGGAATGTACAGAACAGAGTTTGAATGAAAACAACAGAATTAGAATGTACAGAACAGAGTTTGAATGAAAACAACGGAAATAGAATGTACAGAACAGAGTTTGAATGAAAACAACGGAATTAGATTGTACAGAATAGAATTTGAATCAAAACAATGGAATTTGAATGAAAACAACGGAATTTGAATGAAAACAACGGAATTAGAATGTACAGAACAGAGTTTGAATGAAAACCACTCAAGTAGAATGTACAGAACAGAATTTGAATAAAAACAACTGAAGCAGAATGTACAGAACAGAATTTGAATCAAAACAGTGGAATTTGAATGAAAACAACGGAATTAGAATGAAAAAAACGGAATTAGAATGTACAGAACAGAGTTTGAATGAAAACAATGGAATTAGAATGTAGAGAACAGAGTTTGAATGAAAACAACAGAATTACAATGTACAGAACCGAGTTTGAATGAAAACAACGGAATTAGAATGTACAGAACAGAGTTTGAATGAAAACAACGGAATTAGAATGTAGAGAACAGAATTTGAATCAAAACAATGGAATTTGAATGAAAACAACAGAATTGGAATGTACAGAACAGAGTTTGAATGAAAACAACGGAGTTAGAATGAACAGAACATAATTTGAATGAAAACAACGGAATTAGAATGAAAACAACAGAATTGGAATGTACAGAACAGAGTTTGAATGAAAACAACAGAATTAGAATGTACAGAACAGAGTTTGAATGAAAACAATGGAATTTGAATGAAAACAACAGAAGTGGAATGTACAGAACAGAGTTTGAATGAAAACAACGGAATTTGAATGTACAGAACAGAATTTGAATCAAAACAATGGAATTTGAATGAAAACAACAGAATTGGAATGTACAGAACAGAGTTTGAATGAAAACAACAGAATTAGAATGTACAGAACAGAGTTTGAATCAAAACAACGGAATTAAAATTTACAGAACAGAGTTTGAATGAAAACAATGGAATTTGAATGAAAACAACAGAAGTGGAATGTACAGAACAGAGTTTGAATGAAAACAACAGAATTAGAATGTACAGAACAGAGTTTGAATGAAAACAACGGAAATAGAATGTACAGAACAGAGTTTGAATGAAAACAACGGAATTAGATTGTACAGAATAGAATTTGAATCAAAACAATGGAATTTGAATGAAAACAACAGAATTGGAATGTACAGAACAGAGTGTGAATGAAAACAACGGAATTAGAATGTACAGAACAGAATTTGAATCAAAACAGTGGAATGCGAATGAAAACAACGAAATTTGAATGAAAACAACGGAATTAGAATGTACAGAACGGAATTTGAATCAAAACAATGGAATTTTAATGAAAACAACGGAATTGGAATGTACAGAACAGAGTTTGAATCAAAACAACGGAATTAGAATGTACAGAACAGAGTTTGAATGAAAACAACGGAAATAGAATGTACAGAACAGAGTTTGAATGAAAACAACGGAATTAGATTGTACAGAATAGAATTTGAATCAAAACAATGGAATTTGAATGAAAACAACGGAATTTGAATGAAAACAATGGAATTTTAATGAAAACAACGGAATTGGAATGTACAGAACAGAGTTTGAATCAAAACAACGGAATTAGAATGTACAGAACAGAGTTTGAATGAAAACAATGGAATTTGAATGAAAACAACAGAAGTGGAATGTACAGAACAGAGTTTGAATGAAAACAATGAAATTTGAATGAAAACAACAGAAGTGGAATGTACAGAACAGAGTTTGAATGAAAACAACAGAATTGGAATGTACAGAACAGAGTTTGAATCAAAACAACGGAATTAGAATGTACAGAACAGAGTTTGAATGAAAACAAGGGAATTTGAATGAAAACAACAGAAGTGGAATGTACAGAACAGAGTTTGAATGAAAACAACGGAATTTGAATGAACAGAGCAGAATTTGAATGAAAACAATGGAATTTGAATGAAAACAACAGAATTGGAATGTACAGAACAGAGTTTGAATGAAAACAACAGAATTAGAATGTACAGAACAGAGTTTGAATGAAAACAATGGAATTTGAATGAAAACAACAGAAGTGGAATGTACAGAACAGAGTTTGAATGAAAACAACGGAATTTGAATGAACAGAACAGAATTTGAATCAAAACAATGGAATTTGAATGAAAACAACAGAATTGGAATGTACAGAACAGAGTTTGAATGAAAACAACAGAATTAGAATGTACAGAACAGAGTTTGAATCAAAACAACGGAATTAAAATTTACAGAACAGAGTTTGAATGAAAACAATGGAATTTGAATGAAAACAACAGAAGTGGAATGTACAGAACAGAGTTTGAATGAAAACAACAGAATTAGAATGTACAGAACAGAGTTTGAATGAAAACAACGGAAATAGAATGTACAGAACAGAGTTTGAATGAAAACAACGGAATTAGATTGTACAGAATAGAATTTGAATCAAAACAATGGAATTTGAATGAAAACAACGGAATTTGAATGAAAACAACGGAATTAGAGTGTACAGAACAGAGTTTGAATGAAAACCACTCAAGTAGAATGTACAGAACAGAATTTGAATAAAAACAACTGAAGCAGAATGTACAGAACAGAATTTGAATCAAAACAGTGGAATTTGAATGAAAACAACGGAATTAGAATGAAAAAAACGGAATTAGAATGTACAGAACAGAGTTTGAATGAAAACAATGGAATTAGAATGTAGAGAACAGAGTTTGAATGAAAACAACAGAATTACAATGTACAGAACCGAGTTTGAATGAAAACAACGGAATTAGAATGTACAGAACAGAGTTTGAATGAAAACAACGGAATTAGAATGTAGAGAACAGAATTTGAATCAAAACAATGGAATTTGAATGAAAACAACAGAATTGGAATGTACAGAACAGAGTTTGAATGAAAACAACGGAATTAGAATGAACAGAACAGAATTTGAATGAAAACAACGGAATTAGAATGTACAGAACAGAGTTTGAATGAAAACAACTGAAGTAGAATGTACGGAACAGAATTTGAATGAAAACAACGGAATTAGAATGTACAGAACAGAGTTTGAATGAAAACAACGGAATTAGATTGTACAGAACCGAGTTTGAATGAAAACAACGGAATTAGAATGTACAGAACAGAGTTTGAATGAAAACAACGGAATTAGAATGTAGAGAACAGAATTTGAATCAAAACAATGGAATTTGAATGAAAACAACAGAATTGGAATGTACAGAACAGAGTTTGAATGAAAACAACGGAATTAGAATGAACAGAACAGAATTTGAATGAAAACAACGGAATTAGAATGTACAGAACAGAGTTTGAATGAAAACAACTGAAGTAGAATGTACGTAACAGAATTTGAATGAAAACAACGGAATTAGAATGTACAGAACAGAGTTTGAATGAAAACAACGGAATTAGATTGTACAGAATAGAATTTGAATGAAAACAATGGAATTTGAATGAAAACAACAGAATTGGAATGTACAGAACAGAGTTTGAATGAAAACAACTGAAGTAGAATGTACAGAACAGAATTTGAATGAAAACAACGGAATTAGAATGTAGAGAACGGAATTTGAATCAAAACAATGGAATTTGAATGAAAACAACAGAAGTGGAATGTACAGACCAGAGTTTGAATGAAAACAACGGAATTTGAATGAACAGAACAGAATTTGCATCAAAACAATGGAATTTGAATCAAAACAGTGGAATTTGAATGAAAACAACAGAATTTGAATGTACAGAACAGAGTTTGAATGAAAACAACGGAATTTGAATGAAAACAATGGAATTTGAATGAAAACAACAGAATTTGCATCAAAACAATGGAATTTGAATCAAAACAGTGGAATTTGAATGAAAACAACAGAATTGGAATGTACAGAACAGAGTTTGAATCAAAACAACGGAATTAAAATGTACAGAACAGAGTTTGAATGAAAACAATGGAATTTGAATGAAAACAACAGAAGTGGAATGTACAGAACAGAGTTTGAATGAAAACAACAGAATTAGAATGTACAGAACAGAGTTTGAATGAAAACAACGGAAATAGAATGTACACAACAGAGTTTGAATGAAAACAACGGAATTAGATTGTACAGAATAGAATTTGAATCAAAACAATGGAATTTGAATGAAAACAACAGAATTGGAATGTACAGAACAGAGTGTGAATGAAAACAACGGAATTAGAATGTACAGAACAGAATTTGAATCAAAACAGTGGAATGCGAATGAAAACAACGGAATTTGAATGAAAACAACGGAATTAGAATGTACAGAACGGAATTTGAATCAAAACAATGAAATTTTAATGAAAACAACGGAATTGGAATGTACAGAACAGAGTTTGAATGAAAACAACGGAATTAGAATGTACAGAACAGAGTTTGAATGAAAACAATGGAATTTGAATGAAAACAACAGAAGTGGAATGTACAGAACAGAGTTTGAATGAAAACAATGAAATTTGAATGAAAACAACAGAAGTGGAATGTACAGAACAGAGTTTGAATGAAAACAACAGAATTGGAATGTACAGAACAGAGTTTGAATCAAAACAACGGAATTAGAATGTACAGAACAGAGTTTGAATGAAAACAAGGGAATTTGAATGAAAACAACAGAAGTGGAATGTACAGAACAGAGTTTGAATGAAAACAACGGAATTTGAATGAACAGAGCAGAATTTGAATCAAAACAATGGAATTTGAATGAAAACAACGGAATTAGAATGTACAGAACGGAATTTGAATCAAAACAATGAAATTTTAATGAAAACAACGGAATTGGAATGTACAGAACAGAGTTTGAATCAAAACAACGGAATTAGAATGTACTGAACAGAGTTTGAATGAAAACAATGGAATTTGAATGAAAACAACAGAAGTGGAATGTACAGAACAGAGTTTGAATGAAAACAATGAAATTTGAATGAAAACAACAGAAGTGGAATGTACAGAACAGAGTTTGAATGAAAACAACAGAATTGGAATGTACAGAACAGAGTTTGAATCAAAACAACGGAATTAGAATGTACAGAACAGAGTTTGAATGAAAACAAGGGAATTTGAATGAAAACAACAGAAGTGGAATGTACAGAACAGAGTTTGAATGAAAACAACGGAATTTGAATGAACAGAGCAGAATTTGAATCAAAACAATGGAATTTGAATGAAAACAACGGAATTAGAATGTACAGAACGGAATTTGAATCAAAACAATGAAATTTTAATGAAAACAACGTAATTGGAATGTACAGAACAGAGTTTGAATCAAAACAACGGAATTAGAATGTACAGAACAGAGTTTGAATCAAAACAACGGAATTAAAATTTACAGAACAGAGTTTGAATGAAAACAATGGAATTTGAATGAAAACAACAGAAGTGGAATGTACAGAACAGAGTTTGAATGAAAACAACAGAATTAGAATGTACAGAACAGAGTTTGAATGAAAACAACGGAAATAGAATGTACAGAACAGAGTTTGAATGAAAACAACGGAATTAGATTGTACAGAATAGAATTTGAATCAAAACAATGGAATTTGAATGAAAACAACAGAATTGGAATGTACAGAACAGAGTGTGAATGAAAACAACGGAATTAGAATGTACAGAACAGAATTTGAATCAAAACAGTGGAATGCGAATGAAAACAACGAAATTTGAATGAAAACAACGGAATTAGAATGTACAGAACGGAATTTGAATCAAAACAATGGAATTTTAATGAAAACAACGGAAGCAGAATGTACAGAACAGAGTTTGAATCAAAACAACGGAATTAGAATGTACAGAACAGAGTTTGAATGAAAACAACGGAAATAGAATGTACAGAACAGAGTTTGAATGAAAACAACGGAATTAGATTGTACAGAATAGAATTTGAATCAAAACAATGGAATTTGAATGAAAACAACGGAATTTGAATGAAAACAATGGAATTTTAATGAAAACAACGGAATTGGAATGTACAGAACAGAATTTGAATGAAAACAACGGAATTAGAATGTAGAGAACAGAATTTGAATCAAAACAATGGAATTTGAATGAAAACAACGGAATTTGAATGAAGACAACGGAATTGGAATGTACAGAACAGAATTTGAATGAAAACAACGGAATTAGAATGTAGAGAACAGAATTTGAATCAAAACAATGGAATTTGAATGAAAACAACAGAATTGGAATGAACAGAACAGAGTTTGAATGAAAACAGTGGAATTTGAATGAAAACAACAGAAGTGGAATGTACAGAACAGAGTTTGAATGAAAACAACGGAATTTGAATGAAAACAATGGAATTTGAATGAAAACAACAGAATTGGAATGTACAGAACAGAGTTTGAATGAAAACAACAGAATTAGAATGTACAGAACAGAGTTTGAATGAAAACAACGGAAATAGAATGTACAGAACAGAGTTTGAATGAAAACAACGGAATTAGATTGTACAGAATAGAATTTGAATCAAAACAATGGAATTTGAATGAAAACAACGGAATTTGAATGAAAACAACGGAATTAGAGTGTACAGAACAGAGTTTGAATGAAAACCACTCAAGTAGAATGTACAGAACAGAATTTGAATAAAAACAACTGAAGCAGAATGTACAGAACAGAATTTGAATCAAAACAGTGGAATTTGAATGAAAACAACGGAATTAGAATGAAAAAAACGGAATTAGAATGTACAGAACAGAGTTTGAATGAAAACAATGGAATTAGAATGTAGAGAACAGAGTTTGAATGAAAACAACAGAATTACAATGTACAGAACCGAGTTTGAATGAAAACAACGGAATTAGAATGTACAGAACAGAGTTTGAATGAAAACAACGGAATTAGAATGTAGAGAACAGAATTTGAATCAAAACAATGGAATTTGAATGAAAACAACAGAATTGGAATGTACAGAACAGAGTTTGAATGAAAACAACGGAATTAGAATGAACAGAACAGAATTTGAATGAAAACAACGGAATTAGAATGTACAGAACAGAGTTTGAATGAAAACAACTGAAGTAGAATGTACAGAACAGAATTTGAATGAAAACAACGGAATTAGAATGTAGAGAACGGAATTTGAATGAAACCAATGGAATTTGAATGAAAACAACGGAATTTGAATGAACAGAACAGAATTTGCATCAAAACAATGGAATTTGAATCAAAACAGTAGAATTTGAATGAAAACAACAGAATTGGAATGTACAGAACAGAGTTTGAATCAAAACAACGGAATTAAAATGTACAGAACAGAGTTTGAATGAAAACAATGGAATTTGAATGAAAACAACAGAAGTGGAATGTACAGAACAGAGTTTGAATGAAAACAACGGAAATAGAATGTACAGAACAGAGTTTGAATGAAAACAACGGAATTAGATTGTACAGAATAGAATTTGAATCAAAACAATGGAATTTGAATGAAAACAACGGAATTTGAATGAAAACAACGGAATTAGAGTGTACAGAACAGAGTTTGAATGAAAACCACTCAAGTAGAATGTACAGAACAGAATTTGAATAAAAACAACTGAAGCAGAATGTACAGAACAGAATTTGAATCAAAACAGTGGAATTTGAATGAAAACAACGGAATTAGAATGAAAAAAACGGAATTAGAATGTACAGAACAGAGTTTGAATGAAAACAATGGAATTAGAATGTAGAGAACAGAGTTTGAATGAAAACAACAGAATTACAATGTACAGAACCGAGTTTGAATGAAAACAACGGAATTAGAATGTACAGAACAGAGTTTGAATGAAAACAACGGAATTAGAATGTAGAGAACAGAATTTGAATCAAAACAATGGAATTTGAATGAAAACAACAGAATTGGAATGTACAGAACAGAGTTTGAATGAAAACAACGGAATTAGAATGAACAGAACAGAATTTGAATGAAAACAACGGAATTAGAATGTACAGAACAGAGTTTGAATGAAAACAACTGAAGTAGAATGTACGGAACAGAATTTGAATGAAAACAACGGAATTAGAATGTACAGAACAGAGTTTGAATGAAAACAACGGAATTAGATTGTACAGAACCGAGTTTGAATGAAAACAACGGAATTAGAATGTACAGAACAGAGTTTGAATGAAAACAACGGAATTAGAATGTAGAGAACAGAATTTGAATCAAAACAATGGAATTTGAATGAAAACAACAGAATTGGAATGTACAGAACAGAGTTTGAATGAAAACAACGGAATTAGAATGAACAGAACAGAATTTGAATGAAAACAACGGAATTAGAATGTACAGAACAGAGTTTGAATGAAAACAACTGAAGTAGAATGTACGTAACAGAATTTGAATGAAAACAACGGAATTAGAATGTACAGAACAGAGTTTGAATGAAAACAACGGAATTAGATTGTACAGAATAGAATTTGAATGAAAACAATGGAATTTGAATGAAAACAACAGAATTGGAATGTACAGAACAGAGTTTGAATGAAAACAACTGAAGTAGAATGTACAGAACAGAATTTGAATGAAAACAACGGAATTAGAATGTAGAGAACGGAATTTGAATCAAAACAATGGAATTTGAATGAAAACAACAGAAGTGGAATGTACAGACCAGAGTTTGAATGAAAACAACGGAATTTGAATGAACAGAACAGAATTTGCATCAAAACAATGGAATTTGAATCAAAACAGTGGAATTTGAATGAAAACAACAGAATTTGAATGTACAGAACAGAGTTTGAATGAAAACAACGGAATTTGAATGAAAACAATGGAATTTGAATGAAAACAACAGAATTTGCATCAAAACAATGGAATTTGAATCAAAACAGTGGAATTTGAATGAAAACAACAGAATTGGAATGTACAGAACAGAGTTTGAATCAAAACAACGGAATTAAAATGTACAGAACAGAGTTTGAATGAAAACAATGGAATTTGAATGAAAACAACAGAAGTGGAATGTACAGAACAGAGTTTGAATGAAAACAACAGAATTAGAATGTACAGAACAGAGTTTGAATGAAAACAACGGAAATAGAATGTACACAACAGAGTTTGAATGAAAACAACGGAATTAGATTGTACAGAATAGAATTTGAATCAAAACAATGGAATTTGAATGAAAACAACAGAATTGGAATGTACAGAACAGAGTGTGAATGAAAACAACGGAATTAGAATGTACAGAACGGAATTTGAATCAAAACAATGAAATTTTAATGAAAACAACGGAATTGGAATGTACAGAACAGAGTTTGAATCAAAACAACGGAATTAGAATGTACAGAACAGAGTTTGAATGAAAACAATGGAATTTGAATGAAAACAACAGAAGTGGAATGTACAGAACAGAGTTTGAATGAAAACAATGAAATTTGAATGAAAACAACAGAAGTGGAATGTACAGAACAGAGTTTGAATGAAAACAACAGAATTGGAATGTACAGAACAGAGTTTGAATCAAAACAACGGAATTAGAATGTACAGAACAGAGTTTGAATGAAAACAAGGGAATTTGAATGAAAACAACAGAAGTGGAATGTACAGAACAGAGTTTGAATGAAAACAACGGAATTTGAATGAACAGAGCAGAATTTGAATCAAAACAATGGAATTTGAATGAAAACAACGGAATTAGAATGTACAGAACGGAATTTGAATCAAAACAATGAAATTTTAATGAAAACAACGGAATTGGAATGTACAGAACAGAGTTTGAATGAAAACAACGGAATTAGAATGTACAGAACAGAGTTTGAATGAAAACAATGGAATTTGAATGAAAACAACAGAAGTGGAATGTACAGAACAGAGTTTGAATGAAAACAATGAAATTTGAATGAAAACAACAGAAGTGGAATGTACAGAACAGAGTTTGAATGAAAACAACAGAATTGGAATGTACAGAACAGAGTTTGAATCAAAACAACGGAATTAGAATGTACAGAACAGAGTTTGAATGAAAACAAGGGAATTTGAATGAAAACAACAGAAGTGGAATGTACAGAACAGAGTTTGAATGAAAACAACGGAATTTGAATGAACAGAGCAGAATTTGAATCAAAACAATGGAATTTGAATGAAAACAACGGAATTAGAATGTACAGAACGGAATTTGAATCAAAACAATGAAATTTTAATGAAAACAACGGAATTGGAATGTACAGAACAGAGTTTGAATCAAAACAACGGAATTAGAATGTACTGAACAGAGTTTGAATGAAAACAATGGAATTTGAATGAAAACAACAGAAGTGGAATGTACAGAACAGAGTTTGAATGAAAACAATGAAATTTGAATGAAAACAACAGAAGTGGAATGTACAGAACAGAGTTTGAATGAAAACAACAGAATTGGAATGTACAGAACAGAGTTTGAATCAAAACAACGGAATTAGAATGTACAGAACAGAGTTTGAATGAAAACAAGGGAATTTGAATGAAAACAACAGAAGTGGAATGTACAGAACAGAGTTTGAATGAAAACAACGGAATTTGAATGAACAGAGCAGAATTTGAATCAAAACAATGGAATTTGAATGAAAACAACGGAATTAGAATGTACAGAACGGAATTTGAATCAAAACAATGAAATTTTAATGAAAACAACGTAATTGGAATGTACAGAACAGAGTTTGAATCAAAACAACGGAATTAGAATGTACAGAACAGAGTTTGAATCAAAACAACGGAATTAAAATTTACAGAACAGAGTTTGAATGAAAACAATGGAATTTGAATGAAAACAACAGAAGTGGAATGTACAGAACAGAGTTTGAATGAAAACAACAGAATTAGAATGTACAGAACAGAGTTTGAATGAAAACAACGGAAATAGAATGTACAGAACAGAGTTTGAATGAAAACAACGGAATTAGATTGTACAGAATAGAATTTGAATCAAAACAATGGAATTTGAATGAAAACAACAGAATTGGAATGTACAGAACAGAGTGTGAATGAAAACAACGGAATTAGAATGTACAGAACAGAATTTGAATCAAAACAGTGGAATGCGAATGAAAACAACGAAATTTGAATGAAAACAACGGAATTAGAATGTACAGAACGGAATTTGAATCAAAACAATGGAATTTTAATGAAAACAACGGAAGCAGAATGTACAGAACAGAGTTTGAATCAAAACAACGGAATTAGAATGTACAGAACAGAGTTTGAATGAAAACAACGGAAATAGAATGTACAGAACAGAGTTTGAATGAAAACAACGGAATTAGATTGTACAGAATAGAATTTGAATCAAAACAATGGAATTTGAATGAAAACAACGGAATTTGAATGAAAACAATGGAATTTTAATGAAAACAACGGAATTGGAATGTACAGAACAGAATTTGAATGAAAACAACGGAATTAGAATGTAGAGAACAGAATTTGAATCAAAACAATGGAATTTGAATGAAAACAACGGAATTTGAATGAAGACAACGGAATTGGAATGTACAGAACAGAATTTGAATGAAAACAACGGAATTAGAATGTAGAGAACAGAATTTGAATCAAAACAATGGAATTTGAATGAAAACAACAGAATTGGAATGAACAGAACAGAGTTTGAATGAAAACAGTGGAATTTGAATGAAAACAACAGAAGTGGAATGTACAGAACAGAGTTTGAATGAAAACAACGGAATTTGAATGAAAACAATGGAATTTGAATGAAAACAACAGAATTGGAATGTACAGAACAGAGTTTGAATGAAAACAACAGAATTAGAATGTACAGAACAGAGTTTGAATGAAAACAACGGAAATAGAATGTACAGAACAGAGTTTGAATGAAAACAACGGAATTAGATTGTACAGAATAGAATTTGAATCAAAACAATGGAATTTGAATGAAAACAACGGAATTTGAATGAAAACAACGGAATTAGAGTGTACAGAACAGAGTTTGAATGAAAACCACTCAAGTAGAATGTACAGAACAGAATTTGAATAAAAACAACTGAAGCAGAATGTACAGAACAGAATTTGAATCAAAACAGTGGAATTTGAATGAAAACAACGGAATTAGAATGAAAAAAACGGAATTAGAATGTACAGAACAGAGTTTGAATGAAAACAATGGAATTAGAATGTAGAGAACAGAGTTTGAATGAAAACAACAGAATTACAATGTACAGAACCGAGTTTGAATGAAAACAACGGAATTAGAATGTACAGAACAGAGTTTGAATGAAAACAACGGAATTAGAATGTAGAGAACAGAATTTGAATCAAAACAATGGAATTTGAATGAAAACAACAGAATTGGAATGTACAGAACAGAGTTTGAATGAAAACAACGGAATTAGAATGAACAGAACAGAATTTGAATGAAAACAACGGAATTAGAATGTACAGAACAGAGTTTGAATGAAAACAACTGAAGTAGAATGTACAGAACAGAATTTGAATGAAAACAACGGAATTAGAATGTAGAGAACGGAATTTGAATGAAACCAATGGAATTTGAATGAAAACAACGGAATTTGAATGAACAGAACAGAATTTGCATCAAAACAATGGAATTTGAATCAAAACAGTAGAATTTGAATGAAAACAACAGAATTGGAATGTACAGAACAGAGTTTGAATCAAAACAACGGAATTAAAATGTACAGAACAGAGTTTGAATGAAAACAATGGAATTTGAATGAAAACAACAGAAGTGGAATGTACAGAACAGAGTTTGAATGAAAACAACGGAAATAGAATGTACAGAACAGAGTTTGAATGAAAACAACGGAATTAGATTGTACAGAATAGAATTTGAATCAAAACAATGGAATTTGAATGAAAACAACGGAATTTGAATGAAAACAACGGAATTAGAGTGTACAGAACAGAGTTTGAATGAAAACCACTCAAGTAGAATGTACAGAACAGAATTTGAATAAAAACAACTGAAGCAGAATGTACAGAACAGAATTTGAATCAAAACAGTGGAATTTGAATGAAAACAACGGAATTAGAATGAAAAAAACGGAATTAGAATGTACAGAACAGAGTTTGAATGAAAACAATGGAATTAGAATGTAGAGAACAGAGTTTGAATGAAAACAACAGAATTACAATGTACAGAACCGAGTTTGAATGAAAACAACGGAATTAGAATGTACAGAACAGAGTTTGAATGAAAACAACGGAATTAGAATGTAGAGAACAGAATTTGAATCAAAACAATGGAATTTGAATGAAAACAACAGAATTGGAATGTACAGAACAGAGTTTGAATGAAAACAACGGAATTAGAATGAACAGAACAGAATTTGAATGAAAACAACGGAATTAGAATGTACAGAACAGAGTTTGAATGAAAACAACTGAAGTAGAATGTACGGAACAGAATTTGAATGAAAACAACGGAATTAGAATGTACAGAACAGAGTTTGAATGAAAACAACGGAATTAGATTGTACAGAACCGAGTTTGAATGAAAACAACGGAATTAGAATGTACAGAACAGAGTTTGAATGAAAACAACGGAATTAGAATGTAGAGAACAGAATTTGAATCAAAACAATGGAATTTGAATGAAAACAACAGAATTGGAATGTACAGAACAGAGTTTGAATGAAAACAACGGAATTAGAATGAACAGAACAGAATTTGAATGAAAACAACGGAATTAGAATGTACAGAACAGAGTTTGAATGAAAACAACTGAAGTAGAATGTACGTAACAGAATTTGAATGAAAACAACGGAATTAGAATGTACAGAACAGAGTTTGAATGAAAACAACGGAATTAGATTGTACAGAATAGAATTTGAATGAAAACAATGGAATTTGAATGAAAACAACAGAATTGGAATGTACAGAACAGAGTTTGAATGAAAACAACTGAAGTAGAATGTACAGAACAGAATTTGAATGAAAACAACGGAATTAGAATGTAGAGAACGGAATTTGAATCAAAACAATGGAATTTGAATGAAAACAACAGAAGTGGAATGTACAGACCAGAGTTTGAATGAAAACAACGGAATTTGAATGAACAGAACAGAATTTGCATCAAAACAATGGAATTTGAATCAAAACAGTGGAATTTGAATGAAAACAACAGAATTTGAATGTACAGAACAGAGTTTGAATGAAAACAACGGAATTTGAATGAAAACAATGGAATTTGAATGAAAACAACAGAATTTGCATCAAAACAATGGAATTTGAATCAAAACAGTGGAATTTGAATGAAAACAACAGAATTGGAATGTACAGAACAGAGTTTGAATCAAAACAACGGAATTAAAATGTACAGAACAGAGTTTGAATGAAAACAATGGAATTTGAATGAAAACAACAGAAGTGGAATGTACAGAACAGAGTTTGAATGAAAACAACAGAATTAGAATGTACAGAACAGAGTTTGAATGAAAACAACGGAAATAGAATGTACACAACAGAGTTTGAATGAAAACAACGGAATTAGATTGTACAGAATAGAATTTGAATCAAAACAATGGAATTTGAATGAAAACAACAGAATTGGAATGTACAGAACAGAGTGTGAATGAAAACAACGGAATTAGAATGTACAGAACAGAATTTGAATCAAAACAGTGGAATGCGAATGAAAACAACGGAATTTGAATGAAAACAACGGAATTAGAATGTACAGAACGGAATTTGAATCAAAACAATGAAATTTTAATGAAAACAACGGAATTGGAATGTACAGAACAGAGTTTGAATCAAAACAACGGAATTAGAATGTACAGAACAGAGTTTGAATGAAAACAATGGAATTTGAATGAAAACAACAGAAGTGGAATGTACAGAACAGAGTTTGAATGAAAACAATGAAATTTGAATGAAAACAACAGAAGTGGAATGTACAGAACAGAGTTTGAATGAAAACAACAGAATTGGAATGTACAGAACAGAGTTTGAATCAAAACAACGGAATTAGAATGTACAGAACAGAGTTTGAATGAAAACAAGGGAATTTGAATGAAAACAACAGAAGTGGAATGTACAGAACAGAGTTTGAATGAAAACAACGGAATTTGAATGAACAGAGCAGAATTTGAATCAAAACAATGGAATTTGAATGAAAACAACGGAATTAGAATGTACAGAACGGAATTTGAATCAAAACAATGAAATTTTAATGAAAACAACGGAATTGGAATGTACAGAACAGAGTTTGAATGAAAACAACGGAATTAGAATGTACAGAACAGAGTTTGAATGAAAACAATGGAATTTGAATGAAAACAACAGAAGTGGAATGTACAGAACAGAGTTTGAATGAAAACAATGAAATTTGAATGAAAACAACAGAAGTGGAATGTACAGAACAGAGTTTGAATGAAAACAACAGAATTGGAATGTACAGAACAGAGTTTGAATCAAAACAACGGAATTAGAATGTACAGAACAGAGTTTGAATGAAAACAAGGGAATTTGAATGAAAACAACAGAAGTGGAATGTACAGAACAGAGTTTGAATGAAAACAACGGAATTTGAATGAACAGAGCAGAATTTGAATCAAAACAATGGAATTTGAATGAAAACAACGGAATTAGAATGTACAGAACGGAATTTGAATCAAAACAATGAAATTTTAATGAAAACAACGGAATTGGAATGTACAGAACAGAGTTTGAATCAAAACAACGGAATTAGAATGTACTGAACAGAGTTTGAATGAAAACAATGGAATTTGAATGAAAACAACAGAAGTGGAATGTACAGAACAGAGTTTGAATGAAAACAATGAAATTTGAATGAAAACAACAGAAGTGGAATGTACAGAACAGAGTTTGAATGAAAACAACAGAATTGGAATGTACAGAACAGAGTTTGAATCAAAACAACGGAATTAGAATGTACAGAACAGAGTTTGAATGAAAACAAGGGAATTTGAATGAAAACAACAGAAGTGGAATGTACAGAACAGAGTTTGAATGAAAACAACGGAATTTGAATGAACAGAGCAGAATTTGAATCAAAACAATGGAATTTGAATGAAAACAACGGAATTAGAATGTACAGAACGGAATTTGAATCAAAACAATGAAATTTTAATGAAAACAACGTAATTGGAATGTACAGAACAGAGTTTGAATCAAAACAACGGAATTAGAATGTACAGAACAGAGTTTGAATCAAAACAACGGAATTAAAATTTACAGAACAGAGTTTGAATGAAAACAATGGAATTTGAATGAAAACAACAGAAGTGGAATGTACAGAACAGAGTTTGAATGAAAACAACAGAATTAGAATGTACAGAACAGAGTTTGAATGAAAACAACGGAAATAGAATGTACAGAACAGAGTTTGAATGAAAACAACGGAATTAGATTGTACAGAATAGAATTTGAATCAAAACAATGGAATTTGAATGAAAACAACAGAATTGGAATGTACAGAACAGAGTGTGAATGAAAACAACGGAATTAGAATGTACAGAACAGAATTTGAATCAAAACAGTGGAATGCGAATGAAAACAACGAAATTTGAATGAAAACAACGGAATTAGAATGTACAGAACGGAATTTGAATCAAAACAATGGAATTTTAATGAAAACAACGGAAGCAGAATGTACAGAACAGAGTTTGAATCAAAACAACGGAATTAGAATGTACAGAACAGAGTTTGAATGAAAACAACGGAAATAGAATGTACAGAACAGAGTTTGAATGAAAACAACGGAATTAGATTGTACAGAATAGAATTTGAATCAAAACAATGGAATTTGAATGAAAACAACGGAATTTGAATGAAAACAATGGAATTTTAATGAAAACAACGGAATTGGAATGTACAGAACAGAATTTGAATGAAAACAACGGAATTAGAATGTAGAGAACAGAATTTGAATCAAAACAATGGAATTTGAATGAAAACAACGGAATTTGAATGAAGACAACGGAATTGGAATGTACAGAACAGAATTTGAATGAAAACAACGGAATTAGAATGTAGAGAACAGAATTTGAATCAAAACAATGGAATTTGAATGAAAACAACAGAATTGGAATGAACAGAACAGAGTTTGAATGAAAACAGTGGAATTTGAATGAAAACAACAGAAGTGGAATGTACAGAACAGAGTTTGAATGAAAACAACGGAATTTGAATGAAAACAATGGAATTTGAATGAAAACAACAGAATTGGAATGTACAGAACAGAGTTTGAATGAAAACAACAGAATTAGAATGTACAGAACAGAGTTTGAATGAAAACAACGGAAATAGAATGTACAGAACAGAGTTTGAATGAAAACAACGGAATTAGATTGTACAGAATAGAATTTGAATCAAAACAATGGAATTTGAATGAAAACAACGGAATTTGAATGAAAACAACGGAATTAGAGTGTACAGAACAGAGTTTGAATGAAAACCACTCAAGTAGAATGTACAGAACAGAATTTGAATAAAAACAACTGAAGCAGAATGTACAGAACAGAATTTGAATCAAAACAGTGGAATTTGAATGAAAAAAACGGAATTAGAATGAAAAAAACGGAATTAGAATGTACAGAACAGAGTTTGAATGAAAACAATGGAATTAGAATGTAGAGAACAGAGTTTGAATGAAAACAACAGAATTACAATGTACAGAACCGAGTTTGAATGAAAACAACGGAATTAGAATGTACAGAACAGAGTTTGAATGAAAACAACGGAATTAGAATGTAGAGAACAGAATTTGAATCAAAACAATGGAATTTGAATGAAAACAACAGAATTGGAATGTACAGAACAGAGTTTGAATGAAAACAACGGAATTAGAATGAACAGAACAGAATTTGAATGAAAACAACGGAATTAGAATGTACAGAACAGAGTTTGAATGAAAACAACTGAAGTAGAATGTACAGAACAGAATTTGAATGAAAACAACGGAATTAGAATGTAGAGAACGGAATTTGAATGAAACCAATGGAATTTGAATGAAAACAACGGAATTTGAATGAACAGAACAGAATTTGCATCAAAACAATGGAATTTGAATCAAAACAGTAGAATTTGAATGAAAACAACAGAATTGGAATGTACAGAACAGAGTTTGAATCAAAACAACGGAATTAAAATGTACAGAACAGAGTTTGAATGAAAACAATGGAATTTGAATGAAAACAACAGAAGTGGAATGTACAGAACAGAGTTTGAATGAAAACAACGGAATTTGAATGAACAGAACAGAATTTGAATCAAAACAATGGAATTTGAATGAAAACAACAGAATTGGAATGTACAGAACAGAGTTTGAATGAAAACACCAGAAGTGGAATGTACAGAACAGAGTTTGAATGAAAACAACGGAATTTGAATGAACAGAACAGAATTTGAATCAAAACAATGGAATTTGAATGAAAACAACAGAATTGGAATGTACAGAACAGAGTTTGAATGAAAACAACAGAATTAGAATGTACAGAACAGAGTTTGAATCAAAACAACGGAATTAAAATTTACAGAACAGAGTTTGAATGAAAACAATGGAATTTGAATGAAAACAACAGAAGTGGAATGTACAGAACAGAGTTTGAATGAAAACAACGGAAATAGAATGTACAGAACAGAGTTTGAATGAAAACAACGGAATTAGATTGTACAGAATAGAATTTGAATCAAAACAATGGAATTTGAATGAAAACAACAGAATTGGAATGTACAGAACAGAGTGTGAATGAAAACAACGGAATTAGAATGTACAGAACAGAATTTGAATCAAAACAGTGGAATGCGAATGAAAACAACGAAATTTGAATGAAAACAACGGAATTAGAATGTACAGAACGGAATTTGAATCAAAACAATGGAATTTGAATGAAAACAACGGACGCAGAATGTACAGAACAGAGTTTGAATCAAAACAACGGAATTAGAATGTACAGAACAGAGTTTGAATGAAAACAATGGAATTAGAATGAAAACAACAGAATTGGAATGTACAGAACAGAGTTTGAATGAAAACAACAGAATTAGAATGTACAGAACAGAGTTTGAATGAAAACAACGGAAATAGAATGTACAGAACAGAGTTTGAATGAAAACAACGGAATTAGATTGTACAGAATAGAATTTGAATCAAAACAATGGAATTTGAATGAAAACAACGGAATTTGAATGAAAACAATGGAATTAGAGTGTACAGAACAGTGTTTGAATGAAAACAACAGAATTACAATGTACAGAACCGAGTTTGAATGAAAACAACGGAATTAGAATGTACAGAACAGAGTTTGAATGAAAACAACGGAATTAGAATGTAGAGAACAGAATTTGAATCAAAACAATGGAATTTGAATGAAAACAACAGAATTGGAATGTACAGAACAGAGTTTGAATGAAAACAACGGAATTAGAATGAACAGAACAGAATTTGAATGAAAACAACGGAATTAGAATGTACAGAACAGAGTTTGAATGAAAACAACTGAAGTAGAATGTACAGAACAGAGTTTGAATGAAAACAACGGAATTAGATTGTACAGAATAGAATTTGAATCAAAACAATGGAATTTGAATGAAAACAACGGAATTTGAATGAAAACAATGGAATTAGAGTGTACAGAACAGTGTTTGAATGAAAACAACAGAATTACAATGTACAGAACCGAGTTTGAATGAAAACAACGGAATTAGAATGTACAGAACAGAGTTTGAATGAAAACAACGGAATTAGAATGTAGAGAACAGAATTTGAATCAAAACAATGGAATTTGAATGAAAACAACAGAATTGGAATGTACAGAACAGAGTTTGAATGAAAACAACGGAATTAGAATGAACAGAACAGAATTTGAATGAAAACAACGGAATTAGAATGTACAGAACAGAGTTTGAATGAAAACAACTGAAGTAGAATGTACAGAACAGAGTTTGAATGAAAACAACGGAAATAGAATGTACAGAACAGAGTTTGAATGAAAACAACGGAATTAGATTGTACAGAATAGAATTTGAATCAAAACAATGGAATTTGAATGAAAACAACGGAATTTGAATGAAAACAACGGAATTAGAGTGTACAGAACAGAGTTTGAATGAAAACCACTCAAGTAGAATGTACAGAACAGAATTTGAATAAAAACAACTGAAGCAGAATGTACAGAACAGAATTTGAATCAAAACAGTGGAATTTGAATGAAAACAACGGAATTAGAATGAAAAAAACGGAATTAGAATGTACAGAACAGAGTTTGAATGAAAACAATGGAATTAGAATGTAGAGAACAGAGTTTGAATGAAAACAACAGAATTACAATGTACAGAACCGAGTTTGAATGAAAACAACGGAATTAGAATGTACAGAACAGAGTTTGAATGAAAACAACGGAATTAGAATGTAGAGAACAGAATTTGAATCAAAACAATGGAATTTGAATGAAAACAACAGAATTGGAATGTACAGAACAGAGTTTGAATGAAAACAACGGAATTAGAATGAACAGAACAGAATTTGAATGAAAACAACGGAATTAGAATGTACAGAACAGAGTTTGAATGAAAACACCTGAAGTAGAATGTACAGAACAGAATTTGAATGAAAACAACGGAATTAGAATGAACAGAACAGAGTTTGAATGAAAACAACGGAATTAGATTGTACAGAATAGAATTTGAATGAAAACAATGGAATTTGAATGAAAACAACAGAATTGGAATGTACAGAACAGAGTTTGAATGAAAACAACTGAAGTAGAATGTACAGAACAGAATTTGAATGAAAACAACGGAATTAGAATGTAGAGAACGGAATTTGAATCAAAACAATGGAATTTGAATGAAAACAACAGAAGTGGAATGTACAGACCAGAGTATGAATGAAAACAACGGAATTTGAATGAACAGAACAGAATTTGCATCAAAACAATGGAATTTGAATCAAAACAGTGGAATTTGAATGAAAACAACAGAATTTGAATGTACAGAACAGAGTTTGAATGAAAACAACGGAATTTGAATGAAAACAATGGAATTTGAATGAAAACAACAGAATTTGCATCAAAACAATGGAATTTGAATCAAAACAGTGGAATTTGAATGAAAACAACAGAATTGGAATGTACAGAACAGAGTTTGAATCAAAACAACGGAATTAAAATGTACAGAACAGAGTTTGAATGAAAACAATGGAATTTGAATGAAAACAACAGAAGTGGAATGTACAGAACAGAGTTTGAATGAAAACAACGGAAATAGAATGTACAGAACAGAGTTTGAATGAAAACAACGGAATTAGATTGTACAGAATAGAATTTGAATCAAAACAATGGAATTTGAATGAAAACAACGGAATTTGAATGAAAACAACGGAATTAGAGTGTACAGAACAGAGTTTGAATGAAAACCACTCAAGTAGAATGTACAGAACAGAATTTGAATAAAAACAACTGAAGCAGAATGTACAGAACAGAATTTGAATCAAAACAGTGGAATTTGAATGAAAACAACGGAATTAGAATGAAAAAAACGGAATTAGAATGTACAGAACAGAGTTTGAATGAAAACAATGGAATTAGAATGTAGAGAACAGAGTTTGAATGAAAACAACAGAATTACAATGTACAGAACCGAGTTTGAATGAAAACAACGGAATTAGAATGTACAGAACAGAGTTTGAATGAAAACAACGGAATTAGAATGTAGAGAACAGAATTTGAATCAAAACAATGGAATTTGAATGAAAACAACAGAATTGGAATGTACAGAACAGAGTTTGAATGAAAACAACGGAATTAGAATGAACAGAACAGAATTTGAATGAAAACAACGGAATTAGAATGTACAGAACAGAGTTTGAATGAAAACAACTGAAGTAGAATGTACGGAACAGAATTTGAATGAAAACAACGGAATTAGAATGTACAGAACAGAGTTTGAATGAAAACAACGGAATTAGATTGTACAGAACCGAGTTTGAATGAAAACAACGGAATTAGAATGTACAGAACAGAGTTTGAATGAAAACAACGGAATTAGAATGTAGAGAACAGAATTTGAATCAAAACAATGGAATTTGAATGAAAACAACAGAATTGGAATGTACAGAACAGAGTTTGAATGAAAACAACGGAATTAGAATGAACAGAACAGAATTTGAATGAAAACAACGGAATTAGAATGTACAGAACAGAGTTTGAATGAAAACAACTGAAGTAGAATGTACGTAACAGAATTTGAATGAAAACAACGGAATTAGAATGTACAGAACAGAGTTTGAATGAAAACAACGGAATTAGATTGTACAGAATAGAATTTGAATGAAAACAATGGAATTTGAATGAAAACAACAGAATTGGAATGTACAGAACAGAGTTTGAATGAAAACAACTGAAGTAGAATGTACAGAACAGAATTTGAATGAAAACAACGGAATTAGAATGTAGAGAACGGAATTTGAATCAAAACAATGGAATTTGAATGAAAACAACAGAAGTGGAATGTACAGACCAGAGTTTGAATGAAAACAACGGAATTTGAATGAACAGAACAGAATTTGCATCAAAACAATGGAATTTGAATCAAAACAGTGGAATTTGAATGAAAACAACAGAATTTGAATGTACAGAACAGAGTTTGAATGAAAACAACGGAATTTGAATGAAAACAATGGAATTTGAATGAAAACAACAGAATTTGCATCAAAACAATGGAATTTGAATCAAAACAGTGGAATTTGAATGAAAACAACAGAATTGGAATGTACAGAACAGAGTTTGAATCAAAACAACGGAATTAAAATGTACAGAACAGAGTTTGAATGAAAACAATGGAATTTGAATGAAAACAACAGAAGTGGAATGTACAGAACAGAGTTTGAATGAAAACAACAGAATTAGAATGTACAGAACAGAGTTTGAATGAAAACAACGGAAATAGAATGTACACAACAGAGTTTGAATGAAAACAACGGAATTAGATTGTACAGAATAGAATTTGAATCAAAACAATGGAATTTGAATGAAAACAACAGAATTGGAATGTACAGAACAGAGTGTGAATGAAAACAACGGAATTAGAATGTACAGAACAGAATTTGAATCAAAACAGTGGAATGCGAATGAAAACAACGGAATTTGAATGAAAACAACGGAATTAGAATGTACAGAACGGAATTTGAATCAAAACAATGAAATTTTAATGAAAACAACGGAATTGGAATGTACAGAACAGAGTTTGAATCAAAACAACGGAATTAGAATGTACAGAACAGAGTTTGAATGAAAACAATGGAATTTGAATGAAAACAACAGAAGTGGAATGTACAGAACAGAGTTTGAATGAAAACAATGAAATTTGAATGAAAACAACAGAAGTGGAATGTACAGAACAGAGTTTGAATGAAAACAACAGAATTGGAATGTACAGAACAGAGTTTGAATCAAAACAACGGAATTAGAATGTACAGAACAGAGTTTGAATGAAAACAAGGGAATTTGAATGAAAACAACAGAAGTGGAATGTACAGAACAGAGTTTGAATGAAAACAACGGAATTTGAATGAACAGAGCAGAATTTGAATCAAAACAATGGAATTTGAATGAAAACAACGGAATTAGAATGTACAGAACGGAATTTGAATCAAAACAATGAAATTTTAATGAAAACAACGGAATTGGAATGTACAGAACAGAGTTTGAATGAAAACAACGGAATTAGAATGTACAGAACAGAGTTTGAATGAAAACAATGGAATTTGAATGAAAACAACAGAAGTGGAATGTACAGAACAGAGTTTGAATGAAAACAATGAAATTTGAATGAAAACAACAGAAGTGGAATGTACAGAACAGAGTTTGAATGAAAACAACAGAATTGGAATGTACAGAACAGAGTTTGAATCAAAACAACGGAATTAGAATGTACAGAACAGAGTTTGAATGAAAACAAGGGAATTTGAATGAAAACAACAGAAGTGGAATGTACAGAACAGAGTTTGAATGAAAACAACGGAATTTGAATGAACAGAGCAGAATTTGAATCAAAACAATGGAATTTGAATGAAAACAACGGAATTAGAATGTACAGAACGGAATTTGAATCAAAACAATGAAATTTTAATGAAAACAACGGAATTGGAATGTACAGAACAGAGTTTGAATCAAAACAACGGAATTAGAATGTACTGAACAGAGTTTGAATGAAAACAATGGAATTTGAATGAAAACAACAGAAGTGGAATGTACAGAACAGAGTTTGAATGAAAACAATGAAATTTGAATGAAAACAACAGAAGTGGAATGTACAGAACAGAGTTTGAATGAAAACAACAGAATTGGAATGTACAGAACAGAGTTTGAATCAAAACAACGGAATTAGAATGTACAGAACAGAGTTTGAATGAAAACAAGGGAATTTGAATGAAAACAACAGAAGTGGAATGTACAGAACAGAGTTTGAATGAAAACAACGGAATTTGAATGAACAGAGCAGAATTTGAATCAAAACAATGGAATTTGAATGAAAACAACGGAATTAGAATGTACAGAACGGAATTTGAATCAAAACAATGAAATTTTAATGAAAACAACGTAATTGGAATGTACAGAACAGAGTTTGAATCAAAACAACGGAATTAGAATGTACTGAACAGAGTTTGAATGAAAACAATGGAATTTGAATGAAAACAACAGAAGTGGAATGTACAGAACAGAGTGTGAATGAAAACAACGGAATTAGAATGTACAGAACAGAGTTTGAATCAAAACAACGGAATTAGAATGTACTGAACAGAGTTTGAATGAAAACAATGGAATTTGAATGAAAACAACAGAAGTGGAATGTACAGAACAGAGTGTGAATGAAAACAACGGAATTAGAATGTACAGAACAGAATTTGAATCAAAACAGTGGAATGCGAATGAAAACAACGGAATTTGAATGAAAACAACAGAATTGGAATGTACAGAACAGAGTGTGAATGAAAACAACGGAATTAGAATGTACAGAACAGAATTTGAATCAAAACAATGAAATTTTAATGAAAACAACGGAATTGGAATGTACAGAACAGAGTTTGAATCAAAACAACGGAATTAGAATGTACTGAACAGAGTTTGAATGAAAACAATGGAATTTGAATGAAAACAACAGAAGTGGAATGTACAGAACAGAGTGTGAATGAAAACAACGGAATTAGAATGTACAGAACAGAGTTTGAATGAAAACAACGGAATTAGAATGTACTGAACAGAGTTTGAATGAAAACAATGGAATTTGAATGAAAACAACAGAAGTGGAATGTACAGAACAGAGTGTGAATGAAAACAACGGAATTAGAATGTACAGAACAGAATTTGAATCAAAACAGTGGAATGCGAATGAAAACAACGGAATTTGAATGAAAACAACGGAATTAGAATGAAAACAACGGAATTAGAATGTACAGAACGGAATTTGAATCAAAACAATGAAATTTTAATGAAAACAACGGAATTGGAATGTACAGAACAGAGTTTGAATCAAAACAACGGAATTAGAATGTACAGAACAGAGTTTGAATGAAAACAATGGAATTTGAATGAAAACAACAGAAGTGGAATGTACAGAACAGAGTTTGAATGAAAACAATGAAATTTGAATGAAAACAACAGAAGTGGAATGTACAGAACAGAGTTTGAATGAAAACAACAGAATTGGAATGTACAGAACAGAGTTTGAATCAAAACAACGGAATTAGAATGTACAGAACAGAGTTTGAATGAAAACAAGGGAATTTGAATGAAAACAACAGAAGTGGAATGTACAGAACAGAGTTTGAATGAAAACAACGGAATTTGAATGAACAGAGCAGAATTTGAATCAAAACAATGGAATTTGAATGAAAACAACAGAATTAGAATGTACAGAACGGAATTTGAATCAAAACAATGAAATTTTAATGAAAACAACGGAATTGGAATGTACAGAACAGAGTTTGAATCAAAACAACGGAATTAGAATGTACAGAACAGAGTTTGAATGAAAACAATGGAATTTGAATGAAAACAACAGAAGTGGAATGTACAGAACAGAGTTTGAATGAAAACAATGAAATTTGAATGAAAACAACAGAAGTGGAATGTACAGAACAGAGTTTGAATGAAAACAACAGAATTGGAATGTACAGAACAGAGTTTGAATCAAAACAACGGAATTAGAATGTACAGAACAGAGTTTGAATGAAAACAAGGGAATTTGAATGAAAACAACAGAAGTGGAATGTACAGAACAGAGTTTGAATGAAAACAACGGAATTTGAATGAACAGAGCAGAATTTGAATCAAAACAATGGAATTTGAATGAAAACAACGGAATTAGAATGTACAGAACGGAATTTGAATCAAAACAATGAAATTTTAATGAAAACAACGGAATTGGAATGTACAGAACAGAGTTTGAATCAAAACAATGAAATTTTAATGAAAACAACGGAATTGGAATGTACAGAACAGAGTTTGAATCAAAACAACGGAATTACAATGTACAGAACAGAGTTTGAATGAAAACAATGGAATTTGAATGAAAACAACAGAAGTGGAATGTACAGAACAGAGTTTGAATGAAAACAATGAAATTTGAATGAAAACAACAGAAGTGGAATGTACAGAACAGAGTTTGAATGAAAACAACAGAATTGGAATGTACAGAACAGAGTTTGAATCAAAACAACGGAATTAGAATGTACAGAACAGAGTTTGAATGAAAACAAGGGAATTTGAATGAAAACAACAGAAGTGGAATGTACAGAACAGAGATGGAATGAAAACAACGGAATTTGAATGAACAGAGCAGAATTTGAATCAAAACAATGGAATTTGAATGAAAACAACGGAATTAGAATGTACAGAACGGAATTTGAATCAAAACAATGAAATTTTAATGAAAACAACGGAATTGGAATGTACAGAACAGAGTTTGAATCAAAACAACGGAATTAGAATGTACAGAACAGAGTTTGAATGAAAACAATGGAATTTGAATGAAAACAACAGAAGTGGAATGTACAGAACAGAGTTTGAATGAAAACAATGAAATTTGAATGAAAACAACAGAAGTGGAATGTACAGAACAGAGTTTGAATGAAAACAACAGAATTGGAATGTACAGAACAGAGTTTGAATCAAAACAACGGAATTAGAATGTACAGAACAGAGTTTGAATGAAAACAAGGGAATTTGAATGAAAACAACAGAAGTGGAATGTACAGAACAGAGTTTGAATGAAAACAACGGAATTTGAATGAACAGAGCAGAATTTGAATCAAAACAATGGAATTTGAATGAAAACAACGGAATTAGAATGTACAGAACGGAATTTGAATCAAAACAATGAAATTTTAATGACAACAACGGAATTAGAATGTACAGAACAGAGTTTGAATCAAAACAACGGAATTAGAATGTACTGAACAGAGTTTGAATGAAAACAATGGAATTTGAATGAAAACAACAGAAGTGGAATGTACAGAACAGAGTGTGAATGAAAACAACGGAATTAGAATGTATAGAACAGAATTTGAATCAAAACAGTGGAATGCGAATGAAAACAACGGAATTTGAATGAAAACAACGGAATTAGAATGTACAGAACGGAATTTGAATCAAAACAATGAAATTTTAATGAAAACAACGGAATTGGAATGTACAGAACAGAGTTTGAATCAAAACAACGGAATTAGAATGTACAGAACAGAGTTTGAATGAAAACAATGGAATTTGAATGAAAACAACAGAAGTGGAATGTACAGAACAGAGTTTGAATGAAAACAATGAAATTTGAATGAAAACAACAGAAGTGGAATGTACAGAACAGAGTTTGAATGAAAACAACAGAATTGGAATGTACAGAACAGAGTTTGAATCAAAACAACGGAATTAGAATGTACAGAACAGAGTTTGAATGAAAACAAGGGAATTTGAATGAAAACAACAGAAGTGGAATGTACAGAACAGAGTTTGAATGAAAACAACGGAATTTGAATGAACAGAGCAGAATTTGAATCAAAACAATGGAATTTGAATGAAAACAACGGAATTAGAATGTACAGAACGGAATTTGAATCAAAACAATGAAATTTTAATGAAAACAACGGAATTGGAATGTACAGAACAGAGTTTGAATCAAAACAACGGAATTAGAATGTACTGAACAGAGTTTGAATGAAAACAATGGAATTTGAATGAAAACAACAGAAGTGGAATGTACAGAACAGAGTGTGAATGAAAACAACGGAATTAGAATGTACAGAACAGAATTTGAATCAAAACAGTGGAATGCGAATGAAAACAACGGAATTTGAATGAAAACAACGGAATTAGAATGTACAGAACGGAATTTGAATCAAAACAATGAAATTTTAATGAAAACAACGGAATTGGAATGTACAGAACAGAGTTTGAATCAAAACAACGGAATTAGAATGTACAGAACAGAGTTTGAATGAAAACAATGGAATTTGAATGAAAACAACAGAAGTGGAATGTACAGAACAGAGTTTGAATGAAAACAATGAAATTTGAATGAAAACAACAGAAGTGGAATGTACAGAACAGAGTTTGAATGAAAACAACAGAATTGGAATGTACAGAACAGAGTTTGAATGAAAACAACGGAATTAGAATGTACAGAACAGAGTTTGAATGAAAACAAGGGAATTTGAATGAAAACAACAGAAGTGGAATGTACAGAACAGAGTTTGAATGAAAACAACGGAATTTGAATGAACAGAGCAGAATTTGAATCAAAACAATGGAATTTGAATGAAAACAACGGAATTAGAATGTACAGAACGGAATTTGAATCAAAACAATGAAATTTTAATGAAAACAACGGAATTGGAATGTACAGAACAGAGTTTGAATGAAAACAACGGAATTAGAATGTACAGAACAGAGTTTGAATGAAAACAATGGAATTTGAATGAAAACAACAGAAGTGGAATGTACAGAACAGAGTTTGAATGAAAACAATGAAATTTGAATGAAAACAACATAAGTGGAATGTACAGAACAGAGTTTGAATGAAAACAACAGAATTGGAATGTACAGAACAGAGTTTGAATCAAAACAACGGAATTAGAATGTACAGAACAGAGTTTGAATGAAAACAAGGGAATTTGAATGAAAACAACAGAAGTGGAATGTACAGAACAGAGTTTGAATGAAAACAACGGAATTTGAATGAACAGAGCAGAATTTGAATCAAAACAATGGAATTTGAATGAAAACAACGGAATTAGAATGTACAGAACGGAATTTGAATCAAAATAATGAAATTTTAATGAAAACAACGGAATTGGAATGTACAGAACAGAGTTTGAATCAAAACAATGAAATTTTAATGAAAACAACGGAATTGGAATGTACAGAACAGAGTTTGAATCAAAACAACGGAATTAGAATGTACAGAACAGAGTTTGAATGAAAACAATGGAATTTGAATGAAAACAACAGAAGTGGAATGTACAGAACAGAGTTTGAATGAAAACAATGAAATTTGAATGAAAACAACAGAAGTGGAATGTACAGAACAGAGTTTGAATGAAAACAACAGAATTGGAATGTACAGAACAGAGTTTGAATCAAAACAACGGAATTAGAATGTACAGAACAGAGTTTGAATGAAAACAAGGGAATTTGAATGAAAACAACAGAAGTGGAATGTACAGAACAGAGTTTGAATGAAAACAACGGAATTTGAATGAACAGAGCAGAATTTGAATCAAAACAATGGAATTTGAATGAAAACAACGGAATTAGAATGTACAGAACGGAATTTGAATCAAAATAATGAAATTTTAATGAAAACAACGGAATTGGAATGTACAGAACAGAGTTTGAATCAAAACAATGAAATTTTAATGAAAACAACGGAATTGGAATGTACAGAACAGAGTTTGAATCAAAACAACGGAATTAGAATGTACAGAACAGAGTTTGAATGAAAACAATGGAATTTGAATGAAAACAACAGAAGTGGAATGTACAGAACAGAGTTTGAATGAAAACAATGAAATTTGAATGAAAACAACAGAAGTGGAATGTACAGAACAGAGTTTGAATGAAAACAACAGAATTGGAATGTACAGAACAGAGTTTGAATCAAAACAACGGAATTAGAATGTACAGAACAGAGTTTGAATGAAAACAAGGGAATTTGAATGAAAACAACAGAAGTGGAATGTACAGAACAGAGTTTGAATGAAAACAACGGAATTTGAATGAACAGAGCAGAATTTGAATCAAAACAATGGAATTTGAATGAAAACAACGGAATTAGAATGTACAGAACGGAATTTGAATCAAAACAATGAAATTTTAATGAAAACAACGGAATTGGAATGTACAGAACAGAGTTTGAATCAAAACAACGGAATTAGAATGTACAGAACAGAGTTTGAATGAAAACAATGGAATTTGAATGAAAACAACAGAAGTGGAATGTACAGAACAGAGTTTGAATGAAAACAATGAAATTTGAATGAAAACAACAGAAGTGGAATGTACAGAACAGAGTTTGAATGAAAACAACAGAATTGGAATGTACAGAACAGAGTTTGAATCAAAACAACGGAATTAGAATGTACAGAACAGAGTTTGAATGAAAACAAGGGAATTTGAATGAAAACAACAGAAGTGGAATGTACAGAACAGAGTTTGAATGAAAACAACGGAATTTGAATGAACAGAGCAGAATTTGAATCAAAACAATGGAATTTGAATGAAAACAACGGAATTAGAATGTACAGAACGGAATTTGAATCAAAACAATGAAATTTTAATGAAAACAACGGAATTGGAATGTACAGAACAGAGTTTGAATCAAAACAACGGAATTAGAATGTACTGAACAGAGTTTGAATGAAAACAATGGAATTTGAATGAAAACAACAGAAGTGGAATGTACAGAACAGAGTGTGAATGAAAACAACGGAATTAGAATGTACAGAACAGAATTTGAATCAAAACAGTGGAATGCGAATGAAAACAACGGAATTTGAATGAAAACAACGGAATTAGAATGTACAGAACGGAATTTGAATCAAAACAATGAAATTTTAATGAAAACAACGGAATTGGAATGTACAGAACAGAGTTTGAATCAAAACAACGGAATTAGAATGTACAGAACAGAATTTGCATCAAAACAATGGAATTTGAATGAAAACAACAGAATTGGAATGTACAGAACAGAGTTTGAATGAAAACAATGAAATCTGAATGAAAACAACAGAAGTGGAATGTACAGAACAGAGTTTGAATGAAAACAACAGAATTGGAATGTACAGAACAGAGTTTGAATCAAAACAACGGAATTAGAATGTACAGAACAGAGTTTGAATGAAAACAAGGGAATTTGAATGAAAACAACAGAAGTGGAATGTACAGAACAGAGTTTGAATGAAAACAACGGAATTTGAATGAACAGAGCAGAATTTGAATCAAAACAATGGAATTTGAATGAAAACAACGGAATTAGAATGTACAGAACGGAATTTGAATCAAAACAATGAAATTTTAATGAAAACAACGGAATTAGAATGTACAGAACAGAGTTTGAATCAAAACAACGGAATTAGAATGTACTGAACAGAGTTTGAATGAAAACAATGGAATTTGAATGAAAACAACAGAAGTGGAATGTACAGAACAGAGTGTGAATGAAAACAACGGAATTAGAATGTATAGAACAGAATTTGAATCAAAACAGTGGAATGCGAATGAAAACAACGGAATTTGAATGAAAACAACGGAATTAGAATGTACAGAACGGAATTTGAATCAAAACAATGAAATTTTAATGAAAACAACGGAATTGGAATGTACAGAACAGAGTTTGAATGAAAACAACGGAATTAGAATGTACAGAACAGAGTTTGAATGAAAACAATGGAATTTGAATGAAAACAACAGAAGTGGAATGTACAGAACAGAGTTTGAATGAAAACAATGAAATTTGAATGAAAACAACAGAAGTGGAATGTACAGAACAGAGTTTGAATGAAAACAACAGAATTGGAATGTACAGAACAGAGTTTGAATCAAAACAACGGAATTAGAATGTACAGAACAGAGTTTGAATGAAAACAAGGGAATTTGAATGAAAACAACAGAAGTGGAATGTACAGAACAGAGTTTGAATGAAAACAACGGAATTTGAATGAACAGAGCAGAATTTGAATCAAAACAATGGAATTTGAATGAAAACAACGGAATTAGAATGTACAGAACGGAATTTGAATCAAAACAATGAAATTTTAATGAAAACAACGGAATTGGAATGTACAGAACAGAGTTTGAATCAAAACAACGGAATTAGAATGTACTGAACAGAGTTTGAATGAAAACAATGGAATTTGAATGAAAACAACAGAAGTGGAATGTACAGAACAGAGTGTGAATGAAAACAACGGAATTAGAATGTACAGAACAGAATTTGAATCAAAACAGTGGAATGCGAATGAAAACAACGGAATTTGAATGAAAACAACGGAATTAGAATGTACAGAACGGAATTTGAATCAAAACAATGAAATTTTAATGAAAACAACGGAATTGGAATGTACAGAACAGAGTTTGAATCAAAACAACGGAATTAGAATGTACAGAACAGAGTTTGAATGAAAACAATGGAATTTGAATGAAAACAACAGAAGTGGAATGTACAGAACAGAGTTTGAATGAAAACAATGAAATTTGAATGAAAACAACAGAAGTGGAATGTACAGAACAGAGTTTGAATGAAAACAACAGAATTGGAATGTACAGAACAGAGTTTGAATCAAAACAACGGAATTAGAATGTACAGAACAGAGTTTGAATGAAAACAAGGGAATTTGAATGAAAACAACAGAAGTGGAATGTACAGAACAGAGTTTGAATGAAAACAACGGAATTTGAATGAACAGAGCAGAATTTGAATCAAAACAATGGAATTTGAATGAAAACAACGGAATTAGAATGTACAGAACGGAATTTGAATCAAAACAATGAAATTTTAATGAAAACAACGGAATTGGAATGTACAGAACAGAGTTTGAATCAAAACAACGGAATTAGAATGTACAGAACAGAATTTGCATCAAAACAATGGAATTTGAATGAAAACAACAGAATTGGAATGTACAGAACAGAGTTTGAATGAAAACAATCAAATTTGAATGAAAACAACAGAAGTGGAATGTACAGAACAGAGTTTGAATGAAAACAACAGAATTGGAATGTACAGAACAGAGTTTGAATCAAAACAACGGAATTAGAATGTACAGAACAGAGTTTGAATGAAAACAAGGGAATTTGAATGAAAACAACAGAAGTGGAATGTACAGAACAGAGTTTGAATGAAAACAACGGAATTTGAATGAACAGAGCAGAATTTGAATCAAAACAATGGAATTTGAATGAAAACAACGGAATTAGAATGTACAGAACGGAATTTGAATCAAAACAATGAAATTTTAATGAAAACAACGGAATTAGAATGTACAGAACAGAGTTTGAATCAAAACAACGGAATTAGAATGTACTGAACAGAGTTTGAATGAAAACAATGGAATTTGAATGAAAACAACAGAAGTGGAATGTACAGAACAGAGTGTGAATGAAAACAACGGAATTAGAATGTATAGAACAGAATTTGAATCAAAACAGTGGAATGCGAATGAAAACAACGGAATTTGAATGAAAACAACGGAATTAGAATGTACAGAACGGAATTTGAATCAAAACAATGAAATTTTAATGAAAACAACGGAATTGGAATGTACAGAACAGAGTTTGAATCAAAACAACGGAATTAGAATGTACAGAACAGAGTTTGAATGAAAACAATGGAATTTGAATGAAAACAACAGAAGTGGAATGTACAGAACAGAGTTTGAATGAAAACAATGAAATTTGAATGAAAACAACAGAAGTGGAATGTACAGAACAGAGTTTGAATGAAAACAACAGAATTGGAATGTACAGAACAGAGTTTGAATCAAAACAACGGAATTAGAATGTACAGAACAGAGTTTGAATGAAAACAAGGGAATTTGAATGAAAACAACAGAAGTGGAATGTACAGAACAGAGTTTGAATGAAAACAACGGAATTTGAATGAACAGAGCAGAATTTGAATCAAAACAATGGAATTTGAATGAAAACAACGGAATTAGAATGTACAGAACGGAATTTGAATCAAAACAATGAAATTTTAATGAAAACAACGGAATTGGAATGTACAGAACAGAGTTTGAATCAAAACAACGGAATTAGAATGTACTGAACAGAGTTTGAATGAAAACAATGGAATTTGAATGAAAACAACAGAAGTGGAATGTACAGAACAGAGTGTGAATGAAAACAACGGAATTAGAATGTACAGAACAGAATTTGAATCAAAACAGTGGAATGCGAATGAAAACAACGGAATTTGAATGAAAACAACGGAATTAGAATGTACAGAACGGAATTTGAATCAAAACAATGAAATTTTAATGAAAACAACGGAATTGGAATGTACAGAACAGAGTTTGAATCAAAACAACGGAATTAGAATGTACAGAACAGAGTTTGAATGAAAACAATGGAATTTGAATGAAAACAACAGAAGTGGAATGTACAGAACAGAGTTTGAATGAAAACAATGAAATTTGAATGAAAACAACAGAAGTGGAATGTACAGAACAGAGTTTGAATGAAAACAACAGAATTGGAATGTACAGAACAGAGTTTGAATCAAAACAACGGAATTAGAATGTACAGAACAGAGTTTGAATGAAAACAAGGGAATTTGAATGAAAACAACAGAAGTGGAATGTACAGAACAGAGTTTGAATGAAAACAACGGAATTTGAATGAACAGAGCAGAATTTGAATCAAAACAATGGAATTTGAATGAAAACAACGGAATTAGAATGTACAGAACGGAATTTGAATCAAAACAATGAAATTTTAATGAAAACAACGGAATTGGAATGTACAGAACAGAGTTTGAATCAAAACAACGGAATTAGAATGTACAGAACAGAGTTTGAATGAAAACAATGGAATTTGAATGAAAACAACAGAAGTGGAATGTACAGAACAGAGTTTGAATGAAAACAATGAAATTTGAATGAAAACAACAGAAGTGGAATGTACAGAACAGAGTTTGAATGAAAACAACAGAATTGGAATGTACAGAACAGAGTTTGAATCAAAACAACGGAATTAGAATGTACAGAACAGAGTTTGAATGAAAACAAGGGAATTTGAATGAAAACAACAGAAGTGGAATGTACAGAACAGAGTTTGAATGAAAACAACGGAATTTGAATGAACAGAGCAGAATTTGAATCAAAACAATGGAATTTGAATGAAAACAACGGAATTAGAATGTACAGAACGGAATTTGAATCAAAATAATGAAATTTTAATGAAAACAACGGAATTGGAATGTACAGAACAGAGTTTGAATCAAAACAATGAAATTTTAATGAAAACAACGGAATTGGAATGTACAGAACAGAGTTTGAATCAAAACAACGGAATTAGAATGTACAGAACAGAGTTTGAATGAAAACAATGGAATTTGAATGAAAACAACAGAAGTGGAATGTACAGAACAGAGTTTGAATGAAAACAATGAAATTTGAATGAAAACAACAGAAGTGGAATGTACAGAACAGAGTTTGAATGAAAACAACAGAATTGGAATGTACAGAACAGAGTTTGAATCAAAACAACGGAATTAGAATGTACAGAACAGAGTTTGAATGAAAACAAGGGAATTTGAATGAAAACAACAGAAGTGGAATGTACAGAACAGAGTTTGAATGAAAACAACGGAATTTGAATGAACAGAGCAGAATTTGAATCAAAACAATGGAATTTGAATGAAAACAACGGAATTAGAATGTACAGAACGGAATTTGAATCAAAACAATGAAATTTTAATGAAAACAACGGAATTGGAATGTACAGAACAGAGTTTGAATCAAAACAACGGAATTAGAATGTACAGAACAGAGTTTGAATGAAAACAATGGAATTTGAATGAAAACAACAGAAGTGGAATGTACAGAACAGAGTTTGAATGAAAACAATGAAATTTGAATGAAAACAACAGAAGTGGAATGTACAGAACAGAGTTTGAATGAAAACAACAGAATTGGAATGTACAGAACAGAGTTTGAATCAAAACAACGGAATTAGAATGTACAGAACAGAGTTTGAATGAAAACAAGGGAATTTGAATGAAAACAACAGAAGTGGAATGTACAGAACAGAGTTTGAATGAAAACAACGGAATTTGAATGAACAGAGCAGAATTTGAATCAAAACAATGGAATTTGAATGAAAACAACGGAATTAGAATGTACAGAACGGAATTTGAATCAAAACAATGAAATTTTAATGAAAACAACGGAATTGGAATGTACAGAACAGAGTTTGAATCAAAACAACGGAATTAGAATGTACTGAACAGAGTTTGAATGAAAACAATGGAATTTGAATGAAAACAACAGAAGTGGAATGTACAGAACAGAGTGTGAATGAAAACAACGGAATTAGAATGTACAGAACAGAATTTGAATCAAAACAGTGGAATGCGAATGAAAACAACGGAATTTGAATGAAAACAACGGAATTAGAATGTACAGAACGGAATTTGAATCAAAACAATGAAATTTTAATGAAAACAACGGAATTGGAATGTACAGAACAGAGTTTGAATCAAAACAACGGAATTAGAATGTACAGAACAGAATTTGCATCAAAACAATGGAATTTGAATGAAAACAACAGAATTGGAATGTACAGAACAGAGTGTGAATGAAAACAACGGAATTAGAATGTACAGAACAGAATTTGAATCAAAACAGTGGAATTAAAATGTACAGAACAGAGTTTGAATGAAAACAATGGAATTTGAATGAAAACAACAGAAGTGGAATGTACAGAACAGAGTTTGAATGAAAACAACAGAATTAGAATGTACAGAACAGAGTTTGAATGAAAACAACGGAAATAGAATGTACAGAACAGAGTTTGAATGAAAACAACGGAATTAGATTGTACAGAATAGAATTTGAATGAAAACAATGGAATTTGAATGAAAACAACAGAATTGGAATGTACAGAACAGAGTGTGA
This sequence comes from Aulonocara sp. 'chitande type north' Nkhata Bay, assembly GCF_057382095.1. NCBI lineage: Eukaryota > Metazoa > Chordata > Actinopteri > Cichliformes > Cichlidae > Aulonocara > Aulonocara sp. 'chitande type north' Nkhata Bay. The sequence continues at coordinate 9,475,349 of NC_141360.1, forward strand.
ATGAAAACAACAGAATTAGAATGTACAGAACAGAGTTTGAATGAAAACAATGGAATTTGAATGAAAACAACAGAAGTGGAATGTACAGAACAGAGTTTGAATGAAAACAACGGAATTTGAATGTACAGAACAGAGTTTGAATGAAAACAAGGGAATTTGAATGAAAACAACAGAAGTGGAATGTACAGAACAGAGTTTGAATGAAAACAACGGAATTTGAATGAACAGAGCAGAATTTGAATCAAAACAATGGAATTTGAATGAAAACAACAGAATTGGAATGTACAGAACAGAGTTTGAATGAAAACAACAGAATTAGAATGTACAGAACAGAGTTTGAATGAAAACAATGGAATTTGAATGAAAACAACAGAAGTGGAATGTACAGAACAGAGTTTGAATGAAAACAACGGAATTTGAATGAACAGAACAGAATTTGAATCAAAACAATGGAATTTGAATGAAAACAACAGAATTGGAATGTACAGAACAGAGTTTGAATGAAAACAACAGAATTAGAATGTACAGAACAGAGATTGAATCAAAACAACGGAATTAAAATTTACAGAACAGAGTTTGAATGAAAACAATGGAATTTGAATGAAAACAACAGAAGTGGAATGTACAGAACAGAGTTTGAATGAAAACAACAGAATTAGAATGTACAGAACAGAGTTTGAATGAAAACAACGGAAATAGAATGTACAGAACAGAGTTTGAATGAAAACAACGGAATTAGATTGTACAGAATAGAATTTGAATCAAAACAATGGAATTTGAATGAAAACAACAGAATTGGAATGTACAGAACAGAGTGTGAATGAAAACAACGGAATTAGAATGTACAGAACAGAATTTGAATCAAAACAGTGGAATTTGAATGAAAACAACAGAATTGGAATGTACAGAACAGAGTTTGAATGAAAACAACAGAATTAGAATGTACAGAACAGAGTTTGAATCAAAACAACGGAATTAAAATGTACAGAACAGAGTTTGAATGAAAACAATGGAATTTGAATGAAAACAACAGAAGTGGAATGTACAGAACAGAGTTTGAATGAAAACAACAGAATTAGAATGTACAGAACAGAGTTTGAATGAAAACAACGGAAATAGAATGTACACAACAGAGTTTGAATGAAAACAACGGAATTAGATTGTACAGAATAGAATTTGAATGAAAACAATGGAATTTGAATGAAAACAACAGAATTGGAATGTACAGAACAGAGTGTGAATGAAAACAACGGAATTAGAATGTACAGAACAGAATTTGAATCAAAACAGTGGAATGCGAATGAAAACAACGGAATTTGAATGAAAACAACGGAATTAGAATGTACAGAACGGAATTTGAATCAAAACAATGAAATTTTAATGAAAACAACGGAATTGGAATGTACAGAACAGAGTTTGAATCAAAACAACGGAATTAGAATGTACAGAACAGAGTTTGAATGAAAACAATGGAATTTGAATGAAAACAACAGAAGTGGAATGTACAGAACAGAGTTTGAATGAAAACAATGAAATTTGAATGAAAACAACAGAAGTGGAATGTACAGAACAGAGTTTGAATGAAAACAACAGAATTGGAATGTACAGAACAGAGTTTGAATCAAAACAACGGAATTAGAATGTACAGAACAGAGTTTGAATGAAAACAATGGAATTTGAATGAAAACAACAGAATTAGAATGTACAGAACAGAGTTTGAATGAAAACAACGGAAATAGAATGTACAGAACAGAGTTTGAATAAAAACAACGGAATTAGATTGTACAGAATAGAATTTGAATCAAAACAATGGAATTTGAATGAAAACAACGGAATTTGAATGAAAACAATGGAATTAGAGTGTACAGAACAGTGTTTGAATGAAAACAACGGAATTAGATTGTACAGAATAGAATTTGAATCAAAACAATGGAATTTGAATGAAAACAACAGAATTGGAATGTACAGAACAGAGTGTGAATGAAAACAACGGAATTAGAATGTACAGAACAGAATTTGAATCAAAACAGTGGAATTAGAATGAAAACAACAGAATTGGAATGTACAGAACAGAGTTTGAATGAAAACAACAGAATTAGAATGTACAGAACAGAGTTTGAATGAAAACAACGGAAATAGAATGTACAGAACAGAGTTTGAATGAAAACAACGGAATTAGATTGTACAGAATAGAATTTGAATGAAAACAATGGAATTTGAATGAAAACAACGGAATTTGAATGAAAACAATGGAATTAGAGTGTACAGAACAGTGTTTGAATGAAAACAATGGAATTTTAATGAAAACAACGGAATTGGAATGTACAGAACAGAATTTGAATGAAAACAACGGAATTAGAATGTAGAGAACAGATTTTGAATGAAAACAATGGAATTTGAATGAAAACAACAGAAGTGGAATGTACAGAACAGAGTTTGAAAGAAAACAATGAAATTTGAATGAAAACAACAGAAGTGGAATGTACAGAACAGAGTTTGAATGAAAACAACAGAATTGGAATGTACAGAACAGAGTTTGAATCAAAACAACGGAATTAGAATGTACAGAACAGAGTTTGAATGAAAACAATGGAATTTGAATGAAAACAACAGAAGTGGAATGTACAGAACAGAGTTTGAATGAAAACAACGGAATTTGAATGAACAGAACAGAATTTGAATCAAAACAATGGAATTTGAATGAAAACAACAGAATTGGAATGTACAGAACAGAGTTTGAATGAAAACAACGGAATTTGAATGAAAACAATGGAATTTGAATGAAAACAACAGAATTGGAATGTACAGAACAGAGTTTGAATGAAAACAACAGAATTAGAATGTACAGAACAGAGTTTGAATGAAAACAACGGAAATAGAATGTACAGAACAGAGTTTGAATGAAAACAACGGAATTAGATTGTACAGAATAGAATTTGAATCAAAACAATGGAATTTGAATGAAAACAACGGAATTTGAATGAAAACAACGGAATTAGAGTGTACAGAACAGAGTTTGAATGAAAACCACTCAAGTAGAATGTACAGAACAGAATTTGAATAAAAACAACTGAAACAGAATGTACAGAACAGAATTTGAATCAAAACAGTGGAATTTGAATGAAAACAACGGAATTAGAATGTACAGAACCGAGTTTGAATGAAAACAACGGAATTAGAATGTACAGAACAGAGTTTGAATGAAAACAACGGAATTAGAATGTAGAGAACAGAATTTGAATCAAAACAATGGAATTTGAATGAAAACAACAGAATTGGAATGTACAGAACAGAGTTTGAATGAAAACAACGGAATTAGAATGAACAGAACAGAATTTGAATGAAAACAACGGAATTAGAAGGTACAGAACAGAGTTTGAATGAAAACAACTGAAGTAGAATGTACAGAACAGAATTTGAATGAAAACAACGGAATTAGAATGTACAGAACAGAGTTTGAATGAAAACAACGGAATTAGATTGTACAGAATAGAATTTGAATGAAAACAATGGAATTTGAATGAAAACAACAGAATTGGAATGTACAGAACAGAGTTTGAATGAAAACAACTGAAGTAGAATGTACAGAACAGAATTTGAATGAAAACAACGGAATTAGAATGTAGAGAACGGAATTTGAATGAAAACAATGGAATTTGAATGAAAACAACAGAAGTGGAATGTACAGACCAGAGTTTGAATGAAAACAACGGAATTTGAATGAACAGAACAGAATTTGCATCAAAACAATGGAATTTGAATCAAAACAGTGGAATTTGAATGAAAACAATAGAATTGGAATGTACAGAACAGAGTTTGAATGAAAACAACGGAATTTGAATGAAAACAATGGAATTTGAATGAAAACAACAGAATTGGAATGTACAGAACAGAGTTTGAATGAACAGAACAGAATTTGCATCAAAACAATGGAATTTGAATCAAAACAGTGGAATTTGAATGAAAACAACAGAATTGGAATGTACAGAACAGAGTTTGAATCAAAACAACGGAATTAAAATGTACAGAACAGAGTTTGAATGAAGACAACTGAAGTAGAATGTACAGAACAGAATTTGAATGAAAACAACGGAATTAGAATGTACAGAACAGAGTTTGAATGAAAACAACGGAATTAGATTGTACAGAATAGAATTTGAATGAAAACAATGGAATTTGAATGAAAACAACAGAATTGGAATGTACAGAACAGAGTTTGAATGAAAACAACTGAAGTAGAATGTACAGAACAGAATTTGAATGAAAACAACGGAATTAGAATGTAGAGAACGGAATTTGAATCAAAACAATGGAATTTGAATGAAAACAACAGAAGTGGAATGTACAGACCAGAGTTTGAATGAAAACAACGGAATTTGAATGAACAGAACAGAATTTGCATCAAAACAATGGAATTTGAATCAAAACAGTGGAATTTGAATGAAAACAACAGAATTGGAATGTACAGAACAGAGTTTGAATCAAAACAACGGAATTAAAATGTACAGAACAGAGTTTGAATGAAAACAATGGAATTTGAATGAAAACAACAGAAGTGGAATGTACAGAACAGAGTTTGAATGAAAACAACAGAATTAGAATGTACAGAACAGAGTTTGAATGAAAACAATGGAATTTGAATGTACACAACAGAGTTTGAATGAAAACAACGGAATTAGATTGTACAGAATAGAATTTGAATCAAAACAATGGAATTTGAATGAAAACAACAGAATTGGAATGTACAGAACAGAGTGTGAATGAAAACAACGGAATTAGAATGTACAGAACAGAATTTTAATCAAAACAGTGGAATGCGAATGAAAACAACGGAATTTGAATGAAAACAACGGAATTAGAATGTACAGAACGGAATTTGAATCAAAACAATGAAATTTTAATGAAAACAACGGAATTGGAATGTACAGAACAGAGTTTGAATCAAAACAACGGAATTAGAATGTACAGAACAGAGTTTGAATGAAAACAATGGAATTTGAATGAAAACAACAGAAGTGGAATGTACAGAACAGAGTTTGAATGAAAACAATGAAATTTGAATGAAAACAACAGAATTGGAATGTACAGAACAGAGTTTGAATGAAAACAACAGAATTAGAATGTACAGAACAGAGTTTGAATGAAAACAACAGAAGTGGAATGTACAGAACAGAGTTTGAATGAAAACAATGGAATTTGAATGAAAACAACAGAAGTGGAATGTACAGAACAGAGTTTGAATGAAAACAACAGAATTAGAATGTACAGAACAGAGTTTGAATGAAAACAACGGAAATAGAATGTACACAACAGAGTTTGAATGAAAACAACGGAATTAGATTGTACAGAATAGAATTTGAATGAAAACAATGGAATTTGAATGAAAACAACAGAATTGGAATGTACAGAACAGAGTGTGAATGAAAACAACGGAATTAGAATGTACAGAACAGAATTTGAATCAAAACAGTGGAATGCGAATGAAAACAACGGAATTTGAATGAAAACAACGGAATTAGAATGTACAGAACGGAATTTGAATCAAAACAATGAAATTTTAATGAAAACAACGGAATTGGAATGTACAGAACAGAGTTTGAATCAAAACAACGGAATTAGAATGTACAGAACAGAGTTTGAATGAAAACAATGGAATTTGAATGAAAACAACAGAAGTGGAATGTACAGAACAGAGTTTGAATGAAAACAATGAAATTTGAATGAAAACAACAGAAGTGGAATGTACAGAACAGAGTTTGAATGAAAACAACAGAATTGGAATGTACAGAACAGAGTTTGAATCAAAACAACGGAATTAGAATGTACAGAACAGAGTTTGAATGAAAACAAGGGAATTTGAATGAAAACAACAGAAGTGGAATGTACAGAACAGAGTTTGAATGAAAACAACGGAATTTGAATGAACAGAGCAGAATTTGAATCAAAACAATGGAATTTGAATGAAAACAACAGAATTGGAATGTACAGAACAGAGTTTGAATGAAAACAACAGAATTAGAATGTACAGAACAGAGTTTGAATGAAAACAATGGAATTTGAATGAAAACAACAGAAGTGGAATGTACAGAACAGAGTTTGAATCAAAACAACGGAATTAGAATGTACAGAACAGAGTTTGAATGAAAACAAGGGAATTTGAATGAAAACAACAGAAGTGGAATGTACAGAACAGAGTTTGAATGAAAACAACGGAATTTGAATGAACAGAGCAGAATTTGAATCAAAACAATGGAATTTGAATGAAAACAACAGAATTGGAATGTACAGAACAGAGTTTGAATGAAAACAACAGAATTAGAATGTACAGAACAGAGTTTGAATGAAAACAATGGAATTTGAATGAAAACAACAGAATTAGAATGTACAGAACAGAGTTTGAATGAAAACAATGGAATTTGAATGAAAACAACAGAAGTGGAATGTACAGAACAGAGTTTGAATGAAAACAACGGAATTTGAATGAACAGAACAGAATTTGAATCAAAACAATGGAATTTGAATGAAAACAACAGAATTGGAATGTACAGAACAGAGTTTGAATGAAAACAACAGAATTAGAATGTACAGAACAGAGTTTGAATCAAAACAACGGAATTAAAATTTACAGAACAGAGTTTGAATGAAAACAATGGAATTTGAATGAAAACAACAGAAGTGGAATGTACAGAACAGAGTTTGAATGAAAACAACAGAATTAGAATGTACAGAACAGAGTTTGAATGAAAACAACGGAAATAGAATGTGCAGAACAGAGTTTGAATGAAAACAACGGAATTAGATTGTACAGAATAGAATTTGAATCAAAACAATGGAATTTGAATGAAAACAACAGAAGTGGAATGTACAGAACAGAGTTTGAATGAAAACAACGGAATTTGAATGAACAGAACAGAATTTGAATCAAAACAATGGAATTTGAATGAAAACAACAGAATTGGAATGTACAGAACAGAGTTTGAATGAAAACAACAGAATTAGAATGTACAGAACAGAGTTTGAATCAAAACAACGGAATTAAAATTTACAGAACAGAGTTTGAATGAAAACAATGGAATTTGAATGAAAACAACAGAAGTGGAATGTACAGAACAGAGTTTGAATGAAAACAACAGAATTAGAATGTACAGAACAGAGTTTGAATGAAAACAACGGAAATAGAATGTGCAGAACAGAGTTTGAATGAAAACAACGGAATTAGATTGTACAGAATAGAATTTGAATCAAAACAATGGAATTTGAATGAAAACAACAGAATTGGAATGTACAGAACAGAGTGTGAATGAAAACAACGGAATTAGAATGTACAGAACAGAATTTGAATCAAAACAGTGGAATTAGAATGAAAACAACAGAATTGGAATGTACAGAACAGAGTTTGAATGAAAACAACAGAATTAGAATGTACAGAACAGAGTTTGAATGAAAACAACGGAAATAGAATGTACAGAACAGAGTTTGAATGAAAACAACGGAATTAGATTGTACAGAATAGAATTTGAATGAAAACAATGGAATTTGAATGAAAACAACGGAATTTGAATGAAAACAATGGAATTAGAGTGTACAGAACAGTGTTTGAATGAAAACAATGGAATTTTAATGAAAACAACGGAATTGGAATGTACAGAACAGAGTTTGAATCAAAACAACGGAATTAGAATGTACAGAACAGAGTTTGAATGAAAACAATGGAATTTGAATGAAAACAACAGAAGTGGAATGTACAGAACAGAGTTTGAATGAAAACAACGGAATTTGAATGAACAGAGCAGAATTTGAATCAAAACAATGGAATTTGAATGAAAACAACAGAATTGGAATGTACAGAACAGAGTTTGAATGAAAACAACAGAATTAGAATGTACAGAACAGAGTTTGAATGAAAACAATGGAATTTGAATGAAAACAACAGAATTGGAATGTACAGAACAGAGTTTGAATGAAAACAACAGAATTAGAATGTACAGAACAGAGTTTGAATCAAAACAACGGAATTAAAATTTACAGAACAGAGTTTGAATGAAAACAATGGAATTTGAATGAAAACAACAGAAGTGGAATGTACAGAACAGAGTTTGAATGAAAACAACAGAATTAGAATGTACAGAACAGAGTTTGAATGAAAACAACGGAAATAGAATGTACAGAACAGAGTTTGAATGAAAACAACGGAATTAGATTGTACAGAATAGAATTTGAATCAAAACAATGGAATTTGAATGAAAACAACAGAATTGGAATGTACAGAACAGAGTGTGAATGAAAACAACGGAATTAGAATGTACAGAACAGAATTTGAATCAAAACAGTGGAATTAGAATGAAAACAACAGAATTGGAATGTACAGAACAGAGTTTGAATGAAAACAACAGAATTAGAATGTACAGAACAGAGTTTGAATGAAAACAACGGAAATAGAATGTACAGAACAGAGTTTGAATGAAAACAACGGAATTAGATTGTACAGAATAGAATTTGAATGAAAACAATGGAATTTGAATGAAAACAACGGAATTTGAATGAAAACAATGGAATTAGAGTGTACAGAACAGTGTTTGAATGAAAACAATGGAATTTTAATGAAAACAACGGAATTGGAATGTACAGAACAGAATTTGAATGAAAACAACGGAATTAGAATGTAGAGAACAGATTTTGAATGAAAACAATGGAATTTGAATGAAAACAACAGAAGTGGAATGTACAGAACAGAGTTTGAAAGAAAACAATGAAATTTGAATGAAAACAACAGAAGTGGAATGTACATAACAGAGTTTGAATCAAAACAACGGAATTAGAATGTACAGAACAGAGTTTGAATGAAAACAATGGAATTTGAATGAAAACAACAGAAGTGGAATGTACAGAACAGAGTTTGAATGAAAACAACGGAATTTGAATGAACAGAACAGAATTTGAATCAAAACAATGGAATTTGAATGAAAACAACAGAATTGGAATGTACAGAACAGAGTTTGAATGAAAACAACGGAATTTGAATGAAAACAATGGAATTTGAATGAAAACAACAGAATTGGAATGTACAGAACAGAGTTTGAATGAAAACAACAGAATTAGAATGTACAGAACAGAGTTTGAATGAAAACAACGGAAATAGAATGTACAGAACAGAGTTTGAATGAAAACAACGGAATTAGATTGTACAGAATAGAATTTGAATCAAAACAATGGAATTTGAATGAAAACAACGGAATTTGAATGAAAACAACGGAATTAGAGTGTACAGAACAGAGTTTGAATGAAAACCACTCAAGTAGAATGTACAGAACAGAATTTGAATAAAAACAACTGAAACAGAATGTACAGAACAGAATTTGAATCAAAACAGTGGAATTTGAATGAAAACAACGGAATTAGAATGAAAAAAACGGAATTAGAATGTACAGAACAGAGTTTGAATGAAAACAATGGAATTAGAATGTAGAGAACAGAGTTTGAATGAAAACAACAGAATTACAATGTACAGAACCGAGTTTGAATGAAAACAACGGAATTAGAATGTACAGAACAGAGTTTGAATGAAAACAACGGAATTAGAATGTAGAGAACAGAATTTGAATCAAAACAATGGAATTTGAATGAAAACAACAGAATTGGAATGTACAGAACAGAGTTTGAATGAAAACAACGGAATTAGAATGAACAGAACAGAATTTGAATCAAAACAACGGAATTAGAAGGTACAGAACAGAGTTTGAATGAAAACAACTGAAGTAGAATGTACAGAACAGAATTTGAATGAAAACAACGGAATTAGAATGTACAGAACAGAGTTTGAATGAAAACAACGGAATTAGATTGTACAGAATAGAATTTGAATGAAAACAATGGAATTTGAATGAAAACAACAGAATTGGAATGTACAGAACAGAGTTTGAATGAAAACAACTGAAGTAGAATGTACAGAACAGAATTTGAATGAAAACAACGGAATTAGAATGTAGAGAACGGAATTTGAATGAAAACAATGGAATTTGAATGAAAACAACAGAAGTGGAATGTACAGACCAGAGTTTGAATGAAAACAACGGAATTTGAATGAACAGAACAGAATTTGCATCAAAACAATGGAATTTGAATCAAAACAGTGGAATTTGAATGAAAACAATAGAATTGGAATGTACAGAACAGAGTTTGAATGAAAACAACGGAATTTGAATGAAAACAATGGAATTTGAATGAAAACAACAGAATTGGAATGTACAGAACAGAGTTTGAATGAACAGAACAGAATTTGCATCAAAACAATGGAATTTGAATCAAAACAGTGGAATTTGAATGAAAACAACAGAATTGGAATGTACAGAACAGAGTTTGAATCAAAACAATGGAATTAAAATGTACAGAACAGAGTTTGAATGAAAACAATGGAATTTGAATGAAAACAACAGAAGTGGAATGTACAGAACAGAGTTTGAATGAAAACAACAGAATTAGAATGTACAGAACAGAGTTTGAATGAAAACAACGGAAATAGAATGTACACAACAGAGTTTGAATGAAAACAACGGAATTAGATTGTACAGAATAGAATTTGAATCAAAACAATGGAATTTGAATGAAAACAACAGAATTGGAATGTACAGAACAGAGTGTGAATGAAAACAACGGAATTAGAATGTACAGAACAGAATTTGAATCAAAACAGTGGAATGCGAATGAAAACAACGGAATTTGAATGAAAACAACGGAATTAGAATGTACAGAACAGAGTTTGAATCAAAACAACGGAATTAGAATGTACTGAACAGAGTTTGAATGAAAACAATGGAATTTGAATGAAAACAACAGAAGTGGAATGTACAGAACAGAGTTTGAATGAAAACAATGAAATTTGAATGAAAACAACAGAAGTGGAATGTACAGAACAGAGTTTGAATGAAAACAACAGAATTGGAATGTACAGAACAGAGTTTGAATGAAAACAACGGAATTAGAATGTACAGAACAGAGTTTGAATGAAAACAATGGAATTTGAATGAAAACAACAGAAGTGGAATGTACAGAACAGAGTTTGAATGAAAACAACGGAATTTGAATGAACAGAACAGAATTTGAATCAAAACAATGGAATTTGAATGAAAACAACAGAATTGGAATGTACAGAACAGAGTTTGAATGAAAACAACGGAATTTGAATGAAAACAATGGAATTTGAATGAAAACAACAGAATTGGAATGTACAGAACAGAGTTTGAATGAAAACAATAGAATTAGAATGTACAGAAAAGAGTTTGAATGAAAACAACGGAAATAGAATGTACAGAACAGAGTTTGAATGAAAACAACGGAATTAGATTGTACAGAATAGAATTTGAATCAAAACAATGGAATTTGAATGAAAACAACGGAATTTGAATGAAAACAACGGAATTAGAATGTACAGAACAGAGTTTGAATGAAAACAATGGAATTTGAATGAAAACAACAGAAGTGGAATGTACAGAACAGAGTTTGAATGAAAACAACAGAATTAGAATGTACAGAACAGAGTTTGAATGAAAACAACGGAAATAGAATGTACAGAACAGAATTTGAATCAAAACAGTGGAATGCGAATGAAAACAACGGAATTTGAATGAAAACAACGGAATTAGAATGTACAGAACGGAATTTGAATCAAAACAATGGAATTTTAATGAAAACAACGGAATTGGAAGGTACAGAACAGAGTTTGAATGAAAACAACTGAAGTAGAATGTACAGAACAGAATTTGAATGAAAACAACGGAATTAGAATGTACAGAACAGAGTTTGAATGAAAACAACGGAATTAGATTGTACAGAATAGAATTTGAATGAAAACAATGGAATTTGAATGAAAACAACAGAATTGGAATGTACAGAACAGAGTTTGAATGAAAACAACTGAAGTAGAATGTACAGAACAGAATTTGAATGAAAACAACGGAATTAGAATGTAGAGAACGGAATTTGAATGAAAACAATGGAATTTGAATGAAAACAACAGAAGTGGAATGTACAGACCAGAGTTTGAATGAAAACAACGGAATTTGAATGAACAGAACAGAATTTGCATCAAAACAATGGAATTTGAATCAAAACAGTGGAATTTGAATGAAAACAATAGAATTGGAATGTACAGAACAGAGTTTGAATGAAAACAACGGAATTTGAATGAAAACAATGGAATTTGAATGAAAACAACAGAATTGGAATGTACAGAACAGAGTTTGAATGAACAGAACAGAATTTGCATCAAAACAATGGAATTTGAATCAAAACAGTGGAATTTGAATGAAAACAACAGAATTGGAATGTACAGAACAGAGTTTGAATCAAAACAATGGAATTAAAATGTACAGAACAGAGTTTGAATGAAAACAATGGAATTTGAATGAAAACAACAGAAGTGGAATGTACAGAACAGAGTTTGAATGAAAACAACAGAATTAGAATGTACAGAACAGAGTTTGAATGAAAACAACGGAAATAGAATGTACACAACAGAGTTTGAATGAAAACAACGGAATTAGATTGTACAGAATAGAATTTGAATCAAAACAATGGAATTTGAATGAAAACAACAGAATTGGAATGTACAGAACAGAGTGTGAATGAAAACAACGGAATTAGAATGTACAGAACAGAATTTGAATCAAAACAGTGGAATGCGAATGAAAACAACGGAATTTGAATGAAAACAACGGAATTAGAATGTACAGAACAGAGTTTGAATCAAAACAACGGAATTAGAATGTACTGAACAGAGTTTGAATGAAAACAATGGAATTTGAATGAAAACAACAGAAGTGGAATGTACAGAACAGAGTTTGAATGAAAACAATGAAATTTGAATGAAAACAACAGAAGTGGAATGTACAGAACAGAGTTTGAATGAAAACAACAGAATTGGAATGTACAGAACAGAGTTTGAATGAAAACAACGGAATTAGAATGTACAGAACAGAGTTTGAATGAAAACAATGGAATTTGAATGAAAACAACAGAAGTGGAATGTACAGAACAGAGTTTGAATGAAAACAACGGAATTTGAATGAACAGAACAGAATTTGAATCAAAACAATGGAATTTGAATGAAAACAACAGAATTGGAATGTACAGAACAGAGTTTGAATGAAAACAACGGAATTTGAATGAAAACAATGGAATTTGAATGAAAACAACAGAATTGGAATGTACAGAACAGAGTTTGAATGAAAACAATAGAATTAGAATGTACAGAAAAGAGTTTGAATGAAAACAACGGAAATAGAATGTACAGAACAGAGTTTGAATGAAAACAACGGAATTAGATTGTACAGAATAGAATTTGAATCAAAACAATGGAATTTGAATGAAAACAACGGAATTTGAATGAAAACAACGGAATTAGAATGTACAGAACAGAGTTTGAATGAAAACAATGGAATTTGAATGAAAACAACAGAAGTGGAATGTACAGAACAGAGTTTGAATGAAAACAACAGAATTAGAATGTACAGAACAGAGTTTGAATGAAAACAACGGAAATAGAATGTACAGAACAGAATTTGAATCAAAACAGTGGAATGCGAATGAAAACAACGGAATTTGAATGAAAACAACGGAATTAGAATGTACAGAACGGAATTTGAATCAAAACAATGGAATTTTAATGAAAACAACGGAATTGGAATGTACAGAACAGAGTTTGAATGAAAACAATGGAATTTGAATGAAAACAACAGAAGTGGAATGTACAGAACAGAGTTTGAATGAAAACAATGAAATTTGAATGAAAACAACAGAAGTGGAATGTACAGAACAGAGTTTGAATGAAAACAACAGAATTGGAATGTACAGAACAGAGTTTGAATCAAAACAACGGAATTAGAATGTACAGAACAGAGTTTGAATGAAAACAATGGAATTTGAATGAAAACAACAGAAGTGGAATGTACAGAACAGAGTTTGAATGAAAACAACGGAATTTGAATGAAAACAACAGAATTGGAATGTACAGAACAGAGTTTGAATGAAAACAACAGAATTAGAATGTACAGAACAGAGTTTGAATGAAAACAATGGAATTTGAATGAAAACAACAGAAGTGGAATGTACAGAACAGAGTTTGAATGAAAACAACGGAATTTGAATGAACAGAACAGAATTTGAATCAAAACAATGGAATTTGAATGAAAACAACAGAATTGGAATGTACAGAACAGAGTTTGAATGAAAACAACAGAATTAGAATGTACAGAACAGAGTTTGAATCAAAACAACGGAATTAAAATTTACAGAACAGAGTTTGAATCAAAACAATGGAATTTGAATGAAAACAACAGAAGTGGAATGTACAGAACAGAGTTTGAATGAAAACAACGGAATTAGATTGTACAGAATAGAATTTGAATCAAAACAATGGAATTTGAATGAAAACAACAGAATTGGAATGTACAGAACAGAGTGTGAATGAAAACAACGGAATTAGAATGTACAGAACAGAATTTGAATCAAAACAGTGGAATTAGAATGAAAACAACAGAATTGGAATGTACAGAACAGAGTTTGAATGAAAACAACAGAATTAGAATGTACAGAACAGAGTTTGAATGAAAACAACGGAAATAGAATGTACAGAACAGAGTTTGAATGAAAACAACGGAATTAGATTGTACAGAATAGAATTTGAATGAAAACAATGGAATTTGAATGAAAACAACGGAATTTGAATGAAAACAATGGAATTAGAGTGTACAGAACAGTGTTTGAATGAAAACAATGGAATTTTAATGAAAACAACGGAATTGGAATGTACAGAACAGAATTTGAATGAAAACAACGGAATTAGAATGTAGAGAACAGAATTTGAATCAAAACAATGGAATTTGAATGAAAACAACAGAATTGGAATGAACAGAACAGAGTTTGAATGAAAACAGTGGAATTTGAATGAAAACAACAGAAGTGGAATGTACAGAACAGAGTTTGAATGAAAACAACGGAATTTAAATGAAAACAATGGAATTTGAATGAAAACAACAGAATTGGAATGTACAGAACAGAGTTTGAATGAAAACAACAGAATTAGAATGTACAGAACAGAGTTTGAATGAAAACAACGGAAATAGAATGTACAGAACAGAGTTTGAATGAAAACAACGGAATTAGATTGTACAGAATAGAATTTGAATCAAAACAATGGAATTTGAATGAAAACAACGGAATTTGAATGAAAACAATGGAATTAGAGTGTACAGAACAGTGTTTGAATGAAAACAATGGAATTTTAATGAAAACAACGGAATTTGAATGTACAGAACAGAATTTGAATGAAAACAACGGAATTAGAATGTAGAGAACAGAATTTGAATCAAAACAATGGAATTTGAATGAAAACAACAGAATTGGAATGAACAGAACAGAGTTTGAATGAAAACAGTGGAATTTGAATGAAAACAACAGAAGTGGAATGTACAGAACAGAGTTTGAATGAAAACAACAGAATTGGAATGTACAGAACAGAGTTTGAATCAAAACAACGGAATTAGAATGTACAGAACAGAGTTTGAATGAAAACAATGGAATTTGAATGAAAACAACAGAAGTGGAATGTACAGAACAGAGTTTGAATGAAAACAACGGAATTTGAATGAACAGAACAGAATTTGAATCAAAACAATGGAATTTGAATGAAAACAACAGAATTGGAATGTACAGAACAGAGTTTGAATGAAAACAACGGAATTTGAATGAAAACAATGGAATTTGAATGAAAACAACAGAATTGGAATGTACAGAACAGAGTTTGAATGAAAACAACAGAATTAGAATGTACAGAACAGAGTTTGAATGAAAACAACGGAAATAGAATGTACAGAACAGAGTTTGAATGAAAACAACGGAATTAGAGTGTACAGAATAGAATTTGAATCAAAACAATGGAATTTGAATGAAAACAACGGAATTTGAATGAAAACAACGGAATTAGAGTGTACAGAACAGAGTTTGAATAAAAACAACTGAAACAGAATGTACAGAACAGAATTTGAATCAAAACAGTGGAATTTGAATGAAAACAACGGAATTAGAATGAAAAAAACGGAATTAGAATGTACAGAACAGAGTTTGAATGAAAACAATGGAATTAGAATGTAGAGAACAGAGTTTGAATGAAAACAACAGAATTACAATGTACAGAACCGAGTTTGAATGAAAACAACGGAATTAGAATGTACAGAACAGAATTTGAATAAAAACAACTGAAACAGAATGTACAGAACAGAATTTGAATCAAAACAGTGGAATTTGAATGAAAACAACGGAATTAGAATGAAAAAAACGGAATTAGAATGTACAGAACAGAGTTTGAATGAAAACAATGGAATTAGAATGAAAAAAACGGAATTAGAATGTACAGAACAGAGTTTGAATGAAAACAACAGAATTACAATGTACAGAACCGAGTTTGAATGAAAACAACGGAATTAGAATGTACAGAACAGAGTTTGAATGAAAACAACGGAATTAGAATGTAGAGAACAGAATTTGAATCAAAACAATGGAATTTGAATGAAAACAACAGAATTGGAATGTACAGAACAGAGTTTGAATGAAAACAACGGAATTAGAATGAACAGAACAGAATTTGAATGAAAACAACGGAATTAGAAGGTACAGAACAGAGTTTGAATGAAAACAACTGAAGTAGAATGTACAGAACAGAATTTGAATGAAAACAACGGAATTAGAATGTACAGAACAGAGTTTGAATGAAAACAACGGAATTAGATTGTACAGAATAGAATTTGAATCAAAACAATGGAATTTGAATGAAAACAACAGAATTGGAATGTACAGAACAGAGTTTGAATGAAAACAACTGAAGTAGAATGTACAGAACAGAATTTGAATGAAAACAACGGAATTAGAATGTAGAGAACGGAATTTGAATGAAAACAATGGAATTTGAATGAAAACAACAGAAGTGGAATGTACAGACCAGAGTTTGAATGAAAACAACGGAATTTGAATGAACAGAACAGAATTTGCATCAAAACAATGGAATTTGAATCAAAACAGTGGAATTTGAATGAAAACAATAGAATTGGAATGTACAGAACAGAGTTTGAATGAAAACAACGGAATTTGAATGAAAACAATGGAATTTGAATGAAAACAACAGAATTGGAATGTACAGAACAGAGTTTGAATGAACAGAACAGAATTTGCATCAAAACAATGGAATTTGAATCAAAACAGTGGAATTTGAATGAAAACAACAGAATTGGAATGTACAGAACAGAGTTTGAATCAAAACAACGGAATTAAAATGTACAGAACAGAGTTTGAATGAAAACAATGGAATTTGAATGAAAACAACAGAAGTGGAATGTACAGAACAGAGTTTGAATGAAAACAACAGAATTAGAATGTACAGAACAGAGTTTGAATGAAAACAACGGAAATAGAATGTACACAACAGAGTTTGAATGAAAACAACGGAATTAGATTGTACAGAATAGAATTTGAATCAAAACAATGGAATTTGAATGAAAACAACAGAATTGGAATGTACAGAACAGAGTGTGAATGAAAACAACGGAATTAGAATGTACAGAACAGAATTTGAATCAAAACAGTGGAATGCGAATGAAAACAACGGAATTTGAATGAAAACAACGGAATTAGAATGTACAGAACGGAATTTGAATCAAAACAATGAAATTTTAATGAAAACAACGGAATTGGAATGTACAGAACAGAGTTTGAATCAAAACAACGGAATTAGAATGTACAGAACAGAGTTTGAATGAAAACAATGGAATTTGAATGAAAACAACAGAAGTGGAATGTACAGAACAGAGTTTGAATGAAAACAATGAAATTTGAATGAAAACAACAGAAGTGGAATGTACAGAACAGAGTTTGAATGAAAACAACAGAATTGGAATGTACAGAACAGAGTTTGAATCAAAACAACGGAATTAGAATGTACAGAACAGAGTTTGAATGAAAACAAGGGAATTTGAATGAAAACAACAGAAGTGGAATGTACAGAACAGAGTTTGAATGAAAACAACGGAATTTGAATGAACAGAGCAGAATTTGAATCAAAACAATGGAATTTGAATGAAAACAACAGAATTGGAATGTACAGAACAGAGTTTGAATGAAAACAACAGAATTAGAATGTACAGAACAGAGTTTGAATGAAAACAATGGAATTTGAATGAAAACAACAGAAGTGGAATGTACAGAACAGAGTTTGAATGAAAACAACGGAATTTGAATGAACAGAACAGAATTTGAATCAAAACAATGGAATTTGAATGAAAACAACAGAATTGGAATGTACAGAACAGAGTTTGAATGAACAGAACAGAATTTGCATCAAAACAATGGAATTTGAATCAAAACAGTGGAATTTGAATGAAAACAACAGAATTGGAATGTACAGAACAGAGTTTGAATCAAAACAATGGAATTAAAATGTACAGAACAGAGTTTGAATGAAAACAATGGAATTTGAATGAAAACAACAGAAGTGGAATGTACAGAACAGAGTTTGAATGAAAACAACAGAATTAGAATGTACAGAACAGAGTTTGAATGAAAACAACGGAAATAGAATGTACACAACAGAGTTTGAATGAAAACAACGGAATTAGATTGTACAGAATAGAATTTGAATCAAAACAATGGAATTTGAATGAAAACAACAGAATTGGAATGTACAGAACAGAGTGTGAATGAAAACAACGGAATTAGAATGTACAGAACAGAATTTGAATCAAAACAGTGGAATGCGAATGAAAACAACGGAATTTGAATGAAAACAACGGAATTAGAATGTACAGAACAGAGTTTGAATCAAAACAACGGAATTAGAATGTACTGAACAGAGTTTGAATGAAAACAATGGAATTTGAATGAAAACAACAGAAGTGGAATGTACAGAACAGAGTTTGAATGAAAACAATGAAATTTGAATGAAAACAACAGAAGTGGAATGTACAGAACAGAGTTTGAATGAAAACAACAGAATTGGAATGTACAGAACAGAGTTTGAATGAAAACAACGGAATTAGAATGTACAGAACAGAGTTTGAATGAAAACAATGGAATTTGAATGAAAACAACAGAAGTGGAATGTACAGAACAGAGTTTGAATGAAAACAACGGAATTTGAATGAACAGAACAGAATTTGAATCAAAACAATGGAATTTGAATGAAAACAACAGAATTGGAATGTACAGAACAGAGTTTGAATGAAAACAACGGAATTTGAATGAAAACAATGGAATTTGAATGAAAACAACAGAATTGGAATGTACAGAACAGAGTTTGAATGAAAACAATAGAATTAGAATGTACAGAAAAGAGTTTGAATGAAAACAACGGAAATAGAATGTACAGAACAGAGTTTGAATGAAAACAACGGAATTAGATTGTACAGAATAGAATTTGAATCAAAACAATGGAATTTGAATGAAAACAACGGAATTTGAATGAAAACAACGGAATTAGAATGTACAGAACAGAGTTTGAATGAAAACAATGGAATTTGAATGAAAACAACAGAAGTGGAATGTACAGAACAGAGTTTGAATGAAAACAACAGAATTAGAATGTACAGAACAGAGTTTGAATGAAAACAACGGAAATAGAATGTACAGAACAGAATTTGAATCAAAACAGTGGAATGCGAATGAAAACAACGGAATTTGAATGAAAACAACGGAATTAGAATGTACAGAACGGAATTTGAATCAAAACAATGGAATTTTAATGAAAACAACGGAATTGGAATGTACAGAACAGAGTTTGAATGAAAACAATGGAATTTGAATGAAAACAACAGAAGTGGAATGTACAGAACAGAGTTTGAATGAAAACAATGAAATTTGAATGAAAACAACAGAAGTGGAATGTACAGAACAGAGTTTGAATGAAAACAACAGAATTGGAATGTACAGAACAGAGTTTGAATCAAAACAACGGAATTAGAATGTACAGAACAGAGTTTGAATGAAAACAATGGAATTTGAATGAAAACAACAGAAGTGGAATGTACAGAACAGAGTTTGAATGAAAACAACGGAATTTGAATGAAAACAACAGAATTGGAATGTACAGAACAGAGTTTGAATGAAAACAACAGAATTAGAATGTACAGAACAGAGTTTGAATGAAAACAATGGAATTTGAATGAAAACAACAGAAGTGGAATGTACAGAACAGAGTTTGAATGAAAACAACGGAATTTGAATGAACAGAACAGAATTTGAATCAAAACAATGGAATTTGAATGAAAACAACAGAATTGGAATGTACAGAACAGAGTTTGAATGAAAACAACAGAATTAGAATGTACAGAACAGAGTTTGAATGAAAACAATGGAATTTGAATGAAAACAACAGAAGTGGAATGTACAGAACAGAGTTTGAATGAAAACAACGGAATTTGAATGAACAGAACAGAATTTGAATCAAAACAATGGAATTTGAATGAAAACAACAGAATTGGAATGTACAGAACAGAGTTTGAATGAAAACAACAGAATTAGAATGTACAGAACAGAGTTTGAATCAAAACAACGGAATTAAAATTTACAGAACAGAGTTTGAATCAAAACAATGGAATTTGAATGAAAACAACAGAAGTGGAATGTACAGAACAGAGTTTGAATGAAAACAACGGAATTAGATTGTACAGAATAGAATTTGAATCAAAACAATGGAATTTGAATGAAAACAACAGAATTGGAATGTACAGAACAGAGTGTGAATGAAAACAACGGAATTAGAATGTACAGAACAGAATTTGAATCAAAACAGTGGAATTAGAATGAAAACAACAGAATTGGAATGTACAGAACAGAGTTTGAATGAAAACAACAGAATTAGAATGTACAGAACAGAGTTTGAATGAAAACAACGGAAATAGAATGTACAGAACAGAGTTTGAATGAAAACAACGGAATTAGATTGTACAGAATAGAATTTGAATGAAAACAATGGAATTTGAATGAAAACAACGGAATTTGAATGAAAACAATGGAATTAGAGTGTACAGAACAGTGTTTGAATGAAAACAATGGAATTTTAATGAAAACAACGGAATTGGAATGTACAGAACAGAATTTGAATGAAAACAACGGAATTAGAATGTAGAGAACAGAATTTGAATCAAAACAATGGAATTTGAATGAAAACAACAGAATTGGAATGAACAGAACAGAGTTTGAATGAAAACAGTGGAATTTGAATGAAAACAACAGAAGTGGAATGTACAGAACAGAGTTTGAATGAAAACAACGGAATTTAAATGAAAACAATGGAATTTGAATGAAAACAACAGAATTGGAATGTACAGAACAGAGTTTGAATGAAAACAACAGAATTAGAATGTACAGAACAGAGTTTGAATGAAAACAACGGAAATAGAATGTACAGAACAGAGTTTGAATGAAAACAACGGAATTAGATTGTACAGAATAGAATTTGAATCAAAACAATGGAATTTGAATGAAAACAACGGAATTTGAATGAAAACAATGGAATTAGAGTGTACAGAACAGTGTTTGAATGAAAACAATGGAATTTTAATGAAAACAACGGAATTTGAATGTACAGAACAGAATTTGAATGAAAACAACGGAATTAGAATGTAGAGAACAGAATTTGAATCAAAACAATGGAATTTGAATGAAAACAACAGAATTGGAATGAACAGAACAGAGTTTGAATGAAAACAGTGGAATTTGAATGAAAACAACAGAAGTGGAATGTACAGAACAGAGTTTGAATGAAAACAACAGAATTGGAATGTACAGAACAGAGTTTGAATCAAAACAACGGAATTAGAATGTACAGAACAGAGTTTGAATGAAAACAATGGAATTTGAATGAAAACAACAGAAGTGGAATGTACAGAACAGAGTTTGAATGAAAACAACGGAATTTGAATGAACAGAACAGAATTTGAATCAAAACAATGGAATTTGAATGAAAACAACAGAATTGGAATGTACAGAACAGAGTTTGAATGAAAACAACGGAATTTGAATGAAAACAATGGAATTTGAATGAAAACAACAGAATTGGAATGTACAGAACAGAGTTTGAATGAAAACAACAGAATTAGAATGTACAGAACAGAGTTTGAATGAAAACAACGGAAATAGAATGTACAGAACAGAGTTTGAATGAAAACAACGGAATTAGAGTGTACAGAATAGAATTTGAATCAAAACAATGGAATTTGAATGAAAACAACGGAATTTGAATGAAAACAACGGAATTAGAGTGTACAGAACAGAGTTTGAATAAAAACAACTGAAACAGAATGTACAGAACAGAATTTGAATCAAAACAGTGGAATTTGAATGAAAACAACGGAATTAGAATGAAAAAAACGGAATTAGAATGTACAGAACAGAGTTTGAATGAAAACAATGGAATTAGAATGTAGAGAACAGAGTTTGAATGAAAACAACAGAATTACAATGTACAGAACCGAGTTTGAATGAAAACAACGGAATTAGAATGTACAGAACAGAATTTGAATAAAAACAACTGAAACAGAATGTACAGAACAGAATTTGAATCAAAACAGTGGAATTTGAATGAAAACAACGGAATTAGAATGAAAAAAACGGAATTAGAATGTACAGAACAGAGTTTGAATGAAAACAATGGAATTAGAATGAAAAAAACGGAATTAGAATGTACAGAACAGAGTTTGAATGAAAACAACAGAATTACAATGTACAGAACCGAGTTTGAATGAAAACAACGGAATTAGAATGTACAGAACAGAGTTTGAATGAAAACAACGGAATTAGAATGTAGAGAACAGAATTTGAATCAAAACAATGGAATTTGAATGAAAACAAC
This sequence comes from Aulonocara sp. 'chitande type north' Nkhata Bay, assembly GCF_057382095.1. Taxonomy (NCBI): domain Eukaryota; kingdom Metazoa; phylum Chordata; class Actinopteri; order Cichliformes; family Cichlidae; genus Aulonocara; species Aulonocara sp. 'chitande type north' Nkhata Bay. The sequence goes on from NC_141360.1 coordinate 9,498,240, forward strand.
AGAATTGGAATGTACAGAACAGAGTTTGAATGAAAACAACGGAATTAGAATGAACAGAACAGAATTTGAATGAAAACAACGGAATTAGAAGGTACAGAACAGAGTTTGAATGAAAACAACTGAAGTAGAATGTACAGAACAGAATTTGAATGAAAACAACGGAATTAGAATGTACAGAACAGAGTTTGAATGAAAACAACGGAATTAGATTGTACAGAATAGAATTTGAATGAAAACAATGGAATTTGAATGAAAACAACAGAATTGGAATGTACAGAACAGAGTTTGAATGAAAACAACTGAAGTAGAATGTACAGAACAGAATTTGAATGAAAACAACGGAATTAGAATGTAGAGAACGGAATTTGAATGAAAACAATGGAATTTGAATGAAAACAACAGAAGTGGAATGTACAGACCAGAGTTTGAATGAAAACAACGGAATTTGAATGAACAGAACAGAATTTGCATCAAAACAATGGAATTTGAATCAAAACAGTGGAATTTGAATGAAAACAATAGAATTGGAATGTACAGAACAGAGTTTGAATGAAAACAACGGAATTTGAATGAAAACAATGGAATTTGAATGAAAACAACAGAATTGGAATGTACAGAACAGAGTTTGAATGAACAGAACAGAATTTGCATCAAAACAATGGAATTTGAATCAAAACAGTGGAATTTGAATGAAAACAACAGAATTGGAATGTACAGAACAGAGTTTGAATCAAAACAACGGAATTAAAATGTACAGAACAGAGTTTGAATGAAAACAATGGAATTTGAATGAAAACAACAGAAGTGGAATGTACAGAACAGAGTTTGAATGAAAACAACAGAATTAGAATGTACAGAACAGAGTTTGAATGAAAACAACGGAAATAGAATGTACAGAACAGAGTTTGAATGAAAACAACGGAATTAGATTGTACAGAATAGAATTTGAATCAAAACAATGGAATTTGAATGAAAACAACAGAATTGGAATGTACAGAACAGAGTGTGAATGAAAACAACGGAATTAGAATGTACAGAACAGAATTTGAATCAAAACAGTGGAATGCGAATGAAAACAACGGAATTTGAATGAAAACAACGGAATTAGAATGTACAGAACAGAGTTTGAATCAAAACAACGGAATTAGAATGTACTGAACAGAGTTTGAATGAAAACAATGGAATTTGAATGAAAACAACAGAAGTGGAATGTACAGAACAGAGTTTGAATGAAAACAATGAAATTTGAATGAAAACAACAGAAGTGGAATGTACAGAACAGAGTTTGAATGAAAACAACAGAACTGGAATGTACAGAACAGAGTTTGAATGAAAACAACGGAATTAGAATGTACAGAACAGAGTTTGAATGAAAACAATGGAATTTGAATGAAAACAACAGAAGTGGAATGTACAGAACAGAGTTTGAATGAAAACAACGGAATTTGAATGAACAGAACAGAATTTGAATCAAAACAATGGAATTTGAATGAAAACAACAGAATTGGAATGTACAGAACAGAGTTTGAATGAAAACAACGGAATTTGAATGAAAACAATGGAATTTGAATGAAAACAACAGAATTGGAATGTACAGAACAGAGTTTGAATGAAAACAATAGAATTAGAATGTACAGAAAAGAGTTTGAATGAAAACAACGGAAATAGAATGTACAGAACAGAGTTTGAATGAAAACAACGGAATTAGATTGTACAGAATAGAATTTGAATCAAAACAATGGAATTTGAATGAAAACAACGGAATTTGAATGAAAACAACGGAATTAGAATGTACAGAACAGAGTTTGAATGAAAACAATGGAATTTGAATGAAAACAACAGAAGTGGAATGTACAGAACAGAGTTTGAATGAAAACAACAGAATTAGAATGTACAGAACAGAATTTGAATCAAAACAGTGGAATGCGAATGAAAACAACGGAATTTGAATGAAAACAACGGAATTAGAATGTACAGAACGGAATTTGAATCAAAACAATGGAATTTTAATGAAAACAACGGAATTGGAATGTACAGAACAGAGTTTGAATGAAAACAATGGAATTTGAATGAAAACAACAGAAGTGGAATGTACAGAACAGAGTTTGAATGAAAACAATGAAATTTGAATGAAAACAACAGAAGTGGAATGTACAGAACAGAGTTTGAATGAAAACAACAGAATTGGAATGTACAGAACAGAGTTTGAATCAAAACAACGGAATTAGAATGTACAGAACAGAGTTTGAATGAAAACAATGGAATTTGAATGAAAACAACAGAAGTGGAATGTACAGAACAGAGTTTGAATGAAAACAACGGAATTTGAATGAAAACAACAGAATTGGAATGTACAGAACAGAGTTTGAATGAAAACAACAGAATTAGAATGTACAGAACAGAGTTTGAATGAAAACAATGGAATTTGAATGAAAACAACAGAAGTGGAATGTACAGAACAGAGTTTGAATGAAAACAACGGAATTTGAATGAACAGAACAGAATTTGAATCAAAACAATGGAATTTGAATGAAAACAACAGAATTGGAATGTACAGAACAGAGTTTGAATGAAAACAACAGAATTAGAATGTACAGAACAGAGTTTGAATGAAAACAATGGAATTTGAATGAAAACAACAGAAGTGGAATGTACAGAACAGAGTTTGAATGAAAACAACGGAATTTGAATGAACAGAACAGAATTTGAATCAAAACAATGGAATTTGAATGAAAACAACAGAATTGGAATGTACAGAACAGAGTTTGAATGAAAACAACAGAATTAGAATGTACAGAACAGAGTTTGAATCAAAACAACGGAATTAAAATTTACAGAACAGAGTTTGAATCAAAACAATGGAATTTGAATGAAAACAACAGAAGTGGAATGTACAGAACAGAGTTTGAATGAAAACAACAGAATTAGAATGTACAGAACAGAGTTTGAATGAAAACAACGGAAATAGAATGTACAGAACAGAGTTTGAATGAAAACAACGGAATTAGATTGTACAGAATAGAATTTGAATCAAAACAATGGAATTTGAATGAAAACAACGGAATTTGAATGAAAACAACGGAATTGGAATGTACAGAACAGAATTTGAATGAAAACAACGGAATTAGAATGTAGAGAACAGAATTTGAATCAAAACAATGGAATTTGAATGAAAACAACAGAATTGGAATGAACAGAACAGAGTTTGAATGAAAACAGTGGAATTTGAATGAAAACAACAGAAGTGGAATGTACAGAACAGAGTTTGAATGAAAACAACGGAATTTAAATGAAAACAATGGAATTTGAATGAAAACAACAGAATTGGAATGTACAGAACAGAGTTTGAATGAAAACAACAGAATTAGAATGTACAGAACAGAGTTTGAATGAAAACAACGGAAATAGAATGTACAGAACAGAGTTTGAATGAAAACAACGGAATTAGATTGTACAGAATAGAATTTGAATCAAAACAATGGAATTTGAATGAAAACAACAGAATTGGAATGTACAGAACAGAGTGTGAATGAAAACAACGGAATTAGAATGTACAGAACAGAATTTGAATCAAAACAGTGGAATTAGAATGAAAACAACAGAAGTGGAATGTACAGAACAGAGTTTGAATGAAAACAACAGAATTAGAATGTACAGAACAGAGTTTGAATGAAAACAACGGAAATAGAATGTACAGAACAGAGTTTGAATGAAAACAACGGAATTAGATTGTACAGAATAGAATTTGAATCAAAACAATGGAATTTGAATGAAAACAACGGAATTTGAATGAAAACAACGGAATTGGAATGTACAGAACAGAATTTGAATGAAAACAACGGAATTAGAATGTAGAGAACAGAATTTGAATCAAAACAATGGAATTTGAATGAAAACAACAGAATTGGAATGAACAGAACAGAGTTTGAATGAAAACAGTGGAATTTGAATGAAAACAACAGAAGTGGAATGTACAGAACAGAGTTTGAATGAAAACAACGGAATTTAAATGAAAACAATGGAATTTGAATGAAAACAACAGAATTGGAATGTACAGAACAGAGTTTGAATGAAAACAACAGAATTAGAATGTACAGAACAGAGTTTGAATGAAAACAACGGAAATAGAATGTACAGAACAGAGTTTGAATGAAAACAACGGAATTAGATTGTACAGAATAGAATTTGAATCAAAACAATGGAATTTGAATGAAAACAACAGAATTGGAATGTACAGAACAGAGTGTGAATGAAAACAACGGAATTAGAATGTACAGAACAGAATTTGAATCAAAACAGTGGAATTAGAATGAAAACAACAGAATTGGAATGTACAGAACAGAGTTTGAATGAAAACAACAGAATTAGAATGTACAGAACAGAGTTTGAATGAAAACAACGGAAATAGAATGTACAGAACAGAGTTTGAATGAAAACAACGGAATTAGATTGTACAGAATAGAATTTGAATCAAAACAATGGAATTTGAATGAAAACAACGGAATTTGAATGAAAACAATGGAATTAGAGTGTACAGAACAGTGTTTGAATGAAAACAATGGAATTTTAATGAAAACAACGGAATTTGAATGTACAGAACAGAATTTGAATGAAAACAACGGAATTAGAATGTAGAGAACAGAATTTGAATCAAAACAATGGAATTTGAATGAAAACAACAGAATTGGAATGAACAGAACAGAGTTTGAATGAAAACAGTGGAATTTGAATGAAAACAACAGAAGTGGAATGTACAGAACAGAGTTTGAATGAAAACAACAGAATTGGAATGTACAGAACAGAGTTTGAATCAAAACAACGGAATTAGAATGTACAGAACAGAGTTTGAATGAAAACAATGGAATTTGAATGAAAACAACAGAAGTGGAATGTACAGAACAGAGTTTGAATGAAAACAACGGAATTTGAATGAACAGAACAGAATTTGAATCAAAACAATGGAATTTGAATGAAAACAACAGAATTGGAATGTACAGAACAGAGTTTGAATGAAAACAACGGAATTTGAATGAAAACAATGGAATTTTAATGAAAACAACAGAATTGGAATGTACAGAACAGAGTTTGAATGAAAACAACAGAATTAGAATGTACAGAACAGAGTTTGAATGAAAACAACGGAAATAGAATGTACAGAACAGAGTTTGAATGAAAACAACGGAATTAGAGTGTACAGAATAGAATTTGAATCAAAACAATGGAATTTGAATGAAAACAACGGAATTTGAATGAAAACAACGGAATTAGAGTGTACAGAACAGAGTTTGAATAAAAACAACTGAAACAGAATGTACAGAACAGAATTTGAATCAAAACAGTGGAATTTGAATGAAAACAACGGAATTAGAATGAAAAAAACGGAATTAGAATGTACAGAACAGAGTTTGAATGAAAACAATGGAATTAGAATGTAGAGAACAGAGTTTGAATGAAAACAACAGAATTACAATGTACAGAACCGAGTTTGAATGAAAACAACGGAATTAGAATGTACAGAACAGAATTTGAATGAAAACAACTGAAACAGAATGTACAGAACAGAATTTGAATCAAAACAGTGGAATTTGAATGAAAACAACGGAATTAGAATGAAAAAAACGGAATTAGAATGTACAGAACAGAGTTTGAATGAAAACAATGGAATTAGAATGTAGAGAACAGAGTTTGAATGAAAACAACAGAATTACAATGTACAGAACCGAGTTTGAATGAAAACAACGGAATTAGAATGTACAGAACAGAGTTTGAATGAAAACTACGGAATTAGAATGTAGAGAACAGAATTTGAATCAAAACAATGGAATTTGAATGAAAACAACAGAATTGGAATGTACAGAACAGAGTTTGAATGAAAACAACGGAATTAGAATGAACAGAACAGAATTTGAATGAAAACAACGGAATTAGAAGGTACAGAACAGAGTTTGAATGAAAACAACTGAAGTAGAATGTACAGAACAGAATTTGAATGAAAACAACGGAATTAGAATGTACAGAACAGAGTTTGAATGAAAACAACGGAATTAGATTGTACAGAATAGAATTTGAATGAAAACAATGGAATTTGAATGAAAACAACAGAATTGGAATGTACAGAACAGAGTTTGAATGAAAACAACTGAAGTAGAATGTACAGAACAGAATTTGAATGAAAACAACGGAATTAGAATGTAGAGAACGGAATTTGAATGAAAACAATGGAATTTGAATGAAAACAACAGAAGTGGAATGTACAGACCAGAGTTTGAATGAAAACAACGGAATTTGAATGAACAGAACAGAATTTGCATCAAAACAATGGAATTTGAATCAAAACAGTGGAATTTGAATGAAAACAATAGAATTGGAATGTACAGAACAGAGTTTGAATGAAAACAACGGAATTTGAATGAAAACAATGGAATTTGAATGAAAACAACAGAATTGGAATGTACAGAACAGAGTTTGAATGAACAGAACAGAATTTGCATCAAAACAATGGAATTTGAATCAAAACAGTGGAATTTGAATGAAAACAACAGAATTGGAATGTACAGAACAGAGTTTGAATCAAAACAACGGAATTAAAATGTACAGAACAGAGTTTGAATGAAAACAATGGAATTTGAATGAAAACAACAGAAGTGGAATGTACAGAACAGAGTTTGAATGAAAACAACAGAATTAGAATGTACAGAACAGAGTTTGAATGAAAACAACGGAAATAGAATGTACACAACAGAGTTTGAATGAAAACAACGGAATTAGATTGTACAGAATAGAATTTGAATCAAAACAATGGAATTTGAATGAAAACAACAGAATTGGAATGTACAGAACAGAGTGTGAATGAAAACAACGGAATTAGAATGTACAGAACAGAATTTGAATCAAAACAGTGGAATGCGAATGAAAACAACGGAATTTGAATGAAAACAACGGAATTAGAATGTACAGAACGGAATTTGAATCAAAACAATGAAATTTTAATGAAAACAACGGAATTGGAATGTACAGAACAGAGTTTGAATCAAAACAACGGAATTAGAATGTACAGAACAGAGTTTGAATGAAAACAATGGAATTTGAATGAAAACAACAGAAGTGGAATGTACAGAACAGAGTTTGAATGAAAACAATGAAATTTGAATGAAAACAACAGAAGTGGAATGTACAGAACCGAGTTTGAATGAAAACAACGGAATTAGAATGTACAGAACAGAGTTTGAATCAAAACAACGGAATTTGAATGAACAGAGCAGAATTTGAATCAAAACAATGGAATTTGAATGAAAACAACAGAATTGGAATGTACAGAACAGAGTTTGAATGAAAACAACAGAATTAGAATGTACAGAACAGAGTTTGAATGAAAACAATGGAATTTGAATGAAAACAACAGAAGTGGAATGTACAGAACAGAGTTTGAATGAAAACAACGGAATTTGAATGAACAGAACAGAATTTGAATCAAAACAATGGAATTTGAATGAAAACAACAGAATTGGAATGTACAGAACAGAGTTTGAATGAAAACAACAGAATTAGAATGTACAGAACAGAGTTTGAATCAAAACAACGGAATTAAAATTTACAGAACAGAGTTTGAATGAAAACAATGGAATTTGAATGAAAACAACAGAAGTGGAATGTACAGAACAGAGTTTGAATGAAAACAACAGAATTAGAATGTACAGAACAGAGTTTGAATGAAAACAACGGAAATAGAATGTACAGAACAGAGTTTGAATGAAAACAACGGAATTAGATTGTACAGAATAGAATTTGAATCAAAACAATGGAATTTGAATGAAAACAACAGAATTGGAATGTACAGAACAGAGTGTGAATGAAAACAACGGAATTAGAATGTACAGAACAGAATTTGAATCAAAACAGTGGAATTAGAATGAAAACAACAGAATTGGAATGTACAGAACAGAGTTTGAATGAAAACAACAGAATTAGAATGTACAGAACAGAGTTTGAATGAAAACAACGGAAAGAGAATGTACAGAACAGAGTTTGAATGAAAACAACAGAATTAGATTGTACAGAATAGAATTTGAATCAAAACAATGGAATTTGAATGAAAACAACGGAATTTGAATGAAAACAATGGAATTAGAGTGTACAGAACAGTGTTTGAATGAAAACAATGGAATTTTAATGAAAACAACGGAATTGGAATGTACAGAACAGAATTTGAATGAAAACAACGGAATTAGAATGTAGAGAACAGAATTTGAATCAAAACAATGGAATTTGAATGAAAACAACAGAATTGGAATGAACAGAACAGAGTTTGAATGAAAACAGTGGAATTTGAATGAAAACAACAGAAGTGGAATGTACAGAACAGAGTTTGAATGAAAACAACGGAATTTGAATGAAAACAATGGAATTTGAATGAAAACAACAGAATTGGAATGTACAGAACAGAGTTTGAATGAAAACAACAGAATTAGAATGTACAGAACAGAGTTTGAATGAAAACAACGGAAATAGAATGTACAGAACAGAGTTTGAATGAAAACAACGGAATTAGATTGTACAGAATAGAATTTGAATCAAAACAATGGAATTTGAATGAAAACAACGGAATTTGAATGAAAACAACGGAATTAGAGTGTACAGAACAGAGTTTGAATGAAAACCACTCAAGTAGAATGTACAGAACAGAATTTGAATAAAAACAACTGAAGCAGAATGTACAGAACAGAATTTGAATCAAAACAGTGGAATTTGAATGAAAACAACGGAATTAGAATGAAAAAAACGGAATTAGAATGTACAGAACAGAGTTTGAATGAAAACAATGGAATTAGAATGTAGAGAACAGAGTTTGAATGAAAACAACAGAATTACAATGTACAGAACCGAGTTTGAATGAAAACAACGGAATTAGAATGTACAGAACAGAGTTTGAATGAAAACAACGGAATTAGAATGTAGAGAACAGAATTTGAATCAAAACAATGGAATTTGAATGAAAACAACAGAATTGGAATGTACAGAACAGAGTTTGAATGAAAACAACGGAATTAGAATGAACAGAACAGAATTTGAATGAAAACAACGGAATTAGAATGTACAGAACAGAGTTTGAATGAAAACAACAGAATTAGAATGTACAGAACAGAGTTTGAATGAAAACAACGGAAATAGAATGTACAGAACAGAGTTTGAATGAAAACAACGGAATTAGATTGTACAGAATAGAATTTGAATCAAAACAATGGAATTTGAATGAAAACAACAGAATTGGAATGTACAGAACAGAGTGTGAATGAAAACAACGGAATTAGAATGTACAGAACAGAATTTGAATCAAAACAGTGGAATGCGAATGAAAACAACGGAATTTGAATGAAAACAACGGAATTAGAATGTACAGAACGGAATTTGAATCAAAACAATGGAATTTTAATGAAAACAACGGAATTGGAATGTAAAGAACAGAGTTTGAATCAAAACAACGGAATTAGAATGTACAGAACAGATTTTGAATGAAAACAATGGAATTTGAATGAAAACAACAGAAGTGGAATGTACAGAACAGAGTTTGAATGAAAACAATGAAATTTGAATGAAAACAACAGAAGTGGAATGTACAGAACAGAGTTTGAATGAAAACAACAGAATTGGAATGTACAGAACAGAGTTTGAATCAAAACAACGGAATTAGAATGTACAGAACAGAGTTTGAATGAAAACAATGGAATTTGAATGAAAACAACAGAATTGGAATGTACAGAACAGAGTTTGAATGAAAACAACGGAATTAGAATGAACAGAACAGAATTTGAATGAAAACAACGGAATTAGAATGTACAGAACAGAGTTTGAATGAAAACAACTGAAGTAGAATGTACAGAACAGAATTTGAATGAAAACAACGGAATTAGAATGTACAGAACAGAGTTTGAATGAAAACAACGGAATTAGATTGTACAGAATAGAATTTGAATGAAAACAATGGAATTTGAATGAAAACAACAGAATTGGAATGTACAGAACAGAGTTTGAATGAAAACAACTGAAGTAGAATGTACAGAACAGAATTTGAATGAAAACAACGGAATTAGAATGTAGAGAACGGAATTTGAATCAAAACAATGGAATTTGAATGAAAACAACAGAAGTGGAATGTACAGACCAGAGTTTGAATGAAAACAATGGAATTTGAATGAACAGAACAGAGTTTGAATGAAAACAACGGAATTAGAATGAACAGAACAGAATTTGAATGAAAACAACGGAATTAGAATGTACAGAACAGAGTTTGAATGAAAACTACTGAAGTAGAATGTACAGAACAGAATTTGAATGAAAACAACGGAATTAGAATGTACAGAACAGAGTTTGAATGAAAACAACGGAATTAGATTGTACAGAATAGAATTTGAATGAAAACAATGGAATTTGAATGAAAACAACAGAATTGGAATGTACAGAACAGAGTTTGAATGAAAACAACTGAAGTAGAATGTACAGAACAGAATTTGAATGAAAACAACGGAATTAGAATGTAGAGAACGGAATTTGAATCAAAACAATGGAATTTGAATGAAAACAACAGAAGTGGAATGTACAGACCAGAGTTTGAATGAAAACAATGGAATTTGAATGAACAGAACAGAATTTGCATCAAAACAATGGAATTTGAATCAAAACAGTGGAATTTGAATGAAAACAACAGAATTTGAATGTACAGAACAGAGTTTGAATGAAAACAACGGAATTTGAATGAAAACAATGGAATTTGAATGAAAACAACAGAATTGGAATGTACAGAACAGAGTTTGAATGAACAGAACAGAATTTGCATCAAAACAATGGAATTTGAATCAAAACAGTGGAATTTGAATGAAAACAACAGAATTGGAATGTACAGAACAGAGTTTGAATCAAAACAACGGAATTAAAATGTACAGAACAGAGTTTGAATGAAAACAATGGAATTTGAATGAAAACAACAGAAGTGGAATGTACAGAACAGAGTTTGAATGAAAACAACAGAATTAGAATGTACAGAACAGAGTTTGAATGAAAACAACGGAAATAGAATGTACAGAACAGAGTTTGAATGAAAACAACGGAATTAGATTGTACAGAATAGAATTTGAATCAAAACAATGGAATTTGAATGAAAACAACAGAATTGGAATGTACAGAACAGAGTGTGAATGAAAACAACGGAATTAGAATGTACAGAACAGAATTTGAATCAAAACAGTGGAATGCGAATGAAAACAACGGAATTTGAATGAAAACAACGGAATTAGAATGTACAGAACGGAATTTGAATCAAAACAATGGAATTTTAATGAAAACAACGGAATTGGAATGTACAGAACAGAGTTTGAATCAAAACAACGGAATTAGAATGTACAGAACAGATTTTGAATGAAAACAATGGAATTTGAATGAAAACAACAGAAGTGGAATGTACAGAACAGAGTTTGAATGAAAACAATGAAATTTGAATGAAAACAACAGAAGTGGAATGTACAGAACAGAGTTTGAATGAAAACAACAGAATTGGAATGTACAGAACAGAGTTTGAATCAAAACAACGGAATTAGAATGTACAGAACAGAGTTTGAATGAAAACAATGGAATTTGAATGAAAACAACAGAAGTGGAATGTACAGAACAGAGTTTGAATGAAAACAACGGAATTTGAATGAACAGAACAGAATTTGAATCAAAACAATGGAATTTGAATGAAAACAACAGAATTGGAATGTACAGAACAGAGTTTGAATGAAAACAACAGAATTAGAATGTACAGAACAGAGTTTGAATGAAAACAACGGAAATAGAATGTACAGAACAGAGTTTGAATGAAAACAACGGAATTAGATTGTACAGAATAGAATTTGAATCAAAACAATGGAATTTGAATGAAAACAACGGAATTTGAATGAAAACAACGGAATTAGAGTGTACAGAACAGAGTTTGAATGAAAACCACTCAAGTAGAATGTACAGAACAGAATTTGAATAAAAACAACTGAAACAGAATGTACAGAACAGAATTTGAATCAAAACAGTGGAATTTGAATGAAAACAACGGAATTAGAATGAAAAAAACGGAATTAGAATGTACAGAACAGAGTTTGAATGAAAACAATGGAATTAGAATGTAGAGAACAGAGTTTGAATGAAAACAACAGAATTACAATGTACAGAACCGAGTTTGAATGAAAACAACGGAATTAGAATGTACAGAACAGAGTTTGAATGAAAACAACGGAATTAGAATGTAGAGAACAGAATTTGAATCAAAACAATGGAATTTGAATGAAAACAACAGAATTGGAATGTACAGAACAGAGTTTGAATGAAAACAACGGAATTAGAATGAACAGAACAGAATTTGAATGAAAAAAACGGAATTAGAAGGTACAGAACAGAGTTTGAATGAAAACAACTGAAGTAGAATGTACAGAACAGAATTTGAATGAAAACAACGGAATTAGAATGTACAGAACAGAGTTTGAATGAAAACAACGGAATTAGATTGTACAGAATAGAATTTGAATGAAAACAATGGGATTTGAATGAAAACAACAGAATTGGAATGTACAGAACAGAGTTTGAATGAAAACAACTGAAGTAGAATGTACAGAACAGAATTTGAATGAAAACAACGGAATTAGAATGTAGAGAACGGAATTTGAATGAAAACAATGGAATTTGAATGAAAACAACAGAAGTGGAATGTACAGAACAGAGTTTGAATGAAAACAACGGAATTTGAATGAACAGAACAGAATTTGAATCAAAACAATGGAATTTGAATGAAAACAACAGAATTGGAATGTACAGAACAGAGTTTGAATGAAAACAACGGAATTTGAATGAAAACAATGGAATTTGAATGAAAACAACAGAATTGGAATGTACAGAACAGAGTTTGAATGAAAACAACAGAATTAGAATGTACAGAACAGAGTTTGAATGAAAACAACGGAAATAGAATGTACAGAACAGAGTTTGAATGAAAACAACGGAATTAGAGTGTACAGAATAGAATTTGAATCAAAACAATGGAATTTGAATGACAACAACGGAATTTGAATGAAAACAACGGAATTAGAGTGTACAGAACAGAGTTTGAATGAAAACCACTCAAGTAGAATGTACAGAACAGAATTTGAATAAAAACAACTGAAACAGAATGTACAGAACAGAATTTGAATCAAAACAGTGGAATTTGAATGAAAACAACGGAATTAGAATGAAAAAAACGGAATTAGAATGTACAGAACAGAGTTTGAATGAAAACAACGGAATTAGAATGTACAGAACAGAGTTTGAATGAAAACAACGGAATTAGAATGTAGAGAACAGAATTTGAATCAAAACAATGGAATTTGAATGAAAACAACAGAATTGGAATGTACAGAACAGAGTTTGAATGAAAACAACGGAATTAGAATGAACAGAACAGAATTTGAATGAAAACAACGGAATTAGAAGGTACAGAACAGAGTTTGAATGAAAACAACAGAAGTGGAATGTACAGACCAGAGTTTGAATGAAAACAACGGAATTTGAATGAACAGAACAGAATTTGCATCAAAACAATGGAATTTGAATCAAAACAGTGGAATTTGAATGAAAACAATAGAATTGGAATGTACAGAACAGAGTTTGAATGAAAACAACGGAATTTGAATGAAAACAATGGAATTTGAATGAAAACAACAGAATTGGAATGTACAGAACAGAGTTTGAATGAACAGAACAGAATTTGCATCAAAACAATGGAATTTGAATCAAAACAGTGGAATTTGAATGAAAACAACAGAAGTGGAATGTACAGAACAGAGTTTGAATGAAAACAACAGAATTAGAATGTACAGAACAGAGTTTGAATGAAAACAACGGAAATAGAATGTACACAACAGAGTTTGAATGAAAACAACGGAATTAGATTGTACAGAATAGAATTTGAATCAAAACAATGGAATTTGAATGAAAACAACAGAATTGGAATGTACAGAACAGAGTGTGAATGAAAACAACGGAATTAGAATGTACAGAACAGAATTTGAATCAAAACAGTGGAATGCGAATGAAAACAACGGAATTTGAATGAAAACAACGGAATTAGAATGTACAGAACGGAATTTGAATCAAAACAATGAAATTTTAATGAAAACAACGGAATTGGAATGTACAGAACAGAGTTTGAATCAAAACAACGGAATTAGAATGTACAGAACAGAGTTTGAATGAAAACAATGGAATTTGAATGAAAACAACAGAAGTGGAATGTACAGAACAGAGTTTGAATGAAAACAATGAAATTTGAATGAAAACAACAGAAGTGGAATGTACAGAACAGAGTTTGAATGAAAACAACAGAATTGGAATGTACAGAACAGAGTTTGAATCAAAACAACGGAATTAGAATGTACAGAACAGAGTTTGAATGAAAACAAGGGAATTTGAATGAAAACAACAGAAGTGGAATGTACAGAACAGAGTTTGAATGAAAACAACGGAATTTGAATGAACAGAGCAGAATTTGAATCAAAACAATGGAATTTGAATGAAAACAACAGAATTGGAATGTACAGAACAGAGTTTGAATGAAAACAACAGAATTAGAATGTACAGAACAGAGTTTGAATGAAAACAATGGAATTTGAATGAAAACAACAGAAGTGGAATGTACAGAACAGAGTTTGAATGAAAACAACGGAATTTGAATGAACAGAACAGAATTTGAATCAAAACAATGGAATTTGAATGAAAACAACAGAATTGGAATGTACAGAACAGAGTTTGAATGAAAACAACAGAATTAGAATGGACAGAACAGAGTTTGAATCAAAACAACGGAATTACAATTTACAGAACAGAGTTTGAATGAAAACAATGGAATTTGAATGAAAACAACAGAAGTGGAATGTACAGAACAGAGTTTGAATGAAAACAACAGAATTAGAATGTACAGAACAGAGTTTGAATGAAAACAACGGAAATAGAATGTACAGAACAGAGTTTGAATGAAAACAACGGAATTAGATTGTACAGAATAGAATTTGAATCAAAACAATGGAATTTGAATGAAAACAACAGAATTGGAATGTACAGAACAGAGTGTGAATGAAAACAACGGAATTAGAATGTACAGAACAGAATTTGAATCAAAACAGTGGAATGCGAATGAAAACAACGGAATTTGAATGAAAACAACGGAATTAGAATGTACAGAACGGAATTTGAATCAAAACAATGGAATTTTAATGAAAACAACGGAATTGGAATGTACAGAACAGAGTTTGAATCAAAACAACGGAATTAGAATGTACAGAACAGATTTTGAATGAAAACAATGGAATTTGAATGAAAACAACAGAAGTGGAATGTACAGAACAGAGTTTGAATGAAAACAATGAAATTTGAATCAAAACAACGGAATTAGAATGTACAGAACAGAGTTTGAATGAAAACAATGGAATTTGAATGAAAACAACAGAATTGGAATGTACAGAACAGAGTTTGAATGAAAACAACGGAATTAGAATGAACAGAACCGAGTTTGAATGAAAACAACGGAATTTGAATCAAAACAGTGGAATTTGAATGAAAACAACAGAATTTGAATGTACAGAACAGAGTTTGAATGAAAACAACGGAATTTGAATGAAAACAATGGAATTTGAATGAAAACAACAGAATTGGAATGTACAGAACAGAGTTTGAATGAACAGAACAGAATTTGCATCAAAACAATGGAATTTGAATCAAAACAGTGGAATTTGAATGAAAACAACAGAATTGGAATGTACAGAACAGAGTTTGAATCAAAACAACGGAATTAAAATGTACAGAACAGAGTTTGAATGAAAACAATGGAATTTGAATGAAAACAACAGAAGTGGAATGTACAGAACAGAGTTTGAATGAAAACAACAGAATTAGAATGTACAGAACAGAGTTTGAATGAAAACAACGGAAATAGAATGTACAGAACAGAGTTTGAATGAAAACAACGGAATTAGATTGTACAGAATAGAATTTGAATCAAAACAATGGAATTTGAATGAAAACAACAGAATTGGAATGTACAGAACAGAGTGTGAATGAAAACAACGGAATTAGAATGTACAGAACAGAATTTGAATCAAAACAGTGGAATGCGAATGAAAACAACGGAATTTGAATGAAAACAACGGAATTAGAATGTACAGAACGGAATTTGAATCAAAACAATGGAATTTTAATGAAAACAACGGAATTGGAATGTACAGAACAGAGTTTGAATCAAAACAACGGAATTAGAATGTACAGAACAGATTTTGAATGAAAACAATGGAATTTGAATGAAAACAACAGAAGTGGAATGTACAGAACAGAGTTTGAATGAAAACAATGAAATTTGAATCAAAACAACGGAATTAGAATGTACAGAACAGAGTTTGAATGAAAACAATGGAATTTGAATGAAAACAACAGAATTGGAATGTACAGAACAGAGTTTGAATGAAAACAACGGAATTAGAATGAACAGAACCGAGTTTGAATGAAAACAACGGAATTAGAATGTACAGAACAGATTTTGAATGAAAACAATGGAATTTGAATGAAAACAACAGAAGTGGAATGTACAGAACAGAGTTTGAATGAAAACAATGAAATTTGAATGAAAACAACAGAAGTGGAATGTACAGAACAGAGTTTGAATGAAAACAACAGAATTGGAATGTACAGAACAGAGTTTGAATCAAAACAACGGAATTAGAATGTACAGAACAGAGTTTGAATGAAAACAATGGAATTTGAATGAAAACAACAGAAGTGGAATGTACAGAACAGAGTTTGAATGAAAACAACGGAATTTGAATGAACAGAACAGAATTTGAATCAAAACAATGGAATTTGAATGAAAACAACAGAATTGGAATGTACAGAACAGAGTTTGAATGAAAACAACGGAATTTGAATGAAAACAATGGAATTTGAATGAAAACAACAGAATTGGAATGTACAGAACAGAGTTTGAATGAAAACAACAGAATTAGAATGTACAGAACAGAGTTTGAATGAAAACAACGGAAATAGAATGTACAGAACAGAGTTTGAATGAAAACAACGGAATTAGATTGTACAGAATAGAATTTGAATCAAAACAATGGAATTTGAATGAAAACAACGGAATTTGAATGAAAACAACGGAATTAGAGTGTACAGAACAGAGTTTGAATGAAAACCACTCAAGTAGAATGTACAGAACAGAATTTGAATAAAAACAACTGAAACAGAATGTACAGAACAGAATTTGAATCAAAACAGTGGAATTTGAATGAAAACAACGGAATTAGAATGAAAAAAACGGAATTAGAATGTACAGAACAGAGTTTGAATGAAAACAATGGAATTAGAATGTAGAGAACAGAGTTTGAATGAAAACAACAGAATTACAATGTACAGAACCGAGTTTGAATGAAAACAACGGAATTAGAATGTACAGAACAGAGTTTGAATGAAAACAACGGAATTAGAATGTAGAGAACAGAATTTGAATCAAAACAATGGAATTTGAATGAAAACAACAGAATTGGAATGTACAGAACAGAGTTTGAATGAAAACAACGGAATTAGAATGAACAGAACAGAATTTGAATGAAAAAAACGGAATTAGAAGGTACAGAACAGAGTTTGAATGAAAACAACTGAAGTAGAATGTACAGAACAGAATTTGAATGAAAACAACGGAATTAGAATGTACAGAACAGAGTTTGAATGAAAACAACGGAATTAGATTGTACAGAATAGAATTTGAATGAAAACAATGGAATTTGAATGAAAACAACAGAATTGGAATGTACAGAACAGAGTTTGAATGAAAACAACTGAAGTAGAATGTACAGAACAGAATTTGAATGAAAACAACGGAATTAGAATGTAGAGAACGGAATTTGAATGAAAACAATGGAATTTGAATGAAAACAACAGAAGTGGAATGTACAGACCAGAGTTTGAATGAAAACAACGGAATTTGAATGAACAGAACAGAATTTGCATCAAAACAATGGAATTTGAATCAAAACAGTGGAATTTGAATGAAAACAATAGAATTGGAATGTACAGAACAGAGTTTGAATGAAAACAACGGAATTTGAATCAAAACAGTGGAATTTGAATGAAAACAACAGAATTGGAATGTACAGAACAGAGTTTGAATCAAAACAACGGAATTAAAATGTACAGAACAGAGTTTGAATGAAAACAATGGAATTTGAATGAAAACAACAGAAGTGGAATGTACAGAACAGAGTTTGAATGAAAACAACAGAATTAGAATGTACAGAACAGAGTTTGAATGAAAACAACGGAAATAGAATGTACACAACAGAGTTTGAATGAAAACAATGGAATTAGATTGTACAGAATAGAATTTGAATCAAATCAATGGAATTTGAATGAAAACAACAGAATTGGAATGTACAGAACAGAGTGTGAATGAAAACAACGGAATTAGATTGTACAGAATAGAATTTGAATCAAAACAATGGAATTTGAATGAAAACAACGGAATTTGAATGAAAACAACGGAATTAGAGTGAAAACAACAGAAGTGGAATGTACAGAACAGAGTTTGAATGAAAACAATGAAATTTGAATCAAAACAACGGAATTAGAATGTACAGAACAGAGTTTGAATGAAAACAATGGAATTTGAATGAAAACAACAGAATTGGAATGTACAGAACAGAGTTTGAATGAAAACAACGGAATTAGAATGAACAGAACAGAATTTGCATCAAAACAATGGAATTTGAATCAAAACAGTGGAATTTGAATGAAAACAACAGAATTTGAATGTACAGAACAGAGTTTGAATGAAAACAACGGAATTTGAATGAAAACAATGGAATTTGAATGAAAACAACAGAATTGGAATGTACAGAACAGAGTTTGAATGAACAGAACAGAATTTGCATCAAAACAATGGAATTTGAATCAAAACAGTGGAATTTGAATGAAAACAACAGAATTGGAATGTACAGAACAGAGTTTGAATCAAAACAACGGAATTAAAATGTACAGAACAGAGTTTGAATGAAAACAATGGAATTTGAATGAAAACAACAGAAGTGGAATGTACAGAACAGAGTTTGAATGAAAACAACAGAATTAGAATGTACAGAACAGAGTTTGAATGAAAACAACGGAAATAGAATGTACAGAACAGAGTTTGAATGAAAACAACGGAATTAGATTGTACAGAATAGAATTTGAATCAAAACAATGGAATTTGAATGAAAACAACAGAATTGGAATGTACAGAACAGAGTGTGAATGAAAACAACGGAATTAGAATGTACAGAACAGAATTTGAATCAAAACAGTGGAATGCGAATGAAAACAACGGAATTTGAATGAAAACAACGGAATTAGAATGTACAGAACGGAATTTGAATCAAAACAATGGAATTTTAATGAAAACAACGGAATTGGAATGTACAGAACAGAGTTTGAATCAAAACAACGGAATTAGAATGTACAGAACAGATTTTGAATGAAAACAATGGAATTTGAATGAAAACAACAGAAGTGGAATGTACAGAACAGAGTTTGAATGAAAACAATGAAATTTGAATCAAAACAACGGAATTAGAATGTACAGAACAGAGTTTGAATGAAAACAATGGAATTTGAATGAAAACAACAGAATTGGAATGTACAGAACAGAGTTTGAATGAAAACAACGGAATTAGAATGAACAGAACCGAGTTTGAATGAAAACAACGGAATTAGAATGTACAGAACAGATTTTGAATGAAAACAATGGAATTTGAATGAAAACAACAGAAGTGGAATGTACAGAACAGAGTTTGAATGAAAACAATGAAATTTGAATGAAAACAACAGAAGTGGAATGTACAGAACAGAGTTTGAATGAAAACAACAGAATTGGAATGTACAGAACAGAGTTTGAATCAAAACAACGGAATTAGAATGTACAGAACAGAGTTTGAATGAAAACAATGGAATTTGAATGAAAACAACAGAAGTGGAATGTACAGAACAGAGTTTGAATGAAAACAACGGAATTTGAATGAACAGAACAGAATTTGAATCAAAACAATGGAATTTGAATGAAAACAACAGAATTGGAATGTACAGAACAGAGTTTGAATGAAAACAACGGAATTTGAATGAAAACAATGGAATTTGAATGAAAACAACAGAATTGGAATGTACAGAACAGAGTTTGAATGAAAACAACAGAATTAGAATGTACAGAACAGAGTTTGAATGAAAACAACGGAAATAGAATGTACAGAACAGAGTTTGAATGAAAACAACGGAATTAGATTGTACAGAATAGAATTTGAATCAAAACAATGGAATTTGAATGAAAACAACGGAATTTGAATGAAAACAACGGAATTAGAGTGTACAGAACAGAGTTTGAATGAAAACCACTCAAGTAGAATGTACAGAACAGAATTTGAATAAAAACAACTGAAACAGAATGTACAGAACAGAATTTGAATCAAAACAGTGGAATTTGAATGAAAACAACGGAATTAGAATGAAAAAAACGGAATTAGAATGTACAGAACAGAGTTTGAATGAAAACAATGGAATTAGAATGTAGAGAACAGAGTTTGAATGAAAACAACAGAATTACAATGTACAGAACCGAGTTTGAATGAAAACAACGGAATTAGAATGTACAGAACAGAGTTTGAATGAAAACAACGGAATTAGAATGTAGAGAACAGAATTTGAATCAAAACAATGGAATTTGAATGAAAACAACAGAATTGGAATGTACAGAACAGAGTTTGAATGAAAACAACGGAATTAGAATGAACAGAACAGAATTTGAATGAAAAAAACGGAATTAGAAGGTACAGAACAGAGTTTGAATGAAAACAACTGAAGTAGAATGTACAGAACAGAATTTGAATGAAAACAACGGAATTAGAATGTACAGAACAGAGTTTGAATGAAAACAACGGAATTAGATTGTACAGAATAGAATTTGAATGAAAACAATGGAATTTGAATGAAAACAACAGAATTGGAATGTACAGAACAGAGTTTGAATGAAAACAACTGAAGTAGAATGTACAGAACAGAATTTGAATGAAAACAACGGAATTAGAATGTAGAGAACGGAATTTGAATGAAAACAATGGAATTTGAATGAAAACAACAGAAGTGGAATGTACAGACCAGAGTTTGAATGAAAACAACGGAATTTGAATGAACAGAACAGAATTTGCATCAAAACAATGGAATTTGAATCAAAACAGTGGAATTTGAATGAAAACAATAGAATTGGAATGTACAGAACAGAGTTTGAATGAAAACAACGGAATTTGAATCAAAACAGTGGAATTTGAATGAAAACAACAGAATTGGAATGTACAGAACAGAGTTTGAATCAAAACAACGGAATTAAAATGTACAGAACAGAGTTTGAATGAAAACAATGGAATTTGAATGAAAACAACAGAAGTGGAATGTACAGAACAGAGTTTGAATGAAAACAACAGAATTAGAATGTACAGAACAGAGTTTGAATGAAAACAACGGAAATAGAATGTACACAACAGAGTTTGAATGAAAACAATGGAATTAGATTGTACAGAATAGAATTTGAATCAAATCAATGGAATTTGAATGAAAACAACAGAATTGGAATGTACAGAACAGAGTGTGAATGAAAACAACGGAATTAGATTGTACAGAATAGAATTTGAATCAAAACAATGGAATTTGAATGAAAACAACGGAATTTGAATGAAAACAACGGAATTAGAGTGAAAACAATAGAATTGGAATGTACAGAACAGAGTTTGAATGAAAACAACGGAATTTGAATGAAAACAATGGAATTTGAATGAAAACAACAGAATTGGAATGTACAGAACAGAGTTTGAATGAACAGAACAGAATTTGCATCAAAACAATGGAATTTGAATCAAAACAGTGGAATTTGAATGAAAACAACAGAATTGGAATGTACAGAACAGAGTTTGAATCAAAACAACGGAATTAAAATGTACAGAACAGAGTTTGAATGAAAACAATGGAATTTGAATGAAAACAACAGAAGTGGAATGTACAGAACAGAGTTTGAATGAAAACAACAGAATTAGAATGTACAGAACAGAGTTTGAATGAAAACAACGGAAATAGAATGTACAGAACAGAATTTGAATCAAAACAGTGGAATGCGAATGAAAACAACGGAATTTGAATGAAAACAACGGAATTAGAATGTACAGAACGGAATTTGAATCAAAACAATGGAATTTTAATGAAAACAACGGAATTGGAATGTACAGAACAGAGTTTGAATGAAAACAATGGAATTTGAATGAAAACAACAGAAGTGGAATGTACAGAACAGAGTTTGAATGAAAACAATGAAATTTGAATGAAAACAACAGAAGTGGAATGTACAGAACAGAGTTTGAATGAAAACAACAGAATTGGAATGAACAGAACAGAATTTGCATCAAAACAATGGAATTTGAATCAAAACAGTGGAATTTGAATGAAAACAATAGAATTGGAATGTACAGAACAGAGTTTGAATGAAAACAACGGAATTTGAATCAAAACAGTGGAATTTGAATGAAAACAACAGAATTGGAATGTACAGAACAGAGTTTGAATCAAAACAACGGAATTAAAATGTACAGAACAGAGTTTGAATGAAAACAATGGAATTTGAATGAAAACAACAGAAGTGGAATGTACAGAACAGAGTTTGAATGAAAACAACGGAAATAGAATGTACACAACAGAGTTTGAATGAAAACAATGGAATTAGATTGTACAGAATAGAATTTGAATCAAATCAATGGAATTTGAATGAAAACAACAGAATTGGAATGTACAGAACAGAGTGTGAATGAAAACAACGGAATTAGATTGTACAGAATAGAATTTGAATCAAAACAATGGAATTTGAATGAAAACAACGGAATTTGAATGAAAACAACGGAATTAGAGTGTACAGAACAGAGTTTGAATCAAAACAACGGAATTAAAATGTACAGAACAGAGTTTGAATGAAAACAATGGAATTTGAATGAAAACAACAGAAGTGGAATGTACAGAACAGAGTTTGAATGAAAACAACAGAATTAGAATGTACAGAACAGAGTTTGAATGAAAACAACGGAAATAGAATGTACAGAACAGAATTTGAATCAAAACAGTGGAATGCGAATGAAAACAACGGAATTTGAATGAAAACAACGGAATTAGAATGTACAGAACGGAATTTGAATCAAAACAATGGAATTTTAATGAAAACAACGGAATTGGAATGTACAGAACAGAGTTTGAATGAAAACAATGGAATTTGAATGAAAACAACAGAAGTGGAATGTACAGAACAGAGTTTGAATGAAAACAATGAAATTTGAATGAAAACAACAGAAGTGGAATGTACAGAACAGAGTTTGAATGAAAACAACAGAATTGGAATGTACAGAACAGAGTTTGAATCAAAACAACGGAATTAGAATGTACAGAACAGAGTTTGAATGAAAACAATGGAATTTGAATGAAAACAACAGAAGTGGAATGTACAGAACAGAGTTTGAATGAAAACAACGGAATTTGAATGAAAACAACAGAATTGGAATGTACAGAACAGAGTTTGAATGAAAACAACAGAATTAGAATGTACAGAACAGAGTTTGAATGAAAACAATGGAATTTGAATGAAAACAACAGAAGTGGAATGTACAGAACAGAGTTTGAATGAAAACAACGGAATTTGAATGAACAGAACAGAATTTGAATCAAAACAATGGAATTTGAATGAAAACAACAGAATTGGAATGTACAGAACAGAGTTTGAATGAAAACAACAGAATTAGAATGTACAGAACAGAGTTTGAATGAAAACAATGGAATTTGAATGAAAACAACAGAAGTGGAATGTACAGAACAGAGTTTGAATGAAAACAACGGAATTTGAATGAACAGAACAGAATTTGAATCAAAACAATGGAATTTGAATGAAAACAACAGAATTGGAATGTACAGAACAGAGTGTGAATGAAAACAACGGAATTAGAATGTACAGAACAGAATTTGAATGAAAACAACGGAATTAGAATGAACAGAACAGAATTTGAATGAAAACAACGGAATTAGAAGGTACAGAACAGAGTTTGAATGAAAACAACTGAAGTAGAATGTACAGAACAGAATTTGAATGAAAACAACGGAATTAGAATGTACAGAACAGAGTTTGAATGAAAACAACGGAATTAGATTGTACAGAATAGAATTTGAATGAAAACAATGGAATTTGAATGAAAACAACAGAATTGGAATGTACAGAACAGAGTTTGAATGAAAACAACTGAAGTAGAATGTACAGAACAGAATTTGAATGAAAACAACGGAATTAGAATGTAGAGAACGGAATTTGAATGAAAACAATGGAATTTGAATGAAAACAACAGAAGTGGAATGTACAGACCAGAGTTTGAATGAAAACAACGGAATTTGAATGAACAGAACAGAATTTGCATCAAAACAATGGAATTTGAATCAAAACAGTGGAATTTGAATGAAAACAACAGAATTGGAATGTACAGAACAGAGTTTGAATGAAAACAACAGAATTAGAATGTACAGAACAGAGTTTGAATGAAAACAACGGAAATAGAATGTACAGAACAGAGTTTGAATGAAAACAACGGAATTAGATTGTACAGAATAGAATTTGAATCAAAACAATGGAATTTGAATGAAAACAACGGAATTTGAATGAAAACAATGGAATTAGAGTGTACAGAACAGTGTTTGAATGAAAACAATGGAATTTTAATGAAAACAACGGAATTGGAATGTACAGAACAGAATTTGAATGAAAACAACGGAATTAGAATGTAGAGAACAGAATTTGAATCAAAACAATGGAATTTGAATGAAAACAACAGAATTGGAATGTACAGAACAGAGTTTGAATGAAAACAACGGAATTTGAATGAACAGAGCAGAATTTGAATCAAAACAATGGAATTTGAATGAAAACAACAGAATTGGAATGTACAGAACAGAGTTTGAATGAAAACAACAGAATTAGAATGTACAGAACAGAGTTTGAATGAAAACAATGGAATTTGAATGAAAACAACAGAAGTGGAATGTACAGAACAGAGTTTGAATGAAAACAACGGAATTTGAATGAACAGAACAGAATTTGAATCAAAACAATGGAATTTGAATGAAAACAACAGAATTGGAATGTACAGAACAGAGTTTGAATGAAAACAACAGAATTAGAATGTACAGAACAGAGTTTGAATCAAAACAACGGAATTAAAATTTACAGAACAGAGTTTGAATGAAAACAATGGAATTTGAATGAAAACAACAGAAGTGGAATGTACAGAACAGAGTTTGAATGAAAACAACAGAATTAGAATGTACAGAACAGAGTTTGAATGAAAACAACGGAATTAGATTGTACAGAATAGAATTTGAATCAAAACAATGGAATTTGAATGAAAACAACAGAATTGGAATGTACAGAACAGAGTGTGAATGAAAACAACGGAATTAGAATGTACAGAACAGAATTTGAATCAAAACAGTGGAATTAGAATGAAAACAACAGAATTGGAATGTACAGAACAGAGTTTGGATGAAAACAACAGAATTAGAATGTACAGAACAGAGTTTGAATGAAAACAACGGAAATAGAATGTACAGAACAGAGTTTGAATGAAAACAACGGAATTAGATTGTACAGAATAGAATTTGAATCAAAACAATGGAATTTGAATGAAAACAACGGAATTTGAATGAAAACAATGGAATTAGAGTGTACAGAACAGTGTTTGAATGAAAACAATGGAATTTTAATGAAAACAACGGAATTGGAATGTACAGAACAGAATTTGAATGAAAACAACGGAATTAGAATGTAGAGAACAGAATTTGAATCAAAACAATGGAATTTGAATGAAAACAACAGAATTGGAATGAACAGAACAGAGTTTGAATGAAAACAGTGGAATTTGAATGAAAACAACAGAAGTGGAATGTACAGAACAGAGTTTGAATGAAAACAACGGAATTTGAATGAAAACAATGGAATTTGAATGAAAACAACAGAATTGGAATGTACAGAACAGAGTTTGAATGAAAACAACAGAATTAGAATGTACAGAACAGAGTTTGAATGAAAACAACGGAAATAGAATGTACAGAACAGAGTTTGAATGAAAACAACGGAATTAGATTGTACAGAATAGAATTTGAATCAAAACAATGGAATTTGAATGAAAACAACAGAATTGGAATGTACAGAACAGAGTTTGAATGAAAACAACTGAAGTAGAATGTACAGAACAGAATTTGAATGAAAACAACGGAATTAGAATGTAGAGAACGGAATTTGAATCAAAACAATGGAATTTGAATGAAAACAACAGAAGTGGAATGTACAGACCAGAGTTTGAATGAAAACAACGGAATTTGAATGAACAGAACAGAATTTGCATCAAAACAATGGAATTTGAATCAAAACAGTGGAATTTGAATGAAAACAACAGAATTTGAATGTACAGAACAGAGTTTGAATGAAAACAACGGAATTTGAATGAAAACAATGGAATTTTAATGAAAACAACGGAATTGGAATGTACAGAACAGAATTTGAATGAAAACAACGGAATTAGAATGTAGAGAACAGAATTTGAATCAATACAATGGAATTTGAATGAAAACAACAGAATTGGAATGAACAGAACAGTTTGAATGAAAACAATGGAATTTGAATGAAAACAACAGAATTGGAATGTACAGAACAGAGTTTGAATGAAAACAACAGAATTAGAATGTACAGAACAGAGTTTGAATGAAAACAACGGAAATAGAATGTACAGAACAGAGTTTGAATGAAAACAACGGAATTAGATTGTACAGAATAGAATTTGAATCAAAACAATGGAATTTGAATGAAAACAACAGAATTGGAATGTACAGAACAGAGTTTGAATGAAAACAACTGAAGTAGAATGTACAGAACAGAATTTGAATGAAAACAACGGAATTAGAATGTAGAGAACGGAATTTGAATCAAAACAATGGAATTTGAATGAAAACAACAGAAGTGGAATGTACAGACCAGAGTTTGAATGAAAACAACGGAATTTGAATGAACAGAACAGAATTTGCATCAAAACAATGGAATTTGAATCAAAACAGTGGAATTTGAATGAAAACAACAGAATTTGAATGTACAGAACAGAGTTTGAATGAAAACAACGGAATTTGAATGAAAACAATGGAATTTGAATGAAAACAACAGAATTGGAATGTACAGAACAGAGTTTGAATGAACAGAACAGAATTTGCATCAAAACAATGGAATTTGAATCAAAACAGTGGAATTTGAATGAAAACAACAGAATTGGAATGTACAGAACAGAGTTTGAATCAAAACAACGGAATTAAAATGTACAGAACAGAGTTTGAATGAAAACAATGGAATTTGAATGAAAACAACAGAAGTGGAATGTACAGAACAGAGTTTGAATGAAAACAACAGAATTAGAATGTACAGAACAGAGTTTGAATGAAAACAACGGAAATAGAATGTACAGAACAGAGTTTGAATGAAAACAACGGAATTAGATTGTACAGAATAGAATTTGAATGAAAACAATGGAATTTGAATGAAAACAACAGAATTGGAATGTACAGAACAGAGTTTGAATGAAAACAACTGAAGTAGAATGTACAGAACAGAATTTGAATGAAAACAACGGAATTAGAATGTAGAGAACGGAATTTGAATCAAAACAATGGAATTTGAATGAAAACAACAGAAGTGGAATGTACAGACCAGAGTTTGAATAAAAACAACTGAAACAGAATGTACAGAACAGAATTTGAATCAAAACAGTGGAATTTGAATGAAAACAACGGAATTTGAATGAAAACAACGGAATTAGAGTGTACAGAACAGAGTTTGAATGAAAACCACTCAAGTAGAATGTACAGAACAGAATTTGAATAAAAACAACTGAAACAGAATGTACAGAACAGAATTTGAATCAAAACAGTGGAATTTGAATGAAAACAACGGAATTAGAATGAAAAAAACGGAATTAGAATGTACAGAACAGAGTTTGAATGAAAACAATGGAATTAGAATGTAGAGAACAGAGTTTGAATGAAAACAACAGAATTACAATGTACAGAACCGAGTTTGAATGAAAACAACGGAATTAGAATGTACAGAACAGAGTTTGAATGAAAACAACGGAATTAGAATGTAGAGAACAGAATTTGAATCAAAACAATGGAATTTGAATGAAAACAACAGAATTGGAATGTACAGAACAGAGTTTGAATGAAAACAACGGAATTAGAATGAACAGAACAGAATTTGAATGAAAACAACGGAATTAGAAGGTACAGAACAGAGTTTGAATGAAAACAACTGAAGTAGAATGTACAGAACAGAATTTGAATGAAAACAACGGAATTAGAATGTACAGAACAGAGTTTGAATGAAAACAACGGAATTAGATTGTACAGAACAGAGTTTGAATGAAAACAACTGAAGTAGAATGTACAGAACAGAATTTGAATGAAAACAACGGAATTAGAATGTAGAGAACGGAATTTGAATCAAAACAATGGAATTTGAATGAAAACAACAGAAGTGGAATGTACAGACCAGAGTTTGAATGAAAACAACGGAATTTGAATGAACAGAACAGAATTTGCATCAAAACAATGGAATTTGAATCAAAACAGTGGAATTTGAATGAAAACAATAGAATTGGAATGTACAGAACAGAGTTTGAATGAAAACAACGGAATTTGAATGAAAACAATGGAATTTGAATGAAAACAACAGAATTGGAATGTACAGAACAGAGTTTGAATGAACAGAACAGAATTTGCATCAAAACAATGGAATTTGAATCAAAACAGTGGAATTTGAATGAAAACAACAGAATTGGAATGTACAGAACAGAGTTTGAATCAAAACAACGGAATTAAAATGTACAGAACAGAGTTTGAATGAAAACAATGGAATTTGAATGAAAACAACAGAAGTGGAATGTACAGAACAGAGTTTGAATGAAAACAACAGAATTAGAATGTACAAAACAGAGTTTGAATGAAAACAACGGAAATAGAATGTACAGAACAGAGTTTGAATGAAAACAACGGAATTAGATTGTACAGAATAGAATTTGAATCAAAACAATGGAATTTGAATGAAAACAACAGAATTGGAATGTACAGAACAGAGTTTGAATGAAAACAACTGAAGTAGAATGTACAGAACAGAATTTGAATGAAAACAACGGAATTAGAATGTAGAGAACGGAATTTGAATCAAAACAATGGAATTTGAATGAAAACAACAGAAGTGGAATGTACAGACCAGAGTTTGAATGAAAACAACGGAATTTGAATGAACAGAACAGAATTTGCATCAAAACAATGGAATTTGAATCAAAACAGTGGAATTTGAATGAAAACAACAGAATTTGAATGTACAGAACAGAGTTTGAATGAAAACAACGGAATTTGAATGAAAACAATGGAATTTGAATGAAAACAACAGAATTGGAATGTACAGAACAGAGTTTGAATGAACAGAACAGAATTTGCATCAAAACAATGGAATTTGAATCAAAACAGTGGAATTTGAATGAAAACAACAGAATTGGAATGTACAGAACAGAGTTTGAATCAAAACAACGGAATTAAAATGTACAGAACAGAGTTTGAATGAAAACAATGGAATTTGAATGAAAACAACAGAAGTGGAATGTACAGAACAGAGTTTGAATGAAAACAACAGAATTAGAATGTACAGAACAGAGTTTGAATGAAAACAACGGAAATAGAATGTACAGAACAGAGTTTGAATGAAAACAACGGAATTTGAATGAACGGAACAGAATTTGAATCAAAACAATGGAATTTGAATGAAAACAACAGAATTGGAATGTACAGAACAGAGTTTGAATGAAAACAACGGAATTTGAATGAAAACAATGGAATTTGAATGAAAACAACAGAATTGGAATGTACAGAACAGAGTTTGAATGAAAACAACAGAATTAGAATGTACAGAACAGAGTTTGAATGAAAACAACGGAAATAGAATGTACAGAACAGAGTTTGAATGAAAACAACGGAATTAGATTGTACAGAATAGAATTTGAATCAAAACAATGGAATTTGAATGAAAACAACGGAATTTGAATGAAAACAACGGAATTAGAGTGTACAGAACAGAGTTTGAATGAAAACCACTCAAGTAGAATGTACAGAACAGAATTTGAATAAAAACAACTGAAACAGAATGTACAGAACAGAATTTGAATCAAAACAGTGGAATTTGAATGAAAACAACGGAATTAGAATGAAAAAAACGGAATTAGAATGTACAGAACAGAGTTTGAATGAAAACAATGGAATTAGAATGTAGAGAACAGAGTTTGAATGAAAACAACAGAATTACAATGTACAGAACCGAGTTTGAATGAAAACAACGGAATTAGAATGTACAGAACAGAGTTTGAATGAAAACAACGGAATTAGAATGTAGAGAACAGAATTTGAATCAAAACAATGGAATTTGAATGAAAACAACAGAATTGGAATGTACAGAACAGAGTTTGAATGAAAACAATGGAATTAGAATGAACAGAACAGAATTTGAATGAAAACAACGGAATTAGAAGGTACAGAACAGAGTTTGAATGAAAACAACTGAAGTAGAATGTACAGAACAGAATTTGAATGAAAACAACGGAATTAGAATGTACAGAACAGAGTTTGAATGAAAACAACGGAATTAGATTGTACAGAATAGAATTTGAATGAAAACAATGGAATTTGAATGAAAACAACAGAATTGGAATGTACAGAACAGAGTTTGAATGAAAACAACTGAAGTAGAATGTACAGAACAGAATTTGAATGAAAACAACGGAATTAGAATGTAGAGAACGGAATTTGAATGAAAACAATGGAATTTGAATGAAAACAACAGAAGTGGAATGTACAGACCAGAGTTTGAATGAAAACAACGGAATTTGAATGAACAGAACAGAATTTGCATCAAAACAATGGAATTTGAATCAAAACAGTGGAATTTGAATGAAAACAATAGAATTGGAATGTACAGAACAGAGTTTGAATGAAAACAACGGAATTTGAATGAAAACAATGGAATTTGAATGAAAACAACAGAATTGGAATGTACAGAACAGAGTTTGAATGAACAGAACAGAATTTGCATCAAAACAATGGAATTTGAATCAAAACAGTGGAATTTGAATGAAAACAACAGAATTGGAATGTACAGAACAGAGTTTGAATCAAAACAACGGAATTAAAATGTACAGAACAGAGTTTGAATGAAAACAATGGAATTTGAATGAAAACAACAGAAGTGGAATGTACAGAACAGAGTTTGAATGAAAACAACAGAATTAGAATGTACAGAACAGAGTTTGAATGAAAACAACGGAAATAGAATGTACAGAACAGAGTTTGAATGAAAACAACGGAATTAGATTGTACAGAATAGAATTTGAATCAAAACAATGGAATTTGAATGAAAACAACAGAATTGGAATGTACAGAACAGAGTGTGAATGAAAACAACGGAATTAGAATGTACAGAACAGAATTTGAATCAAAACAGTGGAATGCGAATGAAAACAACGGAATTTGAATGAAAACAACGGAATTAGAATGTACAGAACAGAGTTTGAATCAAAACAACGGAATTAGAATGTACTGAACAGAGTTTGAATGAAAACAATGGAATTTGAATGAAAACAACAGAAGTGGAATGTACAGAACAGAGTTTGAATGAAAACAATGAAATTTGAATGAAAACAACAGAAGTGGAATGTACAGAACAGAGTTTGAATGAAAACAACAGAACTGGAATGTACAGAACAGAGTTTGAATGAAAACAACGGAATTAGAATGTACAGAACAGAGTTTGAATGAAAACAATGGAATTTGAATGAAAACAACAGAAGTGGAATGTACAGAACAGAGTTTGAATGAAAACAACGGAATTTGAATGAACAGAACAGAATTTGAATCAAAACAATGGAATTTGAATGAAAACAACAGAATTGGAATGTACAGAACAGAGTTTGAATGAAAACAACGGAATTTGAATGAAAACAATGGAATTTGAATGAAAACAACAGAATTGGAATGTACAGAACAGAGTTTGAATGAAAACAATAGAATTAGAATGTACAGAAAAGAGTTTGAATGAAAACAACGGAAATAGAATGTACAGAACAGAGTTTGAATGAAAACAACGGAATTAGATTGTACAGAATAGAATTTGAATCAAAACAATGGAATTTGAATGAAAACAACGGAATTTGAATGAAAACAACGGAATTAGAATGTACAGAACAGAGTTTGAATGAAAACAATGGAATTTGAATGAAAACAACAGAAGTGGAATGTACAGAACAGAGTTTGAATGAAAACAACAGAATTAGAATGTACAGAACAGAGTTTGAATGAAAACAACGGAAATAGAATGTACAGAACAGAATTTGAATCAAAACAGTGGAATGCGAATGAAAACAACGGAATTTGAATGAAAACAACGGAATTAGAATGTACAGAACGGAATTTGAATCAAAACAATGGAATTTTAATGAAAACAACGGAATTGGAATGTACAGAACAGAGTTTGAATGAAAACAATGGAATTTGAATGAAAACAACAGAAGTGGAATGTACAGAACAGAGTTTGAATGAAAACAATGAAATTTGAATGAAAACAACAGAAGTGGAATGTACAGAACAGAGTTTGAATGAAAACAACAGAATTGGAATGTACAGAACAGAGTTTGAATCAAAACAACGGAATTAGAATGTACAGAACAGAGTTTGAATGAAAACAATGGAATTTGAATGAAAACAACAGAAGTGGAATGTACAGAACAGAGTTTGAATGAAAACAACGGAATTTGAATGAAAACAACAGAATTGGAATGTACAGAACAGAGTTTGAATGAAAACAACAGAATTAGAATGTACAGAACAGAGTTTGAATGAAAACAATGGAATTTGAATGAAAACAACAGAAGTGGAATGTACAGAACAGAGTTTGAATGAAAACAACGGAATTTGAATGAACAGAACAGAATTTGAATCAAAACAATGGAATTTGAATGAAAACAACAGAATTGGAATGTACAGAACAGAGTTTGAATGAAAACAACTGAAGTAGAATGTACAGAACAGAATTTGAATCAAAACAACGGAATTAAAATTTACAGAACAGAGTTTGAATCAAAACAATGGAATTTGAATGAAAACAACAGAAGTGGAATGTACAGAACAGAGTTTGAATGAAAACAACAGAATTAGAATGTACAGAACAGAGTTTGAATGAAAACAACGGAAATAGAATGTACAGAACAGAGTTTGAATGAAAACAACGGAATTAGATTGTACAGAATAGAATTTGAATCAAAACAATGGAATTTGAATGAAAACAACGGAATTTGAATGAAAACAACGGAATTGGAATGTACAGAACAGAATTTGAATGAAAACAACGGAATTAGAATGTAGAGAACAGAATTTGAATCAAAACAATGGAATTTGAATGAAAACAACAGAATTGGAATGAACAGAACAGAGTTTGAATGAAAACAGTGGAATTTGAATGAAAACAACAGAAGTGGAATGTACAGAACAGAGTTTGAATGAAAACAACGGAATTTAAATGAAAACAATGGAATTTGAATGAAAACAACAGAATTGGAATGTACAGAACAGAGTTTGAATGAAAACAACAGAATTAGAATGTACAGAACAGAGTTTGAATGAAAACAACGGAAATAGAATGTACAGAACAGAGTTTGAATGAAAACAACGGAATTAGATTGTACAGAATAGAATTTGAATCAAAACAATGGAATTTGAATGAAAACAACAGAATTGGAATGTACAGAACAGAGTGTGAATGAAAACAACGGAATTAGAATGTACAGAACAGAATTTGAATCAAAACAGTGGAATTAGAATGAAAACAACAGAATTGGAATGTACAGAACAGAGTTTGAATGAAAACAACAGAATTAGAATGTACAGAACAGAGTTTGAATGAAAACAACGGAAATAGAATGTACAGAACAGAGTTTGAATGAAAACAACGGAATTAGATTGTACAGAATAGAATTTGAATCAAAACAATGGAATTTGAATGAAAACAACGGAATTTGAATGAAAACAATGGAATTAGAGTGTACAGAACAGTGTTTGAATGAAAACAATGGAATTTTAATGAAAACAACGGAATTTGAATGTACAGAACAGAATTTGAATGAAAACAACGGAATTAGAATGTAGAGAACAGAATTTGAATCAAAACAATGGAATTTGA
The DNA here is from genome assembly GCF_057382095.1 of Aulonocara sp. 'chitande type north' Nkhata Bay. Classification (NCBI taxonomy): domain Eukaryota; kingdom Metazoa; phylum Chordata; class Actinopteri; order Cichliformes; family Cichlidae; genus Aulonocara; species Aulonocara sp. 'chitande type north' Nkhata Bay. The sequence continues at coordinate 9,532,687 of NC_141360.1, forward strand.
ATGAAAACAACAGAATTGGAATGAACAGAACAGAGTTTGAATGAAAACAGTGGAATTTGAATGAAAACAACAGAAGTGGAATGTACAGAACAGAGTTTGAATGAAAACAACAGAATTGGAATGTACAGAACAGAGTTTGAATCAAAACAACGGAATTAGAATGTACAGAACAGAGTTTGAATGAAAACAATGGAATTTGAATGAAAACAACAAAAGTGGAATGTACAGAACAGAGTTTGAATGAAAACAACGGAATTTGAATGAACAGAACAGAATTTGAATCAAAACAATGGAATTTGAATGAAAACAACAGAATTGGAATGTACAGAACAGAGTTTGAATGAAAACAACGGAATTTGAATGAAAACAATGGAATTTGAATGAAAACAACAGAATTGGAATGTACAGAACAGAGTTTGAATGAAAACAACAGAATTAGAATGTACAGAACAGAGTTTGAATGAAAACAACGGAAATAGAATGTACAGAACAGAGTTTGAATGAAAACAACGGAATTAGAGTGTACAGAATAGAATTTGAATCAAAACAATGGAATTTGAATGAAAACAACGGAATTTGAATGAAAACAACGGAATTAGAGTGTACAGAACAGAGTTTGAATAAAAACAACTGAAACAGAATGTACAGAACAGAATTTGAATCAAAACAGTGGAATTTGAATGAAAACAACGGAATTAGAATGAAAAAAACGGAATTAGAATGTACAGAACAGAGTTTGAATGAAAACAATGGAATTAGAATGTAGAGAACAGAGTTTGAATGAAAACAACAGAATTACAATGTACAGAACCGAGTTTGAATGAAAAAAACGGAATTAGAATGTACAGAACAGAATTTGAATAAAAACAACTGAAACAGAATGTACAGAACAGAATTTGAATCAAAACAGTGGAATTTGAATGAAAACAACGGAATTAGAATGAAAAAAACGGAATTAGAATGTACAGAACAGAGTTTGAATGAAAACAATGGAATTAGAATGTAGAGAACAGAGTTTGAATGAAAACAACAGAATTACAATGTACAGAACCGAGTTTGAATGAAAACAACGGAATTAGAATGTACAGAACAGAGTTTGAATGAAAACTACGGAATTAGAATGTAGAGAACAGAATTTGAATCAAAACAATGGAATTTGAATGAAAACAACAGAATTGGAATGTACAGAACAGAGTTTGAATGAAAACAACGGAATTAGAATGAACAGAACAGAATTTGAATGAAAACAACGGAATTAGAAGGTACAGAACAGAGTTTGAATGAAAACAACTGAAGTAGAATGTACAGAACAGAATTTGAATGAAAACAACGGAATTAGAATGTACAGAACAGAGTTTGAATGAAAACAACGGAATTAGATTGTACAGAATAGAATTTGAATGAAAACAATGGAATTTGAATGAAAACAACAGAATTGGAATGTACAGAACAGAGTTTGAATGAAAACAACTGAAGTAGAATGTACAGAACAGAATTTGAATGAAAACAACGGAATTAGAATGTAGAGAACGGAATTTGAATGAAAACAATGGAATTTGAATGAAAACAACAGAAGTGGAATGTACAGACCAGAGTTTGAATGAAAACAACGGAATTTGAATGAACAGAACAGAATTTGCATCAAAACAATGGAATTTGAATCAAAACAGTGGAATTTGAATGAAAACAATAGAATTGGAATGTACAGAACAGAGTTTGAATGAAAACAACGGAATTTGAATGAAAACAATGGAATTTGAATGAAAACAACAGAATTGGAATGTACAGAACAGAGTTTGAATGAACAGAACAGAATTTGCATCAAAACAATGGAATTTGAATCAAAACAGTGGAATTTGAATGAAAACAACAGAATTGGAATGTACAGAACAGAGTTTGAATCAAAACAACGGAATTAAAATGTACAGAACAGAGTTTGAATGAAAACAATGGAATTTGAATGAAAACAACAGAAGTGGAATGTACAGAACAGAGTTTGAATGAAAACAACAGAATTAGAATGTACAGAACAGAGTTTGAATGAAAACAACGGAAATAGAATGTACACAACAGAGTTTGAATGAAAACAACGGAATTAGATTGTACAGAATAGAATTTGAATCAAAACAATGGAATTTGAATGAAAACAACAGAATTGGAATGTACAGAACAGAGTGTGAATGAAAACAACGGAATTAGAATGTACAGAACAGAATTTGAATCAAAACAGTGGAATGCGAATGAAAACAACGGAATTTGAATGAAAACAACGGAATTAGAATGTACAGAACGGAATTTGAATCAAAACAATGAAATTTTAATGAAAACAACGGAATTGGAATGTACAGAACAGAGTTTGAATCAAAACAACGGAATTAGAATGTACAGAACAGAGTTTGAATGAAAACAATGGAATTTGAATGAAAACAACAGAAGTGGAATGTACAGAACAGAGTTTGAATGAAAACAATGAAATTTGAATGAAAACAACAGAAGTGGAATGTACAGAACAGAGTTTGAATGAAAACAACAGAATTGGAATGTACAGAACAGAGTTTGAATCAAAACAACGGAATTTGAATGAACAGAGCAGAATTTGAATCAAAACAATGGAATTTGAATGAAAACAACAGAATTGGAATGTACAGAACAGAGTTTGAATGAAAACAACAGAATTAGAATGTACAGAACAGAGTTTGAATGAAAACAATGGAATTTGAATGAAAACAACAGAAGTGGAATGTACAGAACAGAGTTTGAATGAAAACAACGGAATTTGAATGAACAGAACAGAATTTGAATCAAAACAATGGAATTTGAATGAAAACAACAGAATTGGAATGTACAGAACAGAGTTTGAATGAAAACAACAGAATTAGAATGTACAGAACAGAGTTTGAATCAAAACAACGGAATTAAAATTTACAGAACAGAGTTTGAATGAAAACAATGGAATTTGAATGAAAACAACAGAAGTGGAATGTACAGAACAGAGTTTGAATGAAAACAACAGAATTAGAATGTACAGAACAGAGTTTGAATGAAAACAACGGAAATAGAATGTACAGAACAGAGTTTGAATGAAAACAACGGAATTAGATTGTACAGAATAGAATTTGAATCAAAACAATGGAATTTGAATGAAAACAACAGAATTGGAATGTACAGAACAGAGTGTGAATGAAAACAACGGAATTAGAATGTACAGAACAGAATTTGAATCAAAACAGTGGAATTAGAATGAAAACAACAGAATTGGAATGTACAGAACAGAGTTTGAATGAAAACAACAGAATTAGAATGTACAGAACAGAGTTTGAATGAAAACAACGGAAAGAGAATGTACAGAACAGAGTTTGAATGAAAACAACAGAATTAGATTGTACAGAATAGAATTTGAATCAAAACAATGGAATTTGAATGAAAACAACGGAATTTGAATGAAAACAATGGAATTAGAGTGTACAGAACAGTGTTTGAATGAAAACAATGGAATTTTAATGAAAACAACGGAATTGGAATGTACAGAACAGAATTTGAATGAAAACAACGGAATTAGAATGTAGAGAACAGAATTTGAATCAAAACAATGGAATTTGAATGAAAACAACAGAATTGGAATGAACAGAACAGAGTTTGAATGAAAACAGTGGAATTTGAATGAAAACAACAGAAGTGGAATGTACAGAACAGAGTTTGAATGAAAACAACGGAATTTGAATGAAAACAATGGAATTTGAATGAAAACAACAGAATTGGAATGTACAGAACAGAGTTTGAATGAAAACAACGGAAATAGAATGTACAGAACAGAGTTTGAATGAAAACAACGGAATTAGATTGTACAGAATAGAATTTGAATCAAAACAATGGAATTTGAATGAAAACAACGGAATTTGAATGAAAACAACGGAATTAGAGTGTACAGAACAGAGTTTGAATGAAAACCACTCAAGTAGAATGTACAGAACAGAATTTGAATAAAAACAACTGAAGCAGAATGTACAGAACAGAATTTGAATCAAAACAGTGGAATTTGAATGAAAACAACGGAATTAGAATGAAAAAAACGGAATTAGAATGTACAGAACAGAGTTTGAATGAAAACAATGGAATTAGAATGTAGAGAACAGAGTTTGAATGAAAACAACAGAATTACAATGTACAGAACCGAGTTTGAATGAAAACAACGGAATTAGAATGTACAGAACAGAGTTTGAATGAAAACAACGGAATTAGAATGTAGAGAACAGAATTTGAATCAAAACAATGGAATTTGAATGAAAACAACAGAATTGGAATGTACAGAACAGAGTTTGAATGAAAACAACGGAATTAGAATGAACAGAACAGAATTTGAATGAAAACAACGGAATTAGAATGTACAGAACAGAGTTTGAATGAAAACAACAGAATTAGAATGTACAGAACAGAGTTTGAATGAAAACAACGGAAATAGAATGTACAGAACAGAGTTTGAATGAAAACAACGGAATTAGATTGTACAGAATAGAATTTGAATCAAAACAATGGAATTTGAATGAAAACAACAGAATTGGAATGTACAGAACAGAGTGTGAATGAAAACAACGGAATTAGAATGTACAGAACAGAATTTGAATCAAAACAGTGGAATGCGAATGAAAACAACGGAATTTGAATGAAAACAACGGAATTAGAATGTACAGAACGGAATTTGAATCAAAACAATGGAATTTTAATGAAAACAACGGAATTGGAATGTAAAGAACAGAGTTTGAATCAAAACAACGGAATTAGAATGTACAGAACAGATTTTGAATGAAAACAATGGAATTTGAATGAAAACAACAGAAGTGGAATGTACAGAACAGAGTTTGAATGAAAACAATGAAATTTGAATGAAAACAACAGAAGTGGAATGTACAGAACAGAGTTTGAATGAAAACAACAGAATTGGAATGTACAGAACAGAGTTTGAATCAAAACAACGGAATTAGAATGTACAGAACAGAGTTTGAATGAAAACAATGGAATTTGAATGAAAACAACAGAATTGGAATGTACAGAACAGAGTTTGAATGAAAACAACGGAATTAGAATGAACAGAACAGAATTTGAATGAAAACAACGGAATTAGAATGTACAGAACAGAGTTTGAATGAAAACAACTGAAGTAGAATGTACAGAACAGAATTTGAATGAAAACAACGGAATTAGAATGTACAGAACAGAGTTTGAATGAAAACAACGGAATTAGATTGTACAGAATAGAATTTGAATGAAAACAATGGAATTTGAATGAAAACAACAGAATTGGAATGTACAGAACAGAGTTTGAATGAAAACAACTGAAGTAGAATGTACAGAACAGAATTTGAATGAAAACAACGGAATTAGAATGTAGAGAACGGAATTTGAATCAAAACAATGGAATTTGAATGAAAACAACAGAAGTGGAATGTACAGACCAGAGTTTGAATGAAAACAATGGAATTTGAATGAACAGAACAGAGTTTGAATGAAAACAACGGAATTAGAATGAACAGAACAGAATTTGAATGAAAACAACGGAATTAGAATGTACAGAACAGAGTTTGAATGAAAACTACTGAAGTAGAATGTACAGAACAGAATTTGAATGAAAACAACGGAATTAGAATGTACAGAACAGAGTTTGAATGAAAACAACGGAATTAGATTGTACAGAATAGAATTTGAATGAAAACAATGGAATTTGAATGAAAACAACAGAATTGGAATGTACAGAACAGAGTTTGAATGAAAACAACTGAAGTAGAATGTACAGAACAGAATTTGAATGAAAACAACGGAATTAGAATGTAGAGAACGGAATTTGAATCAAAACAATGGAATTTGAATGAAAACAACAGAAGTGGAATGTACAGACCAGAGTTTGAATGAAAACAATGGAATTTGAATGAACAGAACAGAATTTGCATCAAAACAATGGAATTTGAATCAAAACAGTGGAATTTGAATGAAAACAACAGAATTTGAATGTACAGAACAGAGTTTGAATGAAAACAACGGAATTTGAATGAAAACAATGGAATTTGAATGAAAACAACAGAATTGGAATGTACAGAACAGAGTTTGAATGAACAGAACAGAATTTGCATCAAAACAATGGAATTTGAATCAAAACAGTGGAATTTGAATGAAAACAACAGAATTGGAATGTACAGAACAGAGTTTGAATCAAAACAACGGAATTAAAATGTACAGAACAGAGTTTGAATGAAAACAATGGAATTTGAATGAAAACAACAGAAGTGGAATGTACAGAACAGAGTTTGAATGAAAACAACAGAATTAGAATGTACAGAACAGAGTTTGAATGAAAACAACGGAAATAGAATGTACAGAACAGAGTTTGAATGAAAACAACGGAATTAGATTGTACAGAATAGAATTTGAATCAAAACAATGGAATTTGAATGAAAACAACAGAATTGGAATGTACAGAACAGAGTGTGAATGAAAACAACGGAATTAGAATGTACAGAACAGAATTTGAATCAAAACAGTGGAATGCGAATGAAAACAACGGAATTTGAATGAAAACAACGGAATTAGAATGTACAGAACGGAATTTGAATCAAAACAATGGAATTTTAATGAAAACAACGGAATTGGAATGTACAGAACAGAGTTTGAATCAAAACAACGGAATTAGAATGTACAGAACAGATTTTGAATGAAAACAATGGAATTTGAATGAAAACAACAGAAGTGGAATGTACAGAACAGAGTTTGAATGAAAACAATGAAATTTGAATGAAAACAACAGAAGTGGAATGTACAGAACAGAGTTTGAATGAAAACAACAGAATTGGAATGTACAGAACAGAGTTTGAATCAAAACAACGGAATTAGAATGTACAGAACAGAGTTTGAATGAAAACAATGGAATTTGAATGAAAACAACAGAAGTGGAATGTACAGAACAGAGTTTGAATGAAAACAACGGAATTTGAATGAACAGAACAGAATTTGAATCAAAACAATGGAATTTGAATGAAAACAACAGAATTGGAATGTACAGAACAGAGTTTGAATGAAAACAACAGAATTAGAATGTACAGAACAGAGTTTGAATGAAAACAACGGAAATAGAATGTACAGAACAGAGTTTGAATGAAAACAACGGAATTAGATTGTACAGAATAGAATTTGAATCAAAACAATGGAATTTGAATGAAAACAACGGAATTTGAATGAAAACAACGGAATTAGAGTGTACAGAACAGAGTTTGAATGAAAACCACTCAAGTAGAATGTACAGAACAGAATTTGAATAAAAACAACTGAAACAGAATGTACAGAACAGAATTTGAATCAAAACAGTGGAATTTGAATGAAAACAACGGAATTAGAATGAAAAAAACGGAATTAGAATGTACAGAACAGAGTTTGAATGAAAACAATGGAATTAGAATGTAGAGAACAGAGTTTGAATGAAAACAACAGAATTACAATGTACAGAACCGAGTTTGAATGAAAACAACGGAATTAGAATGTACAGAACAGAGTTTGAATGAAAACAACGGAATTAGAATGTAGAGAACAGAATTTGAATCAAAACAATGGAATTTGAATGAAAACAACAGAATTGGAATGTACAGAACAGAGTTTGAATGAAAACAACGGAATTAGAATGAACAGAACAGAATTTGAATGAAAAAAACGGAATTAGAAGGTACAGAACAGAGTTTGAATGAAAACAACTGAAGTAGAATGTACAGAACAGAATTTGAATGAAAACAACGGAATTAGAATGTACAGAACAGAGTTTGAATGAAAACAACGGAATTAGATTGTACAGAATAGAATTTGAATGAAAACAATGGGATTTGAATGAAAACAACAGAATTGGAATGTACAGAACAGAGTTTGAATGAAAACAACTGAAGTAGAATGTACAGAACAGAATTTGAATGAAAACAACGGAATTAGAATGTAGAGAACGGAATTTGAATGAAAACAATGGAATTTGAATGAAAACAACAGAAGTGGAATGTACAGAACAGAGTTTGAATGAAAACAACGGAATTTGAATGAACAGAACAGAATTTGAATCAAAACAATGGAATTTGAATGAAAACAACAGAATTGGAATGTACAGAACAGAGTTTGAATGAAAACAACGGAATTTGAATGAAAACAATGGAATTTGAATGAAAACAACAGAATTGGAATGTACAGAACAGAGTTTGAATGAAAACAACAGAATTAGAATGTACAGAACAGAGTTTGAATGAAAACAACGGAAATAGAATGTACAGAACAGAGTTTGAATGAAAACAACGGAATTAGAGTGTACAGAATAGAATTTGAATCAAAACAATGGAATTTGAATGACAACAACGGAATTTGAATGAAAACAACGGAATTAGAGTGTACAGAACAGAGTTTGAATGAAAACCACTCAAGTAGAATGTACAGAACAGAATTTGAATAAAAACAACTGAAACAGAATGTACAGAACAGAATTTGAATCAAAACAGTGGAATTTGAATGAAAACAACGGAATTAGAATGAAAAAAACGGAATTAGAATGTACAGAACAGAGTTTGAATGAAAACAACGGAATTAGAATGTACAGAACAGAGTTTGAATGAAAACAACGGAATTAGAATGTAGAGAACAGAATTTGAATCAAAACAATGGAATTTGAATGAAAACAACAGAATTGGAATGTACAGAACAGAGTTTGAATGAAAACAACGGAATTAGAATGAACAGAACAGAATTTGAATGAAAACAACGGAATTAGAAGGTACAGAACAGAGTTTGAATGAAAACAACTGAAGTAGAATGTACAGAACAGAATTTGAATGAAAACAACGGAATTAGAATGTACAGAACAGAGTTTGAATGAAAACAACGGAATTAGATTGTACAGAATAGAATTTGAATGAAAACAATGGAATTTGAATGAAAACAACAGAATTGGAATGTACAGAACAGAGTTTGAATGAAAACAACTGAAGTAGAATGTACAGAACAGAATTTGAATGAAAACAACGGAATTAGAATGTAGAGAACGGAATTTGAATGAAAACAATGGAATTTGAATGAAAACAACAGAAGTGGAATGTACAGACCAGAGTTTGAATGAAAACAACGGAATTTGAATGAACAGAACAGAATTTGCATCAAAACAATGGAATTTGAATCAAAACAGTGGAATTTGAATGAAAACAATAGAATTGGAATGTACAGAACAGAGTTTGAATGAAAACAACGGAATTTGAATGAAAACAATGGAATTTGAATGAAAACAACAGAATTGGAATGTACAGAACAGAGTTTGAATGAACAGAACAGAATTTGCATCAAAACAATGGAATTTGAATGAAAACAACAGAATTGGAATGTACAGAACAGAGTTTGAATGAAAACAACAGAATTAGAATGTACAGAACAGAGTTTGAATGAAAACAATGGAATTTGAATGAAAACAACAGAAGTGGAATGTACAGAACAGAGTTTGAATGAAAACAACGGAATTTGAATGAACAGAACAGAATTTGAATAAAAACAATGGAATTTGAATGAAAACAACAGAATTGGAATGTACAGAACAGAGTTTGAATGAAAACAACAGAATTAGAATGTACAGAACAGAGTTTGAATCAAAACAACGGAATTACAATTTACAGAACAGAGTTTGAATGAAAACAATGGAATTTGAATGAAAACAACAGAAGTGGAATGTACAGAACAGAGTTTGAATGAAAACAACAGAATTAGAATGTACAGAACAGAGTTTGAATGAAAACAACGGAAATAGAATGTACAGAACAGAGTTTGAATGAAAACAACGGAATTAGATTGTACAGAATAGAATTTGAATCAAAACAATGGAATTTGAATGAAAACAACAGAATTGGAATGTACAGAACAGAGTGTGAATGAAAACAACGGAATTAGAATGTACAGAACAGAATTTGAATCAAAACAGTGGAATGCGAATGAAAACAACGGAATTTGAATGAAAACAACGGAATTAGAATGTATAGAACGGAATTTGAATCAAAACAATGGAATTTTAATGAAAACAACGGAATTGGAATGTACAGAACAGAGTTTGAATCAAAACAACGGAATTAGAATGTACAGAACAGATTTTGAATGAAAACAATGGAATTTGAATGAAAACAACAGAAGTGGAATGTACAGAACAGAGTTTGAATGAAAACAATGAAATTTGAATCAAAACAACGGAATTAGAATGTACAGAACAGAGTTTGAATGAAAACAATGGAATTTGAATGAAAACAACAGAATTGGAATGTACAGAACAGAGTTTGAATGAAAACAACGGAATTAGAATGAACAGAACAGAATTTGCATCAAAACAATGGAATTTGAATCAAAACAGTGGAATTTGAATGAAAACAACAGAATTTGAATGTACAGAACAGAGTTTGAATGAAAACAACGGAATTTGAATGAAAACAATGGAATTTGAATGAAAACAACAGAATTGGAATGTACAGAACAGAGTTTGAATGAACAGAACAGAATTTGCATCAAAACAATGGAATTTGAATCAAAACAGTGGAATTTGAATGAAAACAACAGAATTGGAATGTACAGAACAGAGTTTGAATCAAAACAACGGAATTAAAATGTACAGAACAGAGTTTGAATGAAAACAATGGAATTTGAATGAAAACAACAGAAGTGGAATGTACAGAACAGAGTTTGAATGAAAACAACAGAATTAGAATGTACAGAACAGAGTTTGAATGAAAACAACGGAAATAGAATGTACAGAACAGAGTTTGAATGAAAACAACGGAATTAGATTGTACAGAATAGAATTTGAATCAAAACAATGGAATTTGAATGAAAACAACAGAATTGGAATGTACAGAACAGAGTGTGAATGAAAACAACGGAATTAGAATGTACAGAACAGAATTTGAATCAAAACAGTGGAATGCGAATGAAAACAACGGAATTTGAATGAAAACAACGGAATTAGAATGTACAGAACGGAATTTGAATCAAAACAATGGAATTTTAATGAAAACAACGGAATTGGAATGTACAGAACAGAGTTTGAATCAAAACAACGGAATTAGAATGTACAGAACAGATTTTGAATGAAAACAATGAAATTTGAATCAAAACAACGGAATTAGAATGTACAGAACAGAGTTTGAATGAAAACAATGGAATTTGAATGAAAACAACAGAATTGGAATGTACAGAACAGAGTTTGAATGAAAACAACGGAATTAGAATGAACAGAACAGAATTTGAATGAAAACAACGGAATTAGAATGTACAGAACAGAGTTTGAATGAAAACAACTGAAGTAGAATGTACAGAACAGAATTTGAATGAAAACAACGGAATTAGAATGTACAGAACAGAGTTTGAATGAAAACAACGGAATTAGATTGTACAGAATAGAATTTGAATGAAAACAATGGAATTTGAATGAAAACAACAGAATTGGAATGTACAGAACAGAGTTTGAATGAAAACAACTGAAGTAGAATGTACAGAACAGAATTTGAATGAAAACAACGGAATTAGAATGTAGAGAACGGAATTTGAATCAAAACAATGGAATTTGAATGAAAACAACAGAAGTGGAATGTACAGACCAGAGTTTGAATGAAAACAATGGAATTTGAATGAACAGAACAGAGTTTGAATGAAAACAACGGAATTAGATTGTACAGAATAGAATTTGAATGAAAACAATGGAATTTGAATGAAAACAACAGAATTGGAATGTACAGAACAGAGTTTGAATGAAAACAACTGAAGTAGAATGTACAGAACAGAATTTGAATGAAAACAACGGAATTAGAATGTAGAGAACGGAATTTGAATCAAAACAATGGAATTTGAATGAAAACAACAGAAGTGGAATGTACAGACCAGAGTTTGAATGAAAACAATGGAATTTGAATGAACAGAACAGAATTTGCATCAAAACAATGGAATTTGAATCAAAACAGTGGAATTTGAATGAAAACAACAGAATTTGAATGTACAGAACAGAGTTTGAATGAAAACAACGGAATTTGAATGAAAACAATGGAATTTGAATGAAAACAACAGAATTGGAATGTACAGAACAGAGTTTGAATGAACAGAACAGAATTTGCATCAAAACAATGGAATTTGAATCAAAACAGTGGAATTTGAATGAAAACAACAGAATTGGAATGTACAGAACAGAGTTTGAATCAAAACAACGGAATTAAAATGTACAGAACAGAGTTTGAATGAAAACAATGGAATTTGAATGAAAACAACAGAAGTGGAATGTACAGAACAGAGTTTGAATGAAAACAACAGAATTAGAATGTACAGAACAGAGTTTGAATGAAAACAACGGAAATAGAATGTACAGAACAGAGTTTGAATGAAAACAACGGAATTAGATTGTACAGAATAGAATTTGAATCAAAACAATGGAATTTGAATGAAAACAACAGAATTGGAATGTACAGAACAGAGTGTGAATGAAAACAACGGAATTAGAATGTACAGAACAGAATTTGAATCAAAACAGTGGAATGCGAATGAAAACAACGGAATTTGAATGAAAACAACGGAATTAGAATGTACAGAACGGAATTTGAATGAAAACAATGGAATTTGAATGAAAACAACGGAATTGGAATGTACAGAACAGAGTTTGAATCAAAACAACGGAATTAGAATGTACAGAACAGATTTTGAATGAAAACAATGGAATTTGAATGAAAACAACAGAAGTGGAATGTACAGAACAGAGTTTGAATGAAAACAATGAAATTTGAATGAAAACAACAGAAGTGGAATGTACAGAACAGAGTTTGAATGAAAACAACAGAATTGGAATGTACAGAACAGAGTTTGAATCAAAACAACGGAATTAGAATGTACAGAACAGAGTTTGAATGAAAACAATGGAATTTGAATGAAAACAACAGAAGTGGAATGTACAGAACAGAGTTTGAATGAAAACAACGGAATTTGAATGAAAACAATGGAATTTGAATGAAAACAACAGAATTGGAATGTACAGAACAGAGTTTGAATGAAAACAACAGAATTAGAATGTACAGAACAGAGTTTGAATGAAAACAACGGAAATAGAATGTACAGAACAGAGTTTGAATGAAAACAACGGAATTAGATTGTACAGAATAGAATTTGAATCAAAACAATGGAATTTGAATGAAAACAACGGAATTTGAATGAAAACAACGGAATTAGAGTGTACAGAACAGAGTTTGAATGAAAACCACTCAAGTAGAATGTACAGAACAGAATTTGAATAAAAACAACTGAAACAGAATGTACAGAACAGAATTTGAATAAAAACAACTGAAACAGAATGTACAGAACAGAATTTGAATCAAAACAGTGGAATTTGAATGAAAACAACGGAATTAGAATGAAAAAAACGGAATTAGAATGTACAGAACAGAGTTTGAATGAAAACAATGGAATTAGAATGTAGAGAACAGAGTTTGAATGAAAACAACAGAATTACAATGTACAGAACCGAGTTTGAATGAAAACAACGGAATTAGAATGTACAGAACAGAGTTTGAATGAAAACAACGGAATTAGAATGTAGAGAACAGAATTTGAATCAAAACAATGGAATTTGAATGAAAACAACAGAATTGGAATGTACAGAACAGAGTTTGAATGAAAACAACGGAATTAGAATGAACAGAACAGAATTTGAATGAAAAAAACGGAATTAGAAGGTACAGAACAGAGTTTGAATGAAAACAACTGAAGTAGAATGTACAGAACAGAATTTGAATGAAAACAACGGAATTAGAATGTACAGAACAGAGTTTGAATGAAAACAACGGAATTAGATTGTACAGAATAGAATTTGAATGAAAACAATGGAATTTGAATGAAAACAACAGAATTGGAATGTACAGAACAGAGTTTGAATGAAAACAACTGAAGTAGAATGTACAGAACAGAATTTGAATGAAAACAACGGAATTAGAATGTAGAGAACGGAATTTGAATGAAAACAATGGAATTTGAATGAAAACAACAGAAGTGGAATGTACAGACCAGAGTTTGAATGAAAACAACGGAATTTGAATGAACAGAACAGAATTTGCATCAAAACAATGGAATTTGAATCAAAACAGTGGAATTTGAATGAAAACAATAGAACTGGAATGTACAGAACAGAGTTTGAATGAAAACAACGGAATTTGAATCAAAACAGTGGAATTTGAATGAAAACAACAGAATTGGAATGTACAGAACAGAGTTTGAATCAAAACAACGGAATTAAAATGTACAGAACAGAGTTTGAATGAAAACAATGGAATTTGAATGAAAACAACAGAAGTGGAATGTACAGAACAGAGTTTGAATGAAAACAACAGAATTAGAATGTACAGAACAGAGTTTGAATGAAAACAACGGAAATAGAATGTACACAACAGAGTTTGAATGAAAACAATGGAATTAGATTGTACAGAATAGAATTTGAATCAAATCAATGGAATTTGAATGAAAACAACAGAATTGGAATGTACAGAACAGAGTGTGAATGAAAACAACGGAATTAGATTGTACAGAATAGAATTTGAATCAAAACAATGGAATTTGAATGAAAACAACGGAATTTGAATGAAAACAACGGAATTAGAGTGAAAACAATAGAATTGGAATGTACAGAACAGAGTTTGAATGAAAACAACGGAATTTGAATGAAAACAATGGAATTTGAATGAAAACAACAGAATTGGAATGTACAGAACAGAGTTTGAATGAACAGAACAGAATTTGCATCAAAACAATGGAATTTGAATCAAAACAGTGGAATTTGAATGAAAACAACAGAATTGGAATGTACAGAACAGAGTTTGAATCAAAACAACGGAATTAAAATGTACAGAACAGAGTTTGAATGAAAACAATGGAATTTGAATGAAAACAACAGAAGTGGAATGTACAGAACAGAGTTTGAATGAAAACAACAGAATTAGAATGTACAGAACAGAGTTTGAATGAAAACAACGGAAATAGAATGTACAGAACAGAATTTGAATCAAAACAGTGGAATGCGAATGAAAACAACGGAATTTGAATGAAAACAACGGAATTAGAATGTACAGAACGGAATTTGAATCAAAACAATGGAATTTTAATGAAAACAACGGAATTGGAATGTACAGAACAGAGTTTGAATGAAAACAATGGAATTTGAATGAAAACAACAGAAGTGGAATGTACAGAACAGAGTTTGAATGAAAACAATGAAATTTGAATGAAAACAACAGAAGTGGAATGTACAGAACAGAGTTTGAATGAAAACAACAGAATTGGAATGAACAGAACAGAATTTGCATCAAAACAATGGAATTTGAATCAAAACAGTGGAATTTGAATGAAAACAATAGAATTGGAATGTACAGAACAGAGTTTGAATGAAAACAACGGAATTTGAATCAAAACAGTGGAATTTGAATGAAAACAACAGAATTGGAATGTACAGAACAGAGTTTGAATCAAAACAACGGAATTAAAATGTACAGAACAGAGTTTGAATGAAAACAATGGAATTTGAATGAAAACAACAGAAGTGGAATGTACAGAACAGAGTTTGAATGAAAACAACGGAAATAGAATGTACACAACAGAGTTTGAATGAAAACAATGGAATTAGATTGTACAGAATAGAATTTGAATCAAATCAATGGAATTTGAATGAAAACAACAGAATTGGAATGTACAGAACAGAGTGTGAATGAAAACAACGGAATTAGATTGTACAGAATAGAATTTGAATCAAAACAATGGAATTTGAATGAAAACAACGGAATTTGAATGAAAACAACGGAATTAGAGTGTACAGAACAGAGTTTGAATCAAAACAACGGAATTAAAATGTACAGAACAGAGTTTGAATGAAAACAATGGAATTTGAATGAAAACAACAGAAGTGGAATGTACAGAACAGAGTTTGAATGAAAACAACAGAATTAGAATGTACAGAACAGAGTTTGAATGAAAACAACGGAAATAGAATGTACAGAACAGAATTTGAATCAAAACAGTGGAATGCGAATGAAAACAACGGAATTTGAATGAAAACAACGGAATTAGAATGTACAGAACGGAATTTGAATCAAAACAATGGAATTTTAATGAAAACAACGGAATTGGAATGTACAGAACAGAGTTTGAATGAAAACAATGGAATTTGAATGAAAACAACAGAAGTGGAATGTACAGAACAGAGTTTGAATGAAAACAATGAAATTTGAATGAAAACAACAGAAGTGGAATGTACAGAACAGAGTTTGAATGAAAACAACAGAATTGGAATGTACAGAACAGAGTTTGAATCAAAACAACGGAATTAGAATGTACAGAACAGAGTTTGAATGAAAACAATGGAATTTGAATGAAAACAACAGAAGTGGAATGTACAGAACAGAGTTTGAATGAAAACAACGGAATTTGAATGAAAACAACAGAATTGGAATGTACAGAACAGAGTTTGAATGAAAACAACAGAATTAGAATGTACAGAACAGAGTTTGAATGAAAACAATGGAATTTGAATGAAAACAACAGAAGTGGAATGTACAGAACAGAGTTTGAATGAAAACAACGGAATTTGAATGAACAGAACAGAATTTGAATCAAAACAATGGAATTTGAATGAAAACAACAGAATTGGAATGTACAGAACAGAGTTTGAATGAAAACAACAGAATTAGAATGTACAGAACAGAGTTTGAATGAAAACAATGGAATTTGAATGAAAACAACAGAAGTGGAATGTACAGAACAGAGTTTGAATGAAAACAACGGAATTTGAATGAACAGAACAGAATTTGAATCAAAACAATGGAATTTGAATGAAAACAACAGAATTGGAATGTACAGAACAGAGTTTGAATGAAAACAACAGAATTAGAATGTACAGAACAGAGTTTGAATCAAAACAACGGAATTAAAATTTACAGAACAGAGTTTGAATGAAAACAATGGAATTTGAATGAAAACAACAGAAGTGGAATGTACAGAACAGAGTTTGAATGAAAACAACAGAATTAGAATGTACAGAACAGAGTTTGAATGAAAACAACGGAATTAGATTGTACAGAATAGAATTTGAATCAAAACAATGGAATTTGAATGAAAACAACAGAATTGGAATGTACAGAACAGAGTGTGAATGAAAACAACGGAATTAGAATGTACAGAACAGAATTTGAATGAAAACAACGGAATTAGAATGAACAGAACAAAATTTGAATGAAAACAACGGAATTAGAAGGTACAGAACAGAGTTTGAATGAAAACAACTGAAGTAGAATGTACAGAACAGAATTTGAATGAAAACAACGGAATTAGAATGTACAGAACAGAGTTTGAATGAAAACAACGGAATTAGATTGTACAGAATAGAATTTGAATGAAAACAATGGAATTTGAATGAAAACAACAGAATTGGAATGTACAGAACAGAGTTTGAATGAAAACAACTGAAGTAGAATGTACAGAACAGAATTTGAATGAAAACAACGGAATTAGAATGTAGAGAACGGAATTTGAATGAAAACAATGGAATTTGAATGAAAACAACAGAAGTGGAATGTACAGACCAGAGTTTGAATGAAAACAACGGAATTTGAATGAACAGAACAGAATTTGCATCAAAACAATGGAATTTGAATCAAAACAGTGGAATTTGAATGAAAACAACAGAATTGGAATGTACAGAACAGAGTTTGAATGAAAACAACAGAATTAGAATGTACAGAACAGAGTTTGAATGAAAACAACGGAAATAGAATGTACAGAACAGAGTTTGAATGAAAACAACGGAATTAGATTGTACAGAATAGAATTTGAATCAAAACAATGGAATTTGAATGAAAACAACGGAATTTGAATGAAAACAATGGAATTAGAGTGTACAGAACAGTGTTTGAATGAAAACAATGGAATTTTAATGAAAACAACGGAATTGGAATGTACAGAACAGAATTTGAATGAAAACAACGGAATTAGAATGTAGAGAACAGAATTTGAATCAAAACAATGGAATTTGAATGAAAACAACAGAATTGGAATGTACAGAACAGAGTTTGAATGAAAACAACGGAATTTGAATGAACAGAGCAGAATTTGAATCAAAACAATGGAATTTGAATGAAAACAACAGAATTGGAATGTACAGAACAGAGTTTGAATGAAAACAACAGAATTAGAATGTACAGAACAGAGTTTGAATGAAAACAATGGAATTTGAATGAAAACAACAGAAGTGGAATGTACAGAACAGAGTTTGAATGAAAACAACGGAATTTGAATGAACAGAACAGAATTTGAATCAAAACAATGGAATTTGAATGAAAACAACAGAATTGGAATGTACAGAACAGAGTTTGAATGAAAACAACAGAATTAGAATGTACAGAACAGAGTTTGAATCAAAACAACGGAATTAAAATTTACAGAACAGAGTTTGAATGAAAACAATGGAATTTGAATGAAAACAACAGAAGTGGAATGTACAGAACAGAGTTTGAATGAAAACAACAGAATTAGAATGTACAGAACAGAGTTTGAATGAAAACAACGGAATTAGATTGTACAGAATAGAATTTGAATCAAAACAATGGAATTTGAATGAAAACAACAGAATTGGAATGTACAGAACAGAGTGTGAATGAAAACAACGGAATTAGAATGTACAGAACAGAATTTGAATCAAAACAGTGGAATTAGAATGAAAACAACAGAATTGGAATGTACAGAACAGAGTTTGGATGAAAACAACAGAATTAGAATGTACAGAACAGAGTTTGAATGAAAACAACGGAAATAGAATGTACAGAACAGAGTTTGAATGAAAACAACGGAATTAGATTGTACAGAATAGAATTTGAATCAAAACAATGGAATTTGAATGAAAACAACGGAATTTGAATGAAAACAATGGAATTAGAGTGTACAGAACAGTGTTTGAATGAAAACAATGGAATTTTAATGAAAACAACGGAATTGGAATGTACAGAACAGAATTTGAATGAAAACAACGGAATTAGAATGTAGAGAACAGAATTTGAATCAAAACAATGGAATTTGAATGAAAACAACATAATTGGAATGAACAGAACAGAGTTTGAATGAAAACAGTGGAATTTGAATGAAAACAACAGAAGTGGAATGTACAGAACAGAGTTTGAATGAAAACAACGGAATTTGAATGAAAACAATGGAATTTGAATGAAAACAACAGAATTGGAATGTACAGAACAGAGTTTGAATGAAAACAACAGAATTAGAATGTACAGAACAGAGTTTGAATGAAAACAACGGAAATAGAATGTACAGAACAGAGTTTGAATGAAAACAACGGAATTAGATTGTACAGAATAGAATTTGAATCAAAACAATGGAATTTGAATGAAAACAACAGAATTGGAATGTACAGAACAGAGTTTGAATGAAAACAACTGAAGTAGAATGTACAGAACAGAATTTGAATGAAAACAACGGAATTAGAATGTAGAGAACGGAATTTGAATCAAAACAATGGAATTTGAATGAAAACAACAGAAGTGGAATGTACAGACCAGAGTTTGAATGAAAACAACGGAATTTGAATGAACAGAACAGAATTTGCATCAAAACAATGGAATTTGAATCAAAACAGTGGAATTTGAATGAAAACAACAGAATTTGAATGTACAGAACAGAGTTTGAATGAAAACAACGGAATTTGAATGAAAACAATGGAATTTTAATGAAAACAACGGAATTGGAATGTACAGAACAGAATTTGAATGAAAACAACGGAATTAGAATGTAGAGAACAGAATTTGAATCAATACAATGGAATTTGAATGAAAACAACAGAATTGGAATGAACAGAACAGTTTGAATGAAAACAATGGAATTTGAATGAAAACAACAGAATTGGAATGTACAGAACAGAGTTTGAATGAAAACAACAGAATTAGAATGTACAGAACAGAGTTTGAATGAAAACAACGGAAATAGAATGTACAGAACAGAGTTTGAATGAAAACAACTGAATTAGATTGTACAGAATAGAATTTGAATCAAAACAATGGAATTTGAATGAAAACAACAGAATTGGAATGTACAGAACAGAGTTTGAATGAAAACAACTGAAGTAGAATGTACAGAACAGAATTTGAATGAAAACAACGGAATTAGAATGTAGAGAACGGAATTTGAATCAAAACAATGGAATTTGAATGAAAACAACAGAAGTGGAATGTACAGACCAGAGTTTGAATGAAAACAACGGAATTTGAATGAACAGAACAGAATTTGCATCAAAACAATGGAATTTGAATCAAAACAGTGGAATTTGAATGAAAACAACAGAATTTGAATGTACAGAACAGAGTTTGAATGAAAACAACGGAATTTGAATGAAAACAATGGAATTTGAATGAAAACAACAGAATTGGAATGTACAGAACAGAGTTTGAATGAACAGAACAGAATTTGCATCAAAACAATGGAATTTGAATCAAAACAGTGGAATTTGAATGAAAACAACAGAATTGGAATGTACAGAACAGAGTTTGAATCAAAACAACGGAATTAAAATGTACAGAACAGAGTTTGAATGAAAACAATGGAATTTGAATGAAAACAACAGAAGTGGAATGTACAGAACAGAGTTTGAATGAAAACAACAGAATTAGAATGTACAGAACAGAGTTTGAATGAAAACAACGGAAATAGAATGTACAGAACAGAGTTTGAATGAAAACAACGGAATTAGATTGTACAGAATAGAATTTGAATGAAAACAATGGAATTTGAATGAAAACAACAGAATTGGAATGTACAGAACAGAGTTTGAATGAAAACAACTGAAGTAGAATGTACAGAACAGAATTTGAATGAAAACAACGGAATTAGAATGTAGAGAACGGAATTTGAATCAAAACAATGGAATTTGAATGAAAACAACAGAAGTGGAATGTACAGACCAGAGTTTGAATAAAAACAACTGAAACAGAATGTACAGAACAGAATTTGAATCAAAACAGTGGAATTTGAATGAAAACAACGGAATTTGAATGAAAACAACGGAATTAGAGTGTACAGAACAGAGTTTGAATGAAAACCACTCAAGTAGAATGTACAGAACAGAATTTGAATAAAAACAACTGAAACAGAATGTACAGAACAGAATTTGAATCAAAACAGTGGAATTTGAATGAAAACAACGGAATTAGAATGAAAAAAACGGAATTAGAATGTACAGAACAGAGTTTGAATGAAAACAATGGAATTAGAATGTAGAGAACAGAGTTTGAATGAAAACAACAGAATTACAATGTACAGAACCGAGTTTGAATGAAAACAACGGAATTAGAATGTACAGAACAGAGTTTGAATGAAAACAACGGAATTAGAATGTAGAGAACAGAATTTGAATCAAAACAATGGAATTTGAATGAAAACAACAGAATTGGAATGTACAGAACAGAGTTTGAATGAAAACAACGGAATTAGAATGAACAGAACAGAATTTGAATGAAAACAACGGAATTAGAAGGTACAGAACAGAGTTTGAATGAAAACAACTGAAGTAGAATGTACAGAACAGAATTTGAATGAAAACAACGGAATTAGAATGTACAGAACAGAGTTTGAATGAAAACAACGGAATTAGATTGTACAGAATAGAATTTGAATGAAAACAATGGAATTTGAATGAAAACAACAGAATTGGAATGTACAGAACAGAGTTTGAATGAAAACAACTGAAGTAGAATGTACAGAACAGAATTTGAATGAAAACAACGGAATTAGAATGTAGAGAACGGAATTTGAATGAAAACAATGGAATTTGAATGAAAACAACAGAAGTGGAATGTACAGACCAGAGTTTGAATGAAAACAACGGAATTTGAATGAACAGAACAGAATTTGCATCAAAACAATGGAATTTGAATCAAAACAGTGGAATTTGAATGAAAACAATAGAATTGGAATGTACAGAACAGAGTTTGAATGAAAACAACGGAATTTGAATGAAAACAATGGAATTTGAATGAAAACAACAGAATTGGAATGTACAGAACAGAGTTTGAATGAACAGAACAGAATTTGCATCAAAACAATGGAATTTGAATCAAAACAGTGGAATTTGAATGAAAACAACAGAATTGGAATGTACAGAACAGAGTTTGAATCAAAACAACGGAATTAAAATGTACAGAACAGAGTTTGAATGAAAACAATGGAATTTGAATGAAAACAACAGAAGTGGAATGTACAGAACAGAGTTTGAATGAAAACAACAGAATTAGAATGTACAGAACAGAGTTTGAATGAAAACAACGGAAATAGAATGTACAGAACAGAGTTTGAATGAAAACAACGGAATTAGATTGTACAGAATAGAATTTGAATCAAAACAATGGAATTTGAATGAAAACAACAGAATTGGAATGTACAGAACAGAGTTTGAATGAAAACAACTGAAGTAGAATGTACAGAACAGAATTTGAATGAAAACAACGGAATTAGAATGTAGAGAACGGAATTTGAATCAAAACAATGGAATTTGAATGAAAACAACAGAAGTGGAATGTACAGACCAGAGTTTGAATGAAAACAACGGAATTTGAATGAACAGAACAGAATTTGCATCAAAACAATGGAATTTGAATCAAAACAGTGGAATTTGAATGAAAACAACAGAATTGGAATGTACAGAACAGAGTTTGAATGAAAACAACGGAATTTGAATGAAAACAATGGAATTTGAATGAAAACAACAGAATTGGAATGTACAGAACAGAGTTTGAATGAACAGAACAGAATTTGCATCAAAACAATGGAATTTGAATCAAAACAGTGGAATTTGAATGAAAACAACAGAATTGGAATGTACAGAACAGAGTTTGAATCAAAACAACGGAATTAAAATGTACAGAACAGAGTTTGAATGAAAACAATGGAATTTGAATGAAAACAACAGAAGTGGAATGTACAGAACAGAGTTTGAATGAAAACAACAGAATTAGAATGTACAGAACAGAGTTTGAATGAAAACAACGGAAATAGAATGTACAGAACAGAGTTTGAATGAAAACAACGGAATTAGATTGTAAAGAATAGAATTTGAATGAAAACAATGGAATTTGAATGAAAACAACAGAATTGGAATGTACAGAACAGAGTTTGAATGAAAACAACTGAAGTAGAATGTACAGAACAGAATTTGAATGAAAACAACGGAATTAGAATGTAGAGAACGGAATATGAATCAAAACAATGGAATTTGAATGAAAACAACAGAAGTGGAATGTACAGACCAGAGTTTGAATAAAAACAACTGAAACAGAATGTACAGAACAGAATTTGAATCAAAACAGTGGAATTTGAATGAAAACAACGGAATTTGAATGAAAACAACGGAATTAGAGTGTACAGAACAGAGTTTGAATGAAAACCACTCAAGTAGAATGTACAGAACAGAATTTGAATAAAAACAACTGAAACAGAATGTACAGAACAGAATTTGAATCAAAACAGTGGAATTTGAATGAAAACAACGGAATTAGAATGAAAAAAACGGAATTAGAATGTACAGAACAGAGTTTGAATGAAAACAATGGAATTAGAATGTAGAGAACAGAGTTTGAATGAAAACAACAGAATTACAATGTACAGAACCGAGTTTGAATGAAAACAACGGAATTAGAATGTACAGAACAGAGTTTGAATGAAAACAACGGAATTAGAATGTAGAGAACAGAATTTGAATCAAAACAATGGAATTTGAATGAAAACAACAGAATTGGAATGTACAGAACAGAGTTTGAATGAAAACAACTGAAGTAGAATGTACAGAACAGAATTTGAATGAAAACAACGGAATTAGAATGTACAGAACAGAGTTTGAATGAAAACAACGGAATTAGATTGTACAGAATAGAATTTGAATGAAAACAATGGAATTTGAATGAAAACAACAGAATTGGAATGTACAGAACAGAGTTTGAATGAAAACAACTGAAGTAGAATGTACAGAACAGAATTTGAATGAAAACAACGGAATTAGAATGTAGAGAACGGAATTTGAATGAAAACAATGGAATTTGAATGAAAACAACAGAAGTGGAATGTACAGACCAGAGTTTGAATGAAAACAACGGAATTTGAATGAACAGAACAGAATTTGCATCAAAACAATGGAATTTGAATCAAAACAGTGGAATTTGAATGAAAACAACGGAATTTGAATGAAAACAATGGAATTTGAATGAAAACAACAGAATTGGAATGTACAGAACAGAGTTTGAATGAAAACAACAGAATTAGAATGTACAGAACAGAGTTTGAATGAAAACAACGGAAATAGAATGTACAGAACAGAGTTTGAATGAAAACAACGGAATTAGATTGTACAGAATAGAATTTGAATCAAAACAATGGAATTTGAATGAAAACAACGGAATTTGAATGAAAACAACGGAATTAGAGTGTACAGAACAGAGTTTGAATGAAAACCACTCAAGTAGAATGTACAGAACAGAATTTGAATAAAAACAACTGAAACAGAATGTACAGAACAGAATTTGAATCAAAACAGTGGAATTTGAATGAAAACAACGGAATTAGAATGAAAAAAACGGAATTAGAATGTACAGAACAGAGTTTGAATGAAAACAATGGAATTAGAATGTAGAGAACAGAGTTTGAATGAAAACAACAGAATTACAATGTACAGAACCGAGTTTGAATGAAAACAACGGAATTAGAATGTACAGAACAGAGTTTGAATGAAAACAACGGAATTAGATTGTACAGAATAGAATTTGAATGAAAACAATGGAATTTGAATGAAAACAACAGAATTGGAATGTACAGAACAGAGTTTGAATGAAAACAACTGAAGTAGAATGTACAGAACAGAATTTGAATGAAAACAACGGAATTAGAATGTAGAGAACGGAATTTGAATGAAAACAATGGAATTTGAATGAAAACAACAGAAGTGGAATGTACAGACCAGAGTTTGAATGAAAACAACGGAATTTGAATGAACAGAACAGAATTTGCATCAAAACAATGGAATTTGAATCAAAACAGTGGAATTTGAATGAAAACAATAGAATTGGAATGTACAGAACAGAGTTTGAATGAAGACAACGGAATTTGAATGAAAACAATGGAATTTGAATGAAAACAACAGAATTGGAATGTACAGAACAGAGTTTGAATGAACAGAACAGAATTTGCATCAAAACAATGGAATTTGAATCAAAACAGTGGAATTTGAATGAAAACAACAGAATTGGAATGTACAGAACAGAGTTTGAATCAAAACAACGGAATTAAAATGTACAGAACAGAGTTTGAATGAAAACAATGGAATTTGAATGAAAACAACAGAAGTGGAATGTACAGAACAGAGTTTGAATGAAAACAACAGAATTAGAATGTACAGAACAGAGTTTGAATGAAAACAACGGAAATAGAATGTACACAACAGAGTTTGAATGAAAACAACGGAATTAGATTGTACAGAATAGAATTTGAATCAAAACAATGGAATTTGAATGAAAACAACAGAATTGGAATGTACAGAACAGAGTGTGAATGAAAACAACGGAATTAGAATGTACAGAACAGAATTTGAATCAAAACAGTGGAATGCGAATGAAAACAACGGAATTTGAATGAAAACAACGGAATTAGAATGTACAGAACGGAATTTGAATCAAAACAATGAAATTTTAATGAAAACAACGGAATTGGAATGTACAGAACAGAGTTTGAATCAAAACAACGGAATTAGAATGTACTGAACAGAGTTTGAATGAAAACAATGGAATTTGAATGAAAACAACAGAAGTGGAATGTACAGAACAGAGTTTGAATGAAAACAACAGAATTAGAATGTACAGAACAGAGTTTGAATGAAAACAACTGAAGTAGAATGTACAGAACAGAATTTGAATGAAAACAACGGAATTAGAATGTACAGAACAGAGTTTGAATGAAAACAACGGAATTAGATTGTACAGAATAGAATTTGAATGAAAACAATGGAATTTGAATGAAAACAACAGAATTGGAATGTACAGAACAGAGTTTGAATGAAAACAACTGAAGTAGAATGTACAGAACAGAATTTGAATGAAAACAACGGAATTAGAATGTAGAGAACGGAATTTGAATCAAAACAATGGAATTTGAATGAAAACAACAGAAGTGGAATGTACAGACCAGAGTTTGAATAAAAACAACTGAAACAGAATGTACAGAACAGAATTTGAATCAAAACAGTGGAATTTGAATGAAAACAACGGAATTTGAATGAAAACAACGGAATTAGAGTGTACAGAACAGAGTTTGAATGAAAACCACTCAAGTAGAATGTACAGAACAGAATTTGAATAAAAACAACTGAAACAGAATGTACAGAACAGAATTTGAATCAAAACAGTGGAATTTGAATGAAAACAACGGAATTAGAATGAAAAAAACGGAATTAGAATGTACAGAACAGAGTTTGAATGAAAACAATGGAATTAGAATGTAGAGAACAGAGTTTGAATGAAAACAACAGAATTACAATGTACAGAACCGAGTTTGAATGAAAACAACGGAATTAGAATGTACAGAACAGAGTTTGAATGAAAACAACGGAATTAGAATGTAGAGAACAGAATTTGAATCAAAACAATGGAATTTGAATGAAAACAACAGAATTGGAATGTACAGAACAGAGTTTGAATGAAAACAACGGAATTAGAATGAACAGAACAGAATTTGAATGAAAACAACGGAATTAGAAGGTACAGAACAGAGTTTGAATGAAAACAACTGAAGTAGAATGTACAGAACAGAATTTGAATGAAAACAACGGAATTAGAATGTACAGAACAGAGTTTGAATGAAAACAACGGAATTAGATTGTACAGAATAGAATTTGAATGAAAACAATGGAATTTGAATGAAAACAACAGAATTGGAATGTACAGAACAGAGTTTGAATGAAAACAACTGAAGTAGAATGTACAGAACAGAATTTGAATGAAAACAACGGAATTAGAATGTAGAGAACGGAATTTGAATGAAAACAATGGAATTTGAATGAAAACAACAGAAGTGGAATGTACAGACCAGAGTTTGAATGAAAACAACGGAATTTGAATGAACAGAACAGAATTTGCATCAAAACAATGGAATTTGAATCAAAACAGTGGAATTTGAATGAAAACAATAGAATTGGAATGTACAGAACAGAGTTTGAATGAAAACAACGGAATTTGAATGAAAACAATGGAATTTGAATGAAAACAACAGAATTGGAATGTACAGAACAGAGTTTGAATGAACAGAACAGAATTTGCATCAAAACAATGGAATTTGAATCAAAACAGTGGAATTTGAATGAAAACAACAGAATTGGAATGTACAGAACAGAGTGTGAATGAAAACAACGGAATTTGAATGAAAACAACGGAATTAGAATGTACAGAACGGAATTTGAATCAAAACAATGAAATTTTAATGAAAACAACGGAATTGGAATGTACAGAACAGAGTTTGAATCAAAACAACGGAATTAGAATGTACAGAACAGAGTTTGAATGAAAACAATGGAATTTGAATGAAAACAACAGAAGTGGAATGTACAGAACAGAGTTTGAATGAAAACAATGAAATTTGAATGAAAACAACAGAAGTGGAATGTACAGAACAGAGTTTGAATCAAAACAACGGAATTAGAATGTACAGAACAGAGTTTGAATGAAAACAAGGGAATTTGAATGAAAACAACAGAAGTGGAATGTACAGAACAGAGTTTGAATGAAAACAACGGAATTTGAATGAACAGAGCAGAATTTGAATCAAAACAATGGAATTTGAATGAAAACAACAGAATTGGAATGTACAGAACAGAGTTTGAATGAAAACAACAGAATTAGAATGTACAGAACAGAGTTTGAATGAAAACAATGGAATTTGAATGAAAACAACAGAAGTGGAATGTACAGAACAGAGTTTGAATGAAAACAACGGAATTTGAATGAACAGAACAGAATTTGAATCAAAACAATGGAATTTGAATGAAAACAACAGAATTGGAATGTACAGAACAGAGTTTGAATGAAAACAACAGAATTAGAATGTACAGAACAGAGTTTGAATCAAAACAACGGAATTAAAATTTACAGAACAGAGTTTGAATGAAAACAATGGAATTTGAATGAAAACAACAGAAGTGGAATGTACAGAACAGAGTTTGAATGAAAACAACAGAATTAGAATGTACAGAACAGAGTTTGAATGAAAACAACGGAAATAGAATGTACAGAACAGAGTTTGAATGAAAACAACGGAATTAGATTGTACAGAATAGAATTTGAATCAAAACAGTGGAATTTGAATGAAAACAACAGAATTTGAATGTACAGAACAGAGTTTGAATGAAAACAACGGAATTTGAATGAAAACAATGGAATTTGAATGAAAACAACAGAATTTGCATCAAAACAATGGAATTTGAATCAAAACAGTGGAATTTGAATGAAAACAACAGAATTGGAATGTACAGAACAGAGTTTGAATCAAAACAACGGAATTAAAATGTACAGAACAGAGTTTGAATGAAAACAATGGAATTTGAATGAAAACAACAGAAGTGGAATGTACAGAACAGAGTTTGAATGAAAACAACAGAATTAGAATGTACAGAACAGAGTTTGAATGAAAACAACGGAAATAGAATGTACACAACAGAGTTTGAATGAAAACAACGGAATTAGATTGTACAGAATAGAATTTGAATGAAAACAATGGAATTTGAATGAAAACAACAGAATTGGAATGTACAGAACAGAGTGTGAATGAAAACAACGGAATTAGAATGTACAGAACAGAATTTGAATCAAAACAGTGGAATGCGAATGAAAACAACGGAATTTGAATGAAAACAACGGAATTAGAATGTACAGAACGGAATTTGAATCAAAACAATGAAATTTTAATGAAAACAACGGAATTGGAATGTACAGAACAGAGTTTGAATCAAAACAACGGAATTAGAATGTGCAGAACAGAGTTTGAATGAAAACAATGGAATTTGAATGAAAACAACAGAAGTGGAATGTACAGAACAGAGTTTGAATGAAAACAACAGAATTGGAATGTACAGAACAGAGTTTGAATCAAAACAACGGAATTAGAATGTACAGAACAGAGTTTGAATGAAAACAAGGGAATTTGAATGAAAACAACAGAAGTGGAATGTACAGAACAGAGTTTGAATGAAAACAACGGAATTTGAATGAACAGAGCAGAATTTGAATCAAAACAATGGAATTTGAATGAAAACAACAGAATTGGAATGTACAGAACAGAGTTTGAATGAAAACAACAGAATTAGAATGTACAGAACAGAGTTTGAATGAAAACAATGGAATTTGAATGAAAACAACAGAAGTGGAATGTACAGAACAGAGTTTGAATGAAAACAACAGAATTGGAATGTACAGAACAGAGTTTGAATCAAAACAACGGAATTAGAATGTACAGAACAGAGTTTGAATGAAAACAAGGGAATTTGAATGAAAACAACAGAAGTGGAATGTACAGAACAGAGTTTGAATGAAAACAACGGAATTTGAATGAACAGAGCAGAATTTGAATCAAAACAATGGAATTTGAATGAAAACAACAGAATTGGAATGTACAGAACAGAGTTTGAATGAAAACAACAGAATTAGAATGTACAGAACAGAGTTTGAATGAAAACAATGGAATTTGAATGAAAACAACAGAAGTGGAATGTACAGAACAGAGTTTGAATGAAAACAACGGAATTTGAATGAACAGAACAGAATTTGAATCAAAACAATGGAATTTGAATGAAAACAACAGAATTGGAATGTACAGAACAGAGTTTGAATGAAAACAACAGAATTAGAATGTACAGAACAGAGTTTGAATCAAAACAACGGAATTAAAATTTACAGAACAGAGTTTGAATGAAAACAATGGAATTTGAATGAAAACAACAGAAGTGGAATGTACAGAACAGAGTTTGAATGAAAACAACAGAATTAGAATGTACAGAACAGAGTTTGAATGAAAACAACGGAAATAGAATGTACAGAACAGAGTTTGAATGAAAACAACGGAATTAGATTGTACAGAATAGAATTTGAATCAAAACAATGGAATTTGAATGAAAACAACAGAATTGGAATGTACAGAACAGAGTGTGAATGAAAACAACGGAATTAGAATGTACAGAACAGAATTTGAATCAAAACAGTGGAATTAGAATGAAAACAACAGAATTGGAATGTACAGAACAGAGTTTGAATGAAAACAACAGAATTAGAATGTACAGAACAGAGTTTGAATGAAAACAACGGAAATAGAATGTACAGAACAGAGTTTGAATGAAAACAACGGAATTAGATTGTACAGAATAGAATTTGAATCAAAACAATGGAATTTGAATGAAAACAACGGAATTTGAATGAAAACAATGGAATTAGAGTGTACAGAACAGTGTTTGAATGAAAACAATGGAATTTTAATGAAAACAACGGAATTGGAATGTACAGAACAGAATTTGAATGAAAACAACGGAATTAGAATGTAGAGAACAGATTTTGAATGAAAACAATGGAATTTGAATGAAAACAACAGAAGTGGAATGTACAGAACAGAGTTTGAATGAAAACAATGAAATTTGAATGAAAACAACAGAAGTGGAATGTACAGAACAGAGTTTGAATGAAAACAACAGAATTGGAATGTACAGAACAGAGTTTGAATCAAAACAACGGAATTAGAATGTACAGAACAGAGTTTGAATGAAAACAATGGAATTTGAATGAAAACAACAGAAGTGGAATGTACAGAACAGAGTTTGAATGAAAACAATGGAATTTGAATGAAAACAACAGAATTTGAATCAAAACAATGGAATTTGAATGAAAACAACAGAATTGGAATGTACAGAACAGAGTTTGAATGAAAACAACGGAATTTGAATGAAAACAATGGAATTTGAATGAAAACAACAGAATTGGAATGTACAGAACAGAGTTTGAATGAAAACAACAGAATTAGAATGTACAGAACAGAGTTTGAATGAAAACAACGGAAATAGAATGTACAGAACAGAGTTTGAATGAAAACAACGGAATTAGATTGTACAGAATAGAATTTGAATCAAAACAATGGAATTTGAATGAAAACAACGGAATTTGAATGAAAACAACGGAATTAGAGTGTACAGAACAGAGTTTGAATGAAAACCACTCAAGTAGAATGTACAGAACAGAATTTGAATAAAAACAACTGAAACAGAATGTACAGAACAGAATTTGAATCAAAACAGTGGAATTTGAATGAAAACAACGGAATTAGAATGAAAAAAACGGAATTAGAATGTACAGAACAGAGTTTGAATGAAAACAATGGAATTAGAATGTAGAGAACAGAGTTTGAATGAAAACAACAGAATTACAATGTACAGAACCGAGTTTGAATGAAAACAACGGAATTAGAATGTACAGAACAGAGTTTGAATGAAAACAACGGAATTAGAATGTAGAGAACAGAATTTGAATCAAAACAATGGAATTTGAATGAAAACAACAGAATTGGAATGTACAGAACAGAGTTTGAATGAAAACAACGGAATTAGAATGAACAGAACAGAATTTGAATGAAAACAACGGAATTAGAAGGTACAGAACAGAGTTTGAATGAAAACAACTGAAGTAGAATGTACAGAACAGAATTTGAATGAAAACAACGGAATTAGAATGTACAGAACAGAGTTTGAATGAAAACAACGGAATTAGATTGTACAGAATAGAATTTGAATGAAAACAATGGAATTTGAATGAAAACAACAGAATTGGAATGTACAGAACAGAGTTTGAATGAAAACAACTGAAGTAGAATGTACAGAACAGAATTTGAATGAAAACAACGGAATTAGAATGTAGAGAACGGAATTTGAATGAAAACAATGGAATTTGAATGAAAACAACAGAATTGGAATGTACAGAACAGAGGTTGAATGAAAACAACGGAATTAGAATGAACAGAACAGAATTTGAATGAAAACAACGGAATTAGAAGGTACAGAACAGAGTTTGAATGAAAACAACTGAAGTAGAATGTACAGAACAGAATTTGAATGAAAACAACGGAAATAGAATGTACAGAACAGAGTTTGAATGAAAACAACGGAATTAGATTGTACAGAATAGAATTTGAATCAAAACAATGGAATTTGAATGAAAACAACGGAATTTGAATGAAAACAATGGAATTAGAGTGTACAGAACAGTGTTTGAATGAAAACAATGGAATTTTAATGAAAACAACGGAATTGGAATGTACAGAACAGAATTTGAATGAAAACAACGGAATTAGAATGTAGAGAACAGATTTTGAATGAAAACAATGGAATTTGAATGAAAACAACAGAAGTGGAATGTACAGAACAGAGTTTGAATGAAAACAATGAAATTTGAATGAAAACAACAGAAGTGGAATGTACAGAACAGAGTTTGAATGAAAACAACAGAATTGGAATGTACAGAACAGAGTTTGAATCAAAACAACGGAATTAGAATGTACAGAACAGAGTTTGAATGAAAACAATGGAATTTGAATGAAAACAACAGAAGTGGAATGTACAGAACAGAGTTTGAATGAAAACAATGGAATTTGAATGAAAACAACAGAATTTGAATCAAAACAATGGAATTTGAATGAAAACAACAGAATTGGAATGTACAGAACAGAGTTTGAATGAAAACAACGGAATTTGAATGAAAACAATGGAATTTGAATGAAAACAACAGAATTGGAATGTACAGAACAGAGTTTGAATGAAAACAACAGAATTAGAATGTACAGAACAGAGTTTGAATGAAAACAACGGAAATAGAATGTACAGAACAGAGTTTGAATGAAAACAACGGAATTAGATTGTACAGAATAGAATTTGAATCAAAACAATGGAATTTGAATGAAAACAACGGAATTTGAATGAAAACAACGGAATTAGAGTGTACAGAACAGAGTTTGAATGAAAACCACTCAAGTAGAATGTACAGAACAGAATTTGAATAAAAACAACTGAAACAGAATGTACAGAACAGAATTTGAATCAAAACAGTGGAATTTGAATGAAAACAACGGAATTAGAATGAAAAAAACGGAATTAGAATGTACAGAACAGAGTTTGAATGAAAACAATGGAATTAGAATGTAGAGAACAGAGTTTGAATGAAAACAACAGAATTACAATGTACAGAACCGAGTTTGAATGAAAACAACGGAATTAGAATGTACAGAACAGAGTTTGAATGAAAACAACGGAATTAGAATGTAGAGAACAGAATTTGAATCAAAACAATGGAATTTGAATGAAAACAACAGAATTGGAATGTACAGAACAGAGTTTGAATGAAAACAACGGAATTAGAATGAACAGAACAGAATTTGAATGAAAACAACGGAATTAGAAGGTACAGAACAGAGTTTGAATGAAAACAACTGAAGTAGAATGTACAGAACAGAATTTGAATGAAAACAACGGAATTAGAATGTACAGAACAGAGTTTGAATGAAAACAACGGAATTAGATTGTACAGAATAGAATTTGAATGAAAACAATGGAATTTGAATGAAAACAACAGAATTGGAATGTACAGAACAGAGTTTGAATGAAAACAACTGAAGTAGAATGTACAGAACAGAATTTGAATGAAAACAACGGAATTAGAATGTAGAGAACGGAATTTGAATGAAAACAATGGAATTTGAATGAAAACAACAGAAGTGGAATGTACAGACCAGAGTTTGAATGAAAACAACGGAATTTGAATGAACAGAACAGAATTTGCATCAAAACAATGGAATTTGAATCAAAACAGTGGAATTTGAATGAAAACAATAGAATTGGAATGTACAGAACAGAGTTTGAATGAAAACAACGGAATTTGAATGAAAACAATGGAATTTGAATGAAAACAACAGAATTGGAATGTACAGAACAGAGTTTGAATCAAAACAACGGAATTAAAATGTACAGAACAGAGTTTGAATGAAAACAATGGAATTTGAATGAAAACAACAGAAGTGGAATGTACAGAACAGAGTTTGAATGAAAACAACAGAATTAGAATGTACAGAACAGAGTTTGAATGAAAACAACGGAAATAGAATGTACACAACAGAGTTTGAATGAAAACAACGGAATTAGATTGTACAGAATAGAATTTGAATCAAAACAATGGAATTTGAATGAAAACAACAGAATTGGAATGTACAGAACAGAGTGTGAATGAAAACAACGGAATTAGAATGTACAGAACAGAATTTGAATCAAAACAGTGGAATGCGAATGAAAACAACGGAATTTGAATGAAAACAACGGAATTAGAATGTACAGAACGGAATTTGAATCAAAACAATGAAATTTTAATGAAAACAACGGAATTGGAATGTACAGAACAGAGTTTGAATGAAAACAATGGAATTTGAATGAAAACAACAGAAGTGGAATGTACAGAACAGAGTTTGAATGAAAACAATGAAATTTGAATGAAAACAACAGAAGTGGAATGTACAGAACAGAGTTTGAATGAAAACAACAGAATTGGAATGTACAGAACAGAGTTTGAATCAAAACAACGGAATTAGAATGTACAGAACAGAGTTTGAATGAAAACAATGGAATTTGAATGAAAACAACAGAAGTGGAATGTACAGAACAGAGTTTGAATGAAAACAACGGAATTTGAATGAAAACAACAGAATTGGAATGTACAGAACAGAGTTTGAATGAAAACAACAGAATTAGAATGTACAGAACAGAGTTTGAATGAAAACAATGGAATTTGAATGAAAACAACAGAAGTGGAATGTACAGAACAGAGTTTGAATGAAAACAACGGAATTTGAATGAACAGAACAGAATTTGAATCAAAACAATGGAATTTGAATGAAAACAACAGAATTGGAATGTACAGAACAGAGTTTGAATGAAAACAACAGAATTAGAATGTACAGAACAGAGTTTGAATCAAAACAACGGAATTAAAATTTACAGAACAGAGTTTGAATGAAAACAATGGAATTTGAATGAAAACAACAGAAGTGGAATGTACAGAACAGAGTTTGAATGAAAACAACAGAATTAGAATGTACAGAACAGAGTTTGAATGAAAACAACGGAATTAGATTGTACAGAATAGAATTTGAATCAAAACAATGGAATTTGAATGAAAACAACAGAATTGGAATGTACAGAACAGAGTGTGAATGAAAACAACGGAATTAGAATGTACAGAACAGAATTTGAATCAAAACAGTGGAATTAGAATGAAAACAACAGAATTGGAATGTACAGAACAGAGTTTGAATGAAAACAACAGAATTAGAATGTACAGAACAGAGTTTGAATGAAAACAACGGAAATAGAATGTACAGAACAGAGTTTGAATGAAAACAACGGAATTAGATTGTACAGAATAGAATTTGAATCAAAACAATGGAATTTGAATGAAAACAACGGAATTTGAATGAAAACAATGGAATTAGAGTGTACAGAACAGTGTTTGAATGAAAACAATGGAATTTTAATGAAAACAACGGAATTGGAATGTACAGAACAGAATTTGAATGAAAACAACGGAATTAGAATGTAGAGAACAGAATTTGAATCAAAACAATGGAATTTGAATGAAAACAACAGAATTGGAATGAACAGAACAGAGTTTGAATGAAAACAGTGGAATTTGAATGAAAACAACAGAAGTGGAATGTACAGAACAGAGTTTGAATGAAAACAACGGAATTTAAATGAAAACAATGGAATTTGAATGAAAACAACAGAATTGGAATGTACAGAACAGAGTTTGAATGAAAACAACAGAATTAGAATGTACAGAACAGAGTTTGAATGAAAACAACGGAAATAGAATGTACAGAACAGAGTTTGAATGAAAACAACGGAATTAGATTATACAGAATAGAATTTGAATCAAAACAATGGAATTTGAATGAAAACAACAGAATTGGAATGTACAGAACAGAGTGTGAATGAAAACAACGGAATTAGAATGTACAGAACAGAATTTGAATCAAAACAGTGGAATTAGAATGAAAACAACAGAATTGGAATGTACAGAACAGAGTTTGAATGAAAACAACAGAATTAGAATGTACAGAACAGAGTTTGAATGAAAACAACGGAAATAGAATGTACAGAACAGAGTTTGAATGAAAACAACGGAATTAGATTGTACAGAATAGAATTTGAATCAAAACAATGGAATTTGAATGAAAACAACGGAATTTGAATGAAAACAATGGAATTAGAGTGTAGAGAACAGTGTTTGAATGAAAACAATGGAATTTTAATGAAAACAACGGAATTGGAATGTACAGAACAGAATTTGAATGAAAACAACGGAATTAGAATGTAGAGAACAGAATTTGAATCAAAACAATGGAATTTGAATGAAAACAACAGAATTGGAATGAACAGAACAGAGTTTGAATGAAAACAGTGGAATTTGAATGAAAACAACAGAAGTGGAATGTACAGAACAGAGTTTGAATGAAAACAACGGAATTTAAATGAAAACAATGGAATTTGAATGAAAACAACAGAATTGGAATGTACAGAACAGAGTTTGAATGAAAACAACGGAAATAGAATGTACAGAACAGAGTTTGAATGAAAACAACGGAATTAGATTGTACAGAATAGAATTTGAATCAAAACAATGGAATTTGAATGAAAACAACGGAATTTGAATGAAAACAACGGAATTAGAGTGTACAGAACAGAGTTTGAATGAAAACCACTCAAGTAGAATGTACAGAACAGAATTTGAATAAAAACAACTGAAGCAGAATGTACAGAACAGAATTTGAATCAAAACAGTGGAATTTGAATGAAAACAACGGAATTAGAATGAAAAAAACGGAATTAGAATGTACAGAACAGAGTTTGAATGAAAACAACGGAATTAGAATGTACAGAACAGAGTTTGAATCAAAACAACAGAATTAGAATGTAGAGAACAGAATTTGAATCAAAACAATGGAATTTGAATGAAAACAACAGAATTGGAATGTACAGAACAGAGTTTGAATGAAAACAACGGAATTAGAATGAACAGAACAGAATTTGAATGAAAACAACGGAATTAGAATGTACAGAACAGAGTTTGAATGAAAACAACTGAAGTAGAATGTACAGAACAGAATTTGAATGAAAACAACGGAATTAGAATGTACAGAACAGAGTTTGAATGAAAACAACGGAATTAGATTGTACAGAATAGAATTTGAATGAAAACAATGGAATTTGAATGAAAACAACAGAATTGGAATGTACAGAACAGAGTTTGAATGAAAACAACTGAAGTAGAATGTACAGAACAGAATTTGAATGAAAACAACGGAATTAGAATGTAGAGAACGGAATTTGAATCAAAACAATGGAATTTGAATGAAAACAACAGAAGTGGAATGTACAGACCAGAGTTTGAATGAAAACAACGGAATTTGAATGAACAGAACAGAATTTGCATCAAAACAATGGAATTTGAATCAAAACAGTGGAATTTGAATGAAAACAACAGAATTTGAATGTACAGAACAGAGTTTGAATGAAAACAACGGAATTTGAATGAAAACAATGGAATTTGAATGAAAACAACAGAATTGGAATGTACAGAACAGAGTTTGAATGAACAGAACAGAATTTGCATCAAAACAATGGAATTTGAATCAAAACAGTGGAATTTGAATGAAAACAACAGAATTGGAATGTACAGAACAGAGTTTGAATCAAAACAACGGAATTAAAATGTACAGAACAGAGTTTGAATGAAAACAATGGAATTTGAATGAAAACAACAGAAGTGGAATGTACAGAACAGAGTTTGAATGAAAACAACAGAATTAGAATGTACAGAACAGAGTTTGAATGAAAACAACGGAAATAGAATGTACAGAACAGAGTTTGAATGAAAACAACGGAATTAGATTGTACAGAATAGAATTTGAATCAAAACAATGGAATTTGAATGAAAACAACAGAATTGGAATGTACAGAACAGAGTGTGAATGAAAACAACGGAATTAGAATGTACAGAACAGAATTTGAATCAAAACAGTGGAATGCGAATGAAAACAACGGAATTTGAATGAAAACAACGGAATTAGAATGTACAGAACGGAATTTGAATCAAAACAATGGAATTTTAATGAAAACAACAGAAGTGGAATGTACAGAACAGAGTTTGAATGAAAACAATGAAATTTGAATGAAAACAACAGAAGTGGAATGTACAGAACAGAGTTTGAATGAAAACAACGGAATTTGAATGAACAGAACAGAATTTGAATCAAAACAATGGAATTTGAATGAAAACAACAGAATTGGAATGTACAGAACAGAGTTTGAATGAAAACAACGGAATTTGAATGAAAACAATGGAATTTGAATGAAAACAACAGAATTGGAATGTACAGAACAGAGTTTGAATGAAAACAACAGAATTAGAATGTACAGAAAAGAGTTTGAATGAAAACAACGGAAATAGAATGTACAGAACAGAGTTTGAATGAAAACAACGGAATTAGATTGTACAGAATAGAATTTGAATCAAAACAATGGAATTTGAATGAAAACAACGGAATTTGAATGAAAACAACGGAATTAGAGTGTACAGAACAGAGTTTGAATGAAAACCACTCAAGTAGAATGTACAGAACAGAATTTGAATAAAAACAACTGAAGCAGAATGTACAGAACAGAATTTGAATCAAAACAGTGGAATTTGAATGAAAACAACGGAATTAGAATGAAAAAAACGGAATTAGAATGTACAGAACAGAGTTTGAATGAAAACAATGGAATTAGAATGTAGAGAACAGAGTTTGAATGAAAACAACAGAATTAGAATGTACAGAACCGAGTTTGAATGAAAACAACAGAATTAGAATGTACAGAACAGAGTTTGAATGAAAACAACGGAATTAGAATGTAGAGAACAGAATTTGAATCAAAACAATGGAATTTGAATGAAAACAACAGAATTGGAATGTACAGAACAGAGTTTGAATGAAAACAACGGA
The DNA here is from genome assembly GCF_057382095.1 of Aulonocara sp. 'chitande type north' Nkhata Bay. NCBI lineage: Eukaryota > Metazoa > Chordata > Actinopteri > Cichliformes > Cichlidae > Aulonocara > Aulonocara sp. 'chitande type north' Nkhata Bay. The sequence goes on from NC_141360.1 coordinate 9,571,879, forward strand.
ATTAGAATGAACAGAACAGAATTTGAATGAAAACAACAGAATTGGAATGTACAGAACAGAGTTTGAATGAAAACGACGGAATTTGAATGAACAGAACAGAAGTGGAATGTACAGAACAGAGTGTGAATGAAAACAACGGAATTAGATTGTGCAGAATAGAATTTGAATGAAAACAATGGAATTTGAATGAAAACAACAGAAGTGGAATGTACAGACCAGAGTTTGAATGAAAACAACGGAATTTGAATGAACAGAACAGAATTTGCATCAAAACAATGGAATTTGAATCAAAACAGTGGAATTTGAATGAAAACAACAGAATTGGAATGTACAGAACAGAGTTTGAATCAAAACAACGGAATTAAAATGTACAGAACAGAGTTTGAATGAAAACAATGGAATTTGAATGAAAACAACAGAAGTGGAATGTACAGAACAGAGTTTGAATGAAAACAACAGAATTAGAATGTACAGAACAGAGTTTGAATGAAAACAACGGAAACAGAATGTACAGAACAGAGTGTGAATGAAAACAACGGAATTAGAATGTACAGAACAGAATTTGAATCAAAACAGTGGAATGCGAATGAAAACAACGGAATTTGAATGAAAACAACGGAATTAGAATGTACAGAACGGAATTTGAATCAAAACAATGGAATTTTAATGAAAACAACAGAAGTGGAATGTACAGAACAGAGTTTGAATGAAAACAATGAAATTTGAATGAAAACAACAGAAGTGGAATGTACAGAACAGAGTTTGAATGAAAACAACAGAATTGGAATGTACAGAACAGAGTTTGAATCAAAACAACGGAATTAGAATGTACAGAACAGAGTTTGAATGAAAACAATGGAATTTGAATGAAAACAACAGAAGTGGAATGTACAGAACAGAGTTTGAATGAAAACAACGGAATTTGAATGAACAGAACAGAATTTGAATCAAAACAATGGAATTTGAATGAAAACAACAGAATTGGAATGTACAGAACAGAGTTTGAATGAAAACAACGGAATTTGAATGAAAACAATGGAATTTGAATGAAAACAACAGAATTGGAATGTACAGAACAGAGTTTGAATGAAAACAACAGAATTAGAATGTACAGAACAGAGTTTGAATGAAAACAACGGCAATAGAATGTACAGAACAGAGTTTGAATGAAAACAACGGAATTAGATTGTACAGAATAGAATTTGAATCAAAACAATGGAATTTGAATGAAAACAACGGAATTTGAATGAAAACAACGGAATTAGAGTGTACAGAACAGAGTTTGAATGAAAACCACTCAAGTAGAATGTACAGAACAGAATTTGAATAAAAACAACTGAAACAGAATGTACAGAACAGAATTTGAATCAAAACAGTGGAATTTGAATGAAAACAACGGAATTAGAATGAAAAAAACGGAATTAGAATGTACAGAACAGAGTTTGAATGAAAACAATGGAATTAGAATGTACAGAACCGAGTTTGAATGAAAACAACGGAATTAGAATGTACAGAACAGAGTTTGAATGAAAACAACGGAATTAGAATGTAGAGAACAGAATTTGAATGAAAACAATGGAATTTGAATGAAAACAACAGAATTGGAATGTACAGAACAGAGTTTGAATGAAAACAACGGAATTAGAATGAACAGAACAGAATTTGAATGAAAACAACGGAATTAGAAGGTACAGAACAGAGTTTGAATGAAAACAACTGAAGTAGAATGTACAGAACAGAATTTGAATGAAAACAACGGAATTAGAATGTACAGAACAGAGTTTGAATGAAAACAACGGAATTAGATTGTACAGAATAGAATTTGAATGAAAACAATGGAATTTGAATGAAAACAACAGAATTGGAATGTACAGAACAGAGTTTGAATGAAAACAACTGAAGTAGAATGTACAGAACAGAATTTGAATGAAAACAACGGAATTAGAATGTAGAGAACGGAATTTGAATGAAAACAATGGAATTTGAATGAAAACAACAGAAGTGGAATGTACAGACCAGAGTTTGAATGAAAACAACGGAATTTGAATGAACAGAACAGAATTTGCATCAAAACAATGGAATTTGAATCAAAACAGTGGAATTTGAATGAAAACAACAGAATTGGAATGTACAGAACAGAATTTGAATGAAAACAATGGAATTAGAATGTAGAGAACAGAGTTTGAATGAAAACAACAGAATTACAATGTACAGAACCGAGTTTGAATGAAAACAACGGAATTAGAATGTACAGAACAGAGTTTGAATGAAAACAACGGAATTAGAATGTAGAGAACAGAATTTGAATCAAAACAATGGAATTTGAATGAAAACAACAGAATTGGAATGTACAGAACAGAGTTTGAATGAAAACAACGGAATTAGAATGAACAGAACAGAATTTGAATGAAAACAACGGAATTAGAAGGTACAGAACAGAGTTTGAATGAAAACAACTGAAGTAGAATGTACAGAACAGAATTTGAATGAAAACAACGGAATTGGAATGTACAGAACAGAGTTTGAATGAAAACAACTGAAGTAGAATGTACAGAACAGAATTTGAATGAAAACAACGGAATTAGAATGTAGAGAACGGAATTTGAATGAAAACAATGGAATTTGAATGAAAACAACAGAAGTGGAATGTACAGACCAGAGTTTGAATGAAAACAACGGAATTTGAATGAACAGAACAGAATTTGCATCAAAACAATGGAATTTGAATCAAAACAGTGGAATTTGAATGAAAACAACAGAATTGGAATGTACAGAACAGAATTTGAATGAAAACAACGGAATTAGAATGTAGAGAACAGAATTTGAATCAAAACAATGGAATTTGAATGAAAACAACAGAATTGGAATGTACAGAACAGAGTTTGAATGAAAACAGTGGAATTTGAATGAAAACAACAGAAGTGGAATGTACAGAACAGAGTTTGAATGAAAACAACGGAATTTGAATGAAAACAATGGAATTTGAATGAAAACAACAGAATTGGAATGTACAGAACAGAGTTTGAATGAAAACAACAGAATTAGAATGTACAGAACAGAGTTTGAATGAAAACAACGGAAATAGAATGTACAGAACAGAGTTTGAATGAAAACAACGGAATTAGATTGTACAGAATAGAATTTGATTCAAAACAATGGAATTTGAATGAAAACAACGGAATTTGAATGAAAACAACGGAATTGGAATGTACAGAACAGAATTTGAATGAAAACAACGGAATTAGAATGTAGAGAACAGAATTTGAATGAAAACAATGGAATTTGAATGAAAACAACAGAATTGGAATGAACAGATCAGAGTTTGAATGAAAACAGTGGAATTTGAATGAAAACAACAGAAGTGGAATGTACAGAACAGAGTTTGAATGAAAACAACGGAATTTGAATGAAAACAATGGAATTTGAATGAAAACAACAGAATTGGAATGTACAGAACAGAGTTTGAATGAAAACAACGGAATTAGAATGTAGAGAACAGAATTTGAATCAAAACAATGGAATTTGAATGAAAACAACAGAAGTGGAATGTACAGAACAGAATTTGAATCAAAACAGTGGAATTTGAATGAAAACAACGGAATTAGAATGAAAAAAACGGAATTAGAATGTACAGAACAGAGTTTGAATGAAAACAATGGAATTAGAATGTAGAGAACAGAGTTTGAATGAAAACAACAGAATTAGAATGTACAGAACCGAGTTTGAATGAAAACAACGGAATTAGAATGTACAGAACAGAGTTTGAATGAAAACAACGGAATTAGAATGTAGAGAACAGAGTTTGAATGAAAACAACGGAATTAGATTGTACAGAATAGAATTTGAATGAAAACAATGGAATTTGAATGAAAACAACAGAATTGGAATGTACAGAACAGAGTTTGAATGAAAACAACTGAAGTAGAATGTACAGAACAGAATTTGAATGAAAACAACGCAATTAGAATGTAGAGAACGGAATTTGAATCAAAACAATGGAATTTGAATGAAAACAACAGAAGTGGAATGTACAGACCAGAGTTTGAATGAAAACAACGGAATTTGAATGAACAGAACAGAATTTGCATCAAAACAATGGAATTTGAATCAAAACAGTGGAATTTGAATGAAAACAACAGAATTGGAATGTACAGAACAGAGTTTGAATCAAAACAACGGAATTAAAATGTACAGAACAGAGTTTGAATGAAAACAATGGAATTTGAATGAAAACAACAGAAGTGGAATGTACAGAACAGAAGTGGAATGTACAGAACAGAGTTTGAATGAAAACAACAGAATTAGAATGTACAGAACAGAGTTTGAATGAAAACAACGGAAATAGAATGTACAGAACAGAATTTGAATCAAAACAGTGGAATTTGAATGAAAACAATGGAATTAGAATGAAAAAAACGGAATTAGAATGTACAGAACAGAGTTTGAATGAAAACAATGGAATTAGAATGTAGAGAACAGAGTTTGAATGAAAACAACAGAATTAGAATGTACAGAACCGAGTTTGAATGAAAACAACGGAATTAGAATGTACAGAACAGAGTTTGAATGAAAACAACGGAATTAGAATGTAGAGAACAGAATTTGAATCAAAACAATGGAATTTGAATGAAAACAACAGAAGTGGAATGTACAGAACAGAATTTGAATCAAAACAGTGGAATTTGAATGAAAACAACGGAATTAGAATGAAAAAAACGGAATTAGAATGTACAGAACAGAGTTTGAATGAAAACAACTGAAGTAGAATGTACAGAACAGAATTTGAATGAAAACAACGGAATTAGAATGTACAGAACAGAGTTTGAATGAAAACAACGGAATTAGATTGCACAGAATAGAATTTGAATGAAAACAATGGAATTTGAATGAAAACAACAGAATTGGAATGTACAGAACAGAGTTTGAATGAAAACAACTGAAGTAGAATGTACAGAACAGAATTCGAATGAAAACAACGCAATTAGAATGTAGAGAACGGAATTTGAATCAAAACAATGGAATTTGAATGAAAACAACAGAAGTGGAATGTACAGAACAGAGTTTGAATGAAAACAACGGAATTTGAATGAACAGAACAGAATTTGCATCAAAACAATGGAATTTGAATCAAAACAGTGGAATTTGAATGAAAACAACAGAATTGGAATGTACAGAACAGAGTTTGAATCAAAACAACGGAATTAAAATGTACAGAACAGAGTTTGAATGAAAACAATGGAATTTGAATGAAAACAACAGAAGTGGAATGTACAGAACAGAGTTTGAATGAAAACAACAGAAGTGGAATGTACAGAACAGAGTTTGAATGAAAACAACGGAAATAGAATGTACAGAACAGAGTGTGAATGAAAACAATGGAATTTGAATGAAAACAACAGAAGTGGAATGTACAGAACAGAGTTTGAATGAAAACAACAGAATTAGAATGTACAGAACAGAGTTTGAATGAAAACAACGGAAATAGAATGTACAGAACAGAGTTTGAATGAAAACAACGGAATTAGATTGTACAGAATAGAATTTGAATCAAAACAATGGAATTTGAATGAAAACAACAGAATTGGAATGTACAGAACAGAGTTTGAATGAAAACAACTGAAGTAGAATGTACAGAACAGAATTTGAATGAAAACAACGGAATTAGAATGTAGAGAACGGAATTTGAATCAAAACAATGGAATTTGAATGAAAACAACAGAAGTGGAATGTACAGACCAGAGTTTGAATGAAAACAACGGAATTTGAATGAACAGAACAGAATTTGCATCAAAACAATGGAATTTGAATCAAAACAGTGGAATTTGAATGAAAACAACAGAATTGGAATGTACAGAACAGAGTTTGAATGAAAACAACGGAATTTGAATGAAAACAATGGAATTTGAATGAAAACAACAGAATTGGAATGTACAGAACAGAGTTTGAATGAACAGAACAGAATTTGCATCAAAACAATGGAATTTGAATCAAAACAGTGGAATTTGAATGAAAACAACAGAATTGGAATGTACAGAACAGAGTTTGAATCAAAACAACGGAATTAAAATGTACAGAACAGAGTTTGAATGAAAACAATGGAATTTGAATGAAAACAACAGAAGTGGAATGTACAGAACAGAGTTTGAATGAAAACAACAGAATTAGAATGTACAGAACAGAGTTTGAATGAAAACAACGGAAATAGAATGTACAGAACAGAGTTTGAATGAAAACAACGGAATTAGATTGTAAAGAATAGAATTTGAATGAAAACAATGGAATTTGAATGAAAACAACAGAATTGGAATGTACAGAACAGAGTTTGAATGAAAACAACTGAAGTAGAATGTACAGAACAGAATTTGAATGAAAACAACGGAATTAGAATGTAGAGAACGGAATTTGAATCAAAACAATGGAATTTGAATGAAAACAACAGAAGTGGAATGTACAGACCAGAGTTTGAATAAAAACAACTGAAACAGAATGTACAGAACAGAATTTGAATCAAAACAGTGGAATTTGAATGAAAACAACGGAATTTGAATGAAAACAACGGAATTAGAGTGTACAGAACAGAGTTTGAATGAAAACCACTCAAGTAGAATGTACAGAACAGAATTTGAATAAAAACAACTGAAACAGAATGTACAGAACAGAATTTGAATCAAAACAGTGGAATTTGAATGAAAACAACGGAATTAGAATGAAAAAAACGGAATTAGAATGTACAGAACAGAGTTTGAATGAAAACAATGGAATTAGAATGTAGAGAACAGAGTTTGAATGAAAACAACAGAATTACAATGTACAGAACCGAGTTTGAATGAAAACAACGGAATTAGAATGTACAGAACAGAGTTTGAATGAAAACAACGGAATTAGAATGTAGAGAACAGAATTTGAATCAAAACAATGGAATTTGAATGAAAACAACAGAATTGGAATGTACAGAACAGAGTTTGAATGAAAACAACTGAAGTAGAATGTACAGAACAGAATTTGAATGAAAACAACGGAATTAGAATGTACAGAACAGAGTTTGAATGAAAACAACGGAATTAGATTGTACAGAATAGAATTTGAATGAAAACAATGGAATTTGAATGAAAACAACAGAATTGGAATGTACAGAACAGAGTTTGAATGAAAACAACTGAAGTAGAATGTACAGAACAGAATTTGAATGAAAACAACGGAATTAGAATGTAGAGAACGGAATTTGAATGAAAACAATGGAATTTGAATGAAAACAACAGAAGTGGAATGTACAGACCAGAGTTTGAATGAAAACAACGGAATTTGAATGAACAGAACAGAATTTGCATCAAAACAATGGAATTTGAATCAAAACAGTGGAATTTGAATGAAAACAACGGAATTTGAATGAAAACAATGGAATTTGAATGAAAACAACAGAATTGGAATGTACAGAACAGAGTTTGAATGAAAACAACAGAATTAGAATGTACAGAACAGAGTTTGAATGAAAACAACGGAAATAGAATGTACAGAACAGAGTTTGAATGAAAACAACGGAATTAGATTGTACAGAATAGAATTTGAATCAAAACAATGGAATTTGAATGAAAACAACGGAATTTGAATGAAAACAACGGAATTAGAGTGTACAGAACAGAGTTTGAATGAAAACCACTCAAGTAGAATGTACAGAACAGAATTTGAATAAAAACAACTGAAACAGAATGTACAGAACAGAATTTGAATCAAAACAGTGGAATTTGAATGAAAACAACGGAATTAGAATGAAAAAAACGGAATTAGAATGTACAGAACAGAGTTTGAATGAAAACAATGGAATTAGAATGTAGAGAACAGAGTTTGAATGAAAACAACAGAATTACAATGTACAGAACCGAGTTTGAATGAAAACAACGGAATTAGAATGTACAGAACAGAGTTTGAATGAAAACAACGGAATTAGATTGTACAGAATAGAATTTGAATGAAAACAATGGAATTTGAATGAAAACAACAGAATTGGAATGTACAGAACAGAGTTTGAATGAAAACAACTGAAGTAGAATGTACAGAACAGAATTTGAATGAAAACAACGGAATTAGAATGTAGAGAACGGAATTTGAATGAAAACAATGGAATTTGAATGAAAACAACAGAAGTGGAATGTACAGACCAGAGTTTGAATGAAAACAACGGAATTTGAATGAACAGAACAGAATTTGCATCAAAACAATGGAATTTGAATCAAAACAGTGGAATTTGAATGAAAACAATAGAATTGGAATGTACAGAACAGAGTTTGAATGAAGACAACGGAATTTGAATGAAAACAATGGAATTTGAATGAAAACAACAGAATTGGAATGTACAGAACAGAGTTTGAATGAACAGAACAGAATTTGCATCAAAACAATGGAATTTGAATCAAAACAGTGGAATTTGAATGAAAACAACAGAATTGGAATGTACAGAACAGAGTTTGAATCAAAACAACGGAATTAAAATGTACAGAACAGAGTTTGAATGAAAACAATGGAATTTGAATGAAAACAACAGAAGTGGAATGTACAGAACAGAGTTTGAATGAAAACAACAGAATTAGAATGTACAGAACAGAGTTTGAATGAAAACAACGGAAATAGAATGTACACAACAGAGTTTGAATGAAAACAACGGAATTAGATTGTACAGAATAGAATTTGAATCAAAACAATGGAATTTGAATGAAAACAACAGAATTGGAATGTACAGAACAGAGTGTGAATGAAAACAACGGAATTAGAATGTACAGAACAGAATTTGAATCAAAACAGTGGAATGCGAATGAAAACAACGGAATTTGAATGAAAACAACGGAATTAGAATGTACAGAACGGAATTTGAATCAAAACAATGAAATTTTAATGAAAACAACGGAATTGGAATGTACAGAACAGAGTTTGAATCAAAACAACGGAATTAGAATGTACTGAACAGAGTTTGAATGAAAACAATGGAATTTGAATGAAAACAACAGAAGTGGAATGTACAGAACAGAGTTTGAATGAAAACAACAGAATTAGAATGTACAGAACAGAGTTTGAATGAAAACAACTGAAGTAGAATGTACAGAACAGAATTTGAATGAAAACAACGGAATTAGAATGTACAGAACAGAGTTTGAATGAAAACAACGGAATTAGATTGTACAGAATAGAATTTGAATGAAAACAATGGAATTTGAATGAAAACAACAGAATTGGAATGTACAGAACAGAGTTTGAATGAAAACAACTGAAGTAGAATGTACAGAACAGAATTTGAATGAAAACAACGGAATTAGAATGTAGAGAACGGAATTTGAATCAAAACAATGGAATTTGAATGAAAACAACAGAAGTGGAATGTACAGACCAGAGTTTGAATAAAAACAACTGAAACAGAATGTACAGAACAGAATTTGAATCAAAACAGTGGAATTTGAATGAAAACAACGGAATTTGAATGAAAACAACGGAATTAGAGTGTACAGAACAGAGTTTGAATGAAAACCACTCAAGTAGAATGTACAGAACAGAATTTGAATAAAAACAACTGAAACAGAATGTACAGAACAGAATTTGAATCAAAACAGTGGAATTTGAATGAAAACAACGGAATTAGAATGAAAAAAACGGAATTAGAATGTACAGAACAGAGTTTGAATGAAAACAATGGAATTAGAATGTAGAGAACAGAGTTTGAATGAAAACAACAGAATTACAATGTACAGAACCGAGTTTGAATGAAAACAACGGAATTAGAATGTACAGAACAGAGTTTGAATGAAAACAACGGAATTAGAATGTAGAGAACAGAATTTGAATCAAAACAATGGAATTTGAATGAAAACAACAGAATTGGAATGTACAGAACAGAGTTTGAATGAAAACAACGGAATTAGAATGAACAGAACAGAATTTGAATGAAAACAACGGAATTAGAAGGTACAGAACAGAGTTTGAATGAAAACAACTGAAGTAGAATGTACAGAACAGAATTTGAATGAAAACAACGGAATTAGAATGTACAGAACAGAGTTTGAATGAAAACAACGGAATTAGATTGTACAGAATAGAATTTGAATGAAAACAATGGAATTTGAATGAAAACAACAGAATTGGAATGTACAGAACAGAGTTTGAATGAAAACAACTGAAGTAGAATGTACAGAACAGAATTTGAATGAAAACAACGGAATTAGAATGTAGAGAACGGAATTTGAATGAAAACAATGGAATTTGAATGAAAACAACAGAAGTGGAATGTACAGACCAGAGTTTGAATGAAAACAACGGAATTTGAATGAACAGAACAGAATTTGCATCAAAACAATGGAATTTGAATCAAAACAGTGGAATTTGAATGAAAACAATAGAATTGGAATGTACAGAACAGAGTTTGAATGAAAACAACGGAATTTGAATGAAAACAATGGAATTTGAATGAAAACAACAGAATTGGAATGTACAGAACAGAGTTTGAATGAACAGAACAGAATTTGCATCAAAACAATGGAATTTGAATCAAAACAGTGGAATTTGAATGAAAACAACAGAATTGGAATGTACAGAACAGAGTGTGAATGAAAACAACGGAATTTGAATGAAAACAACGGAATTAGAATGTACAGAACGGAATTTGAATCAAAACAATGAAATTTTAATGAAAACAACGGAATTGGAATGTACAGAACAGAGTTTGAATCAAAACAACGGAATTAGAATGTACAGAACAGAGTTTGAATGAAAACAATGGAATTTGAATGAAAACAACAGAAGTGGAATGTACAGAACAGAGTTTGAATGAAAACAATGAAATTTGAATGAAAACAACAGAAGTGGAATGTACAGAACAGAGTTTGAATCAAAACAACGGAATTAGAATGTACAGAACAGAGTTTGAATGAAAACAAGGGAATTTGAATGAAAACAACAGAAGTGGAATGTACAGAACAGAGTTTGAATGAAAACAACGGAATTTGAATGAACAGAGCAGAATTTGAATCAAAACAATGGAATTTGAATGAAAACAACAGAATTGGAATGTACAGAACAGAGTTTGAATGAAAACAACAGAATTAGAATGTACAGAACAGAGTTTGAATGAAAACAATGGAATTTGAATGAAAACAACAGAAGTGGAATGTACAGAACAGAGTTTGAATGAAAACAACGGAATTTGAATGAACAGAACAGAATTTGAATCAAAACAATGGAATTTGAATGAAAACAACAGAATTGGAATGTACAGAACAGAGTTTGAATGAAAACAACAGAATTAGAATGTACAGAACAGAGTTTGAATCAAAACAACGGAATTAAAATTTACAGAACAGAGTTTGAATGAAAACAATGGAATTTGAATGAAAACAACAGAAGTGGAATGTACAGAACAGAGTTTGAATGAAAACAACAGAATTAGAATGTACAGAACAGAGTTTGAATGAAAACAACGGAAATAGAATGTACAGAACAGAGTTTGAATGAAAACAACGGAATTAGATTGTACAGAATAGAATTTGAATCAAAACAGTGGAATTTGAATGAAAACAACAGAATTTGAATGTACAGAACAGAGTTTGAATGAAAACAACGGAATTTGAATGAAAACAATGGAATTTGAATGAAAACAACAGAATTTGCATCAAAACAATGGAATTTGAATCAAAACAGTGGAATTTGAATGAAAACAACAGAATTGGAATGTACAGAACAGAGTTTGAATCAAAACAACGGAATTAAAATGTACAGAACAGAGTTTGAATGAAAACAATGGAATTTGAATGAAAACAACAGAAGTGGAATGTACAGAACAGAGTTTGAATGAAAACAACAGAATTAGAATGTACAGAACAGAGTTTGAATGAAAACAACGGAAATAGAATGTACACAACAGAGTTTGAATGAAAACAACGGAATTAGATTGTACAGAATAGAATTTGAATGAAAACAATGGAATTTGAATGAAAACAACAGAATTGGAATGTACAGAACAGAGTGTGAATGAAAACAACGGAATTAGAATGTACAGAACAGAATTTGAATCAAAACAGTGGAATGCGAATGAAAACAACGGAATTTGAATGAAAACAACGGAATTAGAATGTACAGAACGGAATTTGAATCAAAACAATGAAATTTTAATGAAAACAACGGAATTGGAATGTACAGAACAGAGTTTGAATCAAAACAACGGAATTAGAATGTGCAGAACAGAGTTTGAATGAAAACAATGGAATTTGAATGAAAACAACAGAAGTGGAATGTACAGAACAGAGTTTGAATGAAAACAACAGAATTGGAATGTACAGAACAGAGTTTGAATCAAAACAACGGAATTAGAATGTACAGAACAGAGTTTGAATGAAAACAAGGGAATTTGAATGAAAACAACAGAAGTGGAATGTACAGAACAGAGTTTGAATGAAAACAACGGAATTTGAATGAACAGAGCAGAATTTGAATCAAAACAATGGAATTTGAATGAAAACAACAGAATTGGAATGTACAGAACAGAGTTTGAATGAAAACAACAGAATTAGAATGTACAGAACAGAGTTTGAATGAAAACAATGGAATTTGAATGAAAACAACAGAAGTGGAATGTACAGAACAGAGTTTGAATGAAAACAACAGAATTGGAATGTACAGAACAGAGTTTGAATCAAAACAACGGAATTAGAATGTACAGAACAGAGTTTGAATGAAAACAAGGGAATTTGAATGAAAACAACAGAAGTGGAATGTACAGAACAGAGTTTGAATGAAAACAACGGAATTTGAATGAACAGAGCAGAATTTGAATCAAAACAATGGAATTTGAATGAAAACAACAGAATTGGAATGTACAGAACAGAGTTTGAATGAAAACAACAGAATTAGAATGTACAGAACAGAGTTTGAATGAAAACAATGGAATTTGAATGAAAACAACAGAAGTGGAATGTACAGAACAGAGTTTGAATGAAAACAACGGAATTTGAATGAACAGAACAGAATTTGAATCAAAACAATGGAATTTGAATGAAAACAACAGAATTGGAATGTACAGAACAGAGTTTGAATGAAAACAACAGAATTAGAATGTACAGAACAGAGTTTGAATCAAAACAACGGAATTAAAATTTACAGAACAGAGTTTGAATGAAAACAATGGAATTTGAATGAAAACAACAGAAGTGGAATGTACAGAACAGAGTTTGAATGAAAACAACAGAATTAGAATGTACAGAACAGAGTTTGAATGAAAACAACGGAAATAGAATGTACAGAACAGAGTTTGAATGAAAACAACGGAATTAGATTGTACAGAATAGAATTTGAATCAAAACAATGGAATTTGAATGAAAACAACAGAATTGGAATGTACAGAACAGAGTGTGAATGAAAACAACGGAATTAGAATGTACAGAACAGAATTTGAATCAAAACAGTGGAATTAGAATGAAAACAACAGAATTGGAATGTACAGAACAGAGTTTGAATGAAAACAACAGAATTAGAATGTACAGAACAGAGTTTGAATGAAAACAACGGAAATAGAATGTACAGAACAGAGTTTGAATGAAAACAACGGAATTAGATTGTACAGAATAGAATTTGAATCAAAACAATGGAATTTGAATGAAAACAACGGAATTTGAATGAAAACAATGGAATTAGAGTGTACAGAACAGTGTTTGAATGAAAACAATGGAATTTTAATGAAAACAACGGAATTGGAATGTACAGAACAGAATTTGAATGAAAACAACGGAATTAGAATGTAGAGAACAGATTTTGAATGAAAACAATGGAATTTGAATGAAAACAACAGAAGTGGAATGTACAGAACAGAGTTTGAATGAAAACAATGAAATTTGAATGAAAACAACAGAAGTGGAATGTACAGAACAGAGTTTGAATGAAAACAACAGAATTGGAATGTACAGAACAGAGTTTGAATCAAAACAACGGAATTAGAATGTACAGAACAGAGTTTGAATGAAAACAATGGAATTTGAATGAAAACAACAGAAGTGGAATGTACAGAACAGAGTTTGAATGAAAACAATGGAATTTGAATGAAAACAACAGAATTTGAATCAAAACAATGGAATTTGAATGAAAACAACAGAATTGGAATGTACAGAACAGAGTTTGAATGAAAACAACGGAATTTGAATGAAAACAATGGAATTTGAATGAAAACAACAGAATTGGAATGTACAGAACAGAGTTTGAATGAAAACAACAGAATTAGAATGTACAGAACAGAGTTTGAATGAAAACAACGGAAATAGAATGTACAGAACAGAGTTTGAATGAAAACAACGGAATTAGATTGTACAGAATAGAATTTGAATCAAAACAATGGAATTTGAATGAAAACAACGGAATTTGAATGAAAACAACGGAATTAGAGTGTACAGAACAGAGTTTGAATGAAAACCACTCAAGTAGAATGTACAGAACAGAATTTGAATAAAAACAACTGAAACAGAATGTACAGAACAGAATTTGAATCAAAACAGTGGAATTTGAATGAAAACAACGGAATTAGAATGAAAAAAACGGAATTAGAATGTACAGAACAGAGTTTGAATGAAAACAATGGAATTAGAATGTAGAGAACAGAGTTTGAATGAAAACAACAGAATTACAATGTACAGAACCGAGTTTGAATGAAAACAACGGAATTAGAATGTACAGAACAGAGTTTGAATGAAAACAACGGAATTAGAATGTAGAGAACAGAATTTGAATCAAAACAATGGAATTTGAATGAAAACAACAGAATTGGAATGTACAGAACAGAGTTTGAATGAAAACAACGGAATTAGAATGAACAGAACAGAATTTGAATGAAAACAACGGAATTAGAAGGTACAGAACAGAGTTTGAATGAAAACAACTGAAGTAGAATGTACAGAACAGAATTTGAATGAAAACAACGGAATTAGAATGTACAGAACAGAGTTTGAATGAAAACAACGGAATTAGATTGTACAGAATAGAATTTGAATGAAAACAATGGAATTTGAATGAAAACAACAGAATTGGAATGTACAGAACAGAGTTTGAATGAAAACAACTGAAGTAGAATGTACAGAACAGAATTTGAATGAAAACAACGGAATTAGAATGTAGAGAACGGAATTTGAATGAAAACAATGGAATTTGAATGAAAACAACAGAATTGGAATGTACAGAACAGAGGTTGAATGAAAACAACGGAATTAGAATGAACAGAACAGAATTTGAATGAAAACAACGGAATTAGAAGGTACAGAACAGAGTTTGAATGAAAACAACTGAAGTAGAATGTACAGAACAGAATTTGAATGAAAACAACGGAAATAGAATGTACAGAACAGAGTTTGAATGAAAACAACGGAATTAGATTGTACAGAATAGAATTTGAATCAAAACAATGGAATTTGAATGAAAACAACGGAATTTGAATGAAAACAATGGAATTAGAGTGTACAGAACAGTGTTTGAATGAAAACAATGGAATTTTAATGAAAACAACGGAATTGGAATGTACAGAACAGAATTTGAATGAAAACAACGGAATTAGAATGTAGAGAACAGATTTTGAATGAAAACAATGGAATTTGAATGAAAACAACAGAAGTGGAATGTACAGAACAGAGTTTGAATGAAAACAATGAAATTTGAATGAAAACAACAGAAGTGGAATGTACAGAACAGAGTTTGAATGAAAACAACAGAATTGGAATGTACAGAACAGAGTTTGAATCAAAACAACGGAATTAGAATGTACAGAACAGAGTTTGAATGAAAACAATGGAATTTGAATGAAAACAACAGAAGTGGAATGTACAGAACAGAGTTTGAATGAAAACAATGGAATTTGAATGAAAACAACAGAATTTGAATCAAAACAATGGAATTTGAATGAAAACAACAGAATTGGAATGTACAGAACAGAGTTTGAATGAAAACAACGGAATTTGAATGAAAACAATGGAATTTGAATGAAAACAACAGAATTGGAATGTACAGAACAGAGTTTGAATGAAAACAACAGAATTAGAATGTACAGAACAGAGTTTGAATGAAAACAACGGAAATAGAATGTACAGAACAGAGTTTGAATGAAAACAACGGAATTAGATTGTACAGAATAGAATTTGAATCAAAACAATGGAATTTGAATGAAAACAACGGAATTTGAATGAAAACAACGGAATTAGAGTGTACAGAACAGAGTTTGAATGAAAACCACTCAAGTAGAATGTACAGAACAGAATTTGAATAAAAACAACTGAAACAGAATGTACAGAACAGAATTTGAATCAAAACAGTGGAATTTGAATGAAAACAACGGAATTAGAATGAAAAAAACGGAATTAGAATGTACAGAACAGAGTTTGAATGAAAACAATGGAATTAGAATGTAGAGAACAGAGTTTGAATGAAAACAACAGAATTACAATGTACAGAACCGAGTTTGAATGAAAACAACGGAATTAGAATGTACAGAACAGAGTTTGAATGAAAACAACGGAATTAGAATGTAGAGAACAGAATTTGAATCAAAACAATGGAATTTGAATGAAAACAACAGAATTGGAATGTACAGAACAGAGTTTGAATGAAAACAACGGAATTAGAATGAACAGAACAGAATTTGAATGAAAACAACGGAATTAGAAGGTACAGAACAGAGTTTGAATGAAAACAACTGAAGTAGAATGTACAGAACAGAATTTGAATGAAAACAACGGAATTAGAATGTACAGAACAGAGTTTGAATGAAAACAACGGAATTAGATTGTACAGAATAGAATTTGAATGAAAACAATGGAATTTGAATGAAAACAACAGAATTGGAATGTACAGAACAGAGTTTGAATGAAAACAACTGAAGTAGAATGTACAGAACAGAATTTGAATGAAAACAACGGAATTAGAATGTAGAGAACGGAATTTGAATGAAAACAATGGAATTTGAATGAAAACAACAGAAGTGGAATGTACAGACCAGAGTTTGAATGAAAACAACGGAATTTGAATGAACAGAACAGAATTTGCATCAAAACAATGGAATTTGAATCAAAACAGTGGAATTTGAATGAAAACAATAGAATTGGAATGTACAGAACAGAGTTTGAATGAAAACAACGGAATTTGAATGAAAACAATGGAATTTGAATGAAAACAACAGAATTGGAATGTACAGAACAGAGTTTGAATCAAAACAACGGAATTAAAATGTACAGAACAGAGTTTGAATGAAAACAATGGAATTTGAATGAAAACAACAGAAGTGGAATGTACAGAACAGAGTTTGAATGAAAACAACAGAATTAGAATGTACAGAACAGAGTTTGAATGAAAACAACGGAAATAGAATGTACACAACAGAGTTTGAATGAAAACAACGGAATTAGATTGTACAGAATAGAATTTGAATCAAAACAATGGAATTTGAATGAAAACAACAGAATTGGAATGTACAGAACAGAGTGTGAATGAAAACAACGGAATTAGAATGTACAGAACAGAATTTGAATCAAAACAGTGGAATGCGAATGAAAACAACGGAATTTGAATGAAAACAACGGAATTAGAATGTACAGAACGGAATTTGAATCAAAACAATGAAATTTTAATGAAAACAACGGAATTGGAATGTACAGAACAGAGTTTGAATGAAAACAATGGAATTTGAATGAAAACAACAGAAGTGGAATGTACAGAACAGAGTTTGAATGAAAACAATGAAATTTGAATGAAAACAACAGAAGTGGAATGTACAGAACAGAGTTTGAATGAAAACAACAGAATTGGAATGTACAGAACAGAGTTTGAATCAAAACAACGGAATTAGAATGTACAGAACAGAGTTTGAATGAAAACAATGGAATTTGAATGAAAACAACAGAAGTGGAATGTACAGAACAGAGTTTGAATGAAAACAACGGAATTTGAATGAAAACAACAGAATTGGAATGTACAGAACAGAGTTTGAATGAAAACAACAGAATTAGAATGTACAGAACAGAGTTTGAATGAAAACAATGGAATTTGAATGAAAACAACAGAAGTGGAATGTACAGAACAGAGTTTGAATGAAAACAACGGAATTTGAATGAACAGAACAGAATTTGAATCAAAACAATGGAATTTGAATGAAAACAACAGAATTGGAATGTACAGAACAGAGTTTGAATGAAAACAACAGAATTAGAATGTACAGAACAGAGTTTGAATCAAAACAACGGAATTAAAATTTACAGAACAGAGTTTGAATGAAAACAATGGAATTTGAATGAAAACAACAGAAGTGGAATGTACAGAACAGAGTTTGAATGAAAACAACAGAATTAGAATGTACAGAACAGAGTTTGAATGAAAACAACGGAATTAGATTGTACAGAATAGAATTTGAATCAAAACAATGGAATTTGAATGAAAACAACAGAATTGGAATGTACAGAACAGAGTGTGAATGAAAACAACGGAATTAGAATGTACAGAACAGAATTTGAATCAAAACAGTGGAATTAGAATGAAAACAACAGAATTGGAATGTACAGAACAGAGTTTGAATGAAAACAACAGAATTAGAATGTACAGAACAGAGTTTGAATGAAAACAACGGAAATAGAATGTACAGAACAGAGTTTGAATGAAAACAACGGAATTAGATTGTACAGAATAGAATTTGAATCAAAACAATGGAATTTGAATGAAAACAACGGAATTTGAATGAAAACAATGGAATTAGAGTGTACAGAACAGTGTTTGAATGAAAACAATGGAATTTTAATGAAAACAACGGAATTGGAATGTACAGAACAGAATTTGAATGAAAACAACGGAATTAGAATGTAGAGAACAGAATTTGAATCAAAACAATGGAATTTGAATGAAAACAACAGAATTGGAATGAACAGAACAGAGTTTGAATGAAAACAGTGGAATTTGAATGAAAACAACAGAAGTGGAATGTACAGAACAGAGTTTGAATGAAAACAACGGAATTTAAATGAAAACAATGGAATTTGAATGAAAACAACAGAATTGGAATGTACAGAACAGAGTTTGAATGAAAACAACAGAATTAGAATGTACAGAACAGAGTTTGAATGAAAACAACGGAAATAGAATGTACAGAACAGAGTTTGAATGAAAACAACGGAATTAGATTATACAGAATAGAATTTGAATCAAAACAATGGAATTTGAATGAAAACAACAGAATTGGAATGTACAGAACAGAGTGTGAATGAAAACAACGGAATTAGAATGTACAGAACAGAATTTGAATCAAAACAGTGGAATTAGAATGAAAACAACAGAATTGGAATGTACAGAACAGAGTTTGAATGAAAACAACAGAATTAGAATGTACAGAACAGAGTTTGAATGAAAACAACGGAAATAGAATGTACAGAACAGAGTTTGAATGAAAACAACGGAATTAGATTGTACAGAATAGAATTTGAATCAAAACAATGGAATTTGAATGAAAACAACGGAATTTGAATGAAAACAATGGAATTAGAGTGTAGAGAACAGTGTTTGAATGAAAACAATGGAATTTTAATGAAAACAACGGAATTGGAATGTACAGAACAGAATTTGAATGAAAACAACGGAATTAGAATGTAGAGAACAGAATTTGAATCAAAACAATGGAATTTGAATGAAAACAACAGAATTGGAATGAACAGAACAGAGTTTGAATGAAAACAGTGGAATTTGAATGAAAACAACAGAAGTGGAATGTACAGAACAGAGTTTGAATGAAAACAACGGAATTTAAATGAAAACAATGGAATTTGAATGAAAACAACAGAATTGGAATGTACAGAACAGAGTTTGAATGAAAACAACGGAAATAGAATGTACAGAACAGAGTTTGAATGAAAACAACGGAATTAGATTGTACAGAATAGAATTTGAATCAAAACAATGGAATTTGAATGAAAACAACGGAATTTGAATGAAAACAACGGAATTAGAGTGTACAGAACAGAGTTTGAATGAAAACCACTCAAGTAGAATGTACAGAACAGAATTTGAATAAAAACAACTGAAGCAGAATGTACAGAACAGAATTTGAATCAAAACAGTGGAATTTGAATGAAAACAACGGAATTAGAATGAAAAAAACGGAATTAGAATGTACAGAACAGAGTTTGAATGAAAACAACGGAATTAGAATGTACAGAACAGAGTTTGAATCAAAACAACAGAATTAGAATGTAGAGAACAGAATTTGAATCAAAACAATGGAATTTGAATGAAAACAACAGAATTGGAATGTACAGAACAGAGTTTGAATGAAAACAACGGAATTAGAATGAACAGAACAGAATTTGAATGAAAACAACGGAATTAGAATGTACAGAACAGAGTTTGAATGAAAACAACTGAAGTAGAATGTACAGAACAGAATTTGAATGAAAACAACGGAATTAGAATGTACAGAACAGAGTTTGAATGAAAACAACGGAATTAGATTGTACAGAATAGAATTTGAATGAAAACAATGGAATTTGAATGAAAACAACAGAATTGGAATGTACAGAACAGAGTTTGAATGAAAACAACTGAAGTAGAATGTACAGAACAGAATTTGAATGAAAACAACGGAATTAGAATGTAGAGAACGGAATTTGAATCAAAACAATGGAATTTGAATGAAAACAACAGAAGTGGAATGTACAGACCAGAGTTTGAATGAAAACAACGGAATTTGAATGAACAGAACAGAATTTGCATCAAAACAATGGAATTTGAATCAAAACAGTGGAATTTGAATGAAAACAACAGAATTTGAATGTACAGAACAGAGTTTGAATGAAAACAACGGAATTTGAATGAAAACAATGGAATTTGAATGAAAACAACAGAATTGGAATGTACAGAACAGAGTTTGAATGAACAGAACAGAATTTGCATCAAAACAATGGAATTTGAATCAAAACAGTGGAATTTGAATGAAAACAACAGAATTGGAATGTACAGAACAGAGTTTGAATCAAAACAACGGAATTAAAATGTACAGAACAGAGTTTGAATGAAAACAATGGAATTTGAATGAAAACAACAGAAGTGGAATGTACAGAACAGAGTTTGAATGAAAACAACAGAATTAGAATGTACAGAACAGAGTTTGAATGAAAACAACGGAAATAGAATGTACAGAACAGAGTTTGAATGAAAACAACGGAATTAGATTGTACAGAATAGAATTTGAATCAAAACAATGGAATTTGAATGAAAACAACAGAATTGGAATGTACAGAACAGAGTGTGAATGAAAACAACGGAATTAGAATGTACAGAACAGAATTTGAATCAAAACAGTGGAATGCGAATGAAAACAACGGAATTTGAATGAAAACAACGGAATTAGAATGTACAGAACGGAATTTGAATCAAAACAATGGAATTTTAATGAAAACAACAGAAGTGGAATGTACAGAACAGAGTTTGAATGAAAACAATGAAATTTGAATGAAAACAACAGAAGTGGAATGTACAGAACAGAGTTTGAATGAAAACAACGGAATTTGAATGAACAGAACAGAATTTGAATCAAAACAATGGAATTTGAATGAAAACAACAGAATTGGAATGTACAGAACAGAGTTTGAATGAAAACAACGGAATTTGAATGAAAACAATGGAATTTGAATGAAAACAACAGAATTGGAATGTACAGAACAGAGTTTGAATGAAAACAACAGAATTAGAATGTACAGAAAAGAGTTTGAATGAAAACAACGGAAATAGAATGTACAGAACAGAGTTTGAATGAAAACAACGGAATTAGATTGTACAGAATAGAATTTGAATCAAAACAATGGAATTTGAATGAAAACAACGGAATTTGAATGAAAACAACGGAATTAGAGTGTACAGAACAGAGTTTGAATGAAAACCACTCAAGTAGAATGTACAGAACAGAATTTGAATAAAAACAACTGAAGCAGAATGTACAGAACAGAATTTGAATCAAAACAGTGGAATTTGAATGAAAACAACGGAATTAGAATGAAAAAAACGGAATTAGAATGTACAGAACAGAGTTTGAATGAAAACAATGGAATTAGAATGTAGAGAACAGAGTTTGAATGAAAACAACAGAATTAGAATGTACAGAACCGAGTTTGAATGAAAACAACAGAATTAGAATGTACAGAACAGAGTTTGAATGAAAACAACGGAATTAGAATGTAGAGAACAGAATTTGAATCAAAACAATGGAATTTGAATGAAAACAACAGAATTGGAATGTACAGAACAGAGTTTGAATGAAAACAACGGAATTAGAATGAACAGAACAGAATTTGAATGAAAACAACAGAATTGGAATGTACAGAACAGAGTTTGAATGAAAACGACGGAATTTGAATGAACAGAACAGAAGTGGAATGTACAGAACAGAGTGTGAATGAAAACAACGGAATTAGATTGTGCAGAATAGAATTTGAATGAAAACAATGGAATTTGAATGAAAACAACAGAAGTGGAATGTACAGACCAGAGTTTGAATGAAAACAACGGAATTTGAATGAACAGAACAGAATTTGCATCAAAACAATGGAATTTGAATCAAAACAGTGGAATTTGAATGAAAACAACAGAATTGGAATGTACAGAACAGAGTTTGAATCAAAACAACGGAATTAAAATGTACAGAACAGAGTTTGAATGAAAACAATGGAATTTGAATGAAAACAACAGAAGTGGAATGTACAGAACAGAGTTTGAATGAAAACAACAGAATTAGAATGTACAGAACAGAGTTTGAATGAAAACAACGGAAACAGAATGTACAGAACAGAGTGTGAATGAAAACAACGGAATTAGAATGTACAGAACAGAATTTGAATCAAAACAGTGGAATGCGAATGAAAACAACGGAATTTGAATGAAAACAACGGAATTAGAATGTACAGAACGGAATTTGAATCAAAACAATGGAATTTTAATGAAAACAACAGAAGTGGAATGTACAGAACAGAGTTTGAATGAAAACAATGAAATTTGAATGAAAACAACAGAAGTGGAATGTACAGAACAGAGTTTGAATGAAAACAACAGAATTGGAATGTACAGAACAGAGTTTGAATCAAAACAACGGAATTAGAATGTACAGAACAGAGTTTGAATGAAAACAATGGAATTTGAATGAAAACAACAGAAGTGGAATGTACAGAACAGAGTTTGAATGAAAACAACGGAATTTGAATGAACAGAACAGAATTTGAATCAAAACAATGGAATTTGAATGAAAACAACAGAATTGGAATGTACAGAACAGAGTTTGAATGAAAACAACGGAATTTGAATGAAAACAATGGAATTTGAATGAAAACAACAGAATTGGAATGTACAGAACAGAGTTTGAATGAAAACAACAGAATTAGAATGTACAGAACAGAGTTTGAATGAAAACAACGGCAATAGAATGTACAGAACAGAGTTTGAATGAAAACAACGGAATTAGATTGTACAGAATAGAATTTGAATCAAAACAATGGAATTTGAATGAAAACAACGGAATTTGAATGAAAACAACGGAATTAGAGTGTACAGAACAGAGTTTGAATGAAAACCACTCAAGTAGAATGTACAGAACAGAATTTGAATAAAAACAACTGAAACAGAATGTACAGAACAGAATTTGAATCAAAACAGTGGAATTTGAATGAAAACAACGGAATTAGAATGAAAAAAACGGAATTAGAATGTACAGAACAGAGTTTGAATGAAAACAATGGAATTAGAATGTACAGAACCGAGTTTGAATGAAAACAACGGAATTAGAATGTACAGAACAGAGTTTGAATGAAAACAACGGAATTAGAATGTAGAGAACAGAATTTGAATCAAAACAATGGAATTTGAATGAAAACAACAGAATTGGAATGTACAGAACAGAGTTTGAATGAAAACAACGGAATTAGAATGAACAGAACAGAATTTGAATGAAAACAACGGAATTAGAAGGTACAGAACAGAGTTTGAATGAAAACAACTGAAGTAGAATGTACAGAACAGAATTTGAATGAAAACAACGGAATTAGAATGTACAGAACAGAGTTTGAATGAAAACAACGGAATTAGATTGTACAGAATAGAATTTGAATGAAAACAATGGAATTTGAATGAAAACAACAGAATTGGAATGTACAGAACAGAGTTTGAATGAAAACAACTGAAGTAGAATGTACAGAACAGAATTTGAATGAAAACAACGGAATTAGAATGTAGAGAACGGAATTTGAATGAAAACAATGGAATTTGAATGAAAACAACAGAAGTGGAATGTACAGACCAGAGTTTGAATGAAAACAACGGAATTTGAATGAACAGAACAGAATTTGCATCAAAACAATGGAATTTGAATCAAAACAGTGGAATTTGAATGAAAACAACAGAATTGGAATGTACAGAACAGAATTTGAATGAAAACAATGGAATTAGAATGTAGAGAACAGAGTTTGAATGAAAACAACAGAATTACAATGTACAGAACCGAGTTTGAATGAAAACAACGGAATTAGAATGTACAGAACAGAGTTTGAATGAAAACAACGGAATTAGAATGTAGAGAACAGAATTTGAATCAAAACAATGGAATTTGAATGAAAACAACAGAATTGGAATGTACAGAACAGAGTTTGAATGAAAACAACGGAATTAGAATGAACAGAACAGAATTTGAATGAAAACAACGGAATTAGAAGGTACAGAACAGAGTTTGAATGAAAACAACTGAAGTAGAATGTACAGAACAGAATTTGAATGAAAACAACGGAATTGGAATGTACAGAACAGAGTTTGAATGAAAACAACTGAAGTAGAATGTACAGAACAGAATTTGAATGAAAACAACGGAATTAGAATGTAGAGAACGGAATTTGAATGAAAACAATGGAATTTGAATGAAAACAACAGAAGTGGAATGTACAGACCAGAGTTTGAATGAAAACAACGGAATTTGAATGAACAGAACAGAATTTGCATCAAAACAATGGAATTTGAATCAAAACAGTGGAATTTGAATGAAAACAACAGAATTGGAATGTACAGAACAGAATTTGAATGAAAACAAGGGAATTAGAATGTAGAGAACAGAATTTGAATCAAAACAATGGAATTTGAATGAAAACAACAGAATTGGAATGTACAGAACAGAGTTTGAATGAAAACAGTGGAATTTGAATGAAAACAACAGAAGTGGAATGTACAGAACAGAGTTTGAATGAAAACAACGGAATTTGAATGAAAACAATGGAATTTGAATGAAAACAACAGAATTGGAATGTACAGAACAGAGTTTGAATGAAAACAACAGAATTAGAATGTACAGAACAGAGTTTGAATGAAAACAACGGAAATAGAATGTACAGAACAGAGTTTGAATGAAAACAACGGAATTAGATTGTACAGAATAGAATTTGATTCAAAACAATGGAATTTGAATGAAAACAACGGAATTTGAATGAAAACAACGGAATTGGAATGTACAGAACAGAATTTGAATGAAAACAACGGAATTAGAATGTAGAGAACAGAATTTGAATGAAAACAATGGAATTTGAATGAAAACAACAGAATTGGAATGAACAGATCAGAGTTTGAATGAAAACAGTGGAATTTGAATGAAAACAACAGAAGTGGAATGTACAGAACAGAGTTTGAATGAAAACAACGGAATTTGAATGAAAACAATGGAATTTGAATGAAAACAACAGAATTGGAATGTACAGAACAGAGTTTGAATCAAAACAACGGAATTAGAATGTAGAGAACAGAATTTGAATCAAAACAATGGAATTTGAATGAAAACAACAGAAGTGGAATGTACAGAACAGAATTTGAATCAAAACAGTGGAATTTGAATGAAAACAACGGAATTAGAATGAAAAAAACGGAATTAGAATGTACAGAACAGAGTTTGAATGAAAACAATGGAATTAGAATGTAGAGAACAGAGTTTGAATGAAAACAACAGAATTAGAATGTACAGAACCGAGTTTGAATGAAAACAACGGAATTAGAATGTACAGAACAGAGTTTGAATGAAAACAACGGAATTAGAATGTAGAGAACAGAGTTTGAATGAAAACAACGGAATTAGATTGTACAGAATAGAATTTGAATGAAAACAATGGAATTTGAATGAAAACAACAGAATTGGAATGTACAGAACAGAGTTTGAATGAAAACAACTGAAGTAGAATGTACAGAACAGAATTTGAATGAAAACAACGCAATTAGAATGTAGAGAACGGAATTTGAATCAAAACAATGGAATTTGAATGAAAACAACAGAAGTGGAATGTACAGACCAGAGTTTGAATGAAAACAACGGAATTTGAATGAACAGAACAGAATTTGCATCAAAACAATGGAATTTGAATCAAAACAGTGGAATTTGAATGAAAACAACAGAATTGGAATGTACAGAACAGAGTTTGAATCAAAACAACGGAATTAAAATGTACAGAACAGAGTTTGAATGAAAACAATGGAATTTGAATGAAAACAACAGAAGTGGAATGTACAGAACAGAAGTGGAATGTACAGAACAGAGTTTGAATGAAAACAACAGAATTAGAATGTACAGAACAGAGTTTGAATGAAAACAACGGAAATAGAATGTACAGAACAGAATTTGAATCAAAACAGTGGAATTTGAATGAAAACAATGGAATTAGAATGAAAAAAACGGAATTAGAATGTACAGAACAGAGTTTGAATGAAAACAATGGAATTAGAATGTAGAGAACAGAGTTTGAATGAAAACAACAGAATTAGAATGTACAGAACCGAGTTTGAATGAAAACAACGGAATTAGAATGTACAGAACAGAGTTTGAATGAAAACAACGGAATTAGAATGTAGAGAACAGAATTTGAATCAAAACAATGGAATTTGAATGAAAACAACAGAAGTGGAATGTACAGAACAGAATTTGAATCAAAACAGTGGAATTTGAATGAAAACAACGGAATTAGAATGAAAAAAACGGAATTAGAATGTACAGAACAGAGTTTGAATGAAAACAACTGAAGTAGAATGTACAGAACAGAATTTGAATGAAAACAACGGAATTAGAATGTACAGAACAGAGTTTGAATGAAAACAACGGAATTAGATTGCACAGAATAGAATTTGAATGAAAACAATGGAATTTGAATGAAAACAACAGAATTGGAATGTACAGAACAGAGTTTGAATGAAAACAACTGAAGTAGAATGTACAGAACAGAATTCGAATGAAAACAACGCAATTAGAATGTAGAGAACGGAATTTGAATCAAAACAATGGAATTTGAATGAAAACAACAGAAGTGGAATGTACAGAACAGAGTTTGAATGAAAACAACGGAATTTGAATGAACAGAACAGAATTTGCATCAAAACAATGGAATTTGAATCAAAACAGTGGAATTTGAATGAAAACAACAGAATTGGAATGTACAGAACAGAGTTTGAATCAAAACAACGGAATTAAAATGTACAGAACAGAGTTTGAATGAAAACAATGGAATTTGAATGAAAACAACAGAAGTGGAATGTACAGAACAGAGTTTGAATGAAAACAACAGAAGTGGAATGTACAGAACAGAGTTTGAATGAAAACAACGGAAATAGAATGTACAGAACAGAGTGTGAATGAAAACAATGGAATTTGAATGAAAACAACAGAAGTGGAATGTACAGAACAGAGTTTGAATGAAAACAACAGAATTAGAATGTACAGAACAGAGTTTGAATGAAAACAACGGAAATAGAATGTACAGAACAGAGTTTGAATGAAAACAACGGAATTAGATTGTACAGAATAGAATTTGAATCAAAACAATGGAATTTGAATGAAAACAACGGAATTTGAATGAAAACAACGGAATTAGAGTGTACAGAACAGAGTTTGAATGAAAACCACTCAAGTAGAATGTACAGAACAGAATTTGAATAAAAACAACTGAAGCAGAATGTACAGAACAGAATTTGAATCAAAACAGTGGAATTTGAATGAAAACAACGGAATTAGAATGAAAAAAACGGAATTAGAATGTACAGAACAGAGTTTGAATGAAAACAATGGAATTAGAATGTAGAGAACAGAGTTTGAATGAAAACAACAGAATTAGAATGTACAGAACCGAGTTTGAATGAAAACAACGGAATTAGAATGTACAGAACAGAGTTTGAATGAAAACAACGGAATTAGAATGTAGAGAACAGAATTTGAATCAAAACAATGGAATTTGAATGAAAACAACAGAAGTGGAATGTACAGAACAGAATTTGAATCAAAACAGTGGAATTTGAATGAAAACAATGGAATTAGAATGAAAAAAACGGAATTAGAATGTACAGAACAGAGTTTGAATGAAAACAACTGAAGTAGAATGTACAGAACAGAATTTGAATGAAAACAATGGAATTAGAATGTACAGAACAGAGTTTGAATGAAAACAACGGAATTAGATTGTACAGAATAGAATTTGAATGAAAACAATGGAATTTGAATGAAAACAACGGAATTTGAATGAAAACAATGGAATTAGAGTGTACAGAACAGTGTTTGAATGAAAACAATGGAATTTGAATGAAAACAACAGAATTTGAATGAAAACAACAGAATTGGAATGAACAGAACAGAGTTTGAATGAAAACAGTGGAATTTGAATGAAAACAACAGAATTGGAATGTACAGAAAAGTTTGAATGAAAACGACGGAATTAGAATGAACAGAACAGAGTTTGAATCAAAACAACGGAATTAGAATGTACAGAACAGAGTTTGAATGAAAACAACGGAATTTGAATGAACAGAACAGAATTTGAATCAAAACAATGGAATTTGAATGAAAACAACGGAAATAGAATGTACAGAACAGAGTTTGAATGAAAACAACGGAATTAGAATGTAGAGAACAGAATTTGAATCAAAACAATGGAATTTGAATGAAAACAACGGAATTAGAATGAAAACAACGGAATTAGAATGTACAGAACAGAGTTTGAATGAAAACAACAGAATTAGAATGTACAGAACAGAGTTTGAATGAAAACAACGGAATTAGAATGTACAGAACAGAGTTTGAATGAAAACAACAGAATTAGAATGTACTGAACCGAGTTTGAATGAAAACAACAGAATTAGAATGTACTGAACCGAGTTTGAATGAAAACAACAGAATTACAATGTACAGAACAGAGTTTGAATGAAAACAACGGAATTAGAATGTAGAGAACAGAATTTGAATCAAAACAATAGAATTTGAATGAAAACAACAGAGTTTGAATGAAAACAACGGAATAAGAATGTACAGAACAGAGTTTGAATGAAAACAACGGAATTAGAATGTAGAGAACAGAATTTGAATCAAAACAATGGAATTTGAATGAAAACAACGGAATTAGAATGAAAACAACGGAATTAGAATGTATAGAACAGAGTTTGAATGAAAACAACAGAATTAGAATGTACAGAACAGAGTTTGAATGAAAACAACGGAATTAGAATGTACAGAACAGAGTTTGAATGAAAACAACAGAATTAGAATGTACTGAACCGAGTTTGAATGAAAACAACAGAATTACAATGTACAGAACAGAGTTTGAATGAAAACAACGGAATTAGAATGTAGAGAACAGAATTTGAATGAAAACAATAGAATTTGAATGAAAACAACAGAGTTTGAATGAAAACAACGGAATAAGAATGTACAGAACAGAGTTTGAATGAAAACAACGGAATTAGAATGTAGAGAACAGAATTTGAATCAAAACAATGGAATTTTAATCAAAACAACGGAATTGGAATGTACAGAACAGAATTTGAATGAAAACAACGGAATTAGAATGAACAGAACAGAGTTTGAATGAAAACAACGGAATTAGAATGTACAGGGCCCTGTGCTTCGTACGTCGCTTACTACATCCAAGATCAAATGAAACATCCAAGACCAAATCATCGCGCTAACTCTGAGCTCGCTATTCCGGTTCCCCGAACACACCTGTTGTTGACGATTAGTATAGCTGGATGAAGTAATGTGAGATCACTGGGTGGCCCAACAGGGGCTACGCATCGATAGTAGAAACATTGATCGGCAACCCTTTGATTGGTCGGCGAAAATGTCGAAGGAGCGCGCTCGGTATTTTTCGGCAGCAGAGCAAGAACTCTTGAGTGAGGGATTTCAGGAGTTTCAGAGTTTAATTAAAACGCAAGGGAACACTGCAAAGGCTGCAAAAGCAAGGAGAGAGGGCTGGCAGAAAGTTGCTGACAAATCAAACTCGTAAGTAATTCAATAATAACAATAATAATGGAGTGGATTTATATAGCGCTTTTCAAGGCACCCAAAGCGCTTTACAATGCCACTATTCATTCACTCTCACATTCACACACTGGTGGAGGCAGCTACGGTTGTAGCCACAGCTGCCCTGGGGCAGACTGACAGAAGCCAGGCTGCCATATTGCGCCATCGGCCCCTCTGGCCAACACCAGTAGGCGGTAGGGTAGATTTATCATATCACACCATATTATCCAATATTATATTACATTATATTATATTATAATATGTTATATTATATCCCCTTTCACATTAGAGCCACAACAGGACCCACTAGAACATGGGAACAAGTAAAAGTGAAATATAAGAATATTCTACAGAATGGTAATATTTATCACTTATATTGCTTGTCGTCTCTTGGAAAGAGACCCTGGAATACTCTGTTTGTTTGTTCATAACAGCAACCAAGAAAAGGGCAGAGCAAAAAAAAAGACAGGTGGTGGTCCTGCACCCCCTCGTCAACAAGTTGGTTAAGTGAATAATACCCTCACGGGAAAATCGATATCTCTCTATGAGCACACTGTCGCGCTGAGCTAAAGGATCCTGTCTGTCCCGCAATATACGCTGAATTCTGAGGACTCTCCTTATCAATCTTGCACCTTCCGCAATGGGTTGCTCGCGTAAACGGACAGGATATGACTGCGACAGACTTCCCAAATCCACCTTCGCTTTTATAGCCGTGGTCTCTCATCTTGATTACACGAAGTAATTTACAATTACTACTCTGAAATATGAATTACATCTGTAATAATCACATACATGTAATAGAATGTTAATAGTACATTTCCCTTTTTTAGGGAATGACCTGTATGTATCTGTGTGAAATCAATAAAAGGATCAAGTGCTGCATTATCTTTAGTTACATTGATGTTATTTATTTATGGTGAAACAGTGGTGGAATATCGCTGTTGCTTTCGTATGAATGACGCGGACATACCTGCGTGGCCGCGATCTAATCCTGTTTACATAAAGTAAACCTGCTCCCCAGCAGGTTTATGCTTACGGCTCTGTTGCTATGACAGCAAGTCCCGGATGGGCTTCGGGGAACCGAACGATCCAGGATCACGCGAAATCGTCAACAATCTCATCCAGCTAACTCACTTAGCGCGGTACGAAGAACAGGGCCCTGTT
This sequence comes from Aulonocara sp. 'chitande type north' Nkhata Bay, assembly GCF_057382095.1. Classification (NCBI taxonomy): domain Eukaryota; kingdom Metazoa; phylum Chordata; class Actinopteri; order Cichliformes; family Cichlidae; genus Aulonocara; species Aulonocara sp. 'chitande type north' Nkhata Bay. The sequence goes on from NC_141360.1 coordinate 9,603,362, forward strand.
TCAGGAAGCCGGTTTGGAAAACTCAGAGTGAAAAACGACACTCACGGTTGAGTAACCCCGAACTGTCCAACTCGGAATATTCCGTTTCAGAAAGGCTGATAACAATTAGTTCAGTCAACGCGGAGTTGCTTTAACCCCAAGTGAAGCGCGCGGACGAGGATACATAAAGCCCTGATAAGCGGAGCACAGATTAAGCGAGTCACCATGGAGACGGAGGGAAAGAAGGCGCGGTCAATGTATTTCACAGCGCTTGAGGCCGAAATTCTGATGGCAGCATATGCCGATAACATGCAAATTCCGCGGAAAAAAGTAACACAGCCACAGCTGCAAAAGCATGCATGGCAAAACATAGCCGACAGAGTCAATGCGTGAGTGTTAATTTAAACATTGATCGAGGGATTTCCACCCATTTAACACGTTATTTTATCATATGTTATTTTATTTGTTATTTTATACATTTTATTTTGTGATGTGATGTGAGCGCAGGTGCAACCCAACAGGCCCCAAACGTGCCTGGCAGCAAGTAAAAATGAAATATAAAAATATAGTCCAAACAGGTAAGGTGTAATTGTATTATGAGCCATAGTGCTTGGTCTGTTTGTCCGATGTAAATCAATTGCAGTTAGAGGCTACATTAATTTTCTTTCTGTAAGCACTTATTGAAATTATCTGAGCACATTACAAGTACATATTTGCTTACTCTGTATGCTCAAATGTGGCCCGTTATAGCCAACAGAAAAAAAGCGGAGGCCCGAAAAACAGGTGGGGGTCCTCCACCACCACCACTCACAGAGGCTGAGCAGTTGGCCCTCAGCCAAAACAGTGGGCGCCCTGTGGCCGAAGGCATCTCTGCGGGGACATCCTCTGAGGCAATAACCCCGCAAGACACAAGTGCCTACATAGGGGGTAAATTCAAAATAATACATGATGTGCATACATCCTTTCTTCACAGTCACCTTTGCAGTGCGACACATTCATTTGATAAACTCTTTACCATAATGAATTATTTTGTAGTGAAGTTATTTTCCGACTGATTTTGCCTTCCCTCAGTCTTGGTTGTCTTTGAGAGCATAATGACAATGAAGTGTAAGGTGCTTGGTATGTTTGTTAATTGCCATTTGGTCCCTTGTAAGTTATAAGTGACCTGTATAAACCTCATATTCTATCAGTTGATGGTGGTGGTGTACTGCATCTGGTGCAGCCTCCTGTTGAGCCAGACCAACATGCAGTTGTGAGTAATACTCCACAGATTATATGAGTTTACAGTAGAACAGCAATGTTGTCTATTTCTTTACTACAGGAAAATAATGAAGAAACATTGACAGCTGTTACAGAGGAGGAAGCAACAGAGACACTTTATGAGGTTTACATCTTTTAATACTTTGTGTACAGGAAATACAGGCGACCAATAAAGCCAGTTGAACAAAAAATCTGTTTATTCTTCTTTCAACATGTTGAGGTGATGGGTCAAAAGAAATGATTGTGACATATGGTGTCTCTGACTGCTCTTCCATCTTGTATGTCCGTGGGAGGGTCAGGATGTTCATGGTTTGGATCACTGCTGATGTTTGGTTCAGAAGGACAGTGTTCTCCTCTAATTGTGGCAATGTTGTGAAGAATCACACATGCCACAATAATGTCACATGCCCTTTCTGGGGTGACCCTGAGTCTTTGCAGGCACTGTAACCGGGCCTTAAGCATTCCGATAGTCATTTCAACTCTGGCTCTTGTCCTGCAATTAGCCAGATTATATCGCTGCTGTGGGCCCGGTTCAGGGTCAGGGTAAGGGGTAAGCAAATAGGGTAAACATGGATACCCCCTATCACCAAGCAAGTAGCCAGTGAACTCTCCTAAGACAGAAGGGTACACTTCAGTTCAAATGTCCCTGAAGCAATTGGTCTTTATATATTTTAAAGTATTCTCAACTCACCATGTCCAAATTTTGTGCTCAGTGTACATTCACGGAATATTTGTGAGTCATGGACAGAGCCTGGCCACTTGGCTTCCACATTTGTGATAATGTTGGCAGCATCACATATGATCTTCACAGTGCAGAGAACACAAATTAGCATCCATTACTATAATGAAATAATTTGTTAGTTTGACATGCTACAGGGAACTATGTACCTGTACATTAATGCTGTGGAAAGACTTCCTGTTCACATAGTCTCCTTCATTTACTGAAGGAGCAATGATTGGAATGTGAGTGCCATCTGTACAGCCAATCACGCCTGGGAACCCTGAAAATAAATGTGCAATTTAAGTAGTAGTCCAAGTATCACCACATCATACATTAAGTTTTGGTCATCCTGATACCTGCAATTTTGTGGCATCCCTCTTTGATAAATCTTGTGGGTCTGTGACCGGGGAACACCACAGACGAGTACAGGAGACGTTTCAGTGCAACTGTAACATTCCTGACTGCCCGACAGACGGTAGCCTTGGAAACGTGCTCAGCGTCACCAATATTATACAGAAAGCTCCCGTTTGCAAGAAACCGAAGTGCGATACAAATAATATGCAATGAACTGAGAGCATGTCCGCGATGTGTCACATGCGTAATATATGGCCTGAGGATGTTATCCAAATAAATTATAGATTGTGCTGAGAAACGGTAACGTTCGCACAGAAAATCATCAGGAAATGATAAAATGTCCAAACGCGCTCTGATCACTCTCTCCCGGCGGAGAGCTCTGCGGAGAATTTGGGCTTCACGATCTACTGGCTCTTCAAGGAAGTGGCACGCCATGTCCGACACTTCCTACTGTCAGGTTTCCGACAAAGGGGCGGAGACAGTCAGGGTTAGTTGTAGTAAACCTGCTAGGGGGCAGGTTAGCTTCACGGAGTGTGTCGTCATAGTGACTCACTCAGGCTGCAGCTGAACTCGCTTTGTGAAACCGAAAACCCAGAATTTTCGTTAACTCAGGGTATACTTACTCAGTTTTTCCACTAAACCGGCTTCCTGAAACAGGGCCCAGGCCCCAGAACAGAGTTTGAATGAAAACAATGGAATTTGAATGAAAACAACAGAAGTGGAATGTACAGAATAGAGTTTGAATGAAAAAAACGGAATTAGAATGTACAGAACAGAGTTTGAATTAAAACAACGGAATTTGAATGAACAGAACAGAATTTGAATCAAAACAATGGAATTTGAATGAAAACAACAGAATTTGAATGAAAACAATGGAAGTTTAAAACAAGAAACAGAATCAGAAAGAAAAAAAACAGAATTTGAATGAAAACAAAGGAATTAGAATTTACAGAACACAGTTTGAAAAAAAAACAACTGAAGCAGAATGTACAGAACAGAATTTGAATCAAAACAGTGGAATTTTAATGAAAACAACGGAATTAGAATGAAAAAAAACGGAATTAGAATGTACAGAACAGAGTTTGAATGAAAACAACAATTAGAATGTACAGAACAGAGTTTGAATGAAAACAACGGAATTAGAATGAACAGAACAGAGTTTGAATGAAAACAACGGAATTAGAATGTACAGAACAGAGTTTGAATGAAAACAACGGAATTAGAATGTAGACAACAGAATTTGAATCAAAACAATGGAATTTGAATGAAAACAACAGAATTTGAATGAAAACAATGGAAGTTTAAGACAAAAAACAGAAGTAGAAAGAAAACAACGGAATTTGAATCAAAACAACGGAATTAGAATGTACAGAACAGAGTTTGAATGAAAACAACAGAATTAGAATGTGCAGAACAGAGTTTGAATAAAAACAACTGAAGTAGAATGTACAGAACAGAGTTTGAATGAAAACAAGGGAATTTGAATGAAAACAACAGAAGTGGAATGTACAGAACAGAGTTTGAATGAAAACAACGGAATTTGAATGAACAGAGCAGAATTTGAATCAAAACAATGGAATTTGAATGAAAACAACGGAATTAGAATGTACAGAACGGAATTTGAATCAAAACAATGAAATTTTAATGAAAACAACGGAATTGGAATGTACAGAACAGAGTTTGAATGAAAACAACGGAATTAGAATGTACAGAACAGAGTTTGAATGAAAACAATGGAATTTGAATGAAAACAACAGAAGTGGAATGTACAGAACAGAGTTTGAATGAAAACAATGAAATTTGAATGAAAACAACAGAAGTGGAATGTACAGAACAGAGTTTGAATGAAAACAACAGAATTGGAATGTACAGAACAGAGTTTGAATCAAAACAACGGAATTAGAATGTACAGAACAGAGTTTGAATGAAAACAAGGGAATTTGAATGAAAACAACAGAAGTGGAATGTACAGAACAGAGTTTGAATGAAAACAACGGAATTTGAATGAACAGAGCAGAATTTGAATCAAAACAATGGAATTTGAATGAAAACAACGGAATTAGAATGTACAGAACGGAATTTGAATCAAAACAATGAAATTTTAATGAAAACAACGGAATTGGAATGTACAGAACAGAGTTTGAATCAAAACAACGGAATTAGAATGTACTGAACAGAGTTTGAATGAAAACAATGGAATTTGAATGAAAACAACAGAAGTGGAATGTACAGAACAGAGTTTGAATGAAAACAATGAAATTTGAATGAAAACAACAGAAGTGGAATGTACAGAACAGAGTTTGAATGAAAACAACAGAATTGGAATGTACAGAACAGAGTTTGAATCAAAACAACGGAATTAGAATGTACAGAACAGAGTTTGAATGAAAACAAGGGAATTTGAATGAAAACAACAGAAGTGGAATGTACAGAACAGAGTTTGAATGAAAACAACGGAATTTGAATGAACAGAGCAGAATTTGAATCAAAACAATGGAATTTGAATGAAAACAACGGAATTAGAATGTACAGAACGGAATTTGAATCAAAACAATGAAATTTTAATGAAAACAACGTAATTGGAATGTACAGAACAGAGTTTGAATCAAAACAACGGAATTAGAATGTACTGAACAGAGTTTGAATGAAAACAATGGAATTTGAATGAAAACAACAGAAGTGGAATGTACAGAACAGAGTGTGAATGAAAACAACGGAATTAGAATGTACAGAACAGAGTTTGAATCAAAACAACGGAATTAGAATGTACTGAACAGAGTTTGAATGAAAACAATGGAATTTGAATGAAAACAACAGAAGTGGAATGTACAGAACAGAGTGTGAATGAAAACAACGGAATTAGAATGTACAGAACAGAATTTGAATCAAAACAGTGGAATGCGAATGAAAACAACGGAATTTGAATGAAAACAACAGAATTGGAATGTACAGAACAGAGTGTGAATGAAAACAACGGAATTAGAATGTACAGAACAGAATTTGAATCAAAACAATGAAATTTTAATGAAAACAACGGAATTGGAATGTACAGAACAGAGTTTGAATCAAAACAACGGAATTAGAATGTACTGAACAGAGTTTGAATGAAAACAATGGAATTTGAATGAAAACAACAGAAGTGGAATGTACAGAACAGAGTGTGAATGAAAACAACGGAATTAGAATGTACAGAACAGAGTTTGAATGAAAACAACGGAATTAGAATGTACTGAACAGAGTTTGAATGAAAACAATGGAATTTGAATGAAAACAACAGAAGTGGAATGTACAGAACAGAGTGTGAATGAAAACAACGGAATTAGAATGTACAGAACAGAATTTGAATCAAAACAGTGGAATGCGAATGAAAACAACGGAATTTGAATGAAAACAACGGAATTAGAATGAAAACAACGGAATTAGAATGTACAGAACGGAATTTGAATCAAAACAATGAAATTTTAATGAAAACAACGGAATTGGAATGTACAGAACAGAGTTTGAATCAAAACAACGGAATTAGAATGTACAGAACAGAGTTTGAATGAAAACAATGGAATTTGAATGAAAACAACAGAAGTGGAATGTACAGAACAGAGTTTGAATGAAAACAATGAAATTTGAATGAAAACAACAGAAGTGGAATGTACAGAACAGAGTTTGAATGAAAACAACAGAATTGGAATGTACAGAACAGAGTTTGAATCAAAACAACGGAATTAGAATGTACAGAACAGAGTTTGAATGAAAACAAGGGAATTTGAATGAAAACAACAGAAGTGGAATGTACAGAACAGAGTTTGAATGAAAACAACGGAATTTGAATGAACAGAGCAGAATTTGAATCAAAACAATGGAATTTGAATGAAAACAACAGAATTAGAATGTACAGAACGGAATTTGAATCAAAACAATGAAATTTTAATGAAAACAACGGAATTGGAATGTACAGAACAGAGTTTGAATCAAAACAACGGAATTAGAATGTACAGAACAGAGTTTGAATGAAAACAATGGAATTTGAATGAAAACAACAGAAGTGGAATGTACAGAACAGAGTTTGAATGAAAACAATGAAATTTGAATGAAAACAACAGAAGTGGAATGTACAGAACAGAGTTTGAATGAAAACAACAGAATTGGAATGTACAGAACAGAGTTTGAATCAAAACAACGGAATTAGAATGTACAGAACAGAGTTTGAATGAAAACAAGGGAATTTGAATGAAAACAACAGAAGTGGAATGTACAGAACAGAGTTTGAATGAAAACAACGGAATTTGAATGAACAGAGCAGAATTTGAATCAAAACAATGGAATTTGAATGAAAACAACGGAATTAGAATGTACAGAACGGAATTTGAATCAAAACAATGAAATTTTAATGAAAACAACGGAATTGGAATGTACAGAACAGAGTTTGAATCAAAACAATGAAATTTTAATGAAAACAACGGAATTGGAATGTACAGAACAGAGTTTGAATCAAAACAACGGAATTACAATGTACAGAACAGAGTTTGAATGAAAACAATGGAATTTGAATGAAAACAACAGAAGTGGAATGTACAGAACAGAGTTTGAATGAAAACAATGAAATTTGAATGAAAACAACAGAAGTGGAATGTACAGAACAGAGTTTGAATGAAAACAACAGAATTGGAATGTACAGAACAGAGTTTGAATCAAAACAACGGAATTAGAATGTACAGAACAGAGTTTGAATGAAAACAAGGGAATTTGAATGAAAACAACAGAAGTGGAATGTACAGAACAGAGATGGAATGAAAACAACGGAATTTGAATGAACAGAGCAGAATTTGAATCAAAACAATGGAATTTGAATGAAAACAACGGAATTAGAATGTACAGAACGGAATTTGAATCAAAACAATGAAATTTTAATGAAAACAACGGAATTGGAATGTACAGAACAGAGTTTGAATCAAAACAACGGAATTAGAATGTACAGAACAGAGTTTGAATGAAAACAATGGAATTTGAATGAAAACAACAGAAGTGGAATGTACAGAACAGAGTTTGAATGAAAACAATGAAATTTGAATGAAAACAACAGAAGTGGAATGTACAGAACAGAGTTTGAATGAAAACAACAGAATTGGAATGTACAGAACAGAGTTTGAATCAAAACAACGGAATTAGAATGTACAGAACAGAGTTTGAATGAAAACAAGGGAATTTGAATGAAAACAACAGAAGTGGAATGTACAGAACAGAGTTTGAATGAAAACAACGGAATTTGAATGAACAGAGCAGAATTTGAATCAAAACAATGGAATTTGAATGAAAACAACGGAATTAGAATGTACAGAACGGAATTTGAATCAAAACAATGAAATTTTAATGAAAACAACGGAATTAGAATGTACAGAACAGAGTTTGAATCAAAACAACGGAATTAGAATGTACTGAACAGAGTTTGAATGAAAACAATGGAATTTGAATGAAAACAACAGAAGTGGAATGTACAGAACAGAGTGTGAATGAAAACAACGGAATTAGAATGTATAGAACAGAATTTGAATCAAAACAGTGGAATGCGAATGAAAACAACGGAATTTGAATGAAAACAACGGAATTAGAATGTACAGAACGGAATTTGAATCAAAACAATGAAATTTTAATGAAAACAACGGAATTGGAATGTACAGAACAGAGTTTGAATCAAAACAACGGAATTAGAATGTACAGAACAGAGTTTGAATGAAAACAATGGAATTTGAATGAAAACAACAGAAGTGGAATGTACAGAACAGAGTTTGAATGAAAACAATGAAATTTGAATGAAAACAACAGAAGTGGAATGTACAGAACAGAGTTTGAATGAAAACAACAGAATTGGAATGTACAGAACAGAGTTTGAATCAAAACAACGGAATTAGAATGTACAGAACAGAGTTTGAATGAAAACAAGGGAATTTGAATGAAAACAACAGAAGTGGAATGTACAGAACAGAGTTTGAATGAAAACAACGGAATTTGAATGAACAGAGCAGAATTTGAATCAAAACAATGGAATTTGAATGAAAACAACGGAATTAGAATGTACAGAACGGAATTTGAATCAAAACAATGAAATTTTAATGAAAACAACGGAATTGGAATGTACAGAACAGAGTTTGAATCAAAACAACGGAATTAGAATGTACTGAACAGAGTTTGAATGAAAACAATGGAATTTGAATGAAAACAACAGAAGTGGAATGTACAGAACAGAGTGTGAATGAAAACAACGGAATTAGAATGTACAGAACAGAATTTGAATCAAAACAGTGGAATGCGAATGAAAACAACGGAATTTGAATGAAAACAACGGAATTAGAATGTACAGAACGGAATTTGAATCAAAACAATGAAATTTTAATGAAAACAACGGAATTGGAATGTACAGAACAGAGTTTGAATCAAAACAACGGAATTAGAATGTACAGAACAGAGTTTGAATGAAAACAATGGAATTTGAATGAAAACAACAGAAGTGGAATGTACAGAACAGAGTTTGAATGAAAACAATGAAATTTGAATGAAAACAACAGAAGTGGAATGTACAGAACAGAGTTTGAATGAAAACAACAGAATTGGAATGTACAGAACAGAGTTTGAATCAAAACAACGGAATTAGAATGTACAGAACAGAGTTTGAATGAAAACAAGGGAATTTGAATGAAAACAACAGAAGTGGAATGTACAGAACAGAGTTTGAATGAAAACAACGGAATTTGAATGAACAGAGCAGAATTTGAATCAAAACAATGGAATTTGAATGAAAACAACGGAATTAGAATGTACAGAACGGAATTTGAATCAAAACAATGAAATTTTAATGAAAACAACGGAATTGGAATGTACAGAACAGAGTTTGAATGAAAACAACGGAATTAGAATGTACAGAACAGAGTTTGAATGAAAACAATGGAATTTGAATGAAAACAACAGAAGTGGAATGTACAGAACAGAGTTTGAATGAAAACAATGAAATTTGAATGAAAACAACAGAAGTGGAATGTACAGAACAGAGTTTGAATGAAAACAACAGAATTGGAATGTACAGAACAGAGTTTGAATCAAAACAACGGAATTAGAATGTACAGAACAGAGTTTGAATGAAAACAAGGGAATTTGAATGAAAACAACAGAAGTGGAATGTACAGAACAGAGTTTGAATGAAAACAACGGAATTTGAATGAACAGAGCAGAATTTGAATCAAAACAATGGAATTTGAATGAAAACAACGGAATTAGAATGTACAGAACGGAATTTGAATCAAAATAATGAAATTTTAATGAAAACAACGGAATTGGAATGTACAGAACAGAGTTTGAATCAAAACAATGAAATTTTAATGAAAACAACGGAATTGGAATGTACAGAACAGAGTTTGAATCAAAACAACGGAATTAGAATGTACAGAACAGAGTTTGAATGAAAACAATGGAATTTGAATGAAAACAACAGAAGTGGAATGTACAGAACAGAGTTTGAATGAAAACAATGAAATTTGAATGAAAACAACAGAAGTGGAATGTACAGAACAGAGTTTGAATGAAAACAACAGAATTGGAATGTACAGAACAGAGTTTGAATCAAAACAACGGAATTAGAATGTACAGAACAGAGTTTGAATGAAAACAAGGGAATTTGAATGAAAACAACAGAAGTGGAATGTACAGAACAGAGTTTGAATGAAAACAACGGAATTTGAATGAACAGAGCAGAATTTGAATCAAAACAATGGAATTTGAATGAAAACAACGGAATTAGAATGTACAGAACGGAATTTGAATCAAAACAATGAAATTTTAATGAAAACAACGGAATTGGAATGTACAGAACAGAGTTTGAATCAAAACAACGGAATTAGAATGTACAGAACAGAGTTTGAATGAAAACAATGGAATTTGAATGAAAACAACAGAAGTGGAATGTACAGAACAGAGTTTGAATGAAAACAATGAAATTTGAATGAAAACAACAGAAGTGGAATGTACAGAACAGAGTTTGAATGAAAACAACAGAATTGGAATGTACAGAACAGAGTTTGAATCAAAACAACGGAATTAGAATGTACAGAACAGAGTTTGAATGAAAACAAGGGAATTTGAATGAAAACAACAGAAGTGGAATGTACAGAACAGAGTTTGAATGAAAACAACGGAATTTGAATGAACAGAGCAGAATTTGAATCAAAACAATGGAATTTGAATGAAAACAACGGAATTAGAATGTACAGAACGGAATTTGAATCAAAACAATGAAATTTTAATGAAAACAACGGAATTGGAATGTACAGAACAGAGTTTGAATCAAAACAACGGAATTAGAATGTACTGAACAGAGTTTGAATGAAAACAATGGAATTTGAATGAAAACAACAGAAGTGGAATGTACAGAACAGAGTGTGAATGAAAACAACGGAATTAGAATGTACAGAACAGAATTTGAATCAAAACAGTGGAATGCGAATGAAAACAACGGAATTTGAATGAAAACAACGGAATTAGAATGTACAGAACGGAATTTGAATCAAAACAATGAAATTTTAATGAAAACAACGGAATTGGAATGTACAGAACAGAGTTTGAATCAAAACAACGGAATTAGAATGTACAGAACAGAATTTGCATCAAAACAATGGAATTTGAATGAAAACAACAGAATTGGAATGTACAGAACAGAGTTTGAATGAAAACAATGAAATCTGAATGAAAACAACAGAAGTGGAATGTACAGAACAGAGTTTGAATGAAAACAACAGAATTGGAATGTACAGAACAGAGTTTGAATCAAAACAACGGAATTAGAATGTACAGAACAGAGTTTGAATGAAAACAAGGGAATTTGAATGAAAACAACAGAAGTGGAATGTACAGAACAGAGTTTGAATGAAAACAACGGAATTTGAATGAACAGAGCAGAATTTGAATCAAAACAATGGAATTTGAATGAAAACAACGGAATTAGAATGTACAGAACGGAATTTGAATCAAAACAATGAAATTTTAATGAAAACAACGGAATTAGAATGTACAGAACAGAGTTTGAATCAAAACAACGGAATTAGAATGTACTGAACAGAGTTTGAATGAAAACAATGGAATTTGAATGAAAACAACAGAAGTGGAATGTACAGAACAGAGTGTGAATGAAAACAACGGAATTAGAATGTATAGAACAGAATTTGAATCAAAACAGTGGAATGCGAATGAAAACAACGGAATTTGAATGAAAACAACGGAATTAGAATGTACAGAACGGAATTTGAATCAAAACAATGAAATTTTAATGAAAACAACGGAATTGGAATGTACAGAACAGAGTTTGAATCAAAACAACGGAATTAGAATGTACAGAACAGAGTTTGAATGAAAACAATGGAATTTGAATGAAAACAACAGAAGTGGAATGTACAGAACAGAGTTTGAATGAAAACAATGAAATTTGAATGAAAACAACAGAAGTGGAATGTACAGAACAGAGTTTGAATGAAAACAACAGAATTGGAATGTACAGAACAGAGTTTGAATCAAAACAACGGAATTAGAATGTACAGAACAGAGTTTGAATGAAAACAAGGGAATTTGAATGAAAACAACAGAAGTGGAATGTACAGAACAGAGTTTGAATGAAAACAACGGAATTTGAATGAACAGAGCAGAATTTGAATCAAAACAATGGAATTTGAATGAAAACAACGGAATTAGAATGTACAGAACGGAATTTGAATCAAAACAATGAAATTTTAATGAAAACAACGGAATTGGAATGTACAGAACAGAGTTTGAATCAAAACAACGGAATTAGAATGTACTGAACAGAGTTTGAATGAAAACAATGGAATTTGAATGAAAACAACAGAAGTGGAATGTACAGAACAGAGTGTGAATGAAAACAACGGAATTAGAATGTACAGAACAGAATTTGAATCAAAACAGTGGAATGCGAATGAAAACAACGGAATTTGAATGAAAACAACGGAATTAGAATGTACAGAACGGAATTTGAATCAAAACAATGAAATTTTAATGAAAACAACGGAATTGGAATGTACAGAACAGAGTTTGAATCAAAACAACGGAATTAGAATGTACAGAACAGAGTTTGAATGAAAACAATGGAATTTGAATGTACAGAACAGAGTTTGAATGAAAACAACGGAAATAGAATGTACACAACAGAGTTTGAATGAAAACAACGGAATTAGATTGTACAGAATAGAATTTGAATGAAAACAATGGAATTTGAATGAAAACAACAGAATTGGAATGTACAGAACAGAGTGTGAATGAAAACAACGGAATTAGAATGTACAGAACAGAATTTGAATCAAAACAGTGGAATGCGAATGAAAACAACGGAATTTGAATGAAAACAACGGAATTAGAATGTACAGAACGGAATTTGAATCAAAACAATGAAATTTTAATGAAAACAACGGAATTGGAATGTACAGAACAGAGTTTGAATCAAAACAACGGAATTAGAATGTACAGAACAGAGTTTGAATGAAAACAATGGAATTTGAATGAAAACAACAGAAGTGGAATGTACAGAACAGAGTTTGAATGAAAACAATGAAATTTGAATGAAAACAACAGAAGTGGAATGTACAGAACAGAGTTTGAATGAAAACAACAGAATTGGAATGTACAGAACAGAGTTTGAATCAAAACAACGGAATTAGAATGTACAGAACAGAGTTTGAATGAAAACAAGGGAATTTGAATGAAAACAACAGAAGTGGAATGTACAGAACAGAGTTTGAATGAAAACAACGGAATTTGAATGAACAGAGCAGAATTTGAATCAAAACAATGGAATTTGAATGAAAACAACGGAATTAGAATGTACAGAACGGAATTTGAATCAAAACAATGAAATTTTAATGAAAACAACGGAATTGGAATGTACAGAACAGAGTTTGAATCAAAACAACGGAATTAGAATGTACAGAACAGAATTTGCATCAAAACAATGGAATTTGAATGAAAACAACAGAATTGGAATGTACAGAACAGAGTTTGAATGAAAACAATCAAATTTGAATGAAAACAACAGAAGTGGAATGTACAGAACAGAGTTTGAATGAAAACAACAGAATTGGAATGTACAGAACAGAGTTTGAATCAAAACAACGGAATTAGAATGTACAGAACAGAGTTTGAATGAAAACAAGGGAATTTGAATGAAAACAACAGAAGTGGAATGTACAGAACAGAGTTTGAATGAAAACAACGGAATTTGAATGAACAGAGCAGAATTTGAATCAAAACAATGGAATTTGAATGAAAACAACGGAATTAGAATGTACAGAACGGAATTTGAATCAAAACAATGAAATTTTAATGAAAACAACGGAATTAGAATGTACAGAACAGAGTTTGAATCAAAACAACGGAATTAGAATGTACTGAACAGAGTTTGAATGAAAACAATGGAATTTGAATGAAAACAACAGAAGTGGAATGTACAGAACAGAGTGTGAATGAAAACAACGGAATTAGAATGTATAGAACAGAATTTGAATCAAAACAGTGGAATGCGAATGAAAACAACGGAATTTGAATGAAAACAACGGAATTAGAATGTACAGAACGGAATTTGAATCAAAACAATGAAATTTTAATGAAAACAACGGAATTGGAATGTACAGAACAGAGTTTGAATCAAAACAACGGAATTAGAATGTACAGAACAGAGTTTGAATGAAAACAATGGAATTTGAATGAAAACAACAGAAGTGGAATGTACAGAACAGAGTTTGAATGAAAACAATGAAATTTGAATGAAAACAACAGAAGTGGAATGTACAGAACAGAGTTTGAATGAAAACAACAGAATTGGAATGTACAGAACAGAGTTTGAATCAAAACAACGGAATTAGAATGTACAGAACAGAGTTTGAATGAAAACAAGGGAATTTGAATGAAAACAACAGAAGTGGAATGTACAGAACAGAGTTTGAATGAAAACAACGGAATTTGAATGAACAGAGCAGAATTTGAATCAAAACAATGGAATTTGAATGAAAACAACGGAATTAGAATGTACAGAACGGAATTTGAATCAAAACAATGAAATTTTAATGAAAACAACGGAATTGGAATGTACAGAACAGAGTTTGAATCAAAACAACGGAATTAGAATGTACTGAACAGAGTTTGAATGAAAACAATGGAATTTGAATGAAAACAACAGAAGTGGAATGTACAGAACAGAGTGTGAATGAAAACAACGGAATTAGAATGTACAGAACAGAATTTGAATCAAAACAGTGGAATGCGAATGAAAACAACGGAATTTGAATGAAAACAACGGAATTAGAATGTACAGAACGGAATTTGAATCAAAACAATGAAATTTTAATGAAAACAACGGAATTGGAATGTACAGAACAGAGTTTGAATCAAAACAACGGAATTAGAATGTACAGAACAGAGTTTGAATGAAAACAATGGAATTTGAATGAAAACAACAGAAGTGGAATGTACAGAACAGAGTTTGAATGAAAACAATGAAATTTGAATGAAAACAACAGAAGTGGAATGTACAGAACAGAGTTTGAATGAAAACAACAGAATTGGAATGTACAGAACAGAGTTTGAATCAAAACAACGGAATTAGAATGTACAGAACAGAGTTTGAATGAAAACAAGGGAATTTGAATGAAAACAACAGAAGTGGAATGTACAGAACAGAGTTTGAATGAAAACAACGGAATTTGAATGAACAGAGCAGAATTTGAATCAAAACAATGGAATTTGAATGAAAACAACGGAATTAGAATGTACAGAACGGAATTTGAATCAAAACAATGAAATTTTAATGAAAACAACGGAATTGGAATGTACAGAACAGAGTTTGAATCAAAACAACGGAATTAGAATGTACAGAACAGAGTTTGAATGAAAACAATGGAATTTGAATGAAAACAACAGAAGTGGAATGTACAGAACAGAGTTTGAATGAAAACAATCAAATTTGAATGAAAACAACAGAAGTGGAATGTACAGAACAGAGTTTGAATGAAAACAACAGAATTGGAATGTACAGAACAGAGTTTGAATCAAAACAACGGAATTAGAATGTACAGAACAGAGTTTGAATGAAAACAATGGAATTTGAATGAAAACAACAGAAGTGGAATGTACAGAACAGAGTTTGAATGAAAACAATGAAATTTGAATGAAAACAACAGAAGTGGAATGTACAGAACAGAGTTTGAATGAAAACAATCAAATTTGAATGAAAACAACAGAAGTGGAATGTACAGAACAGAGTTTGAATGAAAACAACAGAATTGGAATGTACAGAACAGAGTTTGAATCAAAACAACGGAATTAGAATGTACAGAACAGAGTTTGAATGAAAACAAGGGAATTTGAATGAAAACAACAGAAGTGGAATGTACAGAACAGAGTTTGAATGAAAACAACGGAATTTGAATGAACAGAGCAGAATTTGAATCAAAACAATGGAATTTGAATGAAAACAACGGAATTAGAATGTACAGAACGGAATTTGAATCAAAATAATGAAATTTTAATGAAAACAACGGAATTGGAATGTACAGAACAGAGTTTGAATCAAAACAATGAAATTTTAATGAAAACAACGGAATTGGAATGTACAGAACAGAGTTTGAATCAAAACAACGGAATTAGAATGTACAGAACAGAGTTTGAATGAAAACAATGGAATTTGAATGAAAACAACAGAAGTGGAATGTACAGAACAGAGTTTGAATGAAAACAATGAAATTTGAATGAAAACAACAGAAGTGGAATGTACAGAACAGAGTTTGAATGAAAACAACAGAATTGGAATGTACAGAACAGAGTTTGAATCAAAACAACGGAATTAGAATGTACAGAACAGAGTTTGAATGAAAACAAGGGAATTTGAATGAAAACAACAGAAGTGGAATGTACAGAACAGAGTTTGAATGAAAACAACGGAATTTGAATGAACAGAGCAGAATTTGAATCAAAACAATGGAATTTGAATGAAAACAACGGAATTAGAATGTACAGAACGGAATTTGAATCAAAACAATGAAATTTTAATGAAAACAACGGAATTGGAATGTACAGAACAGAGTTTGAATCAAAACAACGGAATTAGAATGTACTGAACAGAGTTTGAATGAAAACAATGGAATTTGAATGAAAACAACAGAAGTGGAATGTACAGAACAGAGTGTGAATGAAAACAACGGAATTAGAATGTACAGAACAGAATTTGAATCAAAACAGTGGAATGCGAATGAAAACAACGGAATTTGAATGAAAACAACGGAATTAGAATGTACAGAACGGAATTTGAATCAAAACAATGAAATTTTAATGAAAACAACGGAATTGGAATGTACAGAACAGAGTTTGAATCAAAACAACGGAATTAGAATGTACAGAACAGAATTTGCATCAAAACAATGGAATTTGAATGAAAACAACAGAATTGGAATGTACAGAACAGAGTGTGAATGAAAACAACGGAATTAGAATGTACAGAACAGAATTTGAATCAACACAGTGGAATTAAAATGTACAGAACAGAGTTTGAATGAAAACAATGGAATTTGAATGAAAACAACAGAAGTGGAATGTACAGAACAGAGTTTGAATGAAAACAACAGAATTAGAATGTACAGAACAGAGTTTGAATGAAAACAACGGAAATAGAATGTACAGAACAGAGTTTGAATGAAAACAACGGAATTAGATTGTACAGAATAGAATTTGAATGAAAACAATGGAATTTGAATGAAAACAACAGAATTGGAATGTACAGAACAGAGTGTGAATGAAAACAACAGAATTAGAATGTACAGAACAGAGTTTGAATGAAAACAATGGAATTTGAATGAAAACAACAGAAGTGGAATGTACAGAACAGAGTTTGAATGAAAACAACGGAATTTGAATGTACAGAACAGAGTTTGAATGAAAACAAGGGAATTTGAATGAAAACAACAGAAGTGGAATGTACAGAACAGAGTTTGAATGAAAACAACGGAATTTGAATGAACAGAGCAGAATTTGAATCAAAACAATGGAATTTGAATGAAAACAACAGAATTGGAATGTACAGAACAGAGTTTGAATGAAAACAACAGAATTAGAATGTACAGAACAGAGTTTGAATGAAAACAATGGAATTTGAATGAAAACAACAGAAGTGGAATGTACAGAACAGAGTTTGAATGAAAACAACGGAATTTGAATGAACAGAACAGAATTTGAATCAAAACAATGGAATTTGAATGAAAACAACAGAATTGGAATGTACAGAACAGAGTTTGAATGAAAACAACAGAATTAGAATGTACAGAACAGAGATTGAATCAAAACAACGGAATTAAAATTTACAGAACAGAGTTTGAATGAAAACAATGGAATTTGAATGAAAACAACAGAAGTGGAATGTACAGAACAGAGTTTGAATGAAAACAACAGAATTAGAATGTACAGAACAGAGTTTGAATCAAAACAACGGAATTAAAATGTACAGAACAGAGTTTGAATGAAAACAATGGAATTTGAATGAAAACAACAGAAGTGGAATGTACAGAACAGAGTTTGAATGAAAACAACAGAATTAGAATGTACAGAACAGAGTTTGAATGAAAACAACGGAAATAGAATGTACACAACAGAGTTTGAATGAAAACAACGGAATTAGATTGTACAGAATAGAATTTGAATGAAAACAATGGAATTTGAATGAAAACAACAGAATTGGAATGTACAGAACAGAGTGTGAATGAAAACAACGGAATTAGAATGTACAGAACAGAATTTGAATCAAAACAGTGGAATGCGAATGAAAACAACGGAATTTGAATGAAAACAACGGAATTAGAATGTACAGAACGGAATTTGAATCAAAACAATGAAATTTTAATGAAAACAACGGAATTGGAATGTACAGAACAGAGTTTGAATCAAAACAACGGAATTAGAATGTACAGAACAGAGTTTGAATGAAAACAATGGAATTTGAATGAAAACAACAGAAGTGGAATGTACAGAACAGAGTTTGAATGAAAACAATGAAATTTGAATGAAAACAACAGAAGTGGAATGTACAGAACAGAGTTTGAATGAAAACAACAGAATTGGAATGTACAGAACAGAGTTTGAATCAAAACAACGGAATTAGAATGTACAGAACAGAGTTTGAATGAAAACAATGGAATTTGAATGAAAACAACAGAATTAGAATGTACAGAACAGAGTTTGAATGAAAACAACGGAAATAGAATGTACAGAACAGAGTTTGAATAAAAACAACGGAATTAGATTGTACAGAATAGAATTTGAATCAAAACAATGGAATTTGAATGAAAACAACGGAATTTGAATGAAAACAATGGAATTAGAGTGTACAGAACAGTGTTTGAATGAAAACAACGGAATTAGATTGTACAGAATAGAATTTGAATCAAAACAATGGAATTTGAATGAAAACAACAGAATTGGAATGTACAGAACAGAGTGTGAATGAAAACAACGGAATTAGAATGTACAGAACAGAATTTGAATCAAAACAGTGGAATTAGAATGAAAACAACAGAATTGGAATGTACAGAACAGAGTTTGAATGAAAACAACAGAATTAGAATGTACAGAACAGAGTTTGAATGAAAACAACGGAAATAGAATGTACAGAACAGAGTTTGAATGAAAACAACGGAATTAGATTGTACAGAATAGAATTTGAATGAAAACAATGGAATTTGAATGAAAACAACGGAATTTGAATGAAAACAATGGAATTAGAGTGTACAGAACAGTGTTTGAATGAAAACAATGGAATTTTAATGAAAACAACGGAATTGGAATGTACAGAACAGAATTTGAATGAAAACAACGGAATTAGAATGTAGAGAACAGATTTTGAATGAAAACAACAGAAGTGGAATGTACAGAACAGAGTTTGAAAGAAAACAATGAAATTTGAATGAAAACAACAGAAGTGGAATGTACAGAACAGAGTTTGAATGAAAACAACAGAATTGGAATGTACAGAACAGAGTTTGAATCAAAACAACGGAATTAGAATGTACAGAACAGAGTTTGAATGAAAACAATGGAATTTGAATGAAAACAACAGAAGTGGAATGTACAGAACAGAGTTTGAATGAAAACAACGGAATTTGAATGAACAGAACAGAATTTGAATCAAAACAATGGAATTTGAATGAAAACAACAGAATTGGAATGTACAGAACAGAGTTTGAATGAAAACAACGGAATTTGAATGAAAACAATGGAATTTGAATGAAAACAACAGAATTGGAATGTACAGAACAGAGTTTGAATGAAAACAACAGAATTAGAATGTACAGAACAGAGTTTGAATGAAAACAACGGAAATAGAATGTACAGAACAGAGTTTGAATGAAAACAACGGAATTAGATTGTACAGAATAGAATTTGAATCAAAACAATGGAATTTGAATGAAAACAACGGAATTTGAATGAAAACAACGGAATTAGAGTGTACAGAACAGAGTTTGAATGAAAACCACTCAAGTAGAATGTACAGAACAGAATTTGAATAAAAACAACTGAAACAGAATGTACAGAACAGAATTTGAATCAAAACAGTGGAATTTGAATGAAAACAACGGAATTAGAATGTACAGAACCGAGTTTGAATGAAAACAACGGAATTAGAATGTACAGAACAGAGTTTGAATGAAAACAACGGAATTAGAATGTAGAGAACAGAATTTGAATCAAAACAATGGAATTTGAATGAAAACAACAGAATTGGAATGTACAGAACAGAGTTTGAATGAAAACAACGGAATTAGAATGAACAGAACAGAATTTGAATGAAAACAACGGAATTAGAAGGTACAGAACAGAGTTTGAATGAAAACAACTGAAGTAGAATGTACAGAACAGAATTTGAATGAAAACAACGGAATTAGAATGTACAGAACAGAGTTTGAATGAAAACAACGGAATTAGATTGTACAGAATAGAATTTGAATGAAAACAATGGAATTTGAATGAAAACAACAGAATTGGAATGTACAGAACAGAGTTTGAATGAAAACAACTGAAGTAGAATGTACAGAACAGAATTTGAATGAAAACAACGGAATTAGAATGTAGAGAACGGAATTTGAATGAAAACAATGGAATTTGAATGAAAACAACAGAAGTGGAATGTACAGACCAGAGTTTGAATGAAAACAACGGAATTTGAATGAACAGAACAGAATTTGCATCAAAACAATGGAATTTGAATCAAAACAGTGGAATTTGAATGAAAACAATAGAATTGGAATGTACAGAACAGAGTTTGAATGAAAACAACGGAATTTGAATGAAAACAATGGAATTTGAATGAAAACAACAGAATTGGAATGTACAGAACAGAGTTTGAATGAACAGAACAGAATTTGCATCAAAACAATGGAATTTGAATCAAAACAGTGGAATTTGAATGAAAACAACAGAATTGGAATGTACAGAACAGAGTTTGAATCAAAACAACGGAATTAAAATGTACAGAACAGAGTTTGAATGAAGACAACTGAAGTAGAATGTACAGAACAGAATTTGAATGAAAACAACGGAATTAGAATGTACAGAACAGAGTTTGAATGAAAACAACGGAATTAGATTGTACAGAATAGAATTTGAATGAAAACAATGGAATTTGAATGAAAACAACAGAATTGGAATGTACAGAACAGAGTTTGAATGAAAACAACTGAAGTAGAATGTACAGAACAGAATTTGAATGAAAACAACGGAATTAGAATGTAGAGAACGGAATTTGAATCAAAACAATGGAATTTGAATGAAAACAACAGAAGTGGAATGTACAGACCAGAGTTTGAATGAAAACAACGGAATTTGAATGAACAGAACAGAATTTGCATCAAAACAATGGAATTTGAATCAAAACAGTGGAATTTGAATGAAAACAACAGAATTTGAATGTACAGAACAGAGTTTGAATGAAAACAACGGAATTTGAATGAAAACAATGGAATTTGAATGAAAACAACAGAATTTGCATCAAAACAATGGAATTTGAATCAAAACAGTGGAATTTGAATGAAAACAACAGAATTGGAATGTACAGAACAGAGTTTGAATCAAAACAACGGAATTAAAATGTACAGAACAGAGTTTGAATGAAAACAATGGAATTTGAATGAAAACAACAGAAGTGGAATGTACAGAACAGAGTTTGAATGAAAACAATGGAATTTGAATGTACACAACAGAGTTTGAATGAAAACAACGGAATTAGATTGTACAGAATAGAATTTGAATCAAAACAATGGAATTTGAATGAAAACAACAGAATTGGAATGTACAGAACAGAGTGTGAATGAAAACAACGGAATTAGAATGTACAGAACAGAATTTTAATCAAAACAGTGGAATGCGAATGAAAACAACGGAATTTGAATGAAAACAACGGAATTAGAATGTACAGAACGGAATTTGAATCAAAACAATGAAATTTTAATGAAAACAACGGAATTGGAATGTACAGAACAGAGTTTGAATCAAAACAACGGAATTAGAATGTACAGAACAGAGTTTGAATGAAAACAATGGAATTTGAATGAAAACAACAGAAGTGGAATGTACAGAACAGAGTTTGAATGAAAACAATGAAATTTGAATGAAAACAACAGAATTGGAATGTACAGAACAGAGTTTGAATGAAAACAACAGAATTAGAATGTACAGAACAGAGTTTGAATGAAAACAACAGAAGTGGAATGTACAGAACAGAGTTTGAATGAAAACAATGGAATTTGAATGAAAACAACAGAAGTGGAATGTACAGAACAGAGTTTGAATGAAAACAACAGAATTAGAATGTACAGAACAGAGTTTGAATGAAAACAACGGAAATAGAATGTACACAACAGAGTTTGAATGAAAACAACGGAATTAGATTGTACAGAATAGAATTTGAATGAAAACAATGGAATTTGAATGAAAACAACAGAATTGGAATGTACAGAACAGAGTGTGAATGAAAACAACGGAATTAGAATGTACAGAACAGAATTTGAATCAAAACAGTGGAATGCGAATGAAAACAACGGAATTTGAATGAAAACAACGGAATTAGAATGTACAGAACGGAATTTGAATCAAAACAATGAAATTTTAATGAAAACAACGGAATTGGAATGTACAGAACAGAGTTTGAATCAAAACAACGGAATTAGAATGTACAGAACAGAGTTTGAATGAAAACAATGGAATTTGAATGAAAACAACAGAAGTGGAATGTACAGAACAGAGTTTGAATGAAAACAATGAAATTTGAATGAAAACAACAGAAGTGGAATGTACAGAACAGAGTTTGAATGAAAACAACAGAATTGGAATGTACAGAACAGAGTTTGAATCAAAACAACGGAATTAGAATGTACAGAACAGAGTTTGAATGAAAACAAGGGAATTTGAATGAAAACAACAGAAGTGGAATGTACAGAACAGAGTTTGAATGAAAACAACGGAATTTGAATGAACAGAGCAGAATTTGAATCAAAACAATGGAATTTGAATGAAAACAACAGAATTGGAATGTACAGAACAGAGTTTGAATGAAAACAACAGAATTAGAATGTACAGAACAGAGTTTGAATGAAAACAATGGAATTTGAATGAAAACAACAGAAGTGGAATGTACAGAACAGAGTTTGAATGAAAACAACGGAATTTGAATGAACAGAACAGAATTTGAATCAAAACAATGGAATTTGAATGAAAACAACAGAATTGGAATGTACAGAACAGAGTTTGAATGAAAACAACAGAATTAGAATGTACAGAACAGAGTTTGAATCAAAACAACGGAATTAAAATTTACAGAACAGAGTTTGAATGAAAACAATGGAATTTGAATGAAAACAACAGAAGTGGAATGTACAGAACAGAGTTTGAATGAAAACAACAGAATTAGAATGTACAGAACAGAGTTTGAATGAAAACAACGGAAATAGAATGTAAAGAACAGAGTTTGAATGAAAACAGCGGAATTAGATTGTACAGAATAGAATTTGAATCAAAACAATGGAATTTGAATGAAAACAACAGAATTGGAATGTACAGAACAGAGTGTGAATGAAAACAACGGAATTAGAATGTACAGAACAGAATTTGAATCAAAACAATGGAATTTGAATGAAAACAACAGAAGTGGAATGTACAGAACAGAGTTTGAATGAAAACAACAGAATTAGAATGTACAGAACAGAGTTTGAATGAAAACAACGGAAATAGAATGTACACAACAGAGTTTGAATGAAAACAACGGAATTAGATTGTACAGAATAGAATTTGAATGAAAACAATGGAATTTGAATGAAAACAACAGAATTGGAATGTACAGAACAGAGTGTGAATGAAAACAACGGAATTAGAATGTACAGAACAGAATTTGAATCAAAACAGTGGAATGCGAATGAAAACAACGGAATTTGAATGAAAACAACGGAATTAGAATGTACAGAACGGAATTTGAATCAAAACAATGAAATTTTAATGAAAACAACGGAATTGGAATGTACAGAACAGAGTTTGAATCAAAACAACGGAATTAGAATGTACAGAACAGAGTTTGAATGAAAACAATGGAATTTGAATGAAAACAACAGAAGTGGAATGTACAGAACAGAGTTTGAATGAAAACAATGAAATTTGAATGAAAACAACAGAAGTGGAATGTACAGAACAGAGTTTGAATGAAAACAACAGAATTGGAATGTACAGAACAGAGTTTGAATCAAAACAACGGAATTAGAATGTACAGAACAGAGTTTGAATGAAAACAAGGGAATTTGAATGAACAGAGCAGAATTTGAATCAAAACAATGGAATTTGAATGAAAACAACAGAATTGGAATGTACAGAACAGAGTTTGAATGAAAACAACAGAATTAGAATGTACAGAACAGAGTTTGAATGAAAACAATGGAATTTGAATGAAAACAACAGAAGTGGAATGTACAGAACAGAGTTTGAATGAAAACAACGGAATTTGAATGAACAGAACAGAATTTGAATCAAAACAATGGAATTTGAATGAAAACAACAGAATTGGAATGTACAGAACAGAGTTTGAATGAAAACAACAGAATTAGAATGTACAGAACAGAGTTTGAATCAAAACAACGGAATTAAAATTTACAGAACAGAGTTTGAATGAAAACAATGGAATTTGAATGAAAACAACAGAAGTGGAATGTACAGAACAGAGTTTGAATGAAAACAACAGAATTAGAATGTACAGAACAGAGTTTGAATGAAAACAACGGAAATAGAATGTAAAGAACAGAGTTTGAATGAAAACAGCGGAATTAGATTGTACAGAATAGAATTTGAATCAAAACAATGGAATTTGAATGAAAACAACAGAATTGGAATGTACAGAACAGAGTGTGAATGAAAACAACGGAATTAGAATGTACAGAACAGAATTTGAATCAAAACAGTGGAATTTGAATGAAAACAACAGAATTGGAATGTACAGAACAGAGTTTGAATGAAAACAACAGAATTAGAATGTACAGAACAGAGTTTGAATCAAAACAACGGAATTAAAATGTACAGAACAGAGTTTGAATGAAAACAATGGAATTTGAATGAAAACAACAGAAGTGGAACGTACAGAACAGAGTTTGAATGAAAACAACAGAATTAGAATGTACAGAACAGAGTTTGAATGAAAACAACGGAAATAGAATGTACACAACAGAGTTTGAATGAAAACAACGGAATTAGATTGTACAGAATAGAATTTGAATGAAAACAATGGAATTTGAATGAAAACAACAGAATTGGAATGTACAGAACAGAGTGTGAATGAAAACAACAGAATTAGAATGTACAGAACAGAGTTTGAATGAAAACAATGGAATTTGAATGAAAACAACAGAAGTGGAATGTACAGAACAGAGTTTGAATGAAAACAACGGAATTTGAATGTACAGAACAGAGTTTGAATGAAAACAAGGGAATTTGAATGAAAACAACAGAAGTGGAATGTACAGAACAGAGTTTGAATGAAAACAACGGAATTTGAATGAACAGAACAGAATTTGAATGAAAACAACAGAATTGGAATGTACAGAACAGAGTTTGAATGAAAACAACAGAATTAGAATGTACAGAACAGAGTTTGAATCAAAACAACGGAATTAAAATTTACAGAACAGAGTTTGAATGAAAACAATGGAATTTGAATGAAAACAACAGAAGTGGAATGTACAGAACAGAGTTTGAATGAAAACAACAGAATTAGAATGTACAGAACAGAGTTTGAATGAAAACAACGGAAATAGAATGTACAGAACAGAGTTTGAATGAAAACAACGGAATTAGATTGTACAGAATAGAATTTGAATCAAAACAATGGAATTTGAATGAAAACAACAGAATTGGAATGTACAGAACAGAGTGTGAATGAAAACAACGGAATTAGAATGTACAGAACAGAATTTGAATCAAAACAGTGGAATTTGAATGAAAACAACAGAATTGGAATGTACAGAACAGAGTTTGAATGAAAACAACAGAATTAGAATGTACAGAACAGAGTTTGAATGAAAACAACGGAATTAAAATGTACAGAACAGAGTTTGAATGAAAACAATGGAATTTGAATGAAAACAACAGAAGTGGAATGTACAGAACAGAGTTTGAATGAAAACAACAGAATTAGAATGTACAGAACAGAGTTTGAATGAAAACAACGGAAATAGAATGTACACAACAGAGTTTGAATGAAAACAACGGAATTAGATTGTACAGAATAGAATTTGAATGAAAACAATGGAATTTGAATGAAAACAACAGAATTGGAATGTACAGAACAGAGTGTGAATGAAAACAACGGAATTAGAATGTACCGAACAGAATTTGAATCAAAACAGTGGAATGCGAATGAAAACAACGGAATTTGAATGAAAACAACGGAATTAGAATGTACAGAACGGAATTTGAATCAAAACAATGAAATTTTAATGAAAACAACGGAATTGGAATGTACAGAACAGAGTTTGAATGAAAACAACGGAATTAGAATGTACAGAACAGAGTTTGAATGAAAACAATGGAATTTGAATGAAAACAACAGAAGTGGAATGTACAGAACAGAGTTTGAATGAAAACAATGAAATTTGAATGAAAACAACAGAAGTGGAATGTACAGAACAGAGTTTGAATGAAAACAACAGAATTGGAATGTACAGAACAGAGTTTGAATCAAAACAACGGAATTAGAATGTACAGAACAGAGTTTGAATGAAAACAATGGAATTTGAATGAAAACAACAGAATTAGAATGTACAGAACAGAGTTTGAATGAAAACAACGGAAATAGAATGTACAGAACAGAGTTTGAATGAAAACAACGGAATTAGATTGTACAGAATAGAATTTGAATCAAAACAATGGAATTTGAATGAAAACAACGGAATTTGAATGAAAACAATGGAATTAGAGTGTACAGAACAGTGTTTGAATGAAAACAACGGAATTAGATTGTACAGAATAGAATTTGAATCAAAACAATGGAATTTGAATGAAAACAACAGAATTGGAATGTACAGAACAGAGTTTGAATGAAAACAACAGAATTAGAATGTACAGAACAGAGTTTGAATGAAAACAACGGAAATAGAATGTACAGAACAGAGTTTGAATGAAAACAACGGAATTAGATTGTACAGAATAGAATTTGAATCAAAACAATGGAATTTGAATGAAAACAACGGAATTTGAATGAAAACAATGGAATTAGAGTGTACAGAACAGAGTGTGAATGAAAACAACGGAATTAGAATGTACAGAACAGAATTTGAATCAAAACAGTGGAATTAGAATGAAAACAACAGAATTGGAATGTACAGAACAGAGTTTTAATGAAAACAACAGAATTGGAATGTACAGAACAGAGTTTTAATGAAAACAACAGAATTAGAATGTACAGAACAGAGTTTGAATGAAAACAACGGAAATAGAATGTACAGAACAGAGTTTGAATGAAAACAACGGAATTAGATTGTACAGAATAGAATTTGAATGAAAACAATGGAATTTGAATGAAAACAACGGAATTTGAATGAAAACAATGGAATTAGAGTGTACAGAACAGTGTTTGAATGAAAACAATGGAATTTTAATGAAAACAACGGAATTGGAATGTACAGAACAGAATTTGAATGAAAACAACGGAATTAGAATGTAGAGAACAGATTTTGAATGAAAACAATGGAATTTGAATGAAAACAACAGAAGTGGAATGTACAGAACAGAGTTTGAAAGAAAACAATGAAATTTGAATGAAAACAACAGAAGTGGAATGTACAGAACAGAGTTTGAATGAAAACAACAGAATTGGAATGTACAGAACAGAGTTTGAATCAAAACAACGGAATTAGAATGTACAGAACAGAGTTTGAATGAAAACAATGGAAGTTGAATGAAAACAACAGAAGTGGAATGTACAGAACAGAGTTTGAATGAAAACAACGGAATTTGAATGAACAGAACAGAATTTGAATCAAAACAATGGAATTTGAATGAAAACAACAGAATTGGAATGTACAGAACAGAGTTTGAATGAAAACAACGGAATTTGAATGAAAACAATGGAATTTGAATGAAAACAACAGAATTGGAATGTACAGAACAGAGTTTGAATGAAAACAACAGAATTAGAATGTACAGAACAGAGTTTGAATGAAAACAACGGAAATAGAATGTACAGAACAGAGTTTGAATGAAAACAACGGAATTAGATTGTACAGAATAGAATTTGAATCAAAACAATGGAATTTGAATGAAAACAACGGAATTTGAATGAAAACAACGGAATTAGAGTGTACAGAACAGAGTTTGAATGAAAACCACTCAAGTAGAATGTACAGAACAGAATTTGAATAAAAACAACTGAAACAGAATGTACAGAACAGAATTTGAATCAAAACAGTGGAATTTGAATGAAAACAACGGAATTAGAATGAAAAAAACGGAATTAGAATGTACAGAACAGAGTTTGAATGAAAACAATGGAATTAGAATGTAGAGAACAGAGTTTGAATGAAAACAACAGAATTACAATGTACAGAACCGAGTTTGAATGAAAACAACGGAATTAGAATGTACAGAACAGAGTTTGAATGAAAACAACGGAATTAGAATGTAGAGAACAGAATTTGAATCAAAACAATGGAATTTGAATGAAAACAACAGAATTGGAATGTACAGAACAGAGTTTGAATGAAAACAACGGAATTAGAATGAACAGAACAGAATTTGAATGAAAACAACGGAATTAGAAGGTACAGAACAGAGTTTGAATGAAAACAACTGAAGTAGAATG
The DNA here is from genome assembly GCF_057382095.1 of Aulonocara sp. 'chitande type north' Nkhata Bay. Taxonomy (NCBI): domain Eukaryota; kingdom Metazoa; phylum Chordata; class Actinopteri; order Cichliformes; family Cichlidae; genus Aulonocara; species Aulonocara sp. 'chitande type north' Nkhata Bay. Next base: position 9,632,083 of record NC_141360.1, read on the forward strand.
TACAGAACAGAATTTGAATGAAAACAACGGAATTAGAATGTACAGAACAGAGTTTGAATGAAAACAACGGAATTAGATTGTACAGAATAGAATTTGAATGAAAACAATGGAATTTGAATGAAAACAACAGAATTGGAATGTACAGAACAGAGTTTGAATGAAAACAACTGAAGTAGAATGTACAGAACAGAATTTGAATGAAAACAACGGAATTAGAATGTAGAGAACGGAATTTGAATGAAAACAATGGAATTTGAATGAAAACAACAGAAGTGGAATGTACAGACCAGAGTTTGAATGAAAACAACGGAATTTGAATGAACAGAACAGAATTTGCATCAAAACAATGGAATTTGAATCAAAACAGTGGAATTTGAATGAAAACAATAGAATTGGAATGTACAGAACAGAGTTTGAATGAAAACAACGGAATTTGAATGAAAACAATGGAATTTGAATGAAAACAACAGAATTGGAATGTACAGAACAGAGTTTGAATGAACAGAACAGAATTTGCATCAAAACAATGGAATTTGAATCAAAACAGTGGAATTTGAATGAAAACAACAGAATTGGAATGTACAGAACAGAGTTTGAATCAAAACAACGGAATTAAAATGTACAGAACAGAGTTTGAATGAAAACAATGGAATTTGAATGAAAACAACAGAAGTGGAATGTACAGAACAGAGTTTGAATGAAAACAACAGAATTGGAATGTACAGAACAGAGTTTGAATCAAAACAACGGAATTAGAATGTACAGAACAGAGTTTGAATGAAAACAACGGAATTTGAATGAACAGAGCAGAATTTGAATCAAAACAACGGAATTTGAATGAAAACAACGGAATTAGAATGTACAGAACGGAATTTGAATCAAAACAATGAAATTTTAATGAAAACAACGGAATTGGAATGTACAGAACAGAGTTTGAATCAAAACAACGGAATTAGAATGTACTGAACAGAGTTTGAATGAAAACAATGGAATTTGAATGAAAACAACAGAAGTGGAATGTACAGAACAGAGTTTGAATGAAAACAACAGAATTAGAATGTACAGAACAGAGTTTGAATGAAAACAACTGAAGTAGAATGTACAGAACAGAATTTGAATGAAAACAACGGAATTAGAATGTACAGAACAGAGTTTGAATGAAAACAACGGAATTAGATTGTACAGAATAGAATTTGAATGAAAACAATGGAATTTGAATGAAAACAACAGAATTGGAATGTACAGAACAGAGTTTGAATGAAAACAACTGAAGTAGAATGTACAGAACAGAATTTGAATGAAAACAACGGAATTAGAATGTAGAGAACGGAATTTGAATCAAAACAATGGAATTTGAATGAAAACAACAGAAGTGGAATGTACAGACCAGAGTTTGAATGAAAACAACGGAATTTGAATGAACAGAACAGAATTTGCATCAAAACAATGGAATTTGAATCAAAACAGTGGAATTTGAATGAAAACAACAGAATTTGAATGTACAGAACAGAGTTTGAATGAAAACAACGGAATTTGAATGAAAACAATGGAATTTGAATGAAAACAACAGAATTTGCATCAAAACAATGGAATTTGAATCAAAACAGTGGAATTTGAATGAAAACAACAGAATTGGAATGTACAGAACAGAGTTTGAATCAAAACAACGGAATTAAAATGTACAGAACAGAGTTTGAATGAAAACAATGGAATTTGAATGAAAACAACAGAAGTGGAATGTACAGAACAGAGTTTGAATGAAAACAACAGAATTAGAATGTACAGAACAGAGTTTGAATGAAAACAACGGAAATAGAATGTACACAACAGAGTTTGAATGAAAACAACGGAATTAGATTGTACAGAATAGAATTTGAATGAAAACAATGGAATTTGAATGAAAACAACAGAATTGGAATGTACGGAACAGAGTGTGAATGAAAACAACGGAATTAGAATGTACAGAACAGAATTTGAATCAAAACAGTGGAATGCGAATGAAAACAACGGAATTAGAATGTACAGAACGGAATTTGAATCAAAACAATGAAATTTTAATGAAAACAACGGAATTGGAATGTACAGAACAGAGTTTGAATCAAAACAACGGAATTAGAATGTACAGAACAGAGTTTGAATGAAAACAATGGAATTTGAATGAAAACAACAGAATTGGAATGTACAGAACAGAGTTTGAATGAAAACAATGAAATTTGAATGAAAACAACAGAAGTGGAATGTACAGAACAGAGTTTGAATGAAAACAACAGAATTGGAATGTACAGAACAGAGTTTGAATCAAAACAACGGAATTAGAATGTACAGAACAGAGTTTGAATGAAAACAAGGGAATTTGAATGAAAACAACAGAAGTGGAATGTACAGAACAGAGTTTGAATGAAAACAACGGAATTTGAATGAACAGAGCAGAATTTGAATCAAAACAATGGAATTTGAATGAAAACAACAGAATTGGAATGTACAGAACAGAGTTTGAATGAAAACAACAGAATTAGAATGTACAGAACAGAGTTTGAATGAAAACAATGGAATTTGAATGAAAACAACAGAAGTGGAATGTACAGAACAGAGTTTGAATGAAAACAACGGAATTTGAATGAACAGAACAGAATTTGAATCAAAACAATGGAATTTGAATGAAAACAACAGAATTGGAATGTACAGAACAGAGTTTGAATGAAAACAACAGAATTAGAATGTACAGAACAGAGTTTGAATGAAAACAATGGAATTTGAATGAAAACAACAGAAGTGGAATGTACAGAACAGAGTTTGAATGAAAACAACAGAATTAGAATGTACAGAACAGAGTTTGAATGAAAACAACGGAAATAGAATGTACACAACAGAGTTTGAATGAAAACAACGGAATTAGATTGTACAGAATAGAATTTGAATCAAAACAATGGAATTTGAATGAAAACAACAGAATTGGAATGTACAGAACAGAGTGTGAATGAAAACAACGGAATTAGAATGTACAGAACAGAATTTTAATCAAAACAGTGGAATGCGAATGAAAACAACGGAATTTGAATGAAAACAACGGAATTAGAATGTACAGAACGGAATTTGAATCAAAACAATGAAATTTTAATGAAAACAACGGAATTGGAATGTACAGAACAGAGTTTGAATCAAAACAACGGAATTAGAATGTACAGAACAGAGTTTGAATGAAAACAATGGAATTTGAATGAAAACAACAGAAGTGGAATGTACAGAACAGAGTTTGAATGAAAACAATGAAATTTGAATGAACAGAGCAGAATTTGAATCAAAACAATGGAATTTGAATGAAAACAACAGAATTGGAATGTACAGAACAGAGTTTGAATGAAAACAACAGAATTAGAATGTACAGAACAGAGTTTGAATGAAAACAATGGAATTTGAATGAAAACAACAGAAGTGGAATGTACAGAACAGAGTTTGAATGAAAACAACGGAATTTGAATGAACAGAACAGAATTTGAATCAAAACAATGGAATTTGAATGAAAACAACAGAATTGGAATGTACAGAACAGAGTTTGAATGAAAACAACAGAATTAGAATGTACAGAACAGAGTTTGAATCAAAACAACGGAATTAAAATGTACAGAACAGAGTTTGAATGAAAACAATGGAATTTGAATGAAAACAACAGAAGTGGAATGTACAGAACAGAGTTTGAATGAAAACAACAGAATTAGAATGTACAGAACAGAGTTTGAATGAAAACAACGGAAATAGAATGTACACAACAGAGTTTGAATGAAAACAACGGAATTAGATTGTACAGAATAGAATTTGAATGAAAACAACAGAAGTGGAATGTACAGAACAGAGTTTGAATGAAAACAACAGAATTGGAATGTACAGAACAGAGTGTGAATGAAAACAACGGAATTAGAATGTACAGAACAGAATTTGAATCAAAACAGTGGAATGCGAATGAAAACAACGGAATTTGAATGAAAACAACGGAATTAGAATGTACAGAACGGAATTTGAATCAAAACAATGAAATTTTAATGAAAACAACGGAATTGGAATGTACAGAACAGAGTTTGAATCAAAACAACGGAATTAGAATGTACAGAACAGAGTTTGAATGAAAACAACAGAATTAGAATGTACAGAACAGAGTTTGAATGAAAACAATGGAATTTGAATGAAAACAACAGAAGTGGAATGTACAGAACAGAGTTTGAATGAAAACAACGGAATTTGAATGAACAGAACAGAATTTGAATCAAAACAATGGAATTTGAATGAAAACAACAGAATTGGAATGTACAGAACAGAGTTTGAATGAAAACAACAGAATTAGAATGTACAGAACAGAGTTTGAATGAAAACAATGGAATTTGAATGAAAACAACAGAAGTGGAATGTACAGAACAGAGTTTGAATGAAAACAACAGAATTAGAATGTACAGAACAGAGTTTGAATGAAAACAACGGAAATAGAATGTACACAACAGAGTTTGAATGAAAACAACGGAATTAGATTGTACAGAATAGAATTTGAATCAAAACAATGGAATTTGAATGAAAACAACAGAATTGGAATGTACAGAACAGAGTGTGAATGAAAACAACGGAATTAGAATGTACAGAACAGAATTTTAATCAAAACAGTGGAATGCGAATGAAAACAACGGAATTTGAATGAAAACAACGGAATTAGAATGTACAGAACGGAATTTGAATCAAAACAATGAAATTTTAATGAAAACAACGGAATTGGAATGTACAGAACAGAGTTTGAATCAAAACAACGGAATTAGAATGTACAGAACAGAGTTTGAATGAAAACAATGGAATTTGAATGAAAACAACAGAAGTGGAATGTACAGAACAGAGTTTGAATGAAAACAATGAAATTTGAATGAACAGAGCAGAATTTGAATCAAAACAATGGAATTTGAATGAAAACAACAGAATTGGAATGTACAGAACAGAGTTTGAATGAAAACAACAGAATTAGAATGTACAGAACAGAGTTTGAATGAAAACAATGGAATTTGAATGAAAACAACAGAAGTGGAATGTACAGAACAGAGTTTGAATGAAAACAACGGAATTTGAATGAACAGAACAGAATTTGAATCAAAACAATGGAATTTGAATGAAAACAACAGAATTGGAATGTACAGAACAGAGTTTGAATGAAAACAACAGAATTAGAATGTACAGAACAGAGTTTGAATCAAAACAACGGAATTAAAATGTACAGAACAGAGTTTGAATGAAAACAATGGAATTTGAATGAAAACAACGGAAATAGAATGTACACAACAGAGTTTGAATGAAAACAACGGAATTAGATTGTACAGAATAGAATTTGAATGAAAACAACAGAAGTGGAATGTACAGAACAGAGTTTGAATGAAAACAACAGAATTGGAATGTACAGAACAGAGTGTGAATGAAAACAACGGAATTAGAATGTACAGAACAGAATTTGAATCAAAACAGTGGAATGCGAATGAAAACAACGGAATTTGAATGAAAACAACGGAATTAGAATGTACAGAACGGAATTTGAATCAAAACAATGAAATTTTAATGAAAACAACGGAATTGGAATGTACAGAACAGAGTTTGAATCAAAACAACGGAATTAGAATGTACAGAACAGAGTTTGAATGAAAACAATGGAATTTGAATGAAAACAACAGAAGTGGAATGTACAGAACAGAGTTTGAATGAAAACAATGAAATTTGAATGAAAACAACAGAAGTGGAATGTACAGAACAGAGTTTGAATGAAAACAACAGAATTGGAATGTACAGAACAGAGTTTGAATCAAAACAACGGAATTTGAATGAAAACAACAGAATTGGAATGTACAGAACAGAGTTTGAATGAAAACAACAGAATTAGAATGTACAGAACAGAGTTTGAATGAAAACAATGGAATTTGAATGAAAACAACAGAAGTGGAATGTACAGAACAGAGTTTGAATGAAAACAACGGAATTTGAATGAACAGAACAGAATTTGAATCAAAACAATGGAATTTGAATGAAAACAACAGAATTGGAATGTACAGAACAGAGTTTGAATGAAAACAACAGAATTAGAATGTACAGAACAGAGTTTGAATCAAAACAACGGAATTAAAATGTACAGAACAGAGTTTGAATGAAAACAATGGAATTTGAATGAAAACAACAGAAGTGGAATGTACAGAACAGAGTTTGAATGAAAACAACAGAATTAGAATGTACAGAACAGAGTTTGAATGAAAACAACGGAAATAGAATGTACACAACAGAGTTTGAATGAAAACAACGGAATTAGATTGTACAGAATAGAATTTGAATGAAAACAACAGAATTGGAATGTACAGAACAGAGTGTGAATGAAAACAACGGAATTAGAATGTACAGAACAGAATTTGAATCAAAACAGTGGAATGCGAATGAAAACAACGGAATTTGAATGAAAACAACGGAATTAGAATGTACAGAACGGAATTTGAATCAAAACAATGAAATTTTAATGAAAACAACGGAATTGGAATGTACAGAACAGAGTTTGAATCAAAACAACGGAATTAGAATGTACAGAACAGAGTTTGAATGAAAACAATGGAATTTGAATGAAAACAACAGAAGTGGAATGTACAGAACAGAGTTTGAATGAAAACAACAGAATTGGAATGTACAGAACAGAGTTTGAATCAAAACAACGGAATTAGAATGTACAGAACAGAGTTTGAATGAAAACAAGGGAATTTGAATGAAAACAACAGAAGTGGAATGTACAGAACAGAGTTTGAATGAAAACAACGGAATTTGAATGAACAGAGCAGAATTTGAATCAAAACAATGGAATTTGAATGAAAACAACAGAATTGGAATGTACAGAACAGAGTTTGAATGAAAACAACAGAATTAGAATGTACAGAACAGAGTTTGAATGAAAACAATGGAATTTGAATGAAAACAACAGAAGTGGAATGTACAGAACAGAGTTTGAATGAAAACAACGGAATTTGAATGAACAGAACAGAATTTGAATCAAAACAATGGAATTTGAATGAAAACAACAGAATTGGAATGTACAGAACAGAGTTTGAATGAAAACAACAGAATTAGAATGTACAGAACAGAGTTTGAATCAAAACAACGGAATTAAAATTTACAGAACAGAGTTTGAATGAAAACAATGGAATTTGAATGAAAACAACAGAATTGGAATGTACAGAACAGAGTTTGAATGAAAACAACAGAATTAGAATGTACAGAACAGAGTTTGAATGAAAACAACGGAAATAGAATGTACAGAACAGAGTTTGAATGAAAACAACGGAATTAGATTGTACAGAATAGAATTTGAATCAAAACAATGGAATTTGAATGAAAACAACAGAATTGGAATGTACAGAACAGAGTGTGAATGAAAACAACGGAATTAGAATGTACAGAACAGAATTTGAATCAAAACAGTGGAATTTGAATGAAAACAACAGAATTGGAATGTACAGAACAGAGTTTGAATGAAAACAACAGAATTAGAATGTACAGAACAGAGTTTGAATCAAAACAACGGAATTAAAATGTACAGAACAGAGTTTGAATGAAAACAATGGAATTTGAATGAAAACAACAGAAGTGGAATGTACAGAACAGAGTTTGAATGAAAACAACAGAATTAGAATGTACAGAACAGAGTTTGAATGAAAACAACGGAAATAGAATGTACACAACAGAGTTTGAATGAAAACAACGGAATTAGATTGTACAGAATAGAATTTGAATGAAAACAATGGAATTTGAATGAAAACAACAGAATTGGAATGTACAGAACAGAGTGTGAATGAAAACAACGGAATTAGAATGTACAGAACAGAATTTGAATCAAAACAGTGGAATGCGAATGAAAACAACGGAATTTGAATGAAAACAACGGAATTAGAATGTACAGAACGGAATTTGAATCAAAACAATGAAATTTTAATGAAAACAACGGAATTGGAATGTACAGAACAGAGTTTGAATCAAAACAACGGAATTAGAATGTACAGAACAGAGTTTGAATGAAAACAATGGAATTTGAATGAAAACAACAGAAGTGGAATGTACAGAACAGAGTTTGAATGAAAACAATGAAATTTGAATGAAAACAACAGAAGTGGAATGTACAGAACAGAGTTTGAATGAAAACAACAGAATTGGAATGTACAGAACAGAGTTTGAATCAAAACAACGGAATTAGAATGTACAGAACAGAGTTTGAATGAAAACAAGGGAATTTGAATGAAAACAACAGAAGTGGAATGTACAGAACAGAGTTTGAATGAAAACAATGAAATTTGAATGAAAACAACAGAAGTGGAATGTACAGAACAGAGTTTGAATGAAAACAACAGAATTGGAATGTACAGAACAGAGTTTGAATCAAAACAACGGAATTAGAATGTACAGAACAGAGTTTGAATGAAAACAAGGGAATTTGAATGAAAACAACAGAAGTGGAATGTACAGAACAGAGTTTGAATGAAAACAACGGAATTTGAATGAACAGAGCAGAATTTGAATCAAAACAATGGAATTTGAATGAAAACAACAGAATTGGAATGTACAGAACAGAGTTTGAATGAAAACAACAGAATTAGAATGTACAGAACAGAGTTTGAATGAAAACAATGGAATTTGAATGAAAACAACAGAATTAGAATGTACAGAACAGAGTTTGAATGAAAACAATGGAATTTGAATGAAAACAACAGAAGTGGAATGTACAGAACAGAGTTTGAATGAAAACAACGGAATTTGAATGAACAGAACAGAATTTGAATCAAAACAATGGAATTTGAATGAAAACAACAGAATTGGAATGTACAGAACAGAGTTTGAATGAAAACAACAGAATTAGAATGTACAGAACAGAGTTTGAATCAAAACAACGGAATTAAAATTTACAGAACAGAGTTTGAATGAAAACAATGGAATTTGAATGAAAACAACAGAAGTGGAATGTACAGAACAGAGTTTGAATGAAAACAACAGAATTAGAATGTACAGAACAGAGTTTGAATGAAAACAACGGAAATAGAATGTGCAGAACAGAGTTTGAATGAAAACAACGGAATTAGATTGTACAGAATAGAATTTGAATCAAAACAATGGAATTTGAATGAAAACAACAGAAGTGGAATGTACAGAACAGAGTTTGAATGAAAACAACGGAATTTGAATGAACAGAACAGAATTTGAATCAAAACAATGGAATTTGAATGAAAACAACAGAATTGGAATGTACAGAACAGAGTTTGAATGAAAACAACAGAATTAGAATGTACAGAACAGAGTTTGAATCAAAACAACGGAATTAAAATTTACAGAACAGAGTTTGAATGAAAACAATGGAATTTGAATGAAAACAACAGAAGTGGAATGTACAGAACAGAGTTTGAATGAAAACAACAGAATTAGAATGTACAGAACAGAGTTTGAATGAAAACAACGGAAATAGAATGTGCAGAACAGAGTTTGAATGAAAACAACGGAATTAGATTGTACAGAATAGAATTTGAATCAAAACAATGGAATTTGAATGAAAACAACAGAATTGGAATGTACAGAACAGAGTGTGAATGAAAACAACGGAATTAGAATGTACAGAACAGAATTTGAATCAAAACAGTGGAATTAGAATGAAAACAACAGAATTGGAATGTACAGAACAGAGTTTGAATGAAAACAACAGAATTAGAATGTACAGAACAGAGTTTGAATGAAAACAACGGAAATAGAATGTACAGAACAGAGTTTGAATGAAAACAACGGAATTAGATTGTACAGAATAGAATTTGAATGAAAACAATGGAATTTGAATGAAAACAACGGAATTTGAATGAAAACAATGGAATTAGAGTGTACAGAACAGTGTTTGAATGAAAACAATGGAATTTTAATGAAAACAACGGAATTGGAATGTACAGAACAGAGTTTGAATCAAAACAACGGAATTAGAATGTACAGAACAGAGTTTGAATGAAAACAATGGAATTTGAATGAAAACAACAGAAGTGGAATGTACAGAACAGAGTTTGAATGAAAACAATGAAATTTGAATGAAAACAACAGAAGTGGAATGTACAGAACAGAGTTTGAATGAAAACAACAGAATTGGAATGTACAGAACAGAGTTTGAATGAAAACAACGGAATTTGAATGAACAGAGCAGAATTTGAATCAAAACAATGGAATTTGAATGAAAACAACAGAATTGGAATGTACAGAACAGAGTTTGAATGAAAACAACAGAATTAGAATGTACAGAACAGAGTTTGAATGAAAACAATGGAATTTGAATGAAAACAACAGAAGTGGAATGTACAGAACAGAGTTTGAATGAAAACAACGGAATTTGAATGAACAGAACAGAATTTGAATCAAAACAATGGAATTTGAATGAAAACAACAGAATTGGAATGTACAGAACAGAGTTTGAATGAAAACAACAGAATTAGAATGTACAGAACAGAGTTTGAATCAAAACAACGGAATTAAAATTTACAGAACAGAGTTTGAATGAAAACAATGGAATTTGAATGAAAACAACAGAAGTGGAATGTACAGAACAGAGTTTGAATGAAAACAACAGAATTAGAATGTACAGAACAGAGTTTGAATGAAAACAACGGAAATAGAATGTACAGAACAGAGTTTGAATGAAAACAACGGAATTAGATTGTACAGAATAGAATTTGAATCAAAACAATGGAATTTGAATGAAAACAACAGAATTGGAATGTACAGAACAGAGTGTGAATGAAAACAACGGAATTAGAATGTACAGAACAGAATTTGAATCAAAACAGTGGAATTAGAATGAAAACAACAGAATTGGAATGTACAGAACAGAGTTTGAATGAAAACAACAGAATTAGAATGTACAGAACAGAGTTTGAATGAAAACAACGGAAATAGAATGTACAGAACAGAGTTTGAATGAAAACAACGGAATTAGATTGTACAGAATAGAATTTGAATGAAAACAATGGAATTTGAATGAAAACAACGGAATTTGAATGAAAACAATGGAATTAGAGTGTACAGAACAGTGTTTGAATGAAAACAATGGAATTTTAATGAAAACAACGGAATTGGAATGTACAGAACAGAATTTGAATGAAAACAACGGAATTAGAATGTAGAGAACAGATTTTGAATGAAAACAATGGAATTTGAATGAAAACAACAGAAGTGGAATGTACAGAACAGAGTTTGAAAGAAAACAATGAAATTTGAATGAAAACAACAGAAGTGGAATGTACATAACAGAGTTTGAATCAAAACAACGGAATTAGAATGTACAGAACAGAGTTTGAATGAAAACAATGGAATTTGAATGAAAACAACAGAAGTGGAATGTACAGAACAGAGTTTGAATGAAAACAACGGAATTTGAATGAACAGAACAGAATTTGAATCAAAACAATGGAATTTGAATGAAAACAACAGAATTGGAATGTACAGAACAGAGTTTGAATGAAAACAACGGAATTTGAATGAAAACAATGGAATTTGAATGAAAACAACAGAATTGGAATGTACAGAACAGAGTTTGAATGAAAACAACAGAATTAGAATGTACAGAACAGAGTTTGAATGAAAACAACGGAAATAGAATGTACAGAACAGAGTTTGAATGAAAACAACGGAATTAGATTGTACAGAATAGAATTTGAATCAAAACAATGGAATTTGAATGAAAACAACGGAATTTGAATGAAAACAACGGAATTAGAGTGTACAGAACAGAGTTTGAATGAAAACCACTCAAGTAGAATGTACAGAACAGAATTTGAATAAAAACAACTGAAACAGAATGTACAGAACAGAATTTGAATCAAAACAGTGGAATTTGAATGAAAACAACGGAATTAGAATGAAAAAAACGGAATTAGAATGTACAGAACAGAGTTTGAATGAAAACAATGGAATTAGAATGTAGAGAACAGAGTTTGAATGAAAACAACAGAATTACAATGTACAGAACCGAGTTTGAATGAAAACAACGGAATTAGAATGTACAGAACAGAGTTTGAATGAAAACAACGGAATTAGAATGTAGAGAACAGAATTTGAATCAAAACAATGGAATTTGAATGAAAACAACAGAATTGGAATGTACAGAACAGAGTTTGAATGAAAACAACGGAATTAGAATGAACAGAACAGAATTTGAATGAAAACAACGGAATTAGAAGGTACAGAACAGAGTTTGAATGAAAACAACTGAAGTAGAATGTACAGAACAGAATTTGAATGAAAACAACGGAATTAGAATGTACAGAACAGAGTTTGAATGAAAACAACGGAATTAGATTGTACAGAATAGAATTTGAATGAAAACAATGGAATTTGAATGAAAACAACAGAATTGGAATGTACAGAACAGAGTTTGAATGAAAACAACTGAAGTAGAATGTACAGAACAGAATTTGAATGAAAACAACGGAATTAGAATGTAGAGAACGGAATTTGAATGAAAACAATGGAATTTGAATGAAAACAACAGAAGTGGAATGTACAGACCAGAGTTTGAATGAAAACAACGGAATTTGAATGAACAGAACAGAATTTGCATCAAAACAATGGAATTTGAATCAAAACAGTGGAATTTGAATGAAAACAATAGAATTGGAATGTACAGAACAGAGTTTGAATGAAAACAACGGAATTTGAATGAAAACAATGGAATTTGAATGAAAACAACAGAATTGGAATGTACAGAACAGAGTTTGAATGAACAGAACAGAATTTGCATCAAAACAATGGAATTTGAATCAAAACAGTGGAATTTGAATGAAAACAACAGAATTGGAATGTACAGAACAGAGTTTGAATCAAAACAATGGAATTAAAATGTACAGAACAGAGTTTGAATGAAAACAATGGAATTTGAATGAAAACAACAGAAGTGGAATGTACAGAACAGAGTTTGAATGAAAACAACAGAATTAGAATGTACAGAACAGAGTTTGAATGAAAACAACGGAAATAGAATGTACACAACAGAGTTTGAATGAAAACAACGGAATTAGATTGTACAGAATAGAATTTGAATCAAAACAATGGAATTTGAATGAAAACAACAGAATTGGAATGTACAGAACAGAGTGTGAATGAAAACAACGGAATTAGAATGTACAGAACAGAATTTGAATCAAAACAGTGGAATGCGAATGAAAACAACGGAATTTGAATGAAAACAACGGAATTAGAATGTACAGAACAGAGTTTGAATCAAAACAACGGAATTAGAATGTACTGAACAGAGTTTGAATGAAAACAATGGAATTTGAATGAAAACAACAGAAGTGGAATGTACAGAACAGAGTTTGAATGAAAACAATGAAATTTGAATGAAAACAACAGAAGTGGAATGTACAGAACAGAGTTTGAATGAAAACAACAGAATTGGAATGTACAGAACAGAGTTTGAATGAAAACAACGGAATTAGAATGTACAGAACAGAGTTTGAATGAAAACAATGGAATTTGAATGAAAACAACAGAAGTGGAATGTACAGAACAGAGTTTGAATGAAAACAACGGAATTTGAATGAACAGAACAGAATTTGAATCAAAACAATGGAATTTGAATGAAAACAACAGAATTGGAATGTACAGAACAGAGTTTGAATGAAAACAACGGAATTTGAATGAAAACAATGGAATTTGAATGAAAACAACAGAATTGGAATGTACAGAACAGAGTTTGAATGAAAACAATAGAATTAGAATGTACAGAAAAGAGTTTGAATGAAAACAACGGAAATAGAATGTACAGAACAGAGTTTGAATGAAAACAACGGAATTAGATTGTACAGAATAGAATTTGAATCAAAACAATGGAATTTGAATGAAAACAACGGAATTTGAATGAAAACAACGGAATTAGAATGTACAGAACAGAGTTTGAATGAAAACAATGGAATTTGAATGAAAACAACAGAAGTGGAATGTACAGAACAGAGTTTGAATGAAAACAACAGAATTAGAATGTACAGAACAGAGTTTGAATGAAAACAACGGAAATAGAATGTACAGAACAGAATTTGAATCAAAACAGTGGAATGCGAATGAAAACAACGGAATTTGAATGAAAACAACGGAATTAGAATGTACAGAACGGAATTTGAATCAAAACAATGGAATTTTAATGAAAACAACGGAATTGGAATGTACAGAACAGAGTTTGAATGAAAACAATGGAATTTGAATGAAAACAACAGAATTGGAATGTACAGAACAGAGTTTGAATGAAAACAACTGAAGTAGAATGTACAGAACAGAATTTGAATGAAAACAACGGAATTAGAATGTAGAGAACGGAATTTGAATGAAAACAATGGAATTTGAATGAAAACAACAGAAGTGGAATGTACAGACCAGAGTTTGAATGAAAACAACGGAATTTGAATGAACAGAACAGAATTTGCATCAAAACAATGGAATTTGAATCAAAACAGTGGAATTTGAATGAAAACAATAGAATTGGAATGTACAGAACAGAGTTTGAATGAAAACAACGGAATTTGAATGAAAACAATGGAATTTGAATGAAAACAACAGAATTGGAATGTACAGAACAGAGTTTGAATGAACAGAACAGAATTTGCATCAAAACAATGGAATTTGAATCAAAACAGTGGAATTTGAATGAAAACAACAGAATTGGAATGTACAGAACAGAGTTTGAATCAAAACAATGGAATTAAAATGTACAGAACAGAGTTTGAATGAAAACAATGGAATTTGAATGAAAACAACAGAAGTGGAATGTACAGAACAGAGTTTGAATGAAAACAACAGAATTAGAATGTACAGAACAGAGTTTGAATGAAAACAACGGAAATAGAATGTACACAACAGAGTTTGAATGAAAACAACGGAATTAGATTGTACAGAATAGAATTTGAATCAAAACAATGGAATTTGAATGAAAACAACAGAATTGGAATGTACAGAACAGAGTGTGAATGAAAACAACGGAATTAGAATGTACAGAACAGAATTTGAATCAAAACAGTGGAATGCGAATGAAAACAACGGAATTTGAATGAAAACAACGGAATTAGAATGTACAGAACAGAGTTTGAATCAAAACAACGGAATTAGAATGTACTGAACAGAGTTTGAATGAAAACAATGGAATTTGAATGAAAACAACAGAAGTGGAATGTACAGAACAGAGTTTGAATGAAAACAATGAAATTTGAATGAAAACAACAGAAGTGGAATGTACAGAACAGAGTTTGAATGAAAACAACAGAATTGGAATGTACAGAACAGAGTTTGAATGAAAACAACGGAATTAGAATGTACAGAACAGAGTTTGAATGAAAACAATGGAATTTGAATGAAAACAACAGAAGTGGAATGTACAGAACAGAGTTTGAATGAAAACAACGGAATTTGAATGAACAGAACAGAATTTGAATCAAAACAATGGAATTTGAATGAAAACAACAGAATTGGAATGTACAGAACAGAGTTTGAATGAAAACAACGGAATTTGAATGAAAACAATGGAATTTGAATGAAAACAACAGAATTGGAATGTACAGAACAGAGTTTGAATGAAAACAATAGAATTAGAATGTACAGAAAAGAGTTTGAATGAAAACAACGGAAATAGAATGTACAGAACAGAGTTTGAATGAAAACAACGGAATTAGATTGTACAGAATAGAATTTGAATCAAAACAATGGAATTTGAATGAAAACAACGGAATTTGAATGAAAACAACGGAATTAGAATGTACAGAACAGAGTTTGAATGAAAACAATGGAATTTGAATGAAAACAACAGAAGTGGAATGTACAGAACAGAGTTTGAATGAAAACAACAGAATTAGAATGTACAGAACAGAGTTTGAATGAAAACAACGGAAATAGAATGTACAGAACAGAATTTGAATCAAAACAGTGGAATGCGAATGAAAACAACGGAATTTGAATGAAAACAACGGAATTAGAATGTACAGAACGGAATTTGAATCAAAACAATGGAATTTTAATGAAAACAACGGAATTGGAATGTACAGAACAGAGTTTGAATGAAAACAATGGAATTTGAATGAAAACAACAGAAGTGGAATGTACAGAACAGAGTTTGAATGAAAACAATGAAATTTGAATGAAAACAACAGAAGTGGAATGTACAGAACAGAGTTTGAATGAAAACAACAGAATTGGAATGTACAGAACAGAGTTTGAATCAAAACAACGGAATTAGAATGTACAGAACAGAGTTTGAATGAAAACAATGGAATTTGAATGAAAACAACAGAAGTGGAATGTACAGAACAGAGTTTGAATGAAAACAACGGAATTTGAATGAAAACAACAGAATTGGAATGTACAGAACAGAGTTTGAATGAAAACAACAGAATTAGAATGTACAGAACAGAGTTTGAATGAAAACAATGGAATTTGAATGAAAACAACAGAAGTGGAATGTACAGAACAGAGTTTGAATGAAAACAACGGAATTTGAATGAACAGAACAGAATTTGAATCAAAACAATGGAATTTGAATGAAAACAACAGAATTGGAATGTACAGAACAGAGTTTGAATGAAAACAACAGAATTAGAATGTACAGAACAGAGTTTGAATGAAAACAATGGAATTTGAATGAAAACAACAGAAGTGGAATGTACAGAACAGAGTTTGAATGAAAACAACGGAATTTGAATGAACAGAACAGAATTTGAATCAAAACAATGGAATTTGAATGAAAACAACAGAATTGGAATGTACAGAACAGAGTTTGAATGAAAACAACAGAATTAGAATGTACAGAACAGAGTTTGAATCAAAACAACGGAATTAAAATTTACAGAACAGAGTTTGAATCAAAACAATGGAATTTGAATGAAAACAACAGAAGTGGAATGTACAGAACAGAGTTTGAATGAAAACAACGGAATTAGATTGTACAGAATAGAATTTGAATCAAAACAATGGAATTTGAATGAAAACAACAGAATTGGAATGTACAGAACAGAGTGTGAATGAAAACAACGGAATTAGAATGTACAGAACAGAATTTGAATCAAAACAGTGGAATTAGAATGAAAACAACAGAATTGGAATGTACAGAACAGAGTTTGAATGAAAACAACAGAATTAGAATGTACAGAACAGAGTTTGAATGAAAACAACGGAAATAGAATGTACAGAACAGAGTTTGAATGAAAACAACGGAATTAGATTGTACAGAATAGAATTTGAATGAAAACAATGGAATTTGAATGAAAACAACGGAATTTGAATGAAAACAATGGAATTAGAGTGTACAGAACAGTGTTTGAATGAAAACAATGGAATTTTAATGAAAACAACGGAATTGGAATGTACAGAACAGAATTTGAATGAAAACAACGGAATTAGAATGTAGAGAACAGAATTTGAATCAAAACAATGGAATTTGAATGAAAACAACAGAATTGGAATGAACAGAACAGAGTTTGAATGAAAACAGTGGAATTTGAATGAAAACAACAGAAGTGGAATGTACAGAACAGAGTTTGAATGAAAACAACGGAATTTAAATGAAAACAATGGAATTTGAATGAAAACAACAGAATTGGAATGTACAGAACAGAGTTTGAATGAAAACAACAGAATTAGAATGTACAGAACAGAGTTTGAATGAAAACAACGGAAATAGAATGTACAGAACAGAGTTTGAATGAAAACAACGGAATTAGATTGTACAGAATAGAATTTGAATCAAAACAATGGAATTTGAATGAAAACAACGGAATTTGAATGAAAACAATGGAATTAGAGTGTACAGAACAGTGTTTGAATGAAAACAATGGAATTTTAATGAAAACAACGGAATTTGAATGTACAGAACAGAATTTGAATGAAAACAACGGAATTAGAATGTAGAGAACAGAATTTGAATCAAAACAATGGAATTTGAATGAAAACAACAGAATTGGAATGAACAGAACAGAGTTTGAATGAAAACAGTGGAATTTGAATGAAAACAACAGAAGTGGAATGTACAGAACAGAGTTTGAATGAAAACAACAGAATTGGAATGTACAGAACAGAGTTTGAATCAAAACAACGGAATTAGAATGTACAGAACAGAGTTTGAATGAAAACAATGGAATTTGAATGAAAACAACAGAAGTGGAATGTACAGAACAGAGTTTGAATGAAAACAACGGAATTTGAATGAACAGAACAGAATTTGAATCAAAACAATGGAATTTGAATGAAAACAACAGAATTGGAATGTACAGAACAGAGTTTGAATGAAAACAACGGAATTTGAATGAAAACAATGGAATTTGAATGAAAACAACAGAATTGGAATGTACAGAACAGAGTTTGAATGAAAACAACAGAATTAGAATGTACAGAACAGAGTTTGAATGAAAACAACGGAAATAGAATGTACAGAACAGAGTTTGAATGAAAACAACGGAATTAGAGTGTACAGAATAGAATTTGAATCAAAACAATGGAATTTGAATGAAAACAACGGAATTTGAATGAAAACAACGGAATTAGAGTGTACAGAACAGAGTTTGAATAAAAACAACTGAAACAGAATGTACAGAACAGAATTTGAATCAAAACAGTGGAATTTGAATGAAAACAACGGAATTAGAATGAAAAAAACGGAATTAGAATGTACAGAACAGAGTTTGAATGAAAACAATGGAATTAGAATGTAGAGAACAGAGTTTGAATGAAAACAACAGAATTACAATGTACAGAACCGAGTTTGAATGAAAACAACGGAATTAGAATGTACAGAACAGAATTTGAATAAAAACAACTGAAACAGAATGTACAGAACAGAATTTGAATCAAAACAGTGGAATTTGAATGAAAACAACGGAATTAGAATGAAAAAAACGGAATTAGAATGTACAGAACAGAGTTTGAATGAAAACAATGGAATTAGAATGAAAAAAACGGAATTAGAATGTACAGAACAGAGTTTGAATGAAAACAACAGAATTACAATGTACAGAACCGAGTTTGAATGAAAACAACGGAATTAGAATGTACAGAACAGAGTTTGAATGAAAACAACGGAATTAGAATGTAGAGAACAGAATTTGAATCAAAACAATGGAATTTGAATGAAAACAACAGAATTGGAATGTACAGAACAGAGTTTGAATGAAAACAACGGAATTAGAATGAACAGAACAGAATTTGAATGAAAACAACGGAATTAGAAGGTACAGAACAGAGTTTGAATGAAAACAACTGAAGTAGAATGTACAGAACAGAATTTGAATGAAAACAACGGAATTAGAATGTACAGAACAGAGTTTGAATGAAAACAACGGAATTAGATTGTACAGAATAGAATTTGAATGAAAACAATGGAATTTGAATGAAAACAACAGAATTGGAATGTACAGAACAGAGTTTGAATGAAAACAACTGAAGTAGAATGTACAGAACAGAATTTGAATGAAAACAACGGAATTAGAATGTAGAGAACGGAATTTGAATGAAAACAATGGAATTTGAATGAAAACAACAGAAGTGGAATGTACAGACCAGAGTTTGAATGAAAACAACGGAATTTGAATGAACAGAACAGAATTTGCATCAAAACAATGGAATTTGAATCAAAACAGTGGAATTTGAATGAAAACAATAGAATTGGAATGTACAGAACAGAGTTTGAATGAAAACAACGGAATTTGAATGAAAACAATGGAATTTGAATGAAAACAACAGAATTGGAATGTACAGAACAGAGTTTGAATGAACAGAACAGAATTTGCATCAAAACAATGGAATTTGAATCAAAACAGTGGAATTTGAATGAAAACAACAGAATTGGAATGTACAGAACAGAGTTTGAATCAAAACAACGGAATTAAAATGTACAGAACAGAGTTTGAATGAAAACAATGGAATTTGAATGAAAACAACAGAAGTGGAATGTACAGAACAGAGTTTGAATGAAAACAACAGAATTAGAATGTACAGAACAGAGTTTGAATGAAAACAACGGAAATAGAATGTACACAACAGAGTTTGAATGAAAACAACGGAATTAGATTGTACAGAATAGAATTTGAATCAAAACAATGGAATTTGAATGAAAACAACAGAATTGGAATGTACAGAACAGAGTGTGAATGAAAACAACGGAATTAGAATGTACAGAACAGAATTTGAATCAAAACAGTGGAATGCGAATGAAAACAACGGAATTTGAATGAAAACAACGGAATTAGAATGTACAGAACGGAATTTGAATCAAAACAATGAAATTTTAATGAAAACAACGGAATTGGAATGTACAGAACAGAGTTTGAATCAAAACAACGGAATTAGAATGTACAGAACAGAGTTTGAATGAAAACAATGAAATTTGAATGAAAACAACAGAAGTGGAATGTACAGAACAGAGTTTGAATGAAAACAACGGAATTTGAATGAACAGAGCAGAATTTGAATCAAAACAATGGAATTTGAATGAAAACAACAGAATTGGAATGTACAGAACAGAGTTTGAATCAAAACAATGAAATTTGAATGAAAACAACAGAAGTGGAATGTACAGAACAGAGTTTGAATGAAAACAACAGAATTGGAATGTACAGAACAGAGTTTGAATCAAAACAACGGAATTAGAATGTACAGAACAGAGTTTGAATGAAAACAAGGGAATTTGAATGAAAACAACAGAAGTGGAATGTACAGAACAGAGTTTGAATGAAAACAACGGAATTTGAATGAACAGAGCAGAATTTGAATCAAAACAATGGAATTTGAATGAAAACAACAGAATTGGAATGTACAGAACAGAGTTTGAATGAAAACAACAGAATTAGAATGTACAGAACAGAGTTTGAATGAAAACAATGGAATTTGAATGAAAACAACAGAAGTGGAATGTACAGAACAGAGTTTGAATGAAAACAACGGAATTTGAATGAACAGAACAGAATTTGAATCAAAACAATGGAATTTGAATGAAAACAACAGAATTGGAATGTACAGAACAGAGTTTGAATGAAAACAACAGAATTAGAATGTACAGAACAGAGTTTGAATCAAAACAACGGAATTAAAATTTACAGAACAGAGTTTGAATGAAAACAATGGAATTTGAATGAAAACAACAGAAGTGGAATGTACAGAACAGAGTTTGAATGAAAACAACAGAATTAGAATGTACAGAACAGAGTTTGAATGAAAACAACGGAAATAGAATGTACAGAACAGAGTTTGAATGAAAACAACGGAATTAGATTGTACAGAATAGAATTTGAATCAAAACAATGGAATTTGAATGAAAACAACAGAATTGGAATGTACAGAACAGAGTGTGAATGAAAACAACGGAATTAGAATGTACAGAACAGAATTTGAATCAAAACAGTGGAATTAGAATGAAAACAACAGAATTGGAATGTACAGAACAGAGTTTGAATGAAAACAACAGAATTAGAATGTACAGAACAGAGTTTGAATGAAAACAACGGAAAGAGAATGTACAGAACAGAGTTTGAATGAAAACAACAGAATTAGATTGTACAGAATAGAATTTGAATCAAAACAATGGAATTTGAATGAAAACAACGGAATTTGAATGAAAACAATGGAATTAGAGTGTACAGAACAGTGTTTGAATGAAAACAATGGAATTTTAATGAAAACAACGGAATTGGAATGTACAGAACAGAATTTGAATGAAAACAACGGAATTAGAATGTAGAGAACAGAATTTGAATCAAAACAATGGAATTTGAATGAAAACAACAGAATTGGAATGAACAGAACAGAGTTTGAATGAAAACAGTGGAATTTGAATGAAAACAACAGAAGTGGAATGTACAGAACAGAGTTTGAATGAAAACAACGGAATTTGAATGAAAACAATGGAATTTGAATGAAAACAACAGAATTGGAATGTACAGAACAGAGTTTGAATGAAAACAACAGAATTAGAATGTACAGAACAGAGTTTGAATGAAAACAACGGAATTAGAATGTAGAGAACGGAATTTGAATCAAAACAATGGAATTTGAATGAAAACAACGGAATTTGAATGAAAACAACGGAATTAGAGTGTACAGAACAGAGTTTGAATGAAAACCACTCAAGTAGAATGTACAGAACAGAATTTGAATAAAAACAACTGAAGCAGAATGTACAGAACAGAATTTGAATCAAAACAGTGGAATTTGAATGAAAACAACGGAATTAGAATGAAAAAAACGGAATTAGAATGTACAGAACAGAGTTTGAATGAAAACAATGGAATTAGAATGTAGAGAACAGAGTTTGAATGAAAACAACAGAATTACAATGTACAGAACCGAGTTTGAATGAAAACAACGGAATTAGAATGTACAGAACAGAGTTTGAATGAAAACAACGGAATTAGAATGTAGAGAACAGAATTTGAATCAAAACAATGGAATTTGAATGAAAACAACAGAATTGGAATGTACAGAACAGAGTTTGAATGAAAACAACGGAATTAGAATGAACAGAACAGAATTTGAATGAAAACAACGGAATTAGAATGTACAGAACAGAGTTTGAATGAAAACAACAGAATTAGAATGTACAGAACAGAGTTTGAATGAAAACAACGGAAATAGAATGTACAGAACAGAGTTTGAATGAAAACAACGGAATTAGATTGTACAGAATAGAATTTGAATCAAAACAATGGAATTTGAATGAAAACAACAGAATTGGAATGTACAGAACAGAGTGTGAATGAAAACAACGGAATTAGAATGTACAGAACATAATTTGAATCAAAACAGTGGAATGCGAATGAAAACAACGGAATTTGAATGAAAACAACGGAATTAGAATGTACAGAACGGAATTTGAATCAAAACAATGGAATTTTAATGAAAACAACGGAATTGGAATGTAAAGAACAGAGTTTGAATCAAAACAACGGAATTAGAATGTACAGAACAGATTTTGAATGAAAACAATGGAATTTGAATGAAAACAACAGAAGTGGAATGTACAGAACAGAGTTTGAATGAAAACAATGAAATTTGAATGAAAACAACAGAAGTGGAATGTACAGAACAGAGTTTGAATGAAAACAACAGAATTGGAATGTACAGAACAGAGTTTGAATCAAAACAACGGAATTAGAATGTACAGAACAGAGTTTGAATGAAAACAATGGAATTTGAATGAAAACAACAGAATTGGAATGTACAGAACAGAGTTTGAATGAAAACAACGGAATTAGAATGAACAGAACAGAATTTGAATGAAAACAACGGAATTAGAATGTACAGAACAGAGTTTGAATGAAAACAACTGAAGTAGAATGTACAGAACAGAATTTGAATGAAAACAACGGAATTAGAATGTACAGAACAGAGTTTGAATGAAAACAACGGAATTAGATTGTACAGAATAGAATTTGAATGAAAACAATGGAATTTGAATGAAAACAACAGAATTGGAATGTACAGAACAGAGTTTGAATGAAAACAACTGAAGTAGAATGTACAGAACAGAATTTGAATGAAAACAACGGAATTAGAATGTAGAGAACGGAATTTGAATCAAAACAATGGAATTTGAATGAAAACAACAGAAGTGGAATGTACAGACCAGAGTTTGAATGAAAACAATGGAATTTGAATGAACAGAACAGAGTTTGAATGAAAACAACGGAATTAGAATGAACAGAACAGAATTTGAATGAAAACAACGGAATTAGAATGTACAGAACAGAGTTTGAATGAAAACTACTGAAGTAGAATGTACAGAACAGAATTTGAATGAAAACAACGGAATTAGAATGTACAGAACAGAGTTTGAATGAAAACAACGGAATTAGATTGTACAGAATAGAATTTGAATGAAAACAATGGAATTTGAATGAAAACAACAGAATTGGAATGTACAGAACAGAGTTTGAATGAAAACAACTGAAGTAGAATGTACAGAACAGAATTTGAATGAAAACAACGGAATTAGAATGTAGAGAACGGAATTTGAATCAAAACAATGGAATTTGAATGAAAACAACAGAAGTGGAATGTACAGACCAGAGTTTGAATGAAAACAATGGAATTTGAATGAACAGAACAGAATTTGCATCAAAACAATGGAATTTGAATCAAAACAGTGGAATTTGAATGAAAACAACAGAAGTGGAATGTACAGAACAGAGTTTGAATGAAAACAACAGAATTAGAATGTACAGAACAGAGTTTGAATGAAAACAACGGAAATAGAATGTGCAGAACAGAGTTTGAATGAAAACAACGGAATTAGATTGTACAGAATAGAATTTGAATCAAAACAATGGAATTTGAATGAAAACAACAGAATTGGAATGTACAGAACAGAGTGTGAATGAAAACAACGGAATTAGAATGTACAGAACAGAATTTGAATCAAAACAGTGGAATTAGAATGAAAACAACAGAATTGGAATGTACAGAACAGAGTTTGAATGAAAACAACAGAATTAGAATGTACAGAACAGAGTTTGAATGAAAACAACGGAAATAGAATGTACAGAACAGAGTTTGAATGAAAACAACGGAATTAGATTGTACAGAATAGAATTTGAATGAAAACAATGGAATTTGAATGAAAACAACGGAATTTGAATGAAAACAATGGAATTAGAGTGTACAGAACAGTGTTTGAATGAAAACAATGGAATTTTAATGAAAACAACGGAATTGGAATGTACAGAACAGAGTTTGAATCAAAACAACGGAATTAGAATGTACAGAACAGAGTTTGAATGAAAACAATGGAATTTGAATGAAAACAACAGAAGTGGAATGTACAGAACAGAGTTTGAATGAAAACAATGAAATTTGAATGAAAACAACAGAAGTGGAATGTACAGAACAGAGTTTGAATGAAAACAACAGAATTGGAATGTACAGAACAGAGTTTGAATCAAAACAACGGAATTAGAATGTACAGAACAGAGTTTGAATGAAAACAAGGGAATTTGAATGAAAACAACAGAAGTGGAATGTACAGAACAGAGTTTGAATGAAAACAACGGAATTTGAATGAACAGAGCAGAATTTGAATCAAAACAATGGAATTTGAATGAAAACAACAGAATTGGAATGTACAGAACAGAGTTTGAATGAAAACAACAGAATTAGAATGTACAGAACAGAGTTTGAATCAAAACAACGGAATTAAAATTTACAGAACAGAGTTTGAATGAAAACAATGGAATTTGAATGAAAACAACAGAAGTGGAATGTACAGAACAGAGTTTGAATGAAAACAACAGAATTAGAATGTACAGAACAGAGTTTGAATGAAAACAACGGAAATAGAATGTACAGAACAGAGTTTGAATGAAAACAACGGAATTAGATTGTACAGAATAGAATTTGAATCAAAACAATGGAATTTGAATGAAAACAACAGAATTGGAATGTACAGAACAGAGTGTGAATGAAAACAACGGAATTAGAATGTACAGAACAGAATTTGAATCAAAACAGTGGAATTAGAATGAAAACAACAGAATTGGAATGTACAGAACAGAGTTTGAATGAAAACAACAGAATTAGAATGTACAGAACAGAGTTTGAATGAAAACAACGGAAATAGAATGTACAGAACAGAGTTTGAATGAAAACAACGGAATTAGATTGTACAGAATAGAATTTGAATGAAAACAATGGAATTTGAATGAAAACAACGGAATTTGAATGAAAACAATGGAATTAGAGTGTACAGAACAGTGTTTGAATGAAAACAATGGAATTTTAATGAAAACAACGGAATTGGAATGTACAGAACAGAATTTGAATGAAAACAACGGAATTAGAATGTAGAGAACAGATTTTGAATGAAAACAATGGAATTTGAATGAAAACAACAGAAGTGGAATGTACAGAACAGAGTTTGAAAGAAAACAATGAAATTTGAATGAAAACAACAGAAGTGGAATGTACATAACAGAGTTTGAATCAAAACAACGGAATTAGAATGTACAGAACAGAGTTTGAATGAAAACAATGGAATTTGAATGAAAACAACAGAAGTGGAATGTACAGAACAGAGTTTGAATGAAAACAACGGAATTTGAATGAACGGAACAGAATTTGAATCAAAACAATGGAATTTGAATGAAAACAACAGAATTGGAATGTACAGAACAGAGTTTGAATGAAAACAACGGAATTTGAATGAAAACAATGGAATTTGAATGAAAACAACAGAATTGGAATGTACAGAACAGAGTTTGAATGAAAACAACAGAATTAGAATGTACAGAACAGAGTTTGAATGAAAACAACGGAAATAGAATGTACAGAACAGAGTTTGAATGAAAACAACGGAATTAGATTGTACAGAATAGAATTTGAATCAAAACAATGGAATTTGAATGAAAACAACGGAATTTGAATGAAAACAACGGAATTAGAGTGTACAGAACAGAGTTTGAATGAAAACCACTCAAGTAGAATGTACAGAACAGAATTTGAATAAAAACAACTGAAACAGAATGTACAGAACAGAATTTGAATCAAAACAGTGGAATTTGAATGAAAACAACGGAATTAGAATGAAAAAAACGGAATTAGAATGTACAGAACAGAGTTTGAATGAAAACAATGGAATTAGAATGTAGAGAACAGAGTTTGAATGAAAACAACAGAATTACAATGTACAGAACCGAGTTTGAATGAAAACAACGGAATTAGAATGTACAGAACAGAGTTTGAATGAAAACAACGGAATTAGAATGTAGAGAACAGAATTTGAATCAAAACAATGGAATTTGAATGAAAACAACAGAATTGGAATGTACAGAACAGAGTTTGAATGAAAACAACGGAATTAGAATGAACAGAACAGAATTTGAATGAAAACAACGGAATTAGAAGGTACAGAACAGAGTTTGAATGAAAACAACTGAAGTAGAATGTACAGAACAGAATTTGAATGAAAACAACGGAATTAGAATGTACAGAACAGAGTTTGAATGAAAACAACGGAATTAGATTGTACAGAATAGAATTTGAATGAAAACAATGGAATTTGAATGAAAACAACAGAATTGGAATGTACAGAACAGAGTTTGAATGAAAACAACTGAAGTAGAATGTACAGAACAGAATTTGAATGAAAACAACGGAATTAGAATGTAGAGAACGGAATTTGAATGAAAACAATGGAATTTGAATGAAAACAACAGAAGTGGAATGTACAGACCAGAGTTTGAATGAAAACAACGGAATTTGAATGAACAGAACAGAATTTGCATCAAAACAATGGAATTTGAATCAAAACAGTGGAATTTGAATGAAAACAATAGAATTGGAATGTACAGAACAGAGTTTGAATGAAAACAACGGAATTTGAATGAAAACAATGGAATTTGAATGAAAACAACAGAATTGGAATGTACAGAACAGAGTTTGAATGAACAGAACAGAATTTGCATCAAAACAATGGAATTTGAATCAAAACAGTGGAATTTGAATGAAAACAACAGAATTGGAATGTACAGAACAGAGTTTGAATCAAAACAACGGAATTAAAATGTACAGAACAGAGTTTGAATGAAAACAATGGAATTTGAATGAAAACAACAGAAGTGGAATGTACAGAACAGAGTTTGAATGAAAACAACAGAATTAGAATGTACAGAACAGAGTTTGAATGAAAACAACGGAAATAGAATGTACAGAACAGAGTTTGAATGAAAACAACGGAATTAGATTGTACAGAATAGAATTTGAATCAAAACAATGGAATTTGAATGAAAACAACAGAATTGGAATGTACAGAACAGAGTGTGAATGAAAACAACGGAATTAGAATGTACAGAACAGAATTTGAATCAAAACAGTGGAATGCGAATGAAAACAACGGAATTTGAATGAAAACAACGGAATTAGAATGTACAGAACAGAGTTTGAATCAAAACAACGGAATTAGAATGTACTGAACAGAGTTTGAATGAAAACAATGGAATTTGAATGAAAACAACAGAAGTGGAATGTACAGAACAGAGTTTGAATGAAAACAATGAAATTTGAATGAAAACAACAGAAGTGGAATGTACAGAACAGAGTTTGAATGAAAACAACAGAACTGGAATGTACAGAACAGAGTTTGAATGAAAACAACGGAATTAGAATGTACAGAACAGAGTTTGAATGAAAACAATGGAATTTGAATGAAAACAACAGAAGTGGAATGTACAGAACAGAGTTTGAATGAAAACAACGGAATTTGAATGAACAGAACAGAATTTGAATCAAAACAATGGAATTTGAATGAAAACAACAGAATTGGAATGTACAGAACAGAGTTTGAATGAAAACAACGGAATTTGAATGAAAACAATGGAATTTGAATGAAAACAACAGAATTGGAATGTACAGAACAGAGTTTGAATGAAAACAATAGAATTAGAATGTACAGAAAAGAGTTTGAATGAAAACAACGGAAATAGAATGTACAGAACAGAGTTTGAATGAAAACAACGGAATTAGATTGTACAGAATAGAATTTGAATCAAAACAATGGAATTTGAATGAAAACAACGGAATTTGAATGAAAACAACGGAATTAGAATGTACAGAACAGAGTTTGAATGAAAACAATGGAATTTGAATGAAAACAACAGAAGTGGAATGTACAGAACAGAGTTTGAATGAAAACAACAGAATTAGAATGTACAGAACAGAGTTTGAATGAAAACAACGGAAATAGAATGTACAGAACAGAATTTGAATCAAAACAGTGGAATGCGAATGAAAACAACGGAATTTGAATGAAAACAACGGAATTAGAATGTACAGAACGGAATTTGAATCAAAACAATGGAATTTTAATGAAAACAACGGAATTGGAATGTACAGAACAGAGTTTGAATGAAAACAATGGAATTTGAATGAAAACAACAGAAGTGGAATGTACAGAACAGAGTTTGAATGAAAACAATGAAATTTGAATGAAAACAACAGAAGTGGAATGTACAGAACAGAGTTTGAATGAAAACAACAGAATTGGAATGTACAGAACAGAGTTTGAATCAAAACAACGGAATTAGAATGTACAGAACAGAGTTTGAATGAAAACAATGGAATTTGAATGAAAACAACAGAAGTGGAATGTACAGAACAGAGTTTGAATGAAAACAACGGAATTTGAATGAAAACAACAGAATTGGAATGTACAGAACAGAGTTTGAATGAAAACAACAGAATTAGAATGTACAGAACAGAGTTTGAATGAAAACAATGGAATTTGAATGAAAACAACAGAAGTGGAATGTACAGAACAGAGTTTGAATGAAAACAACGGAATTTGAATGAACAGAACAGAATTTGAATCAAAACAATGGAATTTGAATGAAAACAACAGAATTGGAATGTACAGAACAGAGTTTGAATGAAAACAACAGAATTAGAATGTACAGAACAGAGTTTGAATGAAAACAATGGAATTTGAATGAAAACAACAGAAGTGGAATGTACAGAACAGAGTTTGAATGAAAACAACGGAATTTGAATGAACAGAACAGAATTTGAATCAAAACAATGGAATTTGAATGAAAACAACAGAATTGGAATGTACAGAACAGAGTTTGAATGAAAACAACAGAATTAGAATGTACAGAACAGAGTTTGAATCAAAACAACGGAATTAAAATTTACAGAACAGAGTTTGAATCAAAACAATGGAATTTGAATGAAAACAACAGAAGTGGAATGTACAGAACAGAGTTTGAATGAAAACAACAGAATTAGAATGTACAGAACAGAGTTTGAATGAAAACAACGGAAATAGAATGTACAGAACAGAGTTTGAATGAAAACAACGGAATTAGATTGTACAGAATAGAATTTGAATCAAAACAATGGAATTTGAATGAAAACAACGGAATTTGAATGAAAACAACGGAATTGGAATGTACAGAACAGAATTTGAATGAAAACAACGGAATTAGAATGTAGAGAACAGAATTTGAATCAAAACAATGGAATTTGAATGAAAACAACAGAATTGGAATGAACAGAACAGAGTTTGAATGAAAACAGTGGAATTTGAATGAAAACAACAGAAGTGGAATGTACAGAACAGAGTTTGAATGAAAACAACGGAATTTAAATGAAAACAATGGAATTTGAATGAAAACAACAGAATTGGAATGTACAGAACAGAGTTTGAATGAAAACAACAGAATTAGAATGTACAGAACAGAGTTTGAATGAAAACAACGGAAATAGAATGTACAGAACAGAGTTTGAATGAAAACAACGGAATTAGATTGTACAGAATAGAATTTGAATCAAAACAATGGAATTTGAATGAAAACAACAGAATTGGAATGTACAGAACAGAGTGTGAATGAAAACAACGGAATTAGAATGTACAGAACAGAATTTGAATCAAAACAGTGGAATTAGAATGAAAACAACAGAATTGGAATGTACAGAACAGAGTTTGAATGAAAACAACAGAATTAGAATGTACAGAACAGAGTTTGAATGAAAACAACGGAAATAGAATGTACAGAACAGAGTTTGAATGAAAACAACGGAATTAGATTGTACAGAATAGAATTTGAATCAAAACAATGGAATTTGAATGAAAACAACGGAATTTGAATGAAAACAATGGAATTAGAGTGTACAGAACAGTGTTTGAATGAAAACAATGGAATTTTAATGAAAACAACGGAATTTGAATGTACAGAACAGAATTTGAATGAAAACAACGGAATTAGAATGTAGAGAACAGAATTTGAATCAAAACAATGGAATTTGAATGAAAACAACAGAATTGGAATGAACAGAACAGAGTTTGAATGAAAACAGTGGAATTTGAATGAAAACAACAGAAGTGGAATGTACAGAACAGAGTTTGAATGAAAACAACAGAATTGGAATGTACAGAACAGAGTTTGAATCAAAACAACGGAATTAGAATGTACAGAACAGAGTTTGAATGAAAACAATGGAATTTGAATGAAAACAACAGAAGTGGAATGTACAGAACAGAGTTTGAATGAAAACAACGGAATTTGAATGAACAGAACAGAATTTGAATCAAAACAATGGAATTTGAATGAAAACAACAGAATTGGAATGTACAGAACAGAGTTTGAATGAAAACAACGGAATTTGAATGAAAACAATGGAATTTGAATGAAAACAACAGAATTGGAATGTACAGAACAGAGTTTGAATGAAAACAACAGAATTAGAATGTACAGAACAGAGTTTGAATGAAAACAACGGAAATAGAATGTACAGAACAGAGTTTGAATGAAAACAACGGAATTAGAGTGTACAGAATAGAATTTGAATCAAAACAATGGAATTTGAATGAAAACAACGGAATTTGAATGAAAACAACGGAATTAGAGTGTACAGAACAGAGTTTGAATAAAAACAACTGAAACAGAATGTACAGAACAGAATTTGAATCAAAACAGTGGAATTTGAATGAAAACAACGGAATTAGAATGAAAAAAACGGAATTAGAATGTACAGAACAGAGTTTGAATGAAAACAATGGAATTAGAATGTAGAGAACAGAGTTTGAATGAAAACAACAGAATTACAATGTACAGAACCGAGTTTGAATGAAAACAACGGAATTAGAATGTACAGAACAGAATTTGAATGAAAACAACTGAAACAGAATGTACAGAACAGAATTTGAATCAAAACAGTGGAATTTGAATGAAAACAACGGAATTAGAATGAAAAAAACGGAATTAGAATGTACAGAACAGAGTTTGAATGAAAACAATGGAATTAGAATGTAGAGAACAGAGTTTGAATGAAAACAACAGAATTACAATGTACAGAACCGAGTTTGAATGAAAACAACGGAATTAGAATGTACAGAACAGAGTTTGAATGAAAACTACGGAATTAGAATGTAGAGAACAGAATTTGAATCAAAACAATGGAATTTGAATGAAAACAACAGAATTGGAATGTACAGAACAGAGTTTGAATGAAAACAACGGAATTAGAATGAACAGAACAGAATTTGAATGAAAACAACGGAATTAGAAGGTACAGAACAGAGTTTGAATGAAAACAACTGAAGTAGAATGTACAGAACAGAATTTGAATGAAAACAACGGAATTAGAATGTACAGAACAGAGTTTGAATGAAAACAACGGAATTAGATTGTACAGAATAGAATTTGAATGAAAACAATGGAATTTGAATGAAAACAACAGAATTGGAATGTACAGAACAGAGTTTGAATGAAAACAACTGAAGTAGAATGTACAGAACAGAATTTGAATGAAAACAACGGAATTAGAATGTAGAGAACGGAATTTGAATGAAAACAATGGAATTTGAATGAAAACAACAGAAGTGGAATGTACAGACCAGAGTTTGAATGAAAACAACGGAATTTGAATGAACAGAACAGAATTTGCATCAAAACAATGGAATTTGAATCAAAACAGTGGAATTTGAATGAAAACAATAGAATTGGAATGTACAGAACAGAGTTTGAATGAAAACAACGGAATTTGAATGAAAACAATGGAATTTGAATGAAAACAACAGAATTGGAATGTACAGAACAGAGTTTGAATGAACAGAACAGAATTTGCATCAAAACAATGGAATTTGAATCAAAACAGTGGAATTTGAATGAAAACAACAGAATTGGAATGTACAGAACAGAGTTTGAATCAAAACAACGGAATT
The DNA here is from genome assembly GCF_057382095.1 of Aulonocara sp. 'chitande type north' Nkhata Bay. Taxonomy (NCBI): domain Eukaryota; kingdom Metazoa; phylum Chordata; class Actinopteri; order Cichliformes; family Cichlidae; genus Aulonocara; species Aulonocara sp. 'chitande type north' Nkhata Bay. Next base: position 9,664,817 of record NC_141360.1, read on the forward strand.
AAAATGTACAGAACAGAGTTTGAATGAAAACAATGGAATTTGAATGAAAACAACAGAAGTGGAATGTACAGAACAGAGTTTGAATGAAAACAACAGAATTAGAATGTACAGAACAGAGTTTGAATGAAAACAACGGAAATAGAATGTACACAACAGAGTTTGAATGAAAACAACGGAATTAGATTGTACAGAATAGAATTTGAATCAAAACAATGGAATTTGAATGAAAACAACAGAATTGGAATGTACAGAACAGAGTGTGAATGAAAACAACGGAATTAGAATGTACAGAACAGAATTTGAATCAAAACAGTGGAATGCGAATGAAAACAACGGAATTTGAATGAAAACAACGGAATTAGAATGTACAGAACGGAATTTGAATCAAAACAATGAAATTTTAATGAAAACAACGGAATTGGAATGTACAGAACAGAGTTTGAATCAAAACAACGGAATTAGAATGTACAGAACAGAGTTTGAATGAAAACAATGGAATTTGAATGAAAACAACAGAAGTGGAATGTACAGAACAGAGTTTGAATGAAAACAATGAAATTTGAATGAAAACAACAGAAGTGGAATGTACAGAACCGAGTTTGAATGAAAACAACGGAATTAGAATGTACAGAACAGAGTTTGAATCAAAACAACGGAATTTGAATGAACAGAGCAGAATTTGAATCAAAACAATGGAATTTGAATGAAAACAACAGAATTGGAATGTACAGAACAGAGTTTGAATGAAAACAACAGAATTAGAATGTACAGAACAGAGTTTGAATGAAAACAATGGAATTTGAATGAAAACAACAGAAGTGGAATGTACAGAACAGAGTTTGAATGAAAACAACGGAATTTGAATGAACAGAACAGAATTTGAATCAAAACAATGGAATTTGAATGAAAACAACAGAATTGGAATGTACAGAACAGAGTTTGAATGAAAACAACAGAATTAGAATGTACAGAACAGAGTTTGAATCAAAACAACGGAATTAAAATTTACAGAACAGAGTTTGAATGAAAACAATGGAATTTGAATGAAAACAACAGAAGTGGAATGTACAGAACAGAGTTTGAATGAAAACAACAGAATTAGAATGTACAGAACAGAGTTTGAATGAAAACAACGGAAATAGAATGTACAGAACAGAGTTTGAATGAAAACAACGGAATTAGATTGTACAGAATAGAATTTGAATCAAAACAATGGAATTTGAATGAAAACAACAGAATTGGAATGTACAGAACAGAGTGTGAATGAAAACAACGGAATTAGAATGTACAGAACAGAATTTGAATCAAAACAGTGGAATTAGAATGAAAACAACAGAATTGGAATGTACAGAACAGAGTTTGAATGAAAACAACAGAATTAGAATGTACAGAACAGAGTTTGAATGAAAACAACGGAAAGAGAATGTACAGAACAGAGTTTGAATGAAAACAACAGAATTAGATTGTACAGAATAGAATTTGAATCAAAACAATGGAATTTGAATGAAAACAACGGAATTTGAATGAAAACAATGGAATTAGAGTGTACAGAACAGTGTTTGAATGAAAACAATGGAATTTTAATGAAAACAACGGAATTGGAATGTACAGAACAGAATTTGAATGAAAACAACGGAATTAGAATGTAGAGAACAGAATTTGAATCAAAACAATGGAATTTGAATGAAAACAACAGAATTGGAATGAACAGAACAGAGTTTGAATGAAAACAGTGGAATTTGAATGAAAACAACAGAAGTGGAATGTACAGAACAGAGTTTGAATGAAAACAACGGAATTTGAATGAAAACAATGGAATTTGAATGAAAACAACAGAATTGGAATGTACAGAACAGAGTTTGAATGAAAACAACAGAATTAGAATGTACAGAACAGAGTTTGAATGAAAACAACGGAAATAGAATGTACAGAACAGAGTTTGAATGAAAACAACGGAATTAGATTGTACAGAATAGAATTTGAATCAAAACAATGGAATTTGAATGAAAACAACGGAATTTGAATGAAAACAACGGAATTAGAGTGTACAGAACAGAGTTTGAATGAAAACCACTCAAGTAGAATGTACAGAACAGAATTTGAATAAAAACAACTGAAGCAGAATGTACAGAACAGAATTTGAATCAAAACAGTGGAATTTGAATGAAAACAACGGAATTAGAATGAAAAAAACGGAATTAGAATGTACAGAACAGAGTTTGAATGAAAACAATGGAATTAGAATGTAGAGAACAGAGTTTGAATGAAAACAACAGAATTACAATGTACAGAACCGAGTTTGAATGAAAACAACGGAATTAGAATGTACAGAACAGAGTTTGAATGAAAACAACGGAATTAGAATGTAGAGAACAGAATTTGAATCAAAACAATGGAATTTGAATGAAAACAACAGAATTGGAATGTACAGAACAGAGTTTGAATGAAAACAACGGAATTAGAATGAACAGAACAGAATTTGAATGAAAACAACGGAATTAGAATGTACAGAACAGAGTTTGAATGAAAACAACAGAATTAGAATGTACAGAACAGAGTTTGAATGAAAACAACGGAAATAGAATGTACAGAACAGAGTTTGAATGAAAACAACGGAATTAGATTGTACAGAATAGAATTTGAATCAAAACAATGGAATTTGAATGAAAACAACAGAATTGGAATGTACAGAACAGAGTGTGAATGAAAACAACGGAATTAGAATGTACAGAACAGAATTTGAATCAAAACAGTGGAATGCGAATGAAAACAACGGAATTTGAATGAAAACAACGGAATTAGAATGTACAGAACGGAATTTGAATCAAAACAATGGAATTTTAATGAAAACAACGGAATTGGAATGTAAAGAACAGAGTTTGAATCAAAACAACGGAATTAGAATGTACAGAACAGATTTTGAATGAAAACAATGGAATTTGAATGAAAACAACAGAAGTGGAATGTACAGAACAGAGTTTGAATGAAAACAATGAAATTTGAATGAAAACAACAGAAGTGGAATGTACAGAACAGAGTTTGAATGAAAACAACAGAATTGGAATGTACAGAACAGAGTTTGAATCAAAACAACGGAATTAGAATGTACAGAACAGAGTTTGAATGAAAACAATGGAATTTGAATGAAAACAACAGAATTGGAATGTACAGAACAGAGTTTGAATGAAAACAACGGAATTAGAATGAACAGAACAGAATTTGAATGAAAACAACGGAATTAGAATGTACAGAACAGAGTTTGAATGAAAACAACTGAAGTAGAATGTACAGAACAGAATTTGAATGAAAACAACGGAATTAGAATGTACAGAACAGAGTTTGAATGAAAACAACGGAATTAGATTGTACAGAATAGAATTTGAATGAAAACAATGGAATTTGAATGAAAACAACAGAATTGGAATGTACAGAACAGAGTTTGAATGAAAACAACTGAAGTAGAATGTACAGAACAGAATTTGAATGAAAACAACGGAATTAGAATGTAGAGAACGGAATTTGAATCAAAACAATGGAATTTGAATGAAAACAACAGAAGTGGAATGTACAGACCAGAGTTTGAATGAAAACAATGGAATTTGAATGAACAGAACAGAGTTTGAATGAAAACAACGGAATTAGAATGAACAGAACAGAATTTGAATGAAAACAACGGAATTAGAATGTACAGAACAGAGTTTGAATGAAAACTACTGAAGTAGAATGTACAGAACAGAATTTGAATGAAAACAACGGAATTAGAATGTACAGAACAGAGTTTGAATGAAAACAACGGAATTAGATTGTACAGAATAGAATTTGAATGAAAACAATGGAATTTGAATGAAAACAACAGAATTGGAATGTACAGAACAGAGTTTGAATGAAAACAACTGAAGTAGAATGTACAGAACAGAATTTGAATGAAAACAACGGAATTAGAATGTAGAGAACGGAATTTGAATCAAAACAATGGAATTTGAATGAAAACAACAGAAGTGGAATGTACAGACCAGAGTTTGAATGAAAACAATGGAATTTGAATGAACAGAACAGAATTTGCATCAAAACAATGGAATTTGAATCAAAACAGTGGAATTTGAATGAAAACAACAGAATTTGAATGTACAGAACAGAGTTTGAATGAAAACAACGGAATTTGAATGAAAACAATGGAATTTGAATCAAAACAGTGGAATTTGAATGAACAGAACAGAATTTGCATCAAAACAATGGAATTTGAATCAAAACAGTGGAATTTGAATGAAAACAACAGAATTGGAATGTACAGAACAGAGTTTGAATCAAAACAACGGAATTAAAATGTACAGAACAGAGTTTGAATGAAAACAATGGAATTTGAATGAAAACAACAGAAGTGGAATGTACAGAACAGAGTTTGAATGAAAACAACAGAATTAGAATGTACAGAACAGAGTTTGAATGAAAACAACGGAAATAGAATGTACAGAACAGAGTTTGAATGAAAACAACGGAATTAGATTGTACAGAATAGAATTTGAATCAAAACAATGGAATTTGAATGAAAACAACAGAATTGGAATGTACAGAACAGAGTGTGAATGAAAACAACGGAATTAGAATGTACAGAACAGAATTTGAATCAAAACAGTGGAATGCGAATGAAAACAACGGAATTTGAATGAAAACAACGGAATTAGAATGTACAGAACGGAATTTGAATCAAAACAATGGAATTTTAATGAAAACAACGGAATTGGAATGTACAGAACAGAGTTTGAATCAAAACAACGGAATTAGAATGTACAGAACAGATTTTGAATGAAAACAATGGAATTTGAATGAAAACAACAGAAGTGGAATGTACAGAACAGAGTTTGAATGAAAACAATGAAATTTGAATGAAAACAACAGAAGTGGAATGTACAGAACAGAGTTTGAATGAAAACAACAGAATTGGAATGTACAGAACAGAGTTTGAATCAAAACAACGGAATTAGAATGTACAGAACAGAGTTTGAATGAAAACAATGGAATTTGAATGAAAACAACAGAAGTGGAATGTACAGAACAGAGTTTGAATGAAAACAACGGAATTTGAATGAACAGAACAGAATTTGAATCAAAACAATGGAATTTGAATGAAAACAACAGAATTGGAATGTACAGAACAGAGTTTGAATGAAAACAACAGAATTAGAATGTACAGAACAGAGTTTGAATGAAAACAACGGAAATAGAATGTACAGAACAGAGTTTGAATGAAAACAACGGAATTAGATTGTACAGAATAGAATTTGAATCAAAACAATGGAATTTGAATGAAAACAACGGAATTTGAATGAAAACAACGGAATTAGAGTGTACAGAACAGAGTTTGAATGAAAACCACTCAAGTAGAATGTACAGAACAGAATTTGAATAAAAACAACTGAAACAGAATGTACAGAACAGAATTTGAATCAAAACAGTGGAATTTGAATGAAAACAACGGAATTAGAATGAAAAAAACGGAATTAGAATGTACAGAACAGAGTTTGAATGAAAACAATGGAATTAGAATGTAGAGAACAGAGTTTGAATGAAAACAACAGAATTACAATGTACAGAACCGAGTTTGAATGAAAACAACGGAATTAGAATGTACAGAACAGAGTTTGAATGAAAACAACGGAATTAGAATGTAGAGAACAGAATTTGAATCAAAACAATGGAATTTGAATGAAAACAACAGAATTGGAATGTACAGAACAGAGTTTGAATGAAAACAACGGAATTAGAATGAACAGAACAGAATTTGAATGAAAAAAACGGAATTAGAAGGTACAGAACAGAGTTTGAATGAAAACAACTGAAGTAGAATGTACAGAACAGAATTTGAATGAAAACAACGGAATTAGAATGTACAGAACAGAGTTTGAATGAAAACAACGGAATTAGATTGTACAGAATAGAATTTGAATGAAAACAATGGGATTTGAATGAAAACAACAGAATTGGAATGTACAGAACAGAGTTTGAATGAAAACAACTGAAGTAGAATGTACAGAACAGAATTTGAATGAAAACAACGGAATTAGAATGTAGAGAACGGAATTTGAATGAAAACAATGGAATTTGAATGAAAACAACAGAAGTGGAATGTACAGAACAGAGTTTGAATGAAAACAACGGAATTTGAATGAACAGAACAGAATTTGAATCAAAACAATGGAATTTGAATGAAAACAACAGAATTGGAATGTACAGAACAGAGTTTGAATGAAAACAACGGAATTTGAATGAAAACAATGGAATTTGAATGAAAACAACAGAATTGGAATGTACAGAACAGAGTTTGAATGAAAACAACAGAATTAGAATGTACAGAACAGAGTTTGAATGAAAACAACGGAAATAGAATGTACAGAACAGAGTTTGAATGAAAACAACGGAATTAGAGTGTACAGAATAGAATTTGAATCAAAACAATGGAATTTGAATGACAACAACGGAATTTGAATGAAAACAACGGAATTAGAGTGTACAGAACAGAGTTTGAATGAAAACCACTCAAGTAGAATGTACAGAACAGAATTTGAATAAAAACAACTGAAACAGAATGTACAGAACAGAATTTGAATCAAAACAGTGGAATTTGAATGAAAACAACGGAATTAGAATGAAAAAAACGGAATTAGAATGTACAGAACAGAGTTTGAATGAAAACAACGGAATTAGAATGTACAGAACAGAGTTTGAATGAAAACAACGGAATTAGAATGTAGAGAACAGAATTTGAATCAAAACAATGGAATTTGAATGAAAACAACAGAATTGGAATGTACAGAACAGAGTTTGAATGAAAACAACGGAATTAGAATGAACAGAACAGAATTTGAATGAAAACAACGGAATTAGAAGGTACAGAACAGAGTTTGAATGAAAACAACTGAAGTAGAATGTACAGAACAGAATTTGAATGAAAACAACGGAATTAGAATGTACAGAACAGAGTTTGAATGAAAACAACGGAATTAGATTGTACAGAATAGAATTTGAATGAAAACAATGGAATTTGAATGAAAACAACAGAATTGGAATGTACAGAACAGAGTTTGAATGAAAACAACTGAAGTAGAATGTACAGAACAGAATTTGAATGAAAACAACGGAATTAGAATGTAGAGAACGGAATTTGAATGAAAACAATGGAATTTGAATGAAAACAACAGAAGTGGAATGTACAGACCAGAGTTTGAATGAAAACAACGGAATTTGAATGAACAGAACAGAATTTGCATCAAAACAATGGAATTTGAATCAAAACAGTGGAATTTGAATGAAAACAATAGAATTGGAATGTACAGAACAGAGTTTGAATGAAAACAACGGAATTTGAATGAAAACAATGGAATTTGAATGAAAACAACAGAATTGGAATGTACAGAACAGAGTTTGAATGAACAGAACAGAATTTGCATCAAAACAATGGAATTTGAATCAAAACAGTGGAATTTGAATGAAAACAACAGAAGTGGAATGTACAGAACAGAGTTTGAATGAAAACAACAGAATTAGAATGTACAGAACAGAGTTTGAATGAAAACAACGGAAATAGAATGTACACAACAGAGTTTGAATGAAAACAACGGAATTAGATTGTACAGAATAGAATTTGAATCAAAACAATGGAATTTGAATGAAAACAACAGAATTGGAATGTACAGAACAGAGTGTGAATGAAAACAACGGAATTAGAATGTACAGAACAGAATTTGAATCAAAACAGTGGAATGCGAATGAAAACAACGGAATTTGAATGAAAACAACGGAATTAGAATGTACAGAACGGAATTTGAATCAAAACAATGAAATTTTAATGAAAACAACGGAATTGGAATGTACAGAACAGAGTTTGAATCAAAACAACGGAATTAGAATGTACAGAACAGAGTTTGAATGAAAACAATGGAATTTGAATGAAAACAACAGAAGTGGAATGTACAGAACAGAGTTTGAATGAAAACAATGAAATTTGAATGAAAACAACAGAAGTGGAATGTACAGAACAGAGTTTGAATGAAAACAACAGAATTGGAATGTACAGAACAGAGTTTGAATCAAAACAACGGAATTAGAATGTACAGAACAGAGTTTGAATGAAAACAAGGGAATTTGAATGAAAACAACAGAAGTGGAATGTACAGAACAGAGTTTGAATGAAAACAACGGAATTTGAATGAACAGAGCAGAATTTGAATCAAAACAATGGAATTTGAATGAAAACAACAGAATTGGAATGTACAGAACAGAGTTTGAATGAAAACAACAGAATTAGAATGTACAGAACAGAGTTTGAATGAAAACAATGGAATTTGAATGAAAACAACAGAAGTGGAATGTACAGAACAGAGTTTGAATGAAAACAACGGAATTTGAATGAACAGAACAGAATTTGAATCAAAACAATGGAATTTGAATGAAAACAACAGAATTGGAATGTACAGAACAGAGTTTGAATGAAAACAACAGAATTAGAATGTACAGAACAGAGTTTGAATCAAAACAACGGAATTACAATTTACAGAACAGAGTTTGAATGAAAACAATGGAATTTGAATGAAAACAACAGAAGTGGAATGTACAGAACAGAGTTTGAATGAAAACAACAGAATTAGAATGTACAGAACAGAGTTTGAATGAAAACAACGGAAATAGAATGTACAGAACAGAGTTTGAATGAAAACAACGGAATTAGATTGTACAGAATAGAATTTGAATCAAAACAATGGAATTTGAATGAAAACAACAGAATTGGAATGTACAGAACAGAGTGTGAATGAAAACAACGGAATTAGAATGTACAGAACAGAATTTGAATCAAAACAGTGGAATGCGAATGAAAACAACGGAATTTGAATGAAAACAACGGAATTAGAATGTACAGAACGGAATTTGAATCAAAACAATGGAATTTTAATGAAAACAACGGAATTGGAATGTACAGAACAGAGTTTGAATCAAAACAACGGAATTAGAATGTACAGAACAGATTTTGAATGAAAACAATGGAATTTGAATGAAAACAACAGAAGTGGAATGTACAGAACAGAGTTTGAATGAAAACAATGAAATTTGAATCAAAACAACGGAATTAGAATGTACAGAACAGAGTTTGAATGAAAACAATGGAATTTGAATGAAAACAACAGAATTGGAATGTACAGAACAGAGTTTGAATGAAAACAACGGAATTAGAATGAACAGAACAGAATTTGCATCAAAACAATGGAATTTGAATCAAAACAGTGGAATTTGAATGAAAACAACAGAATTTGAATGTACAGAACAGAGTTTGAATGAAAACAACGGAATTTGAATGAAAACAATGGAATTTGAATGAAAACAACAGAATTGGAATGTACAGAACAGAGTTTGAATGAACAGAACAGAATTTGCATCAAAACAATGGAATTTGAATCAAAACAGTGGAATTTGAATGAAAACAACAGAATTGGAATGTACAGAACAGAGTTTGAATCAAAACAACGGAATTAAAATGTACAGAACAGAGTTTGAATGAAAACAATGGAATTTGAATGAAAACAACAGAAGTGGAATGTACAGAACAGAGTTTGAATGAAAACAACAGAATTAGAATGTACAGAACAGAGTTTGAATGAAAACAACGGAAATAGAATGTACAGAACAGAGTTTGAATGAAAACAACGGAATTAGATTGTACAGAATAGAATTTGAATCAAAACAATGGAATTTGAATGAAAACAACAGAATTGGAATGTACAGAACAGAGTGTGAATGAAAACAACGGAATTAGAATGTACAGAACAGAATTTGAATCAAAACAGTGGAATGCGAATGAAAACAACGGAATTTGAATGAAAACAACGGAATTAGAATGTACAGAACGGAATTTGAATCAAAACAATGGAATTTTAATGAAAACAACGGAATTGGAATGTACAGAACAGAGTTTGAATCAAAACAACGGAATTAGAATGTACAGAACAGATTTTGAATGAAAACAATGGAATTTGAATGAAAACAACAGAAGTGGAATGTACAGAACAGAGTTTGAATGAAAACAATGAAATTTGAATCAAAACAACGGAATTAGAATGTACAGAACAGAGTTTGAATGAAAACAATGGAATTTGAATGAAAACAACAGAATTGGAATGTACAGAACAGAGTTTGAATGAAAACAACGGAATTAGAATGAACAGAACAGAATTTGAATGAAAACAACGGAATTAGAATGTACAGAACAGAGTTTGAATGAAAACAACTGAAGTAGAATGTACAGAACAGAATTTGAATGAAAACAACGGAATTAGAATGTACAGAACAGAGTTTGAATGAAAACAACGGAATTAGATTGTACAGAATAGAATTTGAATGAAAACAATGGAATTTGAATGAAAACAACAGAATTGGAATGTACAGAACAGAGTTTGAATGAAAACAACTGAAGTAGAATGTACAGAACAGAATTTGAATGAAAACAACGGAATTAGAATGTAGAGAACGGAATTTGAATCAAAACAATGGAATTTGAATGAAAACAACAGAAGTGGAATGTACAGACCAGAGTTTGAATGAAAACAATGGAATTTGAATGAACAGAACAGAGTTTGAATGAAAACAACGGAATTAGATTGTACAGAATAGAATTTGAATGAAAACAATGGAATTTGAATGAAAACAACAGAATTGGAATGTACAGAACAGAGTTTGAATGAAAACAACTGAAGTAGAATGTACAGAACAGAATTTGAATGAAAACAACGGAATTAGAATGTAGAGAACGGAATTTGAATCAAAACAATGGAATTTGAATGAAAACAACAGAAGTGGAATGTACAGACCAGAGTTTGAATGAAAACAATGGAATTTGAATGAACAGAACAGAATTTGCATCAAAACAATGGAATTTGAATGAAAACAGTGGAATTTGAATGAAAACAACAGAATTTGAATGTACAGAACAGAGTTTGAATGAAAACAACGGAATTTGAATGAAAACAATGGAATTTGAATGAAAACAACAGAATTGGAATGTACAGAACAGAGTTTGAATGAACAGAACAGAATTTGCATCAAAACAATGGAATTTGAATCAAAACAGTGGAATTTGAATGAAAACAACAGAATTGGAATGTACAGAACAGAGTTTGAATCAAAACAACGGAATTAAAATGTACAGAACAGAGTTTGAATGAAAACAATGGAATTTGAATGAAAACAACAGAAGTGGAATGTACAGAACAGAGTTTGAATGAAAACAACAGAATTAGAATGTACAGAACAGAGTTTGAATGAAAACAACGGAAATAGAATGTACAGAACAGAGTTTGAATGAAAACAACGGAATTAGATTGTACAGAATAGAATTTGAATCAAAACAATGGAATTTGAATGAAAACAACAGAATTGGAATGTACAGAACAGAGTGTGAATGAAAACAACGGAATTAGAATGTACAGAACAGAATTTGAATCAAAACAGTGGAATGCGAATGAAAACAACGGAATTTGAATGAAAACAACGGAATTAGAATGTACAGAACGGAATTTGAATGAAAACAATGGAATTTGAATGAAAACAACGGAATTGGAATGTACAGAACAGAGTTTGAATCAAAACAACGGAATTAGAATGTACAGAACAGATTTTGAATGAAAACAATGGAATTTGAATGAAAACAACAGAAGTGGAATGTACAGAACAGAGTTTGAATGAAAACAATGAAATTTGAATGAAAACAACAGAAGTGGAATGTACAGAACAGAGTTTGAATGAAAACAACAGAATTGGAATGTACAGAACAGAGTTTGAATCAAAACAACGGAATTAGAATGTACAGAACAGAGTTTGAATGAAAACAATGGAATTTGAATGAAAACAACAGAAGTGGAATGTACAGAACAGAGTTTGAATGAAAACAACGGAATTTGAATGAACAGAACAGAATTTGAATCAAAACAATGGAATTTGAATGAAAACAACAGAATTGGAATGTACAGAACAGAGTTTGAATGAAAACAACGGAATTTGAATGAAAACAATGGAATTTGAATGAAAACAACAGAATTGGAATGTACAGAACAGAGTTTGAATGAAAACAACAGAATTAGAATGTACAGAACAGAGTTTGAATGAAAACAACGGAAATAGAATGTACAGAACAGAGTTTGAATGAAAACAACGGAATTAGATTGTACAGAATAGAATTTGAATCAAAACAATGGAATTTGAATGAAAACAACGGAATTTGAATGAAAACAACGGAATTAGAGTGTACAGAACAGAGTTTGAATGAAAACCACTCAAGTAGAATGTACAGAACAGAATTTGAATAAAAACAACTGAAACAGAATGTACAGAACAGAATTTGAATCAAAACAGTGGAATTTGAATGAAAACAACGGAATTAGAATGAAAAAAACGGAATTAGAATGTACAGAACAGAGTTTGAATGAAAACAATGGAATTAGAATGTAGAGAACAGAGTTTGAATGAAAACAACAGAATTACAATGTACAGAACCGAGTTTGAATGAAAACAACGGAATTAGAATGTACAGAACAGAGTTTGAATGAAAACAACGGAATTAGAATGTAGAGAACAGAATTTGAATCAAAACAATGGAATTTGAATGAAAACAACAGAATTGGAATGTACAGAACAGAGTTTGAATGAAAACAACGGAATTAGAATGAACAGAACAGAATTTGAATGAAAAAAACGGAATTAGAAGGTACAGAACAGAGTTTGAATGAAAACAACTGAAGTAGAATGTACAGAACAGAATTTGAATGAAAACAACGGAATTAGAATGTACAGAACAGAGTTTGAATGAAAACAACGGAATTAGATTGTACAGAATAGAATTTGAATGAAAACAATGGAATTTGAATGAAAACAACAGAATTGGAATGTACAGAACAGAGTTTGAATGAAAACAACTGAAGTAGAATGTACAGAACAGAATTTGAATGAAAACAACGGAATTAGAATGTAGAGAACGGAATTTGAATGAAAACAATGGAATTTGAATGAAAACAACAGAAGTGGAATGTACAGACCAGAGTTTGAATGAAAACAACGGAATTTGAATGAACAGAACAGAATTTGCATCAAAACAATGGAATTTGAATCAAAACAGTGGAATTTGAATGAAAACAATAGAATTGGAATGTACAGAACAGAGTTTGAATGAAAACAACGGAATTTGAATCAAAACAGTGGAATTTGAATGAAAACAACAGAATTGGAATGTACAGAACAGAGTTTGAATCAAAACAACGGAATTAAAATGTACAGAACAGAGTTTGAATGAAAACAATGGAATTTGAATGAAAACAACAGAAGTGGAATGTACAGAACAGAGTTTGAATGAAAACAACAGAATTAGAATGTACAGAACAGAGTTTGAATGAAAACAACGGAAATAGAATGTACACAACAGAGTTTGAATGAAAACAATGGAATTAGATTGTACAGAATAGAATTTGAATCAAAACAATGGAATTTGAATGAAAACAACAGAATTGGAATGTACAGAACAGAGTGTGAATGAAAACAACGGAATTAGATTGTACAGAATAGAATTTGAATCAAAACAATGGAATTTGAATGAAAACAACGGAATTTGAATGAAAACAACGGAATTAGAGTGAAAACAACAGAATTGGAATGTACAGAACAGAGTTTGAATGAAAACAACGGAATTTGAATGAAAACAATGGAATTTGAATGAAAACAACAGAATTGGAATGTACAGAACAGAGTTTGAATGAACAGAACAGAATTTGCATCAAAACAATGGAATTTGAATCAAAACAGTGGAATTTGAATGAAAACAACAGAATTGGAATGTACAGAACAGAGTTTGAATCAAAACAACGGAATTAAAATGTACAGAACAGAGTTTGAATGAAAACAATGGAATTTGAATGAAAACAACAGAAGTGGAATGTACAGAACAGAGTTTGAATGAAAACAACGGAATTTGAATGAACAGAACAGAATTTGAATCAAAACAATGGAATTTGAATGAAAACAACAGAATTGGAATGTACAGAACAGAGTTTGAATGAAAACAACAGAATTAGAATGTACAGAACAGAGTTTGAATGAAAACAACGGAAATAGAATGTACAGAACAGAGTTTGAATGAAAACAACGGAATTAGATTGTACAGAATAGAATTTGAATCAAAACAATGGAATTTGAATGAAAACAACGGAATTTGAATGAAAACAACGGAATTAGAGTGTACAGAACAGAGTTTGAATGAAAACCACTCAAGTAGAATGTACAGAACAGAATTTGAATAAAAACAACTGAAACAGAATGTACAGAACAGAATTTGAATCAAAACAGTGGAATTTGAATGAAAACAACGGAATTAGAATGAAAAAAACGGAATTAGAATGTACAGAACAGAGTTTGAATGAAAACAATGGAATTAGAATGTAGAGAACAGAGTTTGAATGAAAACAACAGAATTACAATGTACAGAACCGAGTTTGAATGAAAACAACGGAATTAGAATGTACAGAACAGAGTTTGAATGAAAACAACGGAATTAGAATGTAGAGAACAGAATTTGAATCAAAACAATGGAATTTGAATGAAAACAACAGAATTGGAATGTACAGAACAGAGTTTGAATGAAAACAACGGAATTAGAATGAACAGAACAGAATTTGAATGAAAAAAACGGAATTAGAAGGTACAGAACAGAGTTTGAATGAAAACAACTGAAGTAGAATGTACAGAACAGAATTTGAATGAAAACAACGGAATTAGAATGTACAGAACAGAGTTTGAATGAAAACAACGGAATTAGATTGTACAGAATAGAATTTGAATGAAAACAATGGGATTTGAATGAAAACAACAGAATTGGAATGTACAGAACAGAGTTTGAATGAAAACAACTGAAGTAGAATGTACAGAACAGAATTTGAATGAAAACAACGGAATTAGAATGTAGAGAACGGAATTTGAATGAAAACAATGGAATTTGAATGAAAACAACAGAAGTGGAATGTACAGAACAGAGTTTGAATGAAAACAACGGAATTTGAATGAACAGAACAGAATTTGAATCAAAACAATGGAATTTGAATGAAAACAACAGAATTGGAATGTACAGAACAGAGTTTGAATGAAAACAACGGAATTTGAATGAAAACAATGGAATTTGAATGAAAACAACAGAATTGGAATGTACAGAACAGAGTTTGAATGAAAACAACAGAATTAGAATGTACAGAACAGAGTTTGAATGAAAACAACGGAAATAGAATGTACAGAACAGAGTTTGAATGAAAACAACGGAATTAGAGTGTACAGAATAGAATTTGAATCAAAACAATGGAATTTGAATGACAACAACGGAATTTGAATGAAAACAACGGAATTAGAGTGTACAGAACAGAGTTTGAATGAAAACCACTCAAGTAGAATGTACAGAACAGAATTTGAATAAAAACAACTGAAACAGAATGTACAGAACAGAATTTGAATCAAAACAGTGGAATTTGAATGAAAACAACGGAATTAGAATGAAAAAAACGGAATTAGAATGTACAGAACAGAGTTTGAATGAAAACAACGGAATTAGAATGTACAGAACAGAGTTTGAATGAAAACAACGGAATTAGAATGTAGAGAACAGAATTTGAATCAAAACAATGGAATTTGAATGAAAACAACAGAATTGGAATGTACAGAACAGAGTTTGAATGAAAACAACGGAATTAGAATGAACAGAACAGAATTTGAATGAAAACAACGGAATTAGAAGGTACAGAACAGAGTTTGAATGAAAACAACTGAAGTAGAATGTACAGAACAGAATTTGAATGAAAACAACGGAATTAGAATGTACAGAACAGAGTTTGAATGAAAACAACGGAATTAGATTGTACAGAATAGAATTTGAATGAAAACAATGGAATTTGAATGAAAACAACAGAATTGGAATGTACAGAACAGAGTTTGAATGAAAACAACTGAAGTAGAATGTACAGAACAGAATTTGAATGAAAACAACGGAATTAGAATGTAGAGAACGGAATTTGAATGAAAACAATGGAATTTGAATGAAAACAACAGAAGTGGAATGTACAGACCAGAGTTTGAATGAAAACAACGGAATTTGAATGAACAGAACAGAATTTGCATCAAAACAATGGAATTTGAATCAAAACAGTGGAATTTGAATGAAAACAATAGAATTGGAATGTACAGAACAGAGTTTGAATGAAAACAACGGAATTTGAATGAAAACAATGGAATTTGAATGAAAACAACAGAATTGGAATGTACAGAACAGAGTTTGAATGAACAGAACAGAATTTGCATCAAAACAATGGAATTTGAATCAAAACAGTGGAATTTGAATGAAAACAACAGAAGTGGAATGTACAGAACAGAGTTTGAATGAAAACAACAGAATTAGAATGTACAGAACAGAGTTTGAATGAAAACAACGGAAATAGAATGTACACAACAGAGTTTGAATGAAAACAACGGAATTAGATTGTACAGAATAGAATTTGAATCAAAACAATGGAATTTGAATGAAAACAACAGAATTGGAATGTACAGAACAGAGTGTGAATGAAAACAACGGAATTAGAATGTACAGAACAGAATTTGAATCAAAACAGTGGAATGCGAATGAAAACAACGGAATTTGAATGAAAACAACGGAATTAGAATGTACAGAACGGAATTTGAATCAAAACAATGAAATTTTAATGAAAACAACGGAATTGGAATGTACAGAACAGAGTTTGAATCAAAACAACGGAATTAGAATGTACAGAACAGAGTTTGAATGAAAACAATGGAATTTGAATGAAAACAACAGAAGTGGAATGTACAGAACAGAGTTTGAATGAAAACAATGAAATTTGAATGAAAACAACAGAAGTGGAATGTACAGAACAGAGTTTGAATGAAAACAACAGAATTGGAATGTACAGAACAGAGTTTGAATCAAAACAACGGAATTAGAATGTACAGAACAGAGTTTGAATGAAAACAAGGGAATTTGAATGAAAACAACAGAAGTGGAATGTACAGAACAGAGTTTGAATGAAAACAACGGAATTTGAATGAACAGAGCAGAATTTGAATCAAAACAATGGAATTTGAATGAAAACAACAGAATTGGAATGTACAGAACAGAGTTTGAATGAAAACAACAGAATTAGAATGTACAGAACAGAGTTTGAATGAAAACAATGGAATTTGAATGAAAACAACAGAAGTGGAATGTACAGAACAGAGTTTGAATGAAAACAACGGAATTTGAATGAACAGAACAGAATTTGAATCAAAACAATGGAATTTGAATGAAAACAACAGAATTGGAATGTACAGAACAGAGTTTGAATGAAAACAACAGAATTAGAATGTACAGAACAGAGTTTGAATCAAAACAACGGAATTACAATTTACAGAACAGAGTTTGAATGAAAACAATGGAATTTGAATGAAAACAACAGAAGTGGAATGTACAGAACAGAGTTTGAATGAAAACAACAGAATTAGAATGTACAGAACAGAGTTTGAATGAAAACAACGGAAATAGAATGTACAGAACAGAGTTTGAATGAAAACAACGGAATTAGATTGTACAGAATAGAATTTGAATCAAAACAATGGAATTTGAATGAAAACAACAGAATTGGAATGTACAGAACAGAGTGTGAATGAAAACAACGGAATTAGAATGTACAGAACAGAATTTGAATCAAAACAGTGGAATGCGAATGAAAACAACGGAATTTGAATGAAAACAACGGAATTAGAATGTACAGAACGGAATTTGAATCAAAACAATGGAATTTTAATGAAAACAACGGAATTGGAATGTACAGAACAGAGTTTGAATCAAAACAACGGAATTAGAATGTACAGAACAGATTTTGAATGAAAACAATGGAATTTGAATGAAAACAACAGAAGTGGAATGTACAGAACAGAGTTTGAATGAAAACAATGAAATTTGAATCAAAACAACGGAATTAGAATGTACAGAACAGAGTTTGAATGAAAACAATGGAATTTGAATGAAAACAACAGAATTGGAATGTACAGAACAGAGTTTGAATGAAAACAACGGAATTAGAATGAACAGAACAGAATTTGCATCAAAACAATGGAATTTGAATCAAAACAGTGGAATTTGAATGAAAACAACAGAATTTGAATGTACAGAACAGAGTTTGAATGAAAACAACGGAATTTGAATGAAAACAATGGAATTTGAATGAAAACAACAGAATTGGAATGTACAGAACAGAGTTTGAATGAACAGAACAGAATTTGCATCAAAACAATGGAATTTGAATCAAAACAGTGGAATTTGAATGAAAACAACAGAATTGGAATGTACAGAACAGAGTTTGAATCAAAACAACGGAATTAAAATGTACAGAACAGAGTTTGAATGAAAACAATGGAATTTGAATGAAAACAACAGAAGTGGAATGTACAGAACAGAGTTTGAATGAAAACAACAGAATTAGAATGTACAGAACAGAGTTTGAATGAAAACAACGGAAATAGAATGTACAGAACAGAGTTTGAATGAAAACAACGGAATTAGATTGTACAGAATAGAATTTGAATCAAAACAATGGAATTTGAATGAAAACAACAGAATTGGAATGTACAGAACAGAGTGTGAATGAAAACAACGGAATTAGAATGTACAGAACAGAATTTGAATCAAAACAGTGGAATGCGAATGAAAACAACGGAATTTGAATGAAAACAACGGAATTAGAATGTACAGAACGGAATTTGAATCAAAACAATGGAATTTTAATGAAAACAACGGAATTGGAATGTACAGAACAGAGTTTGAATCAAAACAACGGAATTAGAATGTACAGAACAGATTTTGAATGAAAACAATGGAATTTGAATGAAAACAACAGAAGTGGAATGTACAGAACAGAGTTTGAATGAAAACAATGAAATTTGAATCAAAACAACGGAATTAGAATGTACAGAACAGAGTTTGAATGAAAACAATGGAATTTGAATGAAAACAACAGAATTGGAATGTACAGAACAGAGTTTGAATGAAAACAACGGAATTAGAATGAACAGAACAGAATTTGAATGAAAACAACGGAATTAGAATGTACAGAACAGAGTTTGAATGAAAACAACTGAAGTAGAATGTACAGAACAGAATTTGAATGAAAACAACGGAATTAGAATGTACAGAACAGAGTTTGAATGAAAACAACGGAATTAGATTGTACAGACTAGAATTTGAATGAAAACAATGGAATTTGAATGAAAACAACAGAATTGGAATGTACAGAACAGAGTTTGAATGAAAACAACTGAAGTAGAATGTACAGAACAGAATTTGAATGAAAACAACGGAATTAGAATGTAGAGAACGGAATTTGAATCAAAACAATGGAATTTGAATGAAAACAACAGAAGTGGAATGTACAGACCAGAGTTTGAATGAAAACAATGGAATTTGAATGAACAGAACAGAGTTTGAATGAAAACAACGGAATTAGATTGTACAGAATAGAATTTGAATGAAAACAATGGAATTTGAATGAAAACAACAGAATTGGAATGTACAGAACAGAGTTTGAATGAAAACAACTGAAGTAGAATGTACAGAACAGAATTTGAATGAAAACAACGGAATTAGAATGTAGAGAACGGAATTTGAATCAAAACAATGGAATTTGAATGAAAACAACAGAAGTGGAATGTACAGACCAGAGTTTGAATGAAAACAATGGAATTTGAATGAACAGAACAGAATTTGCATCAAAACAATGGAATTTGAATCAAAACAGTGGAATTTGAATGAAAACAACAGAATTTGAATGTACAGAACAGAGTTTGAATGAAAACAACGGAATTTGAATGAAAACAATGGAATTTGAATGAAAACAACAGAATTGGAATGTACAGAACAGAGTTTGAATGAACAGAACAGAATTTGCATCAAAACAATGGAATTTGAATCAAAACAGTGGAATTTGAATGAAAACAACAGAATTGGAATGTACAGAACAGAGTTTGAATCAAAACAACGGAATTAAAATGTACAGAACAGAGTTTGAATGAAAACAATGGAATTTGAATGAAAACAACAGAAGTGGAATGTACAGAACAGAGTTTGAATGAAAACAACAGAATTAGAATGTACAGAACAGAGTTTGAATGAAAACAACGGAAATAGAATGTACAGAACAGAGTTTGAATGAAAACAACGGAATTAGATTGTACAGAATAGAATTTGAATCAAAACAATGGAATTTGAATGAAAACAACAGAATTGGAATGTACAGAACAGAGTGTGAATGAAAACAACGGAATTAGAATGTACAGAACAGAATTTGAATCAAAACAGTGGAATGCGAATGAAAACAACGGAATTTGAATGAAAACAACGGAATTAGAATGTACAGAACGGAATTTGAATGAAAACAATGGAATTTGAATGAAAACAACGGAATTGGAATGTACAGAACAGAGTTTGAATCAAAACAACGGAATTAGAATGTACAGAACAGATTTTGAATGAAAACAATGGAATTTGAATGAAAACAACAGAAGTGGAATGTACAGAACAGAGTTTGAATGAAAACAATGAAATTTGAATGAAAACAACAGAAGTGGAATGTACAGAACAGAGTTTGAATGAAAACAACAGAATTGGAATGTACAGAACAGAGTTTGAATCAAAACAACGGAATTAGAATGTACAGAACAGAGTTTGAATGAAAACAATGGAATTTGAATGAAAACAACAGAAGTGGAATGTACAGAACAGAGTTTGAATGAAAACAACGGAATTTGAATGAACAGAACAGAATTTGAATCAAAACAATGGAATTTGAATGAAAACAACAGAATTGGAATGTACAGAACAGAGTTTGAATGAAAACAACGGAATTTGAATGAAAACAATGGAATTTGAATGAAAACAACAGAATTGGAATGTACAGAACAGAGTTTGAATGAAAACAACAGAATTAGAATGTACAGAACAGAGTTTGAATGAAAACAACGGAAATAGAATGTACAGAACAGAGTTTGAATGAAAACAACGGAATTAGATTGTACAGAATAGAATTTGAATCAAAACAATGGAATTTGAATGAAAACAACGGAATTTGAATGAAAACAACGGAATTAGAGTGTACAGAACAGAGTTTGAATGAAAACCACTCAAGTAGAATGTACAGAACAGAATTTGAATAAAAACAACTGAAACAGAATGTACAGAACAGAATTTGAATCAAAACAGTGGAATTTGAATGAAAACAACGGAATTAGAATGAAAAAAACGGAATTAGAATGTACAGAACAGAGTTTGAATGAAAACAATGGAATTAGAATGTAGAGAACAGAGTTTGAATGAAAACAACAGAATTACAATGTACAGAACCGAGTTTGAATGAAAACAACGGAATTAGAATGTACAGAACAGAGTTTGAATGAAAACAACGGAATTAGAATGTAGAGAACAGAATTTGAATCAAAACAATGGAATTTGAATGAAAACAACAGAATTGGAATGTACAGAACAGAGTTTGAATGAAAACAACGGAATTAGAATGAACAGAACAGAATTTGAATGAAAAAAACGGAATTAGAAGGTACAGAACAGAGTTTGAATGAAAACAACTGAAGTAGAATGTACAGAACAGAATTTGAATGAAAACAACGGAATTAGAATGTACAGAACAGAGTTTGAATGAAAACAACGGAATTAGATTGTACAGAATAGAATTTGAATGAAAACAATGGAATTTGAATGAAAACAACAGAATTGGAATGTACAGAACAGAGTTTGAATGAAAACAACTGAAGTAGAATGTACAGAACAGAATTTGAATGAAAACAACGGAATTAGAATGTAGAGAACGGAATTTGAATCAAAACAATGGAATTTGAATGAAAACAACGGAATTTGAATGAAAACAACGGAATTAGAGTGAAAACAATAGAATTGGAATGTACAGAACAGAGTTTGAATGAAAACAACGGAATTTGAATGAAAACAATGGAATTTGAATGAAAACAACAGAATTGGAATGTACAGAACAGAGTTTGAATGAACAGAACAGAATTTGCATCAAAACAATGGAATTTGAATCAAAACAGTGGAATTTGAATGAAAACAACAGAATTGGAATGTACAGAACAGAGTTTGAATCAAAACAACGGAATTAAAATGTACAGAACAGAGTTTGAATGAAAACAATGGAATTTGAATGAAAACAACAGAAGTGGAATGTACAGAACAGAGTTTGAATGAAAACAACAGAATTAGAATGTACAGAACAGAGTTTGAATGAAAACAACGGAAATAGAATGTACAGAACAGAATTTGAATCAAAACAGTGGAATGCGAATGAAAACAACGGAATTTGAATGAAAACAACGGAATTAGAATGTACAGAACGGAATTTGAATCAAAACAATGGAATTTTAATGAAAACAACGGAATTGGAATGTACAGAACAGAGTTTGAATGAAAACAATGGAATTTGAATGAAAACAACAGAAGTGGAATGTACAGAACAGAGTTTGAATGAAAACAATGAAATTTGAATGAAAACAACAGAAGTGGAATGTACAGAACAGAGTTTGAATGAAAACAACAGAATTGGAATGAACAGAACAGAATTTGCATCAAAACAATGGAATTTGAATCAAAACAGTGGAATTTGAATGAAAACAATAGAATTGGAATGTACAGAACAGAGTTTGAATGAAAACAACGGAATTTGAATCAAAACAGTGGAATTTGAATGAAAACAACAGAATTGGAATGTACAGAACAGAGTTTGAATCAAAACAACGGAATTAAAATGTACAGAACAGAGTTTGAATGAAAACAATGGAATTTGAATGAAAACAACAGAAGTGGAATGTACAGAACAGAGTTTGAATGAAAACAACGGAAATAGAATGTACACAACAGAGTTTGAATGAAAACAATGGAATTAGATTGTACAGAATAGAATTTGAATCAAATCAATGGAATTTGAATGAAAACAACAGAATTGGAATGTACAGAACAGAGTGTGAATGAAAACAACGGAATTAGATTGTACAGAATAGAATTTGAATCAAAACAATGGAATTTGAATGAAAACAACGGAATTTGAATGAAAACAACGGAATTAGAGTGTACAGAACAGAGTTTGAATCAAAACAACGGAATTAAAATGTACAGAACAGAGTTTGAATGAAAACAATGGAATTTGAATGAAAACAACAGAAGTGGAATGTACAGAACAGAGTTTGAATGAAAACAACAGAATTAGAATGTACAGAACAGAGTTTGAATGAAAACAACGGAAATAGAATGTACAGAACAGAATTTGAATCAAAACAGTGGAATGCGAATGAAAACAACGGAATTTGAATGAAAACAACGGAATTAGAATGTACAGAACGGAATTTGAATCAAAACAATGGAATTTTAATGAAAACAACGGAATTGGAATGTACAGAACAGAGTTTGAATGAAAACAATGGAATTTGAATGAAAACAACAGAAGTGGAATGTACAGAACAGAGTTTGAATGAAAACAATGAAATTTGAATGAAAACAACAGAAGTGGAATGTACAGAACAGAGTTTGAATGAAAACAACAGAATTGGAATGTACAGAACAGAGTTTGAATCAAAACAACGGAATTAGAATGTACAGAACAGAGTTTGAATGAAAACAATGGAATTTGAATGAAAACAACAGAAGTGGAATGTACAGAACAGAGTTTGAATGAAAACAACGGAATTTGAATGAAAACAACAGAATTGGAATGTACAGAACAGAGTTTGAATGAAAACAACAGAATTAGAATGTACAGAACAGAGTTTGAATGAAAACAATGGAATTTGAATGAAAACAACAGAAGTGGAATGTACAGAACAGAGTTTGAATGAAAACAACGGAATTTGAATGAACAGAACAGAATTTGAATCAAAACAATGGAATTTGAATGAAAACAACAGAATTGGAATGTACAGAACAGAGTTTGAATGAAAACAACAGAATTAGAATGTACAGAACAGAGTTTGAATGAAAACAATGGAATTTGAATGAAAACAACAGAAGTGGAATGTACAGAACAGAGTTTGAATGAAAACAACGGAATTTGAATGAACAGAACAGAATTTGAATCAAAACAATGGAATTTGAATGAAAACAACAGAATTGGAATGTACAGAACAGAGTTTGAATGAAAACAACAGAATTAGAATGTACAGAACAGAGTTTGAATCAAAACAACGGAATTAAAATTTACAGAACAGAGTTTGAATGAAAACAATGGAATTTGAATGAAAACAACAGAAGTGGAATGTACAGAACAGAGTTTGAATGAAAACAACAGAATTAGAATGTACAGAACAGAGTTTGAATGAAAACAACGGAATTAGATTGTACAGAATAGAATTTGAATCAAAACAATGGAATTTGAATGAAAACAACAGAATTGGAATGTACAGAACAGAGTGTGAATGAAAACAACGGAATTAGAATGTACAGAACAGAATTTGAATGAAAACAACGGAATTAGAATGTAGAGAACGGAATTTGAATGAAAACAACGGAATTAGAATGTAGAGAACAGAATTTGAATGAAAACAACGGAATTAGAATGTAGAGAACGGAATTTGAATGAAAACAATGGAATTTGAATGAAAACAACAGAAGTGGAATGTACAGACCAGAGTTTGAATGAAAACAACGGAATTTGAATGAACAGAACAGAATTTGCATCAAAACAATGGAATTTGAATCAAAACAGTGGAATTTGAATGAAAACAACAGAATTGGAATGTACAGAACAGAGTTTGAATGAAAACAACAGAATTAGAATGTACAGAACAGAGTTTGAATGAAAACAACGGAAATAGAATGTACAGAACAGAGTTTGAATGAAAACAACGGAATTAGATTGTACAGAATAGAATTTGAATCAAAACAATGGAATTTGAATGAAAACAACGGAATTTGAATGAAAACAATGGAATTAGAGTGTACAGAACAGTGTTTGAATGAAAACAATGGAATTTTAATGAAAACAACGGAATTGGAATGTACAGAACAGAATTTGAATGAAAACAACGGAATTAGAATGTAGAGAACAGAATTTGAATCAAAACAATGGAATTTGAATGAAAACAACAGAATTGGAATGTACAGAACAGAGTTTGAATGAAAACAACGGAATTTGAATGAACAGAGCAGAATTTGAATCAAAACAATGGAATTTGAATGAAAACAACAGAATTGGAATGTACAGAACAGAGTTTGAATGAAAACAACAGAATTAGAATGTACAGAACAGAGTTTGAATGAAAACAATGGAATTTGAATGAAAACAACAGAAGTGGAATGTACAGAACAGAGTTTGAATGAAAACAACGGAATTTGAATGAACAGAACAGAATTTGAATCAAAACAATGGAATTTGAATGAAAACAACAGAATTGGAATGTACAGAACAGAGTTTGAATGAAAACAACAGAATTAGAATGTACAGAACAGAGTTTGAATCAAAACAACGGAATTAAAATTTACAGAACAGAGTTTGAATGAAAACAATGGAATTTGAATGAAAACAACAGAAGTGGAATGTACAGAACAGAGTTTGAATGAAAACAACAGAATTAGAATGTACAGAACAGAGTTTGAATGAAAACAACGGAATTAGATTGTACAGAATAGAATTTGAATCAAAACAATGGAATTTGAATGAAAACAACAGAATTGGAATGTACAGAACAGAGTGTGAATGAAAACAACGGAATTAGAATGTACAGAACAGAATTTGAATCAAAACAGTGGAATTAGAATGAAAACAACAGAATTGGAATGTACAGAACAGAGTTTGGATGAAAACAACAGAATTAGAATGTACAGAACAGAGTTTGAATGAAAACAACGGAAATAGAATGTACAGAACAGAGTTTGAATGAAAACAACGGAATTAGATTGTACAGAATAGAATTTGAATCAAAACAATGGAATTTGAATGAAAACAACGGAATTTGAATGAAAACAATGGAATTAGAGTGTACAGAACAGTGTTTGAATGAAAACAATGGAATTTTAATGAAAACAACGGAATTGGAATGTACAGAACAGAATTTGAATGAAAACAACGGAATTAGAATGTAGAGAACAGAATTTGAATCAAAACAATGGAATTTGAATGAAAACAACATAATTGGAATGAACAGAACAGAGTTTGAATGAAAACAGTGGAATTTGAATGAAAACAACAGAAGTGGAATGTACAGAACAGAGTTTGAATGAAAACAACGGAATTTGAATGAAAACAATGGAATTTGAATGAAAACAACAGAATTGGAATGTACAGAACAGAGTTTGAATGAAAACAACAGAATTAGAATGTACAGAACAGAGTTTGAATGAAAACAACGGAAATAGAATGTACAGAACAGAGTTTGAATGAAAACAACGGAATTAGATTGTACAGAATAGAATTTGAATCAAAACAATGGAATTTGAATGAAAACAACAGAATTGGAATGTACAGAACAGAGTTTGAATGAAAACAACTGAAGTAGAATGTACAGAACAGAATTTGAATGAAAACAACGGAATTAGAATGTAGAGAACGGAATTTGAATCAAAACAATGGAATTTGAATGAAAACAACAGAAGTGGAATGTACAGACCAGAGTTTGAATGAAAACAACGGAATTTGAATGAACAGAACAGAATTTGCATCAAAACAATGGAATTTGAATCAAAACAGTGGAATTTGAATGAAAACAACAGAATTTGAATGTACAGAACAGAGTTTGAATGAAAACAACGGAATTTGAATGAAAACAATGGAATTTTAATGAAAACAACGGAATTGGAATGTACAGAACAGAATTTGAATGAAAACAACGGAATTAGAATGTAGAGAACAGAATTTGAATCAATACAATGGAATTTGAATGAAAACAACAGAATTGGAATGAACAGAACAGTTTGAATGAAAACAATGGAATTTGAATGAAAACAACAGAATTGGAATGTACAGAACAGAGTTTGAATGAAAACAACAGAATTAGAATGTACAGAACAGAGTTTGAATGAAAACAACGGAAATAGAATGTACAGAACAGAGTTTGAATGAAAACAACGGAATTAGATTGTACAGAATAGAATTTGAATCAAAACAATGGAATTTGAATGAAAACAACAGAATTGGAATGTACAGAACAGAGTTTGAATGAAAACAACTGAAGTAGAATGTACAGAACAGAATTTGAATGAAAACAACGGAATTAGAATGTAGAGAACGGAATTTGAATCAAAACAATGGAATTTGAATGAAAACAACAGAAGTGGAATGTACAGACCAGAGTTTGAATGAAAACAACGGAATTTGAATGAACAGAACAGAATTTGCATCAAAACAATGGAATTTGAATCAAAACAGTGGAATTTGAATGAAAACAACAGAATTTGAATGTACAGAACAGAGTTTGAATGAAAACAACGGAATTTGAATGAAAACAATGGAATTTGAATGAAAACAACAGAATTGGAATGTACAGAACAGAGTTTGAATGAACAGAACAGAATTTGCATCAAAACAATGGAATTTGAATCAAAACAGTGGAATTTGAATGAAAACAACAGAATTGGAATGTACAGAACAGAGTTTGAATCAAAACAACGGAATTAAAATGTACAGAACAGAGTTTGAATGAAAACAATGGAATTTGAATGAAAACAACAGAAGTGGAATGTACAGAACAGAGTTTGAATGAAAACAACAGAATTAGAATGTACAGAACAGAGTTTGAATGAAAACAACGGAAATAGAATGTACAGAACAGAGTTTGAATGAAAACAACGGAATTAGATTGTACAGAATAGAATTTGAATGAAAACAATGGAATTTGAATGAAAACAACAGAAGTGGAATGTACAGACCAGAGTTTGAATAAAAACAACTGAAACAGAATGTACAGAACAGAATTTGAATCAAAACAGTGGAATTTGAATGAAAACAACGGAATTTGAATGAAAACAACGGAATTAGAGTGTACAGAACAGAGTTTGAATGAAAACCACTCAAGTAGAATGTACAGAACAGAATTTGAATAAAAACAACTGAAACAGAATGTACAGAACAGAATTTGAATCAAAACAGTGGAATTTGAATGAAAACAACGGAATTAGAATGAAAAAAACGGAATTAGAATGTACAGAACAGAGTTTGAATGAAAACAATGGAATTAGAATGTAGAGAACAGAGTTTGAATGAAAACAACAGAATTACAATGTACAGAACCGAGTTTGAATGAAAACAACGGAATTAGAATGTACAGAACAGAGTTTGAATGAAAACAACGGAATTAGAATGTAGAGAACAGAATTTGAATCAAAACAATGGAATTTGAATGAAAACAACAGAATTGGAATGTACAGAACAGAGTTTGAATGAAAACAACGGAATTAGAATGAACAGAACAGAATTTGAATGAAAACAACGGAATTAGAAGGTACAGAACAGAGTTTGAATGAAAACAACTGAAGTAGAATGTACAGAACAGAATTTGAATGAAAACAACGGAATTAGAATGTACAGAACAGAGTTTGAATGAAAACAACGGAATTAGATTGTACAGAATAGAATTTGAATGAAAACAATGGAATTTGAATGAAAACAACAGAATTGGAATGTACAGAACAGAGTTTGAATGAAAACAACTGAAGTAGAATGTACAGAACAGAATTTGAATGAAAACAACGGAATTAGAA
This sequence comes from Aulonocara sp. 'chitande type north' Nkhata Bay, assembly GCF_057382095.1. NCBI lineage: Eukaryota > Metazoa > Chordata > Actinopteri > Cichliformes > Cichlidae > Aulonocara > Aulonocara sp. 'chitande type north' Nkhata Bay. The sequence goes on from NC_141360.1 coordinate 9,693,639, forward strand.
TGTAGAGAACGGAATTTGAATGAAAACAATGGAATTTGAATGAAAACAACAGAAGTGGAATGTACAGACCAGAGTTTGAATGAAAACAACGGAATTTGAATGAACAGAACAGAATTTGCATCAAAACAATGGAATTTGAATCAAAACAGTGGAATTTGAATGAAAACAATAGAATTGGAATGTACAGAACAGAGTTTGAATGAAAACAACGGAATTTGAATGAAAACAATGGAATTTGAATGAAAACAACAGAATTGGAATGTACAGAACAGAGTTTGAATGAACAGAACAGAATTTGCATCAAAACAATGGAATTTGAATCAAAACAGTGGAATTTGAATGAAAACAACAGAATTGGAATGTACAGAACAGAGTTTGAATCAAAACAACGGAATTAAAATGTACAGAACAGAGTTTGAATGAAAACAATGGAATTTGAATGAAAACAACAGAAGTGGAATGTACAGAACAGAGTTTGAATGAAAACAACAGAATTAGAATGTACAGAACAGAGTTTGAATGAAAACAACGGAAATAGAATGTACAGAACAGAGTTTGAATGAAAACAACGGAATTAGATTGTACAGAATAGAATTTGAATCAAAACAATGGAATTTGAATGAAAACAACAGAATTGGAATGTACAGAACAGAGTTTGAATGAAAACAACTGAAGTAGAATGTACAGAACAGAATTTGAATGAAAACAACGGAATTAGAATGTAGAGAACGGAATTTGAATCAAAACAATGGAATTTGAATGAAAACAACAGAAGTGGAATGTACAGACCAGAGTTTGAATGAAAACAACGGAATTTGAATGAACAGAACAGAATTTGCATCAAAACAATGGAATTTGAATCAAAACAGTGGAATTTGAATGAAAACAACAGAATTTGAATGTACAGAACAGAGTTTGAATGAAAACAACGGAATTTGAATGAAAACAATGGAATTTGAATGAAAACAACAGAATTGGAATGTACAGAACAGAGTTTGAATGAACAGAACAGAATTTGCATCAAAACAATGGAATTTGAATCAAAACAGTGGAATTTGAATGAAAACAACAGAATTGGAATGTACAGAACAGAGTTTGAATCAAAACAACGGAATTAAAATGTACAGAACAGAGTTTGAATGAAAACAATGGAATTTGAATGAAAACAACAGAAGTGGAATGTACAGAACAGAGTTTGAATGAAAACAACAGAATTAGAATGTACAGAACAGAGTTTGAATGAAAACAACGGAAATAGAATGTACAGAACAGAGTTTGAATGAAAACAACGGAATTAGATTGTAAAGAATAGAATTTGAATGAAAACAATGGAATTTGAATGAAAACAACAGAATTGGAATGTACAGAACAGAGTTTGAATGAAAACAACTGAAGTAGAATGTACAGAACAGAATTTGAATGAAAACAACGGAATTAGAATGTAGAGAACGGAATTTGAATCAAAACAATGGAATTTGAATGAAAACAACAGAAGTGGAATGTACAGACCAGAGTTTGAATAAAAACAACTGAAACAGAATGTACAGAACAGAATTTGAATCAAAACAGTGGAATTTGAATGAAAACAACGGAATTTGAATGAAAACAACGGAATTAGAGTGTACAGAACAGAGTTTGAATGAAAACCACTCAAGTAGAATGTACAGAACAGAATTTGAATAAAAACAACTGAAACAGAATGTACAGAACAGAATTTGAATCAAAACAGTGGAATTTGAATGAAAACAACGGAATTAGAATGAAAAAAACGGAATTAGAATGTACAGAACAGAGTTTGAATGAAAACAATGGAATTAGAATGTAGAGAACAGAGTTTGAATGAAAACAACAGAATTACAATGTACAGAACCGAGTTTGAATGAAAACAACGGAATTAGAATGTACAGAACAGAGTTTGAATGAAAACAACGGAATTAGAATGTAGAGAACAGAATTTGAATCAAAACAATGGAATTTGAATGAAAACAACAGAATTGGAATGTACAGAACAGAGTTTGAATGAAAACAACTGAAGTAGAATGTACAGAACAGAATTTGAATGAAAACAACGGAATTAGAATGTACAGAACAGAGTTTGAATGAAAACAACGGAATTAGATTGTACAGAATAGAATTTGAATGAAAACAATGGAATTTGAATGAAAACAACAGAATTGGAATGTACAGAACAGAGTTTGAATGAAAACAACTGAAGTAGAATGTACAGAACAGAATTTGAATGAAAACAACGGAATTAGAATGTAGAGAACGGAATTTGAATGAAAACAATGGAATTTGAATGAAAACAACAGAAGTGGAATGTACAGACCAGAGTTTGAATGAAAACAACGGAATTTGAATGAACAGAACAGAATTTGCATCAAAACAATGGAATTTGAATCAAAACAGTGGAATTTGAATGAAAACAACGGAATTTGAATGAAAACAATGGAATTTGAATGAAAACAACAGAATTGGAATGTACAGAACAGAGTTTGAATGAAAACAACAGAATTAGAATGTACAGAACAGAGTTTGAATGAAAACAACGGAAATAGAATGTACAGAACAGAGTTTGAATGAAAACAACGGAATTAGATTGTACAGAATAGAATTTGAATCAAAACAATGGAATTTGAATGAAAACAACGGAATTTGAATGAAAACAACGGAATTAGAGTGTACAGAACAGAGTTTGAATGAAAACCACTCAAGTAGAATGTACAGAACAGAATTTGAATAAAAACAACTGAAACAGAATGTACAGAACAGAATTTGAATCAAAACAGTGGAATTTGAATGAAAACAACGGAATTAGAATGAAAAAAACGGAATTAGAATGTACAGAACAGAGTTTGAATGAAAACAATGGAATTAGAATGTAGAGAACAGAGTTTGAATGAAAACAACAGAATTACAATGTACAGAACCGAGTTTGAATGAAAACAACGGAATTAGAATGTACAGAACAGAGTTTGAATGAAAACAACGGAATTAGATTGTACAGAATAGAATTTGAATGAAAACAATGGAATTTGAATGAAAACAACAGAATTGGAATGTACAGAACAGAGTTTGAATGAAAACAACTGAAGTAGAATGTACAGAACAGAATTTGAATGAAAACAACGGAATTAGAATGTAGAGAACGGAATTTGAATGAAAACAATGGAATTTGAATGAAAACAACAGAAGTGGAATGTACAGACCAGAGTTTGAATGAAAACAACGGAATTTGAATGAACAGAACAGAATTTGCATCAAAACAATGGAATTTGAATCAAAACAGTGGAATTTGAATGAAAACAATAGAATTGGAATGTACAGAACAGAGTTTGAATGAAGACAACGGAATTTGAATGAAAACAATGGAATTTGAATGAAAACAACAGAATTGGAATGTACAGAACAGAGTTTGAATGAACAGAACAGAATTTGCATCAAAACAATGGAATTTGAATCAAAACAGTGGAATTTGAATGAAAACAACAGAATTGGAATGTACAGAACAGAGTTTGAATCAAAACAACGGAATTAAAATGTACAGAACAGAGTTTGAATGAAAACAATGGAATTTGAATGAAAACAACAGAAGTGGAATGTACAGAACAGAGTTTGAATGAAAACAACAGAATTAGAATGTACAGAACAGAGTTTGAATGAAAACAACGGAAATAGAATGTACACAACAGAGTTTGAATGAAAACAACGGAATTAGATTGTACAGAATAGAATTTGAATCAAAACAATGGAATTTGAATGAAAACAACAGAATTGGAATGTACAGAACAGAGTGTGAATGAAAACAACGGAATTAGAATGTACAGAACAGAATTTGAATCAAAACAGTGGAATGCGAATGAAAACAACGGAATTTGAATGAAAACAACGGAATTAGAATGTACAGAACGGAATTTGAATCAAAACAATGAAATTTTAATGAAAACAACGGAATTGGAATGTACAGAACAGAGTTTGAATCAAAACAACGGAATTAGAATGTACTGAACAGAGTTTGAATGAAAACAATGGAATTTGAATGAAAACAACAGAAGTGGAATGTACAGAACAGAGTTTGAATGAAAACAACAGAATTAGAATGTACAGAACAGAGTTTGAATGAAAACAACTGAAGTAGAATGTACAGAACAGAATTTGAATGAAAACAACGGAATTAGAATGTACAGAACAGAGTTTGAATGAAAACAACGGAATTAGATTGTACAGAATAGAATTTGAATGAAAACAATGGAATTTGAATGAAAACAACAGAATTGGAATGTACAGAACAGAGTTTGAATGAAAACAACTGAAGTAGAATGTACAGAACAGAATTTGAATGAAAACAACGGAATTAGAATGTAGAGAACGGAATTTGAATCAAAACAATGGAATTTGAATGAAAACAACAGAAGTGGAATGTACAGACCAGAGTTTTTTTTTTTTTTTTTTTTTTTTTTTTTTTTTTTTTTTTAAATGACATCAGAAACAGCAGTATGCGACATTACGTGATGGCAGAGCTTCAGTTCATCCTTTGTCATTTTTTTTTTTTTTTTTTTTTTTTTTTTTTTTTTAATAAATAGGACAGGGGGAATGAATGAGAGAGAGAGGGGGAGAGAAAGAAAGAAAACCCAAGGGGAGAAGAGACGGTGAGAAGGGGGGGGAAGAGAGACAAAAAAAAAAAACAAAACTCCTGGGTCACCTGTATGGAGAAAAAACAAACAAACAAACAAACAAACAAACAGAGGAGACAGCAAACAACAAAGAGCAACATAATAATAGAGAAAACAAAGCACCATCACAATAAACTAGCTAGTCATAGATATCAGTATTTACTAAGTAATAAACGATATTGTGCAGCACGCAAGATAGACAGCGCACAGTGTGCTTTGAGGCAGCAGCCAAGAAAGCTTTAGTCCGCGTCTGTGAATACCCATGTGTGCATACCTGTGTGGATCAGCATGCTTGCATTCCAAAGGTTTCTCCATGTAATGATCTGCTAGGGAGTGTGGGGGGGCCACAGCCCCATCCTCCAGGGTGTGAAGCGGGTATGGAGGAGATCAAAACTCCAGACATCCAGAGGCCCCCAGAACACAAGAGACCATGGAAGACCAACAGAGGGGCAGCCGCGCCACTGTTCCAGTAAGAGCTGAGGAGAGTCCCAGATGAGGGCTCACTCAGCAGCCGCGGAGCAGAAGCCAGGGGGGGTTGCAGTGACGCGCCCGTGAGCTCCGCCGGCCCCCAGCTGCGCCTGAGTGACCGAGCCCTAGGCCGAGAGGCCGGGGGCACCCCACCTCCAAAGGGGCCCGAGCGAGCCCCAGGCCCCAGGCCCCGACAAGCGGCCGCCAAGGAGTGAGCCGGTGTGTACCCGGACGCCCACCCCCAGACACAAAGAACCACCAACACACCGACACCTGAGGGAGTCCGCCACCGGCAGGGGAAGTGGTGGTGGGTGGAGATAGGCCTCCAAACCTTGGAGGGCCTGAGGTGTCCCCAGAGAGGTGGCGTCTGATACCCAACCTGACATATAGACACAGACATACAGGCACACACAGACACAAACATCCATTCCCACCCTCATGCTCTCATATGCACTCACTCCACACTCAACCAACGTGGAGACAGACATAAAGAGACGCTGTACACACAATCACACTCCCCAAGCGTACTCTACAAACCGGGTCTAGGTACCCTTGCCCCTGGAGGGGGGAATTGCACCCAGACCCAGGTGGTGTTACCCTTTTCCCTGCGGTGGGGAGAGGCAGACCACCCCGACTCCGCAGCAGCAGGGAGGCCCCACACCCCAGACCGCAGTCGGACGGCCAACTCCTCCTACTAGCCCCCCCGCTCCAGCAGGCCGCAGAGAATGGGGGTGGGAGAAGACTCCAAACCTCCCTCCACCCGCTCATTGTAGTGTTGATGCATATGTGTTCTAAGGTGCAATTAAAACCCAGGAGGGCATGGAGCTACCTGCCAAGGAGCAGCAGGTAAGCGCATGGTCCCTCCTGCTAGCCCTCAATGACTAAGTGTATTTAAAATTGAGAGGTGGGCAACGACGTCAGGGGTGAGGTATACACCCTGATGGTGATTTGGACTCCGTGATTGTGCCCACCCCCAAGATCCTATATGTATGTGTAATGAGAGTGTGAATAATGTGAATGTCTAAGTTGTGGGATAAAATTGAGGCAGAGGCAGCCAGAAGGGGACAGGGGGGGGGGGTAGCCTCCTCTGCACCCTGGTGACATACCCCCACTCCAAGGCCCTGCATGTGTGGGTGGTTGTGGAGGAGCGGGAAGAGGGAGGCAGCTGGAGATGGGGAGGGAAGGAAGGGAGGGGCAGGTAACCCCTCCCTGGGGCCAGCTCCCCCGCTGACCCCAGTAGGCACTCCCACCCTCCGCGACCCGCCAGGGAAGGGGGGCCCAGGCCCATCAGACCGGGGCCCAGTGCAGTAGCGCCCCCCGGCTCCACAGAGCCCTGGACAGTCCACCCAACCCCACCACAGAGAAAACTGCACCCACCCCACCAACCACACATCTTCCAGACTACATAAGACGGTAAACGCCCAGGCTGAGATCTTCCTCCACCTCTCCTGTATCTCCCCCTCCTGCAGAGAGTTCCTGAGAGAAGAAAGCTCCTGCCAGATGTGACCATCCCCCCCACCAGTTGAAGAGCCCCCCAGGCGGCTCGATGCACCGGCGGCACCCTGCTCCAGGGCCGGGCCCCCATGCACCCACCCGCCCACAACCCCGGCAACACACCAACCAGGACCCGAGCCCCCGAGGCCCGGCCCGGGCCCCCGCCCAGAGACGGAGCACCCCCAGAACCTCACGCCCATCCCGGACCCACCCAGGGGCAGCCAGGTTGCCAGGTCAGTAACCCACGTCCGTCAGCACAGACCCTCCCCTAGCCCCGCTGCACGCAGCCGCGAGGAAACAGTCACCTGAGAGCCAACAGAGCCCTCAACCGGACGTGACCGCTACCCCGGGTTGAGCCCCCCAAGGAAGATGCCTCCGGGGAACCCCCCGACGCCCTAAGCCTGTCCCTACCCCCTCACCAATCACAACAGTGAAGGCGGGACCAAACTATGACCCCCCACCCCCACTAGGTGATGGAGCTGATAAAAGGGGCCCAGAGCAATTGATCTGATGTGGTGGCAGAGGCTGTGTCAAGACTAATGTAATCTAATAGATAATTTCTATATTGGTTAGAATTAAGATTATTTTTATTTTTCCAGTTCATGAGGACTGTTTTCTTGGCTATGCATAGGGCAGTGAAGATCATATGGGCTATATTCTTTTCTGAAGTGACATTATCTAAGCTGCCCAACAAACACACTAAGGGGGAAGTTGGAATGTTACATTTCAGACATTTTGATAAGTCTTCACATATCTCGCGCCAAAACTTTTGCACTGGTGGACAGAACCAAAGAGCGTGGATGTAATTGTCTGGTGTATTGCCTTGACAGTGTGAGCAGTTGTTGGAAGATGTAAAGCCCATCTTAAACATCCGATGACCTGTATAGTGCACTCTATGAAGTATTTTGTATTGTATTAATTGCAGACTGGGATTTTTAATTAATTTAAAAGTTTTTAAGCAAATCTGAGACCAGAAGTTTTGGTCTAGGTTGACTGATAAATCTGCTTCCCACTTTGCAGTAGGAAGGGATATTGATTCATCTAATTTAGAAAGTGTTCTGTATATTTTAGATAATAATTTGGGGGATTTAAGAGTAAGAAAATGTGCCGCACTTAGTGGTGTTTGTAATTCAACTTGACTGAGGTTAAATTTCTTTTTTACTATGGATTTAATTTGTTGATATTCTAAAAACCTTGTCTTGTTGATCCCATATTGTTCAACTAGTCTGTCAAATGGAATAAATTCTGTTCCCTCTAATATATGTTCTAAGTATTTAATTCCTTTACAACTCCATTCTGGGAAATTAATCATATTATTGTTTTGTAATATGTCAGGGTTATTCCAGATAGGTGTACGTTTGCATGGGATTAATGAAGACTCCGTTATTTTTAGAAACTCCCACCATGCTGTTAGAGAAAAGCTGATGTTGATACTTTTAAAGCATTCATGTCTTTTGATGTTTGAGCTAATAAATGGTAGGTCTGAAATCTCTAGATCCTTGCATAGTGCCTGTTCAACATCTAGCCAGGGCTCAACTAAGAAGGTATGTTTTAACCATTCTGAGATGAACTGAAGCCTGTTGGCTAAGAAGTATTGGTGAAAATTAGGCAGATCTAATCCTCCTCTATCCTTGGTTCTTTGTAGCGTTTTTAAGCTAATACGCGGGGGTTTATCTTTCCAAAGGAATTTGGAAATATATGAATCCAGAGATCTGAACCAATCTTGTGATGGTTTGTTAGGGATCATCAAAAATAAGTAATTTATTTTTGGCAAGATCATCATTTTTATAGTGGCGACCCTTCCCATGAGTGATATGGGTAAAGATTTCCATCTAGTCAGATCGCCTTCTACTTTCTTTAGAAGTGGGATGTGGTTTAGTTTAGTTAAGTCTGAAAGCTTAGGAGAGACATTAATACCTAAATATTTAATATTTCCGGATTGCAGTGGGGCAGAGGAAGAATTATGGAAGGAGCAGTTAATGGGGAGAACTGTAGATTTTGGCCAGTTAATTGAATAATCTGAAACTCTTGAAAACCAGTTTATTAAAGTAATTACCTCAGAGAGGTTGGTTTGTGTGTTTTGCAGAAAAAGCAACACATCATCCGCATAGAGACTGATTTTATGTTCTATGTTCTTACATTTTATGCCCTTAATTGTTGTAGCCTGTCTAAATGCTGCTGCTAGAGGTTCGATAAAAATTGCAAAAAGTGAGGGGGAGAGTGGGCATCCCTGTCTGGTGCCCCTCAGGAGATAGAAGCTGGAGGATGTCTGGTCATTTGTTCTGATACGAGCCGTTGGGGAATTGTATAATATTCTTATCCAGTTTATGAAAGAGTTTCCAAAACCAAATTTGTGTAAAGTTGCGAATAAAAATTTCCAATTAACTCTGTCAAATGCTTTTTCTGCATCTAGAGATAATATTATGGCTTCGATGTTTTTATCGTATGAGTAGTCTATTAAATTAAGTAATCTACGAGTGTTTGTTGAGGAGTGCCGACCTTTTATGAAACCAGTTTGGTCAGGATGAATTAAGAGGGGGGTCATTTTCTCTAATCTCTTTGAGAGAGCTTTGCAGATTATTTTAAGGTCTACATTTAAAAGAGAAATTGGACGATAGCTTGAGGGAAATAAAGGGTCTTTGCCTGGTTTTAGCAGGAGACTAATGTTGGCAGAATTCATATTTGGTGGTAGTCTGCCATTTTCCTCGATTTCCTGCAACATGCTGTGGAATACTGGTGCCAAAATTATCCAGAATTCTTTGTAGAATTCTGCAGGGAAGCCGTCTGGACCTGGAGCCTTATTATTGGGCATACTTATCAGGGCTTCCTGGAGTTCACTTGGCGTCAGTGGCGAATCCAATTCCATTGCTTGACTGTCTAGTAATTTTGGAAGAGTTACGTTGTCAAGAAACAGATCAATTTCATTTTTAGATGGGTTTATTTGTGGTGAGTATAAAGTTTCATAGAAATCCCTAAAAATGTTGTTTATTCTTCCAGGATCATATATTGTGTTCCCCGATAAATCTTTAGCAGCACATATAGTTGTTTTTTCTTTATTTATTTTTAGCTGGTTAGCTAGAAATCGACCTGATTTGTTACTGTGTTCAAAATTCTGCAAGCGAAGTCTTTGTATAAGGAATTGTGTTTTTTTATTAATAATTTCATTTAATTCTAGTTTTGTTTTGCATATTTTGTTCAATGTTTCCTGATCTTGGTCGCACGCGTAGGCTTCTTCTAGTGATTTGATGTTTTTTTCTAATTCCTGAATATTTTTGTTTTCTTCTTTCTTTTTGTGTGATGAGAAAGAAATTATTTTACCTCTCATCACAGCTTTCCCTGCTTCCCATAGAACAGAAGCAGATATTCCGGGAGTGTCATTAAAGTCTAAATATGAAGTCCATTCCTTTTTAAAGTATTTAATAAAGTCTTCATCTTTAAGTAGTGATATATTAAATCTCCAGTTTTTACTTGGCGTAGTATTATTCTTGTGCATTAGTGTTAAAGATACAGGAGCATGATCGCTGACAGCTATAGGATGAATCTCAGTGTCTGAAATGTCACACAGCAGTGAGCTGCTGACCAAAAAATAATCCAGACGAGAGTAAGAGTGATGAACATGCGAGAAAAAAGTATATTCCTTACTGGTGGGGTGAAGAGAGCGCCATGCATCGCAAAGACCAAAGTCGTTCATATACTGTTTGATTATATTTGTGGACTGCCAATTACGCTGAGTTCCTGTTGTGTTGAGCCTATCCATTTCTTCATTTAGTCCAAGGTTGAGGTCACCGCCAAGAATGAGTGTGCAATCAAGGTGTTCAGAGAGTGCACTAAAAAAACCGTGGAAGAATGAGGGTTCATCAACATTTGGACCATATATACTAACAATACATAGTTTTTTGTTCAATATTGATAGTTTAATAATTAGAAATCTACCCTCTGGATCTATAACTGTATCGAGTACTGTAAAATTAACATTTTTATGTATTAAAATTGCTACTCCCCGTTGTCTAGAATTATAACCGGCTGCAAACGCGTTAGGAAACTCAGGTGTTTTAAGTTCGTTTAAACCTGTGACAGGTTTGTGAGTTTCTTGTAATAAAACAACATCTGCCTGTAGTTTTTTAAGCTGGTTAAATATTTTTAACCTCTTTCCTCTGGTGCCAGCTCCATTTACATTCCATGTGACAAACCTCAGCATGCCCTTAATTGTGCGTGTATGTTTAATGATGTATGCTGGGTGTTTCGTTTAGACAGGTGGAGAGAATATGGAAACATCCCTTGTTTGTAAATAGAAAGAGAAAAAGAAGTGTGGTGAGAGACTCCATAAGTCTGACTATGTGTGTGAATATTCACTAATATGAACAAGCGTGGCTTGCTTATGTGTCCTGCAAGTCTGTGCGTGCTGTGAGGCTGTTGTGAATGTGCTGCCGTTGAGCTGATGTGTTTGCGTGATCGTGTTGTGAAAATATGGAGAAATAGAGGGTGTTGTTTGTAGGTGAGTGGGGAAGTAGGTGATCACAGCAGTGAAAGACAAGAGAAAGAAAGAAACCACATGAACTGTGAGCGACAACAAAAAAAAGGAAACGAAACGGAAACATTCCAATTAAAGCAATGACGGAGGGTGACGGTATTATATCTGCTATGACATCCTACTGATATTACTAGGTTAAACACATTTTAAAGGAGAAAGTGTGAATGAATAAGAAAAGAGTGTAGCGGGTTCTTATCTGGAGTGCAGTCAGTATAACCACGGTGTGGTGCCGGGGTCGCGGTACAGCTGTCCGTCCACGTAGAGCCGGTCCACAGCGATGACAGCACGGGAGCCTTTCTGGATAAAGCTACGTCGAACTGGGAACAGGACCTTGCGTCGTTCCAGGATCTCTTTGGGGAACTGGTCGTTCACGCTGAAGTCCGTTCCTTTCAGCTCTCTGCCGCGACTCTTCACCTGTTCCTTTTGTTTGAATTGGCTGAATTTGGCCACAATAGGCCGTGGTCTCCCGGTCCGCGACCTCACGCCCCCCAAGCGATGTACTCTATCGAAGTCGATGTTCTTTACGGTGTCCTCCGGCAGCTTCAGGTGGATTTTAATGAAGCTTTTCACCGTTGCCTCTGCGTCCTCTCCGGCAGTTTCTGGAATACCAGAAAACACAAGATTATCTCTCATGCTACGGGCTTGTAAATCGATAACGGACTCTTTTATTTTTTTATTTTCAATGTTTAGCTGGGTCACGTTATCGGTGAGAGATTTAACCGACTCCCGTAGCGTGGCATTTTCAGCGGCAAGCGTTTCCACCTGCCGCTGGCTGAATTCCAGGGATTCTCTCAGAGATTTAAATTCCCGGTGTAAGATCTCCACCAGGGACAGCCTCGCATCGAAACTGGACAATCGCTTGTCGATGGACTCCAGGATTTCTGCGATGTCTTTGCCGGCAGGCGATGTTGTACCGGGGGAGTCTGCCTGGCGACTTCTCTTCGATGACGGCGTCTCGATTTTGGCCGGGGAAGATGCACTCTGGGCCTTATGCATTACTAAATCTTGAAAACAGCGGTCGATGTAATCTTGGAGAGCGTCTAAACTCTCCCCGTTGTCCTCCAGGGTGTTAGAGATGATAAAACAGATGTTGTTAGTTATATGACAATTGATTAGTATATTTGGAAAATATTTGGAAATACTGAAGCTTGGAAAACCTTTGTTAAACTCTATGCTACCATTTGCTTTTTCTCCGCCAAAATCTCCGGCGTCTGACGTCACCTACAACATCACTTCCGTCACTTACCTCTCCTTCCGTCACTTACAGACCAGAGTTTGAATAAAAACAACTGAAACAGAATGTACAGAACAGAATTTGAATCAAAACAGTGGAATTTGAATGAAAACAACGGAATTTGAATGAAAACAACGGAATTAGAGTGTACAGAACAGAGTTTGAATGAAAACCACTCAAGTAGAATGTACAGAACAGAATTTGAATAAAAACAACTGAAACAGAATGTACAGAACAGAATTTGAATCAAAACAGTGGAATTTGAATGAAAACAACGGAATTAGAATGAAAAAAACGGAATTAGAATGTACAGAACAGAGTTTGAATGAAAACAATGGAATTAGAATGTAGAGAACAGAGTTTGAATGAAAACAACAGAATTACAATGTACAGAACCGAGTTTGAATGAAAACAACGGAATTAGAATGTACAGAACAGAGTTTGAATGAAAACAACGGAATTAGAATGTAGAGAACAGAATTTGAATCAAAACAATGGAATTTGAATGAAAACAACAGAATTGGAATGTACAGAACAGAGTTTGAATGAAAACAACGGAATTAGAATGAACAGAACAGAATTTGAATGAAAACAACGGAATTAGAAGGTACAGAACAGAGTTTGAATGAAAACAACTGAAGTAGAATGTACAGAACAGAATTTGAATGAAAACAACGGAATTAGAATGTACAGAACAGAGTTTGAATGAAAACAACGGAATTAGATTGTACAGAATAGAATTTGAATGAAAACAATGGAATTTGAATGAAAACAACAGAATTGGAATGTACAGAACAGAGTTTGAATGAAAACAACTGAAGTAGAATGTACAGAACAGAATTTGAATGAAAACAACGGAATTAGAATGTAGAGAACGGAATTTGAATGAAAACAATGGAATTTGAATGAAAACAACAGAAGTGGAATGTACAGACCAGAGTTTGAATGAAAACAACGGAATTTGAATGAACAGAACAGAATTTGCATCAAAACAATGGAATTTGAATCAAAACAGTGGAATTTGAATGAAAACAATAGAATTGGAATGTACAGAACAGAGTTTGAATGAAAACAACGGAATTTGAATGAAAACAATGGAATTTGAATGAAAACAACAGAATTGGAATGTACAGAACAGAGTTTGAATGAACAGAACAGAATTTGCATCAAAACAATGGAATTTGAATCAAAACAGTGGAATTTGAATGAAAACAACAGAATTGGAATGTACAGAACAGAGTTTGAATCAAAACAATGGAATTAAAATGTACAGAACAGAGTTTGAATGAAAACAATGGAATTTGAATGAAAACAACAGAAGTGGAATGTACAGAACAGAGTTTGAATGAAAACAACAGAATTAGAATGTACAGAACAGAGTTTGAATGAAAACAACGGAAATAGAATGTACACAACAGAGTTTGAATGAAAACAACGGAATTAGATTGTACAGAATAGAATTTGAATCAAAACAATGGAATTTGAATGAAAACAACAGAATTGGAATGTACAGAACAGAGTGTGAATGAAAACAACGGAATTAGAATGTACAGAACAGAATTTGAATCAAAACAGTGGAATGCGAATGAAAACAACGGAATTTGAATGAAAACAACGGAATTAGAATGTACAGAACGGAATTTGAATCAAAACAATGACATTTTAATGAAAACAACGGAATTGGAATGTACAGAACAGAGTTTGAATCAAAACAACGGAATTAGAATGTACTGAACAGAGTTTGAATGAAAACAATGGAATTTGAATGAAAACAACAGAAGTGGAATGTACAGAACAGAGTTTGAATGAAAACAACAGAATTAGAATGTACAGAACAGAGTTTGAATGAAAACAACTGAAGTAGAATGTACAGAACAGAATTTGAATGAAAACAACGGAATTAGAATGTACAGAACAGAGTTTGAATGAAAACAACGAAATTAGAATGTAGAGAACAGAATTTGAATCAAAACAATGGAATTTGAATGAAAACAACAGAATTGGAATGTACAGAACAGAGTTTGAATGAAAACAACGGAATTAGAATGAACAGAACAGAATTTGAATGAAAACAACGGAATTAGAAGGTACAGAACAGAGTTTGAATGAAAACAACTGAAGTAGAATGTACAGAACAGAATTTGAATGAAAACAACGGAATTAGAATGTACAGAACAGAGTTTGAATGAAAACAACGGAATTAGATTGTACAGAATAGAATTTGAATGAAAACAATGGAATTTGAATGAAAACAACAGAATTGGAATGTACAGAACAGAGTTTGAATGAAAACAACTGAAGTAGAATGTACAGAACAGAATTTGAATGAAAACAACGGAATTAGAATGTAGAGAACGGAATTTGAATGAAAACAATGGAATTTGAATGAAAACAACGGAATTTGAATGAACAGAACAGAATTTGCATCAAAACAATGGAATTTGAATCAAAACAGTGGAATTTGAATGAAAACAATAGAATTGGAATGTACAGAACAGAGTTTGAATGAAAACAACGGAATTTGAATGAAAACAATGGAATTTGAATGAAAACAACAGAATTGGAATGTACAGAACAGAGTTTGAATGAACAGAACAGAATTTGCATCAAAACAATGGAATTTGAATCAAAACAGTGGAATTTGAATGAAAACAACAGAATTGGAATGTACAGAACAGAGTGTGAATGAAAACAACGGAATTAGAATGTACAGAACAGAATTTGAATCAAAACAGTGGAATGCGAATGAAAACAACGGAATTTGAATGAAAACAACGGAATTAGAATGTACAGAACGGAATTTGAATCAAAACAATGAAATTTTAATGAAAACAACGGAATTGGAATGTACAGAACAGAGTTTGAATCAAAACAACGGAATTAGAATGTACAGAACAGAGTTTGAATGAAAACAATGGAATTTGAATGAAAACAACAGAAGTGGAATGTACAGAACAGAGTTTGAATGAAAACAATGAAATTTGAATGAAAACAACAGAAGTGGAATGTACAGAACAGAGTTTGAATCAAAACAACGGAATTAGAATGTACAGAACAGAGTTTGAATGAAAACAAGGGAATTTGAATGAAAACAACAGAAGTGGAATGTACAGAACAGAGTTTGAATGAAAACAACGGAATTTGAATGAACAGAGCAGAATTTGAATCAAAACAATGGAATTTGAATGAAAACAACAGAATTGGAATGTACAGAACAGAGTTTGAATGAAAACAACAGAATTAGAATGTACAGAACAGAGTTTGAATGAAAACAATGGAATTTGAATGAAAACAACAGAAGTGGAATGTACAGAACAGAGTTTGAATGAAAACAACGGAATTTGAATGAACAGAACAGAATTTGAATCAAAACAATGGAATTTGAATGAAAACAACAGAATTGGAATGTACAGAACAGAGTTTGAATGAAAACAACAGAATTAGAATGTACAGAACAGAGTTTGAATCAAAACAACGGAATTAAAATTTACAGAACAGAGTTTGAATGAAAACAATGGAATTTGAATGAAAACAACAGAAGTGGAATGTACAGAACAGAGTTTGAATGAAAACAACAGAATTAGAATGTACAGAACAGAGTTTGAATGAAAACAACGGAAATAGAATGTACACAACAGAGTTTGAATGAAAACAACGGAATTAGATTGTACAGAATAGAATTTGAATCAAAACAGTGGAATTTGAATGAAAACAACAGAATTTGAATGTACAGAACAGAGTTTGAATGAAAACAACGGAATTTGAATGAAAACAATGGAATTTGAATGAAAACAACAGAATTTGCATCAAAACAATGGAATTTGAATCAAAACAGTGGAATTTGAATGAAAACAACAGAATTGGAATGTACAGAACAGAGTTTGAATCAAAACAACGGAATTAAAATGTACAGAACAGAGTTTGAATGAAAACAATGGAATTTGAATGAAAACAACAGAAGTGGAATGTACAGAACAGAGTTTGAATGAAAACAACAGAATTAGAATGTACAGAACAGAGTTTGAATGAAAACAACGGAAATAGAATGTACACAACAGAGTTTGAATGAAAACAACGGAATTAGATTGTACAGAATAGAATTTGAATGAAAACAATGGAATTTGAATGAAAACAACAGAATTGGAATGTACAGAACAGAGTGTGAATGAAAACAACGGAATTAGAATGTACAGAACAGAATTTGAATCAAAACAGTGGAATGCGAATGAAAACAACGGAATTTGAATGAAAACAACGGAATTAGAATGTACAGAACGGAATTTGAATCAAAACAATGAAATTTTAATGAAAACAACGGAATTGGAATGTACAGAACAGAGTTTGAATCAAAACAACGGAATTAGAATGTGCAGAACAGAGTTTGAATGAAAACAATGGAATTTGAATGAAAACAACAGAAGTGGAATGTACAGAACAGAGTTTGAATGAAAACAACAGAATTGGAATGTACAGAACAGAGTTTGAATCAAAACAACGGAATTAGAATGTACAGAACAGAGTTTGAATGAAAACAAGGGAATTTGAATGAAAACAACAGAAGTGGAATGTACAGAACAGAGTTTGAATGAAAACAACGGAATTTGAATGAACAGAGCAGAATTTGAATCAAAACAATGGAATTTGAATGAAAACAACAGAATTGGAATGTACAGAACAGAGTTTGAATGAAAACAACAGAATTAGAATGTACAGAACAGAGTTTGAATGAAAACAATGGAATTTGAATGAAAACAACAGAAGTGGAATGTACAGAACAGAGTTTGAATGAAAACAACAGAATTGGAATGTACAGAACAGAGTTTGAATCAAAACAACGGAATTAGAATGTACAGAACAGAATTTGAATGAAAACAACGGAATTTGAATGAAAACAACAGAAGTGGAATGTACAGAACAGAGTTTGAATGAAAACAACGGAATTTGAATGAACAGAGCAGAATTTGAATCAAAACAATGGAATTTGAATGAAAACAACAGAATTGGAATGTACAGAACAGAGTTTGAATGAAAACAACAGAATTAGAATGTACAGAACAGAGTTTGAATGAAAACAATGGAATTTGAATGAAAACAACAGAAGTGGAATGTACAGAACAGAGTTTGAATGAAAACAACGGAATTTGAATGAACAGAACAGAATTTGAATGAAAACAATGGAATTTGAATGAAAACAACAGAATTGGAATGTACAGAACAGAGTTTGAATGAAAACAACAGAATTAGAATGTACAGAACAGAGTTTGAATCAAAACAACGGAATTAAAATTTACAGAACAGAGTTTGAATGAAAACAATGGAATTTGAATGAAAACAACAGAAGTGGAATGTACAGAACAGAGTTTGAATGAAAACAACAGAATTAGAATGTACAGAACAGAGTTTGAATGAAAACAACGGAAATAGAATGTACAGAACAGAGTTTGAATGAAAACAACGGAATTAGATTGTACAGAATAGAATTTGAATCAAAACAATGGAATTTGAATGAAAACAACAGAATTGGAATGTACAGAACAGAGTGTGAATGAAAACAACGGAATTAGAATGTACAGAACAGAATTTGAATCAAAACAGTGGAATTAGAATGAAAACAACAGAATTGGAATGTACAGAACAGAGTTTGAATGAAAACAACAGAATTAGAATGTACAGAACAGAGTTTGAATGAAAACAACGGAAATAGAATGTACAGAACAGAGTTTGAATGAAAACAACGGAATTAGATTGTACAGAATAGAATTTGAATCAAAACAATGGAATTTGAATGAAAACAACGGAATTTGAATGAAAACAATGGAATTAGAGTGTACAGAACAGTGTTTGAATGAAAACAATGGAATTTTAATGAAAACAACGGAATTGGAATGTACAGAACAGAATTTGAATGAAAACAACGGAATTAGAATGTAGAGAACAGATTTTGAATGAAAACAATGGAATTTGAATGAAAACAACAGAAGTGGAATGTACAGAACAGAGTTTGAATGAAAACAATGAAATTTGAATGAAAACAACAGAAGTGGAATGTACAGAACAGAGTTTGAATGAAAACAACAGAATTGGAATGTACAGAACAGAGTTTGAATCAAAACAACGGAATTAGAATGTACAGAACAGAGTTTGAATGAAAACAATGGAATTTGAATGAAAACAACAGAAGTGGAATGTACAGAACAGAGTTTGAATGAAAACAATGGAATTTGAATGAAAACAACAGAATTTGAATCAAAACAATGGAATTTGAATGAAAACAACAGAATTGGAATGTACAGAACAGAGTTTGAATGAAAACAACGGAATTTGAATGAAAACAATGGAATTTGAATGAAAACAACAGAATTGGAATGTACAGAACAGAGTTTGAATGAAAACAACAGAATTAGAATGTACAGAACAGAGTTTGAATGAAAACAACGGAAATAGAATGTACAGAACAGAGTTTGAATGAAAACAACGGAATTAGATTGTACAGAATAGAATTTGAATCAAAACAATGGAATTTGAATGAAAACAACGGAATTTGAATGAAAACAACGGAATTAGAGTGTACAGAACAGAGTTTGAATGAAAACCACTCAAGTAGAATGTACAGAACAGAATTTGAATAAAAACAACTGAAACAGAATGTACAGAACAGAATTTGAATCAAAACAGTGGAATTTGAATGAAAACAACGGAATTAGAATGAAAAAAACGGAATTAGAATGTACAGAACAGAGTTTGAATGAAAACAATGGAATTAGAATGTAGAGAACAGAGTTTGAATGAAAACAACAGAATTACAATGTACAGAACCGAGTTTGAATGAAAACAACGGAATTAGAATGTACAGAACAGAGTTTGAATGAAAACAACGGAATTAGAATGTAGAGAACAGAATTTGAATCAAAACAATGGAATTTGAATGAAAACAACAGAATTGGAATGTACAGAACAGAGTTTGAATGAAAACAACGGAATTAGAATGAACAGAACAGAATTTGAATGAAAACAACGGAATTAGAAGGTACAGAACAGAGTTTGAATGAAAACAACTGAAGTAGAATGTACAGAACAGAATTTGAATGAAAACAACGGAATTAGAATGTACAGAACAGAGTTTGAATGAAAACAACGGAATTAGATTGTACAGAATAGAATTTGAATGAAAACAATGGAATTTGAATGAAAACAACAGAATTGGAATGTACAGAACAGAGTTTGAATGAAAACAACTGAAGTAGAATGTACAGAACAGAATTTGAATGAAAACAACGGAATTAGAATGTAGAGAACGGAATTTGAATGAAAACAATGGAATTTGAATGAAAACAACAGAAGTGGAATGTACAGACCAGAGTTTGAATGAAAACAACGGAATTTGAATGAACAGAACAGAATTTGCATCAAAACAATGGAATTTGAATCAAAACAGTGGAATTTGAATGAAAACAATAGAATTGGAATGTACAGAACAGAGTTTGAATGAAAACAACGGAATTTGAATGAAAACAATGGAATTTGAATGAAAACAACAGAATTGGAATGTACAGAACAGAGTTTGAATGAACAGAACAGAATTTGCATCAAAACAATGGAATTTGAATCAAAACAGTGGAATTTGAATGAAAACAACAGAATTGGAATGTACAGAACAGAGTTTGAATCAAAACAACGGAATTAAAATGTACAGAACAGAGTTTGAATGAAAACAATGGAATTTGAATGAAAACAACAGAAGTGGAATGTACAGAACAGAGTTTGAATGAAAACAACAGAATTAGAATGTACAGAACAGAGTTTGAATGAAAACAACGGAAATAGAATGTACACAACAGAGTTTGAATGAAAACAACGGAATTAGATTGTACAGAATAGAATTTGAATCAAAACAATGGAATTTGAATGAAAACAACAGAATTGGAATGTACAGAACAGAGTGTGAATGAAAACAACGGAATTAGAATGTACAGAACAGAATTTGAATCAAAACAGTGGAATGCGAATGAAAACAACGGAATTTGAATGAAAACAACGGAATTAGAATGTACAGAACGGAATTTGAATCAAAACAATGAAATTTTAATGAAAACAACGGAATTGGAATGTACAGAACAGAGTTTGAATGAAAACAATGGAATTTGAATGAAAACAACAGAAGTGGAATGTACAGAACAGAGTTTGAATGAAAACAATGAAATTTGAATGAAAACAACAGAAGTGGAATGTACAGAACAGAGTTTGAATGAAAACAACAGAATTGGAATGTACAGAACAGAGTTTGAATCAAAACAACGGAATTAGAATGTACAGAACAGAGTTTGAATGAAAACAATGGAATTTGAATGAAAACAACAGAAGTGGAATGTACAGAACAGAGTTTGAATGAAAACAACGGAATTTGAATGAAAACAACAGAATTGGAATGTACAGAACAGAGTTTGAATGAAAACAACAGAATTAGAATGTACAGAACAGAGTTTGAATGAAAACAATGGAATTTGAATGAAAACAACAGAAGTGGAATGTACAGAACAGAGTTTGAATGAAAACAACGGAATTTGAATGAACAGAACAGAATTTGAATCAAAACAATGGAATTTGAATGAAAACAACAGAATTGGAATGTACAGAACAGAGTTTGAATGAAAACAACAGAATTAGAATGTAAAGAACAGAGTTTGAATGAAAACAATGGAATTTGAATGAAAACAACAGAAGTGGAATGTACAGAACAGAGTTTGAATGAAAACAACGGAATTTGAATGAACAGAACAGAATTTGAATCAAAACAATGGAATTTGAATGAAAACAACAGAATTGGAATGTACAGAACAGAGTTTGAATGAAAACAACAGAATTAGAATGTACAGAACAGAGTTTGAATCAAAACAACGGAATTAAAATTTACAGAACAGAGTTTGAATGAAAACAATGGAATTTGAATGAAAACAACAGAAGTGGAATGTACAGAACAGAGTTTGAATGAAAACAACAGAATTAGAATGTACAGAACAGAGTTTGAATGAAAACAACGGAATTAGATTGTACAGAATAGAATTTGAATCAAAACAATGGAATTTGAATGAAAACAACAGAATTGGAATGTACAGAACAGAGTGTGAATGAAAACAACGGAATTAGAATGTACAGAACAGAATTTGAATCAAAACAGTGGAATTAGAATGAAAACAACAGAATTGGAATGTACAGAACAGAGTTTGAATGAAAACAACAGAATTAGAATGTACAGAACAGAGTTTGAATGAAAACAACGGAAATAGAATGTACAGAACAGAGTTTGAATGAAAACAATGGAATTAGATTGTACAGAATAGAATTTGAATCAAAACAATGGAATTTGAATGAAAACAACGGAATTTGAATGAAAACAATGGAATTAGAGTGTACAGAACAGTGTTTGAATGAAAACAATGGAATTTTAATGAAAACAACGGAATTGGAATGTACAGAACAGAATTTGAATGAAAACAACGGAATTAGAATGTAGAGAACAGAATTTGAATCAAAACAATGGAATTTGAATGAAAACAACAGAATTGGAATGAACAGAACAGAGTTTGAATGAAAACAGTGGAATTTGAATGAAAACAACAGAAGTGGAATGTACAGAACAGAGTTTGAATGAAAACAACGGAATTTAAATGAAAACAATGGAATTTGAATGAAAACAACAGAATTGGAATGTACAGAACAGAGTTTGAATGAAAACAACAGAATTAGAATGTACAGAACAGAGTTTGAATGAAAACAACGGAAATAGAATGTACAGAACAGAGTTTGAATGAAAACAACGGAATTAGATTATACAGAATAGAATTTGAATCAAAACAATGGAATTTGAATGAAAACAACAGAATTGGAATGTACAGAACAGAGTGTGAATGAAAACAACGGAATTAGAATGTACAGAACAGAATTTGAATCAAAACAGTGGAATTAGAATGAAAACAACAGAATTGGAATGTACAGAACAGAGTTTGAATGAAAACAACAGAATTAGAATGTACAGAACAGAGTTTGAATGAAAACAACGGAAATAGAATGTACAGAACAGAGTTTGAATGAAAACAACGGAATTAGATTGTACAGAATAGAATTTGAATCAAAACAATGGAATTTGAATGAAAACAACGGAATTTGAATGAAAACAATGGAATTAGAGTGTAGAGAACAGTGTTTGAATGAAAACAATGGAATTTTAATGAAAACAACGGAATTGGAATGTACAGAACAGAATTTGAATGAAAACAACGGAATTAGAATGTAGAGAACAGAATTTGAATCAAAACAATGGAATTTGAATGAAAACAACAGAATTGGAATGAACAGAACAGAGTTTGAATGAAAACAGTGGAATTTGAATGAAAACAACAGAAGTGGAATGTACAGAACAGAGTTTGAATGAAAACAACGGAATTTAAATGAAAACAATGGAATTTGAATGAAAACAACAGAATTGGAATGTACAGAACAGAGTTTGAATGAAAACAACGGAAATAGAATGTACAGAACAGAGTTTGAATGAAAACAACGGAATTAGATTGTACAGAATAGAATTTGAATCAAAACAATGGAATTTGAATGAAAACAACGGAATTTGAATGAAAACAACGGAATTAGAGTGTACAGAACAGAGTTTGAATGAAAACCACTCAAGTAGAATGTACAGAACAGAATTTGAATAAAAACAACTGAAGCAGAATGTACAGAACAGAATTTGAATCAAAACAGTGGAATTTGAATGAAAACAACGGAATTAGAATGAAAAAAACGGAATTAGAATGTACAGAACAGAGTTTGAATGAAAACAACGGAATTAGAATGTACAGAACAGAGTTTGAATCAAAACAACAGAATTAGAATGTAGAGAACAGAATTTGAATCAAAACAATGGAATTTGAATGAAAACAACAGAATTGGAATGTACAGAACAGAGTTTGAATGAAAACAACGGAATTAGAATGAACAGAACAGAATTTGAATGAAAACAACGGAATTAGAATGTACAGAACAGAGTTTGAATGAAAACAACTGAAGTAGAATGTACAGAACAGAATTTGAATGAAAACAACGGAATTAGAATGTACAGAACAGAGTTTGAATGAAAACAACGGAATTAGATTGTACAGAATAGAATTTGAATGAAAACAATGGAATTTGAATGAAAACAACAGAATTGGAATGTACAGAACAGAGTTTGAATGAAAACAACTGAAGTAGAATGTACAGAACAGAATTTGAATGAAAACAACGGAATTAGAATGTAGAGAACGGAATTTGAATCAAAACAATGGAATTTGAATGAAAACAACAGAAGTGGAATGTACAGACCAGAGTTTGAATGAAAACAACGGAATTTGAATGAACAGAACAGAATTTGCATCAAAACAATGGAATTTGAATCAAAACAGTGGAATTTGAATGAAAACAACAGAATTTGAATGTACAGAACAGAGTTTGAATGAAAACAACGGAATTTGAATGAAAACAATGGAATTGGAATGTACAGAACAGAGTTTGAATGAAAACAACGGAATTTGAATGAAAACAACAGAATTGGAATGTACAGAACAGAGTTTGAATGAAAACAACAGAATTAGAATGTACAGAACAGAGTTTGAATGAAAACAATGGAATTTGAATGAAAACAACAGAAGTGGAATGTACAGAACAGAGTTTGAATGAAAACAACGGAATTTGAATGAACAGAACAGAATTTGAATCAAAACAATGGAATTTGAATGAAAACAACAGAATTGGAATGTACAGAACAGAGTTTGAATGAAAACAACAGAATTAGAATGTAAAGAACAGAGTTTGAATGAAAACAATGGAATTTGAATGAAAACAACAGAAGTGGAAT
The DNA here is from genome assembly GCF_057382095.1 of Aulonocara sp. 'chitande type north' Nkhata Bay. Classification (NCBI taxonomy): domain Eukaryota; kingdom Metazoa; phylum Chordata; class Actinopteri; order Cichliformes; family Cichlidae; genus Aulonocara; species Aulonocara sp. 'chitande type north' Nkhata Bay. The sequence continues at coordinate 9,717,926 of NC_141360.1, forward strand.
GTACAGAACAGAGTTTGAATGAAAACAACGGAATTTGAATGAACAGAACAGAATTTGAATCAAAACAATGGAATTTGAATGAAAACAACAGAATTGGAATGTACAGAACAGAGTTTGAATGAAAACAACAGAATTAGAATGTACAGAACAGAGTTTGAATCAAAACAACGGAATTAAAATTTACAGAACAGAGTTTGAATGAAAACAATGGAATTTGAATGAAAACAACAGAAGTGGAATGTACAGAACAGAGTTTGAATGAAAACAACAGAATTAGAATGTACAGAACAGAGTTTGAATGAAAACAACGGAATTAGATTGTACAGAATAGAATTTGAATCAAAACAATGGAATTTGAATGAAAACAACAGAATTGGAATGTACAGAACAGAGTGTGAATGAAAACAACGGAATTAGAATGTACAGAACAGAATTTGAATCAAAACAGTGGAATTAGAATGAAAACAACAGAATTGGAATGTACAGAACAGAGTTTGAATGAAAACAACAGAATTAGAATGTACAGAACAGAGTTTGAATGAAAACAACGGAATTAGATTGTACAGAATAGAATTTGAATCAAAACAATGGAATTTGAATGAAAACAACGGAATTTGAATGAAAACAATGGAATTAGAGTGTACAGAACAGTGTTTGAATGAAAACAATGGAATTTTAATGAAAACAACGGAATTGGAATGTACAGAACAGAATTTGAATGAAAACAACGGAATTAGAATGTAGAGAACAGAATTTGAATCAAAACAATGGAATTTGAATGAAAACAACAGAATTGGAATGAACAGAACAGAGTTTGAATGAAAACAGTGGAATTTGAATGAAAACAACAGAAGTGGAATGTACAGAACAGAGTTTGAATGAAAACAACGGAATTTAAATGAAAACAATGGAATTTGAATGAAAACAACAGAATTGGAATGTACAGAACAGAGTTTGAATGAAAACAACAGAATTAGAATGTACAGAACAGAGTTTGAATGAAAACAACGGAAATAGAATGTACAGAACAGAGTTTGAATGAAAACAACGGAATTAGATTGTACAGAATAGAATTTGAATCAAAACAATGGAATTTGAATGAAAACAACAGAATTGGAATGTACATAACAGAGTGTGAATGAAAACAACGGAATTAGAATGTACAGAACAGAATTTGAATCAAAACAGTGGAATTAGAATGAAAACAACAGAATTGGAATGTACAGAACAGAGTTTGAATGAAAACAACAGAATTAGAATGTACAGAACAGAGTTTGAATGAAAACAACGGAAATAGAATGTACAGAACAGAGTTTGAATGAAAACAACGGAATTAGATTGTACAGAATAGAATTTGAATCAAAACAATGGAATTTGAATGAAAACAACGGAATTTGAATGAAAACAATGGAATTAGAGTGTACAGAACAGTGTTTGAATGAAAACAATGGAATTTTAATGAAAACAACGGAATTGGAATGTACAGAACAGAATTTGAATGAAAACAACGGAATTAGAATGTAGAGAACAGAATTTGAATCAAAACAATGGAATTTGAATGAAAACAACAGAATTGGAATGAACAGAACAGAGTTTGAATGAAAACAGTGGAATTTGAATGAAAACAACAGAAGTGGAATGTACAGAACAGAGTTTGAATGAAAACAACGGAATTTAAATGAAAACAATGGAATTTGAATGAAAACAACAGAATTGGAATGTACAGAACAGAGTTTGAATGAAAACAACAGAATTAGAATGTACAGAACAGAGTTTGAATGAAAACAACGGAAATACAATGTACAGAACAGAGTTTGAATGAAAACAACGGAATTAGATTGTACAGAATAGAATTTGAATCAAAACAATGGAATTTGAATGAAAACAACGGAATTTGAATGAAAACAACGGAATTAGAGTGTACAGAACAGAGTTTGAATGAAAACCACTCAAGTAGAATGTACAGAACAGAATTTGAATAAAAACAACTGAAGCAGAATGTACAGAACAGAATTTGAATCAAAACAGTGGAATTTGAATGAAAACAACGGAATTAGAATGAAAAAAACGGAATTAGAATGTACAGAACAGAGTTTGAATGAAAACAACGGAATTAGAATGTACAGAACAGAGTTTGAATCAAAACAACAGAATTAGAATGTAGAGAACAGAATTTGAATCAAAACAATGGAATTTGAATGAAAACAACAGAATTGGAATGTACAGAACAGAGTTTGAATGAAAACAACGGAATTAGAATGAACAGAACAGAATTTGAATGAAAACAACGGAATTAGAATGTACAGAACAGAGTTTGAATGAAAACAACTGAAGTAGAATGTACAGAACAGAATTTGAATGAAAACAACGGAATTAGAATGTACAGAACAGAGTTTGAATGAAAACAACGGAATTAGATTGTACAGAATAGAATTTGAATGAAAACAATGGAATTTGAATGAAAACAACAGAATTGGAATGTACAGAACAGAGTTTGAATGAAAACAACTGAAGTAGAATGTACAGAACAGAATTTGAATGAAAACAACGGAATTAGAATGTAGAGAACGGAATTTGAATCAAAACAATGGAATTTGAATGAAAACAACAGAAGTGGAATGTACAGACCAGAGTTTGAATGAAAACAACGGAATTTGAATGAACAGAACAGAATTTGCATCAAAACAATGGAATTTGAATCAAAACAGTGGAATTTGAATGAAAACAACAGAATTTGAATGTACAGAACAGAGTTTGAATGAAAACAACGGAATTTGAATGAAAACAATGGAATTTGAATGAAAACAACAGAATTGGAATGTACAGAACAGAGTTTGAATGAACAGAACAGAATTTGCATCAAAACAATGGAATTTGAATCAAAACAGTGGAATTTGAATGAAAACAACAGAATTGGAATGTACAGAACAGAGTTTGAATCAAAACAACGGAATTAAAATGTACAGAACAGAGTTTGAATGAAAACAATGGAATTTGAATGAAAACAACAGAAGTGGAATGTACAGAACAGAGTTTGAATGAAAACAACAGAATTAGAATGTACAGAACAGAGTTTGAATGAAAACAACGGAAATAGAATGTACAGAACAGAGTTTGAATGAAAACAACGGAATTAGATTGTACAGAATAGAATTTGAATCAAAACAATGGAATTTGAATGAAAACAACAGAATTGGAATGTACAGAACAGAGTGTGAATGAAAACAACGGAATTAGAATGTACAGAACAGAATTTGAATCAAAACAGTGGAATGCGAATGAAAACAATGGAATTTGAATGAAAACAACGGAATTAGAATGTACAGAACGGAATTTGAATCAAAACAATGGAATTTTAATGAAAACAACAGAAGTGGAATGTACAGAACAGAGTTTGAATGAAAACAATGAAATTTGAATGAAAACAACAGAAGTGGAATGTACAGAACAGAGTTTGAATGAAAACAACGGAATTTGAATGAACAGAACAGAATTTGAATCAAAACAATGGAATTTGAATGAAAACAACAGAATTGGAATGTACAGAACAGAGTTTGAATGAAAACAACGGAATTTGAATGAAAACAATGGAATTTGAATGAAAACAACAGAATTGGAATGTACAGAACAGAGTTTGAATGAAAACAACAGAATTAGAATGTACAGAAAAGAGTTTGAATGAAAACAACGGAAATAGAATGTACAGAACAGAGTTTGAATGAAAACAACGGAATTAGATTGTACAGAATAGAATTTGAATCAAAACAATGGAATTTGAATGAAAACAACGGAATTTGAATGAAAACAACGGAATTAGAGTGTACAGAACAGAGTTTGAATGAAAACCACTCAAGTAGAATGTACAGAACAGAATTTGAATAAAAACAACTGAAGCAGAATGTACAGAACAGAATTTGAATCAAAACAGTGGAATTTGAATGAAAACAACGGAATTAGAATGAAAAAAACGGAATTAGAATGTACAGAACAGAGTTTGAATGAAAACAATGGAATTAGAATGTAGAGAACAGAGTTTGAATGAAAACAACAGAATTAGAATGTACAGAACCGAGTTTGAATGAAAACAACAGAATTAGAATGTACAGAACAGAGTTTGAATGAAAACAACGGAATTAGAATGTAGAGAACAGAATTTGAATCAAAACAATGGAATTTGAATGAAAACAACAGAATTGGAATGTACAGAACAGAGTTTGAATGAAAACAACGGAATTAGAATGAACAGAACAGAATTTGAATGAAAACAACAGAATTGGAATGTACAGAACAGAGTTTGAATGAAAACGACGGAATTTGAATGAACAGAACAGAAGTGGAATGTACAGAACAGAGTGTGAATGAAAACAACGGAATTAGATTGTGCAGAATAGAATTTGAATGAAAACAATGGAATTTGAATGAAAACAACAGAAGTGGAATGTACAGACCAGAGTTTGAATGAAAACAACGGAATTTGAATGAACAGAACAGAATTTGCATCAAAACAATGGAATTTGAATCAAAACAGTGGAATTTGAATGAAAACAACAGAATTGGAATGTACAGAACAGAGTTTGAATCAAAACAACGGAATTAAAATGTACAGAACAGAGTTTGAATGAAAACAATGGAATTTGAATGAAAACAACAGAAGTGGAATGTACAGAACAGAGTTTGAATGAAAACAACAGAATTAGAATGTACAGAACAGAGTTTGAATGAAAACAACGGAAACAGAATGTACAGAACAGAGTGTGAATGAAAACAACGGAATTAGAATGTACAGAACAGAATTTGAATCAAAACAGTGGAATGCGAATGAAAACAACGGAATTTGAATGAAAACAACGGAATTAGAATGTACAGAACGGAATTTGAATCAAAACAATGGAATTTTAATGAAAACAACAGAAGTGGAATGTACAGAACAGAGTTTGAATGAAAACAATGAAATTTGAATGAAAACAACAGAAGTGGAATGTACAGAACAGAGTTTGAATGAAAACAACAGAATTGGAATGTACAGAACAGAGTTTGAATCAAAACAACGGAATTAGAATGTACAGAACAGAGTTTGAATGAAAACAATGGAATTTGAATGAAAACAACAGAAGTGGAATGTACAGAACAGAGTTTGAATGAAAACAACGGAATTTGAATGAACAGAACAGAATTTGAATCAAAACAATGGAATTTGAATGAAAACAACAGAATTGGAATGTACAGAACAGAGTTTGAATGAAAACAACGGAATTTGAATGAAAACAATGGAATTTGAATGAAAACAACAGAATTGGAATGTACAGAACAGAGTTTGAATGAAAACAACAGAATTAGAATGTACAGAACAGAGTTTGAATGAAAACAACGGCAATAGAATGTACAGAACAGAGTTTGAATGAAAACAACGGAATTAGATTGTACAGAATAGAATTTGAATCAAAACAATGGAATTTGAATGAAAACAACGGAATTTGAATGAAAACAACGGAATTAGAGTGTACAGAACAGAGTTTGAATGAAAACCACTCAAGTAGAATGTACAGAACAGAATTTGAATAAAAACAACTGAAACAGAATGTACAGAACAGAATTTGAATCAAAACAGTGGAATTTGAATGAAAACAACGGAATTAGAATGAAAAAAACGGAATTAGAATGTACAGAACAGAGTTTGAATGAAAACAATGGAATTAGAATGTACAGAACCGAGTTTGAATGAAAACAACGGAATTAGAATGTACAGAACAGAGTTTGAATGAAAACAACGGAATTAGAATGTAGAGAACAGAATTTGAATCAAAACAATGGAATTTGAATGAAAACAACAGAATTGGAATGTACAGAACAGAGTTTGAATGAAAACAACGGAATTAGAATGAACAGAACAGAATTTGAATGAAAACAACGGAATTAGAAGGTACAGAACAGAGTTTGAATGAAAACAACTGAAGTAGAATGTACAGAACAGAATTTGAATGAAAACAACGGAATTAGAATGTACAGAACAGAGTTTGAATGAAAACAACGGAATTAGATTGTACAGAATAGAATTTGAATGAAAACAATGGAATTTGAATGAAAACAACAGAATTGGAATGTACAGAACAGAGTTTGAATGAAAACAACTGAAGTAGAATGTACAGAACAGAATTTGAATGAAAACAACGGAATTAGAATGTAGAGAACGGAATTTGAATGAAAACAATGGAATTTGAATGAAAACAACAGAAGTGGAATGTACAGACCAGAGTTTGAATGAAAACAACGGAATTTGAATGAACAGAACAGAATTTGCATCAAAACAATGGAATTTGAATCAAAACAGTGGAATTTGAATGAAAACAACAGAATTGGAATGTACAGAACAGAATTTGAATGAAAACAATGGAATTAGAATGTAGAGAACAGAGTTTGAATGAAAACAACAGAATTACAATGTACAGAACCGAGTTTGAATGAAAACAACGGAATTAGAATGTACAGAACAGAGTTTGAATGAAAACAACGGAATTAGAATGTACAGAACAGAGTTTGAATGAAAACAATGGAATTTGAATGAAAACAACAGAAGTGGAATGTACAGAACAGAGTTTGAATGAAAACAACGGAATTTGAATGAACAGAACAGAATTTGAATCAAAACAATGGAATTTGAATGAAAACAACAGAATTGGAATGTACAGAACAGAGTTTGAATGAAAACAACAGAATTAGAATGTACAGAACAGAGTTTGAATCAAAACAACGGAATTAAAATTTACAGAACAGAGTTTGAATGAAAACAATGGAATTTGAATGAAAACAACAGAAGTGGAATGTACAGAACAGAGTTTGAATGAAAACAACAGAATTAGAATGTACAGAACAGAGTTTGAATGAAAACAACGGAAATAGAATGTACACAACAGAGTTTGAATGAAAACAACGGAATTAGATTGTACAGAATAGAATTTGAATCAAAACAGTGGAATTTGAATGAAAACAACAGAATTTGAATGTACAGAACAGAGTTTGAATGAAAACAACGGAATTTGAATGAAAACAATGGAATTTGAATGAAAACAACAGAATTTGCATCAAAACAATGGAATTTGAATCAAAACAGTGGAATTTGAATGAAAACAACAGAATTGGAATGTACAGAACAGAGTTTGAATCAAAACAACGGAATTAAAATGTACAGAACAGAGTTTGAATGAAAACAATGGAATTTGAATGAAAACAACAGAAGTGGAATGTACAGAACAGAGTTTGAATGAAAACAACAGAATTAGAATGTACAGAACAGAGTTTGAATGAAAACAACGGAAATAGAATGTACACAACAGAGTTTGAATGAAAACAACGGAATTAGATTGTACAGAATAGAATTTGAATGAAAACAATGGAATTTGAATGAAAACAACAGAATTGGAATGTACAGAACAGAGTGTGAATGAAAACAACGGAATTAGAATGTACAGAACAGAATTTGAATCAAAACAGTGGAATGCGAATGAAAACAACGGAATTTGAATGAAAACAACGGAATTAGAATGTACAGAACGGAATTTGAATCAAAACAATGAAATTTTAATGAAAACAACGGAATTGGAATGTACAGAACAGAGTTTGAATCAAAACAACGGAATTAGAATGTGCAGAACAGAGTTTGAATGAAAACAATGGAATTTGAATGAAAACAACAGAAGTGGAATGTACAGAACAGAGTTTGAATGAAAACAACAGAATTGGAATGTACAGAACAGAGTTTGAATCAAAACAACGGAATTAGAATGTACAGAACAGAGTTTGAATGAAAACAAGGGAATTTGAATGAAAACAACAGAAGTGGAATGTACAGAACAGAGTTTGAATGAAAACAACGGAATTTGAATGAACAGAGCAGAATTTGAATCAAAACAATGGAATTTGAATGAAAACAACAGAATTGGAATGTACAGAACAGAGTTTGAATGAAAACAACAGAATTAGAATGTACAGAACAGAGTTTGAATGAAAACAATGGAATTTGAATGAAAACAACAGAAGTGGAATGTACAGAACAGAGTTTGAATGAAAACAACAGAATTGGAATGTACAGAACAGAGTTTGAATCAAAACAACGGAATTAGAATGTACAGAACAGAATTTGAATGAAAACAACGGAATTTGAATGAAAACAACAGAAGTGGAATGTACAGAACAGAGTTTGAATGAAAACAACGGAATTTGAATGAACAGAGCAGAATTTGAATCAAAACAATGGAATTTGAATGAAAACAACAGAATTGGAATGTACAGAACAGAGTTTGAATGAAAACAACAGAATTAGAATGTACAGAACAGAGTTTGAATGAAAACAATGGAATTTGAATGAAAACAACAGAAGTGGAATGTACAGAACAGAGTTTGAATGAAAACAACGGAATTTGAATGAACAGAACAGAATTTGAATCAAAACAATGGAATTTGAATGAAAACAACAGAATTGGAATGTACAGAACAGAGTTTGAATGAAAACAACAGAATTAGAATGTACAGAACAGAGTTTGAATCAAAACAACGGAATTAAAATTTACAGAACAGAGTTTGAATGAAAACAATGGAATTTGAATGAAAACAACAGAAGTGGAATGTACAGAACAGAGTTTGAATGAAAACAACAGAATTAGAATGTACAGAACAGAGTTTGAATGAAAACAACGGAAATAGAATGTACAGAACAGAGTTTGAATGAAAACAACGGAATTAGATTGTACAGAATAGAATTTGAATCAAAACAATGGAATTTGAATGAAAACAACAGAATTGGAATGTACAGAACAGAGTGTGAATGAAAACAACGGAATTAGAATGTACAGAACAGAATTTGAATCAAAACAGTGGAATTAGAATGAAAACAACAGAATTGGAATGTACAGAACAGAGTTTGAATGAAAACAACAGAATTAGAATGTACAGAACAGAGTTTGAATGAAAACAACGGAAATAGAATGTACAGAACAGAGTTTGAATGAAAACAACGGAATTAGATTGTACAGAATAGAATTTGAATCAAAACAATGGAATTTGAATGAAAACAACGGAATTTGAATGAAAACAATGGAATTAGAGTGTACAGAACAGTGTTTGAATGAAAACAATGGAATTTTAATGAAAACAACGGAATTGGAATGTACAGAACAGAATTTGAATGAAAACAACGGAATTAGAATGTAGAGAACAGATTTTGAATGAAAACAATGGAATTTGAATGAAAACAACAGAAGTGGAATGTACAGAACAGAGTTTGAATGAAAACAATGAAATTTGAATGAAAACAACAGAAGTGGAATGTACAGAACAGAGTTTGAATGAAAACAACAGAATTGGAATGTACAGAACAGAGTTTGAATCAAAACAACGGAATTAGAATGTACAGAACAGAGTTTGAATGAAAACAATGGAATTTGAATGAAAACAACAGAAGTGGAATGTACAGAACAGAGTTTGAATGAAAACAATGGAATTTGAATGAAAACAACAGAATTTGAATCAAAACAATGGAATTTGAATGAAAACAACAGAATTGGAATGTACAGAACAGAGTTTGAATGAAAACAACGGAATTTGAATGAAAACAATGGAATTTGAATGAAAACAACAGAATTGGAATGTACAGAACAGAGTTTGAATGAAAACAACAGAATTAGAATGTACAGAACAGAGTTTGAATGAAAACAACGGAAATAGAATGTACAGAACAGAGTTTGAATGAAAACAACGGAATTAGATTGTACAGAATAGAATTTGAATCAAAACAATGGAATTTGAATGAAAACAACGGAATTTGAATGAAAACAACGGAATTAGAGTGTACAGAACAGAGTTTGAATGAAAACCACTCAAGTAGAATGTACAGAACAGAATTTGAATAAAAACAACTGAAACAGAATGTACAGAACAGAATTTGAATCAAAACAGTGGAATTTGAATGAAAACAACGGAATTAGAATGAAAAAAACGGAATTAGAATGTACAGAACAGAGTTTGAATGAAAACAATGGAATTAGAATGTAGAGAACAGAGTTTGAATGAAAACAACAGAATTACAATGTACAGAACCGAGTTTGAATGAAAACAACGGAATTAGAATGTACAGAACAGAGTTTGAATGAAAACAACGGAATTAGAATGTAGAGAACAGAATTTGAATCAAAACAATGGAATTTGAATGAAAACAACAGAATTGGAATGTACAGAACAGAGTTTGAATGAAAACAACGGAATTAGAATGAACAGAACAGAATTTGAATGAAAACAACGGAATTAGAAGGTACAGAACAGAGTTTGAATGAAAACAACTGAAGTAGAATGTACAGAACAGAATTTGAATGAAAACAACGGAATTAGAATGTACAGAACAGAGTTTGAATGAAAACAACGGAATTAGATTGTACAGAATAGAATTTGAATGAAAACAATGGAATTTGAATGAAAACAACAGAATTGGAATGTACAGAACAGAGTTTGAATGAAAACAACTGAAGTAGAATGTACAGAACAGAATTTGAATGAAAACAACGGAATTAGAATGTAGAGAACGGAATTTGAATGAAAACAATGGAATTTGAATGAAAACAACAGAAGTGGAATGTACAGACCAGAGTTTGAATGAAAACAACGGAATTTGAATGAACAGAACAGAATTTGCATCAAAACAATGGAATTTGAATCAAAACAGTGGAATTTGAATGAAAACAATAGAATTGGAATGTACAGAACAGAGTTTGAATGAAAACAACGGAATTTGAATGAAAACAATGGAATTTGAATGAAAACAACAGAATTGGAATGTACAGAACAGAGTTTGAATGAACAGAACAGAATTTGCATCAAAACAATGGAATTTGAATCAAAACAGTGGAATTTGAATGAAAACAACAGAATTGGAATGTACAGAACAGAGTTTGAATCAAAACAACGGAATTAAAATGTACAGAACAGAGTTTGAATGAAAACAATGGAATTTGAATGAAAACAACAGAAGTGGAATGTACAGAACAGAGTTTGAATGAAAACAACAGAATTAGAATGTACAGAACAGAGTTTGAATGAAAACAACGGAAATAGAATGTACACAACAGAGTTTGAATGAAAACAACGGAATTAGATTGTACAGAATAGAATTTGAATCAAAACAATGGAATTTGAATGAAAACAACAGAATTGGAATGTACAGAACAGAGTGTGAATGAAAACAACGGAATTAGAATGTACAGAACAGAATTTGAATCAAAACAGTGGAATGCGAATGAAAACAACGGAATTTGAATGAAAACAACGGAATTAGAATGTACAGAACGGAATTTGAATCAAAACAATGAAATTTTAATGAAAACAACGGAATTGGAATGTACAGAACAGAGTTTGAATGAAAACAATGGAATTTGAATGAAAACAACAGAAGTGGAATGTACAGAACAGAGTTTGAATGAAAACAATGAAATTTGAATGAAAACAACAGAAGTGGAATGTACAGAACAGAGTTTGAATGAAAACAACAGAATTGGAATGTACAGAACAGAGTTTGAATCAAAACAACGGAATTAGAATGTACAGAACAGAGTTTGAATGAAAACAATGGAATTTGAATGAAAACAACAGAAGTGGAATGTACAGAACAGAGTTTGAATGAAAACAACGGAATTTGAATGAAAACAACAGAATTGGAATGTACAGAACAGAGTTTGAATGAAAACAACAGAATTAGAATGTACAGAACAGAGTTTGAATGAAAACAATGGAATTTGAATGAAAACAACAGAAGTGGAATGTACAGAACAGAGTTTGAATGAAAACAACGGAATTTGAATGAACAGAACAGAATTTGAATCAAAACAATGGAATTTGAATGAAAACAACAGAATTGGAATGTACAGAACAGAGTTTGAATGAAAACAACAGAATTAGAATGTAAAGAACAGAGTTTGAATGAAAACAATGGAATTTGAATGAAAACAACAGAAGTGGAATGTACAGAACAGAGTTTGAATGAAAACAACGGAATTTGAATGAACAGAACAGAATTTGAATCAAAACAATGGAATTTGAATGAAAACAACAGAATTGGAATGTACAGAACAGAGTTTGAATGAAAACAACAGAATTAGAATGTACAGAACAGAGTTTGAATCAAAACAACGGAATTAAAATTTACAGAACAGAGTTTGAATGAAAACAATGGAATTTGAATGAAAACAACAGAAGTGGAATGTACAGAACAGAGTTTGAATGAAAACAACAGAATTAGAATGTACAGAACAGAGTTTGAATGAAAACAACGGAATTAGATTGTACAGAATAGAATTTGAATCAAAACAATGGAATTTGAATGAAAACAACAGAATTGGAATGTACAGAACAGAGTGTGAATGAAAACAACGGAATTAGAATGTACAGAACAGAATTTGAATCAAAACAGTGGAATTAGAATGAAAACAACAGAATTGGAATGTACAGAACAGAGTTTGAATGAAAACAACAGAATTAGAATGTACAGAACAGAGTTTGAATGAAAACAACGGAAATAGAATGTACAGAACAGAGTTTGAATGAAAACAATGGAATTAGATTGTACAGAATAGAATTTGAATCAAAACAATGGAATTTGAATGAAAACAACGGAATTTGAATGAAAACAATGGAATTAGAGTGTACAGAACAGTGTTTGAATGAAAACAATGGAATTTTAATGAAAACAACGGAATTGGAATGTACAGAACAGAATTTGAATGAAAACAACGGAATTAGAATGTAGAGAACAGAATTTGAATCAAAACAATGGAATTTGAATGAAAACAACAGAATTGGAATGAACAGAACAGAGTTTGAATGAAAACAGTGGAATTTGAATGAAAACAACAGAAGTGGAATGTACAGAACAGAGTTTGAATGAAAACAACGGAATTTAAATGAAAACAATGGAATTTGAATGAAAACAACAGAATTGGAATGTACAGAACAGAGTTTGAATGAAAACAACAGAATTAGAATGTACAGAACAGAGTTTGAATGAAAACAACGGAAATAGAATGTACAGAACAGAGTTTGAATGAAAACAACGGAATTAGATTATACAGAATAGAATTTGAATCAAAACAATGGAATTTGAATGAAAACAACAGAATTGGAATGTACAGAACAGAGTGTGAATGAAAACAACGGAATTAGAATGTACAGAACAGAATTTGAATCAAAACAGTGGAATTAGAATGAAAACAACAGAATTGGAATGTACAGAACAGAGTTTGAATGAAAACAACAGAATTAGAATGTACAGAACAGAGTTTGAATGAAAACAACGGAAATAGAATGTACAGAACAGAGTTTGAATGAAAACAACGGAATTAGATTGTACAGAATAGAATTTGAATCAAAACAATGGAATTTGAATGAAAACAACGGAATTTGAATGAAAACAATGGAATTAGAGTGTAGAGAACAGTGTTTGAATGAAAACAATGGAATTTTAATGAAAACAACGGAATTGGAATGTACAGAACAGAATTTGAATGAAAACAACGGAATTAGAATGTAGAGAACAGAATTTGAATCAAAACAATGGAATTTGAATGAAAACAACAGAATTGGAATGAACAGAACAGAGTTTGAATGAAAACAGTGGAATTTGAATGAAAACAACAGAAGTGGAATGTACAGAACAGAGTTTGAATGAAAACAACGGAATTTAAATGAAAACAATGGAATTTGAATGAAAACAACAGAATTGGAATGTACAGAACAGAGTTTGAATGAAAACAACGGAAATAGAATGTACAGAACAGAGTTTGAATGAAAACAACGGAATTAGATTGTACAGAATAGAATTTGAATCAAAACAATGGAATTTGAATGAAAACAACGGAATTTGAATGAAAACAACGGAATTAGAGTGTACAGAACAGAGTTTGAATGAAAACCACTCAAGTAGAATGTACAGAACAGAATTTGAATAAAAACAACTGAAGCAGAATGTACAGAACAGAATTTGAATCAAAACAGTGGAATTTGAATGAAAACAACGGAATTAGAATGAAAAAAACGGAATTAGAATGTACAGAACAGAGTTTGAATGAAAACAACGGAATTAGAATGTACAGAACAGAGTTTGAATCAAAACAACAGAATTAGAATGTAGAGAACAGAATTTGAATCAAAACAATGGAATTTGAATGAAAACAACAGAATTGGAATGTACAGAACAGAGTTTGAATGAAAACAACGGAATTAGAATGAACAGAACAGAATTTGAATGAAAACAACGGAATTAGAATGTACAGAACAGAGTTTGAATGAAAACAACTGAAGTAGAATGTACAGAACAGAATTTGAATGAAAACAACGGAATTAGAATGTACAGAACAGAGTTTGAATGAAAACAACGGAATTAGATTGTACAGAATAGAATTTGAATGAAAACAATGGAATTTGAATGAAAACAACAGAATTGGAATGTACAGAACAGAGTTTGAATGAAAACAACTGAAGTAGAATGTACAGAACAGAATTTGAATGAAAACAACGGAATTAGAATGTAGAGAACGGAATTTGAATCAAAACAATGGAATTTGAATGAAAACAACAGAAGTGGAATGTACAGACCAGAGTTTGAATGAAAACAACGGAATTTGAATGAACAGAACAGAATTTGCATCAAAACAATGGAATTTGAATCAAAACAGTGGAATTTGAATGAAAACAACAGAATTTGAATGTACAGAACAGAGTTTGAATGAAAACAACGGAATTTGAATGAAAACAATGGAATTGGAATGTACAGAACAGAGTTTGAATGAAAACAACGGAATTTGAATGAAAACAACAGAATTGGAATGTACAGAACAGAGTTTGAATGAAAACAACAGAATTAGAATGTACAGAACAGAGTTTGAATGAAAACAATGGAATTTGAATGAAAACAACAGAAGTGGAATGTACAGAACAGAGTTTGAATGAAAACAACGGAATTTGAATGAACAGAACAGAATTTGAATCAAAACAATGGAATTTGAATGAAAACAACAGAATTGGAATGTACAGAACAGAGTTTGAATGAAAACAACAGAATTAGAATGTAAAGAACAGAGTTTGAATGAAAACAATGGAATTTGAATGAAAACAACAGAAGTGGAATGTACAGAACAGAGTTTGAATGAAAACAACGGAATTTGAATGAACAGAACAGAATTTGAATCAAAACAATGGAATTTGAATGAAAACAACAGAATTGGAATGTACAGAACAGAGTTTGAATGAAAACAACAGAATTAGAATGTACAGAACAGAGTTTGAATCAAAACAACGGAATTAAAATTTACAGAACAGAGTTTGAATGAAAACAATGGAATTTGAATGAAAACAACAGAAGTGGAATGTACAGAACAGAGTTTGAATGAAAACAACAGAATTAGAATGTACAGAACAGAGTTTGAATGAAAACAACGGAATTAGATTGTACAGAATAGAATTTGAATCAAAACAATGGAATTTGAATGAAAACAACAGAATTGGAATGTACAGAACAGAGTGTGAATGAAAACAACGGAATTAGAATGTACAGAACAGAATTTGAATCAAAACAGTGGAATTAGAATGAAAACAACAGAATTGGAATGTACAGAACAGAGTTTGAATGAAAACAACAGAATTAGAATGTACAGAACAGAGTTTGAATGAAAACAACGGAATTAGATTGTACAGAATAGAATTTGAATCAAAACAATGGAATTTGAATGAAAACAACGGAATTTGAATGAAAACAATGGAATTAGAGTGTACAGAACAGTGTTTGAATGAAAACAATGGAATTTTAATGAAAACAACGGAATTGGAATGTACAGAACAGAATTTGAATGAAAACAACGGAATTAGAATGTAGAGAACAGAATTTGAATCAAAACAATGGAATTTGAATGAAAACAACAGAATTGGAATGAACAGAACAGAGTTTGAATGAAAACAGTGGAATTTGAATGAAAACAACAGAAGTGGAATGTACAGAACAGAGTTTGAATGAAAACAACGGAATTTAAATGAAAACAATGGAATTTGAATGAAAACAACAGAATTGGAATGTACAGAACAGAGTTTGAATGAAAACAACAGAATTAGAATGTACAGAACAGAGTTTGAATGAAAACAACGGAAATAGAATGTACAGAACAGAGTTTGAATGAAAACAACGGAATTAGATTGTACAGAATAGAATTTGAATCAAAACAATGGAATTTGAATGAAAACAACAGAATTGGAATGTACATAACAGAGTGTGAATGAAAACAACGGAATTAGAATGTACAGAACAGAATTTGAATCAAAACAGTGGAATTAGAATGAAAACAACAGAATTGGAATGTACAGAACAGAGTTTGAATGAAAACAACAGAATTAGAATGTACAGAACAGAGTTTGAATGAAAACAACGGAAATAGAATGTACAGAACAGAGTTTGAATGAAAACAACGGAATTAGATTGTACAGAATAGAATTTGAATCAAAACAATGGAATTTGAATGAAAACAACGGAATTTGAATGAAAACAATGGAATTAGAGTGTACAGAACAGTGTTTGAATGAAAACAATGGAATTTTAATGAAAACAACGGAATTGGAATGTACAGAACAGAATTTGAATGAAAACAACGGAATTAGAATGTAGAGAACAGAATTTGAATCAAAACAATGGAATTTGAATGAAAACAACAGAATTGGAATGAACAGAACAGAGTTTGAATGAAAACAGTGGAATTTGAATGAAAACAACAGAAGTGGAATGTACAGAACAGAGTTTGAATGAAAACAACGGAATTTAAATGAAAACAATGGAATTTGAATGAAAACAACAGAATTGGAATGTACAGAACAGAGTTTGAATGAAAACAACAGAATTAGAATGTACAGAACAGAGTTTGAATGAAAACAACGGAAATACAATGTACAGAACAGAGTTTGAATGAAAACAACGGAATTAGATTGTACAGAATAGAATTTGAATCAAAACAATGGAATTTGAATGAAAACAACGGAATTTGAATGAAAACAACGGAATTAGAGTGTACAGAACAGAGTTTGAATGAAAACCACTCAAGTAGAATGTACAGAACAGAATTTGAATAAAAACAACTGAAGCAGAATGTACAGAACAGAATTTGAATCAAAACAGTGGAATTTGAATGAAAACAACGGAATTAGAATGAAAAAAACGGAATTAGAATGTACAGAACAGAGTTTGAATGAAAACAACGGAATTAGAATGTACAGAACAGAGTTTGAATCAAAACAACAGAATTAGAATGTAGAGAACAGAATTTGAATCAAAACAATGGAATTTGAATGAAAACAACAGAATTGGAATGTACAGAACAGAGTTTGAATGAAAACAACGGAATTAGAATGAACAGAACAGAATTTGAATGAAAACAACGGAATTAGAATGTACAGAACAGAGTTTGAATGAAAACAACTGAAGTAGAATGTACAGAACAGAATTTGAATGAAAACAACGGAATTAGAATGTACAGAACAGAGTTTGAATGAAAACAACGGAATTAGATTGTACAGAATAGAATTTGAATGAAAACAATGGAATTTGAATGAAAACAACAGAATTGGAATGTACAGAACAGAGTTTGAATGAAAACAACTGAAGTAGAATGTACAGAACAGAATTTGAATGAAAACAACGGAATTAGAATGTAGAGAACGGAATTTGAATCAAAACAATGGAATTTGAATGAAAACAACAGAAGTGGAATGTACAGACCAGAGTTTGAATGAAAACAACGGAATTTGAATGAACAGAACAGAATTTGCATCAAAACAATGGAATTTGAATCAAAACAGTGGAATTTGAATGAAAACAACAGAATTTGAATGTACAGAACAGAGTTTGAATGAAAACAACGGAATTTGAATGAAAACAATGGAATTTGAATGAAAACAACAGAATTGGAATGTACAGAACAGAGTTTGAATGAACAGAACAGAATTTGCATCAAAACAATGGAATTTGAATCAAAACAGTGGAATTTGAATGAAAACAACAGAATTGGAATGTACAGAACAGAGTTTGAATCAAAACAACGGAATTAAAATGTACAGAACAGAGTTTGAATGAAAACAATGGAATTTGAATGAAAACAACAGAAGTGGAATGTACAGAACAGAGTTTGAATGAAAACAACAGAATTAGAATGTACAGAACAGAGTTTGAATGAAAACAACGGAAATAGAATGTACAGAACAGAGTTTGAATGAAAACAACGGAATTAGATTGTACAGAATAGAATTTGAATCAAAACAATGGAATTTGAATGAAAACAACAGAATTGGAATGTACAGAACAGAGTGTGAATGAAAACAACGGAATTAGAATGTACAGAACAGAATTTGAATCAAAACAGTGGAATGCGAATGAAAACAATGGAATTTGAATGAAAACAACGGAATTAGAATGTACAGAACGGAATTTGAATCAAAACAATGGAATTTTAATGAAAACAACAGAAGTGGAATGTACAGAACAGAGTTTGAATGAAAACAATGAAATTTGAATGAAAACAACAGAAGTGGAATGTACAGAACAGAGTTTGAATGAAAACAACGGAATTTGAATGAACAGAACAGAATTTGAATCAAAACAATGGAATTTGAATGAAAACAACAGAATTGGAATGTACAGAACAGAGTTTGAATGAAAACAACGGAATTTGAATGAAAACAATGGAATTTGAATGAAAACAACAGAATTGGAATGTACAGAACAGAGTTTGAATGAAAACAACAGAATTAGAATGTACAGAAAAGAGTTTGAATGAAAACAACGGAAATAGAATGTACAGAACAGAGTTTGAATGAAAACAACGGAATTAGATTGTACAGAATAGAATTTGAATCAAAACAATGGAATTTGAATGAAAACAACGGAATTTGAATGAAAACAACGGAATTAGAGTGTACAGAACAGAGTTTGAATGAAAACCACTCAAGTAGAATGTACAGAACAGAATTTGAATAAAAACAACTGAAGCAGAATGTACAGAACAGAATTTGAATCAAAACAGTGGAATTTGAATGAAAACAACGGAATTAGAATGAAAAAAACGGAATTAGAATGTACAGAACAGAGTTTGAATGAAAACAATGGAATTAGAATGTAGAGAACAGAGTTTGAATGAAAACAACAGAATTAGAATGTACAGAACCGAGTTTGAATGAAAACAACAGAATTAGAATGTACAGAACAGAGTTTGAATGAAAACAACGGAATTAGAATGTAGAGAACAGAATTTGAATCAAAACAATGGAATTTGAATGAAAACAACAGAATTGGAATGTACAGAACAGAGTTTGAATGAAAACAACGGAATTAGAATGAACAGAACAGAATTTGAATGAAAACAACAGAATTGGAATGTACAGAACAGAGTTTGAATGAAAACGACGGAATTTGAATGAACAGAACAGAAGTGGAATGTACAGAACAGAGTGTGAATGAAAACAACGGAATTAGATTGTGCAGAATAGAATTTGAATGAAAACAATGGAATTTGAATGAAAACAACAGAAGTGGAATGTACAGACCAGAGTTTGAATGAAAACAACGGAATTTGAATGAACAGAACAGAATTTGCATCAAAACAATGGAATTTGAATCAAAACAGTGGAATTTGAATGAAAACAACAGAATTGGAATGTACAGAACAGAGTTTGAATCAAAACAACGGAATTAAAATGTACAGAACAGAGTTTGAATGAAAACAATGGAATTTGAATGAAAACAACAGAAGTGGAATGTACAGAACAGAGTTTGAATGAAAACAACAGAATTAGAATGTACAGAACAGAGTTTGAATGAAAACAACGGAAACAGAATGTACAGAACAGAGTGTGAATGAAAACAACGGAATTAGAATGTACAGAACAGAATTTGAATCAAAACAGTGGAATGCGAATGAAAACAACGGAATTTGAATGAAAACAACGGAATTAGAATGTACAGAACGGAATTTGAATCAAAACAATGGAATTTTAATGAAAACAACAGAAGTGGAATGTACAGAACAGAGTTTGAATGAAAACAATGAAATTTGAATGAAAACAACAGAAGTGGAATGTACAGAACAGAGTTTGAATGAAAACAACAGAATTGGAATGTACAGAACAGAGTTTGAATCAAAACAACGGAATTAGAATGTACAGAACAGAGTTTGAATGAAAACAATGGAATTTGAATGAAAACAACAGAAGTGGAATGTACAGAACAGAGTTTGAATGAAAACAACGGAATTTGAATGAACAGAACAGAATTTGAATCAAAACAATGGAATTTGAATGAAAACAACAGAATTGGAATGTACAGAACAGAGTTTGAATGAAAACAACGGAATTTGAATGAAAACAATGGAATTTGAATGAAAACAACAGAATTGGAATGTACAGAACAGAGTTTGAATGAAAACAACAGAATTAGAATGTACAGAACAGAGTTTGAATGAAAACAACGGCAATAGAATGTACAGAACAGAGTTTGAATGAAAACAACGGAATTAGATTGTACAGAATAGAATTTGAATCAAAACAATGGAATTTGAATGAAAACAACGGAATTTGAATGAAAACAACGGAATTAGAGTGTACAGAACAGAGTTTGAATGAAAACCACTCAAGTAGAATGTACAGAACAGAATTTGAATAAAAACAACTGAAACAGAATGTACAGAACAGAATTTGAATCAAAACAGTGGAATTTGAATGAAAACAACGGAATTAGAATGAAAAAAACGGAATTAGAATGTACAGAACAGAGTTTGAATGAAAACAATGGAATTAGAATGTACAGAACCGAGTTTGAATGAAAACAACGGAATTAGAATGTACAGAACAGAGTTTGAATGAAAACAACGGAATTAGAATGTAGAGAACAGAATTTGAATCAAAACAATGGAATTTGAATGAAAACAACAGAATTGGAATGTACAGAACAGAGTTTGAATGAAAACAACGGAATTAGAATGAACAGAACAGAATTTGAATGAAAACAACGGAATTAGAAGGTACAGAACAGAGTTTGAATGAAAACAACTGAAGTAGAATGTACAGAACAGAATTTGAATGAAAACAACGGAATTAGAATGTACAGAACAGAGTTTGAATGAAAACAACGGAATTAGATTGTACAGAATAGAATTTGAATGAAAACAATGGAATTTGAATGAAAACAACAGAATTGGAATGTACAGAACAGAGTTTGAATGAAAACAACTGAAGTAGAATGTACAGAACAGAATTTGAATGAAAACAACGGAATTAGAATGTAGAGAACGGAATTTGAATGAAAACAATGGAATTTGAATGAAAACAACAGAAGTGGAATGTACAGACCAGAGTTTGAATGAAAACAACGGAATTTGAATGAACAGAACAGAATTTGCATCAAAACAATGGAATTTGAATCAAAACAGTGGAATTTGAATGAAAACAACAGAATTGGAATGTACAGAACAGAATTTGAATGAAAACAATGGAATTAGAATGTAGAGAACAGAGTTTGAATGAAAACAACAGAATTACAATGTACAGAACCGAGTTTGAATGAAAACAACGGAATTAGAATGTACAGAACAGAGTTTGAATGAAAACAACGGAATTAGAATGTAGAGAACAGAATTTGAATCAAAACAATGGAATTTGAATGAAAACAACAGAATTGGAATGTACAGAACAGAGTTTGAATGAAAACAACGGAATTAGAATGAACAGAACAGAATTTGAATGAAAACAACGGAATTAGAAGGTACAGAACAGAGTTTGAATGAAAACAACTGAAGTAGAATGTACAGAACAGAATTTGAATGAAAACAACGGAATTGGAATGTACAGAACAGAGTTTGAATGAAAACAACTGAAGTAGAATGTACAGAACAGAATTTGAATGAAAACAACGCAATTAGAATGTAGAGAACGGAATTTGAATGAAAACAATGGAATTTGAATGAAAACAACAGAAGTGGAATGTACAGACCAGAGTTTGAATGAAAACAACGGAATTTGAATGAACAGAACAGAATTTGCATCAAAACAATGGAATTTGAATCAAAACAGTGGAATTTGAATGAAAACAACAGAATTGGAATGTACAGAACAGAATTTGAATGAAAACAACGGAATTAGAATGTAGAGAACAGAATTTGAATCAAAACAATGGAATTTGAATGAAAACAACAGAATTGGAATGTACAGAACAGAGTTTGAATGAAAACAGTGGAATTTGAATGAAAACAACAGAAGTGGAATGTACAGAACAGAGTTTGAATGAAAACAACGGAATTTGAATGAAAACAATGGAATTTGAATGAAAACAACAGAATTGGAATGTACAGAACAGAGTTTGAATGAAAACAACAGAATTAGAATGTACAGAACAGAGTTTGAATGAAAACAACGGAAATAGAATGTACAGAACAGAGTTTGAATGAAAACAACGGAATTAGATTGTACAGAATAGAATTTGATTCAAAACAATGGAATTTGAATGAAAACAACGGAATTTGAATGAAAACAACGGAATTGGAATGTACAGAACAGAATTTGAATGAAAACAACGGAATTAGAATGTAGAGAACAGAATTTGAATGAAAACAATGGAATTTGAATGAAAACAACAGAATTGGAATGAACAGATCAGAGTTTGAATGAAAACAGTGGAATTTGAATGAAAACAACAGAAGTGGAATGTACAGAACAGAGTTTGAATGAAAACAACGGAATTTGAATGAAAACAATGGAATTTGAATGAAAACAACAGAATTGGAATGTACAGAACAGAGTTTGAATGAAAACAACGGAATTAGAATGTAGAGAACAGAATTTGAATCAAAACAATGGAATTTGAATGAAAACAACAGAAGTGGAATGTACAGAACAGAATTTGAATCAAAACAGTGGAATTTGAATGAAAACAACGGAATTAGAATGAAAAAAACGGAATTAGAATGTACAGAACAGAGTTTGAATGAAAACAATGGAATTAGAATGTAGAGAACAGAGTTTGAATGAAAACAACAGAATTAGAATGTACAGAACCGAGTTTGAATGAAAACAACGGAATTAGAATGTACAGAACAGAGTTTGAATGAAAACAACGGAATTAGAATGTAGAGAACAGAATTTGAATCAAAACAATGGAATTTGAATGAAAACAACAGAAGTGGAATGTACAGAACAGAATTTGAATCAAAACAGTGGAATTTGAATGAAAACAACGGAATTAGAATGAAAAAAACAGAATTAGAATGTACAGAACAGAGTTTGAATGAAAACAACGGAATTAGAATGTACAGAACAGAGTTTGAATGAAAACAACGGAATTAGATTGTACAGAATAGAATTTGAATGAAAACAATGGAATTTGAATGAAAACAACAGAATTGGAATGTACAGAACAGAGTTTGAATGAAAACAACTGAAGTAGAATGTACAGAACAGAATTTGAATGAAAACAACGCAATTAGAATGTAGAGAACGGAATTTGAATCAAAACAATGGAATTTGAATGAAAACAACAGAAGTGGAATGTACAGACCAGAGTTTGAATGAAAACAACGGAATTTGAATGAACAGAACAGAATTTGCATCAAAACAATGGAATTTGAATCAAAACAGTGGAATTTGAATGAAAACAACAGAATTGGAATGTACAGAACAGAGTTTGAATCAAAACAACGGAATTAAAATGTACAGAACAGAGTTTGAATGAAAACAATGGAATTTGAATGAAAACAACAGAAGTGGAATGTACAGAACAGAAGTGGAATGTACAGAACAGAGTTTGAATGAAAACAACAGAATTAGAATGTACAGAACAGAGTTTGAATGAAAACAACGGAAATAGAATGTACAGAACAGAATTTGAATCAAAACAGTGGAATTTGAATGAAAACAATGGAATTAGAATGAAAAAAACGGAATTAGAATGTACAGAACAGAGTTTGAATGAAAACAATGGAATTAGAATGTAGAGAACAGAGTTTGAATGAAAACAACAGAATTAGAATGTACAGAACCGAGTTTGAATGAAAACAACGGAATTAGAATGTACAGAACAGAGTTTGAATGAAAACAACGGAATTAGAATGTAGAGAACAGAATTTGAATCAAAACAATGGAATTTGAATGAAAACAACAGAAGTGGAATGTACAGAACAGAATTTGAATCAAAACAGTGGAATTTGAATGAAAACAACGGAATTAGAATGAAAAAAACGGAATTAGAATGTACAGAACAGAGTTTGAATGAAAACAACTGAAGTAGAATGTACAGAACAGAATTTGAATGAAAACAACGGAATTAGAATGTACAGAACAGAGTTTGAATGAAAACAACGGAATTAGATTGCACAGAATAGAATTTGAATGAAAACAATGGAATTTGAATGAAAACAACAGAATTGGAATGTACAGAACAGAGTTTGAATGAAAACAACTGAAGTAGAATGTACAGAACAGAATTCGAATGAAAACAACGCAATTAGAATGTAGAGAACGGAATTTGAATCAAAACAATGGAATTTGAATGAAAACAACAGAAGTGGAATGTACAGACCAGAGTTTGAATGAAAACAACGGAATTTGAATGAACAGAACAGAATTTGCATCAAAACAATGGAATTTGAATGAAAACAGTGGAATTTGAATGAAAACAACAGAATTGGAATGTACAGAACAGAGTTTGAATCAAAACAACGGAATTAAAATGTACAGAACAGAGTTTGAATGAAAACAATGGAATTTGAATGAAAACAACAGAAGTGGAATGTACAGAACAGAGTTTGAATGAAAACAACAGAAGTGGAATGTACAGAACAGAGTTTGAATGAAAACAACGGAAATAGAATGTACAGAACAGAGTGTGAATGAAAACAATGGAATTTGAATGAAAACAACAGAAGTGGAATGTACAGAACAGAGTTTGAATGAAAACAACAGAATTAGAATGTACAGAACAGAGTTTGAATGAAAACAACGGAAATAGAATGTACAGAACAGAGTTTGAATGAAAACAACGGAATTAGATTGTACAGAATAGAATTTGAATCAAAACAATGGAATTTGCTTGAAAACAACGGAATTTGAATGAAAACAACGGAATTAGAGTGTACAGAACAGAGTTTGAATGAAAACCACTCAAGTAGAATGTACAGAACAGAATTTGAATAAAAACAACTGAAGCAGAATGTACAGAACAGAATTTGAATCAAAACAGTGGAATTTGAATGAAAACAACGGAATTAGAATGAAAAAAACGGAATTAGAATGTACAGAACAGAGTTTGAATGAAAACAATGGAATTAGAATGTAGAGAACAGAGTTTGAATGAAAACAACAGAATTAGAATGTACAGAACCGAGTTTGA
Source organism: Aulonocara sp. 'chitande type north' Nkhata Bay (assembly GCF_057382095.1). Classification (NCBI taxonomy): domain Eukaryota; kingdom Metazoa; phylum Chordata; class Actinopteri; order Cichliformes; family Cichlidae; genus Aulonocara; species Aulonocara sp. 'chitande type north' Nkhata Bay. The sequence goes on from NC_141360.1 coordinate 9,743,364, forward strand.
ATGAAAACAACGGAATTAGAATGTACAGAACAGAGTTTGAATGAAAACAACGGAATTAGAATGTAGAGAACAGAATTTGAATCAAAACAATGGAATTTGAATGAAAACAACAGAAGTGGAATGTACAGAACAGAATTTGAATCAAAACAGTGGAATTTGAATGAAAACAATGGAATTAGAATGAAAAAAACGGAATTAGAATGTACAGAACAGAGTTTGAATGAAAACAACTGAAGTAGAATGTACAGAACAGAATTTGAATGAAAACAATGGAATTAGAATGTACAGAACAGAGTTTGAATGAAAACAACGGAATTAGATTGTACAGAATAGAATTTGAATGAAAACAATGGAATTTGAATGAAAACAACGGAATTTGAATGAAAACAATGGAATTAGAGTGTACAGAACAGTGTTTGAATGAAAACAATGGAATTTGAATGAAAACAACAGAATTTGAATGAAAACAACAGAATTGGAATGAACAGAACAGAGTTTGAATGAAAACAGTGGAATTTGAATGAAAACAACAGAATTGGAATGTACAGAAAAGTTTGAATGAAAACGACGGAATTAGAATGAACAGAACAGAGTTTGAATCAAAACAACGGAATTAGAATGTACAGAACAGAGTTTGAATGAAAACAACGGAATTTGAATGAACAGAACAGAATTTGAATCAAAACAATGGAATTTGAATGAAAACAACGGAAATAGAATGTACAGAACAGAGTTTGAATGAAAACAACGGAATTAGAATGTAGAGAACAGAATTTGAATCAAAACAATGGAATTTGAATGAAAACAACGGAATTAGAATGAAAACAACGGAATTAGAATGTACAGAACAGAGTTTGAATGAAAACAACAGAATTAGAATGTACAGAACAGAGTTTGAATGAAAACAACGGAATTAGAATGTACAGAACAGAGTTTGAATGAAAACAACAGAATTAGAATGTACTGAACCGAGTTTGAATGAAAACAACAGAATTAGAATGTACTGAACCGAGTTTGAATGAAAACAACAGAATTACAATGTACAGAACAGAGTTTGAATGAAAACAACGGAATTAGAATGTAGAGAACAGAATTTGAATCAAAACAATAGAATTTGAATGAAAACAACAGAGTTTGAATGAAAACAACGGAATAAGAATGTACAGAACAGAGTTTGAATGAAAACAACGGAATTAGAATGTAGAGAACAGAATTTGAATCAAAACAATGGAATTTGAATGAAAACAACGGAATTAGAATGAAAACAACGGAATTAGAATGTATAGAACAGAGTTTGAATGAAAACAACAGAATTAGAATGTACAGAACAGAGTTTGAATGAAAACAACGGAATTAGAATGTACAGAACAGAGTTTGAATGAAAACAACAGAATTAGAATGTACTGAACCGAGTTTGAATGAAAACAACAGAATTACAATGTACAGAACAGAGTTTGAATGAAAACAACGGAATTAGAATGTAGAGAACAGAATTTGAATGAAAACAATAGAATTTGAATGAAAACAACAGAGTTTGAATGAAAACAACGGAATAAGAATGTACAGAACAGAGTTTGAATGAAAACAACGGAATTAGAATGTAGAGAACAGAATTTGAATCAAAACAATGGAATTTTAATCAAAACAACGGAATTGGAATGTACAGAACAGAATTTGAATGAAAACAACGGAATTAGAATGAACAGAACAGAGTTTGAATGAAAACAACGGAATTAGAATGTACAGGGCCCTGTGCTTCGTACGTCGCTTACTACATCCAAGATCAAATGAAACATCCAAGACCAAATCATCGCGCTAACTCTGAGCTCGCTATTCCGGTTCCCCGAACACACCTGTTGTTGACGATTAGTATAGCTGGATGAAGTAATGTGAGATCACTGGGTGGCCCAACAGGGGCTACGCATCGATAGTAGAAACATTGATCGGCAACCCTTTGATTGGTCGGCGAAAATGTCGAAGGAGCGCGCTCGGTATTTTTCGGCAGCAGAGCAAGAACTCTTGAGTGAGGGATTTCAGGAGTTTCAGAGTTTAATTAAAACGCAAGGGAACACTGCAAAGGCTGCAAAAGCAAGGAGAGAGGGCTGGCAGAAAGTTGCTGACAAATCAAACTCGTAAGTAATTCAATAATAACAATAATAATGGAGTGGATTTATATAGCGCTTTTCAAGGCACCCAAAGCGCTTTACAATGCCACTATTCATTCACTCTCACATTCACACACTGGTGGAGGCAGCTACGGTTGTAGCCACAGCTGCCCTGGGGCAGACTGACAGAAGCCAGGCTGCCATATTGCGCCATCGGCCCCTCTGGCCAACACCAGTAGGCGGTAGGGTAGATTTATCATATCACACCATATTATCCAATATTATATTACATTATATTATATTATAATATGTTATATTATATCCCCTTTCACATTAGAGCCACAACAGGACCCACTAGAACATGGGAACAAGTAAAAGTGAAATATAAGAATATTCTACAGAATGGTAATATTTATCACTTATATTGCTTGTCGTCTCTTGGAAAGAGACCCTGGAATACTCTGTTTGTTTGTTCATAACAGCAACCAAGAAAAGGGCAGAGCAAAAAAAAAGACAGGTGGTGGTCCTGCACCCCCTCGTCAACAAGTTGGTTAAGTGAATAATACCCTCACGGGAAAATCGATATCTCTCTATGAGCACACTGTCGCGCTGAGCTAAAGGATCCTGTCTGTCCCGCAATATACGCTGAATTCTGAGGACTCTCCTTATCAATCTTGCACCTTCCGCAATGGGTTGCTCGCGTAAACGGACAGGATATGACTGCGACAGACTTCCCAAATCCACCTTCGCTTTTATAGCCGTGGTCTCTCATCTTGATTACACGAAGTAATTTACAATTACTACTCTGAAATATGAATTACATCTGTAATAATCACATACATGTAATAGAATGTTAATAGTACATTTCCCTTTTTTAGGGAATGACCTGTATGTATCTGTGTGAAATCAATAAAAGGATCAAGTGCTGCATTATCTTTAGTTACATTGATGTTATTTATTTATGGTGAAACAGTGGTGGAATATCGCTGTTGCTTTCGTATGAATGACGCGGACATACCTGCGTGGCCGCGATCTAATCCTGTTTACATAAAGTAAACCTGCTCCCCAGCAGGTTTATGCTTACGGCTCTGTTGCTATGACAGCAAGTCCCGGATGGGCTTCGGGGAACCGAACGATCCAGGATCACGCGAAATCGTCAACAATCTCATCCAGCTAACTCACTTAGCGCGGTACGAAGAACAGGGCCCTGTTTCAGGAAGCCGGTTTGGAAAACTCAGAGTGAAAAACGACACTCACGGTTGAGTAACCCCGAACTGTCCAACTCGGAATATTCCGTTTCAGAAAGGCTGATAACAATTAGTTCAGTCAACGCGGAGTTGCTTTAACCCCAAGTGAAGCGCGCGGACGAGGATACATAAAGCCCTGATAAGCGGAGCACAGATTAAGCGAGTCACCATGGAGACGGAGGGAAAGAAGGCGCGGTCAATGTATTTCACAGCGCTTGAGGCCGAAATTCTGATGGCAGCATATGCCGATAACATGCAAATTCCGCGGAAAAAAGTAACACAGCCACAGCTGCAAAAGCATGCATGGCAAAACATAGCCGACAGAGTCAATGCGTGAGTGTTAATTTAAACATTGATCGAGGGATTTCCACCCATTTAACACGTTATTTTATCATATGTTATTTTATTTGTTATTTTATACATTTTATTTTGTGATGTGATGTGAGCGCAGGTGCAACCCAACAGGCCCCAAACGTGCCTGGCAGCAAGTAAAAATGAAATATAAAAATATAGTCCAAACAGGTAAGGTGTAATTGTATTATGAGCCATAGTGCTTGGTCTGTTTGTCCGATGTAAATCAATTGCAGTTAGAGGCTACATTAATTTTCTTTCTGTAAGCACTTATTGAAATTATCTGAGCACATTACAAGTACATATTTGCTTACTCTGTATGCTCAAATGTGGCCCGTTATAGCCAACAGAAAAAAAGCGGAGGCCCGAAAAACAGGTGGGGGTCCTCCACCACCACCACTCACAGAGGCTGAGCAGTTGGCCCTCAGCCAAAACAGTGGGCGCCCTGTGGCCGAAGGCATCTCTGCGGGGACATCCTCTGAGGCAATAACCCCGCAAGACACAAGTGCCTACATAGGGGGTAAATTCAAAATAATACATGATGTGCATACATCCTTTCTTCACAGTCACCTTTGCAGTGCGACACATTCATTTGATAAACTCTTTACCATAATGAATTATTTTGTAGTGAAGTTATTTTCCGACTGATTTTGCCTTCCCTCAGTCTTGGTTGTCTTTGAGAGCATAATGACAATGAAGTGTAAGGTGCTTGGTATGTTTGTTAATTGCCATTTGGTCCCTTGTAAGTTATAAGTGACCTGTATAAACCTCATATTCTATCAGTTGATGGTGGTGGTGTACTGCATCTGGTGCAGCCTCCTGTTGAGCCAGACCAACATGCAGTTGTGAGTAATACTCCACAGATTATATGAGTTTACAGTAGAACAGCAATGTTGTCTATTTCTTTACTACAGGAAAATAATGAAGAAACATTGACAGCTGTTACAGAGGAGGAAGCAACAGAGACACTTTATGAGGTTTACATCTTTTAATACTTTGTGTACAGGAAATACAGGCGACCAATAAAGCCAGTTGAACAAAAAATCTGTTTATTCTTCTTTCAACATGTTGAGGTGATGGGTCAAAAGAAATGATTGTGACATATGGTGTCTCTGACTGCTCTTCCATCTTGTATGTCCGTGGGAGGGTCAGGATGTTCATGGTTTGGATCACTGCTGATGTTTGGTTCAGAAGGACAGTGTTCTCCTCTAATTGTGGCAATGTTGTGAAGAATCACACATGCCACAATAATGTCACATGCCCTTTCTGGGGTGACCCTGAGTCTTTGCAGGCACTGTAACCGGGCCTTAAGCATTCCGATAGTCATTTCAACTCTGGCTCTTGTCCTGCAATTAGCCAGATTATATCGCTGCTGTGGGCCCGGTTCAGGGTCAGGGTAAGGGGTAAGCAAATAGGGTAAACATGGATACCCCCTATCACCAAGCAAGTAGCCAGTGAACTCTCCTAAGACAGAAGGGTACACTTCAGTTCAAATGTCCCTGAAGCAATTGGTCTTTATATATTTTAAAGTATTCTCAACTCACCATGTCCAAATTTTGTGCTCAGTGTACATTCACGGAATATTTGTGAGTCATGGACAGAGCCTGGCCACTTGGCTTCCACATTTGTGATAATGTTGGCAGCATCACATATGATCTTCACAGTGCAGAGAACACAAATTAGCATCCATTACTATAATGAAATAATTTGTTAGTTTGACATGCTACAGGGAACTATGTACCTGTACATTAATGCTGTGGAAAGACTTCCTGTTCACATAGTCTCCTTCATTTACTGAAGGAGCAATGATTGGAATGTGAGTGCCATCTGTACAGCCAATCACGCCTGGGAACCCTGAAAATAAATGTGCAATTTAAGTAGTAGTCCAAGTATCACCACATCATACATTAAGTTTTGGTCATCCTGATACCTGCAATTTTGTGGCATCCCTCTTTGATAAATCTTGTGGGTCTGTGACCGGGGAACACCACAGACGAGTACAGGAGACGTTTCAGTGCAACTGTAACATTCCTGACTGCCCGACAGACGGTAGCCTTGGAAACGTGCTCAGCGTCACCAATATTATACAGAAAGCTCCCGTTTGCAAGAAACCGAAGTGCGATACAAATAATATGCAATGAACTGAGAGCATGTCCGCGATGTGTCACATGCGTAATATATGGCCTGAGGATGTTATCCAAATAAATTATAGATTGTGCTGAGAAACGGTAACGTTCGCACAGAAAATCATCAGGAAATGATAAAATGTCCAAACGCGCTCTGATCACTCTCTCCCGGCGGAGAGCTCTGCGGAGAATTTGGGCTTCACGATCTACTGGCTCTTCAAGGAAGTGGCACGCCATGTCCGACACTTCCTACTGTCAGGTTTCCGACAAAGGGGCGGAGACAGTCAGGGTTAGTTGTAGTAAACCTGCTAGGGGGCAGGTTAGCTTCACGGAGTGTGTCGTCATAGTGACTCACTCAGGCTGCAGCTGAACTCGCTTTGTGAAACCGAAAACCCAGAATTTTCGTTAACTCAGGGTATACTTACTCAGTTTTTCCACTAAACCGGCTTCCTGAAACAGGGCCCAGGCCCCAGAACAGAGTTTGAATGAAAACAATGGAATTTGAATGAAAACAACAGAAGTGGAATGTACAGAATAGAGTTTGAATGAAAAAAACGGAATTAGAATGTACAGAACAGAGTTTGAATGAAAACAACGGAATTTGAATGAACAGAACAGAATTTGAATCAAAACAATGGAATTTGAATGAAAACAACAGAATTTGAATGAAAACAATGGAAGTTTAAAACAAGAAACAGAATCAGAAAGAAAAAAAACAGAATTTGAATGAAAACAAAGGAATTAGAATTTACAGAACACAGTTTGAAAAAAAAACAACTGAAGCAGAATGTACAGAACAGAATTTGAATCAAAACAGTGGAATTTTAATGAAAACAACGGAATTAGAATGAAAAAAAACGGAATTAGAATGTACAGAACAGAGTTTGAATGAAAACAACAATTAGAATGTACAGAACAGAGTTTGAATGAAAACAACGGAATTAGAATGAACAGAACAGAGTTTGAATGAAAACAACGGAATTAGAATGTACAGAACAGAGTTTGAATGAAAACAACGGAATTAGAATGTAGACAACAGAATTTGAATCAAAACAATGGAATTTGAATGAAAACAACAGAATTTGAATGAAAACAATGGAAGTTTAAGACAAAAAACAGAAGTAGAAAGAAAACAACGGAATTTGAATCAAAACAACGGAATTAGAATGTACAGAACAGAGTTTGAATGAAAACAACAGAATTAGAATGTGCAGAACAGAGTTTGAATAAAAACAACTGAAGTAGAATGTACAGAACAGAATTTGAATGAAAACAACGGAATTTGAATGAAAACAACGGAATTTGAATGAAAACAACAGAATTAGAATGTACAGAACAGAGTTTGAATGAAAACAACGGAATTAGAATGTAGAGAACAGAATTTGAATCAAAACAATGGAATTTGAATGAAAAACACAGAATTGGAATGTACAGAATAGAGTTTGAATGAAAACAACGGAATTAGAATGTACAGACAACACGTTCTTACTCCCAAAGCGTAACATTTTACGCTAGGTGACAAATCGTCAACATATTACGTTTTCGGCTACCCAGCACGTTCCTAAATGATGACCTCGTAAAAAAGAGGAAATACGAGAACCGCCTGGACTCCATCTATACATGTTCGCTCTTTTTCTTCAAATCACTTAGAAACACGCTATTTAACATCATTATAGTCCTGGTTAAGATCAGGAATAAGGTTATGGTTAGGGCTGGGAATAAGGTTAGGTTTAGGGCTGGAATACAGGGCTGGAACGTCTATTACCGCGGGAGCGTCATTGCACTGGATTCCAGCCATAACCCGCTGCGTACCATAAGAACGCCAAAGGTCTCCTTTCGCGTTCCTCAGGAATGCCGCGGGACGTGACAAAACGTCGACATGTTACGCCTCGGGAGTGAGAACGGGCTGTAGATGTTGTCCAACAGGGTGAGAGAGGGAAGCTCAGGTCCAAGAGAAAGCTCAGAGGGGACAGGGCCTTCTCTATTGCTGCTCTAAATCTCTGGAACAATCTGCCCCAGCACATTAGAGAGGCCCCTTTCACTGTCAACTTTTAAAACATGTCTTAAAACCTATTTTTACTCCTTGGCATATGACCCTGATTTTATTGTTTTAATCTAATGTGCTGATTTTATTTATTTTAAATGTTATTCTAATTACCATTTTATACTATTTTATTTATTTATTTGCTATTTGTGGTTGAATTTTATTATTTTAAATGTCATTTTAATTATCATCTTTTTAAATTTTTTTTATCTTATCTTTTATTTTTTAACTTATTCAATGTATCATTTCTGGCATGTCAAGTGTACAGCACTTTGTGTTCAGGTGGGATTTGTTTTGAAAGTGCTATAAAAAATAAATTGCTTGCTTGGTGTTCAGATTTAAGACATGAAATTTGAAGTGTGGGCTGCAGGAGGTTTCATTCCTGTAAATAAAGGCAAGCAAAGTCTGCACCTCTTAAGGAAACCTGCTTGGCATTTAACATGCCTTGTTTGCGACAGCTTTCACAGGACCTTAGAAGCATTACTGTGATGAAAAGAAGTGGGAAAGGCGAGAAAAACTACAGTGACATGAATGTTCATCAGTCTACAATGAGCCAAATTGTCTGTAAATTAGGTGTAATTTAGGGCTGCTGCTCCTCTGCATTTGAGACATACTGCAGAGATCATCCCAAGGCTTCAATCCCAAAAGAGGTAGCAGCAAAACACCTGCAGACATCTGCACAAATAGGATGAAAACAGTAAGGAAACCACTGCACTCCAAGAAAACCTGCTCCTAAGTATTAAGCATGGAGGTGGTAGTCTCATGTTTTGCCACTGCGTTCTCGAGCCCATGACACCTTGCGACAATTGAAGAAATAATGAAGTTAAATTGCATGAAGACATTTTGTCAGGACAGCAGTCCATAACCTGGAGCTTGCAAAGCAATAAGAATACCAATCAAAGCTTTATTTGTCACATGCAGGTTGCCCTGCAGTGAAATGGGACCCCCCCCCCCCCCCCCCCCGACCTTACACATATAGCACAAACATTACATGGGGATACAGGTCGGAGATTGGTAGAATCAGAGAAAAAAACATTGAAATGTACACCACAGTGGGGAAAGTACAAGAGGAAAAAAAGAGACCCCTACTCATGCTGTGCTTCCATGGTAGGACAGCATGAGAACAGGAAACAAAAAAACTCCTCTGCAGAAAAAAAGCACATAAATGTCCACAGCACAACATTGTGAAGACATGACAAGCCACAGGGGTGGGTGGGGGGTGAGGAGTAATCCGAAGCGAACACAGCAGCCGCCCTGCACAGCGCTACCATTCCAGCGCGGCACACAGACCCGCCGTGTTCCCTCGCAGGAAACAAGCATCGAAGGCGTTGGAAAGGGAGGGGGGATGAGTGAGTGCCTATCAGTGTAAGTGTATGTGTGTGCGTGTCCATAGTTCAGCTGAGACCGTGTCCTTCGGCCTATCAGGCTAAGTAAACAGTCCTCCAGCCAATCCAGGTGTCCTTGCATGGGATGGGAAGAATAGCCGTAACACAGTCGTTATCAGGGAGTGATTGTTCGGCTCCAGCCTTGGGCCTGCAGCTGGCGCCGTGATGGGGATCCGCAATGTTCATGTTGATTTTGTTAATTTCCATGCGAGCAGCCCAGGAGAATTTTCAGGCTGCTCTTTAACACTCCGACGCTGGTCTCTCAATCCCGTTGGAGAGTCGCGAGCCTCCCCATGATGGTATCAAACTTCTGTTCCATGGTGTTATCATTCTTTTGATTCTGAGACCTCACAACTGCAGTGATCCGTTCCGCGATGTCTTCCAACTGTCGCTCAAGGGTCTCATTTTGAGCAGGCCTCTCTCTGATGTTTCCCCCCATACGCTCAATGGTGTTGTTTTGAGCCTTCACAGCAGCTGCAAGCGTCTCCAAGGTGTTGACCATATTACGTTCATTGTGAGAGGTTGCGCCTCGTTCCATTTCGATTCCAGTGGGCAGCCTTGGGGGGGTTTGAACAGCCGCTTCCGCTCTCTTATTTCTCCGATAAACCAGGGCTAAGCCAACTCCGATCAGCATGAACCCTGTTATCACGGTTCCGAATAGATAGATATCTTCAGCGTCCTCGATCGACAGTCCCGCCAGGCACATGATCCTCCAGTTCTGCCACCCGTCCATCGTGTATCCGGCAGGGAAAGTCCCTCCAGGGCACTCAGGCTCTCCCGAGCCCAGATTTCTCGTTGAGAAAAGGGTGTCAATAGCATTCAGAGACCAGTTGATCAAATCCATAATTCTCTTTTAGGTTTTAGAGAACGACAGTGGGAGGCTATTCCAGGGAAAGTAATGCACACAAGACAAGACAAGGACATAGAGGCTAAGCAGGGAAGATAAGGGTGAGGAGGAGAGGAGAAAAGTGCGACCACCTTCGCTGAGAGCTGAAGAAGAAATTACGAGTTAATTAGCACCAGAATAACTGGAAGACAGTGAAACAACATTAAGGTTTTGATTAGGTTTGACACTAATCCAGCTAAGATCCTGGGGTAGGACCTTCAAAGGGATTTTTTGATCTTCACATCCTGGGAGTTTTGTAGGAAGGAAGGCTCCACTGTTTCTCCTCAGCATTCTGCGTGTTGCATAAGCACTTATTGGCCATATCTGATTGTTAACTTGTTTCACAAGTTATTGAATTCAAGAGTTAATTTTTAACTCTTTCCAGTCTTTGCCATAATTTCTTAATGTGTTCAATTAAGCAATGAAAAGCACAACTATGTGTGTTAATTAGCTTATTCAGGTTCTATTCAAGTTGAGTGAAATCATCTTAATTCCAAATGATTCACAAACTCCCTTTTTGAAGCTGTGCATAGATTTTAGAAGATCGGCTTGTCCTTCTTCCTGACACAGAAGTAAGAATGTCTCTCACTTTTGCATTGTTTGCATGTCTTTTGAGCTTGGGTAGATTAGGTTAGCAGGTGTGTTAAGAGCAGGGATATTTACATTATGACTAAATCTCTGCCAGACCCAGCAGATCTGTCAGAATGGTCTGCATCACGCATTACTCACTTTCTCTCTCTTTGAGGATTGTTCGATCATTGAAAGGCCAATTGCTCCAGCAACAAAGCTGAAACCCAGACTAAACTATCTACACAGATAATAATGCTTTGTTCTTTGGAGAACTCAAAATGTAACTACTGCATATGAAAAACCTTCAGGATCTGTTAAGGGGATGATGTCCTTGGACATACTGATTTGATTGACACACACTGGTTTTTTTGTTGTTTTTCTACTTTGACTATAACAATATGCGCTTTGACTTTATTTTTCCAGGTTCCAGGAGGTGCTGCTGAGTGGAGACCATGTGACCTCTGATGAAGATTAAAAGGCAAATGTGAGAGAAGAGTCAGCAAAGCTCCTGTTTTCCTTCTACCAGCTTTGCTTTTATGCTCTGAGTCATTGAATTGAAGTTGAGAAGATACAAGAACTGGCTGTTTGTACCAGCTAAGCTCTAGAGTGAGAGTTGACAGCAGCACCTATGCCCTGTATTTTACTGTGGGCTCAATACGCTGTACCGTCTCTTCATCTCATTTCTTAATTTCTTTAATTTTATAAAGCGGGTTTATTCACATCTGCACACTGTTTTTGTTATTTAGGGGGGTTTTTTGTTCAGGAAATAATTTAGTGTGACGTGGGAGTCGTGTCAGACTAGGATACGTTTTTTGGGGGGGGGTTTAACAGTAAGAATTTGAATTATGTAATAAAATGTTTGTTAGTACTTTTGTTGTTTTGATTTGTTTTTTTTACTACTTGAAAACTAATTTAGCTAACCCCTAGTTATTTCTATTTTAATTTCAAGCAGGCTTGCAATTGTTTTTATGGTCTTCAGCAGTAGTTCTGCAGGCTTTCTGAAAGTCTTACTAGCATCCTGTTGCAAAAATGCAAATTTTGTTTTCACTCTTCTAATTGAAACTAGAAAGACCCAAAATGGAAGACTGTCTGTCATGTATTTACCTCATCAGAGCCCAGGCCTCAACATTACTGAAGTGGTGTTGAATCATCTTCACAGACAAGTAAAAGGCAGCCAACATCCAAAAAAGAGCTCTAAATGTCTGTTACGGAGCCTGGAGACTAGTTTGCCTAAGAGAGCTCAGCTTCATTAATTAATAATAACTTTTTGTTAAGCATAAGATTAAAGTAAATTAATCCCCCCCACACACAGACACATTTTCTCAACATATATAACATATATAAAACAGTAAAATATTAACAAAATAAACTATTTAAAAAATAGCAGAAGAAGAACGAAGGAAAAGAGGGGCACTGATCCTTTAGTAGCCAATAATAATAAAAGTGCAGTAGCCATCAGCGTGGCACCACATCTCACACAGCTCCAGCAGTCATGTGACTACGACTCAGTTTAACAGTAGCAAGCTTTCAGTCTTTTTGTGTCCAGTTTGGATACAAGAAACAAAACGAACGACAAACTTTTAAAACTGTAATATTAATGAATAAAAAAATCTGTATTTTGGGAATAAAAGCCAAGTTTGTTGTTTTATTTTTATTTATTTATTTTTGTTGACTTTGAGGTACTGTGACCTTTCGTTAAAAAACATATTTTTAGTATTATTTAAAAAAAATAGTTGAAGCTCATGCGTGATTATGCCCTTGCACTTGTGTAATAGAAACAGGATTCAAAATAGTATTTTGATGCGTAATTAACATTTTTTAACATCTGTTTTTAAGGTTTTGGGGTTTTATGATTTATGCAAATAGGTCTTTAAACTGTCACAGACAGTCTGCCTGCTGGTAACAGTGACTGTATTTTGCCAATGATTGAATATCAACCGATGACTGTACAAATCACTGTTATGTGTTTTCTACAGTCAGTGATACCAACAGGCGGCGCCATTAACCTGATATAGAAGTTGCTGTACCCGGACTTATTCAAAGGACGGACACATGAAACGGAAGCAACATCATCGCTTTTCCGGCATGCGCCTATTTGAAGAGCAGCAAAGCGCCTCACTGCGATTTTTTCCACGATGTCTGTTAAACTAAATGCGCTAAACAGTGATTCTTACATTGACATTAGCCAATACAGAGACCAACACTTTAAGGTAAATGAGGAAGTGGTCTTTAGGAAGGCGGTGACTTATCGTAATTTACGGGAATGTAAATGTAATGTGTCTTTTAGCTAACTGTTAGCAAACAACAAAGGCGAGCGGTGCTGTGTAGTGGAGGTGGAGGTGACTCGGGAACAAACAGAACAGCAAAACACATCTCTGTATTTTAACCTGGCCTTAAAAACTCCTGATGTTGTTTTATGATGCTTCGTTGGGACTAAAGCGTGGCTAACTTATAACTTAACTCCTTGCTTCAACACAGGTCGTTTGAACGCTATAATGTCAACTTATTGAGAGCAATTTTTTTTAAACATTTGTAACGTTGCTTGTGCTTTTAGGGTAATCGCTATGATCAGGAGAAGCTTCTGAAGCAGAGCAACACTTTGTATGTGGGCAACCTCTCCTTCTACACCACCGAGGAGCAGGTAAGACACAAAACCTTCACCAGTTAAAGTAATAACTCGGCTTTATTGGAAAGTTGCTGAATTTCTTCTTCAAAGAGACCAATATGATGGGGAAAATTGCTGACTGAGCTATTAATACATTAGGAGACTCATTTATAAAACAGTGCATGTGATCTGTCTTCAAAACAAATATAGTTAGTCAAATATTGTCCTATAGTTATGCCAGCAAAACACCACTGGCATTACACATAAGCTTCAAGTGTTTATATGGAGCAGGTTATCTACTAATTGGAAGATTGTTGGTTTTCCTAAGTATCCTTGGGCAAGATGTGTCACACATAAAATATATGTCAAAAAACACATAATAGACATATTTTCAGTGTTGATTTTTCTGATAGTTTATCATAAGAGAAGTCCCAGAGTTGGAAAATTCACAGAAGATATTTTGTTAAATTTTCTCAAGTTTTCTAACTTTTTTTGCCACTGTGAACAGGTACATGAGCTGTTTTCTAAAAGTGGAGATGTCAAGCGTATCATCATTGGCCTGGACAAAATCAAGAAGACTGCTTGTGGGTTCTGCTTTGTCGAGTATCCTTCAAAAATATTTAATTCATGCTAAATGAAACTGTCAGTAATTTGACTGCCTTCAGAATAGGGCTGGGCGATATGGCCTAAAATCCATATCACGGTATAATTTTAGCACGTGTGGTAACGATATATATCGCGATATATTATTTTCTTCTGTATAACGTATTTTCCACACTATAAGGCACACGTAAAATCCTTTAATTTTCTCAAAAATCGAGAGTGTGCCTTATGTATGACCTACTGACCTCGAACTGATTTTGGCGTGCAGAAATCTGTTAAAAAATGTTTTAGTGCAACTTTGGTAAGCTACACTGCTTGATGGATTGTCAGAGCATTACGGCTGCCATAGTGAGGAGCTTCGCAGAGTAATCTGGGTCCAAAACTCCGTCCTCTTCAGCTCCCAAAGTCAAATGAACACAGAGTTAAAAACGATCTAAATTCTTTCATCTTTAATAAAATCATCAGCGTTGCTGCTTTACCAGGTGTAACAATTAAGTTTAACATCCAGGCATCCATGAAAACAGAATTTATTACATTTAACGGAGTTACAAGTTAACAGGAAGTTAGCTCGCTAGTTTACACCTAAACATTTCATACCATGTTCTGACTGAGAGATTTTTGAAGCTAATTAAAACGTACAGCTCTGCTACCACTTCCAACATAAATGAAGACAGAAAACTAAACAGCAGTGGCGTTTACAGGGTTACTGAAGTTGGACTACCTGGTATATAATGTTGTGCTACGTGATTGCTAGCGACACAGCTATGTTAGCATAACATTAGCACAGTGAAGCTGGAGGATGAACGCCAACTTTTTTCCACTCGATAAAAGTTAACGTGAGGGATTCTGGTGGTCAGGGACAAATGCAATCGCATAGCAGGATGCTATACATGGGCCAAACTTCAGTCAGGAGAACAACTGAGATTATTCATCCACAATACGAGGTTAGTTATCAATATACTGCAACAACATGGGAATAGAACAGCTGCGAGAGAATTCAACATTAATGAATCAATGGTACGGAAGTGGAGGAAGGGCAGTTTTTGGCTTTCCTCATATTCTAAAAGTGCTTCATCTCTTTGCTATGACTGTCGCCCGGCATAATTTGCAGATGATTATGGTTGAAGCCGCTGCGATGCTTTCAACCAAAACAGGCACAGCTTGATGACATCATCAACATGCGGTAGAGCGGTATAGTCAAAATCTCTATCGTTGGCCATATTTATATCGTTTCTATCGTATATCGTTTCTATCGCCCACCCCTACTCCAGAATCCCCTTCAGAAGTTACCAGAACATCATGAATTGCACGTGTTGTGCCTTAACGCTGTCCCAGATACTACACCCGTGGAGATGCAGAGCATGCCATGCGCTTCATTAATGGCACACGGCTGGATGACCGCATCATCAGGACAGACTGGGATGCCGGCTTCAAGGAAGGAAGACAGTTTGGTCGTGGCAAATCAGGAGGACAGGTGAGGGTTAGGATATGAGTACTTTAATAAATGGAAGCAACCTGCTGTGGATGCCGACTGCTGGTTTATTTATTTATTTTTATTGGAGCAAACTACAAAGCTTAAAGTTAGTTCTGTGAGTAACTGCACTCGTATTTGAATTAATCCAAAAAGATATTAACCCACGACTAAAGTAATGTTAAAGAACATTGTCGACGTCTCTGATCTGGGCTTTAGAGCTCAGCTCACTGGTATAATTTAAACACTTAGTTGTTCATCTTGTTTATTTGAACGAAATCAGCCTCCAATAGATCATGCTGTTGTGATTCGAACCCTGCATAACCTGCAGTTTTATCACTTTGATAAAAATATTGTTTCAGTTTAGTTTTTAATGTTATGTTTTGTTTTGTTTTGTTTTTTTACTGATTGTGAGATAAGAGTTTTTAAACCTCTTGACTGGGGTGCACTTTGTTACTAAACATTCAGATCAGCAACTTTCAATTCAATTTTATTTATATAGCCCGAAAAACAACAGCCGCCTCAAGCCGCTTGTCCAGACTTCAGTCCAGAAATGCTTGCGTCTGCTTTTCAGATCCATATCATATCAGATTTGTTTCGTTTAATGCGCCTTATCATCCGGTGTGCCTTATAGTCCGGAAAATACGGTATTTTACTCATACAATTCATAAATGAACTCACCAAAGTAGGGACACTTAATTGGTGATTGTAGTAGTTTCCATTATGTTGAGAGCTCAGGTTTGGCTGATGCTTTTTGCCTGATTGTCATCATCATGACGATCATTGTCTATCATTGAACACTTCAGCAATCTCTGCACTGCAGATATTTTGGACAACAACATAAAATGCAGCATACTATGACATTTGAAAAATGACACATACTGAAATGGCATTCAAAAAATCAATACACTTTATCATGGCATTTTAATACACCAGTATGATATTTAGAACTTAGAAAATAAATTATGCATGAATACCCATGGCCTTTAAATAGATGGCATTACCGTAGTAATGCATTAGCAAAATGAGCTGGTATATTATGCTGTTAACAAACATAACATAATCATGTTTTATTTTGTCGAGCTTTCTGGGAGCGTAAACATGGCAGCAAATATTGGGCAAAGGACCTGATTATTGTTTAGATTTTCCTTTCCTACAAACACCCAGCAGTATGACTCCTGAAAATGTTTGTGTTGGAGCGTAAAAGTTTAGTCTTGGTCATTGAGAACAGCTCATTAACCCTTTACAGCCGATCGGAGCGGACACGCTCTGTTTTGCGTAACTATTTTTAAATCCCAGTAGCACTGCAACCACGTAAGCTAGCGCAAAAATTTTTTTTGCATATGAAACCGGAGTTGTAGTACTCACATCTTATGCCATCAGCTTGTCCTAGGTCACAGTTTCCTTCCACATAAAGCTTTGCAAAAACTGCATAAAAAGCGCTTGCAGGAACAAAAACATAATATTCCAGAAACACGCTGTGCCGGTCCGATCAGCTGTTCATAACACTTCCTACGTTGGAATAGACGTCAGCGCGAACTTTTGCATTTCCGCCATTACCTGCCCGAAACCGGAAGTGACGTCATTTTCGCGGAAATGTAGTCTTTTTTACTATCAGGCCCTCAGAGCCTATACTGGTCTTTTTAAAAGTTATCTTTGACTTTATGACTTTCTGTGTCGTTTCTGGGATGCTTAGGACTCATATTGCACTGCTGGAAATAGTTTATTTTGATGCATATGCTGCTTTTTTGCAAATTTGCAGTATAATATTTATTTTCGTTTTTCCTGCAGTGTATAAAAATTGGTGTATTTCAAAAATAAAACTATGAAGACACTCAAAATAAATTTCCTGTGGTGGGAAACTATTTTGTGCAACTTTTTTGTATTTACAGTTTTGAGGGATAAGCCTCTTAAATTTCTCTAACTAGAAATATATGTTAAAAAACAAAAACGATTTTCAATTTTTTTTTGTAGTTTATTGCACTTTTTTGCAATTTATGTAATTACTATGCACTTAATGAATACATATTATTAAAATCTGGGCTATAATGGTTGTATTGATGTATAGCAACTTGAAATGCTCCCAAAAATGGCTCCACAGCAGGTAAAAATATAATATAAGCTCTGGCGGACTTGGTTCTATGGTAGGTCTTAAAGGGTTAAACAAATGTCACGTTAAAGGTTGGAGTGATGAGAAGTGCTTCTCAAATGGTTGGATGCTGATTTTACAGGGTTGGGTAGAGTGTGTTAGTCTCAGTTGAACAAGTGATTGATTTATACTCTCTTCCTTTCCCCCTCCTCTCTGTGTGTTTCTGTGTGTAACTGTGTAGGTGAGAGATGAGTACAGGCAGGATTATGATCCAGCGAGAGGCGGTTATGGTAAGCTGGCTCAGCAGCATCGACCCACAGAGGTGCGCAATAGTTTTTAGAATAAAGTCCACAGCAGTCTGCCTGGACTACAGAGTCCCAGCTGTCAGTCCTGCTCCGGATTAACTCTCCCACAAGGTCACAGCAAGCTACCACAGATCATCTGAATTTTGTCATGAAAGCCCTGTGCAGCAGTCCTGCTCGGACCACTGGATCCAGGTGTGAGCAGATGTTATTTATTTGTTTTGGAGGCTTGGTTTTTGCTCTGCCCACCTCTGCGACTAATATACCTGCCATCTGTCTACATGGTTGACATGTGATATTTGGTGATGTTTATTATCCTGTGTAAAGAAATGCCATTGATTTTCCTGCAGGCTGGAAACCCTCTGATAAAGTTGTCGTCTTGATTTTCTGTGTCATGTTCAAATAACAACCTGAATTTTTGAAGATGTAGTCTGCTGTTCCATGTTTGAAACCATGTCCAAAACTGCATACTTTTTAAAATAAAGTCTTGTTTTTTTGAAAGTTCATGTCATTTTGTGGAGTCTGTTTGATTAAACAGGTCTTTGCTTAAATCTTCGATCTCTCTCAAATACGGCTAAAGAACAAAATGTAGCAATGTTTGATTCCTTTTCCTCTTTGTATTTTGGCTGTTTGAATAACAATGTTAGTGAAAAGGGCCAAATTGTGACGGCTAGCTTAGTCTCCAAAAGTGCCATCGCTTGTGGGGTGTTCCCGGTCTGAAACGGTCAGTATCTACCAAAAGTGGTTTATGGAAGGAACCATGGCGAAGCAGCAACAGGGTCATGGGTGGCAAAGACACATTGATGCATGTGGGGAGTGAAGCAAGGCTGTACGCAGTGTGTAGCATTGGACAATGTTCTGCTGGGAAACCTTGGTTCATGCCATCCATGTGGATATTACTTTCATCAGGGCAGCATAAGGGGGACCAACGCAATGTTAGGCTGGTGGTCATAATATGAGCGTAATAAAATAAAGGAAATCCAGCAATAAAAGGAGAAGAAATAGTACATTTTGGATATACACTTTAAACCCATCACCTCCCTACACTTTTATACAAACTAAATATGGAATAAACACAAACAGTTTGAAAAGCTCAGGATTGTACAGTCCTCACTCTGCCTGTGATTTTAATATTGCAAGTTTTAATAGGTAGTCAGCTGCTCTCTTATCTCAACGTGAGATGTGGAGATGAAGCAATTAGCAAAGCAGAATACTAGAAATTAGCTTTCTCATTTTGCCCTCACCACCAGTTCCTACATCACATCCTTTCAAGCAGGTTTTGAAAATGAACACAAGATGGCAGAAGAGGAGGGTGGAGTTCCTTGAAATAATGAAGGGCAGAGAGACTGAAAAGAATACAATTTCCATGTGAGCTTAGGTTGTTCAGAGTGACGAGAGCGTAGAGTTAACAGTTTAAACACGTACTTGCACTTTCCCCCCCTTTTCTTTCACTTTCATAGCCTCTTCCTGGGGACTCCCCGGGAAAAAAAATCCCAAACAAACAAAAACTGTGATTCCCAATAGGAGGAAGTATTTGTGGAGTTGTCAGAGTACTTAGGAAGACTGTAGAGTACTGAGTAGAGTATCTAAAAATAGACAAAAGCAGTTAATGGCTCAGCAAAGGTCAGTATCAGACAGAATTATAAACTCATTATGCTCCATTTCCATCTTTGGTCTGACACTGCGTCTGCTATCAGTAGTAGAGGTAGAGTAGAGGTAAGTGAAAAGTATTCAGCAAGTTGCTCAGATTGTTTTTGGCAGATGTGCCTCACACTCCGGCAGTGATTAGTTAACCCACTATGGACAGGTCTATTGCAGTTTAGAATCACCAGTTAACCTGACCAAGACCTTCTTGCTGTGAGACAGTAGTGCTAGCTACCCTGCTGCTCAAGGAACCAGTTGTCTTATAACCCATTTGGACCCAGGCATAGATAAGCAGCAACTGTGCCAGGAGGTCCAAGAGTATAATGGCCCCCAAACTGCATACCCATGCCCCACATACTTTATAAGTTGTAGGTGTCTCTGTTTCAATAATATCCCCACACTAAGATGCAAATATAAAAAAAGCTAAAAAATAAAGCAAATATTAAACCAGATGTAAAACGTGAAACTAGCCATCCCACACATGATTGAATACTGTAAACAAAAAACAAACAAACAACAACAACAACCTAAAACTATAGGCTATGTAATACTACTGAACAAACTTTTTTGAAATGATGAAATCTGATGCATGAAGAGACAATTTGATAGAAAAGACTCTTCGTGTGGCAGCGTAAATGTAAAAGTAGAATCAGACTGAATTATAGGCGCCTGTTTGTCTCTGTTGCACACCTTTAACCTGTATCTTCAGGCCCTTTTGTTACGCTGCAGGTGGAGTTTGAAGTTGAAGGAGATCTGGCCTTGACTAATGGATTGTAAAAGGTTTTCACTCTGTCCTCAGTACCACAGAGAACCTGTTCTTATGTGGATTTTCATGCTTTCCATGAAAACTACCTTTGTTATAATTTGGGCATCATATATCACATTTTTTGCACGCTCGATGAAAGGTGTTAAAGTATTTTATTTTGAAAGTTCCATCTGCACTAACCATTTCGATCTAGATTGTGGTTCAGTGTTGTGTTTAGGTACCTGGAGACTGGCTAAGTCACTGTTTCATTTAGTGAATGTCTTGTCACACAGATGGATTCAACTCCAGTGTCTTTGAATGTGGCCGGCATCAGTGGTGCTTGTTCTGCTCTGAAGCCACAGTGTGTTCAGTGTAGCAGCACATGAACCAATTCTCCACCTACTCCTGATTCTGGTTGAAGTGGACCTCCATCTCTCAGCAGCTTCCAAGCCTGCAGGCAGGAAAACACAGCACATGATGGCCTGGTGGTTATCAGTAACCACACTTTTAAAAAACGCTTCATTCAGGCTCAACATGTAATTTTTAATGGGGTCAGATTATAGTCAGAATTAGCTAAACATCGTGTTATTGAGAGGACTGAAATGCATCACAGTCGCCTGCTTTTTTCTCATTAAGAAGAACATTCCTAAGACAACCTGTCGTTGGCAGGTTGGAGTTAAAGTCAGATAATGTTTCACCATCACAATTAAGAGCAACAGCTCTCAACACCAGCCTTTGGAGTGGGAGACAGCGTGGTTATTAATTCATGATGAGAGTGGTTCATGGATAAGCAGTCAAACAAACCAGCATAAACTCACTCATCTTTAAGCCTTTCTAAGCACTAAGTGTTTCCAAACCCCTGTCCACATACTTTCACATATGTCTTCTGTATGTCTGTTTTTAATTGAAGTTAGTTTAACCTCACGGAAACCTCAGTGTGAAGCTCTCGGTAACATTTGAGAAAATAGTATGCATTCAGAGTTCACGAAACATCTTTTAGATGAGTCATTTTTAAATGTTCAGCAATATACCTCCCAGCAGAGATTATGACTGGGAATAGCAGGAGGAGGTTAAGTGAAACCGATCCTGGTAGACTATTTAGGCCAGAAATACTGGGCCTACTAGACATTAAACCTGCACGAACTGCTCAGTCATGGAAACCCCTGCTATGAAGCCGTGCATATTTTTTGTGCTGATGCCAAAGGAGGCGACAACAGAGGCGACTTTTACACACTTACACGCCTCAGTGACCTGCCCGCTCTGTAGCATTACATCTTCTGGCACTATTTGCTGAGTCTCTGTGGTTCCTAAACGCATCCACATATTTTTCAGTTATGGCAAATGTACTGGTTCTTAGAAAACATCATTCACATAAGCATTTTTTTCTATGTCTAAGTGCTTTTTATCTAACATTCACTTCCCAGTGAAAGTATTAAGAGCTACTCTGGGTTCACTATCTTCCACAAGGATACTTTGGCATGCAGACTGGAGAAGCCAGGGATCGAACCACCAACCTTTCTACCTTGCACCACAGCCACAGTTCAACCCAAGTTAATCATGGAATATCTAGAAGGGAAGAAATTTCACATATTGTTAAGATAACACACTTGAATTCAGTGAGCACTTGAGAGCAACACATGTTTGTAAAGACAGGCTGCATGGCTAGTTGCTTGATCTTATACACTTGGGGCATTGGGATTGAAGATACTATGTGACCAATTTTTGTTCTGTGCATTGTAAGTTATGAGAGTTAGTATGCATAATAGCATCAAGAGGCTCAAAAAATGCCTTTTACACAACATTAAGATCTGGTGAGTGGAACATCCACCTACACTTCATCATTTCTCAGGTGATCTTAACTCATTTACTCACAAGTGAACTTTGGATAAAACAGCTTTTCCTTTTCTGTTTCCACATACAGAAAATTAGAGATGATGTTTTGATTTAAATATACCATCTTCCAAGAAAGAAGACAAAGCAGCCTTCACGTGAGATGCTTTCTGACCGAGTCAGCTAATAAATTAATTTCACAGTTAGAATACAATTTGGAGTTCATAATTAGTCTTCGAGGGAATATAAATTAGCAGGGAATATACAGCAGGTGAGAAGCACTGCAGAGAAACATGGACTGATTCAGTCTGTAACTGTTGGAGCCTATTTCTACGACGAATTTCATCACAACTTTGGAAATAAGGACTTGGTTAAATTATCATGTTTTTAGAAAGTCAATGCCATTTTGACCTAAAAACACTGAAAGTAAAATTGACACGATTAAAGATTAAACACCATCTCATTACTTTTCACCCAGCAGCCCAACATTTCACATATTAGCACTCTTTAGCACAATATAGACATGTTGTCCTGGGCTCACTGATGGACAAATGCGTCACCTTTCTACTGAGTCAGAAGAAACAGTCATTTTATCCCATTTCTTTCTTTTTCTTTCTATTTTTTTGCCTGAAAATATCAGCTACAGGCACTTCAAACAGTTCAGTGGCTAAACATGCAGATTTCCTGTTATTGAGGGGGGATCTCATTACAGCAAAGTAATTCACTCCTCAGTGGCTGCTTTGGAAATGCATCTACACCCGAGAGCTCCAGCGTGCCCATAAAAGAGCTAAATTAGCACATGGTAGTTTGACATTTTGTGGCCATAGGGGAAGTGTTTGCGGGAAATGAGGTGCTTTATCTGGCCGCCTGCTTTACATTCAGCGTAAATGTGAGCTCTTGATTCAGCACTGCGCTGAGGAAGAATCACTGTAACAGATATGACAGGTAGGTGCTCTGTGTCGAGCCCTAAAAAGCCCTCTGTCCTTCCTCACACATGCTGTTGGATAGTGTTTCATCATCTGCGGTTCCATTAAATTTGTTTCATCTGTCATCCGATACACCATAAAGGCATGACGCTGGGGACATAAAAACACGGCAGGAGTTAGAGCTGACACTGTAAAATCAACACAGAGGAAAGAGGAAAAAACCTAATATGATCTATGAAAGATCTTCCTTGCTTCAGATGGGAGAGTAGCTTCAATGTGATGTTCAAGGAAATCTGAAACATTTGACCCACGAATGGTCAAGTGCAGATCTACTTCAGGTATATTTATACTCCTTCACTCAGTAGGTCTGTTTGGTAGATCAGCCTTTCATCTGTCAGCGTGGCAATCGACTAAGATGAGAGACACGTGCTGGGTGGAGGAAATAGCTCAGATGGAAGAGTGAGAAAAGACAGGAGGGAAGGCGAGTGAATCAAATTTCTGAGGAGGAAACCTTGTTTTAGGGAAATGTAGCCCGGGGCTATGTTTAATACATTAAAAGCAACCAGTAATGTTATCACCCAGAGTTACAGGGAAATAAATAACATTAGATGCGACTAACATCCAGTAGCGGTCCAGTCAGAGGCTCTATTACCAACCACGAAATCATATTCTTGCTATGAGAAAAGTATGTGTTTTTAAATACAACAGTTTTTAGTCAGTGACTCATTTGTTGTGACACTCAAAGCATCAGAAGGTGATTTTTAAATATTAAAACATGATTTTCTTTATTACCATTCATGTATATCTGCACTGTCTGTTGTTGACTGTCTGTTGCTGAGCGTATTTGTACTGGCCTTTGGTGTCAGGTATGAGCCACATGGGTCATACTGTTATTCTTTGTGTGTTTGTTTTTGGGTACTGACAAAAAGGAAAAAGTCCAGGGAAGACATCACAGCGACACTAATACGGACATCCGGCAGACATGATGCCACATCCCAGATGCTAATACAACTTTCATTTTTTTAACAGCCTTAAATGTTCTTAAATGGATGTTCATAGATCTGTGATCCATTTCCAGGAAATATTTGCCACTGAGGTTAAAGCTAACAGATGCATATCATTTGATGATCAATGACAGCTGTGTTCCTGTTATACAGTCTATAGTTAGTGAATATTTAATAAAAACATGGCTCCTGGCTTACACACTGGCAAGACTTATCTTGGATGAGAGACTAACCATGGTATTAGATAACAAATGGGTTTGGAGAATACAGTCATGGCCAAAAATGTTTCGCAAAGGCTTAAAATGTGTTTTTTATGTACTTCATGCAGTTTTTATTTGTACAAGGACCAACTGCTCACCTACTGACACTGATGTGCACCATTGATCTGAGATATTCAGTTGTAGGGAAATTGAACTCAAATGTACACATGTCAAATCATATTCATCATGTTTATCATATTCAAAGAAACCCGCTCAAGTTTAAACCGAGGATCAAAATGAGGAAAGAACGACTTAAGTGACTTTGAATGTGGCATGGTTGTTGGTGGCAGGTAGGCTGGTCCGAGTATTTCAGGCACTGCTCATCGACTGGGATTTTTCCAGTGTACTAAATCTTTGAGAAATCTTTTCAGCACTAGTTCTTAAGCTAAAAAAGGGTCCAACCAAAGTTTACCTACCAAATTTCACTATCACCTGTGACAAAACAGATTTATTACACATACACTGATCGGGCATAACATTATGACCACTAACAGATGATGAAGGATAAAGCATTGAGTTAGAGGGTGAGCATGTTCTGTCGGTTGCAGGTGGACCCAAATGCAGAACACCAGACAGACAGAAATAATAGTAAATAAACCCTTTATTAGGAAAACAGCAAACTCTAATAACAAAGTCAAATAAAGGAGCAAACCACAGTCTAAAATAATCACAGGGAGCGAGGATAAACAGAGAGCACATCAGGACAATGTATCAGGGGAGACACGCAGACACTATGACAAAGATTAAAGGAAGATAGGACTATATATAAACTCAATGAGGAGTAACTGGGATACAGGGCACAGGTCAGAGCAGAGCACAGGAGGAAAGGATTCACATCAGGAGGTTAAAATAGAATGAGACACCTCCAGTAAAACAAGAAATGTCCAAAGAAAACTAACAATAAGACATGAAGCCGAACATTAAACACACAAACAGAGACGTGGATAAAGGCAAGGCAGGAGCGTGTAAACAAAACTTGGGAGACTGGAATAATAATAACATGAGAACAAGGACAGAAATACAACAATATCACTGTGAATAATATTCTATTAATAGGATAAAATATTTACCTTTAGGTTTATTGAATGCATTTTACTCTTTGGAGATTTTCCTTTCACGTGTCTGTGTGGGAGAAAAGGGAGACGCCACATTGAGTTTGTGTAGCATTTGTGTGTGCGATCAATGGAAAGATAAATTCTGCCCATGTTAAATATTTAAATATGACTTCTGTTAAGATATAATAATAATAATAATAATAATCATAATAATAATAATAATATGGATTCTTTTTCCCGCCATCTCTGATGATATATGGTTTCTAGTCCCTCCGGAGTTCTGTAGTACTGATAGAGACTAGGAGTGTAGGCTCATCTTGACTGTCTTAATACACATCCTGTTGTTGAGCTCGCAGGTATGAGTTGTTATGTAGTTTGAACAATTCCCATTCCCCCCTCCAATATCCCACACCTCACCATTTTGACACGTAGCCTGTGGTTTCATTTCCAGATGATATTCAGCTCACATCTGACGTCTTATTTTGATTTTTTTTTAAAAAGGGGATGAAGGTGTGAAGTGTCAGGCCCGGAGTGACAGCCTTTTGATCAAAGCTTGAGCCAGCTGTCCTCTCTGTGGTTGTTAGGAGCATTTTCAGTGTTGCTGATTGGATCCTATTACTATATTATTATTATTATTGTCATTCAGTTGTGTGAGCTATATTAATATTTTTGGCTCATTGCTGCTCTCAGCTTTAAGTGCTGGTTACAGTATGGTGTCCAGTGTAAAAAAACATGGACCTGCAGGGTGATTTTGTCAACTTTTTGAATTCTTAAATTGCATGTTTTTGAAGCTTTGCCCACACAGGGCTGATGGGGCTGACAAAGCACTGCTAAATGTGTCTACATTCATTTTGGATAACTCCTTTAATAGTGAGTTTATTAAAGGATAGGTGAGGAGAAGTAAGGATTCTGCATACTGCTTTATGTCCAAAAAGAGAAAGAAGAAACTTGATTTGAGGCGTTCATTCAACTGGTACTCTAATCTCCAGAGTGTGTTACCAGTGACAATGAGTCCTGATTAGAACAAACACTCGTGGTGATAATGGAGGACTGACAATAGGTGCATTAGTTGCATAATGGCAAGTATGATCTCCTTCAATTTGGAATAACAATGTTGATGCAGTTTGCTTTCAGGTAGTTTCATTTGAGCATAACTCATAATAATGATCATAAAAAGGTGTCTGTTTGGACAGCAACTCTAAGTCTTTGCTATTCTTTTCTATGTCTTGTTCCAGCTGAGAGATCCTGTCTGTCATAACTGCTGGACTGGTGATGCTTGCAAACAGTTACGGCGTCGGTCTCTCGATGGTAAACGTCGGCCCTAATATCACACTCCACAACACTCTCAATACCCTACAGCTTTCTCCAGAGCTTTACCTCATCTTCTGTGCTCCCAAAGTGCCGCAGTACATGTGTTACTCGTGCTCACTCACTAAAGATCAATGTCAGCTGAGTGAAACACTTAGGGGAGTTTAATTTGAACGCACTCATACCTGTGCAGCCTGTGACTTCCGTAGCTACAGGTCAAGTGTTTTTTAAGTGACAAACTTGCTGTCAGGATTTTCACACCAGTATCATTCCTGTGATACCAGTGACGCTTTCCACAAGTGTAACAAATGTCAAAAGCTGTCATGCAAGATCTTCTTTTGCTCCAATTGCAGAGCACCTAGTCCCTTTGGTAATCATGTTAAGGCTAATTGAACACAATTATAATTACAGGAGATTTTCCTCAGTCACTTTCAGTTGTGCACAGTCCATTTCCTAACTCTGATCGATCAGCTCATTTACAAGCTGGTTTACAGTACAGAAACTTCCCACTAGTTTGCATGTGTATATACACTATATGGCCAAAATTCGCCTAGTGAAAATCGCATAGAGAGCTTCATGTAATGCGTTTTCGTGGCTGAGCAGCTACATCCAAGCCTTACATCACCAAGCACAGTGCAAACTGCCGGATGCAGTGGTGTAAAACATGTCACCACTGGACTCTAAGGCAGTGGAGATCTCTAGAGTGAAGAATCAGGTTCTCCGTCTGACAATCTGATGAACGAGTCTGGGTTTGGCAGTTGCCAGTTAGTCTGACTGCAGGGTGCCCAATGTAAAGTTTGGTGGAAGAGAGATTATGGTGTGGTTTTTTTTTCAGGAGGTTCCAGTCAAAGGAAATCTTAATGGCTCAGTTTACCAAGACATTTTGGACAATTTCATACTCCAATGAAATTGTTGGGATGTTCAGTTCCTGTTGCAGCATGATTTGGTGTGGAGGAGGTTTACTGGCCTTCGCTGACCTCAAACTGATAGAACACCTTTGGGATGAATTAGAGCAAAGACTTGTGAGCCAGGCCTTCTCATCCAACATCAGTATCTGACCTCACAAATGAGCTTCTGCAAAGAATGGTCAAAAATTCCCCTCAAACACTTTCCTAAACCTTGTGAAAAGCATGTCCAGAATCTTGGTGAGCAGGGTTTTTTGCTTTGTTGTTTTCGATTTAGTAGGTTATGGTATTAAATGTAACCTTTGTGCTTTTAAAAATTTAAATAAAGGTTGCTCTTCAGATTACATTTTATTGAAGTCTGGCACAACTTACAACGATATGGTACAAATACTGGTCAAAGGAGCTTGTAAAGAAAAGCGTCTGGACTTCTTTAAGTTTCTTGAAGACGTTTCACCTCTCATCCGAGAAGCTTCTTCAGTTCTAAGGTCAAATGGTGGAGAGTCCCAGATTTAAACCTAGTGGGAGTATCCCCCCAAAGAGGGGCAAAAGGACCTCCTGATGATCCTCTAATCGCCTGAGCCAAGGTGGGAAAATGGGTGTGGGTCCCAATCAGCCAGGGTTTCGGGTGAGCTCATTGTGAAACCTGGCATTAGAACTGAAGAAGCTTCTCGGTGAAATGTCTTCAAGCAACTTAAAGAAGTCCAGACGCTTTTCTTTACAAGCTCCTTTGACTACGATGACCTGGATGACTGAGAACCTTCACAGACATACAAATACTGGTAATTATATAGCACCTTTCCACTCAATTTGTGCACTCAAACCACTTTCTGCTAAAAGTCTCATTCACACAATAACACACTCAAACTCCAGTAGGTGCATTAGGTGTATTTCAGGGTTCAGCATCTTGCCCAAGGTTACTCCAACATGCAGAGGGATTGATCCACCAATCTCCCTGTTGGTGGATGACCTGTTCCACTACCTGAGTCACATGATATGTCAGTTCATAGGAGGCATTGTAGAACCACTCAGAAGGGGGCTGAATGCTTTTAAAGGCACTTGAATGAGTACTTTCATTATCCTAAAGCCTTTTTGTAAATTTATCTCAAGTATTTTGAATTTCAAGTAATCTTTCAAGCCAGAACCAAACAGTGCCAAATGAAGGTTTTTTCATCATTTCCATCTTGAAACTCCTTATTTGTCCTAAAATCTTTTCCTCATCCATAGAGAACATGATATAATACTGCATACAGTACTGTATATTTATATAATTCTGTTGGTGGGATGCTGCCTCTCAGCAGGCTGGGGTCCTCCTTATCATCTTCACATTTTAGCTGTTGATGTTTAGGCCAAGCTGCAGCTGTCAAATGAAAAGCATCCCGTGGAGCCAGTGTCTACAGGTTCACATCAAACCCTGGCAGACTCCATCTGCTCAGAAGGCAAGACCTATATTTATCCTACCTTGAAATGCCTGACTGTAATTGCATCAGCTAGTGTAGCTATCAAACTGAATCATACACTCCTTTTTTCTTCCTTACTAAAATAATTTGCACTTTAGGTTCCTCAGTACCTACATTACCTTCTTCCTGTGAGTATTAACAGCAAAAAGTTTAAACTGTGACTTTAATGTCGATAGATACACCAGATATAACGCTGCAACCAAGGGATTAGCTAAGTTTCATTTATCAACCTGACTGAGCATGTGGAGGGAAAAAAGCTACAAAGGGCTAAACAAAAGACACATTAAAAAAAAGAAATGTAGAATAATTCCTTGGTGAAGCAACACTGAGTGGCTGCTAAAGCTAAGAGACAACTACAGTTAGGTGTTGTCATGGTCCTGAGTCTGATGACTCAGTGTTTTGTGTTTCTTTATATTACTCTGTGTTCTTGTTTATTCTGTTATGTCTTTGGGTTTGGTTTGCCATTCGTTAGGGTTTTATTTTGTGCTGCCTGCTCCCACTGCTCTGTGTTCCCTCTGTCTGTCCATGGTGTCACTGTGTCTGCTTGTGAGTCTGTCTGTTTAGTTCAGTGTCTTGTCTGGTTCTCTGTGTCTGTTAGTTTCCTGTTTTATTCTGAAGGTCCTTGGCTCAGGTTACGTTTCTCCTGCCTCGTCAGTTGTGATTTCTCCCACGTGTGTTTCCCTCCTGTCTCCCATCCCCTGATTACTGCTGTGTGTATTTAAGCCCTGTGTGTTCTCCTGCTTGTTGCTGGTTTGTATGCGTTATTTGGTGTTTTCTGGTCTGCTGTGCTCCCGTCGTCATCCTGTGAATTCTCCCTGCAAGTTACCCTCACTCGTGTTCAGGTTTTGTTTAAGTTTTCCCAGTTTAGGTTTTACTCAGTTCTGTTTTTCGCCACCCTCGCCTTTGTTGTTTGAGCACGTTCCATAGATAAAGCTTCCTCACCTCAGTTGTGCCGCATCTTAGGTCCGTTAATAATTCCGAACCGTGATAGCTGTGCTGGAACTGCTAATACCTAATTGTTGCTACCCAAAGTTGGCTTATGGCAAAAGGGAGCCATAATAATAATGATAATATTAATAATTATATGAGATGGAAAAACACGTGGAGGCTGTTTGGGTAAGTTTGGAAAGGCTTAACTTTTTAACAATAGTCAATTTAGAATTGCTTAAAACGCGGCTTGAGAGAAATGGAGCCCCAGGGAGAACGACCACAGGTACAAACTTTACACAGAAAGTCCCGATAAGGTTTGAACCCATAATGCTAACAACTCAGCTACATGGCACACCAATAGATCCACCCATCTTTTAGTTTGGGTGGGGGGACTGGGGCCCATTCCAGCCATGCAGACACCCTGATAGCAACGTCTGATTGATGATGTGACAACTACTTCTATCAATCATGTTAATTCTGAGGCAGAACCACAGCTTTCCAGCAACGTGGAGTTTAGACTTAAATTAATTTCCTTTAAATAATCTTTTCATTAGTGAGGTGAAATTGAATTATATTTATGGATATAATGAAACAGTTTCCTTTTAGATTATTAATGCACAAAAATGAAAATACATTTGAAACCAAAGTGAACGACAGGAACTCAGCAGTTAACTGTGAAGCCCTGATCAATGGAGTACCTGTGAAGATATCATCTCACTGTGTTACATGGTTATTGTGCCTGATTCCATAGAAACAACCTGCACGTATAAAGTATGACTTCACATGAACTTGAACAGAAAAAATGACGTCTGAGGAGAATCCCCAAGGATCTGAAAGCTTCATGTCAGTGCTGTTAACTGTCTTTGGAGGAGAGACTTACTGACACCACCACGTACTTCACAACAAACTAAACTGATATACTACCTCTGCCAAGGCAAGGCCAAAGTGATCAGTGCTGTTTTTTAGTTAGCTCATTTAAATTTCACTGGTAGAGAGATGAAACATGGTGTAAAGAAAAACTACATTAAGTGCTGATATAAATATGGGTTAGATTTTATATGAAGTAATAATAATGGATTGGATTTATATAGCGCTTTTCAAGGCACCCAAAGCGCTTTACAATGCCACTATTCATTCACGCACTGGTGGAAGCAAGCTACGGTTGTGGCCACAGCTGCCCTGGGGCAGACTGACAGACGTGAGGCTGCCATATCGCACCATCGGCCCCTCTGGCCATCACCAGTAGGCGGTAGGGTAAAGTGTCTTGCCCAAGGACACAACGACCAGGACAGAGAGCCCAGGGATCAAACCGGCGACCTTCCGGTTACAGATGCGCTTCCCAACCCCCTGAGCCACGGTCGCCCCAAATGAAGTCAGGCAGTGGCTTTAGTAAAAACTTCGATCCTGGAGTGCTCTTACATATATGTTTTGTTGGATATTAATTATAAATAAATCAGTAATAGATAAAGTTGGTAGGAACTTCAAACGAAACCAGTGTTTTTCCCAGAGGGGAACAAGTGGGATTAAGAAAGGCATTGTTTCCAGATATGTCATACCAGAATGTTTCACGAATGAGCCAGAAGAAACATGTATCACATCAGCTTTATGGAGTGCTGTTCTCTCCTCTCGTCTGACCTTGCTTTATAAATCTAGTCTCATAAGTAACACCTCGAGGCTGTGTTTGTTTTCATTACAAGGGTAACTGGACAGAGATGTAAAGCAGCTCTCAGCATACTGACAAAACCTTCCTTAAACCTCAAAAATGGACTTCACTTATACAACATAAGCTAAATAATGACTGTTTAGCGTAGTAGGTGTGAAAGTGAACCTTAGTGCCAGCGTTTCAGTGCTCTTCCTTCCACCCATTGCATGATGGGACAGGCCTTCAGCTCCATGTAACCCTGAACAGGAAAAAGTAATATTGGAAAATGAATGAATAATACAACTAAGCTTATGCTGAGGTTCTTTCAGAAAGCCGTGGAGACGACTGAATACTTTTCCAGGCAAATGACCTGCCAAAATATTCCACGAGCAGATGCTGTGAATAAAAAGTTAGAGGAAGAGTGCATTGATCCCTTGGCTGGCTCCGTTTGGTTTGCAGAATAAATAAGAGCATGCGAGGAAAATTGGGACAGGGGACTGTGGGGTGGCTTTGAAATTGGTGGCAAATTACAGCATCGCATCGGGACAAGTATCTAGAAAAGCCACAGGGCCTGGTAAATCTTAGCCCTTCATCACTTAACACTGCCAAATAATTTTACTGGAGCAGACTACAAGCACATATTGTTGCAGGAAAGCTTGCTGAGTACACATGCTCATTTTTAGCATAAGCTGCATATAGTTACACCTGGGAGAGTCCAACACAGCCGCACACACACTCTCATTGTTTGCCCCCCCCTGAGTCCAATTATGATGAGAGGCACGGTCACCATTATAAGCACAGATATGAAATTTCATCATCTTATATCAGCTGAACTCAACCATAAAGGACACTGAAGGGAAATAACCACTTCTATCAATATTCAGACAGTGAATCAGGTGACACGTAACTGTTGAAAATTCTCCAGTTAAATGTCCTGTGTTCAAATATTCAGCCATGAATATTCCCCTCTCACTTATTCCATATTAAAAAATGTAAAATGTAAATGAGGCAGCTAAAGCTATGCTCAAACTAGAGGTGATAATGATAAGGAAAGTTGATGTAAACTGTATGCATCAGCAAAATGTCCCTGTTATATCCCCACCCCAACCAGGCCATTACATTTACTCATTACATTGATTTATATAGACCAGCAGACCAGCTCCGAACAAACTAAAGGCACAGACGCTGCTAGACGAATGGATATTTTCTTTCTCTGTCTGTCTTCGTCTCGCCTCCATTTCTCCAGATTCCTCTCTGCAGCGGACAAAAAACTATCCAAATCTACCTGTTACAATTGTGAACCTAATAATTGGTTGTGCCACCCTTGGCAGCAAGAACTGTGATCAAATGCACATCTCTGCAGAGGAGTTTTGGCCAACTCTTCTTTAGAAAATTACTTAAATGAAATTATTTAAAAACTACACTGGAGGGTTTTCAAATATGGATTGCCTGTTTAAGGTCATGCCAAAGCGTCTCAATCTGATTTAAGTATGGACTTTGATCAGACCGCACCAAGAACTCATGAACTCTGACCTTTGACCTGGTTTTGTTGTTTCTGCTTCCTGTCTACTATCAAATGTTTAGAATTACTAATGAGTCCTTTTATAATTTTACAGCTGTTGGCACCATCGATTGTTTCGTATTTGTCTCCATCTGGTATAGGTAATATTGAAATTAAACATAACCGAAATTCCCCAAAAATTGGAATGTAAAATTAACTCATTCACTGCCATTGACGTCTATAGACGTCAATTACGTTTTTCAATGGGAGGGGGCAGGTGTGGGATTTGAAGGGGAAGGTGACTGGAAAGGCAGAAAAACCCCAAGGGCACCTTACAACACCGACCCTGA
The DNA here is from genome assembly GCF_057382095.1 of Aulonocara sp. 'chitande type north' Nkhata Bay. Lineage (NCBI taxonomy): Eukaryota > Metazoa > Chordata > Actinopteri > Cichliformes > Cichlidae > Aulonocara > Aulonocara sp. 'chitande type north' Nkhata Bay. The sequence goes on from NC_141360.1 coordinate 9,776,705, forward strand.
TAGCAGGCTAGACGGTGACCTAGGCAGGCACCAACTTGAAAAACTGAAGCCCACCAGCAGTAAAAGTAGACCTGCAAGGAGGTGCAGGGTTTGCGCACGTAAGGGATTGCGCAGTGAGACAAAAATGTGGTGCAAGTCTTGTTGTGTGCCCTTGCATCCCGGAAAGTGTTATAATGATTACCACACAAAAGTGAATTATTCATTGTGAATAAATGTTTCACTATGTACATTTTATTTTTTCATATATTTGTAAATAAATTGTTTTGATAAAACATAACCTTTCTCAGTGTTATTTCTGTTTTATAGAAGTGAAAAACTATTTTATATGTTAGAGGTGTCACAAAGCAAGAAATATTAGTGTCAAAGGCACTTTTCTGCTTGAAATGTATTTTTCACAAAAAGCTCGTTTTCTCCCTTTTTTTGGTCAAAACAGGCATTTTTGGTGGAGCCCACCTCTCTTCTACAGCTGATTACTAAAGAATGGAAAATGGTAGAAACAAGCTTTTTTTTTTTGGATGAAAGAAGAGAGTCTGTTCTTCATTTTGGTAGGTTCAGCGTTTATATGATCATAACACACAGTTTTCTGTGGCTCTTCAAAAATGAGTAAAAATGCTCAAAAACCCTGGCAGTGGGGAGTTACCTGATTTGAAAATGGCTGGCAGTGAATGAGTTAAAATAAAAACAGAATCCAGTGATTTGCCAATCATACCATGAGATATGCTTCCTTTTGAACTGAATGCTGAAAACAAGCCAGACGGTCTCTTTCCTCTCCATATTTTCCAAAGAGAAGTTCATATATTGATTTGTCTGACCCTAAAACAGTTTTTTCTCTTTGTCTCAATTCATTTTAAATAAGCTTCAGCCCAGAGAAGACGGCAGTCCTCCTGTATCATGCTCAGCTATAGTTTCTTCTTTGCACAATAGAGTTTTAACTTGCGTTTGTGGGTGGCACAGTGTTAACAGACTGATTTCTAGAAATGTTCCTGAGCCCATGCAATGATTTCCACGACTGAATCATGTGTGTGTTTAATACAATGCCAAAAGATCACAGGTTTCCAGTACTGAGTTTCTCCAGATTGTGTGAATCTTATGATGATGGCATGTAGATATCATCGATATGATATCCAAAGTCTTGCAATTTTATGTGGCAGAACATTATTCTGAAATTGTTCAATGATTTAAAGAAGCAATTTTCTGCAGATTTGTGAATCTCTGTCAATTTTTACTTCTGAGAATCTCTTCCTCTTTTCATATGTAGTCACGTTAGTGCCCTGATGCCAGTTAACGTTATTAGTTGCAAAATATTTCTCCAGCTGTTTCTTTTTATTACCACTTACATTTCCAGCCTTTTATTGTCCCTACACAACTTTTTTGAGACACGTTGCTGTCATCAAAACTTAAAATGAGTTTAAACTTGAGCTTTTCTTTATTATATTGTGAATAAAATATGGATTTATGAGATTAGCAAAACATTGCATTCTCTTTTTATTTATATGTTACACAGTATCCCAACCTTTTATAACTGGGTTGGCAAGATGGAGCTGAACGCTACACTACTCCAAAAGGTAAGGTAATGCTTGATCAAGTCTCCCAAAGTCTGTACAAAATGACCTCCCGTTGGCCACTAATATGCATACACAGCACTTAAAGCTGTCCATTAACTTGTAAGTTATCCTGTTCTTTAGGATGCTAAACTCACGTTTTTACAACAGGTTTGGTGATGCAACATCTCAAAGAGACGCAGCAAAAGTTGACAGAAGATGACTATAAAATAATTTGTAAAATAACATTTCTGAATGTCACACCATCATTTAATTAAACATACTTTTATCAGTTATCTGACTATAAATAACTCTGTTACATGTAGCTAAAATTAGTAATTCCCCAGTGCAGATGGATTAATGCTTAGGAAACAAAAGAGAAAAAAACAGTTTAGCATTCTATGTATGGAGGAAGCGTTTGTCTTTTTCGTGTGTGGATGTGTATTTGTTTGCCTGTGACTGTGAGAAAGCCTAAATATGCCAGCGTGCATCTGTTTACATTTTAATGGGCAAAAAGATTTCAATATCAAAGTGAAGCGGATGTCTGGATAAATGAGGCAATTATTTTCACAGATTCCACTGAGACTCATTTGCATTATATGCTAACTAGGGCTAACAGCAGGTAAGCGGGGAATGAGCACCAAGAGTAGATGTTGGAGAGGAGGACTATATTTAAACATTGTCAAGAAACACAAGATGTGTTCTGCTGGGAATAAATAGGTTTCTACAGGAGGTTTAACATAACAGATGGCAAAAAAGGTGCAAACTCAAAGTTCCAGAAATCAGTACTATATATCAGCAATATATTAAATTTGCAATGATAAAAGCATTACTGGTATTACCAGACTTTCTGTGCTGTAGCAAATCGAAGCAGTGATGTCCAATAAACATCTTAATATTATATATCTATAATATTATGTTCACAGCCTCCAAAGTTCAAGTTCCCAAACACATTGGTAGATGCACTAAGTTTTGCATCTTCTTAGCTGGTCTTCATCTTAATTTTTACCATTCTTGCTATTTTCTCTTTTCTTTATGTTTGATTTGAATCTTCTTTGTGTTTATTATTTCACTGTTTGATTTTGTCATTTGCTTTGCTGTGGAGCACTTTTCAGAGGAAAAGGGCTGCATAAATATGATTTTTTCCATCTTGCATCAGGACTGCTGCTCTTTGATCTTTGATGCAAACTCATAACTTTCTAGTTAGTGAATCCTTCAATCTTAATAAAGTGTTCAACACAGGCTAGGAATGCCTCCTCTTGAACACAAGGACATACCAGTTAGTAACAGTGGGTTTAAGTGTTTTTCAGTCAGCACCACAGTTAGGTTTCATAATATGAACTGCTTGTTCTTTCTGCATTTTAGCAGGGCTTGTTAGTAAATCAAGGGAGCCTTCTCTTCTTTGCCTGTGCTTGTCGATGTTTGACTCTCCCCCACAGAGTACACAGAAACACCAGTCTGCAGTACAGAAACCTGCACAGAGTAGTTATTTTAGAACAGAACTGGCCTTTGTATGCCCCTGGGCCACATCTGGCCCTTCTGTTGTCCCTGACAGACCTCGTTAGGTCAATAGAAAATTAGGATAGTTAGTCATATAGTTAGCTCCATTTAATCCAGCAAAGATTAAAAAAAAAGAGCGCTTGATAGAGTTTTTTTTTTTTTTTTTTTAACAGGAAACAGATATAAAAGTATGTAATGAAGTCAGAGGTAAAGCTGTGTGAGGTGCGTGTGAGGAGCAGATTGCTGTTTGACTGCAGTTTAATTAATTTAAGAATGAGCCCCTCTCTGGGCAAATTGTAACAAGATGGATCAAATGCACTGCTGGAAATTTGGACATTTCTGACTTCATCTTTAATACGAGATGTTGAAGTGATAATTGGGATAAACATTTTTTTTGGAGATTATAATGGAGCTGGCAGTCAGACGAACTGGCAGATTTTATGACCAAATCTGGCAGGAAATAAAGTCCAAGTTTTGAACTGGATGCAAGATAAAGTGACTTAAATGAACCCAGAACTGAAATGAGTATTTTTGCATTGTGTTATACACCAAGAAGTGTGTACCTCAATACTAAAATTGAATTACATTATTGATGTTTTAACTAGGGGTGGGAATTTAACGCGTTAATTGCGATTAATTAATTACAAAAAAATATTGCGTTAAAAAAAACATAATGCATTTAATCACACTTTGCATTCCAATCAAACTTCGAACTTTTGTTAATGCACGATTTCCTAGTACGCAGATTAGACTGATGGACACATCAGAGCTACATAAATGGATAAATCAGAAGAAAGCGCGTTGCTTGGACTGATTGGAGACAAATTTCATTTCAAAAGACTACCCGACGGAAGCCTTAATAAAAGCGTGGTTTTGTGCAAACTGTGCAAACAGGAGTTTGCATACCACCGAAGCATTACAACCTTAGGGTACCATCTAAGTGTGAAGCATGTTACAGCGAGCACAGAAACTGTGGGAGCTGGTAGCGTTACCTGTCCCAGTTCGGCACCCCAAACTTGATGAAATGACTGGCTTCAGGACTGTAGACCACTATCAGTGGTAGAAGACAGGGGGTTAGCAAATGTGCTACAGTTAGCGTCAGGCATAGCTGGACTGGCCATCGGGCATACCGGGCATTTGCCCGGTGGGCCACTGGCGATTTTTTGTTTTTATGGGCCGATCAATTTTATTTATTTTTTTTGGAAGGGTATAAATAATGAAAGGTGTTGGATTGGCCAATTGGTCATGATCGACTCTGGGCTGGACCAATTACAGCCGAGGAGGTCGGATGCACCCTCCCCCTTGTTTAGTAATCTTATAGACAAACTAAAGAAAATGGAGAACAAAAAAAAGAAAGGAGGTGCAGAAAAAATTAGGGCCAAAAAGAAACAAGCCCTTCAGGCAGACGCTGCCAAATGTGTAAAAATAACTGAATTGTTTGGCGGTAGCTATGGCATAGCTTCCACAGATTTAGCAACATCAGCAAGTGGTGGAGGCCAGCAGGTGGATAAGGGAAAGGGGAGGCAAGAGGAGGAGAGACCCGAGGCGGCCGCCGGTCATAGTGGCAGACGAACTGAACTTCAGGTAAGAAGTTATGACCTGCTGTCTATCTGTGTCAGATATAAACCAAGTTTAGTTGTAGTTTGTTTTCGTTGTGCTGACTTTTTACAGTCGCTTAGAATGACTGGTACTGCGTACTAGCTAGCATGATAGAGTTTATATACTGCTGGGCGGGTGCTATGAAGTTATTTTATGCTTAAGGTTAGTTTCTCAAACTCCTCAAAATCTTAACAAATTGTGCCAATCCTTACATGTTGCACCAGGCTGATTTATCATCAAAAGTGGAGAAGTCTGTGACAGAGGAGACAGAAGAGCAGCAGAGAGAGATGGAGCAAGAGAGAGAAATAAAAGAGCAGGAGAGAGAGATGGAGAGATGACTTTATGTCATCCATGAGGGATGCATTTGACATATGTTTCACATATTATAGCCCAACAAGTTACTTATAGCAATTTAAATACGAGCAATCAGCTTTTGGCAAATACCGGAAATCAGTTTTTGGCAGACAATCACCTTTTGGCACAACACCGGCTATTGCAGTTAATAATACAACAGCTTCTTGCCATTTTTGTGTTTCTTTTTATCGCTGTGTAACTGAGTTCAATTGAAAGCCTGCATGCGCTAGTACCTCTTGCCACAAGTTCCCAGAATCCTTTGCGGTTTTACCCCTGAATGACGTCACATTTTTGGTGGGCCAGTCTCTAGTCAAAATGCCCGGGCCGATTTTTTTGTTCCAGTCCAGCCCTGGCGTCGGGTGATCTAACTTTCGAACTCCTGTGCTGAAAGACTACATACAGGATGCTTCCACACAGTGTAATTCAATCCTGGATATGGTTTCTTGGTTACTAAAGAATCAAGAGGCTATTTTTCCTGCTTTAGACAAACAAACGCACAAGCTACTCATTCCATCAGAGCTGGTAAAACTCCCAAAGCTGTCGGCTGTCTTTGAGCCATGCAGGCAAATAAAACAATTTTTAAACTTATTGTTACTGTTTCTTCAATAAGCTTTAGTTGACAGTAATTATGTAGATTAATAATTACTTTCTTGAACTGTCTACAACAGATTTGTAACTGAGCTTCTTGGAGGTGAGACATATGTTCAGTGGTTTTACCTGCTTTCTGACGCCTGCATCACATCATGGAGGTCTCCGATGATGAATGAAACTACGTGGTGAAATTTAAGACTGCCTTCACAAAGGACCTATCCCAAAGTGTAGCTATAGTCAACCATCAGTGGCTCAAGAAAGCTATTGTGCTTGACCCATGCTTTATAGATTTAAAATGTCTTGCAAAGGGAGAGCGAGAAGAGGTTTGGACCAGCCTTGAGGATCTGCTGCAGGAACAGTGTAACTGCGGTGGTGGTCCAGTTGAGCAGGGACCCACCCACAGCTGTCTGTCCTGGCCCACAAGTATCTGATTAGTCCTGCCACGTCTGTCCCATGTGAGAGACTTTTCTCACTCGCAGGTCACATAGTAACAAAAGAGAGAGCTGCCTTGAGCTCTGAAAATGTGAACAGGCTAGTTTGTCTAAGTAAATGGCTGAAAAAGATGGACAGTAAATAAGCATGGAGGTATTGTGAGTCCAATGGATTTATTATTTTTGGCACTAAAATGTTCAGCGATCACACTGTGTTAGCCTAATGACTTAAAGTACTTAAAATAGCACTTTAGTTTTTCAAGTCTGCTCAATTTTGGCCAGGGATATTATTTTGTTCCTCTGTTTTGAATTGAAATACAGTTTTTACTTTTTTTTCACCAGAAATGAAAAGAGCTCAAGTTTACAATATTCATGAATATTCATTAAAAAAATAAAATAAAATTGTGATTTGGGCAAATTTTCTTGTGCAATCAAATGTGATTGATCGAGATTAATAAATTACAAAGCCTCTAATTATTTAGATAATTTTTTTAATTCGAGTCCTATCCCTTTTTTTTTTTTTTCGCCTGTCCCGTTTGGCTCTTTTGCCATCAGAATTATTGTCTAAAGGCAAAGAAAGATGCCCAACGGATTTACTTTACCAAATTGACCATCCCAGCCTTGCCGTAATGGTCCATTTGATTCACCTTTTATTGTTTATTTTATTTTCACTTACTGAATACGGGACAGACTTGACTGGAGGAAAGAAGGGGAGAAAGAAAGAGGGAAAGAGAAACAGCTGAGAAGAGGGACGGGGGAGAAGGGCAAAAAACAAAAACCAACAGAATGAGCAGAAAAAAAAATGCATATATCAATCACCTGGATCACCTGCTGAGAAAGAAAAAAGAAAACAAGCAGAAGAGAACAAGAGTAATAGAATAAACAACATCACAATGATATATGGGAATATGACAGTAAATACTAAATATTAAACATTATTGTGCAGCACATAAGATCAACAGAACACAGTGTGCTTTGAGGTAGGAGCCAAAAAGGGTGTAGTTTGTGGGTGTGATCACCCGTGTGTACACCTGTGAGCATGGATGCGCTTGTTTTTTTAAAAGGTTCCTTCGTGTAATGATCTGCTAGAGGGTGTGGGGGGGCCACAGCCCTGTCCTCCAGGGCATGAAGCAGGTATGGAGGAGATCAAAACTCCAGACATCCAGAGGCCCCCAGAACGCAAGAGACCAAGGAAGACCAACAGAGGGGCAGCCGCGCCACTGTCCCAGAAAGAGCTGAGGAGAGTCCCAGATGAGGGCTCACTCAGCAGCCGCGGAGCAGAAGCCAGGGGGAGTTGCAGTGACGCGCCCGTGAGCTCTGCCGGCAGCCAGCCGTGCCTGAGTGACCGAGCCCCAGGCCGAGAGGCCGGGGGCACCCCACCTCCGAAGTGGCCCGAGCGAGCCCCAGGCTCCAGGCCCCGAGTCCTATCCCTAGTTTCAATCTGAAATGGCTAGCATCACCATAGCAAGAACACTGAAGTACTAAGAATTTGTTGCAATTGTAGAGCAACATGAAACTGAACATAGTGACATAGGCTACCACGCAGCTGTCAGGTAAGCTTGGGCAAAGTGCTAAACAGAAGAATCTCAAACACTGAATTCGACTTCATGTCATGGTCCTGAGTCTGAGGACTCAGTGTTTTGTGTTTCCTTATGCTTTTGTTTATTCCGAGTATGTATTCTGTTGTGATTTTGCCATTTGTTAGGTTTCTGTTCTTTGCCTGCCTGCTCCCACTTCTCTGTGTTCCCTCTGTCTGTCCATGGTGTTATTGTGTCTACTTATGAGTCCGCCTATCAAGTTCAGTGTCCTGTCTGGTTCTCTGTCTGTTAGTTTCCTGTTTTATTGTGAAGGTCTCTGTCTGATGTGAGTGTGTTCAGTTTACGTTTCCCCAGTCCCATCAGCTCTGATTCCTCCCAGCCGTGTTTCCCTCCTGTCTCTCATCCCCTGATTACTGGTGTGTGTATTTAAGCCCTGTGTGTTCTCCTGCCTGTTGCCGGTTCGTCTGTGTTAACCTGTGTCCCAGTCTCTCGGCTTCTCATCCCTTTATCGTATGCTCCCAGGTCTGTTATTTTTAGTTCTCCCAGTTTAGGTGTCTTCAGTTATTTGTCATGCCCCACTGCTTGTTTGCCACTACACCTTTGTAAATAAACCTCACTAGCATTTCATCCACTGCCTGCATCTTGGGTCCTTCTTCCAACTCCACACGGCTCGCCTCGGCAGCCGTGACACTTCAATGTATTTTTCAAGCCCAAAACCAACTAAATTCCTCTCACTGAACAAAAAAAAAATAACAGAAAAAAATGCAGATTAAATCTTTAAACAACAAACAAAAATATCAATAGCACTTAAACCCAAACCAAAATAAAAAAAGCCTCTGAAATTGTCACAGCTTGCCAGGGAAATGTGGGAAAGGAGGACCAAAAATGCAGGACTCTGCATGTGGTGAACAATGCATTTATTTACAGTGAGGTAAATAATAATCCAACAATAAATCCTCGTGTGCTCCCCTGACTCCTGTGCCTCGTGCTCTCCGCTACCGTGCCTGCACTCCCCGTGTTTGCTGCTCTGTGGCCTTCCACGCACTTCCTGCCGTAAACAATAGAAACAGCCGTCAAGACACTCTACTGCTGCGGGCATACACTCACTGGACTTGTCTATCTAAGAGCACTGACATGGAGTCTCACACAACGATCCTGCGCCAAGGAGCATTCAGCCACACTGTTAAGTAGCTCCCCTACGAGTCAGGTGTGGCCAGCCTCCAGATGGGACACACCCACCAGGTCTGCCTGAAACCCAGTGCTCAGCCACACCCATACACACACCCACTTACCTATACGTACAAGCATGGAGAACACAACAGCAGCAGCACACAAACATACATAATATAAAATGAGACCACAACAGCTCATCGACCCTGGGTCGCTCAGACCAGGGTCCCTGACAGAAATCTTACAAAAATGAACATTTGTTCACAGCTGGTTTGTGGATTTTTTATTTTATTTATTTCACATTTCACATTTTCATTACTAGTAGCGGTTTATAAAGAAAAAAATATTGATGAGGCCATCCAGAACAGTTGCAGCTTTTCATGACACCCCTTGGACAAAGTAAATTGCCCACCCCTACTTTAGACAGGACTCATGTGAATCAAACTTTACTATCAGTGTAAGCCTACTTCCTGCTATCATTAGGACCAAGGTCTGCACTCAGCCTACAGACAGGGTGGGAGAAAAACCAAGCATGCAGAAAGTTTTACTACTTTTTTCATATGTTTGGTTTCCCTTTTTTTTTTTGTTAGAGCACATTTGAAATGAAATTCATGCAGAACATGGTCATTATGATTAAGCTCAGAAGTAACAATAGGTGTATCAATAATAATACATGTTTGTATTCAAAGAAGAATGGGGCATATTTTCACAGTAATATTCAAAAGAAAGAGCTGGCAAAGATGAGAAGATGCATTTTCACAATATGCGACAAATTACTTTTCTCGCACCTCCAGCATGGTTTTACATTCTGCAAGGCAATTTCATCAGATCTCACAGATACGGTAACAAATAATCACAAGAAGAAATAGCATCAATCCAATTTTCAATTTTGCTTTTCACAGCAGGAGGGGCTGGTGATGGCAGCGATATGTTCCCATTTATGACACCACGTCCTATTAAGGCGGGGGGGCTCTTTGCATTTTCTAAAGTGTCTTTCTACTCCACGAACCTTATGGAGGGGGAGGAAGACCGGTCTTTCAGACACCAAAGTTAATAAGTGTAGCTGCTAAGGAACGATATCCAAAGAAGTCAGAAACAGAGAAAAATTCATTTATCACCTACCTATCTCTCTATAGAGTTTCAACACATTTATATCACAAGGTATAATACATGCCAGGTAAATGAGTTGTGGATTTGTCAGCCAAATACAACAATGACCAAAAAAAATGGATTCACTGAGCTGCCTGACTTTGGTGTTACTATCAAGTACAAGTCACATGGCGAGCTGTTCAACACTAGCTGTGGTTTTACGATTAGTAAACCAAAGACTCCTCCTGAACTGTGAAGACCCCGTCATGACCATCACTTTAACTGGGTACACAGGGTTGGGTATCTAGGTGAGGTCATATTCACAGACAGTATGAAAGATGGATGCAGCTACTGGGATATCAGTCACTGGTTTGCAGATTCCCGTTCTGAAGCCTTGACATGAATGTTTTAGCTTTTTGCTAATACCATCTTGGCATTTTGAAATAGCTTTCTTAAAGTCTGTTTAGCCCCCTGGTGGCCATTAAAACAAACTTTCATGTTGACTTCACTTTTTCACACTCTGCTTTTCTATGGTCATATCAATTGATGCAATATCACAGCTCACAGCCCCTGCTGAGAAACGCCACCAAAAGCACCATAGAATCACCCATTGTATGACCTAACAGGGATTGGACTGGATCTCTCCAATGACTCTCTTCATAACTTTGCATATATAAAGCTATCTGTTCTTACTTACCAGGTAAACAACCATATCATATTCCCGTGGCTCCTAAAAAGTTTTAATCCGCTCACAGTCACCCAAAATTTCTGACTGAAGACTCCACCCTCGCTTGCTGCTGTGATTCCAAAGTATACTCCAGAGTGTGTGAGAACAATGTGCCATCATTCGATGTGGTCCAGGGAAGTGTAGGCAAAAAAAAAAAAAAAATACAAATACAAATAACCTAAATAAAAACTTTAAATTTATAACTATTTTTGGTTAGACTTGGCATTTAGCACTTATGGTCAGAGAAATCTTGTCATTTAGTTCAACATATGATATAGGTGACTGCAGTTTTAATTCTGCTGTCGGTGTCTTTGTTGTAATTCTGTATGGAGCAGTTTATAAAAATCCCACTTCATTAATTGGTTCATTTATTGTAAAAAAAAAAAAAAAAAAGAAGAGCAAAAACAAAACACAAGGTGTCTATGGGACAGTTTTTTTTAATGGCGTTTCATGATGACGTTGCTCCCGTTTACAGTGTTGTTTTGGATGCCTCATTATTGTGCTGTTTGAAAACGGAAAATGTAAACAAGTGAGTGGCTTGTTTACATTGTGAATAATTCACGCATGTGCAAGTCTTATGTAACTTTGGTGTCTTATGTGGGAATTCCCTAGCCAAAATTATGGTGAATTTTGATTGGCTCAAAGGTTTGCATGAACAGGAAAAGAAGCAACTGTGGCATTTATCAAAAAAGGAAAAAAAAAGTATGAAAAGGTATGACGCAGAGAGGTTTCTGTTCACTTGTACATTATGACTTCTGTCTTTTCCTTGGCAAAAGCTAAGGTGAAAGCCATATAAAGAGGACAGACACTACACTGCCTATTGTTCCAAACATTTTTGGCACCACCCCCACATGACAGTACAACTCTACAATATGTTGGTGTAGATGTGTAAAGCCTTGTGTTGAACCTATGAACTACCGGTGTGCTACCCCACTGGCAATGTCACTCAAGTCAACTCGTGTGACAACCTGAATTTGACTTCTATGTTCACTTCCTGAGCTCCCTGACCTCTGGAAGCCTGCTGCATTAGTCGACACTGTAAAGTTCTCTCTAAGACAGTGAAAATAAAGAGTTCAAGCCACTTCTTATTTATAGCATGAACCTACTGTGGACATGCACACCTTTCTTTATTTTTGTTTGTAAATAGCAGATATTACCATTACATAGTTCACTGATTCCTCTATGTGCTGCCTGATAGTTGCTCCATTTGTGTGTGCAGTTATGTGTGTGTAAACCACTGTCACTCCCCACTTACTCCTCCCTTTGGATTGATGTTACCTGCTGTTTCTCGCCGCAGTTCTTCTCCTCATGTATCACTTCAGAGTCATTGTTCCTCACCATCCCTCCTTTACCGCGTACGAACAGGTGCCTCCTCTCATTTCTGCTGCCAGCTATCATTTCTTACCCAGCATACTTTGTTGAATATGATCATGCAGCAGCTTCATCAGCGCTGCCAGTGCACTGAATCAGTGGGGAAATGAACTGGGCGGCGTGCAGCTCATTCTGGCTCAGCTCTAAGGTCTTGTTAGTGTTCATTTGAGAGGTACAGTAGAGCAGGAAAATGGAGCCGTGCAGATGGATTTCTGCCAAAATAAGGCTCTTTACACCTGTATAATCATGCGTATGCAAATGATATGGAAATCACTTTACTTTGCATGCATTACGCTTGCATCTTAGGTGGGGTGAAACTGTGATGGAATCCTTAATGCTTCAGAATGGAAAGTCCCCACATTTATACGTGTCATGTTAAAGAGTTGGTTTAGTCATATTCATACATAGATTTTTTCCAAGTGTGACTAGATTTTTCAACAAAGCACCGCATAGGCATGAATCACCTAAAAGTTACTTAAAATACTTAAAGTAATCTACAAATAGGTGCTCCTGACCAGAGATGAGCAGTAACGCGTAACCTGTCCGATAAGGTTATTTATTTTCTGCTGTGTTTTACTTGCATCTATTTGAAAGAGTGAGTGTTAAATGTTAAACAAATTTCTTCCAGTCAGAGAATGTTGCATATAATTAAATTTTTGCTTGATGCATAAAGTTAAAAGATTAAAACTAATAAAACAAGTTTTAAAAAGGGACTTTTCCATTTGATTACATTTTGTATGATGGATTATGCAGAAAAAGTAGAATTGGGCTGAAAGATCTATCGCTTTATCACCTATTCAGGTTGTAAATCGTGTTTTTAAAAAGTAACTAAGTAACTAAGTAATTAATTACTTTTGAAAATAAGTAATCAGTAAAGTAACGGGATTACTTTTTGGGGGAAGTAATCAGTAACTAATTACTGATTACTTTTTTCAAGTAACTTGACCAACACTGCTCCTGACAGGCAACCTCATTCAGTCTTCTCTGTTATGGTTCAGTCACACAAGAGTAAAAGTAGAACAGCATGGTGACCAGGAAAAATCAGTGGTTACCGGTGATTGCAATGAATGATTTATTTTTTTTTTCGTATTTGATGACTGATTGCAATTAGTCGTGATGACCAGCTGGTTGCCCATAGACTAACCTCTGGACAACCGCTTTCTATCACAAGGTTATTGCACAGATCACCTGGGGGAGCTAGGGCTCGATTTGCAGTGACTGCAGTCCCTTTCAGACAAATTGGCAAAGGTATTCAAACAACTGCCGTGTAGCTTATACATGCAGACAAATTGACAAAGGATTGCAGTCAGTTTGAGTCAGTCTGTGTCAATAAGCGCAGCTTGTCTACAGTGCATCGCTTTGCAACAAGGGACTTAACTCAGCTTGTTTCCAATTGGTTGTATTCTGGTAATATTCTTCTATACAAAACAGGGTAGCTGAGCGACTATGCCATTTTGCAGTTAACTCTTTAAAGCCTTGACCACAAAATAATTCCCAGAAATTCTAATTATGTGAAAATTGAGTTTATTGAACCAATTGACAAACTTTAAATTTGAGATGTATTTGCTACAGCTGGCTTTTTTTAATTGCATAAAAATGTATTGTGCAAATGATTTAGGTTTTTTTCAGGGGGAAAAAATCACACCGATGCTTTTGTTCTTCAGCAGCAGAGTTTCTGCAGCCACTGAATCATTGGTTACAAATATAATTATTCAAACCATAAATGCAAACGCATACAGACCGGGTTCCAAATTATTATGCAAAGAATTTTTGTCGCTGACTTTCCTACAGAGTCTATTCAAATGACAGTCAGTATACTTTTCAAGTCATCAATCATTAGAGCACAATTCAAATTTTATTGAACAAACCTCCCAATGATAACTGTGATTTTGCACAAATACCCCCCCCCCCCCCCCCCCAAAAAAAAAAAAAAATCCATTGATCCAAATTATTATGCACAACAGAGTTTCAAAACATTTTATTGGTTGTAAAGAGCTGAACATGATCATTTGTGCAACATTGAAAGTGCAACATTAGGAGATCATATTTACTGAAAGCTATTTCAATCATAAACATCTTAACAGGCCAAGTTACATATTAACCCCTTCTAACCTTCACAATTCTTGCAACCATCCATCATAGATCTCAGATGCTCCATCAGTTCTCAGTAAGGTTATGCCCGTAGCAGCCAGTGCCACAGAGGTATTTTTGCAGCATCAAATGGTACATTGTCTGTCATAGTTCTGGTGCTTTGACTCAGTGTTTTGTGTTTGTGGACCTTTGAATCTTAGTTAATCATTATCGCAGTATTGCTAGAGTGACTTATGTTTCCTAGTTTTGTTTTCTTACCTTTTATGAGAAAGGTAAGAAAGAAAATTAGATATTATACAAAAGCATGATTATCGTACTAATCATGCTTAAGCTTTTGTATAATATTTAATTTTCTAATGTTTTCAGACCTCATCTAAGGCATTGCTCTATTTACCACATTTCTGCAGCAGAGATGCTTTTTCTTTCCCATATTACTTGAAACCTGTGGCATGCTTAATGATGTGGAACATCCTTCTTAAGTAGTTTTTATCTTATTGGGCTCATCCTGTTCCAAACTAATTATGACAGCTGTCTGAGATTGATATCAGTGATCCACAGAGCCTCGAGCCACAATACCACCCATGAGTTTAACTGAAAACAAAAAATTGAATGTTTATGACACTAAAATCTTGTTTGCATAACAATTTGCAACACATTGTAAAGATTTATCAGCTTGGTCAGCATCAGCAAAACAGCATCTCGTCTAACACCAAGCATTCAGACTGTGGTGGAGATGGAGGAGGAGAAGAGGACTCTTATTAGAGCATTTTGCCCCTCAAAAACTCTCAAAGCCAGTCAAGTTAGGAGCCACTCTGTAATATTTTTCAAAGTGTTGTTTGCTCTTTGGCTTCCTTGTCTTATGCTACTATGACTTTGACAAATGTGAGATGTAGCCTACATGATTCTTGAGAATGATCCCACAACACAGATGTGGTTGATATGATTTGAATATACAAAGCCATCTGAACATAAGCAGATGTTTTGTTATGAAAACCCCATGGGTTTATAAATTACTTTAGATTATTAAATAATTATGAGATCAAGAGAGACTCTAAGAGAATACTGCTCTGAGTGTTTAAAAATAGAGTGGGAGGCAGAGCCTTCAGATTTCAGACCCCTCTTCTGTGGAACCAGCTCCCAGTTTGGATTCAGAAGATAGACACACTCTCTACTTTTAAGATTAGCCTTAAACTTTCCTTTTTAATAAAGCTTATAGTTTGGACTGGATCAAATGACCCTGAATTCTCAGTTCGTTATCTGGCTTCCCACAATGCACTTCTTCTTTTCAGCCACTATGCGTTTATACACCACTCTGCAGTTTATCATTAGTTAATCTTAATATTTGTCTCTCTCCCAAAAAGTTGATTCTGTTCATCTGGGTGTAGCGTGTTCAGTGGGAGAAACTCATCCAAGTGACTTCTTTACTCTCAGCTGACTGTAGGTTTCTGTAACCTTATAAAGAGCACATTTACATAATGACTAAGAGTCAAACCTTAAATACTGATCCGTATGCGTTGGTTTACAGTACACATCCACTGTTAAATATCCGCCATTACTGATCGACATCTCACAGTCTGAGACGGCTAACCTGCCACTTTTCATATCCTCCCTGGTGAATTTGATGTGTCGGTCCACCGAGTTAATGTGATCTGTGAATTGTCCTGAGATTTGATTTTCACTCAGGTGTCATCCACATACCTGAACCTGATCTTTGTGGTGTTCCAGGGTAGGATAACAGAGCCCTCTTTTCCACTTCTTCCATGTACAAGTTAGCCACAATGGGTGAAACTGGGCGCACCCATGTTTCTGCCTGTAGTACTGACCCTTGTATGTGAAACATGTAGATGACGACACAGTTAAAGAGCAAACACATTTGGTCGGTGCTGAGTGTGGTGCTGTTGCTGAGGTTGAGCTCATCCTGTAATCTCTTAGGAACTACCTCCAACGCTTTAGTAACTGGAATGTAAGTGAAGAGAGCTGTAACATCGTACGTGACCATGGTTTTATCTGCCTGCATAATAACCTCTCACTTTCTCAACAAAATCCAAGGTGTTCTGGATATGGAGTTCAGTACCATACCATAGACAAGTACCCTTGTCTTCTGGAAGAATAATAGTGTTGTTGTCATTCCTAAGTAATATGAGTGCCTTCATTTCCTCCATGCTGATGTTGGATGCTGGGGGCTGTGCATTGACGAGTCAGGCCGAAACTTTTATTTGCAGTTGCTCTGCTTCAATGTCTGCAAGGTTGTTCTTTCACATTTCTGTTTCTGTGGCTGTGATCAGTTCCAAAAGCGGGACTTGTCTTGGTGTCATAGCAAAGTTCAACCTTTTTGAGTCTGACAGAAAACTCACTGTTTGGGTGAGTTGTCTGTCAGACAAATTGTTCACCCACTTGTTCACATCCTCCGTGTGGCATCCTTTTTCTTCTGGCTGCTGAGGACACTCTCCATACTTTTCTGTGGTTTCTGATGAAAAGTAAGAAAGTCAAACTTCTTTCGTTGCCTGGTCTTTTCATGCTCTGACTCTCTTCTACACCCATCCCCTTCAAATAGTCGTGGCAGATCACCGACCCTTCCTGAGCATGGTTCTGCCATAGATGTCTTCCTGTTAAAAGAGAGTTTTTCATCCCCATTTGTTGCCAGAGTGCTTGTTCATAGGTCATCTAATGTCAGGGTTTTTAACTTACAATATAAATCACCTTGAGATGATTCTTGCTGTGATTAAATAAATGGAAGTGACTGAACCCTATCCCAGCTCGTCCTAAGACAGCTGGGATAGGCTCCAGCCCACCCATGACCCTGAATTGGATCAGCGGAAGAGAACGGATGGATGGATGAAGTGAACTAAATTGAGTCAATAGCTATATTTAAAGAAAAACCTTCACAGCAAACAAACTGCAGCATCAGCATGCATCCACTGTTTGATGCCCGCCCTCCCCCACTTCCACACACACACCCATGTGTTCCATCTAAAATGCAAACAAAACCTAGAGCCATGTCTATTATTTGCATTTTGTTTGAAGGTGTCCAATGACATTCAAGGCTAAACTATTACTGCACCCACCAGTGACCTTCATGAGGAACAGCAGAAGCTCCACTGCAGTTTTCACAACTGTGAAGGTCAGCAGTAAATACTGGACATATTTGTGGACCTTTACAATGAGTTTGTACAAGACTTCATGCTACCTTGGGGATTAAATGTAGGTTTGATTGATTATTATTTTGAAATTCAAACTCTTACTCATTGAATATATACTGAAAAAGTACATGCATAATTACCAAGTGTATTGGTACTGTGCCAGAGAATCGAGTTGGCATTTCACCTCTCTCCAGCACATCAAAATGACTGATGATGTGTGTCAGGCTAGAATAATCATTAAATTAAATATGTACTGAATTAGAGAGCATCTAAAAGGTGTCTGTTTGGCTCAAGTGCTTCACAGCCATGAATGTCTCTGGGTCAAAGCCAGCCTTCACTCTTTGGTGTCCTTCAATTTTTTCCTCTTTTCAACTCAGCCTCATTTTCATATTTAGCCAGAACAGACCTGAGGAAAAATATATTACACAGTACTTCCCCAGGAAACCCAAGGATGACAACATATCCTCTACCAGATTTTATTTGGAATAGTTTGTACTTTCTCAGGTTACCATGAACCTTTAGTGGAGTTGTGTACTTGTAACATTGACCTCTTATTGAGAGAAGGAACATATTCATTCTATTTTTAATGCAGTTTTGGGCTTATAAAAACAAATTTCAATCATTTCTAAAAGATGAATGTTTGCGTGCTTGTAACATTCTCAAAGTATTTCTTGGTTACTGGACTCGATACACACAAAAACACTTGAAATACTTGTGTATTAAATTTCCACGAATATTCGAGATGCTTGTATTTTCTCTGTGGAGATTTTATTTGTTGCTGTAGTAGACTGAGTCGGAGTGCCTGAGTGACCTACTGTAAACTCCCCAGATTGTTGTGAAAAAACAAAACAAAAAAACAAAAATGTAGTGATGTACTGACTATCTGTGCACAAAGTGCATTATTCAGATATGGCTGTGAAGGCCCAGGGCCCCTCTTTGTTGCTTTTAATTATACAAAACCTCGTTGTATAAACTGATTTGCATAAAAGGAACATCAAAAAACGACACAAAAATGATGCAGTGATGTGTAACATTACAGAAAAGCTATTGAAGTGACCCTATTAATAAAACTGCTGCTTAAGCTTTGATGCAGGGACAATTTTGAAGAACCTTAAGTTAAAAAAAAAAAGTGCTTTGCTCATTGTAACTTTAGTTGGCTGTTAGACCTCCATGATGCAGAATGATAGACATGCAGGATTCGACACTAGAAGGCTGTTCACAGCAAATTCAAAAGTGTTAAATGTTTTGGTGTTAATAGTGTTCTTGCAAGAGTTAATTTTACACTAAGTAGAGTCACATTCTTTTAATGTAACTCTGAGATGTTTAATGATAGTAGTTAAAATCGAGTGTTAAAAATGAGTGTTTCTATGTCAAATCTGGAGGTGTTACAATGGAAACATTAACTCTTGACCTCTTAACTCTGAACTCCTAGAGGGGCTATGACACCAACAGAGTAAATTCACAGACTCCGCCCCCAGCACGGCTCCAATCGAAGCTGAAGTGAAGCCGTTTCAGAACATTTTGCTCTACATATTTGAGTTGTTTGCCATGCTTGGTAAGTCATGTTTTCAAAGATTGTTTCAATTATTATTATGAGCTTTTACTTCTGTGGCTCTTTGGAGTTGAGACAAAGCTGTGTGAAAGGCATTAGCCATGTTGCTCGCTGATAGCATAACATTCTGTTTTAGCTAGCTGAAAGGTATTGTTTGCGGGCAAATACCACAGCCTTGAAGAAAGCTTGCATGTGAATTTTCAGTCAACCTTTTGGTCAAACAATGTGTAGAATGTGAAATGTTGGTATAATGGTGCTACTTGAAGCCTGAAAACGATCGCCCATAAAAAAACAAAACAAAACGAGCAAACAGCAGTAGCAGATGTCCTGACTGGGTTCTACGTTAGCATTTAGATCCCTCCAGAGTTTTGTGCACACGGTTTAGGTAAAAATGAAAAAGGTTGAGGTTTTACATTTAGTTCAGTATTACCTGTTGCCTGTGTCTTTGTCTTTTGGGAAAATACTTTACACAAGTAATGGCTCAAAGAGGATTCCTTTTTTTTTTTACTGTGCTGCAATTGTTTACTGGATTATTTGTGCCATTAATTAGTGTCAACTAATTTTTATTCAATCTCCACACAGGATATGCTTGTGAAGATGGAATATGGGGGAGAGCAGAAGTGCGTTGAAGTTCCACAAAGGGATGAATGAAGGACATGCATATTGTATTGAAGAAATAAGTGATGAGAATGCTGTTATTTGCATTTACCATGTCAGACCTTTTGATAAACAAAATTCTAATGAAAGTGAGAACATGTATACTGTTACATCTTTCAGAAAATGTTTTGAAATTGTGGTGCACAGTTCAGAATAAATGTTTTTCAAAAACCATTGCATCTTTTTAGTAAATGTTTATTTCCAAAAGAAATTTCTAGAAGTTCAGAACAGTAAAATTCCCGCTTTTTAGAATGAATTAGAAGATAACTCTTACGTAGTTAAACTAAAATACTCTTTGAGAGTTAATATATAAACTCTTAACACCAAGTGTTAAATTATCAACTCCAGACAGATTTGGTGTTTAACACTAAATCAGAGTTAACGTACCAACTCTCCAAAAAGAGTTAAATTAACACTCTCTGGTGTGGACCCATATAGACACTTTAATAGTGTTGAAATCAAATCCGACAGTGTTAATTTGGACATGCTGGATTTGCTGTGTAGAAGAACGAGTTCACCTTAAATCTGAGTTTTGGATCAGTAGCTTTGGGCGTAATTTTGTGATGTTCACATGTATGCAGCCTGATATAGAATCATGCTAATAATGATTTTTTTTTTTTATAAAGTGGGGTATATTTGATGTCCAGCGTAAAGCAAAGACATTTGAATACATTTTGTTTTTAAAAGAAGAAAGAGTTAGACGATTTTTAAAAAAATCGTTACAAACACACTAAAATTGACCACAAAGTGATCAAAACTGCAAATTTAAAAAATAGCAGTTTTGTTCGGGTGTCTCAGAGTGAGCTCAAAACTGCCTCATAGTCTCCTTATGAATTATCCTTTCCTTTCCTGCTTCTGTTCAAATAAACGTGACAGTTGTGTTGCTTTTACGGGGAAAGCTTCCTAAAGAGTTAAACATCAAGTGCGCTCACTGCGCCGTGGTGGTGGCACTAAACCAGTCCTGGGGCTCCCAGAAGGAACTCTTAAGATTCTTTCATCTCAGTGAGGGAGGCAGTGCGTTGGACTCGGACCTGCGACAGTATCGTAAAAAGAAAGAAAGGGGAAAAAAAAAAGGAGCCCTTCCTCCTCACGGCTCCATTCTTTTGCCTCCATCACTTGGCGGAGTACAAGCGGCGTGTGAGCATCCTCTTCCTCCCTCCGCTGGGCACCGGCCTGCCTCTGTACACTGTGACAGCGAGGCTACTCGGTGCGGCGCAGCGCACCGGAGCGCAGCTGGAGGAGAGCAGAGGGGAGAAGCGAACAGGAGAGCAGAAGAAGGGGAGGAGGTGGAGGACGGACGGACTGCTACCCTCAGACAGGCGGGATTATACCCCACAGTATCCCGTCCCTTCAACATGCCTCGAGGGAATAAAAGACTTGCTGGGATTATCGCGCTGATCGCCTCGTTGCTGCTCGGCTCTTGTGGGACAGGTGCAGGTGAGCGGCTCCGCGCGCCTCTGGCACTGTTTAGGAGAGATGTAGAGTGGGGTGTTTTCTTGAAAGTCATCCCTGTGGTTTACTATTCCACCTGGACTCACTCAGCTGTAATGAATGAGAATAATATGTTTGGACGGTTGTAAACACGCCCGCTAATTAACCTGCCAGCTGGCAAAAAAGAAAGAAAAAGTCTTCTTCGTCTTTGTTCTCATATATTCTGCAGATTTTTCAGGGTTTTTTTGTGAATTAACAGGCTATTATAAATAACTATAATAACTCATAAAACACATTACAGTTTGTTTATTTGGATTTAATTTCTTGATTATTTTTTCGAGTCATTATGGTACAAATGATTTTAAAAGGAAGAAATATTTCGTGTCTGCCCTGCGAAAGCTTTAACTGATCTGACCTGTTTTTCCGGGTTTGGCAAGGAGAAGCTCAGCGCAGTAAATTTAGTGAATTAAACAGTTGACTGGATCTAATCCGACCACCACAAGGGCTTGTTGTTGAAAGGGAGCGCATATCCTCTGGGGATTTACGGCTGTCAAGTTTTAAGAGATAGTGAATTCCAGTTGCCTTCTTATTTTATCATTTTTCAGCATTTGATGTTTTCTCATGAGAAGGAGAGTGGGAGAGACTGTGGGCTCGTCCTGGAGAGGCAGGGAAGCTGTGTAGGATCCTGGAGCTTCTTTAAGGTTCAGAAAAAGATCCTTAAAAAGTGATTTCATGGTGTGAGGAGATTTCTTTAAAAGAAACCACTGAACATGTCTGTATAACAGATATAGAATTTTTGTCTGCAACAAGTGTGCTACATCTCCTGTTCACTGCTGCTGTTCAGTCCATGAGTGCATATGAGCTGTTAGTTTTTGATGGGAGGAATTTAGTGAATGGTTTCAGGACCTCCACAGTTGAAGTGGTTCAGTAAGATGTCATGGCCCCCTGCTTCCCACTGTAATTACTGTAGTCTACTTCCATGATACTGTAAATAAGGGCAATCTTGTATGTGACATCTCAGATTAAAAAACAAAACAAAAGGATCAGATGGTTTTGTGCACGCAACTGGCCAAAAAAAACAAAAACAAAAAACAATCAGGAGGACGACTGTAAAGATGGGCATCCACAGGCATAGCACTTTCTCAGCTGCATTGATTGTTTGGATAGATAGTGGACGTATTTATATTACTGCCTGAAAATGACCTAAATTTGGATGAAAAGACAGTGTTGGTGCAGACCCACTTTGTTCAGGTTCATGAAGCCTAACAATCGCAAAGCCAGCAATTTCACTTTGCTTCATATAGTTGATCTACAGAGTAATGTGTATTAGTGGGAGCCTTTATCATCCGTCTAACAATCTGTCGTCTGTCCATATTATGCTTCCTAAGCAATGAGCAGGTGTCAGCTCAGTAAAGAACTGCCATCTCATTCATCATGTTTCCTACAAGGAGGATGGGATGCTTCTGTCCATTCTGTAATAGTCTCTATCTGTCAATATACCCACTTTGTCACACAAGCACGCACACACTGAGCCAATTTCTCTAACGTTTCCAAAATGACAATATAACATACCCACATGACAAACTAAATGAACAGCTGTGTGATGGTGAGGAAGTGAACTGCTGAACTCGTCACTTTCCAGAACAGCTATGAGTCAGTTTATTTCCCAATGTGGACAGACAACATGTTACACAAACTAATTCTTTCTTTGGCGACCCAGTCCTTACCCTAACTAACTCCCAGCTCAAACAAAGACTTCAGCCTTGGACACAACAAGATGTTTCAGGCTGTGTGTACTTAAAGTCAAGGTATCTGTGATGACACGGAAGGTGCTGAGGTAGAGGGTTTTAGATGCCATTTAATGACCAAACAATGAGTTTGATTGAAATCGTCTTTGCTATTTGTGTGTAGCATCAATTTAGGCAGAACAGGTGATCTCAGTGCCAGCACACATAAGCCGGTGGCTGAGCTGCTATTCATCTTTAAATCCAATTAGCATAAGTCATATCAGGCATGGTATTTATGCTGCTTTAGCCTGCATACAGCTGCTGCACATCTGCAAGCTGCTTTGCAACCCACCTCCACCACAGCTGCTTCATTCCACGGTGCTTCTGACCTCATCAGCGTCATTATCTGATGGCTGCTCTGTTCTCTTTGAGCTCGCTTTGCGTGTATGCACAGAGAAGGACAGAGAGGTCCCAGAAAGAGCAAATGTGAACAAATGTAAATTGCTGAAAATGAAAATAAAAATCTTTTGACTGCTGTAGTCCTGACTGAAATACATTTTTCATCCACTAACTCACGATCACAAGCCTAACCCGAAAGATGGTGATACCTAAAGCGAAATTACAGTACAATACAGAGTCACTTTAAGGTGAGAATAATGCAGACAAATCCAATGATTTTTCATACCTAAGTTGGAAAGTAGGCCAAGAAAAGTGTTTTGTGTCGTGATTGTCAACAGCCACAGTGGAAATTAAAAGTTTTACTTTCTCGCCCAGCGCTCATCCTCTGCTAATCAATTCATGAAGAGGAGAATTTATTTTTAAGGCTCTCTTACCATTAAACGTACATTTCTAATTGGGGGTTTAATGACCATTTAAGAACATTATGCAACTGCTGCTGCTGCTAGTAACAAAACAGAGGTCACCTGCTGGATAAATATGTCATTTTAAACATTTGAGTAAATGACCAAGGCTATTATTTTTTCCCCAGCGAAGACTCTTCACCCCTTAGATCATTAGCATCATCAGCAGCACCACCATTATCATCTGTGAGAAACAATCTGGATCTCCTTCCTCCCACACACACCCTCACTGTTTGCTTTGTTTCATTTCACAATACAGGTAGACACATTTCTTTTTGCATTTTTCTCAAACTTGAAAGAAAACACAAATTTTCTTTATCTTCTTTTTGATTATTGCACCGACAGGGGCACCAAGGTAGCACAGGATGCGTTTCATCTCTCAGATGGCTGAGGGTAGATGTTTGATTATTTAAATAGCTGAGGCTGGGACGACAATGACTTTAAGGTGTTGTTATTTTCTAAGAGTGCTGGAAATTCACCTCCACCAGTCACAGCCAGACAGAGAATAAAAAAATGTGCTGGGGGAGAAGTTGATTTAAATTTGTGGCTGGCTCCCCGCTTCATATGGGAACAGCCCTGTCTCATCAGAATTTATTACTTTTCAATGAGCTGGTGGTTTGCACAGAGTGATCTAAAACCACGGAATAAAATCAATTTGATGCGAATGTGTCTCTGCAAACCATCCCTGTCCTTTATGCTTCATGAGGTTTAGAGAGCCAGTATGTGGCAAAAGAGCAAAGTAGTTAAGTATAAATTGCCCTTATTTTTATGTCATGTATTTAGCAGATGTGGAGTCATGAAGAGGTTCTGATTAAACCAAGGTTGCACAAAGGTGGCAGTACCTGGTGGTGTGAGCCTGGAGCTGTCAGTCATGAATCTAGATTTATTAATCCAGGGACAAGTAGTTAAGCCATAAAAGTGACAGAGAACTGCAGTCCATCCATCTGCCTTTGTAACCTCTGGGATTTTGTATTTGCCCAAGGCCAGCTCCCCAGCGGACGTCTGCCTGCCTAAAAACAGACCCATTCATCAAATGGGCCTGTCATTATATCAGATGACTTGTTATCGGTTCAAGAATTGGCCACATTCTGCTGAGGTCACTACTCACTGTCACTCTCTGGAGCAGCAGGAAAGCAGAAACTGTAGTCATCAGCTATTAGCAAAACCACACTGTGATTACCATCACTCTCTACAAGAAAATCTGCAGAAAAAGCTGCTAAATGGAAGATGTGATGAGATTCTTAACTGCTGTTTCAAATGAGTGTAGTCTGAACCTTTTGATCAAACATATTTTTGAAATTAAACAATAATAAATAATTAATTAAACATCCTTTTTTTTTTTACTCCAGTTTTTTTTTCCTTACAGTCCTTCTTTTATATTGCAGCACTGACCAGGAAGTTTCAACCATGGTTGCTGGAAATAAACCTACCAAAAACTTATGTTTTCTGCTTTGTTGCTAAACAAAGATTTCAAGCCTACATTACATTTTAGCCACCTGGGGGCAGTGCAACCCTCATAGACTGTATATAAAAGATGGCTTTACCATCAAAGTCTGAAAACTGAAGCCACTGCAAAAGCACCTTAAAGCTGCACTCTGTCTATGGAACTCCAAAGTGTTCAAAATTAAATAAATAAATAAGTCATGATGAAATAAATAACTATGTGAATAAATAAGACACAGATATGTAATGTGAGAATGATATTGTGAAATAATTGAACACATTTTGAAAAAAAGCTCATTATTGTGAAATATATTGCATTCTGCTATAAAAATTTACTTGTTATTGTGAAATATTATTTCATGATCATTATTTTTCACAATAACAGAGATTATTCCTGAGGTATTTTATTTATTCCCAGCCGTTTTTAATCCAAAATGTCCTTTTTTTCAAAGTCAGTCTTTATTTCAAAATCCCGTTTTTCCCAATGGCCTATTTATTTCATAATGCGACTTTTCAGCAGAATGACTTTGTCTGTCAATCAGTGTGAGTGGGCTTGACCTTTGCGCCTATTGGCTGATCGTTTACTATCGACTAGTTTTCCTGGATACCTGCTCCGCGGACGGCTGCTACAGGTAGCAAAAACGTGCTAGGTCAAAAGTCACGGAGGATGGCGGACTGGTGTGAACTTCAGTCAATTCTGCTAATTTTAGCAGATCAGATAGAGAGGGGTCATTTACCTGTAGATACTGTTTTGAGTCGTTTAGATGATGTTTCTGAAATGCTTGGGATGATAATTGCTCTTCAAGATGTTAGCATCGATGACACCATTGTCGAAAGTTTAAGATCAATTCAGCACCGTGTTCGTTTGGAATACGCCGAGGAAGAACAGTCTTCAAATGTTGGTCGTCCACGTCTTGAAATCCCGGCTGCAGCACTCAGGACTTTAGTGCTGTCCGGTATAACCATCGGGGTAATTGCCGATATGTTTTCTGTGTCTCCGAGCACAATTAGGAGGAGAATGACGGAGGAAGGTCTAAGGTAAGTTTATGCTGTAATTTAACACCTGTGTGAGTCTGTACACAGCATTATTTAGATGTTGACCTTAATTATGACGTTTGATATTGAAATATTATCGCTTACTTTTTTATTGTGAATGTCTAAAATAAGCGTGGCAGCTACGGCTAATGCTATCGGCGCCATCTTGTTGTTGAGACACGTTTAGCTGGCGCAGTGTTAGCTGTTAGAGTGTGTTAACTCGGAGACTTGGCGGCAGTGGAACCTGTAGGAACCTTTTACACAGAGTAAACCCACCAGCTTTCCACAGTCTACTTACTTATCACATCTTGGTAGACAGCATTAGTGCTTTAAATAGTACATAGTTGAATGTTTCATTGCTGTTTGCAGCTAATTGTTCTCTGATAACACATAACAAAGTTGATGTTAAATAGCAAGTTTATTGAAATGGTTTTGTCTATTACAGCAGCGTTTTAAATATCATACTTTCTCTGGTGTCTTCAGTAAAGCTAAAACAAGAATACATTTACGTCCTTGGTTCTTTCAGGAAAACGTTTTGTTGAGACTTGCTGTTATACTAAAAAAAAAAAATTATGTGCAGAAAATCTGATAGGTATTCTTCTATTGGGAATGAGGACTTGGATGCAAAAGTGCTGGACATTCAGCGTCATCACCCAAATGCCGGCTGCAGAATGATGATGGGACATCTACGATCCAGAGGCATACACATTCAAAGTAAGCTGATATTGTTTGAATATCCAAACACCAGTTTCTGGCCCAGAAAGCATGTGTCAGTGTAGCCATGATGTGATATTATAATGTAGGCATCAAAAATGACTAGGCATGTTCGCATCACTG
Source organism: Aulonocara sp. 'chitande type north' Nkhata Bay (assembly GCF_057382095.1). Classification (NCBI taxonomy): domain Eukaryota; kingdom Metazoa; phylum Chordata; class Actinopteri; order Cichliformes; family Cichlidae; genus Aulonocara; species Aulonocara sp. 'chitande type north' Nkhata Bay. The sequence goes on from NC_141360.1 coordinate 9,803,389, forward strand.
TTATGCAGTTATGTTCCTGTTTGAACCAGTTTGTACATGATTCTCTGTCCCTAGTAAATCTGTACAGCACCTGGATACTTACCTGAAGCAATGAAGATCTGTCTCATAAGCATTACAGTGTTTACAATACAGTCTTTTTGTAGTTGTTAGTACTAAGACATGATCTGTTTGTTAATCAGGATTTCGACTGATGGATTCAATGAGACGAGTCAATCCAGAAGGGGTCATGATGCGACGGTTATCTATTCAGACTGCAAGGCGTCGTCAGTACAGTGTACCAGCACCAAATCACCTTTGGCATATCGATGGAAATCATAAACTAATTCGGTCAGTACTTGCATCACCTTTTCCCTATTCCATTGAAGTAACAGAATGCATGTATAAAATTGTAAAATGAAGCCTTGAGTTTGTAAATGTCATCTTAAATGCTGTCATATAAGGCCATTTACAGGATTTGCTATAGTCATGTCTGAGGCTTTACATTATGCATGTGATTCCTTGCACTACAGATCTTTCTGTAAAGTGTTTAAGTTTCCCTTCTATTATTTCTTTTACATTCCTGTTATAACATGTTGTCACTTTATATGGAACTGAAATATTGGTCTTGCTTGTATGTAACTGGGGACATGACAATGTTTTTTCTTGTTTTGTTTTTTTTTAATTCTGCCTTGTCAGATGGAGATTTGTTGTCCATGGTGGGATAGATGGTTTTTCTAGGTTAATTGTCTACCTTAAAGCTGCCACCAACAACAAAGCTACAACAGTTTTTGATGGTTTCTTGTCAGCAATCAGACAATATGGCATACCGTCAAGAGTCCGGTAAGAGGTGTTTAACAAATACAGTATGTCAAAAAACTCTGTATTGGACAGTAGTTATATTCAGATTGTTACTCTCACTGACTCGGATCAAAACTTCTCTACTTTTTTTCCAGGTCAGACAAAGGAGGGGAAAATGTGAAGGTTGCACATTTCATGGTGCAGACAATGGGGGAGAACAGGAACTCTCACATTACAGGCAGAAGTGTTCACAACCAGCGGTAAGGACAAGTAAATTGATGGCCTGTCTTACATTTTTTTCACACATGCAATTGTAATAAAACAAATGGTTTCTGAGCATAATTGACTGGTTTTCACTGTGTCTTATAGCATTGAGCGCCTGTGGAGGGATGTATATGAAAACGTCCTTGACCTTTTCTACACAATCTTCACCCAGCTGGAGATTCAAGGACTGCTCAACCCTGGTGAAGAAATTGACTTGTTTGCACTGCACAGATGCTTTTTGCATCACATTCAACATCATCTTCAGTCATTCCAGGAAGCATGGAATCAGCACGGACTCAGAACAGCAAACAACCATTCACCTCTGCAACTCTGGTTGCTGCACAGAAAGGAGGGACAAGATTTGTCACAGGTACATGACTATTTGATCCGTATTTGTTCTTCTATGTAAAACTCTACTATCTGTAGTTGAGGTGAGTTTATTTCTACTGTTCGAGTTGGTGTACCGAATATTTCTCCTGTAAGTGAAAATGTCTCTCAAGCCATTCTCTCCTTTTATTCCATCTGTCAGGTATAGATGGCAATACTTTAAACAAAGTTAAATTTGTTATACCTGAAGAGAACCAATCCTGACCTAGAATGGGTGAATGAATAATTATGCCTAAGAAACTCACATAGGCCCTGACAGACTCAATAAGTCCATCTAGGAACAGCTGCAGGAAACACCTCTTCAGTTTAGATTTAAAACATGTGCATGCTCTTTCAGGTTGATGAGGATTATGGTGTGGACTGGACAGGACCACATAATCACCGCCCATCAAATGAGATCACCATTCCTGAGATTCAGCTCCCACGTGCACTGAGTGAACGAGAGCTTGCTGTGCTACCAAACAACAACGTTTCACTCAGTCAAGCTTTGGATACCTACTGTGAAACTGTTCAGTCACTCAAACTTATGTGTGATACCACACCGTAAGTCTTCAAAGTAAGCAGGTGCAATATGTTCACACCCCTTTTTTAAGTTTCTACATCTATGGCTTTGTAGCTAATACTGACTCAAAACAGCATAACCAATTTCATTTTCAACAAAACAGTGAGTGGCTATAAAACAGGATTTGTTTTACACAGCTGTCACTTTAATAATAATAAAAATAAGTGATTTGATTTGATATTCATTTCTTGGATGTACAGTACCGGTACATGTCAACTCTGAGCAGATTTAATACAATGCACACGGTACAGTAGTATAAAATCTTAATGCAAATAAATTTTCCAGTAGCGAGAATAAAATAAACATAATGTGTAATTTATAATGTACAGTGAACAACTGATTTTGTTTTCTGAACTCTTTTTAATATAAACTGACAAAAAGCAATAAATGCTCACCTCTACTGTGTATTTTACACTGTCAAGTGTATTAAAAAGAACTAGAACTCACTAGATTGTCCGTTTCTTTGAACACTGAATACAGTAATGTGATGCAAGAAAGAAAAATGGTCTAATCTTACCATGTGGTTATGGAATCAATCCTAAACCAGACCAAAACCTGAGTCAGTACAGTTGAGACACACCTCAATGTCCATCAGAAATGATTCATAGGTACAGTAGTGTGCAGGAAGACGTAGTACTTCAAAACAGGTGGAAGACTTTGGAAGACTGCTGTTGACCACTTCCACAGTCATTTCTCTCGGCAAGACTTCCCATCCTGTCCAAAACTTGATGAGGGCTTTTCGTTGTGCACAAGACGCTGCAATGGAACATTGTTTTGAGCTATAATGACATCCTATATTCATTATTTTGAGTCTTTTATGGAGAAATACCTTAAAAGATGAACAATTACATAAAGAGCACAAGACATTTTTGCCCCACTCAAATTGCTGTTGTAGCTGTCATAGATATTTTTATGGTAACAAAGCTAAAAGTAGTTACATACAATTATAATGCAACTGATAATGCCACCACTCTGTTTTTTATGTATTGCATGGAGGCAGTATGGAGCAAATAAGAAAACAAAATTATACTATAGTGTACTTTGTTAATGACCCGAGATCACTGGACTGTATGTAATTTACCAAAGTATAATCAGAGAAAACCAATAGCAAAATACCTATCGCAGCAGACTTACCATTTTCAATGAAGGACCGAAGGTAGCCTGCCACTCTGCATTTATCCTCAAGAGAGCATTCCTCTTCCTCCTCATCTTCATCTTCTGTGGCAGGCCACACTATCCTTTCTAGAATAGACTGCATAAAATAGTTCACCTTGGTTAATTTTTTCTCTTAAATGCTACAAGATAAAATAAGCTTAATTTGTCATTTTATATCTTTACTTATCTTGTAGTCTTAAGAGCGTCAGCAACATTAGGTGTATTTTTATTAAATGTAACCCAGCTGTTCGACTAGCCCAAGCATACAAAATAGTATATTGATGTTTTGTGTCAACAATTAATGTTCATCCTTCATAAATTAACCAAATACCTTTACTATTCAGATGTTAAAAGATGTGACCTGACTTTACCTCACAACAGGGAGCAGTCTCTGATTCCCTTGGTAAGAAAAGAGGAATGATGTCTGATCTTTCTGTCAGAAGCGGCCATACCATGGTCTCCTTAAGCCCTTTCCTCAGCTGCTTGACTTGACGGCTTGTTCGTGTTATGACCTACAACAGTGAGACCAAACCAAAACTGAAGTGTGAGTCCGTAAAGTAAAACACACTTTAAATGTTAAATACTTAAAGAACATCCACTGTACTGATAAAGCATTTCAAATGGCCTCCAAAGAGATTTTTTTAATGTATATGAAAAATGTACTTATTCACATCCAAAGGTTTGATTTGCTTTTCTATTTAAAATTTACATTTATTGGGGAGAGTAATTGCTTTATTTTCATTCACATAGATTACTTGACTTCCATATTAGCAGAGAAAATAAGACACTTTAAAACGACATGATTTAACTATTACCTACAACAATGTAAACAGTGATACAGACATTAACCCAGAAGACGATTATCTTCTCTTACCTAATTTATTAAGTTCTTTGCTATGATAAAAACAGTATAAAAAATTTGTGACTGAACTGATTAAAAAGCTCATTTTTGGCAGACAGACTAACCAAGCAGTAATAACATCGTTACTTACCCTGAACAGCGTTTCGTGGAGTGGAGCTAGCTGTGATAGCGTTAGCGTTTGCTAACGTTAACATTGTGATGTTTTGATGAGAACTTGGACCAGGGACCGCTTCATCTCCAGTATACTCTCTTCTCCACCTCTCTTGTCAATCAATCAATCAATCAATCAATCAATCAATCAATCAATCAATCAAGGCTTTATTGGATAGGTGGAGAAGAGAGTGCAGGAGTGGGTGGAAGTGCTAAAGTGCTACGGGTGATTCGTGACAGAAGGATAGAGTGAAAGAGAAGGTTTACAAGTCTGTTGTGATACCTGCTATAATACCATCAGCCCTTTTGCACATCTTTCTTTAACACCATACCTACCCAACACATCCTCATCTACGCCTGTTCCCTTCACCTACATGTCCATTTAAATCTTCTCCAATTCCTCTAATTTTTCTGAACGTCCAACCTGTGGGGCATGCATACTAACAACATTCAATATCAGCACTTTGATTCCCAGCTTCAAGCTCATGATCTTTTCTGTTGATCTATTCATGATCTATTCTATTTCAGTTCCTTTCTATACCATGGTAAGATGCACCACTGATGCTCCTGGCTTTGGTTCCCTCCCATCTGATCTCCTGCACACACAATATACAGGGTGGGCCATTTATATGGATACACCATAATAAAATGGGAATGGTTGGTGATATTAAAGTCCTGTTTGTGGCACATTAGTATATGTGAGGGGGCAAACTCCTCAAGATGGGTGGTGACCATGGTGGCCATTTAGAAGTCGGTCATCTTGGATACAACTTTTGTTTTTTCAATAGGAAGAGGGCCATGTGACACATCAAACTTATTGGTAATGTCATAAGAAAAACAATGGTGTGCTTGGTTTCAACGTAACTTTATTCTTTCATGAGTTATTTACAAGTTTCTGACCACTTATAAAATGTGTTCAATGTGCTGCCCATTGTGTTGGATTGTCAATACAACCCTCTTCTCCCACTCTTCACACACTGATAGCAACACCGCAGGAGAAATGCCAGCACAGCCATCCAGTATCCGTAGTTTCAGGTGCCGCACATCTCGTATCTTCACACCATAGACGATTGCCTTCAGATGACCCCAAAGATAAAAGTCTAAGGGGGTCAGATTGGGAGACCTTGGGGGCCATTCAACTGGCCCACGACGACCAATCCACTTTCCAGGAAACTGTTCATCTAGGAATGCTCGGACCTGGCACCCATAATGTGGTGGTGCACCATCTTGCTGGAAAAACTCAGGGAACGTGCCAGCTTCAGTGCATAAAGAGGGAAACACATCATCATGTAGCAATTTTTAAATATCCAGTGGCCTTGAGGTTTCCATTGATGAAGAATGGACCCACTATCATTGTACCCCATATACCACACCAAACCATCACTTTTGTTGTTCCAACAGTCTTGGAGGGATCCATCCAATGTGGGTTAGTGTCAGACCAATAGCGGTGGTTTTGTTTGTTAACTTCACCATTCACATAAAAGTTTGCCTCATCACTGAACAAAATCTTCTGCATGAACTGAGGGTCCTGTTCCAATTTTTGTTTTGCCCATTCTGCAAATTCTGGGTCATCCTCGTTGAGATGCTGCAGTAGCTGGAGTTTGTAAGGGTGCCATTTGTGAGTAGCTAAGGGACCGAAGGGATGTTCGACTAATGCCACTCTCCACTGACATGCGGCGAGTGCTACGCTGTGGGCTCTTGCTGAATGAAGCTGGGACAGCCACTGATGTTTCTTCATTAGTGACAGTTTTCTTGCATCCACATTTTGGCAAATCCAACACTGAACCAGTTTCACGAAACTTAGCAAGCAGTTTGCTAACTGTAGCATGGGAGATGGGTGGTCTCGTAGGGTGTCTTGCATTGAAATCTGCTGCAATGACCCGGTTACTGCGTTCACCAGATATCAACACAATTTCGATCCGCTCCTCACGTGTTAACCTCTTCAACATGTCAATGGCTGTAAACAAAGAGAAACTTGTAAATAACGCATGTGTGATGGCATGCCACACATGGTAAGCTCCACACCTCACCACCCGTTGATTCACTTTAGTTTAATTTACAGTCACTACTTTAAAATATTCTATTTATTGTTCAATATCGTTTCTTTATTAAATGTATTCATTTTTCCATCACACCTTCCAATGTTTATATGGCGTGCACACATATTAACCTTGCAAGGTCAAAGTTCTGTTTTATGTTATATTAATATATCTTTCTTTGTTTGAGTTACCTGGGGGTTGGTGTCTCCTCCTGTCTGGCAAAAGGTGTGGCAAAGGGCTGGGAGACCTGAAGTACTGCTGACAGCCTAATTGGATTGCACCACATGCTTCATTGCCTGGGGAGTGTTTCATGTTTGTTTAAATGTTTTGTATTAGTTGGTTATATGGCAGCCATCTTGTTTTCCCCCGTGTGTGTCATTTGGTTTAGCTAAACCAGTATTTAAGTTCCCCTGTGTGTCATTTCAGGAGGTCAGTTTGTCATATGTTTGTTTGAGGTTCTGTTAATTATTATCTTGAGTTTAGTCTATTGAGTTGACCTCTTTTATTGGTCGGCCTGTTTAAGTTTTGGCTTTGTTAAATATATTTTCATATTTTTGGGTCAATAAAACCCGTTTTTTGAATTAAAACCACCTGTGTCCTTTATGCTTTACTGCTTGGTCCCTGACAGCATGGAAGAATAAAGTTACATTGAAACCAAGCACACCATTATTTTTCTTGAGACATTACCAATAAGTTTGATGTGTCACATGGCCCTCTTCCTATTGAAAAACCAAAAGTTGCATCCAAGATGGCCGACTTCTAAATGGCCACCATGGTCACCACCTATCTTGAGGAATTTGCCCCCTCACATATACTAATGTGCCACAAACAGGACTTTAATATCACCAACCATTCCCATGTTATTACGGTGTATCCATATAAACGGCCCACCCTGTATATACCTTTCTCCATTATAACAGACACCTCTGTCACCTTACTAGTAATAAACCGTGCATTTAAAGTCCCTACTCTCACCTCAGCAAGCCTGCCTTTCCTTCTTTCTTACTACCTCCTAACACACTTTTCCTTCTCATCTCTTTTATTTTTGTCCAACAGTAGGAGATTTTCCGCTGACACCCTGTTGGCCAACAGCACCAGAGGCGGTCGTTGTTAACCGGGGCCCTTAACGATCCTGCACAGACATTCTTTATTATCTGCATGTTTGACTTGGTAAAGATTTTATGATGAATGCCCTTCTGATGCAACCCTCCCCATTTATCCAGGCTTGGGACTGACACTATGAATACGCTGGCTTGTGGCTCCCTATTGCTGGATTGTGTGTAATTTGACACTGATCAGTAAAAATGACTGGTTGAAGTAGATGAACTTTTTCAGTGAAAAAAAACTTTTCTGTGGTCAAGATATGTACTGTCTCTGGAGGGTAAATGTCCTGCAAGAACTGAGAAAACAGAGGAACATGTCAAGTAGCTCTTAGGCTCCTAGTGTGGACAGTGTTTAGCAGTGCTGCCTTGCACCAAGAAGGTTTGACCACACCAGTTGTGGAGTTTGCATATTCTCCTTGAGTGGAGTTTTGGGAGTAAAAAATATAATCAAATCAAATATGAAGTATACCATCAGTAAATGTCTCTATATTTGCAGTTAATGTCAATGGAGAAGTTCCAACCCAATCGAAGGGACTGTGCTCTCAACAAAATAATAAGTCTTGTACAGCAGTGCTTCCCAACCTTTTGAATCCACGGCACATATTTCACATTAGAAAAATCACACGGCACACCACCAAACAAAACATCACAAAAAAACATAATAATTTTCCCCGTGCACCAGGTATAGCGGAATTGGCTCCGTTTGTCCCCAGTATACCATTTTTGCTTTCTTCTGTCTACTACTCATAGGGCCTTCATCTAGAATTAAATTGATTACTTTTTCTTTTCAAATATTTATCTATTGCTATTACATGCTGCATTGTCTCACTCACAGCACGACTATTATATAAGTTCTTGTTCATCTTCTTCTGTTTTACTGGCAGTTGGCAACATATTTAATTAGAGCAGGTAGTTGTACTGCCCTCTACTGGAAGAGAATGTAATTGTTCTGCACGCTACGCTGATCGCTTAGAGCAGCGGTCCCCAACACACCGGTCCGTGAGTCGTTTGGTACCGGGCCGCGAGAGTTGAGGCTCAGGTATGAAATTTATGGTTTTCAGGGTTTTTATCGGTTTTCAGCATTCTTTTGTTATCGTTTTTATCGTTAACTGTTTTCCTGGGTCTTTTCACGCGTGTTATGAATAAATCTTCTTTTTTTCGGTACCGGTACTAGTTTTATTTTGTTGTATTTATCCGCGACACCTTAAAGGCCGGTCCATGAAAAATATTGTCGGGCATAAACCAGTCCGTGGCGCAAAAAAGGTTGGGGACCGCTGGCTCAGAGTACTAATCAGATTGAACCAGATTATCTTCCACGGCACACCTGATCATTTCTCGCGGCATAGTGGTTGGGGAACACTGTTGTGCACAGTGTAATCATCTTCTAAGGCCATGACCATATGTTTTTTTAGAAAGCTCTTCAGGTCCACTTTAAATTTCTTTTGTTTTTTTCTTTGTCCAAGTTCCACCATTTTTTTGTGAAATTCAGCTCTGGGTTTTGCAAAATCTTGCCGATAGAGAAATGAACAAACACCACAGCAGACAAACTTGTTTTGAGGCTCCATCTTGGCTCCTCATCTTGGCAGAGGAACAACAGTCATTCTAGCAGATGCCCAGTAATGATGTTCATTCAAGTGACAAAGCCTTCTAGTGGCCATAGGGACTGTAACTCTTGTCCATTGATAACTTCAGAGGGAGTGGTGAATCATTGCCACTGTAGTTTATAAAGGCAATGGTTACCTACTGTCATTAAAATGTTACAAACAATAGTTGTTTTTAGATCTGTATGAGTTGTTGTAATACATCCAAATTGTCTGACAGAATTTGTGAAACTTCAGGTTTAGATAATGTACCTTTAAAAGGAAAAAAAGAAAGAAAAAACAATGCTTTGCAAAAATCTTTAGGACTAACTTCTTACCCAATGCTGAGGATGAATGCTGGAGGCAAAAAGGAAAGGAGGAAGCAGATAATAATTTGTAAGTCTGTTTGTTTGTTTTTAATATCACTTAATATTCTCTCAGGGAGAATGTCTATAAAGACAAGTATGCCATTCAGTGTATTTGTCCCTATTTTGAAATGCAAAAATGATCCATTAATGATATTTGCATCACATAATCCACATGTCTCCTTCTGGGTCCATTAGTAAGTGTGATGTAACCAGCAGCAATTCTTCCAATCTACATAAGACTGACATATTTCATAGTGAATGGTCTTAAGTTTTCCTGCTTACTACCAATGTGTTCATTCATTTTTTTTTAAATTACTAGTTTCAGCATGTGCTGTAATGTGGTAAGGGTTAAAGCTTACAGATACATGTTTTAATTGTGGCCTTGTTGCAGCACAGTTCCTTTTGATGATATAATTTACTGATTGGGTCTGCCTCCCATGAATCCTCACATCAATGCAGTTAACACAGCAATGCCAAACAGCAGTGATGTTTTCATGCCGTGTCAAAAAAGAGCGGTTAATTATGTTGCATGGGAAGGTGAATTTATGAGTGTTTTATAGCTTAATGTGATTTTGTAACTTTGGAGGGCTTCGATCATGAGTCAGCAGAATTACTGGCCTGGTGTGTTGCTAATAGACAGATGAAGGGCTGGTATGGAGGAACTAACGTTTCTGTCATTGTTAGCAGTCAGCCCTGCAGCACAGCATCTCACTTGAGCTGTCAGACTGTCAGGCTGTGGTCTGCAGCCAAAGAAGACACAGGATTCATATCGTTCTCAGCCAAACTGCATTACCACGCAAACTTTTCCTTTGACTTTCATGGCCACGAAATAGTAATGATTATGGATGACTCAACAGAATAGTCTTATTTCACAACTTCTGCAGGGAAAAGAGAGATAGGAAGACACAACAGGAGAAGTGAGCTTGCTCCAAAAGGGTTTAGGAAAAGATCAATTGTAGCTCAGTTCCGTTCAATGACAGCATAAGTTGTTCTGGTATCAGTTTAGTAGCTGGAGTTTAGCTTAGCAGTTACCTCGACTGTGCCAAAGAACACAGAGAGGACTTAAAGAGGTATGCTTTGGTTTGTCTGGGCAAGTTCATGATTTTGTGGATTATTTGGGGCCATCTTTAGGAATGGCGACATGCTGACCTCTCATATCGCATGTAGTGATTAACTGTGCAGAGACACATATTTAACTGAACCAACTAAAGTCCACTGAATTAAATTTCCAAATGAACTGAATACATAAAATTACAACTAAGTATGATGTACAAAAATGAGTGGGCTCGGTAGTAGGTTGGTTGGCAAACAAGCTTTTGGGCCTCTCTGTGTGGAGTTTGCATCTTCTCCCCATATCTGTGTGGCCTTTCTCCAGGTACTCTGGCCTTCACACTGTCTCAAGAACATCCATGTTAGGTTAACTGGTGATTCTAAACAGGCTGTGAGGAAAGAATGTGATTGTAAATGTGATGCTTTTTCTGTGTCCATGTCACAATACAAGCAAATATTAAATAATCAAAACCTGCAACGAAGAAATAAGAGACACTAATAAATATAAAGACATTAAACCTAGAAGTATAATGAATTCCAATACACATAACAACAGCAACTAAGCACTAGAGCTAAATACTAAGGAAAATACAAAGATACAAAAAATAAAACAAACAAATAGTGAACATGTTCAAGAACTCAAAAGCTCTGGGTCAGACCCAGGACCACGACAGAAAGTATTTAACTTGATCTTTCTTATCTGTCATTTATTAAAATGTTAGATACCACTCAGTATTCAATATCTTGAACTGAAGTGCTTTGGATGCCTAAAACTAACTAGATAGGGAGCTGTACTCTGGATGCAAACACTGGTCTCTGATATTATAGTTGTATGTTTTACATACTTACCATCCACTCCAACCACTGTGTTATCTCTGATATAGTCTATAAATGCCAGACTTCCTTATTATTCACAAGGTAATCCGGCACAAAATAGAAGAAAAAGAATATTTAATTAAAGTGTGCAAAATGATTTGCTAATGTTTTTGACACTCAGTCTACTACTAATTGCACCAATATTTAGTGCAGAAAAAAGCACGTCTTAGTTTTTGCACTTCATATTGAAATGGACTGATTGTGCTTGTGTTTAGAAAGTGGTGCAATTAATCACACCTATTAGCGCTATTCAGGGGTTGCGCTCATACTTAGATTAGTAAATCTGGCAAAAGTACTGCATATAAAGATGCCAATTGTTGAGACACACAGTGAGTAAAAGTTGCCAACACTCAGCTCTCTGGTATTAACATTAGCACATAAACTATGCACTGGGAGCTTCATGGCAAAGGAGCAGGGTCTGTAGGTGTTATGTGTTTGATTTGTGGGTTTGCTGAGAGAAACAGTGTTCTTGAAACAGCCTTATTCCACTTCTTTGTGGAAATTTACTAAGTGACAAAAACATACACTTAAATAATTAACGCTCAGAATTCAGGGACTCAAAATAATAGACTTATTTCAAGCATAGCTTTAGTTTACTTGTAATAGTGTTATAATAGTGTTATATTAGGTTTCCGGTAGTACAGGCTCTATCAGTGTTTGCATTATTGTTCCACAATCAAATCCAGTTAGTCCTTCTGTCAGTTTAGTCCTCAGTAAAAGTTCTAAGCAAAACTTGAAGCTGTTTTTTAGTCTAATAAAGTTAGTTAGTGGCTGGGATTTCAAAGCATCTTATATATGATTGCTATATCATGTTATATCATGTTTGCCTGTGTTAATCAGTACTTTTTTCCCCCTCACAGCCACCTTTCAAATGTCACAGCAACTCTGAAGAAAATCAGACTTGCTTATTCAGAAATCTGATGATGTTTTACAGCACTCATGCCCTTTCGGTCATCATCTATATCTTGTTTAGTATCTCTGTCTGCTTTAGACTAAGCTAGACGCAGGTGAAGCAGCATCAGAATGATATGAAATGTGTTAGGTTGCATGGGTTATATGTTGTTTCCATAAATGAACTGAAATGAAAATCTGCAAAGATTCACTGCTTAAAAAACAGCTGAAATCCCCAGTTATTGATGATGACTGTGCACATTTAGTGAAATAGAATCAGAATCCAGTCGCTCGGGCTTGAGTCCATGCTCACCCACTGTAGGTTGGCTCGAGCAAGTATCTGCTGAAGCAGGCACACACGAGACAACTGTACTGTTTCCTTGAAGCCTCTGGAGTGTCACATGTGTGCCTTTTGCCACAGTGGATGATGACACGAGGTTATTAGGCCAAGTCTCACTGCCAACTCGTCACATATGGATGCTTGCAGAGGACCCCTGGGTGCTGCATTTAAATGCACTGAGTAAGCATCATTTTAAGCAGCAGGGTTAATGTTGTGCAGCATAGTTTAACTCTAGGGAGTAAAAACTGTAGATTATTTAGCAAGTGAAAACAAACTCAAAATGCTAAGATTCCAAACAGGACACAAACTGCAGTCTTCTGACTGACAGACTTGTGATTTACTGCACATCTATTCTTCCAAACTACCAGTCTCTACTGTTTATGATGGGATTATTGACGTTTGTTGTCCAAGAGTTCATGCTGCCACATGAACAGCACAGTTTTATCCATTTGCTAGATTAGATTAGATTAGATTAGATGAAACTTTATTTATCCCTCGGGTGGGTTTCTCTGGGAAATTCAGCTTTCAGTAGCACAGCACTGACAGAAGTTGCAGAATGTGAGCAGAAATATACCATATATACACATATACACATATATAAATAAAGATACATATATAAATACAGAGTATACAATAGGGATAAATAGAATAAATAGAAATAAGAATATACAAGGGAATTGCACATTTCAACTATTGTGAGTCTATTGCACTGTTGGATATTAACACAAAAATATTGCACAGTGAAAAAGGCACTATAGATTAGTTGTTCCCGCCCTCCTTTGTATCCCTGTTTCCCCTCCCTCTCCCCTCCAGCAAGGAATTAAACATAGCCATGACAGTAGTTGCATGCCTTTCTTTGTACCTTTATATTACTTTATTTTGTTAAAATAACGACCTGCATAAGAAATAAGTTTGTAATATAATGGGTCATTAAATTAGTCTGCTTTGCTAACCTGACTGACTAAGATATTCATTGATTATTTTGCTAGCTATACCTAGGCTAAAACTTTAGTCTGTTAACAAGCTAAAGCTAGCTAGCTACATGTAACTTAGCTACACTACGTAATTGCTGTTCAAAATGAGAAGTTAGAAAAAGCTCTTTAGCATAACTAGCAAAATCCACATCCATAAGGTGGGAAACAACAGCTTTTTCACATTCTTTATTCAGTATTGCAGACACAAATTCTGGTATCTGTTAAGTTATTTACGGATATGTGGGAGAAAAAGGCAGTTGGAGAATGTGGCTTACTTGCAGGGGGGTATAAATATGAAAATCAAACAAGTTGGGATTTATAATAAATCTTTTTTTAAAACATAGATGTTAATATTTGCTTTAGGTGTGACAATGTTGTGCAAAGGTTTGTTGAGATTTGGCTCACTTGTTAAGGAGGACAGATGAACAAGGTTATGTAATATTAGTAAACTAAGGAAAACATCCTGGCATTTTATACTGCACAGCTTATAATCTTATAGTGAGATTATACATTTCCTGAACACCTTGTCATTCCCACTGTCATTTTATACTGCACAGCTTAATTATCTGTTCTTGAATCTTCATTTTTCTGTAGGTGAGAAACATGTTTACTGTTTCCTATGTTATGAAGGGCTTACAAGTCACTGCTGTCCATATGGGATCTGCATCAGTGCATCACGGCTTCAAAGAAAATGCCTGGATGTTTTCCTGTTTTCCGTAGTTGACTAATATTACTTTATTACTTTGTGCAACTGTTTGGTGGTGTAGTATTTTTTTTAAGTATTGCTGTTGTTTTAAAACATGGACTACTGAAAGAAATGACAGTTGTGATTATCCAATTTCTTGCACAGGGCTACCCAAAGTAAAGAATAGATTTCCGACAATAAATTCACCTGAGCTTGAATAGAAATGCACAAACTCTCAAGTACTTGCAGGGAAGAGCGGTTTTAGATGGAAAAGGCTTAGGTGGATATGACAGGCTATTCAAAACTGTCAACAGTCTCTGGTTTATAGTCTCAGGTAATGAAAATCCCTCTGTGCTTGAAATGAAGTACAATAATGTTGACAAAGTAATCTCAGAGGAAGCCTTGTTGTCATGGTTGGGAGACAGGACCAGGCATCTCTGAAGGGATTGTGAATAATTTAGGCCGACTCTTCTTGGTGGTGGAAATCCATTAAAAAATGTTAGATTACACAATAGTCATAGAAATGAGTGAACATTTGTAATGATCTAATAGTCAGGTGTTCTGGGGAAACGGCTTCCCTGTGAATAAATGACATATTAGTCACAGCCTCTGTCTTATAAGTACTTCAGTCATGAGGAGAACAGCAGTTCTTCACTAAAGGGTTCTTCAGCATGACATATTCTGACAGACAGAAATATCGAGTCTGGGTCCTCCACCGAAGGGTAATCCTGTTCACTAATGTGTTCTTGCACTTCAAAAAAACAACAGCTGTGAAGTAGCATTGGCAGATATACGCTACAGCAATTTAAACACAGGGAGCCACAACATTAAAATCACTTCACTGGTATTGTTTATATTTCTGACATATTTTAAAATTTGTCCTGGACCACTGAATCATGGAAAGAGGATCTCTGGTTTCTTTTGGCATCTTGCCTTTGGCAGTGAATCCTTTGGGTCTTAAAGGTTATCAGTTTAGAAGCCCAAGCATTTTGTGGCTGATTTGTTGCTAGAACTCGCTAGACGCACTTGTAGTGTACGTACATCAGACAAAATGTCATGGATACCGCTTATAACTGATGATGAGAAACAGCATTTATGATGCTGTTCGTCGTAAATGTATACGATCAATTACAAATAAAAGTATGTGTTACATATGTTGCAATAACAAGACTTTTTTCTGATATGGTTATATCTAGTATTTCTACTGAATACCTGTTGGCATTAGTGCTGAATTTTTTTAATAAATTTACATCACTAAGGTTCAGTACGCCAGCATTTGACCTTGTTCGGTAACAGAGAAATGATTTATTTTCTGTGTTCATTGATTCAATATTTAAGATTCATCCTAGCAGCGTCAGTATTAAAGCAGAAAACCAATGAAATTGTATAGTTCATATGCACACTTCACTGCTGCAAGTTGTAGTAATTGTGTACACATTGTGTAATTGTGATCAATGTATCACAATCAGATTTTTCCCCTTTATTACTTTAAACCCTGTATTAATGGTCTGGTAAAATTTGTCCAGTGTTTCTTTAATAAGCATAACACTGATTATATTAAAGACTGAATGAATATACTCAAACATTTGTCAGTATTTTATATACACTTTATATTACTACTGCAGAATTTACATTTTCTAATAAAGGCCCGTGGACAAACTCTTGTCATAGTGTAGATCCTCTGATCATCAAAGCCATTCATAACATCATAATAAGCACTTCACTTTATGATATAGTTTTTGCATTGTATCAATGACTCAACTGCAGGTACATAAGTCACTAATTCATATAAAATTTGAACGTTGATGTATTGCTTGTCCTTGATTTCCATAAACATTAGAGTGTATGAGGCATGTAAATGTCTCTCCATGAAACCAAGCTGTCTTATTGCCTGAAAGAGCATTTTAAGGCCCCATATCTATCCCCCAACCTAGGATTACATATATTTTGGGTATCGGGCAATCCAAGTTTAACCTTTCAGGTGGAATGACACTATCATATGAGCAAAACACACTGAGATATTAGCCTATGAGACTGATTGAAATGGGCTAGTATAGATCACTTTTTCTAGTCTTACTGACCATACAAAGCATCCTACATTATGTGCCTCACTTACACAGCTCTAAACTCTTAATCTGTACTTTCCTTTAGGCTAACTGTTTTGGAAGAGTGGATGGGGTCCCCCCTCCCCCCTTGACAGTTATGATAGATCTGATCATTTTGTTGAGGGGATGTGACACCTTACCAAAGCCAGTTCCTGGGAAAGTGAGATACATACAGACTTTAAGTGCAGAATCTTTCCCACTTCCAAACCCACGGTGGATTCAGGATGAACATTTAGCCTAAATGTCTTTGGACTGCAAGAGGAAACCAGAGCACCTAGACAACACTAACATAGGCAAAGGGAGAACATGCAAACTCCTCACAGAAAGTCCTTATGAATGTCCAGTGAAACAGACCGTGAGTGTAAACACTGATCTCTGTCTTTTCTGCTGTGGCTGGATAACAGATGTTTGTGACAACCCACTGATGTCCAGTCTTCTACCATCATCCTTCAGAAGCTCCTCCCAGCTGTCCAGTAGTCATGGGCCGGTCTTTGCTAAGGTCAACAGGAGAGAAGGTGAGTAGTTATTCATTGTTATTGTTAAACTTAGACGTTTCACCATCTGCTGTTAGTACCCTGGTAATTGTCAAAAATGCTAACAGAGACAATCCAAGCTGGTTAGCCGTGCACCACTGCAAGCCCAAGTGAAACTGTGACTTTATTACCCAGAATTCATTACTCAAACTTAATCCCACACAGCAGTAAAAGTTCAAACATAAAACTGAACTCATTGGGGAGTGCTCTCTTATTGTAAAGGCAATTATTTTGTTTTTGTTTTATTTGCTACCTTGTGAAGAAATCCATTTGGCTGACCTTACAGAGCACTCACAGTAAAATTCAATTATCCTCATGGTGTAGTCATCGTACAGCCCACAACTGTGGATGTCGCAGAAAGATAATAGGTACACACACTGTGGGCTTCATATGTATGTTGCTATACTGTGCTTCACACACCTTTCGCCCAGTTCTTGTAAGATGCTGTTTTTGCTGGTTGATCTTTTTTGTGTTGGCTAACAAGAATAAACAAAGAACTGTTTCCCCTTCTGTCAGATGGTTCTCATCATGTTTTGTGCATGTGGAAGGCATCTGCATACACAGAAACCAGATTTCAGTACTCCAGCAAACATTATGACGTTTGAATTACTGTCGCGACTGGCCGACTGTCTTTTCTTGGTCTTGATTGGATTGAGTTCTTGCTCTTGGTTTAAAAAAAATGTTCCAAAATTAAATTGCCATCTGGTAATACTAGCTTGTGTATGTGGAGCAGATGTCATCTGGCTGTCTACACTCGGTTGGTAACCAAATAAGTTGACAGTCGGATGAGACATGCATTTCCTGTTACTATTGCATTTTTATTTTTGCTGTATGTGGAAACAATGTCAACATATGTCTGTCTGCAGTGTAGCTTGTGACATCATGCTGGGACTTTGTATGCTTCTTGAATCTTATCTGACCCAGATTGTGTGACACACTGGATTTACCTTCCAAACCGCACACGTTTTTCATGTTTTTAACCCCCCCTTACAAAAACTATTGTCATGAAGTATTCACTTGTAAAGGATCAATCAGTGGATTTAGTTCCTTTATTTTTTATCTTTTGTTAAAAACTTCTCTCAGTAATAAAACTTTATAAAGATCAAAATGCTATTGATGTCATGGTGAGCTATGTGGCAGGCTAGGTCAGGACCCAAACGCCAGTTTCGGAGACAGAAAGCTTAACTAAAGGCGGCAGCATTATTGCTTGAAAATGCAAACTAAAAACAAGATACATGAATACTAATGAAACAAAACAAACTCAAACTAGAACTAGGAAACTCCTGACTGGTCATTAGTCACTGGACAAGACTTGACATGACTGAAGAAAATGGAACTACACATGACACACAGGTAACGTAGAGAACGTGACAACAAACGGAAAGGTGGAAACACAGCAGGGACTAATCAGACATACCAAGACAAAGGCAAAGCAAAACTGAACACACTAACATAGGACATAAGACTGTCAAAGTGAAACGTGAAGCGTGCACAGAGACACAGACTTGACACTGAGACGCGACTGACTGGACACGAAACTTGGAACACATGGAAGACACAGTGGCTGAAACTAAAAGCTGGAACCACAAATATAACGTGAGCAGAAAACAACATGAATAACAATCATTAAGGAATATAAATTTAGCAACACAAAACACTGGGCCACTGGTCAGTGCTGTGACAATTGAGGCTGAACGTTGATGGCTGACCCCAAAGCACCTATGAGAGGCCACAAAGCAACTTTCGCAAACTTTCTTAGAAGAAAGTGTATAAATAATAATATTGGGTTAAGACTGAGATAGTTCTTTTTATTAAAAAAAACAAGTTTCATTATGTACTGACCCCCCCAAACCCCCATTCAGTTAAATATCTCCTTTACATTCGTCCTGTACATCCAACTCAAACATGGTGGATACACAAAATCGAAAAGTCAAAGAACAGTAAGTTTACTCTGTGCTTTTGTTTCCACTGCTTACCTCGAGTTCTTAAAAAAACAAACTAAAAATATAACAAAGGTCATTGATCTAATCTGTTTGATCATCAGTTCTTTAAATGTTGTTGGTAAAAAAAAACAGGAACGGTTTCATATTTCCTGCAACTATTCTGTCGAAAAGGGCTAAATATAAGATTTGTGTTAGCTCAACCTGCATGGTTATCATTCTTCTCTACCCTTTTCCCTTACAGCAATGACCTTTTCCATTTTTCACATTTGTGTTTGAAAGTATTAACAGTGAGGGGTTTGAGGTGCAGGCTATCCATAAAAAAGTTTTTACCTTGTGCAGCTTTACGCTTCATACATTTGGTCAGTTGTTGACATCAACCGTCAAGAAGCACCTTCAGGCCAATGAAATGGTAGGAACAGACTGAGAATTAAAAAACAACAACAACAAAAAAAACAGTACTCCTTGACCGACTCTCTGTCTTTTTACTGAGATGTGCTCAGTTCTGTGGGTGTCAGTGGTGCAGGAGAGTCTTTGCCTCCCTACAGGGCACTGAGCACAAAACATCAAAGGCAAGCCTAAGCTGGATTCACAGAGTGTGAGAAATACATTCGCGTTGGCTGTAGGGATATCGAAACAAAGAGAAGAAGATGACATTTATCAATTTATCATTTGTTTTATAAATGACTCTAACATGTGAGATAGATAGATAGATAGATAGATAGATAGATAGATAGATAGATAGATAGATAGATAGATAGATAGATAGATAGATAAAGAACAGTTACTGCTAACAATTTGTACTGTACAACACACTGAAATTATATTACACTAGTACATCAAAAGTCTCTACCGGGCCACCTGCTCGCAATAGGGACATAAAACTGGGTTGTGATTCACAGAACACAGTAAAAATTCAAGAGAGATGTCTCTACTGGATGCAGATGCTGGCCTTGCAAAGGGCTACCATGCCATGTTTGGAGCTTTACAAAGCTCACTTGCAGACTGCAGAACCAGTGGACAACATCGTCAGTGGGAGCGGGAGACTTCTTCATCTTTTACTCAGACTGTAAGAATAATTTGATCAAGCTGGAGAAAAATGGAAGATGAGCCACCAGAATGTTGTTTTTTAAATAAGGTTGTTTGTAAACGATGTACACACATGATCGATATTAGACTGAGACAGAGGAATTATTGTTTTCGTTTTTCCACTGAAACACTAAAGCCAGGCACTTATTGGACCACTTCCAACTGCCTAGTGTAACATGTACTGTGTCTGCTCAGTTTGTAATTTCATTCAGGGCAGGTTCAGAATATGTCTTGGGAGGTAGAAAATATCTGCAAAATACATAATTCATCTGCCACATTAAAATCACTGACAAGTAATGTGAATAACACTTATCAAAGCATTATTATAGAATAAAACAGAATAGGCCTTTATTGTCATTGTACACGTACAATACATTTATGGGACAATGAAATGCTTCATTGTGCTGGAAAACCTGGGCTCCTGCCATTTATGTGCATGTTATTTAGAAACCAACATTTACCTGGCGCATTGTTGCACACCTGGCACATTGCAGAAACTCCTCAGGAATGACTTGTGGGACATAATGAACCTAATGAATTGATCCAGCCTCCAGACTCCCCACATCCTAGTCTGATCAGACATCCGCAGGATTCACAAGGTGATCAACAAATAACGTTAAGGGATCCAAAGGCAACATCCTAGTGCGAAATACCACAAGGTACCATCTCAGGTCCCGTGTACTTTTAGTGGCAGAAGTAGAACTCGGTTTGAGGTATGATTACAAAGTGGTGGGAATAACTCATGAAAACTAAAACCCTTCAAAGTCAACTGTTAGGCATATCTGGACAACGCTCGGTGAGGCTATTTTTAGATTAATAACAGGAAGTCCTGTTCTGATGGCGTCTCTATGATGTGTCTCTGAATCTCCTTCATGTGTGTCAAAACAGCAACCCTTCAGCTTTTTTGGGTCTCTCCTGCTGAGTATTCTCCCTTTTTTAACTTTAAAATAGAATTCACAATGCACAATGTTGTAAATTTCAAAAAAATACATGCATACATCCTGAAACTGCTAAGTTGAGCCCCAAACTACGATCTTGAACATGGAAGTCTGACCAGTCTGACAGAGAAACCCACTGCTCATTGCACACATTTGAGATCTGTGGTGAAATGGTCATAACAGGATTGTAAAGATCCGTCTGAAAGTGGCCCAGACCTATACAAGCCAAATGTAAATAGTTTTGGTTTTTACAAGCAGATTCCAGGAAGTTCTTGATCCCACCCTCATTTGTTGTTTAAAGGAACAACAGAAACAGCGTCCTGTCATTTACTCAGGATTCTACAACAGTGATTGTCAGTTTCCACTAGTTCCCTCTTGTTGGTGAACAGGGGCAATAAAAAGTGAAGAGCAAAGCACAGTGAAGTGTCCTGTCCATCACAAAGTAGTTAGAAGTCTACTAGAAGCCAAGCAGCCGGATTAGATGAAGGTGACAGAACTCCCACGTGCTTCCTTGGGCTCCTTTGGCTCTCATTCCCACCTCTTGAGTTGCATCGTGGCTGCTCAGCCCATATGGGGACTGGTGCTGGATAGGCTGCTCACACATGGTGCCCTGTTAATCCCACTCAAGGATCACAGTACTGCCTCCACTCCCAGTACTGTGCCTCACTGTATGCATTATTTGGCTGAACATTGAACGTGGCCAATTCATTAGGCTGGGAAATGGCCCTGGCACTGAGAGTTGCTCCTTCTGATGAAGCTATAAAAAAAGGGTCTTGGGAGAGGCCAGAGAGAGGCTTTGACACAGAATTCAGCAGAGGCCCTCAAGCAGAAGGCTTTAATTTAAAGGCCAAGGAGCAACAGTCCTCAATATGTTGAGCAAGTTTGGGTTTTTTTGCCATCAGTTATGCAAGAAAGACACTTTTGTAGGACTAAGTTGAACTACTTTACTGGAGGAGTGAGACTAGTGCAAGTGGTGCAGCAGCTTATCAGAGCCTAAGTAAAAACAAAACTTATATTGACCCATGTGAGTTCAGACGCCTAAAGCAATACAGAGGCACAGAGTTGGGGATAACATTTTTGAAATTTCTGTTCATAAATGAGGAGCAGTGTGGTGCCATCTGTTCAGATTCAACCTGTTATTTAATGAAGAAATATTTTCACACCGCTGATAGCACCTGACGGAAAGTGAATCCAAGGCAGAACGGGGTACAAGGTACACCTTTCAAATCCAGAATAATGAGGTCAGTCACGCTCAAATCTTCTGTACAGTGGCAGTTTGGTTCTTGAGGTACATAAAGGTTAATAGATGCCAGGACTCTTTGTACAAGCTGATCAGTGCCTTGCTGTTACTGCCTTTAGGCTTGACTTTTTCCACCTCATCAGGCCTAGAACTGGAACTGAGGGTCTTGTGTGGAAAAAAAGCAAAGTGAAGTCCAGAACAGGGCTTTAGATTTGAAAAAAGCTATTTTACTGCTATTGGCAAAGTCAGCCAGTTCTCACTCACACACACACACACACACTGAATTTTCATCTATCCTAGTGGGAGTTTGCTCCGTGACAAAGCATTTGAAAAATTTGAAAATACATGATGTATGCCTGGAAACCTGCGATTCTTCTTGAGTTAGTTAACAGTCTCATCTTTGTGTCAATGCTGTTACAGGACTAAAGAAAAGCACAGGGGAAATTTCCCACAGGGGTGATCAAGCTGATGTTAAATGGGTGCACTCAGGTGTTCATATTACAGATACTGAGCTGAAATCTGCCTCCATATAAGGGGAATGACAATAGAGTTCTTTAGCCCCTCCCTCCTCTCAAATCCAGCAGTTCCTCTCTCTTGCCGCTCTTCTTTGTACAGTGTGGTCAGCTGTAATTATAATTTAAACTCAGTCTCATTTGGACTGCCAAGAAAACATTAAGATAACTCCATTTCATCTTAAAGCCAAATGTTAATGGCCGCATTTAACATTTATAGGCAAATGTTAATGGCAGTATTTAACTTCTAAACAGTTTCTGTTTTTCAATGGCCATACTGATAATTGCACATTAGAGTCACTGTAATTATGCTGAAACAGGCTTGGAACACTCCATCAGTCCCCAGTAATCATTTTCTGGAAGTGCTCATTTAGAGTTCAAGGAGGGGTGCAACATTAGCAGAGGGGGGGAATTAAATGTAGAATCAGATATTGATTTAAGTGTGATATGTTTATGTGTCACCTTTGCCACCCCAGGTGCCCACTTACTGCTTACTGTTAAACACCCTATCTAGTTAAATTCCACAGCTCCTCCATTCAGTTCCTTCTAATCTGAGGTAGTCAGCCTCCCCATAAATCTTATTATATGGATAAATATATATAAATATTGCCTCATTCCTTGACAAAATGCAGCTAAAGAGCCTCTAATCTTAGCATTCTGTCTACATTGCTTCTACATCCTTCAGTCAATTTACTGAAAGTAGCCAGAGTAACTAATCCATGACAGCTCATTAAAAATCACATTTTTATGCTGTGACTAACCCCAATTTACTGCTGATAATAAACTATCTGGGACCCATAAGTCTTCTTTAACTGTGTTCACTCACATGAAATATCATATATTTAATAACATCCTGTATATTATTAATGGATATGCATGGCCATGGTCACACACGGTTCAGATGGCAAGTATCCGTGGATGAAGACTCCTAATGGAGTTGTCAAGAAGGTTAATTTCTGATATACACTGCTCATTGTTAATGCTCACTTCTCAACATCTGCAATATGGAAGTGTCAGTACCATCACTGCCAAGCTCAGTAACTGAGGGTCATGCTATTAATGGGAAATACGACAGTTTGAAATGAACACAAATTACATTTTAAGCTAAAAGCTTCACGTGCTTAAACTTGATCAAAACTTAAACCGCACGGCAGCAATGAAACCAGGTTGCACATGAAAAATCGTCTTACGAAATATTTACTTTTATACATTCAGCACTTTTGGGTTGATGTTACCATTTATTTCACCCAACTTAGCTAATGTTGGTCAATAATAAAGGTCTTTTAGCTCAAATTCATCCTCATCCACTAGAGAAAATGCCCAGCTCTAAATTCTCGAATATATTCAATGGTATGGAAATGATCATGAGCCCAGGTTAAGCCCAGCATAAGCCCTTCATGCAGAAAAAGTAAATCAAGAGACTTAAATATGTTTTAAAAGTGTTTGATGCATCTTGAAGCAGAATAAAGGCAACCAAGCATCGTAAGTTCTAAGCACTGTCCTTTCACAGGGAGTATTCACTTATAAAATAATAATCACAGGTTCTTTTTCTGGGAATAAGGATCCTATCTTCTCATTTTCGAGATGAATTAAGACCCCCTTAGGATTCTGTATAACTCAAAGATCAGCTTTGTTACATACTTAAAAAAATCACATTGGTTTTTATGATTTTAAGCTCTTTTCTTTGCTGCATTTGGACACTAAAAGTGGTTTTGCTATACCTGTATTAAAGGCTTTCATAAAAGATTTCAGTGACCTGGCCTCTGTATCTTTCAGGTGTTTCTTTTTTCTTTTTTTCTTTCTTTTTCTTTTTTTTTTACTTCCAAGACTGTTTATTTGCTCTGGTGCCCGGTCAGTTTTATATATAGCTGCATATTATCTCCCAGGTTGTCAGAAATACACCTCAAGCTCTGTCTCATATTTGACTCTCCCACTCAAATCAGTTTAAAAACCAGACACAGACACATTTACAGATCTTGGCCTGAAATACTGCCATGCGTCTCTGCTTAGTTATCTGTGACTTACTGCATCTTTGAGACCCACTGACTTTGGGTGACTTTTTTCCCTTGTTGTAATGGCTCGTATCCTTTCCCCTCTACCACAGTTCTGCTTTTGTCTTCTTGTTCCAACCTTCTGTTGACATGAACAACTGTGCAGCAGTGCTAACCAAACAGTACATTTATCTGGCAGACACATCTATTCCTCCTTGTAAAGCCACTGCCCTGACAAGCGTTGTGTCACCATCTATTTCCCAATAGACACTAACATGGTGGAGATAGCAATTAGAACAGAGAGGATAGAAATAGATTGCAGGATGTTGAGTTCTTTTACCGTCTTATTAGCAGAGACAAAAGCTGAAGTTAATTCTGCAAGTGGAGATGGCTCTGTCTAGCACCAGGGGCACTGCTCCATTATTTGTTGCAACAAAAGCTGTGTCACCGGCTTGATTGGTCTCTCTGTGGTCAAGCCACAGACTTTGGTCATGAACATACAGTAACTGCAGCAGCAGGTATTTCTCAGTAAAATTCCTAGTGGCTACTGCTAGTTTGAAACTAGAGATTTACTAACACGAGCTTCACCATTAAAAGATAATAAATAGCATAGATAATAAAGATTTTATAGGGACATGTAATTGGGTTGCTGAGAAAATTTATAGCTCTCCAATCAAAAGCAGTCAGCTATATAAACAGGACGTGACTGCAGTATCATTAAGTCTAAGTGACAAAATGAAGGTTTTAGGAGGAAAACTGTAGTGCCCATCCTTTGTAAATATGGTTGTGCCATCAGAGATCATTGCTAGCACTCAAATGCACATAAAAAGAAGCAGGTTCTGATACATAAGCTCACATATGCATAGTTAGTTTTTCTTACATAAATTTGCAAAACCAGGCAGGTCAACAATAGCAAGCAGAGGGAAAAGCCTCTAAAAAACACCCCTTTGATGCTTTCCTTCTCCTCACATACAGGGTCTTAAATAATCAGACCCCATGTTATCTTAAAAACATCATAGTACCATATCACCCCAACAGAGCCCTTTGCTCTCAAACTGCTGGCTTACATGTGGTGAAAGGAGCATAGGAGGCATAGCCTTCAGCCTTCGGACTTCACTCCTGAGGAACAAGCTCCCAGTTTTGATTTGGGAGACAGATACCCTCTCTACTTTTAGGATTAGGTGACCCTGAACTCCCTTCTCAGTTACACAGCAACAGACCTCGGGGGCTTCCCATGATGCACTTAGTGTTTCTTCTTCACTCACCTGTTTTCACTCAGTACGTGTTTATACACAACTCTGCATTTAATCACTAGCTATTATTAATCTCTGGCTCTCTTTTGTCCTGTCTCCCTCGCCTCACCCCCACCTGGTCATGGCAGATAGCTGCCCCTACCTGAGCCTGGTTCTGCTGGAAGTTTCTTCCTTTTTAAAGGGAGCTTTTCCTTCCCACTGTCGCCAAGTGCTACTTTATTGGCGGTTGTCTGATCGTTGGGGTTTTCTATAATAATTTTATGGCAAACAAATGTGTGTAGATATGTTGGACTATTTCCGTTTTACTTCTTTATCCATATGAACTAAAATATGATCATTTTGACAATGTTTCATGTTTACTAATCACAGAGTGAGATACTGTACGTGCATGGGTTTAAAGAGTGTAAAGATTTTGTTTCTCTTTTTTTTTACGTAACAAGTGTTTTGCAGTGATATAGCTTGTTAATTCATATGAGGCTTTTATCAAAAATCTGTTCCACATTTCCGATAATCCCAGTCATGTGTGGTTTCTCAGTAGTTTTTTTTTTTCTTATTTTGATCTAAATCAATCTTAGGCACTAAGATGGTGTTCTTATTTGGTGTGACTCAAGGACACTTGTGAAACATTTGCAGTTTCTGATGGGCACAAACTTGGTGCTGTGGGAACTGAACTTGTTATCTGTGAGTTTCTGTTCCATCTCCCACCCCTGCCCACCATGAAAAAGTCATAATCCATAGCTGACACCACGTGTCCTTGGCCTGTATCCTAGCTCTGAGCCAGGAGGAAGCCTCTAAAATAACACCCCCTTTGATGCTTTCATGCTAGCCCAAATAAAACCATGCCCGATTTACCGCAATGACACATATTAACTTATATGAAAGGATGTGCTTGTTTATGGAAGAGTAGAACTTGAATCCTACCTAAACACTAGGTACTCTCAGTAGATTATCACACTCCTAAGACAAATAGGTGGCTTTTCAAAATCTACCAGATGCAGATGAATACATTTTAATAATAAAACATTGTGCAATCAATACTACAATTTATCCAGTTTTTTATTGACCAACCATGAAGAAATCAAAACTGCACAGTCTCCCAGTCTCACCTCAAATCTAATTTCCAAGCAGACTGTTTGGCATTAACTTACTCCTAAATTCTCAAAGAGCATTGCACCTGGGTACTGTTGTTGGTACAGATGTAAAGGTGTCTGTTTTGTTTTTAAATTGTGCAATGAAAATAAAAGCTAATTTACTTTGTGACAAAAATTCAAAACTCTTGCTTGAACTTGTAGTTCTTATATAATTCTGCTGTGCGTGCATGTTTTAATTGGAAATTTGCTAATTACATTTGTTTCTTATTTGGCCAGTGTTCTACAGTAAAATCTAAATGTCTCAAATCAATATTTTAATGTAAACAAGGCAAACCATAAACTCAAAGGAATTACTTGTAGCAACAAAGTACAGCTGCTCTACAGTGCTTTTCAATCATGTCAGGATACGAGCATTTTAATAGTTGGCACCAGTACCAATAAAATACATAATTTTCAATACCCAAATGCAATAACAAAAAATAATTATCTCATGTTCTTAAATAGAAACTTCTTTATTAAAAAATTTGTTCTATCACTCTTGGCAGACCATTTATTTATTTTGTTGATGGGACCCAGACTGAAATGTTAGGATGGCTGGTGTAGGCTGTGTATTTGTTTAGCATTAGCCACTACATTTTCTCCTGGAACATAGCTGCTTTTGCAAATAAAATACTAGCAGGTATTTAAATCCATCCATCCATCCATCTTCATCCGCTTTATCCGAGGCCGGGTCGCGGGGGCAGCAGCCTAAGCAAAGAGGCCCAGACTTCCCTCTCCCAAGCCACCTCCTCCAGCTTATCCCGGGGAATACCAAGGCGTTCCCAGGCCAGCTGAGAGATATAATCTCTCCAGCGTGTCCTGGGTCTGCCCCGGGGCCTCCTCCCGGTGGGACATGCCTGGAACACCTCACCCAGGAGGCGCCCAGGGGGCATCCTTGTCAGATGCCCGAACCACCTCAGCTGGCTCCTTTCGATGTGGAGCAGCAGCTGCTCTACTCTGAGGCCCTCCCGGATGGGGCCCGGCCGGGCACAGCCCGAAGAGGAGACATGGGCCCATCCTCCCGCAGGCCCACCACCCGCAGGAGGCGCCATAGGGGTCGGGTGCATTGTGTTCCGGGTGGCGGCCAGGAGCGGAGGCCCTGGCGGACTGACCCCCGGCTGCCAAGACTGGCAATAGGGACAGGTATTTAAAGATTACATAAAAAAGGATAATGCTGTTGATGTTGTTGGATGTGGAACTCAAACTCATTCACCTTGAATTCTTTGAACAAATCGAGCTGCTGCTGTTTTTTTAGGTGCTTTTCTTTATTTGAAGTCTTTCCTTGTCTGAAAACTATGATAGGACTATTTGCATGTCTGTTTGTTGGTGTCCTTCCTCCTTCCTTTTACACTGTGAAGCACTTTGTGCAGCATAGACTGTTGGTAATGTGCTATATAAATAAACGTGACCTTGAGCTTCCTTCAGTATAGGTGTATGGTGCCTCCTTTCAGTACTGGAAGGAATGCAGCCTTGGTACATACCATAGTCTGTATAAAACAGGCTATACAGAGAAAACAAACAGATATGCTGGATTAGAACTGACAGAAATAATTATGCTGCTGATCAAACAGGTGATATGTGAGAAACATGGTCATTAGTTTTTTTCCCCAAACACTTTATACCCAGTTCTCCCCTCTTTTATTTAGACCCCTTCAGCGCTCCTCTCTTCCAGGTGTTTCTTCCTTTCTTCCTCTCTTCCTAAGTCTCCCTCCTCTGCAGTCCTATAGATGTCAATTGATCTGCCTTCTTCTGTCACTCTGTCAGTCTCTTCCTTTCCTTTGTTTGTGTTTGTCACTTCTTCCCTCTCCACTCCAGCTGTAATGAGTAAAGGTCAGCCTGTCTGCTCTCTCCTCTTGCGCTGTCAGTGTCCATGTTACTGAGGTACTTATTAGCTCTGGCCTTTAGCTGCTGCCCTAACAAGCAGGAAGCACAGCAAGAGAAAAGAAGATGACCTCAGACACGGTTAATTCAAGTGAAGTCACAAGTTTGTCAGCCAGGAGACTGCTGCTTTGTTTCTCAAGCTTTGCTTTATTCCCCCACATTTGCTTTTAGCCTTGGCTTTCACTCACTGCTTACTTTTTAGGCACCAAAAACAGATTAAATCTAGGAAAAAATCATTTCTTGGGTTACAGTATGCCCCTTCTAAAACACACATTGATAAATAATGATTACTCACATGGGTTAAACGTGACGCCAAGGTGTTCATTTGCATGGCTCTACCCATGAATGTGGTTTTTAAGTGCAAAAAAAGTTTATTTTTATTGATACCTGGATGCTTCTATCTTGCTGAAAACCAAAATGGGAATGACATCACACCCGAGTTCTGACATCAAAGTTCCAAGCTATCTGGATTGCAGCATTAGTTGTGGTTATACCACAGAGTTTCCTGCAACTTTCTACCAGGAGATTTTATTGCATGCTTTTTATTCATGCTTCCGTCTGCTGACAAGCTTTACTGAGATGCTGATTTCCTTTTCCAGCAGGACTTGGCATCTGCCCATAGTGCCAAAACTACTGCCAAATGGTTTGCTGACCATATTATTACTGTGCTGGCCAACAGCTCACCTGACCTGAACTCCACAGAGAATCGATGAGTGATTGTCAAAAAGAACCCACCCTAAAAATACAGAGAAGCTGAAAGCTGTTTTTAAAGCAACCCGGCCTTCAATAACACTTCTGCAGAACCACGCACTAATGCAGTCCACGCCACACTGCAGTGGGAATTTGCGGTACTAAGTACTAACGGTATAAACGAGTTGCTTTTCAGAGGTTTTCAACGCAGAACAGATTTCTCTGTTGAATTTTTTTTTCTCTTTTGGCTGATTTTAGGAAATATTATGTAAGCTATAATCACCTAAACTAAAACAATAAGGGCTTGAAATATTTCCCTTGTAATATATTTCCCTTTTAAGTTGTGATGAATATACATGTTTTCCTTTTTAAAATTAACTACAAATTAAAATAACTACTCTCTGTAACGTTGCTCAGCTGAACATTGACTTCTCTACTGTTCCTTGAGTTGAATGTTAGCATGTTGCCATGCATCTCACTTCATCTCATAGCAATCAACCAATTTGATGAAGAGATTTCAACATGCTGGCAGCGTGGATACTTTCTCACTGACACATTATACTGGGAGGCAGAATGGAACTGAGCCATTATTAAAGTTGTTAGATTTGTTTCTCCTTCAAGCTACAACTGAAAGTGTGGGCTGTTTTTTTAAAGGTCCATAATCTCTATGATCAGTTATGATGCTGACTGACATTACCAATCACTGCTGTACTTTAGCAATCTGTTCTGCAGCGTGCTATGTTGAACAATTCAAATGAAGTTCATGGCGGGTTGTGTTAACACAGTAAACTGATATAAGGAGGATTAATAATAGATGTGATAAAAAGACACTGTGTCCACTTTGGCAGTTTGAAAGAGTTTGTAGTATTGATTTACATTGTCCTAATAGCAGCATGACATCACTTTGACAACACAATCTCAACTGCTCTTCAGGGTGGCTGCGTTATCGTGTGTGTGTGTGTGTGTGTGTGTGTGTGTGTGTGTGTGTGGTGTGTATGTGTGTGTGTGTGTGTGGGTGTGGTGTGTATGTGTGCACCCTCAGTAGGGGAGAAATCCCTCCATCTGCTCCTTGGGCACCATGGATTTGCTTTGCCCTGACTCAGCACTTTTTATCAAGCTTACACACATGTAGACTCACAAACTCAGACACAGCCACTCAAACACACACACACACACACACACACACACACACATGCACACATGCACACACACATACTCCATTGAGTCAGGGATACCAGCAGCATCCAAAGTAAAATAAAATCAGATTGCAGCTGTGTTAGTTATGGCAATGTCTCTGCAAAGGTTAGCAACTGCATCAAGGCACCACTCTTTGTGTCTGTGCCTTTCAGTCCTTTTCTGCCTTTGTTTCACTTTCTGGGCTAGTTCACTTCTTCACTCCCTTTCTCCAACCTACTCATCCTCTGCGACATGTTCCTAAATTTCCCAAATACAAACCCACTTGATTAACTGCAGTATTTTATATGACACAGTTCACACTCCTGCTGTGTGTTCCTGCCATCTTTCCTGTTTCGATCTACACCATTCTTTTTTCAAATCCAGATATTTTAATCTTTTCCCAAAACATTTCATTTGAAACATGAGCTTGAGGTGATTAGAGGTGATTGGATGCAACTAACTGTACTTATAGAAAAACAAATCATGGAGGCTCTCAGACTCAAACATCCCTGATGGAGTCTGGTGCATAAATATTCAGCAGCTTATTTCAGATAAGATATATTTTGTTTATGCCAGAAATTTTGAGAAATTACTGTGTTACAGCAGGCAAAACATTAAAAACACATACTAGCTCAATAAAATTGAGTACCACAAAACAAATATGTTGTTTCTCCTTATATGCTCTTATATTCAATATTCTAATCCAGATTCATTTAGATTTTTGCTTACTATGCATGACAGTGAGTTTTTCTTCTTTGATTAAGATGCCAAAGGATATTATAATCTGTGTGTGAATACTCCACGTTATTCTTTGTGGAACATTTAGTGAAATCAACTTTCACCTACTTTACTTTTGATTTCACTTCAACAACGAAGCTTGATAAAAACACTAAACAGTGATACATTGTCAAATATACCCCAACATTTTGTGATACTTAATTGGAGGGTGTATTGCTAGCTCTACTTAAACAGGTTTATTGCATTATATATTTTTTATTTGATTAATTTACTTGGATATTAAAGGTCCTTAGTTTTGAAAAATCCACCGTGATTTTTGTTTGTAGCTAAAAAAAAATCAACACTGGCAGGCAAAAAAAAGAAAAAAAGTCAACACTAGAAGAAATCCAAAAACGTATTTTTATAGCTGTACTTTTTGCACAAATAGCTGAGTTCAAAGGCTTCAAACTGAACAGTCATTTCCGTTCAGTTCAATTCAGCTTTGTTTATATAGCACCAAATCACCTCAAAGTGCTTTATATTGTAATATAAAGACCCTACAGTAATAGAGAGAAAACCCCAATAATAAAATGACTCCCTATGAGTAAGCACTTTGTTGTCAGTGGGAAGGAAAAACTCCCTTTTAACAGGAAGACACCTGCAGGAGAACCATCCATCTGCTGCAACAGGTTGGAGTGAGCGTGACAAAAGATGCTCTATTGAAGAGAGCCAGATTAAAATTAAGTAATGATTAAATGTAGAGTGGTGTGTAAACACAAAGAGAGTGAGGGAAGAAGAAACACTCAGTGCATCATGGGAAGCCCCCAGCAACCTAGGCCGTTTGTAGTGCAGACAGGAGGTTAATCTGATCCAATCCTGAATATAAATATTATAAAATAGGAAAGTTTAATCCTAATTACAGTAGAATCCAAACTCGGAGCTGGTTCCATAGACGAGGTTCCGGAAAGATGAAGGCTCTCCCTCCCATACTCCTTTTAAATATCCTAGTAACCACAGGTAAGCCAGCAGTCCAATAGTAAAATGCTATGTTGGAGTTATATGCTACTATTAGGTCTTTAAGATTAGATGGCGCCTGACTGTTCAAGATTTTTTGATTCTAAATTTTAGAACATAGCTCAATAACCTTAGTTTTATCTGAATTCCCTTTGAAACAAGAAAATGTGCAGATCTAACTATAGACTATCAGCCTTCATTCTAATGAGGATTTCTAAATGAGTGCATTTAGGTATTATGACTCTGTCCTTCCAGTGTGCTGCTACCTCCACACTTGCATCTTCTTAAAAAAAATGGTATAGCAGTGTCAGACATACCACAGTGCTGATGGAAGTACCTATTTTAGACAACAGCATGAACACAGTGTGTGTTAGTCCCTTACATCCCTGAGTGTCCTCTCCAGCTGTTGCAACAGATGTTGCCCAGACAAAAATGGAGCACGTTACCCCTGGAAAATATGATAGTACTCTGCATGTCACTGGAGAACAGACAAAAGTTTCAGCTCAGTGATTTGTCTCATGTCAGAGAAGATATTTTAAGTGAAGTTGAATCACATTCACTTTCTCTCATATTGTCACCTTGGTGAGCTCATAAAAACCAGAAAGGATCCATTAAATGGCAGGACAAATCTTGACACTTACTTGTGGAGATTCATAAATACCATTCTGGTGCTGCATCATCTAATCCATTTTTCTTCAAAGGGTTTGTGGCCCAGATATATCCCACTTAATGTCTTGAGGATTTATTAGTTATCATCATGAAACCAGGCAAATGTTGACATATTCTAGGGTTTTATGTCTGTGAGCATCTATGTGGACTTCAATCAAATCCAGAAAAGGGATGCACTATAATTGTACTGTGATTTGCAATATTTAAAGTTCAAAGCAGGGTCTCCTTATTATGAAGAAAATATTTACAAATGGAATATTAACTAATATACCTTTCCAGTAACTTAAACGCTCTCTGTGATGTTTCTGTCATCTCTGAAGGGATCTGCATTTTTGGCAAATAGTTTTTAAACTTCCCTTCAAGTCGATTAAAGGGAGCCAATGGCTTCTTGGCATCTTTGACCATCGTGACATTTTGTGATATGAAAAACCTGAAGATTTCATACTGAAGTGGCTGCCATGCTTGGATCCAGATATTTGAGCTGTTGAAGTATGCAGATTAGAAAACACCCATTTACCATTTTATAATCAATCTGAAGACTTAAGAATATCTAAAAAAAAATGTATTGTACAAACCAAGAAATGCTTTAAAAGACAAAAGCAGAATAAAATGGTGTGTTAAATCTTAATTTAGATACCTGAAGGCATCAACAGGCATTAGCGGATTATTGGTAATTTATGTTGCTGTCTTTGATTTCTTGTTCTTTAATGATTTCTCCAAATTGGCTGTTTGAACTGGTATTATTTCCATTCTTTTCATTTTTACTACTCACACTCATACAAATGTCTCAAGTCAGTCAAAAGTCACACAGCTCAGAGTTAATCAACGCCTAGGATGGTTATAGGCTGCAAACACAGAATAACAAGTGAAATGATTTTGACACCATTTACAGAGCCGTGGCTAACCAAACAGTCAAATAACACATGCTTGGATGGAGTATTAGTAATACCGTTTTGCAAATGTGATCCACAATACTAACTTATGCATGTGAACAGTGGTCAGCTGGTCAGATTAGTTAATCACCACCTGACTGGTCAAACCTTACACCAATGACTTTTTATGCTAATGTTTTCACACACAAACACAGAGCATTTTTTTCACTGTCGACCGTAACTGCTTTTTGCCTGAACTTCATCTTGATCTTAAACCAGGTCTTCTTGTTAAAATATAATATTTACCTTATGATAACCATAGTGCCTGCAGTGTGACTGTGTAAGAGTCGTGGTCCCACAACAAGAATAATACTCACACTAAGTTTACACTAACCGCGTATACCCATTATTATAATCCACTCTTTGTTTTTGTCCCCTGTGCAGGAGCTGGAGGTTGGTCTCCTCTGGTCTCAGACCGATACCAGTGGTTGGAGGTGGACCTGGGGAGGAGAACCCAAATCACTGCTGTTGCCACGCAGGGCCGCTACGGCAGCTCTGATTGGCTCACGGCCTATCTGTTGATGTTCAGTGACACAGGACACAACTGGAGACAACACCGGCAGGAAGACAGCTTAGGGGTAACTCTTCTTCCGGTGGCAGGATTACATAGTAGTGTTGGGTGTGCAACATATTTGTGCAGTCACCTGATGGGAGTATGGATGTCCATGTCAATCCATCATCTTGTTGTAGAAAAGTACATATTTTTTAACTGATCGTGACAAGATCATAGATATTTAACAAAAAGTGCACACAAAAAGAAACCCCCCACATGTGTTATATAATACAGATTTTAACAGCTAAAAATACAGTTTGTCCAGGCAGTGACACTCTACAATCACACACAGTTGACCTAACTGTCATAGACATTATTTAACATTATCTGTGGGGACTGGTGCTGCCTGCAGCAACATGGCGTGCACACCAGGAGCCTTTCACTATTTATTAATAATACATGGAACAATGAAAGGAACTTGGGCAGGAGTCTGTTGACGGTGTGGGTCTGCTGTCA
This sequence comes from Aulonocara sp. 'chitande type north' Nkhata Bay, assembly GCF_057382095.1. Lineage (NCBI taxonomy): Eukaryota > Metazoa > Chordata > Actinopteri > Cichliformes > Cichlidae > Aulonocara > Aulonocara sp. 'chitande type north' Nkhata Bay. The sequence goes on from NC_141360.1 coordinate 9,838,271, forward strand.
GACAGTTTAGCCTGTGCTGACAGGAGGTTGGTGCTGTTATGAGAAAGACCGCCTGGCGTAGAAAAACTCCCAGCTTTGATGCCTGAAAGCTGTCCATCACCAGTCTGCAAGCAGGTCGCTGAATGGGCGCTTTCGAGCTCAGCCGCTTTCGATAAGTGTGGCGGCTCTTAAAATGTAAATGTGCAGAAGAAATTGGTGAGAAAGCTCGCTGAGAAAAGCACGCAGTGACTTAAGTACCTAGTGTTGCGGTTGCTTTACGTCTAAATATATTCCCCATTTCTTTTTCTCTCTTTAATTTTTTATTTTTCCAGTGTTGTTTCAATAAAAAAGAGAATACTAGACTGGGAGAATGACTGATCACCAATGAGCAAAGTACAGATGTCAGAATGACAGGCAGCCATGCAAACCTCGACTGACTGAACAACGTTTGATATGTCACGCGTATCCTCCCTTCTGTGTGGAAGAAAGTGCAGCTTTCACTACAGCAGCAACCCAAAGAAAACTTTTTTTCCCCTCACATTTGACTGGGTACAACTTTTTCACAGTGAAGGATACAAACTCTCCAAAGCCCTTCAAGTCATCACTAAAGAACACACTCCTTGTAGCTTAAAAACATGTTGATTTGACAGTCAGCATGAAAGGCGGTGAATCCACATCAGCTTTTAGAGCACTTTTAAAGCTTCGTATATTAGTCAGGCTTGCTTAGCGTCTCTGTGATGGTGAGAATTTTACTGCAAAAACAGCTGCATCAGTCACAGCTTCTCACTGACTTGTGAGGTAAAGGTAGAAACAAAGTCTCTACTCAGGTTACTTTCATTTATTTGATGGTTAGAGTCACTAACTACTTCATGGATTAAAAATAGAATAAAATTAGATCCCATCATCAAGCAAGTTGCATGTGGAGTCTTACTTTATGATGCCACATGTTTCAAATGTTTTAAAGTGTGATTCAAAAGGAGACTGTGCCTATAGAAAACAAACACAAAAATGACATTAATTAACCTTTTATCATTCACTCTTACTTTTTTGGATGTTTTCTTGAAGTCCCAATCTGACCATTTGCATTTCACCATTTTTCTTCAAACTTGAGTATGCACTAACTTGTTGTGGGCGGGTCTTCCATCCATGATCATGACCTATCCTTCCCCATCATTCTGCAACAAAGGAGTGGCTAAAGGAGAAGCACATTAAGCTCATGGAGTGGCCCAGCCAGTCTTCAGACTTCAGTCAGCTAGAAAATCTGCAGAGAGAGATGACATTTTCGGTGACATAAAAATCAAATTAGAACTTTCATGTAATGTGTTTTATTTCTAGGTTTTTTCACTGATATTCTGTCTCTCTCCATTATGAAACTACCAAAGAGACTGTTCATTCCTTTAGAAGTAAGCAAACTTACAAGTTCAGCAAGTGATCAAAGAATTGTTACCCCCACTGTACAGTATATCTCTGGCTTCAACCCAGATACCAAACAGCAATCTCAAATCCTAAAGAAAGCACATCATGTCAGAAGCATGACCAAGACAATACTTGTCATTAAATTCGACCTTTAAGGAGTTATGCACTATGAAGGCATCCCTCAGCATCCCCAGGATTTCCTGTGCCACAAACATGCTTCTGGGATGCGATCCAAACATTGCCGGAAAACCAGACCACCATAAGAGGTATATCTGATTTTGGCCCATAGGGTGGCAGGCACAAGAGTTTGGTTGAGATTTAAAAGTCAGTGCGTCATTTAGAAGTTTTTTTTAAAGCCCACTTATGATAATTTACCTCCCTGATAAAGTAAAGAGGAGTAAATGAGGTTAACAAAGCTGGCAACTCTCCTCAGAACTTCCTAAGGAGCAAAAGTCATTAGCATGGCAACAAGTATATTTCAGCAAACACCCTATTTAATAGTGAATAATCTAGCTTCACTGTGGGCAGCTATGCAGTGAAATTCCTATGTTGACTGACATGTCACTTGAATAACGTGTCTGCCAACATTATTATACTGCTGATTCCAAACGTTCTTTTCTTGTAGCTCCTTTTAATGAAAGACTTTATTGCATAATTGCATAATTCAGTATTTTTATATTGTCTTGGTGGTACCAACTACGCCAGGCACAGTTCCTCTGCGATTCCTTTGTCATGCCCTCTCATCCTCTTCTTCGACTCATTCTCTAGCCATTCCTCTCTCCTTGACTGAAGGCTTGTCAGAGGCTACTCATATTTCAAAAGATGCTCAGGCAAGTAAATGAGATGCTGCTCTCCTCAGCAGGAAACAGAGCCATTTGTTGAGCTTAACGCTCTGCTGGCCAGCCGGCTCAGCCCTTGAAGACGGCACTGAGATCACAATTATGCAGTGCCAGAGAAGCCAATTTCTCTCACACAGTTACATCGGTACACCCTCAGCTGAGTTTCTCACACAAACACATAGGTAGCATCACACAAGCGCTCCAGATAGGACACAAGCAAATGACATGCACAGGAACACATGGACACCTACTCTATACCGTATATGCAGCTTGTTCTTCTTGTTTTCTTCTTACACATATTATTGCAGGTGTTTCTCTGTGTGTGTGAGCCCTGCTGGATTCCCACAGGCAGCTGATTGGGAAAAATAGAAGCCATTAGTCTTTTAAAGAGAGGCTTGCTACGGAGACAGAATAGGTCCAAGTTATTGATCACTGGACAGAGATGAGGGAGAGGGAGAGACATTATCATTACTTAGGATCAATGGCTTTCCACTGACAAAGAGATTTTCAGCCCTCGAATATGTAAAACTTTCAATGTATAATGGTCCTATCTAGCTTTTAGTCACCATTATGAACACTTGATGAGAAGCATATCTATCTGCTTTCCTGATAGAGGCATCACCCTTTAGTGTTTGTTATTGCTATTACATCATTATTACATTATTACATTGTTGTTGCAGCAATCAGCTGACTGAGACAGAGTGTAAGAATGAAGAAAACGGTAACTGTAACAAACATGTAACTGTATTGTTGCAGGCTTTTCCAGGTAACAGTAATGCTGACACTGTAGTCCAGTACAAACTGGAGCAGCCGGTCATAGCTCGCTTTCTTCGTTTAATCCCACTGGACTGGAACCCCAGTGGGAGGATTGGCCTCAGACTGGAAATATATGGATGTCGATATAGTAAGTAACTGTGAATTAAGTGTTATGTTATAGCAATTATAAATATATCCAATGTTTATTTTATCATAGAATATTTTGACCTTAAGTAACATATAATTATGTTATCAACAGTTAGTTGGTCTTGATTGCCTGTCTTGAAGTCTTTAATGCCCGACTGGCTTCAACTCATTTTGAATGCTAAAAATGTAAATGTGTTGTGGCATTAAAAGTGTCTTCTTTTAAAATATTACAAATGGCAGTTTTGGCTTGTTATTGTATTACAAGTATTTTGCTAGCAGCTAGTTTTGTATCTTAGAATGTAAAGTCAAACTTTAGTCAATTAATTAAAATCTTGATTTGTTGGATTAAATCTACACAGATTATCTCTATCAAATTTGGATTATGGTGTTTAAATGTGGTGCGGAAAAATAAGAAATGGTCCCTGGAACACCTTGAAAGTTATATTAATCCTGTAGCATTATATACAGAACAAGATTGTTCATTGTTTTTTAGAAAAATAGATTTAAAATACTCCCACACACATAGGCTTTGGTTTGATTTTGCTCTGGTGTGTGATGTGAGTCATACAAACCTTTTGCAGTCAATTTAGAAACCATTAGTTCTTAGAAAAATAAGCAGTGCTATTCAAACACTAAGCCATGCACTAGAATTATTGGGTGTTGTGTGTGAGATGTACAGAGAACACATGGTTTTAATACAGAGTGCAATACGAATTGAAACAATAGAAATGTACATGCAAAATGCCTTCAAGCAATCCAAGCATTTCAAGGCAGCAGCAGCAAGCTTTGCTTCTTTGTAACTGACTTAACTAAATGTCAGCCCTGTTACTTTGTGTTGTACCCTACCTATAATAAAGCTATGGTTTGTAAAACTGTACTTCTGTGACAACAGGGCTTAAATTCAACTAGTGAAGCCTACTGATCAATCGCAATCGCCTCTTTATTTTAAAATATACTAAAGAAGTTTCACAAATCGAACATAGCATTGCACCAAAAGGAATGGTCAACTCTGGGCTAAATCATATGGAAAAGTGATGTTAATGGAGTTAAATGTGCTTGCTGAGTAAATAATTTCACCAAGAGATCCAAATCTGTCTAGAAATATCTTACAATTCTGTGAAATTCATGATGTTAGAAAAATGGTGGCAAAGACAGAGTTTGCACAGTTGTGTTAGTATTTGGTGCTAGTATGTTATTTAAAATGAATGAAATGTAAAGAATAAAACTTTTCCCTCTCCCACTTAATTTTGTTCTGTAGCTTCTAGCGTGGCAAGCTTTGATGGGAGCAGAAGTAGCCTGGTCTACAGACTGAGTGTGAGGGCAAGCTGGACTGTGATGGAGACTATTTCTTTGAAGTTTAAAACCCTGAAGAATTCTGGGACACTGCTCCATGCAGAGGGACAGCGAGATCACAGCCTCACGTTGGTGCTCGAGAAAGGAAAGCTGCTACTCTACCACCTACAGGGTAGGACACCGGTCTCAAAGAGCTACAGACATAAATTAATGCTTTGTTGTGTTTTCTTACATGATAAACATAACCCCAATAATGCTGAATCATTCTGCGAAATTGCAGTTTATAGTGATATTGCCTAATTGGTTGTGCAAGATAAATATATTCACTCTGTTTAAATCAGGTCTTTTATGCATGTGTAGCTTGTCATGCTGAGACACACATTGTTGGAAAGGTGTGACAATGGCACTGCCAGCAGAGATGTAAAACATACATTTTCCATCATTTGAACAGGCAGCGGTAGCATCACATATACAGAAAGTCTGTGGTCCCAAAGGACTAGCACTAGCATTAGCTGCCAAGCTCTCTAAGAAGCCTCCTGTGACAACATTAGTTTAAACCCCAGCACGAGTCCTTCTGTAGGTATTTTCCCCGAGTCTGTGTTGTCCATCTGTTACTGCTGAATGTTTGTAATTTACATATATATATATGTGTGTGTGTGTGTGTATATAGTGTGACCCCTCAGCTTCCCACTGGATGTACTGATGGTATAAATTTGACCTCTAACCTGTAAGGGTCCTATTAGTGTCCAGAAAGACATAAAGGAGGGTACGCTTTAGGGCAGTCCAACTGATTTAACAGATTACTTGTTAAGATTTACCCTTTTGGGAAAAACCATACCTGTCAGAGGGACTTTGTCTGCTGTGATGACGTGTGTTTTGATCTTAATAGTGTGCCTGATTGTCATGTTGTCATACTATATAATCAGGGACTATTTTGCACTCCTCAAACAGTTTGCAAGCAACATATTCACACCAACTGAACATGGTAATGTTTTTGGAAGGACCAAATCAGCAGTGATCGACTTCCTGAGGACAATGACTGAAACTCTGTGCTGGAGAGTGAGTGAAACTTCCGATGTTTGAATTGAATTCAATATTTTGGAAGTTCCTTGAGCCAACTGCACTGGCAAACTCTGCAGCTCCACTCATCTGTTCATTTATTTTTCTTTCATTGTTTAGTTCTGCGAGTAAATGTCAGCTAAACACGCAAACTGTACAGCATAATTATGCACTCACTCAGGGTCCAGAGCTTCCAAAATCCCTTCTGTGTATAGCAAATTTAATATCTTGCATGTTTTGTTCCTATAATCAAATGGAACAAGCTTGAAGTCACTCTCAACCCATCTGCTGGTTCACTTGCATGTTTGTCAGAAACAATTTTGGGAAATACCTCTGATTCAATTTTGATGAAACTCAGGGGAATTATGGTTCTTTCTACATATGCCTTTTAGCTCACTACAGTGCTTGTTTGTTTATCCATATGTCTCAAGCTAATTAGAAAGAGTGCTATATGTCTAACTCTGAAAAAGTTGGGATGCTTTGTAAAATGTAAATGAAAACAGAATGCAGTCATTTGAAAATCTCAAAAGCCATATTTTATTCACTGTAGAACATAAAACCATATTAATTGTTTTCCAATAAATATTAGCTTATTTTGAATTTCATAGCAACTAATTAAAATAACTGGCAACTGATCAGTAACATGACTGTGCATAAAAAGAGCATCTTAGTAAGGCAGAGTTTCTCATAAGGTAAGATGGGCAGAGGATCACTAATCTGTAAATTGTGTATTTCACAATAATGGTCATCAACATAAAATTGACTATGAATATGTCATCATGTACAGTACATAACATCATAAAAATATTCAAAAAATCTGGAGAAATCTCTGTGTGCAAAGGAAAGGACACAAAATCAATATTGGATGCATGTGATCTTTGGGGCTTCTAGGGCACCATATTAAAAACAGGCATGATATTGTTATGGAAATCACTGCACAGCTTGGGAAGACTTCCAAAATTCATTGTCTCTGAACACTGGTTACTGTGCTGTCCACAGGTACAGGTTAAAGCTTTATCATTCAAAGAAGAAGCCACTGCCTGAACAGTAGTGATGGGTCGTTCGCGAACGAAATGGCTCTTAGAGCCGACTCTTTGACATGAACGATGCGCGCCGGCTCCTTATCGCGAGCCGTCACGTGGGGTTTTTTTTCTTCTTTCTCTCTCTCTCTCGCACTTTTTTTCCGCTTCACTCTGCACGCGAGCCTTGTGCTTTACGCTGGGCAGAGGGGGGAGGGGCGGTAGTTACACTCAGTAGCACAGGAACAGAGCCAGAGGGGGAGAAAGAGAGCCAGGGACAACAACATCACATTAGAAAGGTATAGTAATCATCCACAACTATTTTCGGTTGCAGATGATAAAGGATTCAGAAAGTTTATTCATGCAGGTCCATATGACAGAGAATATGCATGTTCTTTTTGTTTTCATATTATAATTTATATTTAATTGTGTTGTGGTTTGCAGTGTTTTGTGTTGTTTTCACTTTAAATTTGTAAAAGGAAACAGCTGAAAATTTAAATGGTTAAAAGTTGAAATGTGAATAGTTGATTTTTGTATTATATGATTTATTTATTACATTTTATGTGGAGTGAATAAATAAAAGTATATTTACGGTGGCCCCTAGAGACAAAGCACATATAAACTTCAAATCACGTACAAACTCTGAAGCATGTACAAACTCCAAAACACGTAAAAACACGTACAAACTCCAAAACACGTAAAAACACGTACAAACTCCAAAACACGTAAAAACATGTACAAACTCCGAAGCACATAAAAACTCAGAAGCACATAAAAACTCAAAACACGTACAAAAGACAACAGAAGTGCTCCAGGATGCTGGGCGCAGTGTTGAGCTTTTGTTATCTTGTGGCTACACAAGCCAGCAAGTACCAACGACCAGATTTGGTGTGTGATAGTAACAGGTAAATGAACTTTTTTTAAAATTATTTGAATATATATGAGTGCCTGTGTATAAATACACAAACAATACACACATGCTTTCAATTGTGTAATTTAAGTGATCTAGTAGCTCTGCTTTGGAAGTTTAGTTCATGCTAGAAATGTGTTTTGGAGATTGTACATGTTTTGTCTCTAGGGGCCACCGCATATATTTATATATAAACATATATAAATAAAACCACTTTTTTTAAATTAGTAATTCCTTTTGTGCATAATTTTATATTATTGTTAATAATAAATTAATTAAAGCAACAAAACAACCTGAAGAGCCGGTTCGGAGCCTCTTTTTAGTGAGCAGAACCGAAAGAGCCGGATCTCTAAAAAGAGCCGGAAATCCCATCACTACTGAACAGTATCCAGAAAGGTCCCCAATCTCTCTGGGCCAAAGCTGAATTAAAATGCACACATGCTACTATCCCATCCAGACAATACCTTTTCAGGGAAAATCTTGCACATTTCAGCAGGATTCCTAAACCTCACACTGCATCTATTACAGCAGCACGGCTTCATAATGGAAGTCTGGGAGCTAACCTGACCTGTAGTCCAGACCTTTCACGAACTGAAAACATCTGATACATCACGAAACAAACAAACGAACAAACAAAAAAAATGCCACGAAGAACATCCAGGACTTTTGAGCAGCTTGAACCCTCTATCAGACAAGATTAGGACAACATTCCTCTCACAGGAATCCAGCAGTCAGTCTCCTCCGTTTCCAGATGTTGTTAGAAGAACACGGCATCCTACACAGTGGGAAACATGGCCCTTTCCCAACTTTTTTAACGTGTTGTTCAAAATGAAGAAATACTTTTTTTTTAAAAAAAGGATACATCTGATATGTCCTATATTTAATCTATTGTGATTAAAATATGGGTCTGTGACATTTGCAAATCAATTCTTTATTTACATTTGTTTACACAGCGTCCCTACTGTTGTTATCTGGATTTGTACATATCTGGCAGATACAGTCAATCAGAATGTTGGTGATTGACTGTCAAGAAGGAACTTGTGTTTAGCTTTGTTCTTTTCTTGTCTTGTTTGTCTCACTGATTCTTAGCTATTCCCAGACTCTTCGCCTCTATCTAGTGGGGGGTCTCACTTTCTGGCCGTTTCTCTCCCAGCTTGACATCCTCATCTCTCTCTTTTAATCTATAATATATGATGGATGCTATAAACATGTGTCAAGGATGAACACTGTGGAGCACAGTGGGTTAGCATAACATAACCCACTGCCTGTGTGGAAGCTAATGAAGGTAAAATGTTGTGATGACCATGAAGCTACAGACACAGGACTCAAAAGCACAACTTAGAGAGATAGAATTAAAAGTAAAAAAAATAAAAAATAAAATAAACACTTCACTTTAACAAAAAAGTTTGGTAATCACTCAGCCGCTGACAGGGACCAGGCCATGGCAGTACAGGGAATCTGGGAAGTCAAATTCCCTAAAAATGTACACTGGGAACTAGAGGCTGGAGCACACAATACAGTCTGGCACAGAAAGAGAGGTACAACCATATTAAATAAACTCTGGGAATGGCACAATGAGGCACAGATGACACTCATGATGGTGGAGATGACACAACACTGAAGTGCCTAAAACACGTGTATTAAAATAAAATAGGAAACCATGATGAATGACAGGAAAATAGAAAACATGACCCAAGGTGCAAGGCGAGACATCGTGTGTGCGTATCTGGCGTAAACAAGGTTAAACCTGAGGTGCTGTTGGACTGCCAGCCTGTCGTATTATCACCATATGGCAAAGCTCTCATCAACCGTGCCATCTGGCTGCTGGAGTACTCTGCTGCTCTGCTCATCAGCCAGGCCTTCCTTTCAGTTACAGCTGAAATTAAAAGTGCAGCTTCCTGAGAATATATCACTTTCCCTCAGAAAACCATATTTTGTGGTCCTAAATGAAGTTATATTCCAAAAGTGAAACTGCAGATAATTAATCATAGAAATTAGTTTTATGTGTTTATTTATTTATTTATTTCTGTGATGTAAGATTGTGTGGTTATATTTATAACAAAGCAATAATTTGATCTAAAGTTAAACTTTCTTTGATGTAGAAATAAATGAACAAATAAATAAATAAATAAATAAAAAGCACCACTTAGTCACTGTACTTTTCATTAATCACAGTATTCTCTTATCCCAAAACAGGGGGCATGCAGTATAGTTGAAATTTTGCAGACTAGTTGTTTGGTTGCTGAAAAACTGAGTGAGACTCGGTACCTGCTCTTTGTGTGGGTGAAAGGAGAATTCAAAGAAAGATTAGGTTAGAGCATTGATGAACTAATGGTAGCACACACCAGAAGGTCAAGTAGGAGTATGATGCAACAGAGAGCATCTGGCTGTTAGAACTAATAATCGATCAAAACCTTCTTAGATGCACTATAAGCACCGAATTTCCCACAATTCCTGCCATGTTTTGATTTGTGGAAAACTGAATATTTTGACCATCACTATAAGCAAAGCTGAGTTTGCTCCATGCATATATTGCTTGAAGATTGTCCACCAGATTGGATGTGATACGAAATATGTGCTCTATGGAGAAATAAGTCCTCCAAACTGGTTGGCAAGTGGTTCCTTGGGTTTATGACAGTTCCTGGTGAAATCAGATGCAAAGAGGTTGCTGTGCAAAAAAACATCCTTACAGTTGCTTTGGCCATTAACAGGTTGCCATGGATGTCTGTAGTTTGCATGGAAGACACAGACTTGTCTGCAAACACTACCTTCAAAGTAAAAGTGTGCTTCAATGGCGCAGCAATGGCTCAACTTTTACTTTGAAGGCTAACAATTTCAGTTTTCTAGCTGTGTTGCATTTTCCACAGTTTCACTGTAACTTGGAAAACACATGTCAACTAGTCAGTTTCTTTCATGCATACTACAAGTGACACGTAGCAGTCTGCCAGCAACCAAAGCCAGGTGTTTGCAGGTAGGAAATATATGTTTTGCTTTAGTGCACAGTAGCTGCCAGGAGGGGGCACTGAGTGTCACTAGGCCTGAGAGATGGGGCTTTATTAAACTTACCCTACAGGGGCACATGTTCGAAATGACAGACAAGTCAACATCATATGTTTAGTGATCATATGACAACAAAACCTGAATACAATACATGCTGTACCATTCAGTTCACGTTTCACAATTGTCAGACTTCCTGCATCATCCATTTACTTAACCATAAAAAGCATTTCAAGAGAAGACATAATTCAACTGCATTTTAGTGTTATATTAATGTTTGAACAAGGGACCTTTGCCATGCGCACACACACACACACACACACACACACACACACACACACACACACACACACACACACACACACACACACACACACACGCTGAAAATCCCAGATTCCCTCAGCTATTTTTCTAAGATTTTGTGAAAGCCTAAATTTGCTGTTTCCAACTCCAGGCCTCTCTCTACTTCTTTACATCCCCTCACCCTAGTCTCACCCTCCCCTTTCTGCATTCTTGAAATAAAAAGCAGAATATTGTCCAATTCCCATTATGACTGGGTGGAAGCAGTTTATTTCCCTGGTGGTATTGTCTAGTATATGTCAGCTGGAAAGAGGCGTCATCTGCAAAAGCTGTCAGTCTGACATCAGCTCCCTGAGTGACGCCTGTCACATCCCTGCTAGGCTCAGTCCGATAGTCAGCAAAGTGCTCAAAGAACTTGGCTGGGAACGACAGTAAACACAGGATTGTTGTAACGGTGCAGAGATTATATTGAGCTAAATTGAGATTATCCTAAAAATCGTACTTCGCCCCAGTCACAGCACTGACACTGCACGCTCTCTTTATTGCCCTGCCTCTCTGTCAATCCCTACCCTATTGTTTTTTTGCTATTGAAAAAAATATTTATGTTTATTTATCAAAGCCTTTTTCATATGTGATCCAAATTCTGCCTCTGCTAGTTCTTTTTTCAGATTGAATTATTTACCTTTAACAATTGCATGGTATTCATCTTTTGTCTTCTTCCTCCCTCCGAATCTCCAAGGAGCTTGGAGTCTACAGACAGTGTAATTTAGATCAATAGCTTGGAGCATCCACCCTGAGCCACAGCATGCTCCTCCACAGTCAGCTGTTGGAAGACAAGAGAAGATCAAACTAACAGAGCTAATAGATAATAGCAGAAGGTTTAGATGCATTATCTAAACACTGAAGAATGTGAGAGACTCTCTGAAGCTTTTCACAGTTATCTCTCCCTTTTGCCGGCCTGATCCTGTCAGTCCCGGTCCTCTCTTTAACGGTGATTCATGTCACTTCACGAGAACAGCAAGCTGGCTGAGACAGAGAGGTGGCTGTGAACACTGTGAACTGGGTAAATGTACAGCTTATAAGGTTGCAAGTGTTTTCATTAATTAGTGAGCAACATCCATTAGCATAAGTACACGTCTGAATGGAAACACAAAGACAGGAATAACAGACAGACCAATAGACAGTGACCAAGGAGACAGACAGTCAAACAAACACATGCAGTGAGACACTTAGACCCTCTCTGTGTGTCTGTGGCTGTCCAAGCAGTTGGAATAAATTGACTGGCTCATTAAGATTTATGTCCGCTATCCAAAACCATCTCATTTCCTCTATGCTTTACATTTATCAAAATGTCAGTTTGCTGTAATGTAGCCTGCTGCTTCATAATTCACTTCAATTCTGAACTGCCATTGGAAAACTGTAATACACAGCAGTAAATGCGCTGAGGGCTCCAGTGCCTTTTGGACAAATGGTGTTAAGTATCACTGACGAAATTAGGATGGCATCAGAGATCCATGCAGGGCAGGCTGCATGTTAAGTGAAAGGCTTTCTTCTCTCCGTATTCTCAGCAGTGAGGACATGCTGTGTTCACTGTCTGGTCTCTGGCATACTAAATGGAATATTTCAGGGTTTACAGTAGCACGACTTTGCCACAATCAGCATTTTGCTCATTGTACAGAGCAGCAAAAGCTACAACTAGATCTTCCCCCCAGGCATCTGAACAGCGCCGCTGAAATGAGATGAATGTCTTTGGACAAAGTGTGCCAATTGGCAGAGAAAATAGAAGACAATGAACTGCGGTGATTGCTGTTGCATTTGCTTACTCAATTCCACTTTGTCTACAGCGATTTACTCGTTTTGTATGCTGCCTCCCAAGAGTCCCAGAGGAGCCAGAAAATGGAAAGAAACCTCTTACTGCACTCCCCTGCTGTATGATAGGTTTCTTACTACTGAATTTTTTTGTGCGGTAAAAATAAAGAATGCATCTTTAAAATAGAATTTAAAACAATTAAAAAAAACCCCTCATAGTTCATTGTTTAAAGGCAAATGTAAAAATGTAAATGACTGCCGTCTTGTTTGCCTTTGAAGACACTGGGAAGTGAAAGAGATTTGTGGCAGAAAAAAAGGAGAACAAATGGAGGACTCTTTCTAAATATTAATTTACTGTGGATGGTAAATATTGCTATAACTTCTTGCCTTTCACACTTACTATAGGACTGATTTGGTTCATTTAAATTTATGGTAAGCTAAAATGAATGTTTCAAAAGAAGACATACTTTGTCTAGAGAGACAAAGTATGTCTCTGACAAAGAATTCAAAAAAGAATAGGAATAGCATCTTTGGGGTATAAATGCCAACCTATGCTATAATTATCTACTACTCTGTGTCTACAAGGGACTATCTAGCACTTTGATCTTGATGTTGTTGCTTTCATGTTTTCTGTTTAGTAGGTTTTTAAAAAAACAGTTAAACACTTTTATGTTCCCCTCAGGATCTTAGTGATCTCTTAATTTAGGTTTTTTGTAAACAAATGCAAGTTGTTGCCAGTGTGGTAAAGCGTTTTACCTTTAGACTGTACATTAAAATGGACATAGCCACTTTGACATCATCTATACGTTTGATACTTAATTCTCTCTGACAGCAAATGGGACGCCAATTTGTGCTATTGAAAAAGATACTGTATTTACTGGAAAAACTGAAGTATTTTGGTAAAACATCTTGATGCATTCTCAATCATCCAGGTAAGTAAATCTCCAAAAGTTGATTCTGTTCATCTGGACGTAGTGTTTTCAGTGCGAGAAACGTTTCGTCACTCATCGTTTCTCGCACTGAAAACACTACGTCCAGATGAACAGAATCATATTTTGATAAAAAATAACACAAATTGTCATTCAAAACAGCCACAGCCATTAATTATATATAATATAATCAGATTATATAACCCTAATATAAATAGGTGGGTAATAACTTATAAAAATGTATCCCATGTTGTTTTCAAGACAAGATAACAAGAGAAAAGAACAGACCCAAAACATGTTGTATCTTGATATAACCAAGGCCGTTTATGCAATACTCAATTCATTTTGGATTTTTCATAGAGGGTACTGCATCTGCAATTTTGTTGTGCAACCTTGTGTAGAATAATGATAATTAAATTAATCTTGATCTTTTTCAAAGCCATTGATCTGTGAAATGGTTTGACACCATTGGTAAGACTGTGTGTCCTACCATTCTCATACACAAAGATGCAAATACATGAAATCAACAAATCTGAAACCCACTCATAGTCAAATTCTTGCCATGGATGTCTTGCTCCTTTTCTTTCTGTATGGTATGAAATTCCTCGTAACTGTGACTAAAACTAAGAATTGGTTTTGAGAATGTGTGTTAGCTTTGCAGTGAAGTTGTATTTTAAATGCTGGCACGGTTACGGTTCTCTTAAATTGAACCTTCTTTCTCTCAGCTTCCTATTAAACTTGCAGGCAAGGAGAAGAGGAATAAGGGAATCAAGACTGACAGAGAGTCAGAAAGAGATTCATTAATGGAAGTGAAGTGTTTCTATTATTGTTTTCTCTTAAACTACTTGTTTATCCTCAGCGTAAGTACTGGATGCAAGAGGAAGACAGGCTTCTGTCGATGGAACTAAGCTAGCTGTTTCCCATGTTCCTATCTCTGCGCTAAACTAAGCTAAGGTAGTTGTGTCCTGATCAAAGCTCCATTGTTGAAACCCCTGAAAAGTTGGTTTCAGACTGGAAGTAAGTTTGGATACTATTTAACATTAATCACGATCTCAGTTAAACTTAAGAGCATTATGTAGCCACTTATTTGTTTAGCATTGAATACTCACTTAAATGTTTGTGTAATCACAAACTGTGTTATAAAAGATAGAGACACTGATCACTTATTGGTTTGTGAATTTTAATACTGTTTTCCTCGATTTGGCTATTTTTGGCTATTTTAGTCAGTCCTGCATTTTTTAGGAGGTAGGGATATATTTGGAGAAGCTGGAACGTTTACTCATCAGCTAACATTAGCTAGCTTCATTAGCAAGGTGCCTCTTTAGGCTACAGTAGGAGCAGAACACACAGGCGACTTAGTGCTAACGTATTAATAAAGTAATACTAGCATAACCAAACTGAATTACAATACATTTAACCATAGCACTGTAACATGAGATAGCTAACAGCCGGTGTGTACTTTTAATCCACTTTTGGTTCGTATAAAAAATACTGATGAGATTTATTTACGTACATTTATTTATTTTTGCTTATTTCCATTGCAAAATTGAGCATTTTAGCACAGGAAATAAATAGGAGCAACTAGCTTTGAGGAACTATCCTCAAGTTGCCTCTAGACTACCTGCAGTTTTTGTGACTTCCATGTTAGATTTATCTTTCAGATTTTAATTTTAATTTGATTTAATTTGATTGTTAGTAGTGGGAAAACTGTTGTTGGACCTTTGATTCATAGCTAAAGCACAATACTAAAGACAATTTAGGATAAGTCTAATATATCTCTGTAACATTGCCAATATAGAAAAAAATGAAGTCACTGATGCAAACTTTGAATGCAGCGTACTCCCTTGTTGAAACCTGAAACTGATACCCACAGTTTGATCTATTCAGCAAGTTGATCGCTGACAGTTATTTTAGATTGGAGAAACTACTTGGTTTATGATAGTAGTGGTTAAAAACCTCAAACTGATTTGGGGAGCAGGCTTCAGATTTTTTGTAAGGTTTCTTCTTTCTAACTCCCAGCCACCAATTTTCCAGCATTTACCAGCCTTTTGCGTAGCTCTACCTCAGACCCCTAAACACACAATGAGGAGTTGGAATTCTGTAATTTGAACTGTCTTTCTATCTAGAAGAAAACACCTTTCATAATTAATGACTTGGCTTATATCTCTCCTTTTGTTGTAGCTCATTCTTTCAGCAGAACCTCGTTTCCTAACCAACACATTGGAGGACCCAAAGATAAATCCACCTATCAGACCTACTGGTGTTGGGTCTGTCATTAATTATGTCCTGGTATCATTTTGTAGCATCATCATTTCTCGTACTCTGTCCTCCTCCCTCTCAGCATACAGAAATGTGCTCTATAATGAAAGAGGGTGACCTCAGTGACCTGCTTCTTGTTTTGAAACAGAGATTAAAAAATATCCCACTGATGCAGCAATCTTTCCGTGGCGCTTTTTGTTTTGATAGATTGAACACAATCCCTTCCTATAGGTGTTTTGCTGGGAAAAAACACTGACTATTTTCTTTACAGATGTTTGTCCTTGTTAAAAATGTTTTATGGATGTTCTTCTTCAAGTGCGTTGGAGGTAATAAACTTCAGGAAAAAAAAAATCTAAGATCCTCAGCAGGAGATGCATAATGGGATTTCTGCGTTGGCCGGGGATGTTGCTCTTCTCTGAAATGTACCATGGCACCGACATGACAACTTTTCTCCCGCTCCTCTCTCCCTCTGTGTTGCAGGTGTGAGTTCATCCTCTGGTGGTCAACTTCTCGTTTCCCTGGGCAGTCTGCTTGATGACCAGCACTGGCACCATGTAAAGCTGGAGCGGCTCAGCACTCACCTAAACCTGACCGTAGATAAAAATACACTGCAGGTTCAAATACCGGCTGATCTCAGCCACTGGCACATTCACACGGTGAGAGGAAACACACAGACACACACACACATTCTGAAGCAAACGTGTCAAAAGCGCATCCACTCCTGCAGAAATATTCATTTGTTCAGCAGCGTGAGTGAGTTAGAGTGAGAATAAATCAGACAGGACGTTCAAGTCATATTAGTTCTTCTAGTGAATGAAAAGGCAGAAGGTGGGCAGCTTTCTGTGCCAACCAGCTTGAGAGGGTTATTCAAAGGGGCTATTCAGTGCATAATTTAACTGTGTGAGTGTACTGAGGCAATGAAGAGGTGTTTTTGAGCTTATTTTTCTGCGTTAAAAGGCAGCGTACTCTGTGAATGAACCTCTTACAGCAACCTTGATGTCATTCAGAGGAAGAAGGTAATATTATTATAGCGTGTTTTGAAATTACTGTGCAGCTGACGGTGGCAGCTGTCCAGAGCCACGGACTGCAGAAACCCATCCTGTCCAACAGGAACTTTCATGGCTGCCTTGAGAACCTGCTGTACAGCGACATCAACCTGATAGACCTGGCCAAACACGGCAGTTCACAGGTCGCGATAGTGGTGAGTCATTATATTTCAGCATTTTATGAATTAATTTTACCACAAGCACTAAAAGTAATAGTGTGGTACAATTTTGCCTACTAATTGCTTGTCACTCATGATGCCGAACTAGAGCTGTAATGTTATTAATTTAAGTTTTGCATGTTTATATTAATAATTCTGAGGACAGCTCTTTGCATACACGCAGTTTCAAAAAGTTTAGTAGAAAAAAAGCAAAAGTTTTTGTGGAGTCTAGGATTGAGAATGACTGCTATATGTCACCGTGTAGTAACTCCTTTCTTTTACACAAAGCTTTCATTGTTAAATATGTAAAAAAAAACAACAAAAAAACATGGCCTCATCTTAGTGTGCGTAAAGGAGAAAAGCTGAGTCCAAGTCCAAAGCCAGCTCAAAGACATCTGTTCTTTCAGTACAATATTCATTGTTGTGTTGGGGTTCACTTGCCAGTTCATCTTCATGCATCTCTGCTTGTGTAGGGTGTATGGCACATTCATCTGTCGTTTAGCAGCAAGTGCCTTGACTGCCTCCACAATCCATTTGTAATATCTGTAAAGTATTCTAAATATTTTATTTCAGCTTTTTGTTTTGTTTTGCAAGAACTGCAATGTTGAGTCCTATATGACATTTCAAACCTACGAGAAAAGAAGAGATTTTTGAGCATACGTTGAAATTACTTCATTTTTGTGTACTAAGTTGTATTTTCAAAATGCATCTTCAGGAATCACTTCTTTTCTAATAGGTTTGTAATGTCATGAAGGACTCAGCATTGCAGTTCTTGCAAAAACTAAACATTCAATATTAGTCCTGAGTCCAATGACTCCACCATCTAGTCGAAGCCTTTCTGTGTGGAGTTTACACGTTCTCCACATGACACTGTCGATTCTCTCCAGATACTCTGGCTTCTTCCCACAATCCAAAGACATGCATTTAGTGGGATTCGATTATTAGTGATAGTAAATTTCGCACAGGTGTGAATGTGGTTGTACATCTTTCTGTGTTAGCCCTGCATCATATTGGTGACCTGTCCAGGGTGTACCCAGCCTTCCACCCTGTGGTGCCCAGGATAGGCTCTAGCCGTCCCCTATGACCCTGAGGATAAGCAAAAGTGAATGGATGGATAATTATTGTTGTATTGTTTTACACTTTCTTCTTACTCTAAATTGTGTTTGGTGATGATCCACTTTGTGTGTTATTTGTAAGAATGCGTTAACATCTATCATTATTGCATCTCTAGTGAATAATTTACTGGGCCATTGCATCGATTGAACCAATGTGCAGAAGTTAAATGTACTTCATTAATTCACATAATTCACTTATCAGCTACACATTAGCAGTCAGCACTGGTTAGCTATTGGAATGGCTGCTGTGCTTTGCATGTACTGTTTTTGCAGCTAGTAATGGTCTTTATGTGGATTTTGTGTGCACGCTCCCTGCCATTCTATGTTTTCTATTGGTCATGCAAATGTCACACCATGTCACCAGCGAGTGCTCACCAACCAGGAAAATAATAAATTTCAGAGCACAACGGTGCCATTGAAGCGTTGTATGTGAAGGGCACTTTAGCAAGGTAATCGGGCAAATTTAAGAGTTTATGTTTGATTTGTTTTTGGGAAGTTTTAAAAAGTTTTTACAAAAGTCAGCCACAGCCCTATATCTAGGGTTTAATATGGATATGAGGGGTAGCATCACTGCATCAGAGTTTTTTTTCCACCACTCTGATTATTTATAGGTCAGTCTGGCTGATCCTATTTTCATCCACCAGTAGACTGCACCTCTAGAAAATTAGGGGGAAAAAATCCATGCACATCATCTCCACCTTGTTGAGCTGTTACAGAGCCAAAAAATGTGACATAGACATCTTCCACATATCGCTGGTCTTCCATGTGTTATTCATAGAAGATTTATTCATCAGTTGTTTGTCCTATGTAAGACGTGGATGTGATCGTATATTATTGTCAGTGATCGTGGTCATTGGACCTAACACAGGTGATTAAAGATGGGAAGGTATGCTTGAAACATCACAAAGTACTAAATGCATTAAATAAAGAAATTGGAGTTCTGCAGTGTGCCAATCGTTCATTTTTTTCCCTTTGAAAATCAAACATTAGCTGCAAGTTCAAAGCAACTTTCAGTTTATGTATTTGTAGCTTAAGAACAAGTGACATTTTTATAGTAAATAAAAAGTCTTCTGTAAAAAAAATTATTTAATAGAAAAATGGTGTTTTATTATAGTGATGATAGCATTTTCTAGTAAAGCTGTGTTATCCTTCTGTCAAGGCTGTCAATTTATTATGATAGTAATTAATTATTTAGCATTTATCATTCTTCTGTTAGAGTACTTCCGTGATGAAAGTTTGAACAAGCTGTGAACTTTTATTCCCTACGACAGACTTTTAGTGACTTTTCCCCCAGCCTTCCTCTTTGCCTTTTCTGCATCGTGGTAATTATTATGCTAATGGTCACTGTCATGATTACTATTGTTATCATCATTATTTTCATCATTTGCATCATCATCCTCCCTATTTTTACACCCATCATCATCATCATCATCAGCGTCATTAGCATCATCATAATCTCCTTCATTATCATCACCAGTGTCATCACATCTACATTCTGATGTTACAAAGCCCAAAGCAAAAGAGCTGCATGAGACAAGTGGCAGTTAAAAAAAAGAAGAAGAAAACTTGAACCATACTAGCTTATACGTGGTAAATTTCATCATGGAATATTTGGACACACTGCTGTTTATAAAACTATATTTCTCATGTTGTATTATTTCAGTTTCCCGATGTAATTAAGAAATTTGATTATGTGGCAGTGTGTGCAAAGCCTTTCTGACTCTGATGTTTCAGGTTTCCAAAGAAAGCCTTCAGCGTTTTAGCTGTTCAGCTGATATCAATATGGAAATACAGGTGTCCTTTTTCAGAGAGGTGCTGATGAGACCTCTGTGACACCCAGTCAAACCAAGTCAGCCTCTGCAGTCGATGAATATTCATGTTTTATCTCTTTCACAATCATTTCTTTCTCTCTCTCTTCCCTCCTCCTGTTCTCAGGGCAATGTGACCTTTTCTTGTGCTGAGCCAGTTTCAGTGGCTGTGACGTTCACTGACTCCCACAGCTTCCTCCAGTTGCCTGGCCTTACATCATGGTCAACAGGGCTAGTGTCTGTGATGCTGCAGTTCAGGACGTGGAACAAGGGAGGTCTGCTCTTGACCTTTGGTCTCCCGCAGCAGGATGGTACAGTGTTCCTATACCTGAGCCAGGCGAGGCTTCGACTACAGATCAGTAAAGCAGGCAGATCCTCGCTGGACCTCAGCGCAGGTGGGTTCAGTCACGATCTGCATGTTTCTCTATTCATTTGCGTATACCGGTACATTAGAGTATGCTTAATGGTCACTTCATTAGGTACATCAGTTCAACGACACAACTATCTACTCAGCTAATCACTAATGATTGTAGCATGGTTGTTGGTGCAAGACCAGCAAAACATGCATGATTTTCCCACATCTCTAAAGTTTACAGAGAAACGTCTGAAAAAGATATCCAGTGAGCAGCACTTCTCTGGCAGAAAATGCTTTGTTGATGCCAGAAGTCAGAGGAGAACTCTGTGGATAGACTGCTTCGAGCTGACAAGAGCAGTAACTCATATACCCACTCATTACAAATGGGCAACAGCAGCAGAAGACCACACTGGCTGCTAACCTGTGACCTAAAAACAGGAAACCGAGGTTACAATCAGCACAGACTCACCAAAATAGGACAGAGAAGTTAAAATATTTGCGAATCTGATGAGTTTCTGTTTTTGCTGTAACATTAAGAGGAAGGAACAGATTTTAGTGTAAACCACATGAAAGCATGGATCGATCCTGCCTTGTATCAGTGTTTCAGACTGCTGCTGCATTGGTTTGGGGGATATTTTCTTGGCAAATTTAAAGCAGCTTTCAACACCATGGTCTACTTGAGTTTTGTTGGCCATGACCACCCTTTACGACCACAGTCATGTCAAACTGGTTTCTTGAATGAGACGGTGATTTCAGTATAATCAAATGGCTTTCACAGTCACCAGATCTCAATCCAATAAAGCACCTTGGATGTGAAGTTGACAAATTTTCAGCAACTCTGATGCTGTTATGTCAATATGGACCAAAATTTCTAGGGAAAGTTTTGAACCTTTTTGAATTTGTGGCGCAAAGAATTAAGTTCTGAGAAACAAAGGAGGTCCAACCCAGTGCGGGCAAAGTGCACCTAACAAAGTGGCCAACAAGTGTATGCAAGTAAAAAATGGAAATGGAGTAATTTATATTTTTCTTATACTTGAAATTAAAATTAAACCAAGGTCACATCCTGATTTGAACTCAATCACACCCTGTTCTGGATTTTGTATGTGTGTATTTGTGTCTCAGGCTCAGGTCTGAATGACGGTCAGTGGCATTATGTGGAGCTGAGCTTCAAAAATGATCATCTAAGCATCACAGTGGACAAAGATGAAGGAGCCACCGCTCACATCAGCATCTCGGTTCCTCTCACCTCAGATAGTCAACTCTTCTTTGGTGGTAAGAATACCTGCATCATGTACTACTTTTATATAGAGAGATTTTGGGGGGGATTTTCAGCGTTTCTAAAAGCTCTCTATGGTCAAAGTCAACAGATTATACATACTGTAAGCATGTGCAAGGGCTTTGCTGCCAGAGAAACTGCTGACATCGACAGACGGGGGTAGTTAAAATTCATGCAGGTACTCTGGTAATAATTATCATCTCCAGATCTCCTCTGGAGGTTTAGTGCCACCCAGAGAGGGACAAAGTCATAAAGCTGCTCGGTGGCTCTCACTCCCCACCCCCCTCTTCTTTCATCTTTCTTCTGGCTGCTCCACCCATCTTTCTTCTTTTTTTTCCTCCTTTTTTGTCCTTACTGTATCCACTATTTTCTCTCTGTCATTCTGTCTCTCCAAATCACCGGTGTTTTTATTTTAAAATTGAGGTTTTCTTCTTTTCATTTCCCTCCCACCTGTTACTGTAGCACATGTATACTTTCTCTCTTCCACCCCTACACATGTAAACACATGGAGCTAAAGACAAACTTGTTAAGAGATCAGCTGCAAAATTACATCCACCTGCCTAATATTGCGCAGGTCACTTCCATGCCACAACAGATTTTGTTAACACAATTTTGTTAATGTACAGGATATCTTTTGAAATGTTTTGTTTTTAAACTTTTTTTACATGCATTATCCTTTCACACACCTTTGCCTGCAGCATAAATGTTTATATACTGCTTGTGAATGGTATCACAACATTAAAGAAGTGCTCCAGTTTTCTAAGAGACAGCAGCCTTAGTATAATGAGCAAAGGATGGCAGTGAGTTGAGCTGTAGTTACATTCTTAACCTAATTTCAGGTGAAACTCAATTGTTATGACATTGTGATCAACACTAAACTTCCTGCTGCGTCATCTTGACTGCCATAAGCAAAACAGATCCAACAAAGTCTTCTTCTGAGTTTCTAAAATTTAAGGTGACAACGACCAGTGACTCATCTTTCCCCCCTTCCTGTGGTAAGAAGTGCCAAACTGTGTGTCTGACTGACTGTAATTAGAGCAATGCAGAGCCGCGAGCAGCAATGCTGTGTTGGGTCACCGAATGCTGCCATCCAGGATCAACCTGAAGCACGAATCACTGATGGATAAAACATGGGGCTCATTCACAGGATTGGGCAGAGAGGATTTATCTGACAGCCACCTCTGGACTGCTTGTGCTGAGGGCTTAAATCAGAGTTCATACACAGAATCCAAAGTCTGTGCAAAGGCTGATCAAAGAGCAAGTTAAGGGAGTGGTAAGCAAAAACATATTGAGGGTAACTGCCTAAGTAGATATTAGACCATGATGATATTGTGAGTTGCTTTTTCAAATGAATGAATAAGATGAACATGGACTGGGACAGTAGGTGGGGTGGAGGGCCTTTGTTGGTCAGCTACTCTTTTGTGCATGAGGTGATCAGAAAAAGAAAGCTTACTGAACCTTTGTGTTAGTGCAACCAGCAGGTCATAGGTTGACAAAACATCTCAACATCTAAGTATTTGTGTTCTGAAAAGGCTGAATACTTTTGATTTTAGCTCTCCTGTAGGTTTTCTCTGCTGCATTGGGGTTTCAACAAATTTTGTAAAAACTTTGATTGCCTGGATATATAAATGTGTCACATTTCTATCTGTTCAACATTTGTGCTTTCATGTGAAAAACTGAAAGCACAAAATGTGCTCACAGGATGCTATGGAGTCTTCTGAAAAACTACGTACACCCTTATTGCTTCTATAGGAATTAAAAGGGGAAGTGGCAACCAGGTGCTGCTAATCAGTTCAGCTGGTCATTAGCAAGTGTAAACTCTATCAGAGCAGAAGACCTGGCAGTTTGCTGATCTGTAGTACAACAGTATGGTAACACGGTAACACAATCTTTCCAGGAAGATACTACAGACCTCAGTCAGCATGTCAAATGTTAAAGTTCATAACAGTTCAATTACGAAAACCCGAAAGTAAGTATAGCTTGTTTCGAAGGCTTGGAACAATGTCTGCAGGCAGGCAAGACCAAAATCAAGATGTTTGACCATAATGCACAGCAATACATTTGGTAAAAACCAAACACATTATATCAGCACAAACACCTCATACTAATGGTCAAGCACAGTGGTGGAAGTTTGATGATTTGGGCTTATTTTGTAAAAACGGGACTTGGGCCCCTTGAAGTCACTGAGATGTCCATTAAGTTTGGCTGATCTGGGTTGTGCAACAGTACAATGACCAGCAGTTATACTGCTGAACGTATTTCTTAAAGCTCGTGAATCTTGACATGTACTTAGTTTATCACAGAGTAGAGTTCTGTGAAAACGTAATCACAAATATTTGAAACCCATACCATTTCCAAACAATCTGTTAGTCTTTATAAAACCTAAAGGTGCAGTCTTCAGAGGTGTGATCATTCTACAACTTTGAAGAGTGTAAAATGACTTGAGAGTGTTTATTTAAGCTTATGAATGATGATGAATAATAAAACATAATATAAAAGTTTTTAATAATATTCAGAAGGAGCTGCTTTTTAGATGACAGCTGCAGTTGCAGTGCCTGTTTGTCCCAGCTGACTTTGTTTGCATTCATTCGCAGCTAGTCCCTGTAGTTCACTGCTAGGTTCTGTATTCTAAAAGAGTCAGGGGTACAAAGTCGACCTAACTGCAGTCACGACCTATCACCCATTGAAAATCTTTTGGAGCATCATGACAAAAAAATACAGCAAAGGAAGCACTGAGCTCTTAAACAGCTGACAGCCCAACAGGAATGAGAAAATATTTTGCTTTTAAAACCGCGGAGGTTAGTCTCCTCAGTTCTTGCTTACAGGGTGTTGCTCAAAACAGAAGTGATGTAGTACGATGCAAAACAACCTCCTGTTCCAAAACAAAAAAACAAGGGATATTAAAAACATACCCCAAACTGTTTCTTTGTTTCCACAATGCTAATGTTTGTTTTTGTGAGCTGGATTTTATAAGACGTCTGTGGGGGTTTTCTGAATGTCTTATAACGTGCAATTTTTTTTTAAAATCAAAAATGTGAATTAAGATTTTTTTGGGGGTGTATTTTTGCACCTAATTAAGATGTGAAGAGATAATTCTCAGGAAGGATGGAAATAAATATTGTTGAGAAAAACTTTGGAGAAAATCTATCTCTGAATTTTTGTATCGACATCATGTGGAATCATTTGGATAATTTAAAAGTCCAACCATTAGATTTTTTTCCCTTCTCAGGTTGTCCCACTGGGGAGAGCGCTCAAAAGTGCAAGAACCCCTTCAACACATTTCAAGGATGTATGCGTCTCTTGAATCTGGATGACCAAACTGTTGACCTGATCAAAGTGCAGCAAAGGCTGCTGGGAAACTACAGCCACTTGCAGATTGACATGTGTGGCATCATTGACAGGTAAGTCCCTATAAGTGCCACCTTTCAAATGTGGTGCCAGGCTGAATGTAGACATAGTGAAGTGACTTTTATTTGTTAGTAATTACAACTGACATACAAATGACAATACAAGAATAACACCTAATATTAATTATAACCAGTGTTGGGTAAGTTACTTTAAATTAGTAACTTAGTTACATTACTATTTACTTCTATCAAAAGTAACTCAGTTACTTAAAGTTACTCGTTACTTTCAAAGTAAGTAGTTACTAGGGAAAGTAACTTTGGTTTTACTCAGAATTCTCTTATTAATGTGTTGCTTCCCTAACTGCAATACCAGCAAGGATGGCAGTCTTCTAGCTTGCTTACATGTTAGCACTATCCTGCCACAAGTGCACTATGCCACCTACCAACAGAAAGGAAAAAATAATGTGCAGAAATCCCACGCCTGGACTGTCGTTGACCGCCGCCATGATTCTAGCCTACGTCACAGCGTCACGTGCACTTTTTACATCCAACACGGAAACTGCAGTCGTGGTGCTTTCGATTATACTCGGAAATTCTGCCTTCTGAGTAGGAAGATGTGGGAAATTCCAGACTGCAGATGAGCTGCATACAGGGCTGGACTGGGACAAAAAATCGGTCCTGGGCATTTTGGCTAGGAAATTATAGGAAAAATCATAAAGCCTTTGAAAGAAAAAAAACGCTGTTGTGACAGTGATGTATATCTATCTATCTAATAAACTTAAACCTATACCACCCTCCCTATTCTGGTATTCTAAACAGTACTTAGCCAAAACCCCCAAACTGCATGCTTGAGTTAACCTCCTGAACTATCTACAACACATGAGAATAAGAAAGAAAAGTATTTCTTTGTGCCCCCCTTTTCCCTTTTCCCTGTTAATGCCCTACCTGCCCCCCTGGCAAAACTTTGCTAGACTCTGTACAGTTACCAGCTGTCAGTCTAAAAAAGGATCCTGGTATTATTTGTCTCTCAGAAACAGTTCAGGGTGGCTGTAGCTCAGGAGGTAGAGCAGGAAGGTTGGAGGTTCGATCCCAGGCTCCTCCAGTCTGCATGCCAAGTATCCTTGGGCAAGATACTAACCCCAAGTTGCTCTCCGATGCATCCATCGGAGTATAAATGTGTGTGAGTATATAGTATAGTGCACAATATAGAGGTAGTGCTTGTCAGAATGGGTGTGGCTGGGTGAATGTGGCTTGTTGTATAGAGCGCTTTGAGTACTCCAGAAGAGCAGAAAAGTGCTATATAAGAATCAGTCCATTTACCATAACTTCCCTTCAACTCCTTCATGTCACGTAAAAGGTGAACCTGTTTCTCCATCACCTGTTCAGCTCTAATGATTCAGTAAGGACATCTCCTGGTTTCATCTTCATGTTTCCCTCTCATCACATATCCAAATTGATAATATGACCAGCAGCTTTTACACCTGTGGCTTCAGCAAACATCAGCTGATACTAGAAAGTAATATTAAATAAATCAAGCTCAAAGGTGCTGCTGTTGGCGCAAAGTGGGCGATAAACAAACAAGAGAGACGGGACTTGCGACAGAAAAGCCGGTCAGCTGATCATTGATCAGTTTCATGATTGAAGAAGCAACAGAAGAGGGAGGGGGAGAGAATGAGAGAAGAAGAGGCAGCTGTGCAGCGTAAAGACAGAATAAATCCAGCTTTGTGTATTTTTTTTTTCATTGTAGCCAAAGTATGGGACAAACTGTAAACGCGTAATATTTTCTCTGAATACATTTTTTAGGGGACGGTTGGCAACTCTAATAACTAACCTTATGGATAAAATAAAGTTCACTATCAGTAACATCATAGCACCCCCCCCCTAGCAGTATATAAACTCCGTCATGCTAGCTTGTATGCAGTATTAGTTAATATAACTGACTGTAAAATGTTAGCACAATGAAAATAAACTGCACCTAAACTTGGTTTATATCTGACCCACATAGACTGCAGGTCATAACTTCTTACCTGAAGTTCACCTTACACTTGGACCGGCGGCCGCCTCGCGTCGCTTCTCCTCCTACCTCACCTTTCCCTCATCCACCTGCTGGCCTCCACCGCTTGCTAATGTTACTGAATCTGTGGAAGCTCCGTGATAGCCACCCACCGCCAAACAATTGAGTTATTTTTACACATCTGCCAGCATCTGGTCAATCCACCACCTTTCATTGTTTATACCGTTATGGAAAAAAAAAAGAAAAGAAAAAATGAAAAATCTCCATTGGCTCACTGAGTCCAGCTATGGCTGCATATGTGTTTAGTAGTAATTTGTTTTTTGTAGAGGGCTAGCAAAACAACCGTTTTCGAGGGCATTGCCATATTGGAATCCCAACTTCTCTGACGAGGCTAACCAGAAAGCCGTTTACTCAAGTGTAACATTATTCCCAGGTCCGTGTCCCGATTTCCGAGGTAAGTCGAACGCAACACATGAAATAATGAATAACGACCCTATCTAAAACCCAGTAACGATTAACGTGTTCCTGATTTTGGCATAATAACTAGTTACCGTGCTCGTTACCACAATAATAACGTAGTTACTGTAATGCGTTAATTAATAACGCGCTAGTTCCTACACTGATTATAACTAAGTACTGGGTAATAATTAGAGATGTACCATGAACGTGGACAGTAATTTTCTGAATTTCAGTGTTCTCCACCCACTGTATATATCCGTGGACACTATAATGATGATGGACTTGGCTACCATGAAATTACCCATTGGTTTCTGAAGCTCCTTGAGATGTTTACAAGATGTCAGAGGTCTGATTGTGAAATTTGTGATTGGCAAGTCGTTAGCCAGTGAGTGTGCAGCAGTTTCATACTACAGATAATCCTTTAGAAACATAACATGACAGTGTATTTTTAAAGAATAGACTCGTCCCTTTCATGTGTTTGCAGCAAATGCACAGCGGCAAATATCCACTAGCACAACCACTAACACATAGTTAGCATGTGAAACTGAAATGGGAGAACCACTAGCCACTTATGCAGAGCTCTTTTCCTTTGCTGCTTAACAACCCTTTAGGAGAGCCTAAAGCCTTGTTTGCTGTGCAATTAGGGAATTAGTTGGCACTGAAAGGCAAATAATAACAGGGCACCTTGTGTAGGCGATTATCAGATTTAAAAAAAAAGAATGCATTTAAGTTCTTACTATGTTTCCTTGGAGAAAACAGACTTTGAAAGTAAGAAAAAAGCAACACTATACAATAAGGAATTGGCAGTGGATTTTGTGTGTACTCAGACTGAGCATGGTTGCCTTGCACCATGCCTGAACACAATTGTCCCTCCTCCCCACTCCCCTGCTGGCCGCTTAATGATCTGGGTCCACGTACGCATCATTTTCTCTCAGCATCTCAACTCTTCTCTCTTTCTTTGCCACTGCTGGGGAGCCTATATATGGATTGTAGGGGTAGTGGAGGAGTGGAAACAGCAGGTAGTGATCCAGCAGCACCAAGAGGTACTGGCATGTTGGAGGGAGAGGTGGAAAATTTTGCATCTCAAAAAGACCAAATTTGATAGAGTGAGGACTGTAACATGTGCATGATGCAGTGCAGCTCAAGCTTCGTCTAGCTTGTAGGTTACTCCTCACCTTTGTAAAGAATGAAAGAAAAAAAGCGAAGGAAAGTGCTGTTTGTTCGATTGTCAGCCTTTGGAAAATTGCAAAAGTTGTTGCAGCCCTAAAATTTTCCACAGCAAAAGCGTGGGAGGAGGCGGTTTCAAACAAACACTTTGATTGAAGCATACTGACAACTTTAGGACGCAGATGCTTTCCAAGGCTATAAAGCTCCTGAGCTTACCACCACCACCTCAACCTCTGTCCACAGCAAGTGTGTGTGTGAGTGCGTGTTTTGAAGCCAAATAGATGAAGCTGTCAGAAGGCAGTAATTTTGACCTCTTTGCTTCTGCCAGGTAGCTGACAACTTAATAATACACCATGTCAAAGCACACACACATTTTCAAATAAAAAGAAACACAGGTCACTAAGAGGTCCACTCTTCTTCTTGTTGTGTCTGACTGTCTCTGTGTCTGTCTGTCTGTCTGTCTGTCTGACAAACACACCAGTTTGTCAGCATGAGCAGGGACTCACAAACATCGAATTTGCTATGCAAAGTCACCGTGTGTGTGATGTGAAAGCATATCTAGGAGCAAGTGCAGAGCAGGCAAAAAGAGTGAAAATACATACCTTTCCCTTCTCTTGCTCATGCAATACATCACGCTACAGCTATTTGAAGTCTTTGTTGGACATCCTAGTCGGGCTGTCCAGTAATAATTTTCAGATCAGGGAAGTTTCTGTGCCGTGTTGCTTTAGCCAGAGGCAGTAATGGAAACCAGGGAGATTGGATGCGAGTCTTGTGATCCAAGCTGTTTTACAGCACACTGTCATTCCATACTATAACGTTTCAGATAAGCTACAAAGTCTTGACTGAGTTAATCCAGGACTCCTGTGATGTGGACTGTGGTTCGTGCCGTACGTGACCAAGTTTCATTGCAAATCGTCAAGCTAGGAGCCCCCTGGAGACTTGTTTGTAAATTTTCACTGGGTTTGGTGATAAAATGCTATAGGGCATCTCACCATTCGCCCCAATCTGAAGTCTCGTTGTCTGTGTTCCTGTCTGAGGCTGCAAACAACTCCCTGAATGTTGAGACAGTTGGCAGAAAACTCTAATGTTTCTGGAAAGTGTTACTCTCTGTGAATGTAAGCAGTTCTTGCCAAGAAAAGTTTGGTTTGCTCAACTTAATGAAGATAAAGTTATACTGTTGATTTGATTTGTATGGAAGGGCCATGAAAGTCCATCCAAAAATTATGGTAAAAGGATCTCATCAAGTCAATCAAGTTGGGGAAAAGAACTCATTGGAGATTGGAGACAGATGTTTCCCTCATAACAGTCTGCAGTCACAAAATCTGTTGTTTATCATTTAAACAGTTAGAAATCAGTTCTTCACCAAGTTTGCTTTACCTCTTTATTCCCCCTTGTTTGTTTTCCAGGTGTTGTTGATATCCAGTCCCTGTTTTTCTCTGTTTTCTCATCCGTCCCACTCGTTAGTTTCATTGTGTCCTTCCCACCTTCTCTGATTTTCTCTCCCACCATCCCATCCCGCCCCATCCTCACTCTTTTTCTTTGATCTTTTCGGATGCGTTGCACGGCTGAGGAAGATTTTTACATTATAGTACCCAGGAACTTTCGAGTAGAACAAGACATTTTTGAAATGTGGGGTTACCATCAGGACATTTGGCAAGTAGTGTTAGGGGTTCAAGTCTAGTATTATGTCAGTGAGGGTTCTTACAAGTATACAGACACGTGCTTGTGTGTGTTGACAGCTGATTAAAACTGATTTAGGGGTTAAATGCTGTTGTAGAGCTCCTTTTCACACACAAGATTCAACAAATGTAACACAGCTCCTAGTCATCATTTCATAGTTAAAAAGAAAGTCTTTATAAGAGTCAAGAGATTAGGTTTTACTGTACCAAATGTAATTTCTTTTGTATGTACAAAGTTGATGTTGTTTGCTACTGACAACTGTAACATTGGTACACATCATTCATCTCATTAATAACTACATACAAAGTAACACAGTATTCCAAAAATCAATAAATAATCCATTATTGCTGCCCGGGTGTTTAACAGCAGTAATGGAGTGATGGATGCAGCAGTGTCTGTATTTTAAATGGCTGCACTGAAAGGAGGTGAAGGGTGTGTTTTTCTCTTTCCTGATGCTGTTTTCCTCTTATGCAGTGAGGAGTTTGGTTGTTGTTTGACTCCCATGCTCTCCGTGGCCTTTGTGTGAGGCAGCCTTTTACTTCACTGACAGGCTGCCAAAACATGCTGAAATTCCACAGTGTAGAAAAGTCTCTGCTATTGTGTGGTAGATGAGAAGCACACTCTGGGCAACGAAAGAAAGAAAAAACTAAAGTCCACCATGCAGTACCATGGACACTTGAGCACACTTTTACTTCACAGACTTTCCACATTAGACTCCTGCTTTCTGTGTGAACCTCCAAGGACCCCAAGTTGACTTGTTAAATAGTGTATTCATGGGTAAGCGTTGTGGAGATGGAGTGTATTGTGCTATTTTTCGCCTGCTTGGTGTGATGAGTTAGAAATAACTGGAAACCAGCTTTTTATGGGAAAAAAAGTTCTTTCAAGGTCTTTTGTTAAATATTGACTGCTTTTTCACCTATCTTCAGCCCATTTTCCAGACCGGACCATTTTCAGAGAAATGTCTTTTGTTTGCTAAACCTCTTAACACTGGCCTATGAGTCATTCAAGCATGAAAAAAAGGCACCTAACTCAAGGGATGAACCAGAGTTGTGTCCACACATCAGCAAAGAACCAATTTGAAATTGTACCTTTAGGCACTTTGTCACTAGCAACCTGTAATAAAAACAGATAACTTTTGTAGTAGAATCTACAAAAAGTGGTTGACAGATATGAAATAGTATTTTTGCACGTGTTTCCCAAAGAACTTAGCATATGTTGGCATTTTATGCAGCATATCCTTAAAAAAAGTTGAGGAAACTGGTAAGTTGATGATAGAAGATGTGGCAGATCTAAAAAAGCATCTACAGCAGACGAACAGTTTCTGAAAGTCTTGTCCTTAAGATCTGAGAGATGGTCATTCTGTTAATTCTATTGCTCTGTCATGGTTTGGGGCTACATTTCAGCCAATGGTGAAACAATGTTGGAACTATTAATGTAGTAAAATAACATCAGATCTTGATCCACCATGGTACCATCTAGAAAACAGGCCATGTCATTGGGTTTAGGTCAGGTGACTGTGGAGGCCAGGTCATCTGGCGCAGCACTCCATTACTTTCCATTACCCATTACTCCATTGTCCTGTTGAAAAATAAATGATGGTCCAACTTAAACACAAACTGGATGGGATGGCATGTCGCTGCAGGATGCTGTGGTAGCCATGATGGTTCATTGTGCCTTCAATTTTGAATAAATCCCCAACAAAGCAAAGCACCCCCACACCATCACACCACCTCCTCCATGCTTCACGGTGGGAATCATGCATGTAGAGACCATCTGTTCACCTTTTCTGCATAAAGACGCATAAAGACGTGACAGTCGTCACCAAAGATCTCAGATTTGGACTTATCAGACCAAAACACAGATTTCTACTGGTCTAATGTCTAGTCCTTGGCTTTCTTGGCCCTAACAAATCTCTCTTCTGCGTGTTGCTTTTCCTTAGTAGTGATTTCTTAGCAGCTATTTGGCCTAAAGGGCTGATTCACTCAGTCTCCTCTGCTACTGGTACTCTGTGTGGCTTTTATCTAGGCTCTAATCTGAGGTCCTGTTAACTTGCGATTTGTGAAGCTGGTGACTCGGGTGAATTTATCCTCAGAAGCACTGGTGAATCTTCCCAGGGCGGTCCTCGTGTGAGCCAGTTTCGACGTAGTGCTTGATGGACTTGAAGACACATTCAGAGTTTTAGCGGTTTTCCAGACTGACTGACCTTCAGTTCTTAAAGTAATGATGCACTGTCATTTCTCTTTACTGAGCTGATTGGTTATTGCCATATTATGAATTCTAACAATTGTCAAATAGGGCTGTCAGCTGCGTACAAACACGTCTTCTGCACAACACAACTGATGATCCCCAACCCCATTAAGAAGGTAAGAAATTCCACAAATTAACCCTGACAAGGCCCACCTGTGAAGTGAAAACCATTTCAGGTGACTACAGAATGAAGCTCATTGAGAGAAGGCCAAGGGTTTGCAGCACTGTCAACAAAGCAAAGGCTGGCTACTTTGTGCAACTCTAAAATATAAGACATACTTAGAGTTATTCATCAATTTGTTGTTTGCTAAATAATTCCATATATCTTACTTCATATATTTAAAACAGATCTTAAAATGTCCTCAGAGCCAGTGGAAGGAATTCTGACAGTGTGATGTCATTTGGTAAAAAACAATAAAAAGCAGCACTTCTAGAGTGTGACTTTTTTAATGTAGACAGGGAGGTGTTGGAGTAGTCAAGCCTTAAGAAAGTTAATGATTGTCATTTTCCAGATGGGAATGCAAATTTTGCATTAATGTACGATTTCACAGATTGCAAAAGAAAGCTAAGGCCCATTACTGCAGTGTGGAGTGCACATGCAAATTAGCTTATAAGTGCTTATAAATACAGTTTATGTAATTGCACTGGGTCCCAGCTAAATATACACAAAATTACTGTTTTGCAGCTCTCTTAATGTTTTAGGCTCACAGGAGGAAGTTGCTCATCTCACCTCTATTAGGAGCAGGACACATGCATTGTGATCCTGTGAGAAACATTATGCAGAGCACAGGCTGCACAGAATGGAAAGCTTTGCTGTTGTGGCTGTATGCTGTGTTGTGGGAGAATTAATTTAAAAAAAGAGAGGTATGAGTTTGATAAATAATGTAGCCATGGCGGATTGGTTGCCTAAGCCAACAGACGAAAAGACAAAGAATTCATGGAAAATCATTATTGTGTATTTATAGGCTATATATTTAGTCTGTGAGAGACAATAACCAGAAGGTGTTTGTATAAAGGGGTGCAAAAGAGGAGCAGCTATGGAGCACCACAGCAGACTGACAAGAGAAATGCTGCTCCATGTGTGGGACAAAAGTGTTTCTTCTCTCTAAAAAAAAATAGAAACGCAAACAATAAATTGTGTCTTTTTTTCTTTTTTTTGAGTGGCAGGTTGGGTGGGAGTTCAAGAGTTTTGTCTGTGGATCCTACAATGGTAGTTAACAATACTAACACAACAAAGGAAGGTTTCAAGCCACCTACATCTGAGAACACACACCTGTGCTCTCATTGACACTGAAATAAAGCCCTCTGAAATGTTTTTTTAAGACTGAAAGGTTTTTTTTGAAAGACTTTGTATATTCCCCGTCTCTCCTACACACCTCATCAAAACCGTCAGGCATGCTGAAGGTCTGTTGTTCCGTGCATAAACTTTTTCAGATAACTTTAGAAAAAACACTAAACATCTCTCTCTCTCTGTCTGTCTCTTTCATTCTTCAAGGTGTTCCCCCAGTCACTGCGAACATGGAGGAATATGTACTCAATCGTGGAGCACCTTTCACTGTAACTGCTCCAACAGTGGCTACAGGGGAGCCACCTGCCACAGCTGTAAGCAACCAGTTTCATCTGAAGCTCTTTAAAATGCCTGAAGCCTAAAATTTATCTAGGAAAAAGTAGTGACATTTTTTTCCCTTTAACTTTTCATTTATTATTACGTGACACAGATTTGTGTATTTACACATTGAGCAGAAATATAAGTAAATGTAAGTCCAACCCTTGCTCTCTTGTGTTGCTCCTCTATACTCATCAACTAGCCACCAGCTCTCTCAGCATGGCTTTGGAGTGCAGACGATGTCTTTTTGTCTGTTTTTTGTTAATAACTTTTACAGCAAAAACAGTAGAAGGCTGCTCATACATGCGTGTTTAGTTATTTCCTACAAGAAAAGGTTAATATTTAGGACTTTGTACTATTTACTTAATAAAATAGAGGCCACATGCCCTCCAATAGATATTTCACTTCCCTCTTTTTCTTCTCAGGCCATTGTTTCAGAACTTTAATTAGCCATGTTCAAATGGAAATAGATCAGTGGGATTGGTGGTACTTCATTATGCTGAGTAAATTGGACTTCTATTCAAAAGTCTTAAAAGGTCGTATTTTTTGTTTTTTGACACCTGCAGATATCCCACTATCTCTCATCTTCGCTTGGTGTATTTGTTCAGTTTGAATATATGTATGTATTAATGTCACGTGAAGGTGTGTGTTTGAAGTTTGACAGACTGGATTTCACTCCCAGTGGACACAATCAGCCAGAGGTTCACGCTGAAATCAAACACCCATCCAGCATAAAAAATACATAATATGTACATTTCATAATGAATAATGAATAAGGTTCTCTTGCAGAGAAGTTATCGGATTAAAAAACGTGCCTGAACTGGTAAATTTTTTATATGTGATATCAGTTTATACTTAAACCATATCCAGTGCAGAGAGGGATGAAAGGTGCTCTAAATAGCTTCTCCCGATTGCATTAGGTACTTTAGAATTAAGTTAAACATGCTTTTAGTAAAAAAAAAAAACAAAAAGCCTAAAAAGCTGTGGTTGGTTTTCATTGAAAGTTACACTTTACCTGCAGGCCTGTGGAGACTTGTGAATAACTTTGCCCCAAATTTGATATGCTGCTTCTTAACAGAAATAGCCCGGTTGGTAATACATAATGCAGAAATAAAGTGTCATTTTATCCACCGAGGAAAAGCTGAACAAAGAACAAAGGGATGGCATCCTGCTGCAGATGAAAGCCACAGTTTTCTCCCACTTCTCACTTCAAAGAGCACGCATCAAGCGCAGCGTCAATATCCGACTGTGACTTCTTCCTGCTTCCTTAATAGTTTGATTTTTAAATGTATGAGTTTTCCAGATATTAAAAATAATGTACACTCTTATGTATGAAAATGTTTTCTCCTCAAAAAGTTTTTAAAATTGTTATATGGGATATGGGTCCCCACATATGAACTGCAATCAAACATTCAGAATAAATCACTTAATTTAATTGTCGGCCTTAAATGCGTTAGAAAAAAACTAAGGGAGAAATCAAGAAAGATACGACGATGATTGGAAAAAGAAATATAAAGAGGGGGTTAGAATAGGAGTAAATGGGAGGCACATAGCAAGCATGTCAAAAAAAGGAGAGTAAGTCTCAAGGCAACTGAGAGAGTGCCTACAGTATTTTAGGTGAGTCAGATTAGAAATTAAACTGATTTTTTGCTTTGCTTGTACCGCTGAGCATTAATTGAATCCTTCTACACGCTGGTGGTGTGAACAGCTCTGAGCTGGATTAGGGCCAGGTCTCTCTCTCTCTCGCACACACACACACACACACACGCACACGCACACACACGCACGCATGCAGCTATGGTAGTTGAATTTGGGTCAAAACCTTTCTTGAACTGTATCAGGGCAGTGTCTTGGGGAAAGTTAAACAAGCATTGACGTGGCTGTTGCTGCTCATAGATGGACTCAGACATATTCCCTTGTGGATGTGTGTGTGTGTGTATTCTCCGCAACAAGCATTATGTAATCGTAGGGCTTTATATAATTTGCTTTCATCTAATTTTTTTCCCGCACAATTACCAGTTTTATTGTTACAATTTTAATTGATGGACACAAATTTTAATTGATAGATGTTTTTAATTATTTTAAAATCACTAATCTTCTCATGTTTCCATGAATTTTTTATGCACATACTCTGGGTATACATGTACATATGTACTGGTGGGCATGTAGTCTGCTTGACTTTTATACTGAAAACAGTCAGTGACTCCTTGGTGATGACCGGTTGAGAGCAAGAAATGTGTAGCAGTGATAAGTAGAACAGTAATGAGACTTGAAAAACTGGAAATGGAGAACATTAGCCTTGAAAGTAAAAGCTCTGCCTCACTACTGAATTTTAAAAACTTGTCATATATCATTTGAAGGCGAACACTTTCTAGTTCCAGGTTGCGGTGCACCTTTCACAGTTTCACTACTAGTCAGCAAGTAGTTGCTGAGTGTTTGCAGACAAATGAGCATCTTTCTTGCAAACTACTGCTAGCAACGAAACCACAGGGAAGTTATGACCACTTTTATCTTGCAACTGCTGGAAATCTTCAGCAAACAATTGCATAGATGACTTGCCCATGTAACTGGTGTCTATGTAACTACAGTCACACTAGGGAAAATTATTGGGACTGTGTTTGATGAACATTTAATTTCATTGCCTTTGAAATCTTTCTTTCAAAGTCAGATATGCAGCCATTTACAGTCAATCACTGTCTTTAAAGCAACTTTAGATGCTGAGATGTTGCTATCAATATGCAATTACATGGGGTCAATTTGACAATTACATCCAACCTATTTGTGATAAATCCGAAAGCCGCAAATCCGTTGCCATCTACATACACAGAAATTCAATTAAAAAGAAATACAACTATTTTACTGTCTCCATATTTAGAATCCTGCCAGAACCTCACAGGTCTGGAACAGAAATTTAAATTTAAAAAGTCCCCACAAATAGTGAACCTACTTCCTGCACAGAAAAGTACTGGCATAGGAGTTTGACAACCTTGCTTTCTTATAGGAACATAACCAGAATGCATTGAATTGGTAACCAGTTGATTTAAGTTCTATTGCAAAGATATCAGTGGATATCAGAGTGACTCAGATTAATTGCAACATTTTGGCAATCAATATGGATTTATGAATTTAATGTCTGTTGCAAATCTGTGCAATCGCCTTGCAGTAGAATGTTTTTAACAGACCATTTTGAAAATGGCTGTTGTATGCAAAAAAGTGAAAGCAATCCCCCACAATAAAATGTTTTTCATAAGCTGAAGTCTTATTTTTACTCTAGTGTGACTGAGCCATAAAGCAAGTGAGTTATTTATATGTGATGTGACACATAATGTATTAACTGGTAGTGTTGGCTCTTTATGTAGATACAACAAATAAACAAGAATGTATTTGTTGTTTGAAATTTGTATCATTCAATTGCCAATATTAGAAATAATAAAAAGGTTACATCATGTGAATTCAGTTTGACTGTATCGCCCACGTCTGCCTGCCATTTATTAGGATGCATGTTATGGTTTAATGGTCCCAAGCATAGCTAAGAAATCAATAAGTGTTGATCCAGTTTATTAAAGTTTACGTTTTTTATTGTGTTCTTTTCCTCAGCAATATATGAACAGTCATGTGAGGCATACAAACACAAAGGCAACATGTCAGGGCATTATTATATAGACGTGGATGGCAGCGGACCAATCAAACCCCAGCTGATTTATTGTAACATGACAGGTATGGTACACAAACGTATTCTGTTTCCTTTTAAAGAAAATGTGCATTGTTTTTGTTTGTTTCTTTAGTTTGAAAGATTGTTTGGCTGCCAGCGTAACTATGTTCACACCTTCTCTTGGTCTTTCCACCCTGCCTGTCTCTCCACCAGAGGATAAGACGTGGATGGTGATTCAGCACAATAACACAGAGCTGACCAGAGTTCAGTCCTCCGCTGAGCGAAATCAACATTTTGCCTACTTTGACTATTCCTCTGAAGAGGAGCAATTAGTGGCTGTCATCAGCCAATCAGAGCACTGCGAGCAGGAACTGTCCTATCACTGCAGGAAGTCCCGCCTCTCCAACACACTTGGTAACATCTGGAGAAATAGTTGTTAGTTATTATGTGTTAAATTTATCAACTTTTTAACATAAGATATTCAGAAGAAGGGAGGTGGTGTGAACTGCTGATGTATTTAATTTAGTAAGAAATTAGAAATCATATTACAATACTGCTGCACATTTGTTACTGATTTTGCAACACAAGTTAAGTGGATTTGTTTGATTTTATAATAAAGATTTAACTATCCATCTATCCATCCATCGATTCTCTTCTAACATAGGGCGAGAGGCGTGGTACACCCTGGACACATTCACACCTATGGCCAATTTAGAATCACCAGTAGAATCACCACTGACTGCACTGACTGACTGAGTGCTAATCACTGTGCCAAAGATAAAAATGAAATGATAAAAAATAAACAAATGAAAACAGATGAATGATAAATTCTCTACTGGGGATGTTTCCCTTCCACGCTATCATTATCTTTATAGGAATCACCGTCTTCATACCATTTCAAAATGACTGAAAAATTGATTGCATTTGCAGTCTAACTCTTCCCTGTAGTGAAAAATAAATTAATGATTAATCACGTCTTTATCTATGTGTGTGTGTGTGTGTGTGTGTGTGCGTGTGTGTGCTCAAGAGGGTGCTCCTTTCAGCTGGTGGGTGGGAGGCGCCGGACCAGGTCAGAGCC
This sequence comes from Aulonocara sp. 'chitande type north' Nkhata Bay, assembly GCF_057382095.1. NCBI lineage: Eukaryota > Metazoa > Chordata > Actinopteri > Cichliformes > Cichlidae > Aulonocara > Aulonocara sp. 'chitande type north' Nkhata Bay. The sequence continues at coordinate 9,876,991 of NC_141360.1, forward strand.
AAACATCTTGGGGTGGAGCCCTGACCGGTACCCAGCAGTGTGGTTGCAGTCTGCAGGACAGCTGTCTGGATCCAAGTCACGACTGCAACTGTGATGCCGACTACGACCAATGGTACTGTACTTTGGAACTGCAAATGTGAACTATTATGGTATCACTCCAGGCTGTAAGTTCTATTTAAATCTGGGTTTTTGATTCTTTGTGTTGTAAAAGAAAATAGCTTTTGTTACCATATCATGGAAAGCGGGCAGAGTGTGTCACTCCATTTTGAAAACACATGCATGTCTCTGAGATTCTTTTACAAACTGATTTGGTTGCTTCCCATGACATCCTGCCACACTGAACAGCAAAGAGCCATAAAACAACAAATCCCAAGATATTTAAATGTCTCTTCCTTTTTGTTATCCACTCCTTTTTTATTCAAATCCTTTTATCCATCCTGTAAGCAATTCTGTATTTAGGTCACCTTCTCCAATCCTGTGACCAGTTCTGCAGTTAGACCCATGTTGTAACCCATAGGTGTCAAACTCTGGCCCGCGGGCCAAATTTGGCCCGCAGCCTAATTACATTTGGCCCGCGAAGCCATACCAAATTACTATTAGAGCTGGCCTACTGGTATTATACAGCTAATATATATATTGTTTAGTATTAAGCTTTGCTTGTTCCATATTCAGTTTTTCAGCAAAATGTGTTTTAGTCCATAAGAAAAGATTCATTCTTAAATCTGGAGGAATAAATATATTTCAATAAATATTAACGTCAGCCTGCGACTTTGTTCCAGTTTTGAATTTTGGCCCACTGTGTATTTGAGTTTGACACCCCTGTTGCAACCAATCCTGTTGGTGCCTGCATAGCCAAAGGTCCTTCATTCTATTATCTCTTAGCCTAAATCTGTACTGGGGAACTCTATTTTTATAGACTCTTCTCCTGCCATCAATATCCCATCAGATACACGGGCGCTGGATGCTGCCTAAAGTCCCAGATTTATTTTTTGACTACATTTCACAGCAACAAAGCAGACTGCTGGAATTTGAAGCGCCACAGAGCCGAGCTCGTGTGGTGAATTTACAGATTAATCACTCGACCTGCGTTCGTTCAGAGACGGTTTTCACAAGACATTGTTTCAGACATGTTGTGTCAGCTTTTCTCAACATTCACCAGTGAGCCTCTGAGAGCAGACAAGCGCAGTCGAGAAATGAGGAGTTACTAATCTAAATACGGCCTGTCCTATTTTTTCAGACACAGTTTTGTTTGAGTTTTAATGGTGACAAGTTTTACCTTTGCTTTGCATGCATGATTATTCAGCTTTCTAATACCAATGCTTTCTCACCTTCCACACTCTCTTCCTATTCTTTCTTGCATTTCTTTGCCTTTTATGCAACCCTCCTCCTCTGTCCCCTCTTGTACCTCAGGACTGAGGACTCAGGCCTGCTTACCCATAAGGAGACCCTCCCAGTAAGGTCTCTGGTGCTGGGAGACATCCATCGGCCTGGGTCAGAGGCTGCCTATAGGGTCGGACCGCTACGTTGTCATGGAGACAGTAAATCCATTTAAATTGGTTATGGTTTAGCACAATGGGGGATGATGTTAAATATTGAGACCTCAGTTCTCTCCATGTGAATATCATACATATTGATGATGTTTTGATGGAGTACTCAAGAAGTAGGTTTTATTCAACCACAGAGTGAAGAGAATTCAAGTAATTAGTGTATCCAATCACCCACCATTTAACTTGTTAATGGGAAAAGAGTCTGCACAAGCTAATTAGTAGCTAAAATATGACTTTATTTTTACTCTTTAATAACAACTAACACAAAGATATATAACAAACTAATGTAAGTGATAGATTTTACCTTGTGTTAATTGCTTCTAATTTTACCACTTAGTTTAATGACTACATAAATAAATGGCTTACTGATAAATCAGCCTAAATGAGATAGCATAGCTGGAGTTATGCCTTTATTCTTAGTTAATTAGCTGAACAGTTGGTTCATTTGTTTACCATGCGATTTTCATTATATAGCCATCATAATGAGTTTTCTTTTAATAAGCTTTGTTCCAAAGTGATATATCAAGTTTTTATAAGAAAGTTTTACATCCCTTTTTTATGAGCAAACATAAAGATATGGTATGACACATTTAAGAAGTGATTTTCTTTTTCTTTGCAGAGAACTTCTGGAATGCTGCATTTTTTGATAAGGAAACATCCTACCTTCACTTCCCAACCTTTCAGGGAGAGTTGAATGCAGACATCTCTTTCCTGTTTAAAACGACATCGTCCTCTGGGGTTTTCCTGGAGAATTTGGGCATCAAGGACTTTATCAGGATAGAACTCAGCTGTAAGTGAGAACTTAATGTCCTGGATAATTGTTATCGAATGCTCAATGCTTTCTTGATTTATTCTAAATAACTGATAATGACAGTTTATAAGAGGGATTATTGCATTTCTGCTTCTATTTTGAGATTAACTGTGCAGTTTGTTTCACGTTAACTTGGCAGAGGGGAAGAGTTTCTCAGTGTTTACGAATGTTTTTATTTGTTCAGACACTGCTAACTTCAGCCTCTAGCCACAGATGCCTACAGACTGCTGAGTGACTCCCTGGCAACTGCAACTCGCTAGGGAAAATAAGTCGACTTGAATCCTCCTTAAATTGGTTGCAAGAAGATTGCGACAGTCTCCTGTATTTTCCAGTTTGTGTCAAAGGTTTTCAGGTCGTACTACTGCTCAGCTCTTTATAGAGCAAACATGTGCATAGAAGTCAGTAGCCGCATGCAAACTACAGGCTGCCAATTATGATGATTACATTGTCCCATGTTTTTGTTGATCTTCTTGCAGTTGACAGTCCAGTCAAGGCAAATAACAAAAATCACAGCAGCAGTTCCTCAAAAGCCTATTACAGTACAAGAGCTGGCTAAAAAAATATCTGTATATATCAGGAAGTTCCAACTAATTGGCCTGTAATTGCAATATTTTTCCACCCAACTGAATAAAAAAAATCTGAAAATTAAAATTAGATTACAGAGTGATTCCCAGTGAGCCTAGAAATGTATTACTGAACATTAGAATTATCATTACTTTTGATTTCAAATTAGGCTTGGTTGTAACAGTCTCAGCACACATGCAATTTCCCACACACAGACACACACAGGAACAAACAGATGTGAGTCTTTTTTTCCTGCCTCTAAATCATCTCAGATCTGCGTCCAGCTGTCTGTCCATGCTGCCAACAGATGGGCCGGTGGGAGGAAGTCACTTCACACTTCTGCCAACATATGATGATGGACGAACATGACTGACTAATGGGTTTGCTGAAAGACGGCGCATTCTGCAGCCAGACTGCAGGGAGAAAGAAGTCTATTAAAAATATCACTGAAAAAAGCCACAAAAGAGTCTGATACACTTTAGCTGCTAATAGAAAAACATGAGTGAAAAAAGAGCTTTCTTGCAAGTCAAAGCTTGTTTTCTCAACTGTGTTTGGATTTTTCTTTCTTTCCTCTTTTTGAATACAAAGCAAGAATCTGACTCCTTGCAGTCATTCTACTCTGCCCACATGCTTAACTAATACAGTTTGAAATTAGTGTAATTATTTGATTTGGCTATAATTTAATTTAAAAAAAACATAGCATGCATGTGCTTTTCAGTTCATTTTTCCAGTTACAGCAATATCAGACGACTCTGGCACCATCTGATCTACATTAGCTTTAGATTTGAATATACGTACACTATCATGTGCTTTATACTGATTTAAGCCAGAGCTTCATCCTCCCGCTCCAACTACTACCAGCTTTGCCTCTACTGGACAGCCAACAATGAGAAGATGACAGTAAGGGCGTATCAGACCGGAAATGAAGCATGGTCTGGCACTGGCACTTATCATACACTGGCTCTACATTTTGTGCAGTTTTTGTCATCCATAAATAAATGATCAATGATAAACCTCTTAACTTCTTAAGCCTTAACTTCAAGAGTGTCATCAGCTTTGGACACAGTGTGATTATGGACTGATTCTTTGGAGTATCGTGGTTTGCAGTGAAAATAAGCACCCCTTTGATCATTTTCAATCAAGATTTCCATGAATCAGATGTGGTCTGCTGATGTGAAGGCTTCTTCACCTAATGTTTGTTTTTAAGGCTTTTATATGATCTTTTTATCTGTGAATAATCCTCTTCAGCTTCTACGGAGGTTGTCTTCTCCTTCGATGTGGGGAATGGGCCACTGGATGTACGAGTGAAGACAAGCCTCCCGTTGAATGACAGCCGATGGCACAGAGTGCAAGCTGAGCGAAATGTGAAGGAAGCATCGCTGCGTGTCGATAATTTCCCCGCCGCCACCCACGAAGCTCCCACTGATGGACTCATGCATCTTCAGCTAAACAGCCAGTTATTTATAGGTGAGGAGCAAAAGTTGACTTTTTTTTCAAAAAGTTTAAGAAACCTGAGGAACATTTAAAGTGAGAACATGGGATTTTTAGATTAAAATAAGTCAGGGTTAATTTAAGGTTATCAAGATTAGCCACTTTGTTAAGAAAAAATATTGTCTCGATTTTAATTTGATGGCAACAACGCATCTCAAAAGGCCAGAAGGGCAAGTTAAACTAAAAAGAAACAGCTGACAATAGCTCAGCAACAGGAGTGGAGATTTAAGAAAAGCAACTTAGAGAGGCAGAATTTCTCAGCAGCAAAGGTGGGCAGATGGAACAACTTCAGAATAATGGCTCACGCTGTAAAGTTGTACTACAGATGTTGTTGAGAAGTAGTCACAACTGTTAGCTGCTAGAATACAATATCAGACAAAAACATCCCATATGGAAAAGAAATAGTAAAAACTTATATGTGATTACTCATGAAAGTGGCCACTTTCTCATTACTTTCATATATTGTTTTAGTAAGTATCCAAAACATACAAGTTTCATTATATAATCTTTCAAGGGATCTTATATCTGTTTTCACTCTTATGCTTTTCATACAAGTTTCACACAAGACAGATACAAACTTTATAAGATTTATATATATCTTTTCCATATGGGATGACACTGTTCCTTTCCCACAATTCCAGGAGCTGGTCTCCTCAGGCTGAATTTAAAAGAGGATGCTGCCATCAAATTCAAAATGACCTCAAATGGGATTTTTCTTAAAATTATGTTTTTCACTTTAAACATTTGTTTAAAATGTTTTCTGTGTTATGTTTTGAATAAAATATGGGTTAATGAGATTTGCAAACCATTTGCAAACCATCATTCTGTTTTTTTATTTATATTTTACACAGTGTTACACAGAATTGGATATGTACAAACACGCATGCAAATGTGCCCACATGCAAAGACAACCTGATAAAAACAGAATTTAATTCTTGCAGTTTCTACCCAACCACACAAGTCCCACATGGACACCTGTTGGAGGTGGTCGACTGATTATCTGCATAGTGTATGTAAAATAAGAGCAAACCTTACTGTTAGAGTCCAATCCAGTTGGTGTTTAGGTATTTGGAAAGTGGTGAGGAGTGATTAGAAGAGCTGATGGTTTTGACTTTACCAAGAAAGAATTCTGCTATACTGTATGCAGGACGTGCTGAATTCAGTTTTTCTAAACAGTAATTACTCTGGATAAGTAATGTCCATTTGTGTGTGATAAAAAAGTGTAATATTTGGTGTGTGTGTGATTATAACCATCACAAACCAACTGTGCATTCTGCTAGGAAAATGGGAAGTAAGTGCAGCCAGTTATTAAAATTTGCAAAAAATACCTAGAAATATAGTAAATACACCAAAATTACTACATTTCTAATGAGCTTGAAACTCAGTATTTGGTACGACCACTTTTATTCATCAGCATAGTCTGAACTACCCTAGACAAACTTTCTTGTAATTGTCTTCAAAGCTTGTCTTTAGATGTTGGCTGCTTTTTCTTCTGTTCATTGTCATGAGGTCCCACACTGCTTTTATCAATTTTGACAAAATCTCAAACACCACTGGCTGAAATGTAGTAAATAAAGTAACAAAGTCTCTAATTTAATTTAAAATTGGTTCTTTGCTAAGTTGCCTGTTATATGTAGAGACGACACTTACTCATTCTTTCTGTTAGTTGCATTTTTTATGGTTGATTAAGTCATGACTCAGTGGTAAGTGGCTAAACAAAAGACAAACTGAAAGAATATTGATGTGAAAATGGTCATAAGCGAGGACTGGACTGAGAATGTGTGAAAAAGCAACCAATATACAAAGAAAAACTTTGGAACCCTTCAGATAGTCTATTCTATTGATCAAGACCACTTACAAAAATTCCATGAGCCTGGCTTATTTGAAACAATTTATCTATAATACTGTAGAAGATCAATAATACTAGGTGTAAGAGTTTTACAAGCACAAAAGAAATGACATTTTTGTAACCTGGAGATAGAAGTCTGTGAGGAGGTTGGCTTCTACAGACACCTCTATGATGCATCAGTTCAGGAAATTGGATACCAAAAGAGACTGGTGAAATACCTAAAAGATACAGCCTTCTGCAAAAGAGTGTGAAGTCTCTGAAATTTCAATCATTTCCTGTTTTCACTTTTTCACTTTTTCTCTTATATTTTTTCTGAGCTGTGGCTCCAATAATTGAGATATATCATTATTATTCCCAGAGTTTAAGTTCACCACATCTGTTAGACAGCTGAAGATGTTTTAGACATCACTGACAAAAGCAGTGTTACATGGAAAGTAAATGCAAACAAAGAGCCAAAATGGAAACCTGTGCAGTAATACTGACTAGTTAAGTTTAAAGGAATAAAGCAACTGCCATAGCCCTAGTGAGTTAAAAGCCATGGTATGGGGATACAGGGTTGTGAGTTCAACTTCACTATCTCCACCCATGCCTGATTACTGCCAGACCTGCTGAAAGCTGTCCGACAAACTGAAGATCTCAGAAAGCAACACACTGTGCTGCAATCTAAAGAAACAGTAAGAAACAGAATGAACAAAAATGGCATCCATGGGAGAGTTCCGAGGCAAAAACATCTGCTGACCAAAAAGATCGAATCCAAAAATTCAAAAAACATCTTGATCTCCAAGACTTTGGGGAAAATACTCTGTGGACTGACAACAGAAAAGATTTGTGTCTTGTTACATCTGCCGTAAAACTAGTACAGCGTTTGATAAAAAGAACATCATAGCAACAATCAAACATTGTATAACAAAGTATACAATTACTCTGCCTAGTATACACTAAGCTAGCCCTAGACACTAGCCCACTAACAAGCTAGCTCTAGACACTAGCCCACTAACAAGCTAGCTCTAGACACTAGCCCAGTGTCTAGGGCTGCTTTGCTTCTTCAGGGCCTGGACAACTTGTCCTAATTGATTAAATTATGAATCCTGATGGAAAATGTTTGACTATCAGTTCATCCCCTGATGCTTAAGCACACTCAGGTTATGTGCTGTTATGATCTGAAATATAACAGCAAGTCCACCTCTGAATGGCTAATAAGAATGAAGGTTTTGAAACCCTAGTCAAAGTTTGGACTAAAATCCAATTAAGATGCTTTGGCATGAATTTAAACACTTTAAACAGACTTTAAACAGGCCGCTGATGCTGGAAAACACTCCAATGAGGCTGAATTAAAAACAATTCTGCAAAGAAGAGTGAGCCAAAATTCCTCCACAGGGAAGTGAAAGACTCATAGTCAGTTATCGCAGACTGCTGTTCTGTACCTCATATACAGACGCAAAGTTTGGGGGCTTTCATTGAAAATACCTTCCCTGTTCTTCAGCCTCGCTCTTGGGACAGCCAGAGGCAACTGGTAGGTGACCCATGGGACCTAAATGTTAAATCCGAATAAATCCTGAGAAGAAACCAAAACCAAACAGATGTATTGTCTGACTTTCATCATTACCCACTCTGTGGCCGTGTAACCAAACGTCGGTTAGTTTCCACTGAAACACAAATGAAAATGGGTCACACTTTTAAAGTTACATGTAAATTCAAATGGCAAATGAAGCTATGTGATGTTGTTTTTAACGAACATTACCAAAACAACAGGAAACATTGACGCTGTCATTTGGTCTTCTAGTGAGTGTTTATACTACCAGGGGAGTGTTTGTGGGACTGAATCAAAATAAATCACTTGTGTTCAATGAAGGAGCATGTCGCCTGGTGTGACAATGCAGCTCTGTGTATTTTGAGGCATTAGCAGAGCTCAGCAGCACAGGGGAACGAGCGATGTCAGACTTTGGCTACATGCGTATACTTATTACCGTTTTTTCTTTTCATGAGATTTGTAAGAAGCAGCTTTATCCTTTAGAGGAGATAAACCTAACTGTATGAGCGACACTTACTCTTTTAAAAAATGTAATATTGCCTCTTTAACATTACAGTTTAAACTGACTGAGCTTTCTTTTATTAAATCAATAGCTTTTGGTCATTTTTAGGAGATGTTGCATACATTTTTCCACCATTTTCCTCTTAAATTCACCACTTCTGTTCCAAACACATCCAGATGCCTACACATTAATCTATCTGAACTGTGCTTGAAAATCAGTCTTGTACTGTAAGGCTTTGGCTTTGTTCAAATAACATTGGTTCATTTATTTTTGTAGGTATTACATTTTTTGAAGAGAAACAAAACCATTGAACAAAGTGTGATGAGACTGAGAGGCTGCAGAGAGATCGAAGTGGGAATTGAGTTGCTGGTAGTGTTAAGCTGATAATCCGCTCTGAACAGCTAAAAAAGAAACGAACATCAGTCGTTTTCTTTACTTGGGCGGGATTCACCGGCAACACACGGGGACTCATTTGTTTGAACAGAAATGTGATTAAAAGGATTTTGAAGGACAATACTTTTTAAGAAGGTGTTTTTGTCTGTCTTGACTCTGTTTTCAGTAAAACGTCAGTGTTTGGGTGCCTTTGCGCTCTTTCTGCAGCTTTATTGTTAATCCAGTGTTCACAACACGCCCTCTGTGGAATCATAATTCACAGTACTGCAAAGACATCTGTATTACTATGAATAATGGATCTCATTTGTAATATATAAAATTGTGTAACTTAATAAGAAATTATGTTTGCTGGTTTAAATAAATAAACCTTAATATTTCCTTGTTTTTACGCTTGCAGTTTATGAACAATACAATTCAGCAAAATTAAGCAGGATGTCACTATGGGTTATGTTTTGCATTATTGTTACTTGGCCTAGGATGTAGCTACATTAATCAATGCTTTAATAAATCATAGGTGAGCGTACTGGTACACGGCACATCTGACTTTAATGGTGCATACTGCTTCGGTGAAGGAGTATGGGGCTATTAAATCTCTGTAGCTTGATAATGAAGTGTTCATAACCCTGTTGGTCATGGTTGTGTAATAGTTTTTTTGTTTTCTGGTTGATTCTTTTAAGGCTTTACAGAGGAAGGCAGCTTTGTATTTATATGGCAGATAATCAGTAAATTCACAGGACTTAAAGCTCGAAATATTTCTGTGTCTGAATTATACAGATGAGAACATAATTATGAGCCCCCCATGTCTTTTTTAAAAAAAAATTCCCAAATGCTGTTAAACCAAGCAGAGGAAACTTCAAATCCACCATCTGGCATGGGCCTTTCTGCGTGGAGTTTATATGTTCTCCCCGTGTCTGTGTGGGTACTCTGGCATGACACAGTCCCTTATAGATGGATGCCTAAAAAATCACCAGGGTAAAAATGATCAGTCCCCCTTACTTCCTGCCATTCCATTTAAAATTCACTGTGGTTACACTGTGCACACTTTTTTTTGTGTTCCATATAATAATATTTCCACATATAGTAAAACCAACGTGTGCAGCAACCAGACAACATGAAATGTGCAGAGTTTGGCACCAAGTGCAGGTGGACAACTGGATGAAGTAGATAAATCCTCTTAATGCTCAGGACCTTAAGAAGGCCCTGATTGTGATTCCACCACCTGGCTGAGGCCTTTCTGTGTGAAGTTTGCATGCTCTCCCTGTGTCTGGGTGCTCCCGCTTCCTACCACAGTCCAAAGACGTGAATCTACATTTCCCAAAGATGTGATGGTTGTCTGTCTCTTTGCATTAGCCCTGCGACAGACTGGCGACCTGTCCAGCGTGTATCCTGCCTCTCGCCCTATGGTAGCTGGGATAGACTTCAGCCCCCCCTCAAACATGACAAGGATAAGCACCAGAAAATGGATATGCATTTATTGTGTAAAGCAGAAACTTCAGGAAATCAGTAGATTTTTTTCTTTTCCGAAGCTACAGTATATATATTATCAGGCTGTTTTTTTCACATGCCCAGCTATGCTGAATTAGGTCAAAACTCTGCAAAATGACCATCTTACAAAGCCTCAGCAGCTCGCTTCAGTCAGCTCACAGCCAGTATTCTAGCGGAGTGTTGATATGGCAGTATGCCCCAGGGTCTTTCGCTCCATCTGCCAATCTTCTTCCAAGATGGGAAAGTCTGTCTGTGCTTTTAGCTGCGAGGCGCTTCTCTTCAGCCTTGATCAAAGAGCTGGTCTTCTTGGGATTATGTTTGTTGCTGTAACTGACTGCTGAGGTTGCTATCTCAGCATCTGCTTTGTGCACCTGAATGTGCTACCACCGGGAGCATCCTTTCTTTGGGCAGCTGCTGAAGATGGGTTTGAATCCTCCACCCAAACATTGTACCCAAGGCGTGTTGCTCTTTCCCCCAAGAGTGAAAATTTGCAGGACTAGGCAAACCATCATAGGCTGCTTCGATCAGGAAGCACACTTGGTAAAAATCAGCCTGCAATGCGTTTTGTGCTACATTAAAAACGTTCCCCTCCATTTATTAAATGTCTGCAGCCATTCAAAGGCAGTAGGACACAAAGGTGGAAAAATACTCAGCCTCTGATTTTAGCAGTGCCGTTCCAAAGCATTAAGCATTGCAGCATTGAATACTAAGCATTGTAGTTCACTGTTCTTACTATTCTTTTAACAGCAGTACTGTGTGCAAGCTCTTTAATCAAAATTATTATTTTTAATGCTACAATATAACCATTGTTGTCATTCGTGAAAGAAAAGAGACAGAGGAAATATGTTATTATCTTCTGATAAAGTTGCCAAATTGCAGTTATTAACTTGCATTAATAAACAGAACAATTAGTTTTAGTCCTTGATTAATTTGCGACTTCCAGGCTCAGATTGGAACCTGCAATTCAATTTTTCAATTAAAAAAATAAAAAAATTTTTAGTTTTAAACAAGTTTTCTTTTGACAGATTTCTCAATTATTTGTGTTTCCTTGTTCTTCACAGATAGTCTAATACATTTGTTAAGCATTGTATAATTTCTCCAGAAGCAACCTCTCAGTTGTTGAGCTGTTGAAACCTGTGATTGTCTCAGCTGTACAGTGAGGAGACCGGTGATTGGATGAGAGTGAAATTATTAGTCACGTCATTTCATCTGATTTATAATTCACTTCAGTCAGCCCCTTTGCACTTACAAGCATGTACGAATGACCTAAAAAGACCACTCTGAGCTTGTTGTTGCACTGGAGTTAAAACAGGGATCTGGATTATTCACCATAAAGTGGGAAAGTAAAACTGCTTAAATGGCTGAAATTCATATTGTCATGCCAGGCTTTTCCTTTCACTCCTACAGGACTTCTTCCTCTGGCAGCGTGTGTCCTTTGTTTCTTCCCTTGGTCAGAGGTGGCACCCCTCAGGACCCCGTCCTTGTTCTTTTTGTGCACTGTGATCTCTTCCTTTCTTAACAGTCACAACCAGTACTTTATAGAATCATGGTGTAGATTTGGCTTTTTAAATCATCATTGAGCAGGAGCTTTCCTTTCTCTGTATTTCATTCTTTGTAGTCAAGCTTATCTTCACAGAACATGTTAAAAGACGTTAATTAATTTTCCTGCCATGTGTGCTCATAATGTGTAGGCGTTTTATAACTTTTGTTGCAGAAGGAAGTCAGAGCCACACAGAGGTTATCGATTTTGTGGAATGACAAGCCGCTTTGGCTGAACATTGACTGTGACAATAATACCCTGCCAATAACCGTCTATGAAAACAATAATAACTGTCAGGAATGGATGCAGCCAGCTTGGAACTGTAATTTTGCCCAGACCCTGTGTGAACTGCCTATATTCGAATGTTAATAGGAAAATGAAAGGAAGCAGGGATTCGTCCGCGCACACCAGATGGCTCAACAGCCAAGTAGTTAGTCCAACAGCGAGGACCAGTTTTAGGCTGTGTGACTGTGTCTGCCCTGCAGTGCAGACATGGTCTTGTGCCACAGTGGCAACTTATGGCTGTCAATCATAATTTACTGCTGAGAAGTATGAAAAACTATAGATCTGCAGTCTATAGGAACTAGTCTGTACTGCATAGAACTTACATTAAGAGGTTTGAGTCTGAGTAGGCAGAAAAAGAGCAATGGTGTATCAAGTGTTATTTCTTTCCTGGCAGGAGGCACTGCATCCAGACAGAAAGGCTTTTTGGGCTGTATCCGCTCTCTGCAGCTGAATGGCGTCACTCTGGACCTGGAGAAGAGAGCTAAGATCACGCCTGGAGTCCTACCTGGATGCCCAGGCCACTGCAGCAGCTATGGCTCGCTGTGCCAGAACGAGGGTCGCTGTGAGGAAAAAGCCAACGGTTTCTCCTGCGACTGTGGACAGTCGGCCTACACTGGAGCCTTCTGCCACAAAGGTACAGACACTCACACTGACAGTGGAGACTTTCTGCCACTGATTACACAGATCCATAGACTCAATTCATTGATGTTCTTTGTACAGACTGTTTATAAAAGACTTCTTGGCCTGAAAACCTAATGGCAAACCTGCCTTCTTTCATTTTTATTTGTATGTACGCCTGTGAGAAAATTGTGCTATGGACAGTGTTGGTCAAGTTACTTGAGAAAAGTAATAAGTAACTAATTACTGATTACTTCCCCCAAAAAGTAATCCCGTTACTTTACTGATTACTTATTTTCAAAAGTAATTAATTACTTAGTTACTTAGTTACTTTTTAAAAACACGATTTACAACCTGAATAGGTGATAAAGTGATAGATCCTTCAGCCCAATTCTGCTTTTTCTGCATAATCCATCATACAAAATGTAATCAAATGGAAAAGTCTCTTTTTAAAACTTGTTTTATTAGTTTTAATCTTTTAACTTTATGCATCAAGCAAAAATTAAATTATATGCAACATTCACTGACTGGAAGAAATTTGTTTAACATTTAAACCTATTTTCTGCACATTCCAGCACATAAAATAAAATATTTTTTGTGTTTACACTCAGTCTTTCAAATAAATGTCATTGTCATGAGACACTCTCGCAAGAAAATCACGGTTTTAGTACCGCAGTAACGCAGCGTGCTTACGGGAAAGTAACAGTAATCTAATTACTGTTTTTGGAATAGTAATCCCTTACTTTACTCGTTACTCAAAAAAAGTAATCGGATTACACACGTTACTGCCCATCTCTGGCTATGGATCACTTGATTTATGAGCTCAGTAAACACTGTATCACTTTATTGTCTTAATACCTTCTTTTAAGTCTTATAAAATACAGTATGATAATTATTTCATACATCATGGTATCCATTCGAGTCAAAAAAAGAAAAAGAAGAAGAGAGCAAGATCTCCTTTCGAGCTGGCCTACTTTTTGACTGATATAACACCACTGTAGCAGTGCGCAGTGACCGTCGCCGTCAAAGTCCTTGACAATTCAAGCTAGGATGTGCACATTCTCTGGCTCTGTGCCTTACTAAATATATTTTAAAAGCAAATGCAAGGCTTCCTTCTATATTTAACAGATTAAACAAAAGTATCAACGTGAACTTTATTCATAACTGCAGACCCAGAAATCTCAATATCCAGCAGCCTCCAGACAAGAACGACTAATATTTTAAGATCACAAGCTGCAGCAGCAAACACCTCAGGGAGCCATGGTCTGATATCATAATGAAATTGAAAGGAAATCTCTAGAGTTGAAATTGGCTCCCTCCATATTTTTGTCCCTACTATTGCCTTGACAATTTCATTTTTTTTGTGCATAAGAGATGAAAGACTAATTCAGCATAAAATTCATTATAGGTTTGTGTCTAAGAAAGGCAGAGTACACTTTTAGATGCTGGATCTTTCATGAGATAAGGAATGAAAAAGAAATATTAGGGTGGTATTTGATCGCTTGAAGATAGTTATTCTGAAACACAGTTTTGTATTTTACAACCCTGCATAATATTCCTGTAATATTGAGAGACCTAGAAAGTGTCTGGTTCAGATCACAGTAAGCTGATTCTGTTCTTTTGGATGTAGTGTTGTCCAACATTTCATCACCTGTCCAAGGGTCGTCTTCTGACTCTCATATGTTTCTCCCACTGAAACGCTACGTCCAGAAAAATAGAATCAGCATTCTGGGATGATTGATATCTTGATTAAGGCTTTAATGGTAACATTTTATAAGTGCAAGAAAATATGTTTAGACACTTTTTCTTTTCTCTTTCTCTGTAATAAATGAACATCTTAGTACTTTATACATTTATATATTCCTGATGCTTTCATCACATTTTATAGCACTTGTACCAACTTTTGAATGACTTTGAAAATCAAGAGTGATTTCCTTCTGTCTTAACAGCAGCTTATTATGTTTTTTTATGGCACTTTATTTTGACAGTTCAGTCTGTGCATCCTATAGAGCTGCTCTCCAAATAAAGGAAAAGAGATTTGCTGGCCAATTTCATATATCAGTCACAGGCATTACATTAGTGAAACTCTCAATGGAACAACATCTTCTTACGCTCACTGTTATAGTAAACATGGAAATAGAAGAAAGAAAGACGAAAAAAGTATAAAACTTTGAATTAAAAGTTTGATTTATGCTTTGTCATTCATACACATAATGTTACACCAGAAAAGATCAGGACCATGTGTTGTCTTGTTACACTATTCAGGTTAATGAGTTTGACCTTTCCTAAAAGCAGTAGGGTAAGGGCAGCTAATATTAGCCTACAATCTGCTATGGCAGCGATCAGGGCACGCAGTGGAGAAACACTATATGCAGTGGAAGAGCTAAATGAAAACACAAACTCTGGTATTGGTAATGCTACGTTGCAACTTCTACTAGAGGACACAAACACACTGTCACGGTGTACAAGGTGGACTCACGCGCTGGACTCCGGGGATTGATGCACACAGGAGAATTAATTAATGAACAATGTCCAATGAGTGTATATACAAAAGGTACAGGGCAGTGCTATCTCCAAAGGTGTGGGGCAAAAGGTGAGAGGGGCAGGGCTCCGGGGGAAATCCAGGTGAACACTCTTGCCTCTCTCCAAACAATCCAAACATGAATCCACTCAAACACTCGTCGCTCAGGGAACACCAGGGAAAACAGTCCAGAGGGTCTGACTCTGCACACAAAGAAACACACAACTACATGGAAAAACATTTGCTAGACGCTCGACTTTCACTGACGCGATTCTCACAACGATCCAGCGAAGAATAGCCGTTGCTTCTTGGCTTAAATGCCATCCACACTGATGAGGCACAGGTGTTTCCTCCTCCGAGGGCGCGGGCCAAGGGCGTGAAGCCATAATGAGTTCCGCCCTGGCGAGAGAGAGAGAGAACTAGAGAGATAGAGAGAGAAATCAGCTGATCAGCGACCAGCTGACCCTCCAGGCCGTGACACACACTGTCCATACATTTGGACTGCACTTAGTTGTTGTTATAGGGGGTAATTAAAGCATATCAGGTCTGACATGCCTGTTAGAGAGAAGGAGCAAACAAGAGAAACTAAATAAAAACTTTTGGAAATTTGATATTTTATTTAGTTTCTCAAGTTTTCCATAAAAAAAATAATAAAAAACTTCAAGAAGGGGAGTGGAATAGAGCAGGTTTTAATTTGTGTGAGGCAAAGCACTCAGTGACCTATCTTAACCGTATGGACCACCGAAGAGGCATTAATATACAATATTATGCAAACAATCTCAACCTGCATTTCTTTATATACTGCTCAAAACACAAACTTAAAGGAAGACTTAGGAAATACATCAAATCTTGGTGGGGGGCAAAAAAAATCATGCCGATATTAAACAATGCTTGCCTTGCTTGCCCTGATAAAATGCCACAGGTAAAGTATGTTTTGCTGTTTAAACTGCTGATTAACTCGCAAAGCAACTTGTTGAGTTATTCATCAAAAAGTACTTACCTCCTTTGTTGTTCTCTACTTTGCTTTGTCTGGACTGTGTAGATAGGCAGTTTGAGAAGATACTGCAGAATCAGGGAGATCACAGAGAAGACCTTAAGCCAGATATTAAATTACATTTTCAGATACTGCAAAACTCAAAATTTACTAAAGTATTCAACCAGATGCTCATTAACATTTAATCAAAGCCACACTGTTTCCCTAATCTCAACCATTTGCTGCTTCGCTTTATCATATGAAGCTCAAGACGTCAACTCTGAATTTTTGCATCCATTTCGTCCACCTGGAGTTTTAAAAAATATTTTCTACTTTCTTCAGTTGATGTGATGCTTATCATCAAAACAGAATTTGCAAAGAGCATTAGTTGAATTTAGTCTTTAAACCAGCACATTCAGCTCCGACAGTGACACTTCTCACTAACTTCTTAACTCCCAGAGGTTTCAGCCACCTTTAAGTCAACAACATCCATCACCTACATCCTGAAGGAGCCCTTTGAACTAAGCAGGAACAGCAGTGGCTTGCCTTCATCCATCTACTCAGATATCACACTAAGAGGAGAAAACATCTCTCTGAGCTTCAGTACCAATCAGAGTCCTGCTCTTCTGCTCTATGTCAGCTCGTTCTACAGAGAGTACCTGATCCTGCTCATCAACAAAAATGGTGAGGACTCTCAGATAGCATTTTCTCTTGGCTGTCTTTTGTTGATAAATGATTGCGTCTTTTTAATTCTGCAACCTATTTTCTCATCTCATTGTTCCTGCAATTTGTTGAATTAAGCCTCTCCTCTCTCCTTTGCTTTCTCCTCCCTCTCTGTCTGTCCTATGCTGCTTTTTTCCAACAGAGCCTGACTAGTCGGGTTGGGTTTGAAAAAAAATATCTGGTGCAGATATAATAAAATGATCATTTATTTTTGAGAGGGGGGTCTTTTTTAAATTATTTATTTTTATTTCTTTGTTTTGTTTGTCGTGGTTGTTTTGTCATTGTATTCAAAGTAAGTAAACTGGAATAATAGGAAATACCAATCAGATTCAAAACTCCAAAGGGGCTGATTAAAATATCTGGATTTATCGTCTAAGCTACTGAAAATATCCTTTTTTGTTATGAATAGAGTTGTTGTTGCTTTGTAGACACAATATTGAAGCTTTTTAATGACACAAAGAAAGCAAGTTTAAATTAGCTGATCAAGCCAATATCAAGTATCTGAACTCTTGCTGAAGTATCCAATTAAATCCCAGGGAGAGTTTTATTTTGATTGTGCCAAAGCACAAATCAAAGCAATTTCCTAAAGGCCCCTTCTACTGCACAGGAAAAGAATTTCCCAGCTGACTCATTCACTGAAATCCTGCTCCAGACACTGCTCCAGCTATAAGTCTTTTTATTATAAATATATGGCTTTATGATAAGGGAATTAATCACTAATAGCCCATACTGAAAAAAAGTCAAAATGAGAGAAATAGCATAGAGTATCAACTTATATGTGTAGTACTAAAGAAATATTATTTCTTATCATTTCTGTTCATCTTTTAAGCCTGCAAGAATCTCAGAACATTCAAATTATATCCACAGCCAAGGGATATAAATGTAACAGTGAAACATGATCAATTTTGTATCATGGAGTTTAATCTTAGATATAAAGATTGGCTCAGGGGGTTGGGAAGCACATCTGTAACCGGAAGGTCGCCGGTTCCATCCCTGGGCTCTCTGTCCTGGTCGTTGTGTCCTTGGGCAAGACACTTTACCCTACTGCCTACTGGTGTTGGCCAGAGGGGCCGATGGCGCGATATGGCAGCCTTGCTTCTGTCAGTCTGCCCCAGGGCAGCTGTGGCTACAACTGTAGCTGCCTCCACCAGTGTGTGAATGTGAGAGTGAATGAATAGTGGCATTGTAAAGCGCTTTGGGTGCCTTGAAAAGCGCTATATAAATCCAATCCATTATTATAAAGTGTTAATTCTTACAGTATTACGTGGTTTGTAGACGATCTATTAAAATATTCAGATATGTGGCTTGTTTTCTTCTTTGGTTTTATTAAACAATAGTTTCTTTCATCTACTACCCGAGCTAACCCGAGTTTTTGGCCTAATAACCCCAACCATATAGCAAGCAGGTCTGGCCCGGATCTGGTATCAAGCCGGCACTGCAGGCTGACTTCTGGCATGATACGTATGTCTTTCAGATATGGGCAAGGCCTGGCATAGATGGCACTGTCTATGTGATGGCATGACATTTCTGGTCAATTGTGGTTTGGTTTATGTGGCCCAGGCTCTTAGAAAACAGGTCTGGCCCAGATCTGGCATCAAGCTGGCACTTTTGACTGACCGGTGTCATGACAGGGTGTATGTCAACCAGATGTGGGCCATGTCTGGCAATGATGGTACTATTTATGTTCCTATTTTCCTATTTTACTTAGAAGACCCAAATGCCATGTTGCAATACTATACTTCTATGGTGGCCAACGTTTCAAATGCAGGTTTGACAGGTTTGTGAGTGTACACTTTATCCAAAACCTAGTGAGGGTTTACTTGCGTTTACTACTTGGTGGCTGTAGCTCAGGAGGTAGAGCAGGTCGTCTACTGATCAGAAGGTTAGTAGTTTGATCCCTGGTTCCTCCAGTCTGCATGTCAAGAGTATGCAGTTAGGAAGCACTCAGTTTAGAGAAAGTGGGTTAATGTGGCATGTTGTATAAAACACTTTGAGTAATCCGGGAGACTAGAAAAGCGCTATATAAGAGTCAGTCCATTCATTGTCAGAACAGAGTTTTGTCATGTTACCTTTGCATGTTCTGGCACATGTTGTTGTTACATGGCTTGATTAAGGTACACATTAGGCTGACATCTGGGGCCAGAGCGGAAATTGGTCTGGGCCAGCACAGGGCCAGCAGTGTGTCTGCAACTGGCCCGTGGCTGCACACAACTTACACATGGTCCACATACTGCAAAGAATGACGGCCCTTTGGTGGCCCAGATCAGGTTTGCCAGACGTAGTCCACACATGGGCCAGCGCAGGACCACCAGTGCGTCTGCAACTGGCCTTGTGCTGGCCCTCGTGTGGGCCACATCTGGCAAACCTGATCTGGGCCATCAAAGGGCCATCATGCTCTGCGGTATGTGGGCCATGTGTAAGCACATTGTGTGGGTCAGATCCGGGCCATACCAATTTTGCTATGTGGATAACATCCCATTAACCATATTGTGAATCAGGTGACTGTAGAACTCGACTCCCGCACGTCAACTTGTTTGTTTTCAAGTTTGAGAAAATTTGCAGTTGTATTGTCTGGTCAGATTATGAGTAGTTAGAGGAGGTGATGCAATGAGAGACCATCAATTTAGTCAGACATCTAACATTTATTATAGCAGTAGAATACAGTCAGATTTAGCTTCTGAGCTCACCACTTGCTGCATTTATAATAAGGGAAGTCATGAGAAAAAGATTTACAAGTGTGGGCGAGGTGCAGCACTGCCTGCTGTTTCAACCCTTCAACACGATACATAGTAGGAGGGACACTAGCATGTTAGGAGGAGGATTTTGCAGGGATAGGATATGAAGAGAGTGCGGCATGTTGTGCATGTCTGACACAGTGCAGTTAAACTAATTTACTTGAACTTTATCACAGGCTTTGCTCCATTTGTGCCAACTGCAACTGTAACTGCAGACATGTTGAGGCCAAAGATTACCATTTAAAGAATAATACGGATTCATATTTTGCATTATTCCATGAATAGATCTACTTTGTTGTTTGTGGTCTTTAGTAACATTATATTTAACACATATCTAACACAGTTCTTGTCATCGTTTGAGAACACTTTGACCAAATGACCACTTTTGACTTTCTGACTGTTTTATTCTGTATCCATTCGACTACAATTGTACTGTTGCTTTGTGTTTGTGAAGACGAGCTGGAACTGAGGTACAAGCTGCACAGCGGCAGAGATGTGGAGACGCTGAGAAGCAGAGTCATAAACGTGGCTGATGGGCGCCTGCACACAGTGATTGTTAGGAGACTGGCAGATATCGTCTCTGTGCAGGTGAATACAAACACACGGGAGATTTTTCTTACTCTCTCTTACCGGTTTCTGCTGCTTCTGCAGACATAAGCAAGCTGGGCTGTTACCACCAAATGGAATGACACACAGGTTTTTCTTCCCCCAGAACTCCACCAACATTTAAGTCTAAGAGCTAAAGAGTACATGGTTTAATTAATCTGCTGCTCACACTGCTTTAGCCGCTGGTGCTATAAGGAGTCTGCTGGCAGGCTCTGAGTGGAAGGGAAATATTGTGGGCTGATGCTTGCAGCTATTTCTTTAATTTAAAAACCAACCCTGACCACAAGGATGCTTTCGGAAGTAAAATAAAATATAATAAATGGCAGATTTCCTCTCTGTAGTCAAGCTATGACAACCACTCTGTTTTCTATCGCTCCACTTAAGTCTCAGCATTAGCAAATGTCTTATTGACAAATGAGACTAAAGCCCAAATGTCATTGTTTCCTAGCTTGTTTTTTTTAAATAGAGAGGATCTCTCTCAGACACGTTTACTACCTCAGTATTTTCCTGCTCAGCTGCTGTGAATTGCACAGTCACATTTCAGACTGCCTCTCATTAGAATATGCAGATCAGGCTCCAGGCTGAACATATAATCCTTACATGTTATGCTTTTTCCTTCACTGTGGCTCACATAGCCGTCGTCATTTAAACACTTGACATAAAAGTCTTTGCTTAATGTTGTTTTCAGATTGACCAGAACGCCAGAGAGGACTTGAACTTGACATCTGATGTGGAGTTCAACAGCATCAAATCACTCATACTGGGCAGAGTGGAGGGTGAGTGTGGCTATCTTAGGACATGCACCAGTACCGGCTCATTTGAATAACAGTACTGAGATGTTTGGCCTCATGTGGCAAAGTGGTGTTCTGGATCCTTGTGCTGTTCTCTGGTCATCATGTTGTCTGGAACAGAGGGAAAGCTGCTGCCCAAGCAACAGCTGTGACTCTGTGAAGCAAATCAAGCTAACATCCATATTCAGCTGGTCACTCTCTTGAAGAGATTAGAAAAGGACAGCACTCTGCGAAAGTCACTGCGATGTAGATGCATCTAAAAGTATGGTAGGTTAAGATAATTGTGTAAATGGCACTAGTGCAGAAGTTCAAAATATACCTGCATGTCTGTGCAGTTTTATCTGTGGTATCAGGGCGGTGAGTAACACAGTCTTTATATCTGTCTAGCTGAGCGAGGCTTCAGACAGCTGTAATCATAACAACTTCAGAAAAAGGTCCTTCACTTTGTATGGTAATGAGGGGAGAATGAAAAGAACAAATTACTTAGAAGATTGGAGTCAGCACCTTCAATTCAGCATAACAACCAAAAAAAATAATAAATCTAATCTGCTGTGGGTAGGGTCAAACTAAACCAGGAAGTCAGGAGGTGCCGTTCCCCCTATTCCTCTATGACAGAATGTTGTATTTCAGCATTGCTGCAGTAGTTGCACAGCTGATTTATCTGCAAGGAGTTCTCATTATGAAAGAAACACTTAAGTGAATTCCCTACGCTGTTTTTGAATAGCATCACTTGGGATTTTTCACTGCTGCTAGAACCTGTGGGCGTTAGAAAGGATTTTATATTGCTAAAATAGAAAATCACTGTTTCTCAAAATGTAGAGGTAGCACAGGGTAAAAGTGCTGCAACACCTCTTAACCTTTGAATTCAAGTGTTTTAAGTTCAAAAGCTACAGATGTAAAACATCAAGCTCCTAGTAATGCAGTGTCTTTACAAACATTTGTGGAAGGACTGGTTGTTATAAACAGCTCAATAAATCTGAGTGCTCTAATAATATGATGCCACCACCGAAACAAGTCAGTTTGTCAAAATTCTTCCCTCTACAATTAACTGTAAGTGCTGTTATTGCAAACTGGAAGCATTTAGAAATCATAGTAACTCAGCAATACAGTGGCAGACCATCTAAAGTAGCAGAACAGGGTCACCCCGTAAATAGTGCGTATTGCTGACTCAATAACTGCAGGGTCCAAACCTCCCCTGGCATTAACATCAGCACAAACAGTGTGCGCCAGGAGCTTCAGGGCATGGGTTTCCATTGCCAAACAGCTTCTTTAGGTGTAATGTGTAGAAGGCTCCGAAACAACCCAGTATCACAGAAAAATGTGTAAATG
Organism: Aulonocara sp. 'chitande type north' Nkhata Bay; assembly: GCF_057382095.1. NCBI lineage: Eukaryota > Metazoa > Chordata > Actinopteri > Cichliformes > Cichlidae > Aulonocara > Aulonocara sp. 'chitande type north' Nkhata Bay. Next base: position 9,899,285 of record NC_141360.1, read on the forward strand.
GCACGACATCCACCATCTCCATTCCACAGTTTGAATCTCCAAAGTATTAAATGGACATGCATGCAGGAATTGTATTGCTGCATGCAGAAGTTGCACACTAGCAGGGGTGAAAAAAATTTTAAAGCCAAGAGGCTGGTAGTGAACAAAAAACATATAAAGTGTATTCCAGGCTGCTTAGTCGCCAGAAAGCTAGGCGGCTAATGTGTGTAAGAATGTCTATTTAAACACTTTCCCTTGCTTCTGCATCCATGTCTATTTCATATCTATTTCATGCTTTGGACCGGCGTGTCTATTTTGCCATGATATCGAGTGGCCCAGTACTTTTATCCATTAGCCCTGGCCCTAAAGTACATGAGCCAAGGGATTAGCAACGCTTTCTGAAACCAGTTTTGACTCGTACATTTTTATTTTTTTTTTTGCAAGATCAGGCCTCTCATTTCACTATTCCCTTATATATCTACGTGTAGGGTTTTTTTTTTCGATATTTTTGATGAAATAAGACAATGAGTGGGAGAGGAGGATAAATGGGATGAACATAAAATACATTTGCTTTCTGTGTTGTGTTGTGAATAAAATGTGATTAAATTACATTTTGTTTTAATTGACAATTTGCACAGTGTCCAAATTTTATAAAGCAATTGGGGCTGAATTTTGTTTTTGTCAGGAAGCTACTGAACTCCTTCCTGTACTTGGTTCACAAGTAAGAAACAGATATAAATTGATGCTGTTGCTGTTTTTAGGTCCTCCTTGTTACGTTTTTAAAAAAAAAATTATTCTTGACCCAGTCTGTGTTAGTATGTAACCCCACTGCCCCCATGCTGAGCCAGAGGACTCGGGCAGTCATATCAGTATCAGAGAGGCAGCAAAATAGTTGATATACTGTCGCTCCCTGCCAGCCCTGTCATCCATCAGCCTAACTAATGGACCAAGAAAGAATGGAGAGATTCAGATGCTCACAGAAGGAGACAGAGACAGTGAAAGGAGGTGGAAGTAAAGTTTTTTTCAGTTCATATACTGTCAGGGTTTGGCTACATAAACACCTTTTGACTCTTTTTAGCATTTTGCACCCAAGGATTATTCATTGTGTAAGATTAGTATCAAAACTTTTGCCACATCAGCTGTAATTTTACTAATACATGTTGAGTTTGAGATGTTCAATTCCACATATTTTAATTTTTAATATATATTTTTATATATATTCTTTTTCTCACAAGAGGAGATGTTGTCTTCTTAATACATTAGGTGGTTAGACTTGTGAGCCTGCATGCTGTGTTAAAGAAATTAGTTTTCTTTCAAATACATCCATCATTCTACCACCACAGCTTTTCCTTTTATTTTTTTTCCTGTCCTCAGTCATACCTTGCTGACTCATGCATATATGCACATGACACAAGATACTTAAATCAAAGTCAATTTACGCTGAATTTAAAAACTCAACGCCTGATCAAATATGCAGCTGATAAACTGGCCTCTCCAACCAGGCCACTCTGCAGTGTCCCATTAATGTGGTGAAAAGTTGTTTCTCTCTGGTAATAACTTAGATGACTGCCAGTGATGTGCTGTGTAATCAAATTGCACTGCAGGAATAATTGTGGTTTGTACTGACATTTATAGCTGCTTAAGATTTTATTTAGCACCTGCTGCCACACATAGCGGGGATGTGACTGTATTAGAAAGTAAGACTCACTCCTTAAAGAGGTATGCACACGAGAAATAGGTACACTTTTTTTATGCTGGGCTGGACCCTGCTTTTGTCTTGAGAACTGTTCATATTGCCATGATAGCGTCTCACAGTTGCTGAAGATTGTTGACTACACATCCATGATGTGAATCTTTCATTACACTTAATCTTAAAGGTGGTCTATTGGATTAAGATCTGGTGACTGTGGAGGTCATTTGAGTGTAGTGAACTTACTGCCCAAGTTTAAGAAACCAGTTTGACGTGGTTTAAGCTTCGTGATATGTTGCATTATTATTTTGGAAGTAACCATTAAAAGGGCACACTGTGGTCACAAGGTTCAAGGTTCTTTATTATTTGTCACATGCATAGTTATACAAGTATAACACACAGTGAAATGTAGCCTGACACGCTCCTCGACATGTGCAAAAATTGGGGGGGTGTAGAGGAAGAACATTATATATATATATACACATATAGTATATACACTGGGTGAATGTGCAGTAGTAGCAGCAAGCAGGTGAATTCTGTACATTAATATGGATAGATATCTGACTATTTTACAGGATAGACAATATAAACATATTTAAAATTAAAGGAATTGAAATGTACATTGTGCCTTGGTTTAGTGTCTGGAAGAGTCCTGTCTCAGTCAATTATAGATGATGTGAGAGGGCGGGTGTGTGTGTTTAGGGCACGGATGGCTTGGGGATAGAAGCTCCTCTTGAGTCTCTCTGTCCTTGCCCGGAAGATGCGGAACCTTCTACCAGATTGCAGAAGTTGGAACAGTTTGTTGCCTGGATGGGACGGGTCCTTCAGTATCTGCGCTGCTCTAGTCCGGCATCTCCTGGTGTAGGTGTCCTGAAGCGGGGATGGAGACAGTTAGCAAAGGGATGGATGGAGACAGTTAGCAAAAGTACTCAGGTTTGCTGTGGTATTTAAATGATGCTCAGCTGCCCAAAAATGCTCAGCTGCCCAAAAATATGACACCATTACACCACCAGCAGTCTGAATTGTTGATGTAAGGCATGTCGTTTCATGTTGTTACTCCAAACTGTGACCCTACCATCTGAATGTTGCAGCAGAAATCGAGAATCACACCAGGCAATCTTCTATTGTCCAATTTTGGTGAGCCTGTGCAAATTGTAGCTTCTGTTTCCTGTTCTTAGGTGACTGGAGTGGCAGCTTGTGTGGTCTTCTGCTTTTGTAGCCAATTTGCTTCTAAGTTTGACCTGTTGTGCATTGACAGAGCTCTTCTGGATATCTTGCTTGTAACAAGTGGTTATTTGAGTTACTGTTGGCTTCCTGTCAGCTTGCAAGAGTCTAGCCATTCTCTTCTCACCTCTGAGGCATTTTCACTCCAGCAAACCACCGCTCACTGGATATGTTCCCTTTTTTTCAGGCCATTCTCTGTAAACCCCAGAAGTGTTACAAATCCCAATAATACCATCAGATCAGCAGAAATACTGAAATACTTAGACCAGCCTCGTCAGGCACCAAGAACCGTGCCACGTTCAAAGTCACTTAAATTGCCACTATTTTGTGCAGATGCAGCACGACAGACACAACATAATTTGTGTGGCTTTGATGCTGGATGCTATGATTTATGCCCCATCTCAAAAAACACAGTCGCAACCCGCCTTTTGATGCCATGTCAAAAAAGAGAAACATGCAGGATAAATGCTGAATGATCATTTAAGAAAAAACCAAACATGGAATTAAAACAAGCAGAAACAGACGAGGTGCTATTATTAAGAAAAGGAGTAAGGGTGTGTGAGTGGATGAGTGAACAGTGCTGAGGTCGAATTATCATGAGACTCAAAACCATGAAACATGTTGAAGAACAGCACTCAAAGGTGTGAGGAAGAGTGGGGTTTATATAGGAAACGCTGGGCTCAGGTGTCTCCAACTAGCCTGATCTGCTATCCTGCCCCACTCATACGCTATGCTGGAAGTAGAAAAGAAATAGAGCAGTGACAAAGGCAAGCAGACCATCACAGCCCTTTGACGTTTATTTTTTCTTTAAAGTTTGCTTCACTTTCCCAACCTTTTGATACTGTCATCATATTGCTGTTGATGTGTACGAATACTGTATAACTGTATAACTCTGTTAAAGCAATCAAAGACTTTGAACATAATGAGTGGTTGTTCATTGTCGTCAAAGTCGAGGTTTTATTTATCTGCCCCCTTTTCCCTCTCCTTGCTGTGTGTTTCTCCCTCTGGATTCAGAGCCTGATGGATTGGATGCCGAGATGGCCGAGCTGGCCTCGCTTGGGTTCACTGGCTGCCTGTCAGGTGTTCATTTTAACTCCATCAGTCCTCTGAAAGCTGCTCTGCTCCATCCTGACAGCCCTGTTATTGTCACCGGCCCATTGGTACAATCAAGCTGTGGTTCCTCTTCTCCAGCCAACACCTACGCAGCAGAAACAACACACTCCTTATCAGGTACAGGGAGCAAAGTCAGCCTCTGTATGCTCAGTTTATGTATATATTATTGGCCAGCCCTCTCCCATCCACCCACCTTCTCCTGGTGTGGGAATCTGTCTGGTACGCCTTTAATATTATTCTTATGGCTGTTCATTAGACTTTCTTATTGGCTCATTAACCATCCTCCTCGGTAAACAGACAGAGTGATGGCACAGCGGCAGATGAGATTAGTCAGACAACTGTAGTGAGGTCCTTTAAGGCTGTGCTGAGACTTTAAACAAGCACTCTCAGTACTGACTGATGGCTTTCTCAGTAACTCTACCTTCTGTCACTTTATTTCATATATATATGTATATATACATGTAGAGATATATAGAGATAGAGATAGATGCGTGTATGTTCTTGCCTTCTCATCTTTGCTCTATGTATTTTTATCCTCTGCCTCTGTTTGCAGGCCAGCCTGGTTCAGTGGATCCAGGTCAGCCTTTAGTCAACACCATCAGAAGTGACTCCGCTCTAATTGGAGGTAATGCTATTCTTCTCAGCAGGAATAAGAACAAATCAATAGATTATAAAAGTTGAATCAAAACCTTTGGGAAGATGCAGTTCTGTAGAACTGAACACCTTTTTTTGGTTATTCGTCAGTTTTTCTTGTGACTGTGTTTATGTGGGCTTTCTTTTGCATGTGTGACTCACTGCTGCTTCGTCGTATGTGTGCTTGAAGGCAGTCAGGAACTTTGTGAACTGCCAGGTCGTTCTCTCTGTCCTGCACCATGGTTATAGAAACCAAATTTCTCATTTGCGGGGCAGCTACGATGACAGGTTGTTGTGGACGGCAGACTTTAATCCATTACTTAAGTGCATCTAAACACACTGTTTGGCTGCAGCCTTGTTTGGCTAAAGATTAAACAAATGTGACAAAGTGAGTTTTAGAGGTGCTGGTGGGCACATTCTTCAACTCTGCAGAAAGCTGCTCTTACCTCCACCAAGGAGGTTTTGTTTTTGGTAACGCTTGCATGCATGGTGTCATTCTGTCTGTAAGCTTGAAAAGTTTCAAATAAATTGAATAAAACTTTGTCGGGGTGTAAAGTGGGGCCAACTTAACGATCCATTTAAATTTTCCTTACCCATGTTTAGGTATGTTTCCTATGTTTGTGTAATCAAAGTAAACATGTCATGCTACCCTTATGTGATTTTTAACATATGGTTAAAAATTAGAGAGCGATAATTTTTTTTCAGGTTTTTTAGCACAATTACACAACATCTGAAACAATTCAACAATTATTTTTCTTTCTTTTTACCTTTCTGTTGTTTTTAGGGGTGATTGCTGTTGTGATTTTTGTCACCCTATCCGCATTGGCAGTGATGGCCAGATTCATATGCAGCAGGAAAGAAACATATCGGAACCAGGAAGTGAAAGCAGCTCAACCTGAAGACAGCAACGAGTTCCCCTTCAGCGGCCAGCCGGATTCTCCGAGCGCTCCCAGTGAAAACCAGAAGGAGTATTTTATTTAGCAGGACTGCTAAATAACCGCTCACTGACCTGGCCCTGTACAGATCAGGAGGACTTACTCTCAGTGCTTTATAAAATACCACTGAGCTTTTTTCTTTGTTACCTTTTTTTTTTTGTAAATGTTGTATAATTTGCTAGAAACACTGGCAAATGTGTTGGACTCCATTTCCCTGGAAGTAATCGATGGTGTCACTTTGATGTACATAATATTTAATGATGCACAATAAATGGTGATTTGTGTGCTTATTATCCAAATTCTCTGCCATTGTGAAATGCTACAATTAATTTATTAAAAAGAAAAACAAAGGTAATGGCACATTTATGCTTGATTTTTAAAGAAAAAAGAAACACTTTTCTACGAGGATGATGACTTTTATGTAAAAAATCGAGATGTCAGAGCCATAGGATGTTTTAAAAGATGGGAAGATGGACTTTACTGACAGGAGGATTGATATGCGTGGTTAACATGTGAAACCTCAGCCAAAGCACAGTGCAAGAATCAAAAAAAATCCATCTGTTTTAACTTAACATAACTTCAACACCTGCTGTATATATAAATAATAAACTGTCAGTCAGTCCAAAGCTTTACGTCAACCCTTTGTCACCGAGTTGGTCGGAAAGCTTTTATGCTACTCTGTGTACTTTTTCATGAACAAAATAAAAGCTTTACAATGAGACCAAGGTTTGGGTTTTTTTTAAAGTTGCCTACCTGTACCTCCTGCAGTGAGCAGCCAGCCCGAGAACTCAAGGCGACACGGACCATAAAACACCATCTCCCTGCTTTCACTCTGCAGACATTTCATCTGTTTTTGCCGTTTCCTCTGTCTTTGCCTGATAGGTGTCCTGAGGACATAACCACACTAGAACATTCTTACCACACCCGAGCATGTTTGACCCCAAACTCCAGTTTGTTTGACTAGTGAGACTGCTGTGTTCCCTCCAAAAATCACCCAAATAATCCACAAAGTTAAAGCTTTAATGCTCCATTCACTTCGGGATAAAGGAAAGGAAGCACGGGTACAAAATATGGGGAATATGAGAGGAAAAATGAAGAATACTCACTCTGAAAGTTAAGCGCAGTGTGATGCAGGCTAGCAGTGGGTGGGGTGTAGGACAAATGTACGAGGCAGCCGAGCCTGGCAGCGCCCCAGCCTGTAGATAAAAACATGTTCAAGTTTTGTGACATCTGGTGTACATTCATCGGCCCTTTTATGTTTACCCAGTGGTCCTTTTACAAACTTGTCTATTGCTGCAGAGCTATGCATCATCTCATCTTAGCCTTGCTGCAGGTGCACCCCAGTTTGAGAAAGGATCCCTTAAGGATAATCAGAAAAAGAATTAGGATGAACTCAAGGAGACGGCTGTGTAGAAATGATGCAATGAAAGCCAACCAACTCAGTATTGATGCTTGTTACATATATATTTCACTCTTTATGCAAAACTCTGAATCATTGGAGGTTTTTTGACCAAAGAAGTGAAAAAGTAGTGCTTTTTTTTTTCCTTAATGGTTTCATGCATCACAATGTGAAGTCATTACTGCAGAATTTAGCTATTTGTTCTTTTTTGCTCATTTCTCTCAAAAGCTGTCATTGCCATTCAAATAAATGTCTTTGTTGATGCTCTTTAGCACAGAACATCCACGCAAATGCGATGATACATTTTTCATGAAAATGGTTACTTGCTCTTCTACACATCAGCTGACTGCTGACAATGTAGCTGAGAAACCACAAAGTGCTCCAAATGCAAACTTTATGCTTAGAAAATCAAAGGAAAGCAACAGCAAAGCGATGCCCAATGAGTGGAGAGGTAAACAGGGGAACGGTATGGATCATGTCTGCAAAAAATAACTTAAAAAGAAAGTAATTTTTGTGGTTTCACACAGCTCCCATCAGAGGACTACTATGAATAAGTCTTCTACACAAAACAGCAGTCGTCTGCATTTTGATTGATGAAACAAAATGAAAGTGTATAAAGTGAATCCCAAGAAAAGGAGAAATGTTCTCCTGCAAAGTACCCGTTCTCAGTACGTCTAGATCTGCTGCATAGCCGAGTCTCTGCTCCTTCAGCCTGCAGTCAGTCTCTTAAAAGCAAATGTTTTTCTTTAACAACATACCAATAATAAATCTAAAAGACACACAAAAAATGCTGTACTTCTTTTACAGTTTTCTTGTTCATGGAGAAAAGTGTGATTAATTCACTGCAGACTGTAGACAGTGGAACATTTATAAATGCCGAACAGTCATAGCAACATCATTTATATGCATAAGTTAATCTATTCAGTCTGTACTAACCTTTATAGCTGCAGCTACTTTTTCGCTTCAGTTCAGTTCAGTTTTATTTATTTGGCACCAAATCACAACAACAGTTGCCTCAAGGTACATTATGTTTTAAGGGAAAGCTCATATAATAATAAAGAGAAAACCCCAACAATCAGACGACTCGCCATGAGCAGGCACGTGGAAACAGCAGGAAAGAAAAACTTCCTTTTCAGAGGAAGAAACCTCCAACAGAACCAGGCTCAGGGAGTGGAGGCCATTTGCTGTGACTCACAGACAGGACAACAGGGAGCAAGAGAAAGTTATAGTTGACTATTAATTATTAAAATCCAAATAGGTGTATAAAAATGAAAAGAGGCGAGCTCCCATCAGCCTAGGCCTATCGCAGCGTAGCTAAGGGAGGAGTCAGGGTCACCTGATCCAGGAAAGTTTTAAGCCTAATCTAAAAAGTAGAGAGGGTGTCAAACTGGGAGCTGGTTCCACAAAAGAGGGGCCTGAAGTTGCAAGGCTCTGCCTCCCACTCAACATGTGTTGTGTGGTGCTACTATGAGGTCTTAAAAATGTGATGGGTCTGATTATTCACTAAGTATTTGAAAGAAAGGTTTTTTGAAAGCTGGAATATGCTTCCTGAACCCTCAAAACCTTGGGCAAACACACTCATAAAATGAGTAAGGTATTTACATCCACAAGGTATCCCATAATTTTATAATACTCTGCATCTCTTAATGACATCAGTAGAGGTGTTTCCCTGCTCTGGATTATGGGAATAGACAGATTAATGTTTTAACACAAATCACCTGTCAATCACACACCAGCACCGATGTGATGAGACCTGAAACAGAAAAAAAGAACCTGTAACCAGGGTGATGCAACAATGTTGTTGAATGACTGTATTTGACATTAATATCCAGAATGGCTTTAGAATACCAATGGCAGAAAGCAAAGGATAAAAGCACAATAGGACTCATTTAAAGAGAAACTTCACCTTGTCATCGACTTGTTTTTTTTTGTTGTTGTTGTTGTTTTTAAAAGAGCCAGTTATTAATGTAAACCAAAAGCAAGAAAAACTCAGTATCTATGTTGCTTTGTGTAAATCATGACCCTGTAAGTAGTTTCTCGTAGGAACTAATTTGTCTGCCGTATTAGACTGGCCAGCCTTATCACTGTGCAGAAGGAAACTGTGTTTACCTGTGACAGGATGTATGGATTTTATGTTGTTCCAACTGAGATTCAAACACACAAAAAATGCTTGAAAAATGTTCCTACTGTTGTTATCCTGAATTCCTATTTGTCCTCACAGAGAGAAATGGCAACTATTCAATGAAACTATATAGCTTGCATGTCCTGTAACAGCTGCTAGTTTGGGGTTCTGCTGTCAGAAGCAGCCCAGGTGATTCAGACATCTGAGTGAGACCTTGGCTGAGAGCTTTAGTCTCTGGTGGTTAAAGAGGTTAAAGGGTAATAAATTTCCTCCTGGGACCAACTGGGGAAATTACACAATATGGGTTCTGCTAACCGTCCTTTTAAGTGGCGTAACTGCTTTTTAACGACTTCCTCTCCATCCCTCTGAGTGCTTGTTTAGTCTCTGTCCCCCAGTCATATAGAAGAGATGCAAAGCTTTTTATCTGCTTTTGTGTCTGCTGTTGGAACAAAGCCATTGCTGTTTGGATGGGTGGTTAAAGACACTTTTATGTGTTTCTTTTTGAACCAGAATCTTGCTGATTTTTACAGATCAGCTCTACTTTGGCTGATCTTTGTGTTGAATGTCCTTTTAATCATCACTTACGACCTTAAAGCAAACTTTTACATTGTATATAGGATTGTTTTTATGTTCAAATCTGGTTGAATGAAAAAAAAATTGTTGCTGTGCAGGAAATGCAGTGGAAAAACAGTGTTTAGAGGCAGCTGAGGTCTTTTGTTTCCCTGTTAAATGAAGCTGAAACACAGCAGCACTTTGCATCTCTGGAGCAAATTAAATTAACATAAATTTACATCATGTATTGTAGTTCCTAAACTTTTAAGGCAAGGTTTTCTTTATGCTCTATGTGACATTATTGATGGGTATTAATATGCTTCCATCAGCCTAAACACAGATAAACATCAAAGCTGACTAAACGGAAGCGTGTTTTATAATCGCCAAATTCCTTCCAAATTACAACATTTGGAGAGCGAAGAGAAGTTACTTCTTGGTCCAAACTTTCACGACAGGAATGAATTCATCTTGTTTAAGGCTGCAAGTTCTGGAAAGATGACTCACATCGCTAACAGAAGTTTCGGAAACAAATGAACTTCTAAGCAAAGTCAGCTCTGCTACAGCATTTTGAAGATTTTGACAAGGGAATACGCTCCTTTCAGCTGCTGTGTTGACACAAGGTGTTGCTATAGCAGGTATAGAAGTGTTTTACACCAGATGCTCTTCCTTGTCTACATCTGGCATTGAACCAGCAACCTTTCATTGCCTAAGCAATTGTGACAGAAGTACAAAAAAACAAAACAAAACACAGCAATAATACAATCATCCAACCCGGAATCTCAGTTTCTTCATTGAAACACATGGATTAGCTCATTATTACTTGTTGTAAGATACACATTTTTCCAAACTGTGTTTTATGAGTGCAAATGGCTTCAGTCTCTATATTCATTCATTACAACAAGATTGCATCAAATTTTGAATTTTGTGTGTTTCTCAGTCCATATCACAGATAGGTAAATTTGAACTTCTGGTATCCACCATAATCACAATAAATGGCGCAGGCATTCCCAGTGCTAAGTGGAATTTTCAAGTATCTGTACTCTGTTTGAGTCTGTTTTTTTTTTTTCTTTTTTGAGAACTTTTTACTTTTACGCTCTAAATTTTAAACAAATATCTGTACTTTCTACTCCTTACGTTTTCAAAAAAGGCTTGTGACATTATGTGGTTTTTTTATGTTATGAATTGTGCTGCAAAACAAACCGAGGTAGACTTACTGATATTTAAAGGCTGCATGAAAATCCTCTGCAGGTTAGTTTGCTGTAATGTGAAGGGTTTAAAGTAAAGAAGCATTTGTGCACACTGACTGTGGTTTCATGTCAGAGTTAGGTTAGCAGAAGCTGATAATGCTGAGATTCATCCACTGAATTCCACCTTCACACCAACTTTATACCGTCTAATATAATAACAGTATAAACAGTGTACTGTCAGTGTAGAGGACGGAAATGAGGCAGGACATCTTATGAAACATCTTGTTAAATTCAGATGTGTAAATCCACAAAGAGCAGTAAACCTCAGAACAGCAGTAGCCCAGATCAGCCGATCACAGCCTGCATATAAAGAAAATCTACTGAAGCTCTCTATAGAAATTAGTGCGAGTTGTGAGTCTTTTCCGTACTCTGAACCACTACAACTGATTTTACAATTCCATACCTGCTCACCTGTTTTCTGTGTTAAAGGCAAAGACACCCTCCACAATGCAGACATCATGTTCCTTCTTTTTCTCTGCTCAAGATTTATATGTTTACTTGAAAATTATGTAAGAATGCAGTCCCCTGAATAAACACTGGATTCTCTGTTCAAACTGTCATCTCAGGCCTCATGAGGTGATGTCGCATGTTTTGATTGGGTGACTTGTTTACCCAGTGGGAGTAACCGGCAACTTCTTGGGCAGTGGACAGAAAAACAAAAACCTGAGCTGTAGTCCCCGCTTATTTTTCTTTTTGTTTTTCTAACTCTCTGAAGACAAAGAAACATAAAACAAATTAAGCATAATGTTCTCAGAAATCATTGATATAATTTCTGAGAAAAATCAACAGTTTATTATTTTTTCATTCAGTAACAATGAAATTATTTTACTGTGGATTGAATGCTAATAACGAACAAATAATATATCTGCTGCTGGGAGACTCTTCATTTGATAATCACTGTATAAATGAAACCTGTCTCCACGTCTACTTGACATTCTTTGGATTACTACTTAATATCTAAAAAGTGGGACTCCGTGTGTTTCATGTATGTTATTGCCCACTTTTGTTTCTGTCTGCATGCCTGTCAGATTATTTCACACTCCCATGGAGCATCCTCTGTAACTGCTGGCATTTTTGAATAATCATTTTGTTTCAGTATCACTCCATGCTCACATGACTCTAAATTACCCAAATACCATTAGGATTTCCGCTCATCTCTAATGTAACATGTGGACTAAATTTAATTTAACACACTGCTCACTCAAAGTTGGTGTCAAGTGTTATGAATAAACGTGCTCTCACCTGAATGAAGAGAGTTGATTAATGCGTTCCTGTGAAACAGCAGCAATCAGTGGTAAGAGAAGAGGCGGGTGGAGAGAAAGAGCGTTGACTCTCTGCTGCTGTTTCCTGCTGCACTTTGGAGATCTGATGGATAATTACCAGCAGCCTTCTCCCTGATTAGTGATCTGATGAGACTGCAGCACTACAGGCAGAAAACACATCGCCACCCGCCTGATTATATACGACATCGCAGACCTCTGTTGTCACTTTGTATCCATCATAATTGTTCTGGAAAATTGATCTGGAATTGCAGCGTGGCTTCTATGGTGTCAAAACACTGTCAAGTTTAGAAACATGATTAAGCAAGTGAATCTAACATGAGCAACAAACAAAGAGCACACAGGTAGATATGTGAACTCTGTGGTGCTATTTCAGCCATTTCTAGCAGTTTAGTTGCAGCATAAGGTAATGCAGGTGACATTAGCCCAATATCCCCATTTTTCCACTGTTTTGCAGGATAAGGCTGGTGGTATTATATCATTTTCTTGTCACAATCCCCATAAAACAAACATTTAATTGCTTCCAATACAACACATGTATGATGTATAACCAAGGTGTGCAGTTAACTAGCTTATTTGTGTGCGATAGATTTCCATTGTTGTGCAATATTAAAATCACATGCAGTATCATACCATAGCACTACCATAAATGTGCACATTGCAGTATGCTTTATGCCCATCCCATGTACACTGTAGTAAACACAAAGTAAAGGGTGAACATGGAAATATTTACAGTCTGTTGATAGATTCATGTCTATTTTATTTATAGGCAATAGCAGTGCTATAGGCTCCAAAGTGCTTTAGAGACAGACACATTTGCGCTCCACTACCATTCTGGATCTTAGTTGGTTCCTCTCCCCTACATAAGCTACATATTTACTTTTTTATTAGATCAATATGAAAATTTGGGGGTCATTAAGCATCTGGGAGGAAGTTGGAATACCAAGAGAGAACCTGAAGTGACATGGAGAGGACCTGCAAACTCCACACAGTTAAACACAGTTACAAAAGTATTATATTTGCCTGACCTGAACTACACATTATTTCCCTAACCAAAAACTTTTTATATACCCTGTGCAAATATCACACATACATTAAAATTTTTTGCAAAAATTTAAAAGAATCAAGTTATTAAAGGATCGTTTAAAAAAATCTGGTTTCACAGAAGTATAAATGACTACTACCTCTTACCATGTAAAGCTTTTTCTCCATTGTCTTAGGCTATGTTCACACTGCAGGCAAAAACGCATCAAATCCAATTTTTTTGACCCTATGCGACCCATATCCGATCATGCTATGACAGTGTGAACGGCGCAAATCCGTTATTTTCAAATCCGACAGGGGTCACTTTTGTATGTGGTACTGAATCCGATACATATCCGATGTTTTAGAAAGCGACTGCTGTTTGAACGGTCATGTCTCATTAAATCCGTCTTTTACGTCACTGACACAAGACAGACGCCCGAGAAGACATCGCCCGAGAAGACATCGTGAACGCTTCCTGGCCATCCAGTGTAGATGTCAGTGAAACTGTTGGGAAGACAACGTTGGAGAAACGTGAACATTTTATTTGTACTGTATAATCTGCAGATTCTGACAGAAATCTGCAGCTATCCTTTGAAGCACCGCTCCTCTCTAAAACAGCAATAAGGATCATTATTAGGTTATTTACATTATTATGTAAATAACAAAATAACTTAAAACAAAAACTGGGAAACGTAAAGTCCGAAGTCTTTATATTAAGGGCCATCAGTCAAACAATACTGTTTGCTCTGGGTCTAAACAGAGCGCGTTGTGTGTGACGTCTTCTTTTGCGCATGCGGGCCGCTTTGAGCGTTCACACTAGAGCGCGTTTGCTGTCGCATTTTATTTGTAGTGCGAACGAGCAGAAAAAAAAATCGGATTTGATCAAAAAATCGGAATTGAGCATCAAGACCTGCAGTGTGAACGTAGCCTTAGTTACCAGGGTGACCAGACCTACCTCAGAAAGGTCACAAATCTTACATTAACAGCAAATGATCATTAACATTAAGGAGGCATTAACCTCCTTAAAAATCAACCACTATGGTTATTTTTCATTGATGTCCTACTGCTAAATTATTCATCTTTAGACAAGTCCAACCAACCAGTTCTCTCAGGTGTTAACCAAACAGTGACAGGAAAAAAGTAGTATAAAATAATAATAACGGTGTACAGGACACCACCACTATATCCTTTTGTCAAGTGAAAGCTGCGTGAAGGCGGGATAGGACTCAAAACAGCTTTATTCCTGAAAAGGACCAAAAAACTAAACTGAAAAAATACAAAAAAATAAACAGGCTCGCAGACAGAACACAGAGTACAGAATCACAGAGGTCATGACACAGACAAAGGAAAACACAGGGGTTAAATACACAGAAGGAGCAATCAGGAAATGGAAGACAGGAGGGAAACACAGCTGGGACAAATCAGGCCTAATGAGACAAGGGAAGTAAAACCAGAAACACTGACATGAGACAGTGTTTCAAAGTAAAAGAGGAAACATAACAGACACGTGAACTTGACAAGGGGATACAGAGGAGATATCAACACAAACAGATACCAGCAGACTAAAACTCTAACATAAACCACACAAAGAATATAAACTTAGAACAAACCTGTAACCCATTAGACAAAGAAAGCTAAAACACAATAAAATAAATAAAATAAAAGAACCAAAAACACAAAACACTTTTGTGACGCTACCCAACATGAACCAATTGTAAAACAACTGTTCATTCACCGTAATCAAATTCCCCATAAGCTTTCTTTTGCCAGTTTTTTTCTGTGTCTCCACACATGTGGAGGCAGCACCCATTCACGTATTTCCATGAAAAGGTTGAATATTCAAGTTTTTGTCTGACTATAAATGTCTTTTTGTTATCAACTATAATTCATTACCAACTTCAGAAATGAGGGAAAGTTTTCAAACTAGAGGGACGTGTGGCATCGAGCAGGGTTTCGTGAGAGAATCAACAGCATATCATGTGAGAAGTGACAGTTTTAAAAGCATCCTTAGTAATGCTCATACTGGGCATGACTTAGCTGGTGGGAGCATTTATTCAGTGGTCTCCTTGAACTAAGGTCCTTTTCCAGCCACATTTCCGCGACTCATAAATACCCTGTACATCATTTTGCAGTAATAAGCTAACTTGACATAGTATGTTTTACCGCTAATGACTGTAAACGGGTTGGTACAAATTTTAAAAAATAAAAATAACATTTTCTTGTAATTTCATCAAATATTTTATACAAGGTAAAAGTTCAAACTGTTATGAAGTTATTTTCTTATGCTGGAGAAATATTCGTATATTACACTAGGAGGGCACTGTGAGGGACAGAGTTTCAAGATTAGCCATCTCTTCATGGTCTGCCCTGATTACCTCCATAAGAGGATTTAATATTTCTCCTGATACATATCAATTATCAACACCAAGCCACCTTGGGGACTCTAAGTTTGATAATAAATTTTCTTGAACACTTTTCAACATCACCTTTGTCTCTTATCGCCACAGCAGATAATGATGTCGAAGGAGGTGAAGGGCTGAGGATGGTTTTTGACACAGTTACATCTACACAATGTCCACCATTAATTAGGAACACTGGTACATATCGTCCCCACCCGGCCAGCGTGCAACCTTTCAGTGATCCGATAAGAGTGCAGACATAGATCACTCGGCTTTGCTGTTCCACTGATTACATCTTCAGCCGCATTATGCAGAAGAAGCTCCATAAATAAAAGTGATCTGGCGAACACAGACTCACTAAACACCTCATGTATTATTGATATTGTGCTTGCAAACAGCCAGAGTTCATCCCTCTGACCGCTCACCGCTAAAGCTCATCTCTCAGAATGTCAACAAGACCTCAGTCTCACCTTTTCAACCTCCAAGTGTCATGACAGATGAAGGAAGGTAGAAGTGGTAGTAGTGAATCTTGTTTTTGAGCTTGTGAGGCAAACAAAAAGCACAAAGATATTACACAAGAGGTTTAAAACTATGAAACAGTACGAAGGGTGTTAACAGAGTTTCTTCAAGCTGCTTATCACAGAACTTTAGTGGACAAGGACGAGACAAGGACAAGAGAATGGAAGCTGAGATAAGCTAAGAGTGTAAAAATTATTATTTTATGATTCATGCAAACTTCTTGTCTCCTTTCACAAAAGAAAACATGATAGAAAACAATCAGGTGAATGAAGAGATCCAATTGTCTGAGATACAAAACTGACAGGTCATTTCATGAAGTCGTAATTTTTCACACAATAACTTTAGCATACTTAATAGAATTAGACTTTCATAATATGAATTTCAAAAGACCTTTTTGGCCAACCTGTGTGTACTATTTACATAGTAGATAGAAGTGAGTCAGCACTTGATCCTTATTAATTGCTCGATAATTCACCTTACTTTAAAAGTTACTAGTAGGTAAGAGCTAGCTTCATGTTTTCAGGGTTAATAAATTAATCAATTAATGAGGTGACTGTTGTTGTGATTTGGTGCAATAAAACCAATGAAACTAAACTGAATTGAATAAATACATTAACGGGATGTTAATATCTGCAATAGAATCAACTATACACCATTTCTATTACAAAGATATATTCCGAATTTAATACAAACAGTCCCAACAATACCCAAATCAAAACCAGCAATGAGGTGCCAGTAAACACACAAGTGCAAGGGCAGGACAGGAAACAGGAAACACAGACGGTAGCTCAACAGACACAACGACACAGGAAGGACTGGAGCGTATATACACAGAAGGCCTATAATGGAAGAGGTACAGCAGAGGGGTATACTAGAAAGCAATTTACACTCAGTCAGTCAGGCTTTATTTGTGTTAACTGGCTTTAGAAAACCTAAAACCCCATTTGGATATAATTGGTATCCAACTGGTATCCAACTTAGCATGTTGGGCCAGGCTTTGTGCTTTGGATTCTGTGTTTCTTGGATTTCATACATCCTCTGACCATAAAATTACCCCTATGATCAAACTAGAATCAAATATCAGATGATGATGATGATGATGGAAAAATGGGGATACAATGGGAATATAAAAAATATAAGAACAGAATGCAAGACTATTGTAAATAACACAAGACATTAAAGCTGCAGGAAATTGTTAGTAACAGGGTTTAGACAGAGTAGTAAAATAAAAGTTAACTTGAGTTATTATATTTTAACGCTGTTATTTATATGTACTGTAATGACTGCACATTAGATATGTTATATTTAATGTTTCATTTTGATGTTGAATTTTTTATGTTCCTCGTAGATTTTTATCAATATATTATCATCATCTCAATAACGTCCCTGATTATTGAGGTGGCTCTCACAGGGATCATTTTGTGTTGAACAAAAGTCACATGACACACAAAGCATCCCTTTGTATATGAATATGCACAACATGCTATTTCCTATTGTGTCAGTCAGTCTGTGCTTTTGAACATGTACTTCATGGACTTTTGTAGTTTTATGTTTTAATAATGTAGAACCTTTTCCTGCGAAAATACGTTTTTACTGGAAAAGCCCTCCTCAGTGTTGGGATGATGGGTTCATGTTTTGCCTTTCATTGACAGCAGTCTCATACTACTAGAATGTTCTTTTACCTAAACTAAAACACCTGTCCTCTGTATTTGATATGTGTTTAATGAAACACTAAGTCCTATTCATACAATCTAGTTAGTTAAAATTAATGTTTAAAATAAAAGATCCTGTCAGTCTTTACTACCTCCCACTGTAGGCTCTGGCCTTGTTGGGTATGATTTGTTTTTGGCTCCAGTCTCAAGGATTTTAACCTCACTTGGCACAGTTCAGTGCTCGCCAAGGCTTTCTTGCCACTAAGGACAGTTTAATGTGAACAATCCTGCACTTCCAAGGGAACTTAGAAAGTTCCTAGAAACTTTTTAGGGGGTAAGGTGTTTAAAGTTGAAAAACATTCGATTGAATAGCGAACAGGTACATTTAAATCAAATTAAGACAAGTAATTTCTGCAGGTTTATCTGTCTTTCTGACACAGAAATACAAGTTTGATCAATGTGGTTTTTATTAATGAATTGCATGAAGGATTTTAGACATAAAGGAGTTTTAAATTTATATCAAGCTATCCCAGGTCACATGAACAATACTAACACCATTGCATAAAAGGTTAAAGACTAGAGCAATAACTGTAAAATAGTAGTAGCAACAAGTAATAACAGAGCACAAATAGAGGAGAATACCCAGGGGTTAAAATGGGCCAAAACAATTAGGATTTACTGAGTAATTAAATCTGATAGGCAGATTAATGCATCATACTGTTGAATGATATAATTTTTCATTCATGGAGATACTTGCTCCATAATCAGAAAATGACATACCACAGTCCTGATCACACCTTCAACACATCTCATGTTGTTGTTATGTTATGAGTTTTTGGTGCAGATGTCAAAGTTCAGCATCTCACCACTATGGAAAAGAAATGAGTATAGATGAAGTAACATTTTTTAAGTGGCAGGTTATTTCAGATGTAACTTTCCAAATAGCTCAAAAAATAGTAGCAAACATATAATGTCTCTGAGCATTTTGTCACACATTATGTCACCATAGCTAAATTTAAAATTGCTGTATTCACCAGGGAGAGAAGAAAATGATGTGCGACACTCTCAGAGATGGAGAAAGGTCTAAGAAACACAGGAAAGGAGAAGAAGATGAAATATTTTCAAAGGTTACGACTGCTCGGCATGTGAAATTTGATGAATTGGAAATTTAAAGCTTACTTGTGATGCCCTAATTCAATCTCACTAGCGTTCTTTCTCTATTTTATTTATATATATATATAGTTTGACCGGTTTGTTTTGTTGGGGGCGCAGCTGTAGAAGTAGGGTGACGCAGGTGGGGCAAAAGAATACACTTTAATTTCCTCGTCAGACGCACTGAACTGCAGCACAATAGATGCTGCTCCAGCTCCTTTCCTTCAATGCATGAAACATGGTCACATTAGTATGTATTCAGAAACACACACACAGAGAGGTAAAAACAGGTGAAAGTGAAAGATATAATGTGCACTTGACAAAAAATTAGTGCAAAACAAACATATGTCATCACAAGGAGGGGGAAGTGAGCTCCAAGCCGGCATGATATTGTACACGCTCACAGGACAGTTAGTTAGTACCAGGCTGGGCCCTCTTGTGCTTTCAGAACTGCCTTTGTTCTTCATGGTGATTTGAGAGGATGCTTTTTTTCTCTCCATATTTTCATCAATGTTTATGTGTTTTGTGCTTTTTATAACTTGTAAATTTCATAACCTGCAACCTACAATTCTAAAATAGTCTAAACACTCAGTATATTTGGATGTCCAGATTTGGTATACGCTGATGAACATTACTTCTTGAGCCTCCTAGCATGAATATGGAGCATTGCTGTTGGTTTTGACATCTGCTGTCACCATCAGTGACAAATGAAAGAGACAAACAGACACCATGCAGACACCCACTGGTGGACAAACACAGGATAAAGAGAGCAGGAGGTATTAATGACTCAGCAAGTATTGAAACTAGTGCTGACAATGGCAACTTAAGAGTGTAACAGAAACTTTGTGCAGCCCAAATGCTGAATGTTGCAACAAGAGGAGATAAGGTGCTTGATTCTAAGCTTTCTGTGTGAATGTCTGGTTTTAGTCCAAGTGTGAACATTTCTTGGCATTCCTACACATTGCTCTACAGCTCTTTAAAATAGTCTCACTTGCAAAAAATTTAATTGAGAATTGAAATTTTGCTAGAAAACATACGGACCTGAATATCTGGTCATTTGTACTTATAATATCCTTAAGCACTGTGAAACTCCTTGCATCCATAATCACTACCCACACTGATTTTACCCCACAATACAATCAGATCTGTAGGCGTTTTAAGGTTCCAATGACATCTACTATTTATACCCATCTGTGCTGGCAGCATCCAGCCTGTCATGCTGTGTGTCAAATTCCCTCAACTCCTCCATGTAATTATTCAGTTTCTGCTCCTGTAATACATCAGTAATGCTGTTTATTGCCCAAGGTCAGAGCAGAGGGGCTAGGGAGCCAAGCCTGTGATGGATTAATAGTTACCAAGGCTTTGAACTCTCTGCGACACTGACACATTTCAGCAAATCAACAAAAAACAGACTTTTTGAGACTCTTTTTCTCTGACACTTGGGAGAAGCGGGCTGAAAATATGGCCTCGGTGTTTCCTAGTGTTCCACTGTGATGTAAGTCCTCATAAGCAGTAAACACAGGGCTAAATCACATACCTCTCGAATGCTCAAGGAAACCTAAATGGACTTTGCTTTTTCGGGAATCACAATTACCTTATCAAATTGATGAAAATGGGTCCTTTAGCAGCTGTTAACAATAAATGAATTTGTGAAGACAGTGGCCTTTTTCATTCACATTTCATTGTTGCAGTGTGCCTGTGAGGGCTAAGAACATTGATTCAATTCACCCTTGAGTAATTCTTCTTTGCACTTTTCATTTTTACCTAAACACCTAATCATTCAGCCTCGTTCCATCATCTCAGAATCCAGTGTGGTTCTGGTTTGTGCTGCTAAAGGACAATAGGCCATTCAGCTGATTTTTTAAAAAATAAAGATAATTTTCAGATCACCTTGAACTCAAAACACTGCATTTGCCTCAGGTTGTGTGTTCAGCTGCATTTTACTCAAACATCCATATAACATAAACACTCTTGTAAGCTCTGCCTCAAACACTTCCTTTTTTGGTTCATGGCCTTGCCACAATTGATAAAAGAAGTTTGCAGTCTTCAGGGTTTTAGCCTGAGTTGCTCCTTGAGGCTTTCATAGCTCTGTAGTTGAGTTCAGTTCAGTAGTACCAAATCACAATAACAATCAAGGCCCTTTAAATTGTAAGATCCCCCTATGACATGGCGACAGTGGGAAGGAAAAACTCCCCGTTACCAGCAGTAGAAACAGGCTCTGCTGTGATCAGTTAGGGGTGATGGGAGGGAGACAGAAGCAAAATCACACCGAGGTGTCGTGGTTCTGAGTCATTTTGTATTATGATATATTATTTAAAGTTCATTTAGTAGCTCTGAGTTGATTCTGTTTAGATTTAGGCTCCACTTTTGTCTTTTTCCTGTGTCCCTCTCTGTGTGTCTGTGTTTGTGTGAGTCCTTATGTCTTGTTTCCTTCTATGATTCATGCAACGCTTCCCCTGAGTGCCATGTCTTCCATGTTATGTCACTGTTGTGTTGTGCTTTCACATGTACAGGTTTTGTGTTTTTGGTTCTTTGATTGGGTTTATTATATTTTTCTTTGTCTTATGGGTTATAGGGTTGTTCTGAGTTTAGGTTCTCTGTGTGGTTTATGTTAGAGTTTTACTCTTTTGGCTTCTGTCTGTGTTCATTAGTTTATTTCTCCCCTGCCTGCTGTATCCCCTTGTCAAGTCCGCATCTCTGTGTTGTTTCCTGTTTTACTTTGAAGTCCGTGTCTCGGGTTAATGTATCAGTTTTTGCTTCCCTTGTCTCGTTAGCCCTGATTTGCCCCAGCTGTGTTTCCCTCCTGTCTCTCATTCACTGATTGCGCCCTCTGTTTTTTTTAAGCCCTGTGTTTTCCTCTGTCTGTGTCATGATCTACTGTCTACCATGCTGTGCGTTTTGCCTGTCAACTGTTTTGTTGCTTAGTTTATGTTCTCAGTTATATTAGGTTTCTGTTGTCTACTATCCCGCAATAAAGCTGAGTTTTTTTGAGTTTACGTTCCGGTCCTTTGTGAAGCTCACTTGTCAGTCTACATCTCAGTGTTTCCTGTTTTATTTTGACAGTCTCGTGTTCCATGTTCATTACGTCTAGTTTTGCTTCCCCTGTGGCGTCCTGTTCATTTGTGTCGGTGTGCTCCCCGTGTGTTTCCACTTTCCTCTTTATCCTTCTGTATATTTAAGTCCTCTGTCTCCCTCTGTTCACTGTTGGATCGTCTGCTAATCTCCCCAGCGTTTCCGTGGTTCAGATATTCAACTATTTCCAGGTTTTGTGTATTTTAGGTTTTCCCACTTTAGATTTTATGTTAGTCTCTTCTGTAGTTGTTTCCCTCATTTGGTTTACATTTGTGTATCCGCCACAATAAAGGTTCACCTTTTGCTAAGTCCAGTTTTAAGTCTTATCGTCTGCTTTTGGGTCCACACCTCATTCACTCCACACGATCTGCCATTGCAGATTGTGACATGAGGAAGGAAGCCAGAAATTAATAATAACTAATGATTAAATGCAGAGTGATGTAAAAACACATTGAGAGTGAAAAGAGGTGAGTGAAGAAGAAACAGTCAGTGTAACTTGGTTAAATAACCTGCTTGAAAGAAAGGAACTTTGGACTGAATGTGAACTGCCACATTCTTTCCTAAATAAGATTAGGAATTTGGGATGCTTAATTATAAAATTTAATCAAGAAGCTCTCTCTCTATATATGTAAATTTTATTTATTAATTAATATAACAATCACTTCAAGGTGCCTTAAGAGTGCCGACTGCTAGTTTACAGAGATTCGTGCACACTCCTTCATTCAGTAACTGTGCATAGCAATAAGTGCCATGATGGGGATCAAGATAAATTTGTCAAACGTATCTTGCACTCAACACTGCTACTTCTTTCCTGCTTTCCATCTTTCATGCAAAACAGTGCATTGTAGCACTATGTATAATGAAAATGGTAAAATGAAGACAAGTACAGGTGAATCTAAGGTCAGCTGCCAGCCTCAAATCTTTCCTTCCTGAGTAAATCCTCAAAATTAGAAGCTGAAAAAATTTTAACTGAATAAGTTAAATTTTTAACTTAACTTTTGTCAATGATCTCTCCTTTCACATTTCACTTCCATCTGTCATGTAATAAGCGATAAAGGACCTACTTTATTAAATGCAAAAGTTCATTGTTCTTCACTGTTGAAGGTGCAAAAACACTATCACGTGTCTGAGTGATGCATTTGAAGATCATCGTCATACTATATACACATCATCATATCAGGAGCTGCCATGTTTGCTGATAAACATGCTGAAAGTCATACCATATACCCACTACGGATGCATGACTACTGATTGTGGTTAAGATAAAAACACACACATGCTGACAGTGTTTATTCTGTATGAAATCAGCAGTTTTACTTACTTGCAACATCTTCCCAATCACACATTCGGAAGCAAAACTGAGGCTCGGGCAGGGCAGTTGGTAGTTTTTTAACCATTTGTCAAAGCATCTGGCACGCCTCATAACATCTCAACAAAAACATCACACATGAGTGCATTTGACGGGCTTCTATTTGACGATAATCCAGAGAATCTGTGTGGAAAGCTAAAAGCATAGTGAAGCAAGGAGGAATGATGTTTTTATCTAATTTCCTATTTAACTGTCATCTTCACTTAATCTCATTGGAGTGTGATGTGCTCACCAACACACTCTCCTACCTTCTATGGTCTGGGAAGGGTAGGAGACAATAAAAAGGCTCCAGGTTTATATTCCTTTTACAAAGCCATAATTGGATACGCTGACATGTGTCAGTGCGGTCAGGTAGAACAGTGCAGTCGGATCCTGGCACTTTAATCATCTAGTTGTGTGTACATCAAGCAGGTTATAAAGTATACTTGCATTAGGCTAGGATCCAGCGTGGTCTCTATTGCAGCATATCTAAGGGAGGATTCACAGATACACAAAATTACAAATCTTATTGTGCCAACTGCACAGAGGCTTTAGGTTTCATACTGTCAACTGTGCGATCACTCAGCATGTTGTTTAAAAAAGTAAAACAAAAAACACATGACTTTTATTTTTGAAGTCAATCACTGACAACTTCTGACCATCTGCTAAAAAGCCTCCCAGGTACGGATGTCTATGTTTGTGGTAAGAGCAAGAATCAAAGCAACACTTTGTGGTCCCTGTTCTCTGCCAGTTGAGAAAATGTGAACCTTTTTTGTTTTTAATGCAAATATATCTATTTATAAATACATTAAAATATATTAAATATGTTAAAATGCATATTAGATGACTGTATTCCATTTTAATGAGCACAATCTGCAATGGCAACTTGCTCATCTAAGAGGTGCTGTTAGTTCCACACATTAAACTGGACTATTCAAGTAGAATATTCTCTTTCCTGCCGTCTGTTAAATCCACATTAAATGAAGGCAGTAAATTAGCGAGTAAAGCCTGTTAGACTAAAGCTCAGGTGTCAGACGGCATTCTTTTCTACTCTTGATTCTGCATAGTGTAATGATAGTGGAAATCTCAATATGGTGATCTCAGGCACACGACCCCACCCACTTCCTGTTCAAACCCTCTGTTTGCAAGAGGCAGCCAATCTTAAGAAAGCTGGCTTGAGTAGAGGA
Organism: Aulonocara sp. 'chitande type north' Nkhata Bay; assembly: GCF_057382095.1. NCBI lineage: Eukaryota > Metazoa > Chordata > Actinopteri > Cichliformes > Cichlidae > Aulonocara > Aulonocara sp. 'chitande type north' Nkhata Bay. The sequence goes on from NC_141360.1 coordinate 9,923,814, forward strand.
GGAGGGAGCTAAAACAGCTTGTTTCAGACACAGGATGAACTGTGGGCCTGCAGCTGGAGATAAATAAGCATTACCGTAATTGTCGGGCTATAAGCCGCTACTTTTTGCACACGCTTTGAACCCTGCGGCTTTTAGTCAGGTGCGGCTTTTCTATGGATTGTCCATGATTTTTTTTATATCGTAAGACGATTTGTTTTGTTTGTTCCGCTGTTGTACGGCACTACGTTGCCTGGCGGAAGGGCATGTGATCAGACACACAGTATCGGGGTTCAAGAGTGGTATGTTGGTCACATGTCCGTCCGCCAGGCAACGTAGTGCCGTACGAAGTAGCGCGAAAAACAAACTTCAAAGTAGCGCTACGCGTTCAGCGGGAGGCGTAGATAATGAGCGGCGATAAACTTGCGAAAAGCAAGTTATGCCCAACTCCACCGGTGGATTCTAACAGCGTGGAAAAGTGTGAAAACATCCACGATCACCAATGGATTTGAAGGGCTGGACTGCTGCATGATGGAGCGGAGGACACCGCCACGGCCCTTCTGAGGGTGTTCGACTCTGACACTGACAACGAGGATTTCTTTGGTTTTGAAAGTGACAACGAAGGAGAGAAGCGGAGAGTGGATGACGTAGCCATCCTGAGCCTGTTCGTTTCCAACACTGGAGAAGAGGACTTTGGTGGTTTTAGTGCGCAGGAAGAAGAGAAAGATGGTGGTGAATGACTGACTTTTCTTCTTGTTAAAGCCGTGTCACTGCACCTGAGCCTAAAAGGTGGTCTGAATCTATTTTTCTGGTGTGCTGTAGGTTATTGTTATGTACTACATTTGTTACTCATTTATGAAGCACAGTACATGTTTCGTACTTGTAATTACCGGTACTTGTACATATACCTAAAAAGTTATGCAAATATGTACCCATAACTTGTTTTTCAAAATATTAATAAAAGGGGTGTGTCTCCAAACAGCCATCTCTTTCCTGACAATTCCCTTTGTGCATATTCTCTTACATAAGTCAACATTGAAACACCTGCGGCTTTTAGTCAGGTGCGGCTAATGTATGTACAAAACATTTTCCCCTGATTTTAGCTTGTGCGGCTAATATTCGGGTGCGCTTTGTAGTCCGGAAAATACGGTATTTTGAATACTGAATCGTGGATTTTGACTTTGTGGTTTTGGAAATGAACAGCTATAGGGAAACCCAAGTAAACAGGAATCATATAGGTACCAAGAATACCAAAAAAAACCAAACAAAAAAAAAACATTCAGCAAACTATTGCACAGAGAGGGGCTGTCAAAAGTAGTCCCAGAACCAGTGTTTACTCTAAAGACAGACATCTACTATTTGTGCTCAAGTTCTCACTTCTTCGCTCTTTTGCTTCTACTCCTCCGAAAGGTGCACTAGGCCCGTTATACCCCATACTCCGCTCTTCCTGGGACGCTTTTATTCTCTTCTGCCCCCTCATCTTTCTTCTTCTCTCATCTATAATTTCTTGCCTACCACCTACACTGTTCTGTGAAGATACATACTGATATTCAGCTACGCATAAAATCAGCACAGTTCATACCGCTAGTGGTGCAAGTGTTACTAATGGTTTTTCAAAACCATTTTAATTGGCTTAATGTGAAGGCTCCTGACTGATGTGACAGTAATTTTGCCAGATCTAAAGCATTAACAAACTGAGGCCTTTGCTGTTCAGAAATCCCTCCCACTCCTTCCTACCAGCCCACTCACTGTAAGAAAGACCGTGAAAATAGACACAATGAAATTACAATCTCTTCTAATTATACAAAACCATTTAAATACTAATGGTTGCATAGTCTTTGTGCAGCACTCCAGATATTCTAATGAACATATGGCATAGATTAAATTGCTGGCAGAGCAGTCAACAGCTGATTTTGGCAGAAACTGTTTCTTAATTTTTCTTTAAATTTTGGCTGTTATGATCAGTGTTGGGAAGGTTACTTTTAAAATGTATTCCGTTACAGCAGTGCTTCCCAAACTTTTTCCAGCCACGTACCCCTTGAGACATGTCACCCTCAGCCGCATACCCCCTACTACGAACGACTCTTAATTAGTGTCTATAAATACATTGCAATATCGCATGCATAAAGATAAATACTGCACAGTCGATTATTTCTCACCACCAAATGAATTTATCAATATTTTTTAGTAATGACAGAGTTTTAATAACAAACTTTACTACTTAATACTAGCAGTGTATCAAAGGATTTATTAGAATTCACTTTTTTGTCGAGAGCATAAAGGCCATGAACTTTCATTAAACAGAACTTTATTTAATGTGATGGATGTGCTTGAGCAGAGGCACACAGCTCTTCAATGTTTGGCTCAATTTGGGAAAGGCTGAGTCTTAAATCGTTTTCCACACAAAGTCTTGCTCTGTATTTTGTTTTCATGTTTGTTAAAGCAGAAAATCCCTTTTCGCATAAGTATGTGGTGGCAAAAGGCATCAGAGTCTTGACAGCGCGCTTAGCCAGCGCGGGCTGTTCAGTGCGCAGCCCTATCCAGAAATCCGCCAGGTTCTTTTGAGCGTGTTCAACTTTTAGAGATCCATCTGTGGCGATTTCAATTAGGCTCTCCTGGTCAGACGGTGATAACGAAGTAGGCACGGCGGTGAACGGGTGACGTATCCAATCATTTGAGCCGTCCGTCTCTGGGAAGTATCGGCGTAACTGCACCGCCAGCTCCTCAAGGTGCACGTTACATTCGCGCTTTACACTTTTAGATAGTGTGAGATCATTAGAGCACAGAAAATCATGCAGCACAGGAAAGACTTCAGTGTTGTTTGTATCCAAGCAGTTCTTCCAAAGGTTTAACTTCTTTATCATGGCCTCAACTTTATCTTGAACATTGAATATAGTTGCAGAAACGCCTTGTAATCCGAGATTGAGCTCGTTCAGACGAGAAAATATATCACACAGATAAGCCAGGCAGGTAAGGTACTCTTCATCATGCAAATGTTCAGACAGCTCAAAGGGATGGTTACTGAAGAAAACTTTAAGTTCATCCCTCAACTCAAAGAAACGGGTCAGCACTTTCCCTCTAGATAGCCAGCGAACCTCTGTGTGGAGTAATAATGTCTCATGCTCGCTGCCCATCTCATTGCACAACGCAGCAAATAAGCGGGAGTTCAGCGGCCTGGCTTTCACAAAGTTAACCATTTTTACACTCGTGTCCAAAACATGTTTCAAACGGACAGGTATTCCCTTTGCAGCAAGAGCCTCTCGGTGGATGCTGCAGTGTACCCAGGAGGCATCTGGCGCGACTGCTTGCACACGCGAAACCACACCTCCGTGTCTCCCAGTCATGGCCCGTGCGCCATCAGTACAGATGCCAACACATCTGTCCCACACGAGTCCATGTGTGTTCATGAATGTGTCCAGCTTTTGAAAAATATCTGCGGCAGTTGTCCTTTGTTCCAGCGGTTTACAGAACAGCATGTCCTCCTTGATGGTTCCTTCATGAATGTAGCGCACATATACGAGAAGATGCGCCAGGCCAGCCACATCCGTGGACTCATCTAGCTGTATTGCATAACATTCACTGTGGCGTATGCGCAGAAGTAGCTGCTGTAAAACATTTTCTGACATTGCATTGATGCGCCGTAAGACAGTATTGTTTGATGATGGAATGGACTGTATCGGTTTTTTTTGCCTTTTCCCCCAACATTGTCCCTACCATATCTAAAGCAGCAGGGAGAATGAGGTCCTCCACAATAGTGTGGGGTTTGTTGTTTTTAGCCACTCTGTAACTGACCATGTAAGATGCTTGTAGTCTGTTTTTATTCATAAGATCTGGCACCTGAATGCAGGTTTTACTTGTTGAAAGTGATTTTAGCTGTCGCTCAAAATATTCCCTTGGTTTATTTTTCAAATGGGGATGATTTGTCTCTAAATGTCTGCGCAAAAGTGAAGGTTTCATTGAGTTCTGAGACAATACTTTTGCACAAATAACACACTGTGGCCGGGGAAATCCACCAATATTTATACACGTAAACCCCAGCGAAATATAATTGTCATCATATTTGCGCTTCTTTGATGAGGTTGTGTTACAGTCCGTGCTGTCATGCTTTCTCCCACTTTGACGCTCCGCATCAGACACTTCATCACTTTCCACATGGCTGGCTCCAGCTATGCTAGCCACTTGGCTAGTAACCACAGATACATCCCTGCTAGCACTGCTAGCATCCAAATCTGACGAACACATTGTTGTTGAACAATCACCTGTGCGGTCACTGGAAAATGCATCTTCAGATATGAGCTTATTGGTTGTTGTGGCCGGTGTCTCTGTGGTAGGGCCTTTTTTTCTTGTTAACCACTTGTCCATTTTCGCGCTGCACTGAATGCTTGGAGGCAACTTCAACTGTTAGGTGTCAGTCATTTGGGCAAATCACGCCCATGTATTTTGTCAGAGCTATTTTTTTGCTGAACACCAGAGGGTGGTATATAGTCATGTATTTGACAGGCAAAAAAAACTGCATTAGCGCAAATTTCGGCTTTTAAAACTTTTGATCCCCACTCCAACCCCAACCCACGCGTACCCCCTACAGCCACTTGCGTACCCCCGAGGGTACGCGTACGGTAGTTTGGGAACTACTGCGTTACAGAATACAGAATACATGCCCCAAAATGTATTCTGTAACGTATTCCGTTACGTTACTCAATGAGAGTAACGTATTCTGAATACTTTGGATTACTTAATATATTATCATGCTTTTTACAACAACGTGAATGTACTATTGCTGTGTGATTTATTACTATTACTGAAGGTCCGCGACTCCGAACCGTAGTAAAGGGACCTCTGACTAATACGTCGGGTTCCTGTCGGCTCGTAGCCGAAAAATAGCTTTACTTTGTTGTGTGGGTAAATTTTTCTTGCGAGAGACAGAGAGAGGCGTTGAAAGACTGCTCCAACGGAACTTATTGTTTTCGGAGGAAAACACGAACACAGTGTACAGTCGAGTCTTAATAGCTTACTTACAACTGGGCTCGTCAGGCACTCTTCTTGGCTGCAGTGGTTATTATTATATTTACATGCTTCCAGCTCCCGTTTTTCCTCGACGACAACTCGTACCTTTCCACTCTCCTTTTTCTCCCTCCTCGCGCTCACAGACACATAACGTGTATGAAGTGAAGTGAAGTGAGGTGAGACGCCTGGCCACGTGGTGTGCTGACAACAATCTCTCTCTGAATGTGGAGAAGACGAAGGAGATTGTTGTGGACTTCAGGAGAATGCACACCCAACATGCTCCTCTGACCATTGACGGAGCGTCTGTGGAGAGAGTGAGCAGCACCAAGTTCTTGGGTGTGCACATCACAGAGGATCTCTCCTGGACGTACAACACCACAGCACTGGCCAAGAAATCACAGCAGCGTCTCTTCTTTCTCCGCAAACTAAGAAGAGCAGGAGCTCCAGCCCCCATCATGCACACTTTCTACAGAGGCACCATCGAGAGCATCCTGTCGAGCTGCATCACTGTGTGGTTTGGAGCCTGCAATGCGTCCTGCCATAGAACCCTCCAATGCATAGTGAGAGCTGCAGAGAGGATCATTGGTGTCTCTCTCCCCTCCCTCCAGGACATTTACAGCACCCGTCTCACTAAAAAAGCCCTTTGCATAGCGGCTGATCCCACGCACCCAATGCAAAGCTTCTTCAAGCTGCTGCCGTCAGGGAGGAGACTGCGGAGTCTCCAGGCCAGGACCAGCAGACTGAAGGACAGCTTCATCCATCAGGCTGTCAGGAAGCTAAACTCCCTCCCGATTCTGCCCCCCTCTCCCCTCTTCTCCACCACGGTCTCACTGAACTCTGTCACACACACACACACACTCACTCTCTGACGCACTCACTGGCCTGCTCCAGTCACTTTGTGGAGCATTGGACTGCCATTACCTCATAAGACTTTGCTGTTACACTATCTCTTACCGTACACTACTAAATCTCCATTTGCACTATTTGCCTATTTTGCACCACTATGCCTTCTTACTTGAATATTGTATATTGTATATTGCATAGCTTTTTTTTGTTATACGTAAAATTGTATTGTATTTATTTAAATTTTTACTTTTTAATTATTTTATTTGCATTTTTCTAATCACTAGGGTTTGAGAGTAACGCAATTTCTATTCTGTGTATGTCCTGTACATGTGGCAGAATTGACAAATAAAGTTGACTTGACTTGACTTGACTTGTATGGCAGTGCATTCTCCCTGCAGCACGGACTACACTGGCCATGATGCTACATTCTTTAGAGCTATGCTTGTAGCATTCTGCCTGTTAGCTTAGCACAACAACAACAACGAAAAGGCGCTCTCTCACCCAGGAAACACACAGTCGCAGAAAGAGAGAGAGAGCGTCGCCCTGTAACCATGGCAACCGTAACGCTGCCGCCTGGAACGACAGAACGTAGCTGTCAAACAAAACCCAAACAGTCCTGACCCGCGACAAAATGAAACAGGAAAGTACCGCAGTGTAATCCATTTATTTCAACAAAGTAACTGTATTCTGAATACCACCTTTTTAAACGGTAACTGTAACGGAATACAGTTACTCATATTTTGTATTCTAAATACGTAACGGCGGTACATGTATTCCGTTACTCCCCAACACTGACTTTAAGGTATGCAAAGAGGAAGCCCATACAAATGCTTTTGCTTCAAATATTAAACAACTTAAATGTAAACTAGCAAAATGGAACACACCAACAAGGGTTAGTGCCAGAATTGAAGTGAGAGCCCTGGGCAGCTCAGGGTGAGCCAAATGAGGAACCTCAGTTTTAAGCTAATTATCACCAAGAGCTGCCAGCACTGCCTTCAGGATTGTGTAATTGGCATTAAAATAGGAAAATCTGTCATTTTCTCTGGTCCTCTACCAAGTGGACCAAATATTGACTTTGTGCAGACTGCATGTATTATATAAATCAAATACTGAATGGCACCTTTTGAATGAATTTTTTGCCTACTCGGTCCACAGACTGCTTTTTCCTGCTTTATTAGGTCCATCTCTAGTTTATTCTTTGAACTTCCTTCTTTTGATTTCAGGTTGGTTCAAACAGCCTATTAAACATTTTTCAAGGTTGGGAGCACAGACTGAGAGGCTATATGTCCTCACATCTCCATACTGGTTTAAAAGAAAACATTCATTTAACATTAAATATCATTGTTTGATAATCTGACCTTCCACCACTTTAATTTTGCTGGAAAATTATAGTATAATAACTAATGTTCACCAGACTCCTGTGCAAGAAAGCGTCACTTTTCTTCTTTAAGCCCTGGCAGCCATTATCACTTGTGCATTATGTTGTAAAAACAGTCAGTGACAGAAATGTAGGGGCAAGTTAAGATCCCCTCTTTCCCCCCAAGAAAGCTGTGTCAGCTTATTTACCAGCACCCTTGTTGACAGATTACCTCTTTCTTGTTTACATCCAATGGGGAGAAAGTCAGGAAGTTCAATCTATGGGTACATATTGCTCAGAGAGTGCTTGGTTTTCCGACATGCACTTTGTAGTGCACAAACCGTGTGTGCATTAAGCAAAACTGGACGCTTCTTTAGGTTTGCACTCTTCAGCCACACCAAAACCGCCACACAGTCCAACAGTGGTTCTGTGGGCTTCATATAAACATACATTCAAGATGTGTTTTTTTTACCCAGTGGTAGAGAACAAAACATTTCAGTGCCACAGGCCTGTGTACACGGTGTCTATGGGGTTGGTTGTGGTGGGGCTTCCATTGATTAGACTTGCTCTTTTCCAGCAAGTGCTTGGTCAGGTTGAGACCTGGGGAATTTAAGAGGCTGTGAATTCTTTGTCCTGTTTCTCACATCATTCCAGAAATATTTTTTGTCTGTGTGGCAGAGCTCATTATCCTGTTAAAAGGGGTCACTGCTAGCATGTAATGCCTCTACCATGAAGGGTTGTAGGGTTATACTTAGCATAAAAACCTTATTTAGTTAGGTGGTACCTACAACATTCACATAAATCACATGATTTCCCAGCAGACAACTACCCAGAGCATCACACTACCTCTGCTAGCTGGTTGCCATCCCATGATACATTCTGCTGCCACTTCTTCCCAGATGAGTCATAGTATAATGTAAAAGCATTTTTACTGCAAACTGAGTTTCTCAAGTTTCACAGTGATCACTGGACGAAACAAAAGCCCTTCTGCTACATGCAATTCTCACATATCACTCCATTGTTAAAGTCTTTGAAATGTGTCCAGTTAGGTGCAGGTATCAGATGAAAATCTTCACTCTTATCTTTGTGGCCTTAGAGGAGTCCCCCACTTATATCATCCATCTTCTCCGCCCTTATTTTCCAAAGTGCTATTCCAAGGACCCGTTTAAAAATGGGCTTACTCCCTCTATGCACCATTGACTCTGTGGCTTCTTGTACAATAGAGCCGAAAACTCTCTATTTAGACAGGCATTTGGATAATGTTGTTGTGTATTATGTTGTTTTTGTCTGATGTATTATTAAATTCCCTGTAAAGAACTTTGTAATAGATTCTTGTCTTAAAAAGTGCTATATAAATACATTTTGCTTTACTTACCTAACTACTATGTCCACAATTGTAGTTGGTATACAGTCACACATTAACTGGAAGGATAGGTTTAGAGTTTTTATATCTTACTCTTTGTTTACTCTGGAGCCTAGATGAGACACAAACCTGTTATCACTAGCTTGGGAAGCCAGTGGTCTGTCCTTTAGGCTGCTGGGGCTGCTGCAACTGTCAGACAGCCACCATCTAAAAGTAGGTGTTCTGACTTGAAATCTAATGGGCAGTCATCATTCAGGTTAAAACCTGATCATGGCAGCCAAGTCGCTGCTTTTTTTTCCTGTTAGGAGTTCTGAATGTTCTATTTCAGAAGATTCATTCATAACCAGTGTTGGTCAAGTTACTTGAAAAAAGTAATCAGTAACTAATTACTGATTACTTCCCAAAAAAGTAATCCCGTTACTTTACTGATTACTTATTTTCAAAAGTAATTAATTACTTAGTTACTTTTTAAAAACACGATTTATCACCTGAATAGGTCATAAAGTGATAGATCTTTCAGCCCAATTCTACTTTTTCTGCATAATCCATCATACAAAATGTAATCAAATGGAAAAGTCTCCTTTTTTAAAACCTGTTTTATCAGTTTTAATCTTTTAACTTTATGCATCAAGCAAAAATTAAATTATATGCACCATTCTCTGACTTGAAGAAATTTGTTTAACATTTAAACCTATTTTCTGCACATTCCAGCACATAAAATAAAATATTTTTTGTGTTTACACTCACTCTTTCAAATAGATGCAAGTAAAACACAGCAGAAAATAAATAAAATCAAAGACTAGCGGTCCTGTTGCTCTATTTTCACCTGTAAAGCAGGCGGAGGTTTACGCTGGTGCAGGTGTGCCGCAGCGGTCAGTGGAAGAATCCGCGAGTTTCTCTGTGAATTTCCCATTACGTCGTAGCGCACTCGGTGCTTGTTTAGGGTTTTTTTCCGCTGTAAATAGAAGTTTTCTTCCCACGCACAATGGACGCTAATGTTTTTGTCACTTTTTATGGAATCAAACTCAAAGTAAGGTCAGTACTTCCACGCTTTAAACGCTGCACGCTCATACTCTCTCCTGCACTCGATATATGATCCATTGTTGATCTGCACACAGCTGTTGTCACTAACGCCGCACTCGCTTATGTCATGTCATGAGACATTCTCGCAAAAAAATCACGGTTTTAGTAACGCAGTAACGCAGCGTTCCTATGGGAAAGTAACGGTAACCTAATTACCGTTTTTGCAATAGTAATCCCTTATTTTACTCGTTACTTGAAAAAAGTAATCAGATTACAGTAACGCGTTACTGCCCATCTCTGTTCATAACACACCTGAAAAGACCCAGGAAAGCAGAGTTAACAATAAAAACGATAACAAAATAATGCTGAAAACCAATAAAAACCATGAAAACCATACATTTCACACCTGAGCCTCAACTCTCGCGGCCCGGTACCAAACGACTCACGGACCGGCACCGGTCCGAGGCCCGGGGGTTGAGGACTGCTGTTTTATTTTGTCCTTTTGACCTTCCCTCACCAAAACGTGCAGGCAAAATGGGTCCTTGCAGAACACGAACTACTCATACCACAGACAGAATGATTTAAAAGCTAAAATATACAAAATTAAAAAAACAAAGTTCTCAGTCATCCAAAGTGCAAACTAGCAGATAGGTTCAAGGGGAAATGTTGACAAAAACACAAACAAATCCAAGCAAAGCTTTGACACTTTGCAGACTTTGCAGAAAGCAGGATATCCAACACAGAGAAGTAAATGGATGAACTTATGAAAAAGAGCAATAAGTCTAACCTGCTTTCTTAACTCAAGTGCTGGATTTACACAGCCTTTCGTCTAAGAATTATGTGGTCAATTATCTGGCACCTAAGAAAACAGAGGGGGAAAAAAACAGGAAAAAAAACCAATACATGTTTGGTTGGTTGGGTTTACATCTCCGGACTACAGATTCAGTGACAGTGGGCTTTAGACAGGTACAAACGCAAACCAGAAAAATTTGTGACAGCATGGAAAACACAAACAAAAAAGTATTTTTCCATTGCAGACAATACGAACACAAAATGTTTCATATTTTTTCTGGTCAACTTCATTTCATTTGTAAATATGCATCCTTTCCTGTCATTCAGACCTGCAACACGTTCCAAAAAGGTTGGGACAGAAGCAATTTAGGGCTAGTAATCAGGTAAATTGGTTAAATAATGATGTGATTTAAAACAGGTGATGTCAGCAGGTGATTGTAATTATGATTTTATACAAAAGCAGCATCCAAGAAAGGTCAAGTCTTTAGGAGCAAAGATAGGCTGATATTTGCCAGTTTGCGAAACTGGTGATTCTTGTTCACAAATACAAGAGAAAATTATTGAAATGTGTAAAACCAATGTTCCTCAAAGAAAGATAGGAAGAGATTTGGATATTTCACCTTCAACGGTGCACAACATAATTAAAAGATTCAAAGAATCTGGAGGAATTTTAGTGCGTAAAGGACAAAGGCGCAAGCCAAAGCTGAACAACAGTGATCTCTGATCCCTCAGGTGGCACTGCATCACAAATTGTCATTCATCTATAAGTGATATCACTACATGGGCTCAGGACTACTTTGGCAAACATTTGTCAAGTACCACAATATGTAGTTACATCCACAAATGCCAATTAAAACTGTACTGTGCCAAAAAGGAAACCCGATGTTAACAGTGTCCAGAAGCGCCATCGACTTTTCTGGGCTCGGAGGCATCTGGGATGGACGATCACACAGTGGAAACGTGTACTGTGGTCAGATGAATCAGTATTTCAGGTATTTTTTGGGAGAAATGAACTCCCTGGGCTCCGGACCAAAGACAAAAAGGATCATTCAGACTTTTACCAGCAACAAGTCCAAAAGCCAGGGTCTGTCATGGTATAGAGTTGTTGCATTTTGAAGTGCTAAATGCGACAACGAAGACCTGTTTGCAGGAAGAATGGGCCAAGATTACACCTGAAACACTTCATCACTTGGTGTCTTCAGTCCCTAAACATCTTTTAAGTGTTGTGAAAAGGAATGGCAACATTACAAAGTGGTAAATGCTTTACTGTTCCAACCTTTTTTGAAATGTGTTGCAAGAACCAAAATTGGAATTCATGTTTATTTTGAAAAAAACAATAAAATTCATGAGCAACACATTAAATAATGTTGTTATGTGCACATCCCTGAAGCTTGGGGTCAACTGCCAACTATGGTGATAATTAATATCATCAGCCTGCAGTTTGCCACTTGCTATCGTTCAGCCTCGTCTCCACATAGTTTTTAAAGTAACCATTCTCCTGTGCAGAAGGCTGATGGCAAACCTAGAGTTCATGCCTCTTACTGAGAGCGCTAATGTGAGGCTTGCATTACTTCTTTTTAATAATTACCATTTTCAATCTTTGATAAGTCAGTGTCAAACGCAGAGACAGGGTTTTTTTTTCCTTTGGTCAAAAATAAATTTGAACCTTTTTCAGTCTTCAGCGATTATATGAACGATAAATGGTTCTGAAATTGGTTCTGAATTTAGTCTCAAGAGATGTATTGACGTACTGATTACTGATTGCTGTGATATCACTGCCGACCATTAATGATTCATCTCCAGACTCTGCAAAGCTGGGTGAATAACAAAATGGGGGAAAATCTGCATAATGAAGTTAAAGTGAGTGCTGTGAGGCAGAACACCACCTGTGACCCTTTCTCCCTTACAGGCTGCACAAGGAAATGTACAAGAGATGATAAGACAGCAGCAGTCAAGGTAAAAGACGGATTCCCTTGAGGGCTTACCTGATTTGTTTGTTCTGCCTAATGTGGCTGCAATGGTTAAAAAAAGGAAAAAGGAGGATAAAAGGGAGAAATAATAATAATAAAAATAATCAGGTAAAATAGTAACCACAGTATTGATCATGAATTAGTGTGTGCATGACTCATTAGTTATTTTTGGAAACGTTTCCCTGTGTCAGCAGGAGTTCATGCACAAGCAGGTTTGGAAAGTGGAATGACAGGTTTTTTGTGTTGTGCTCATCTTCGGGGAGCCCACACTCTGTCACTGCAAAGCCACCACAAGAAACAGACAGTGAACATGTCTTAATCTCTTGACTGCTATTTTTAAATAAAATGTTGAGTTTTAGACTATGCTTAGCTTTAATAGTTATTAATAGTATGATATTAAAATTAGTTTTAACAGCTTAAAAATGAACAGATAACAAAAACTATCAGCTGATGCGACTGGTTACAAGCTCTGATACTACACCAGAGATGCACAATGTTGTACTATTTACCCCAAAAATCTGGTGATGTCCGCTGATGTCACAGGTAGGGCAAAATCCCAGGAAGAAAAAAAGATACATTTGCAGAAAGGCTCTTTCCAGACATTTTGCACTGAAAGTGAGCTGTTTGGGGATATGCAGTCATAAAGTTGTTTTCTTATACATGTAGCATTTCATTTCTTAGAAAATATACTGGCTGCTGTAAAAGAGAAAAGATTGTTTTTTTTCAGTAATTGGTTGCTTCTCTACATCAGAGATGTTACTGGTACACAGTTATATGTGCGATTACACTGGCCAACAAGCATTTTGCTTCTGACGTTCTTTCACCTGTACTTTAATAAATCTCACTTGCTGACTTCAAATGTAAAAAAAAAAAAACCATTTTCATCTAGCATGTGTAATTATTTAAAAGTTCTTTTCTAAGCATTTGACAGCTAGGATGTTTGGAGAGAAACAGCAATGCGTTTCAGCATTTAAGAAATACATTTGGGCTCGAGAAAAGTGAACCCAAAATTGAGCAAGGCGTTTTTGTTGGTCCCGAAGTCCATTTAAAGGGGTGCACTGATGGTTCATGTTCCATTCGGGAACTTTGCTTTTTGTATTTGGTTTCCTTTCTTTTATATTTCATTGTCTAGTCTTTACTCATTTGTTTTACTTTTTTCACATTTGTTAGCCTTCTGCAACAAAAACTACTTGTCTATCTTTGGAAGAAATCATGGATTGGGGTAAAACAGGATTTGGAGTGATAAATGTGTCACTATTGCCCAAGTTGTATTTTCAAAACACAACTTGGGCATAATGTCATTCAGTTTTGATGTGCCAGTGTCTTTAGTTTAGTAATATAAGTCAATATATTTACAGGCTGCTGTATCCCATTCACCAGCCACTTGAGGTTGATGGTTTGAAATACATTGCATAGCTATATGCTGAAAAGTTTTCAGTTAATTTCTTTCTCTAAGACATGTTTAATCTTTTAATGTTTAATCTCATCAGAAATCCTGTATTAAACCTTGACTCTAATGAAAAGTCAATGGGGATTCTGGTATTTAATGTTTTTATACATTACAGTTGAGCCAGCACTCAGTTTTAATCTGTTTCATCTACCAGTAAGATTCAATATTGTGTAACAACAAAGTAACTCTGGCTAATGACATAAACAGACACAAACAAATCAAGCCTAGAAACAAGAATGCAACAAATCACAGTTCCATCGTGCCACAAAAAAAGTACAAACAGTTATAGGATGCTGTACAGTTCATGCTCTGGAGGCACAGCACAAATAGAAAAGAGTTTTTACACCAAAAATGTGGTTTAATTATAATCAAGAGCACAAACAGAGAACACAACAAGTCCCAAGTGTTTTCCTGTCATTCATGCAGTCTTTACTGGAATTTGATGGACAGAAGCGAGGATGCAGATGGAGTGAAGAGACACTATACTGTTTTTTAATCATTTCCTCATTGATGTCCGGTGCAACCTCATGACAGCTCAATGCATCTCTTGTACAATACACAACATCTTAAAAACTATCTTCCTCTGCCCAACACTATCTGTCTCTTCTCTGGGCTTTGCTTCGGATTTTCTATAATTCCACACTGTCTGACAGAACTGTCAATCACAGCAATCCAAAAGGCTTTGCTTGCCCTTACCATGAACCTGTTATCAGACCAGACTGCCCACCTGGTGTCATGTCTTATTTTCAGGTAATTCTGCATCACCTTCAATTGTCCTTATCTCTGCTACCAGAGACAGACAGTATGTCATCTTTCCCCATTCAGACTCTGTCTCCACTTTCTACCACTTTGCAAGAGAAATCCTTCCAGACACGACAGTTAAAGATCCTTCAAAAAAAAGGTCTCTACCACATTTTCACAGCTCTTTGGGTTTTTTTTAGGTCTGTCTGACAGACTTCCCTACCATCTGATGCAGTTTATCACAGTTCCAGATCAGATCAGATACAAAAACAACTTTAGGCCTACGATTCTCTTCTATCAAGTATATTTATGAACCACCTTATGGGATAGAGTTTGTTGTGGCCAGAACATGAGTATAAAGAGTATAAAGTATAGACAGAATATAAAGGAAGAAACTGACATAGATCTAACCGAGTGTAGCTGGATTTAGGAAATAAGTGCCTAAGGTTTTTAGAACATGTCTGTCCATCTAGTGTTAGTACAGAACTTGGCTTCACAGGGTTGGTTGGTTGTCTGCAGCTAATAGACTTTCAGTCTATATCTGTCACACCTATACTATTCCAGCCAGTTGGGTCATGTTGGGTGTGTTAAATTCCTTCCTGTCTTTATGGATCTGGTACTTAGGGTCAGTTCTGCCTACAATGGTCAGAGTTCTTTTTGCCTTTTTCTAGCAACTGCCAGCATTTCTTGATGATGTTCTTGATAGTTCCTCTTCCTGTTCCTTATCACCTTCTCTCTGCAGCATAATGAGGCATTCTTAGAGCAGCTCATTTTGGTCATTGTCTTGTATTCACTAATGTTCTATATTTCATCCTGAATCGTGGGTCTAACACTCACTAATCCTCCCTCTTTCTGTTGCTGGACTTCGGGTGGAAACCTCCATGCATTATGATGAGTTTTCATGTCTTCACATCAGTGGCATCTATCTCCTCTTCTGACCAGCTTGTTATTCCAGCTGTTATGTGATGACCGGTAGGGAGTATAGATTGATGGTTTGGATCTTATCTCGGCAGTGAAATGGATGTTGTTAAAAACTGAGAGAAAACAATCTCTTCATTTACCAGTTTGAGGACAAATAGAAAATGTTTCCAATGACATTTTGCTTTTGTTTGACTTGTGTTGTTAAGTTTAACAGCAAAAATACTTGGTGGGTACAGAGAGAGAAAAAATAAAAACTAAAAGGTTGAGTCCCAGCAGAGTGGTTTGGTTTAGAGCTGGAGGTGATGACTTGGGTTCAAGATGAAACAGGGACTTGGGGAGAAACATGTGTAAATTCACAGGTTGTCTGAGTAAAGAAAAGGCTGCTCAGGAGTGCCACACAGAGGAGTTGAAGGTGTGCAAAAGTTTAATGTGAAAGTTTTGGGTGGAGAGAACAAATGCTGGATTCAGGCCAGGAGTTGAAGCACGGATTTGTGCGCTGTGGAACAAGTCGTGAGATGAGTTGTCAGCCCTGTCAGGGTGCCCTCAAGGTTCAACAGTTTTATTCACAAATGTTGTTTTTTCATTAAAACAGATCCCTGTTTTGTGGATGGGATTTGTTTGATCTTTTGTGATTTTAAGAATAACCTAGTAAACACAGTTAGATTTCAACAGAAGAAAGCACAAATCAATTTCTACATTTCTTTGTATGTTTTGTGGTCCTTTGACACATTGTTTGAATTTGACTCTCGCAGCTGCTTATGCCTTATTTTATTACTTTAATCCATCTCTACAAAATAAAACCTTCGTTGATGATTTGTATTCGGTGCTCTGTGAACACTAAGTGTGTTGCATTTTAATAAACTAAACACGGTTTGCCTTCAGTAGGAAAGAAAAGTGTGTTGTGGCTCACCACAAGCCTCCAGTTTCATGCCCTCAATCCCATCTTTCTCCTCTCTTGCTGAGGACAAAACAAAAAGAATACATGCATTTAGATTTCCCACAAATATTGCAGTCTTATCATGCTGATGTGACAGCAATTATTTTGGCACTCCTGCTGTGGTTATTGTCTAATAAATTACTGTTTTCTTATGTATATAGTGATGTATGTGTATATTTGTGTTTGGACTCATTAGCCATGAGCAACTAACACCTATTAAAGTATCATGTTATATCTGCAGGTCATCTGTGTCTAAATTGTCCTTGGGGCAGTCAAGTGTTTGAGTGGAAAAACAAAAACACAAAATATGATTATTTTTTTATAGATTTTAAATCTACACACTGGCATCAGCAAAAGTTATTTTAAATATATGTGTAAAAAAAACTTTTAATTATGAGCTTCTGAAGAAACTTCACAGGATTCATGATGATTGCTGCATCTCCCTCATTAAAAATGAATAGGAGTTATTTGAGAGTGTTATGCATACTGTTTATAACAAAATGCAATTTAGAAAAAAAA
Source organism: Aulonocara sp. 'chitande type north' Nkhata Bay (assembly GCF_057382095.1). Classification (NCBI taxonomy): domain Eukaryota; kingdom Metazoa; phylum Chordata; class Actinopteri; order Cichliformes; family Cichlidae; genus Aulonocara; species Aulonocara sp. 'chitande type north' Nkhata Bay. The sequence goes on from NC_141360.1 coordinate 9,940,713, forward strand.
ATCAATCACTTCAAAACAAAAACTTTTTGCACAGAAACCAGTCACAGTGAATCCACACATAAATTGTCGATGGGGGTTTATGTGGTTTGCTGTTGGAACACAGGTTAAGATTTTATTCACCACAAAATAAACCACGGGCCACAGCCATTAGTCTATGCAGAGGTACTAAATGAGTACTGGGTGAATATATGCACAATGCAGACTGCATGCTGCATACAGTCCTGTTAAAATTTTCTTTTCATATGACTGCAGATAGGAAAGAATACAACAGAAAAAAATACACACATTTTCTTCTTCAGTCTTCGGTGTAACGTGTTACAAAGTAACTTGTTACTGTAATCACATTACAAGTTTCTTCAGTAATTTGCATACCAGGCAGATAGAAAACTCCAGATTAGAAACAACTGTATTATAATGCTAACACAACTTTGTCCCTTGCAAACACCTACGCAGACAGTATGCTAACGCTAAGCTAGCCAAGTACCCAGAGTGACTTAAAGCTGAGTGAATGCACACCACAGCCTGCAGTGTACATCAAAGCTTAAAAACAAGGATCCTCCATAGACGGTTACCAAGACTACATGAAGTAATCTCAGAAGATCTATTAGATGATGTGAATGCAACGCTACGGACAATACCTACGGCGACCATTACCGATCTACATTACAGCAGCATCAGTGAGATGCTTGGCTACAAGCTGAACAGCCACAAGCAGCAGTACCCTCCATATGGAAGGAGACTATAGGCCAAGATCAAGGTAGCACGAAGGGAGGTTAGTCAACTATCAGAGCTGCAGAAAGGTGCAATGAAAAAGGTGCCTAAAAAGTACAGCAAGCTGTCCATACCTCAGACATAGATGACAGCTACAAGTACCTGGAAATCCCACAGGCAAATCGGAACCATGAAAAGGCTGCTAGGAAAGCTGCAACCACCAAGAACCTACAGAGGGTCAGGCAAGTCCTGAGAAGTCAAACGAGGAAGCTCCTGACCAAGTATGGAGGGTTTCACCCCAAGTCCAGCACCATGAGGCTGTACGCTGTATGCTGGTGAGTGTCCATAACAGTGTCCAGGATGAGACAACAAACATCCACGAATACATCAGGAGGATGGCTCCAACCGACTGCGTGCTCACTGAATACCTCAGGTAGCAGAAACCCAAGAAAGAGGAGGAACCATCATGGAAGGACAGGCCCCTGCATGGTATGTATCACAGGCAGGTAGAGGAAGTGGCCCTGAGACCATCCAGCACATAACAGCAGGGTGCAAGATGCTAGCAGACAGGGTATACATGGAACGGCATAAGCAAGTGGCCGGCATAGTGTACAGAAACATCTGTGCTGAGTAGGGATGGGTACCGGTGTCCGGTGCCATGATGGCACCGGTTCTGACATAAACAGTAGTAACCAGACCGAAAAGCAGCGCACATTTCGGTGCTTTATTTCGGTGCTTTTTTTTCCTGAGCTGTGATACACTTTAGATTCTAGCCAATCATTTTACGTTTCCGAGGATAGTAGGCGGGGCCAGGTTCGTACGTTCTGTTAGAGCAGAGCTACAGATTAAAAATGTCCAAGGCGAAGCGGTCAAAAGTCTGGCTGTACTTCATAGCAAAAGATGCAAACTCAGCAGCCTGCAACAAGTGCTTTAAGCTGATACTGTGATACTGTCAAAGGAGGTAACACCTCAAATCCGATGAAACACCTGGCGACGCATAGCGTTTTTTTTTAAAAGCCCAGAAATGCGCCGTATTTGATAGCTTGCCGCGAGACCTCACACCGAGCACATCTACTGCCGGTGGGTTGCCTGTTATGCAACATCCCCCAAAAACACGAAGAGGAGAGTCCTGGCCCCTAGCCCTGCCAGTGTAGCAGAAATGATGACGGATGATGGTGGCAGCAGCCGTTCTTCTCTGCGTGAGTAGCTAATTTACGTTGAGTAGGCTAACCACGTTATTACATTAATGCATGTAAGGTGAGCTAGCAAACATCATCATAGCTACATGCGGCTGTCTTCTTGTTTGATGGCATATACTCCCTTCACCCTGGCTAAAAAGGCTAAAATGACCAAAGAAAAAGTGGAAAACAGTTAAACATGAGAGGTTTTTGGACAAAGTTTGTGTTTTTTCCATTGTTTAAGCACTGCTTCCAGCCAAGAGTGATACCATATATGCCCCATAGCTGCAGAAAAGGCTAACATTGTTATCTTTTTACAAAAAACAGCTGAACATGAGAGGTTTTTGGACCAATTTTGTGTTCTCCATTCTTTAAGCACCGGTTTGAGCACTGGCACCGTTTCAAAAGTACCGATTTGGCACCGGTATCGGATAAAACCTAAACGATACCCATCCCTAGTGCTGAGTATGGAGTCGAAGCCCCCTGGTCAAAATGGGAGATGTCCCCTAAGGGTGATCTTGTTGGACTTCCAGATACAGACAGACACTTTTTTATATTCTTCATCATATATTTAGTGGTGACTGAAACCAAATTCCATAAATTTTGGTGACCATTAAGTTATCTACAGTGTGACGATGTACATGCAAAGTTTTGTTCAGATTGGCAGACCCGTTTGTCACGGTCCGGGGCAGCGGCCGTGTGGAGAGCGGAAGGAGGACTCAAACGCAGCACTTATTCAGGTGTGAGGGTGATTTATTGATAATATCCAATATAAAGTGGGGATGGTAAAACAGAACTAAGGATGAACTAACTGGGAGAAACTACACAAAGAAATAGCAAACCTGAGCATGAAGGGAGAACAGCAGGGAGAACAGCAGGGAGAGCACGCAGGGGATTACACCAGGTATGAACACAGACGACGCGACGAGGAGCAGAGGAAATCACACACTATAAATACACAAAGAGACACTGGGAAATCACACACAGGTGGGGGAAACAGCTGGACCTGATTAACCTGACGAGACAGGGGAACACTAACACCAGGGACCAACAGAGGGAGCACAAACCCAGAACCCAGTGTCTAAAATCCCAAACACAAACCATCCCAAAACAGCCATGAATAATAATGAAAGTAATAACAATAAAGAACATAAACATAAAGTCACTGAGTCATGGTCGCAGGACCATGACACCGTTAAAGAGCAGATCAGGTGCATAGAGGCGTTCACACAAACACACACTATGAACATTGTAGTAAGAAATACTCAGCACAACCATAACTTATAGATATTGCAATGTGCTCTTATGTGCTGAGATTTAGAGCCTCACTTGGTCAAATTCATGTCATAGGGTGACCCACAGCACAAGTGCGACTGTTTCTAGATTGATACATGGAAACAAGGAGAGTTAGAGATGATTTAAAAATGAAGACAAAACTTTGCAATGCAGTTTTTTTATGTGACAAAGGGCACACAACAGGGACTCAGTTTCCACCTCAATGGTTGTTTTTAATGACAGCAAGAAACTCAATCTGCGGCATAGAATAAAACACAGGGATGTCCTCAGCAGGCATCTGCCTGCAAATCCACCAGCAGTACTCCCTGTCGAGAAATAACTCAGCTCCTCAATTGTGAAATGTGCTTAAATCCACAGGTGAAGTGAGATCAAAGTAGCGTTCCTGGTGTGCAGCACAGTAGAGTATTCCTGTGTGCTATCCTTAAAAATTCTGCAGTGAGGAAAGAAAGAGAATTTACCGAGTATACGTCCTGACCTCTTATTGGTCTTATTGTTTAAATACAGAAAAAAACTGAGGGATCCATGAAAAATAACAAATAAGAGCATATTTTCTACGTGATTACTTTCTAATGGATCCTATTGACTTTGAATTCAGTTACGAAGTTACGAAGATATTTTGTGGGAATACTGTCAATATTTTGTTATATTTGGATGAAAAAGGAGAAAAATGAAAAATAGATTGAAGTTATGTTTATAAGTATGGAGTGACAGACAAATAAGTAAACACACTACTTACTGCCCATCTCATTGTTCCCTTGCTGCTTACAGCCTCTAAAGGATGAGGGTATTTCTCTTGGGAATAAATTATATAGAGCTTAGTGAATATGTTCCACAGTGAGTAGTGTCATGCTGTTTACAAAAAGGGTAATAATTTATGACAGTAACAAGGCTAACAGGTGGGTCTGTATGAGTCCACACTGTGTGAGTCCTTTGAGGGCTGGTTGTCAGTTAGATAGCAATTTTTGGCAAGAAGAGTGAAGGAGGTGGGTTTGGTGGATCTGGACGGTTTCTGTCTCCCAGAAGAAGGCTTTTCGAACAGGTGCTTGCCGGGGTGAAAAAGGTTGGTGACAATCCTTGCTGCCCTTTTTTTCTTCCTGACTCGATGAGCGGCTGCTGCTGACAGCGTATGACCCGCTCAGCAGTGCAGACAACACTCTGCAGCTTGCCATCGGGGCCAGAGGTGGCCTGCTGATTGATAGGTCTGGAGGGCATCTGAGCATCTCAACTAATTATGATTAATGCTTCCGTGTCTAGTGGATCACAAACTGCAGATGCGTGAAATTAACTTTAATTACCGGGTTCGTACAATTCAGTTGTTTTTGTTTTGTTTTGCTCTGATAGAACAGTGAGCTGCTCTGCGGATGAGCTAAATACATCAACCGTTTCAAAATGGCTCATGGTGTGCATTCTAAATGTACTGTGTAAATGATATATAGATACATACTTTGGTGTTAAATAGCCACAGAAAAATGCATTAAGACAAGGATAATTCCATATTTTATCATTTTTAACATGAATACATGATCATCCTCTTTGCTTGTGCTCATATCTTTCTCTTCAATAGGCGTTTAATGTGAGCTCACAAAGCCTCACAAACACTGTTTTGTCAAAAGGCTCATACGGCATTTGAACTTAACACCTATTACATTTGTAGAAATGTTACGCCCTTAGCCGGCTGATGTAAAAAGGTTGTCTACCTACCAACAGTTCTATCTTATAGACAGACTCCCTGATGTGAACATGATAAATACTCTTTTAAAGCCGCATTAAACTGCATCATTTCATGCTGACTGACTCAAAGTTGAATATATCACACTTAATGGAGTCATAAGATCCCATGCAATATTCATGAGCCAGCTCTCACATTCAGCCAGAGTTGTGAAAACACGCTGAGCAACTTTTAAAAAAAAAATCTTTCTTTCTCTCTGTGTCTGTCAGTTTTCTTTTTGGGTGATTACAAACCTGATTCATCATGTACTGATATAAATTTACTAGCTGATGACTATATTGCAATGAGCAACCCTGTGTCCTAGAGCTATATTCATAATAAGAATTCATAAAGATACAGAGTAATTAGGTAAATTATGTGAATATATTTATCTAAACTTTCAGTGTTTTAGTTTTAGGCACTACTTTTTTTTGTTAATACACACAGCTGTGCTGACTTCACAAAGATGAAACAGTAATCAGGAGACCGTGCTGTGAAAGCTTTGATTAATCTTGATTTTGTCTTTTCTTTAGCCATCCAAATGTGGACTTTCTGGTGTGTTTTTCTGATCATTGTCCTGCTTGAACATGAACTGAAGGCAGACATTCCCCTTCAGGATTTCATGGTTTCAATGTTAGGACATTGTCCAGGTCCTGAAGTAGTCCCAGACTGTGATACCACCACCACCAATGTTTGAGTGTTGCCATGATGGTTTCTTTTTGGGGTTTTTAATATAATTACTTTTTTCTCACTGGGTCAGGGAGGTTTTGGTAGCTTTGTATGGAAGGAATCATAGCATTAATCAATATGAACTAGACTGGCCGTCCTTCCAGAGTATTGCAGTATTGGTGTTCTGATCATCTGACATCAGAGGGCCTGTCACAGTAGCATATAAATGCATAAAACCCTGCATAGATTTGCAGCTGAGTGTACTAAGCAAAAAAGCATGGAAGCATGCATTTCATCAAAATTACAAGGTCATTTATATACATGGTCTTGTTCAGGTTTCCTCATGAGCACAAGCCTCATTGCCACTTCCTCCTCAGCCATGATCATACAAAGGTGCTCCCTTATTTCATCATTTGCATATAAGATGATTTACACTTAAATGATCACATATGGCAGTTAAAACAGCTTCAAAGAAGAAATGCAATTAGTCTCACAGGAGAAGTGGAGAAAAGAAAATATAGGTTTGATGGACTCGTTTCTGAAATTAGAAACAATACTGGGGGCAAAAAATGAAGAAATCATGCAGAAATAGGAACAGGCCCCGATGGATGTAAAAACAAACCAAAACAGAGAACATAATCCGATTACAATCGAGAACTAATACAATGCAATTCATCCAGGGAAGAAGAATATAATGTAGTTCACACTATGTTTGTGAATAGTGAGTTGTGTATATTGAAATATAATGTAATGTGCTAAGGCAATCAGGCTTGACTTGCTGCAACAAAACGTGGCCAGAAGAACATTTTTAATCATATTCCTTCTTCATAAACTTCATGCTAGCAGTCAAACTAGTGTAAAAAGTGGTGACAGACCATGGCATGACCCAAAATGATGTGACTGTGTACAATGAACTTGTAAGTAAGTAAGTAAGTAAGTAAAATTTTATTTATATAGCACATTTCTAGATAGAGATCACAAAGTGCTTTACAAGATATAACAGATTAAAAAGACAAAATACAAACAAAGTTAGCAAAAGGCAGTTTTAAAAAGATGTGTTTTTAGCTGTTTTTTAAAAGTAATCAATGAATCAGCGGATCGTAAGTCCTGAGGAAGGGAATTCCACAGTCTGGCGGCCACAGTAGCAAAAGCTCTATCACCCCTAGTTTTCAGTCTCGTATACTGAATGACAAGTAGGCCCTGACTACTCGACCTCAGAGACCTACTAGGGGCATAGGGCTGTAAAAGTTCAATGATATATGGTGGTGCTTGTTGTTGAAGAGCCTTGAAAGTTAAAACCAAAATCTTAAACTGGACTCTAAATTCAACAGGAAGCCAATGTAACTGCATGAGCAACGGTGTTATATGTGAAAATTTAGAAGCTTTCGTCAAAAGTCTCGTAGAGTTCCTTCTACGTCACTTCCGGCATGATGGCGCCTGTGTTTGGCTTCGCCGCTGCCGGGTGTAGTTGGTCTCGCTCTATTGTCGTGTTTTTTCTTTCTACTCTGCTGTTTTTTAACTGTTTTAATGATGTACTGGCTGCCTTGGTCTACGATCGTCTGACGCTGTTATCCATCCGTTCGTCAATGACGGCCAAAGATGTTTTTTCTCCTTCCTTTTGTGGGACTTTCCATTCTCCACACTTTTCTCCGCACTCCTTTGGTACCTTCCACCCTCTGCCTGTGACTGGATCTTCGGCCAGCGCTTTTAGCGTTCCCCGTAGACTACGGAGAAGAAGAGGAAAGAGATCGGGCATCCAGGTGAAGCTTAGGCTCCTCTGGCGGCGGGGACGAATTGGAAAGCGATGTCGGGCGTTTTCCGTTGCCTACGCACATGACAGCTATATGGAGAGGAATCTGTCTCCCAAGGCCCTACTTGGATATAGGGGGCCCGGCTCTCCAAGGCCGTGTTATCTCAGAAGGGTTCATCCAGACTCTCCTGCCGACTGGCTTTTCATCCCCTCGGTGAGTGGAATATATGAACGTGAAGGGTCTGATCCCGAGAATTTACGCCCTTTAATTCGAGAAACTCTAGCTTCTTCCAACAACAATGTTTTCACCCCGCTGTCTATGGCGCTCTTTAATGCCCGATCTTTGACGAATAAATCGTTTGTGCTTAACGATTTTATTGTTTCTAAAAATCTGGACTTCCTGTTCTTGACTGAGACTTGGCAACGGGGGTCGGATTATTCGTCTACTATTGAAATGTGCCCAAATGGCTTCTCTGTCATTAGCCAGCCTCGAGGATCTGGTCGTGGAGGAGGCCTCGCGGTGGCATATCGGAGCCGTTTTAACTGCCGTTCAGTGAAAGTTGGACACTTTCTGTCTTTTGAACTGCAGCTCATCAAAATTGGAAAGAAGGATCCTTTTTACTGTGCGTTGGTCTATCGCCCTCCTGGCCCAAACAACTCGTTTTTAGCCGAGTTTAGTGATTTTCTGTCCTCTACTATGAGGTTGTCTAAATTGCTTCTTGTGGGAGATTTTAATATACATATTGATGATGAGTCCGACCTCTTTGCTAGGAGTTTTACCAGTATCATGGACTCTTTTCATTTTATCCAACATGTATCTGGCCCCACACATAACAAAGGCCATACACTGGACCTTGTTTTTTCTTTGGGTCTGAATATTGATTATATCTGTTCTAAGGACATTTTTATTTCTGACCATTATTGTGTCTTTTTTAATATGTCTTTTTATGAGCCTATGTCTCCTGTTCATCGGACAGTTATTTCCCGCACTTTAGACTCCTCCACAGCACAGAAGTTCTCTGATGTTTTTAATTTAACATTATCCCCACAAAACGATGTTGATTTTTCTATAGATCTATTCAATTATCATTGTCTTTCGATCTTAGATGAAATCTGTCCGATTAAAATGAGACCTGTGCCTGTTTCCAAGTCTGTGCCCTGGTTAAATGACAACATTCGTCTTATAAAACGTAATTGTCGTAAAACTGAGCGGTTATGGAGGAAAACTCACTTAAATGTTCATCTCCTCTATTTAAAGGATCTTTTAGCCTCCTTTAACAATGCTATTAGAGTTGCGAGGGCTGCTTACTTTTCTCAGTTGGTTGCAAGGAGCAGAGGTAATCCTAAAGTTTTATTTGATACTATTACTAATATTATTACTCCTGCTCCACCTGCTGCTATTATTTCTTCTGTTGAAGATTGTGAAACTTTTCTTGCTTTCTTTTTAGAAAAAATTAGCAACATAAGGAAAAACCTGTCTTTTTCAGCGTCTGCGCTGTCTGTTCCCACGCCAGCTCGGCCTGTTGTTTTAGAAGGTTTTTCACCTGTTTCACTACCAGAGCTGGGAAAAATAGTTAGTGCAACAAAATTATCCTCTTGCTCTCTTGATTTTTTACCTGCATCATTATTTAAAAATGTCTTTTACTCTACTGGTCCCTGTATTCTTACTATAATTAATACCTCCTTGGCCTCGGGCATAGTCCCTGCCTATTTTAAAACTGCTGTTATACATCCCTTGTTAAAAAAGCCTATGCTGGACCCATCTCTCACTAGCAATTATAGACCGATCTCAAAAATTCCGTTAATTGCTAAGATTCTAGAGAAGATCGTGGCTAAGCAGCTTACAGCAGTTTTAGATAAATATAGTATTTTCGACAAATTTCAATCTGGCTCTCGTAAAGTTCATTCCACTGAAACAGCCCTTCTTAGAGTTTCTAATGACATTTTGTTACAAAGCGATGCAGGTAAATGTTCTGTTCTCTTAATGTTGGATCTTACGTCGGCCTTTGATACTGTTGACCACTATATTTTACTTAACAGGCTGAAACACTGGGTTGGTGTCTCTGGGACTGCATTGAAATGGTTCTCCTCGTATCTCTCTGAACGATATTCTTCTGTGGCAGTTTCTAAGTATAGATCATCTTCTGCGTCCCTGTCTTTTGGTGTGCCACAAGGCTCTGTGCTAGGGCCATTACTGTTTTTAGTTTATTTACTCCCTCTTCAGCACATTTTGAGCCCTTTTGAGGATATTTGTTACCATTGTTATGCAGACGATATCCAACTCTATATATCTTTTAAACCGGAAGAGGCTTCTAAGCTGCGGCTTTTAAATGTGTGCTTGGAAACCATTAAAGGCTGGATGGCTGAAAACTTCCTCCAACTAAATGACAGTAAAACCGAAGTCCTCTTATGTGCCCCAGATAGACATATACCCAGTATAATAAATGCTCTTGGTCCTCTTTCAACGTTTGTAAAACCATCTGTCAGGAACTTAGGGATTATCCTTGATCCTGCTCTTACGTTAGATAGTCATGTTAAATCTCTTGTTCGGTCTTGCTTTTATCATTTAAGAAATATTTCTAAATTGAGCTCTATTATATCCTATACCGAACTGGAGATTGTTATTCATGCTTTTATCTCTTCACGACTGGACTATTGCAATTCCCTGTTTACTTGTTTAAATAAAGGTTCTTTGGAGCGTCTGCAGATCGTTCAGAATGCTGCAGCAAGACTTTTGACGAACTTGTGGTCTTGCTGCCTTTGAAATGCTTGCTTTAAAAACATGGACCAGGTCTGCAACCACTGCTAGCGGGTTAGAATGCAAAGGTGTTCTTGAGAAGCTTTGCAGAAGAGGAGTATTTCAGCAAGACAATGACCCAAAGCTCACAACCAAAACACACAAGGGTTTGTAAAGAGGCAAAATATGAACACATATGACCCAGAGGTGAATATTTCACCACAGGTTAACAAAACACGGGTATCTTGTAAACTAAATACAAACCACCGGCAAAAGTAAAAGATGGGGCTGGGAGGCGCTGCTGCACTGGGCCCCGGTCTGGATGGGCCTGGGCCCCCTTTCCCTGGTGGGTCGCGGAGTATGGGGGTGCCTACTGGGGTCAGCGGGGGAGCTGGCCCCAGGGAGGGGTCAGTTGCCCCTCCCTTCCTTCCCTCCCCATCTCCAGCTGCCTCCCTCTTCCCGCTCCACCACAACCACCCACACATGCAGGACCTTGGAGTAGGGGTATGTCACCAGGGTGCAGAGGAGGCTACCCCCCCCCCCCCCCCGCTGTCCCCTTCTGGCTGCCTCTGCCTCAATTTTATCCCACAACTTAGACATTCACATTACTCACACTCTCATTACACATACATATAGGATCTTGGGGGTGGGCACGATACACGGAGTCCAAAGTACCATCAGGGTGTACACCCCACCCCTGGCATCGTTGCCCACCTCTCAATTTTAAATACACGTAGACATTGAGGGCTAGCAGGAGGGACCATGCGCTTACCTGCTGCTCTCTGGCAGGTAGCTCCATGCCCTCCTGGGTTTTAAATGCACCTTAGAACACACATGCATCAACACTACAATGAGCGGGTGGAGGGAGGTTTGGAGTCTTCTCTCACCCCCGTTCTCTGCGACCTGCTGGAGCGGGGGGACTAGGAGGAGGAGTTGGCCGTCCGACTGCGGTCTGGAGTGTGGAGCCTTCCTGCTGCTGCGGAGTCGGGGCGGTCTGCCTCCCCCCACCGCAGGGAAAAGGGTAACACCACCTGGGTCTGGGTGCAGTTCCCCCCTCCAGGGGCAAGGGTACCTAGACCTGGTTTGTAGAGTACGCTTGGGGAGTGTGATCGTGTGTACAGCGTCTCTTTATGTCTGTCTCCACGTTGGTTGAGTGTGGAGTAAGTGCATATGAGAGCATGAGGGTGGGAATGGATGTTTGTGTCTGTGTGTGCCTGTATGTCTGTGTCTATATGTCAGGTTGGGTGTCAGGCGCCACCTCTCTGGGGACACCTCAGGCCCTCCAAGGTTTGGAGGCCTATCTCCCCCTACCACCACTTCCCCTGCCAGTGGCGGACCCCCTCAGACATCGGTGCGTTGGTGGTTCTTTGTGTCCGGGGATGGGCGTCCAGGTACACACCGGCTCACTCCTTGGCGGCCGCTTATCGGGGCCTGGAGCCTGGGGCTCGCTCGGGCCACTTCGGAGGTGGGGTGCCCCCGGCCTCTCGGCCTGGGGCTCGGTCACTCAGGCGCGGCTGGCTGCTGGCGGAGCTCACGGGCGCGTCACTGCAACTCCCCCTGGCTTCTGCTCCGCGGCTGCTGAGTGAGCCCTCATCTGGGACTCTCCTCAGCTCTTTCTGGGACAGTGGCGCAGCTGCCCCTCTGTTGGTCTTCCTTGGTCTCTTGTGTTCTGGGGGCCTCTGGATATCTGGAGTTTTGATCTCCTCCATACCTGCTTCATGCCCTGGAGGACGGGGCTATGGCCCCCCCACACCCTCTAGCAGATTATTACATGAAGGAACCTTTTAAAAAACAAAAAACAAGCGCGTCCATGCTCACAGGTGTACACACGGGTGATCGCACCCACAAACTACACCCTTTTTGGCTCCTACCTCAAAGCACACTGTGTTCTGTTGATCTTATGTGCTGCACAATAATGTTTAATATTTAGTATTTACTGTCATATTCCCATATATCATTGTGATGTTGTTTATTCTATTACTCTTGTTCTCTTCTGCTTGTTTTCTTTTTTCTTTCTCAGCAGGTGATCCAGGTGATTGATATATGCATTTTTTTTTTCTCTGCCCGTTCTGTTGGTTTTTGTTTTTTGCCCTTCTCCCCCGTCCCTCTTCTCAGCTGTTTCCCTTTCCCTCTTTCTTTCTCCCCTTCTTTCCCCCAGTCAAGTCTGTCCCGTATTCAGTAAGTGAAAATAAAATAAACAATAAAAGGTGAATCAAATGGACCATTACGGCAAGGCTGGGATGGTCAATTTGGTAAAGTAAATCCGTTGGGCATCTTTCTTTGCCTTTAGACAACAATTCTGATGGCAAAAGAGCCAAACGGGACAGGCAAAAAAAAAAAAAAAAGTAAAAGATGGGAAACTCGGTTAATGTAAAGTATACTGACTTTGCTGCACTGAGATTCCCTCTGTGGCGGCTGTATTTCTACATAGCAAATTTGAAGTGTTCATGTTTCATTTTACATAAAAGCAAATAAAATACTTACATTATACTTAAATGCTTAAATTATTCAAAATTGCATCACCTATCCATAATTGCATTACTCTTGACATTTAAAGGATATCGCCCATGGATGTACTCACCTCTGTTGTAGGTCTGGATATGCATAATCAGTTCACTTCATGCATTTCTTCTGATTTAAACAAAATGGATAAACTGAATAAATCCAATTCACGTGTCAAAGATGCATGTTAATGTCAAGCACAAAGTAGTTTCTTTCCTATCCAATATGACTGACTGTAAAGCTGGCTATGGTCCCTATTTATGACCATTCTATTCATTATTACCCACCAGGGTTTTACATAGCTCTGCATACTCTCAACTTTTGCCAACCATAATGCATTTCGGGCTTGAAAATTTATGTTCTTCTCTGCTTGACTTTATATAAACATATTTCAGGGAGTTATGGTCCACCACCTTATGAGAGGAGAGGTGCACTGTGGGGACGTGTGAACATTGTTTACTATTGTGCCTGATGTGCTCAAAGTGGAGTCCCATGGAAAAGACGCAGTGGTAACAAAAGTAATTTACAGTGATGAAAAATGCACTCTTGGTTAATGAGTTGGAATAAATGCTTCAAGGCAACAGTGTGGACCATTTGTGAGGTTAATCAGTGGATTTATGGACAGTTACTGAACTTGAAGGCCTTCCCTTTAAGGGTTATTGTTCTGCTACGTCAGGTGAAGTTAGTGTCAGCCATCTGGGCATCGGAGCTTATGCAAATAGACTCCTGTGATTTTATGAACACTAGCTGGGAGAGTGTGTTTTCCACATGATGCACTGCCTTTTTAAATATCAGTGTACACACAGTCAGGAAGGACAGTAATGTTGTGAAATATTTTGTCTGCATGTTTTGAAAATCAATTGATCAATACCCACAGCTTAGCTGCTTACATTAAAATTATGTTCATCTCTATTTATTACACTCTGCTCCTGAACGTGTTTCAACAACCTGGCCTGTGGCGAATCCTACCAGGACCGGATAATGAACGAAGCGGCCTTACAAAAAGCGGGCACTCGCCCTTTAGCTGATGTTGTTGCCGAAAAGCACTTCCGATTTGCGGGCCATATTCTACGTCTACCCCCTCATCACCTGGCCAAGATCCCCATTATATGGTTCCCGCGCTGTGGCAAGCAAAAGCAAGGCTGACCAAGGATCACGTGGCATCAAACGTTTATGGATGATAATAAAAACCGTCGACATTGCCTGGGATGAAGATGAAGCAGTTCCCGCTGACCGACGTCGATGGAGATCGTCAGCTGCCCGATGCGCCGCTCTGCATAGGAGGAACTAAGTGCTAAGTAAGTATTTATTACAGAATTTAAGCAAATATTAATGCCAGCAAACTGCCCTTTCCTGCTTTGAATCCAGTGCCTCACAAGCTTTTTAAGAGTTATGCTAACCCTTTTTATTCAAATTCTGATGTAGCTAAACTGTTGATAAAATGTATTTTTAGCAGTGATGATTTAGTTTCGCCTTCTTCATTGCAACTACGCAGTAACTCAAGTAACCCCTTGTTACAACCAAGGTACAGAAATGCATCTCTGAACACATCGAACTTTGAAGTAGATGAACTACACCAGCAGAAGACCACACTCAGTACCACTCCCGTCAGCTAAGAACAAGAAACTAAGACTACACTTTACAAAGGCTCAACAAAACTGAACAATAAAAACCTGGGAAAATGTTGTGTGGTCTGTTGAGTCTTGATTTGTACTGTGACATTAGGATGGTAAAGTCAGAATTTATCCTTTGATGGCTAGCATGCCACAAAGCTCTTTATCTCAAACAGGTTGCTTCACCTTTAGAGTGAGTTCACTGTAATCAAATGTCCTTCACAGTCACAACATCTCAAAACAACAGAGCGCCTTCAAGATGTGACAGAACGGGGTCATGCATCATAGCCAGTCAACATGTAAATCTGCAACAACTGTGTGATGCTATCATGTCAAATGAAGGTCCAACCCAGTACTAGGAAAGTGTACCTGATAAAATGGCCAGTGACTAAATAAAGCAAAACAGATTTTTGTACTAAAAAGGTAGATTTATATACAAAAGCAAAACACATTATCAACTTGGTTCCTGTGTTTCAACTGGACATGACTTATTGAGGTGCGCTTGCAATTCAGAGCACCATCATACAAGATAAGAAATGACCCCTAAAAACACAGATAAACTCTCACTGTGGGCAGACTAATCGGTTGCTTCTTCAGGAGGCTCTGATAAGCGTGAAAACAAGCACTCAAAAACAAAACTGTAGACTTATAGGCGCCATTATTATCATAATTGGACAACAAATCCTCTGAGTTTTGAACATGGATTCTGTCTGAATCTTTTGCTGTTTTACAAGCTTTTCATAGCCAATTAAGGCTTTATTTAATCTAAACTAGTCCCACTGAGATCAAAAATGCTCAATCAAGAAAGACCAGCACAAGACAGAGGCAGCAGCAGCAGCTAGATTAAGTATGCTTGTGATGAAGTGTGATTGCAGTCTTGTTCGTTAACACTCATTCTCTCCAACAGGAGGCTTCATTACTAACAAATCTGAGATCAGCTTAAAAGGTTATGAAAATGCCATGATGTGTTTCTGCTCAAATACCCCTTTAGATTTCAACTTCTGCTGCTGGCAGTAAGAAGTCGTGGCCATAAATGCTGCACTTCTGCTAATTGATAGTACTTGAATTCAGTTGTTCTATTTCACCCTTTTTCTTTATTTATGTTCAATTTTAATTGTTTCAGCACTTCCTTGGCCACCTGTAAGTAAGAAAATTAATGGAAAAAAATGACCACAGATACCTGCTGGACTAAATTATTTTCATCTTTGTTCAACTATCCAGGAGAAAACTGCTGTTATGGTGGTGGGACATCCACCTGTATTGGAAAGGCAGAATACTTTGTACTGTTTAGGGAGTCTGCTCCCCAGACTCTCATTTAGTCTAACAGACACATGCACACACACACACACACATACACAGAGGGGTTTGGCTTCATCCCTCCTGGGGAGTAATTAGAGGTTAGCTTGGTCTATCTCGGAGCCCCTTTACTCCCCATCACGCTCACACAAGTCAGCAGCCAGAGATGTTGCTGAATGAGCGGATGAAATATTTTAAGGAGAACTTAGAGCTATAAGATCCAAACAGGAGAGCTCAGGATGAAAGGTCAGCTCATACTACAAGACAGCCCCATTTTTCCTAGTTCTCAAAAAAGGTCAAGCTTTCCTGCAGTCTCCATAGCAACACAGAGTGGAGAGTCTGGAAGGGAAAATTTTTTATTCGAGTGACAGCAAAGGTCCAAAAATCTGAAATTCCCGGAAGAAAGAGACCTTTAAATGAGACGTTATGTGCGTAACAAATGTGGCCAAACTTTCAAATGAAGTAAACATATGTTGAAGAAATTCCTGTGAGCCAAAAGCTTTGCTGTTTGGAATATTAGGTTTCCAGTGTTTTATTGTTTTGGGGGCTTTTTACTTCTTGCTGACACCAGCCCAGAGACTGCCTGGCAAATTAAAGTGTTAAGGCAAAATCTGTATTCCCCAACTAGGTAGCAAATGATTGCTGAAGGTTGCCAACAGTGGCTATATGATATCAGTTAGAAAGAAAGTGCAGCACCAAAAGCCTTCTTGTGATTGATTTGTTGCTAGCAGATTGACACTTTCACATGTTTGCATTAAAAAATGCACCAACTTGTTTGCAAACACTGGCCAACTATTTGCAGAGCAGTTGTCAAATGTAAAAAAGTCACTCAAACCAAAAAAGGAGAACTGATTGGCAGCAACCTCCAGCATTTACTCGCCACCAGTCCATGGAATATACAGTTCACATTTTGTTGCCAGGGGGTCTGGAGGAAGCTGGAAGAAGACCAAATTTACTCTCCAACGTGACTGTCAAACGATTTCTAATACAATCAAAACTATACAAAAGAAAACAGCTTAAAATGGCAGAAATAGTTTATTGAAAACATGAAGTGTACACAAAATACAGAAAAACCAGACAAAGTGTGCCTCAGAGAGGTTAGGACATAGACAAACAGATATGAACCCAACTAAAGATGAACACACGCACACACATGGACCTTCAGGGATTCTTACTTTTACAGACAGTAGTTTACCAAGCCCACTCTCTGTGTAAATTTCCATTCTTTAACCTACTGTCTAACAGGGATTCAGAAGATCTGGTATTTTCTAGTTTACTCCTGTTCATTATCACTACCGGGTCACTCTGACCTGCAAACTCCAGTATCTCACTCCATGACAGCCATTGCAATCAGTAGGGCACAGAGGTCTTCCACTATGTTCAAATACCGCTAATAATATCCCAAACACAGCGTGCATAACACACTTGACTTAAATACTTGACTTCTTCTATTATCTTCTGTGCCGCATGTACAATTATCATGACATTAATATAAATTGGTAATTGGCAATGAAAAACAAAGATGTAAATTCAAATGTGTGAAAAACACAGTGTGAATTTAATAGACCACATCTGGAGGTGAACTGGGCTGCATGAACAGATCTCAGCCAGTTATAAATTCAAGAGCACTATTTTTTCTTCAAGGCCAAGGTGAGTCTGTTTAAAGAGCCATTTGTTTGTGTGTCAGTAAGATTGTGCAAAAGGTACCCAGCTGGATTTCAGCTGAGTACCTTGTGAGAGATGTGGAGCATAGCCATTGGAAAAACCCATTACATTTTGGTCTGGCTCTAGATTACTTTTTTAAATTTGCAAAGTGAAAACAACCGATTCTGTGAACACGTATCCAAATGCCCCATGGATAGATGTCACTGTCTATAGCAAGATGCAGATCCCTGTTTAATCCTGGAATGAAACAGCCCAACTATAACAGACCATAGGGAAACTCAGCAGTCTGCATTGGGTGATACAGTTTCAGTACTATCAAATAATTACTCTGTATCCTTCAGATAACTTCTCTGACCATGCATGGTGTTTATAAAGAGACTGAAATTAAATGTCAGCTTCCGCCTGACCTGTTTCTACAGGGTCCTGTTTGTTTCTTTTGTCGTCATATGATTCAGCTGGAACCTCGAAGAATGGATTTACATGATTTTTTTCTGCGTCTCTGTCAGCTTTTGCTCACAGTCAGAGCTCCCAGATCTAGCCTACAGGCATTGCTTTTGAACACTGTGCTAGTGTCTCTACTCTGACAGGAGCTTTCTTTACCGTGTTATATGGAAACTGGTTTCTGTGAGTAAGGATAAAAATAGAGTTTGCTAGAAGAAGATGAGGAGACAAAGTTCAGCCACAAGCAGCCGAAGCATTTTCCACAACGCTCAAAAATGTTCCATGGAAAAAGCAACATTTAGGGCAATGTGTAGTGGACTCAAGTTAAGTTGCAGCTACTGTGTGAAATTAAAAACACCATTTCTAGATATGTTTTATTATGATAGCAAAACCTGTCATGGTCCTGCGTGCTTGACCTGCTCTCAGGACATGTGACTTCCTGCGTCTCCCATTTTGACCTCGGGATTTCCAGGCCATTCTCGGCACAGATGTTTCTGTATATTATGGCAGCCTCTTGGTTATGGCGCTCCATGTATCCATGTGCTGGATTGTCTCAGGGGCATCTTTACATCTTGCCTGGTGTAATAGACCCCTGCCTCTATGGATCTTGTGCTCAGACCTTGTTCCTGTGCTGACATGATTAGTGTTTCTGTGCTGTCTTTCAGTCCAGGTTTCAATCCACTAGTAGGATTACTGAATGTCAGCCACTACATACTGTGCAGGGGCCTGTCCTTTCATGATGGCTCCTCCTCTTGCTCCTCTTCTTTCTTGGGTTTCTGCTGTCTGAGGTATTAACTAAGCACTTCCTGATGTACAAATGGATGTTCATTGTTTCATCCTGGATAGTAGTTCTGACACTCACTAGTCCCCGGCCTCCTTCCTTTCACTTACCGCACACTCTCAGGCTGCAGGACTTGTGGTGAAACCACAAAAATGTAAACAATCATAAGTATTATTAGTGTGATTCTTTTTGTTTATTTGTTGTTTGAAAATTATATAATGTCATGCTAGATATGCTAATATTTTATGCGTTCTAAATGTTTGTACATGTACACACTGTGTATAGAGTTGCACCGATATATCAGCCTACTTTGACGAAACCATTTGTCCAGTAAGATCACATTTATGAATGTCAGTGAATGATGTTGATCTCAGAAATTTTGCTCTAGTTGATTAATTTTATTATTTTTAATGATGATTTCTTTGTTTTCTTCACACAAAGCAGGCAGCAAATAATGTCACGGTACTGGGTCGTGTCACCCAGTATGTGTTTTTTTTTTTAATGTATCATTTTGTATTCATTGGTGTTCTAGTTTCAGTTTGGCTCATCTAGTTAATTTCCAGGTTGCTGTTTAGTCCTTTGTTAAATTCCTTTTGCCATCTCCCCCTGTACCCCTACCTGTCATGTATCATGTCTGTGTGGCTCTTGTTGTCAAGTTCATTTCATGTCTATATCTCTGTGTTTCCTGTTTTATTTTGAAAGAGTTTGGTGTTCTTTGTTCACTGCATTTAGTTTTACTCTCCCCTGTGTTGTCATCATGTTTCATTCTAGTCAGCTGTGTCCTCATGTGTCTCCACTTCCCCTGATCACTTCATGTGTGTATTTAGTCCTCAGTCTTGCTGTGTTCAGCGTTGCTTCGTCTGTGTTATCTCCCCTACTCCTTGTCATGGTTTCCCAGTCAAGTCATAGTAAAAAATCACAGTAAGAGTCATAGGCTACGTTCACACTGCAGGTCTTGATGCTCAATTCTGATTTTTTGATCAAATCCGATTTTTTTTGTCTGCTCATTCGCACTACAAATAAAATGCGACAGCAAACGTGCTCTAGTGTGAACGCTCAAAGCGGCCCGCATGCGCAAAAGAAGACGTCACACACAACGCGCTCTGTTTAGACCCAGAGCAAACAGTATTGTTTGACTGATGGCCCTTAATATAAAGACTTCAGGCTTTACGTTTCCCAATTTTTGCTTTAAGTTATTAGGTTATCTACATTATTATGTAAATAACCTAATAATGATCCTTATTGCTGTTTTAGAGGAGCGGTGCTTCAAAGGATAGTTGCAGATTTCTGTCAGAATCTGCAGATTATACAGCACAAATAAAATGTTCACGTTTCTCCAACGTTGTCTTCCCAACAGTTTCACTGATATCTACACGGGATGGCCAGGAAGCGTTCGCGATGTCTTCTCGGGCGCTGATAATTGGCGTCTGTCTTGTGTCAGTGACGTAAAAGACGGATTTAATGCGACTTGACCATTCACACAGCAGTCGCTTTCTAAAACATCGGATATGTATCGGATTCAGAACCACATACGAAAGTGACCCAGATCGGATTTGAAAATATCGGATTTGTGCCGTTCACACTGTCATAGCATGATGGGATATGGGTCGCATAGGGTCAAAAAAATCGGATTTGATGCGCTTTCGCCTGCAGTGTGAACGTAGCCATAGTTTCCTAGTCTATGTTCAGCTTTTCCCTCAGTTACTTTGTTGGTTTTTTCCGTGAGTTTTCAGCCCTAAATAAAGCTTCGCCTTTTGTTAAGTCCAGTTTTGTCTCCTCGTCTCTGTCTGCTCTTGGGTCCTCTACTCACTCCACACAGTCTGCCCCAGCAGTCCATGACAAATAATAACAAAATCCCTCAATGGGATCCTGGTTTTACTGAGTCAAATGACGTAAAAGTTCATAGCTCCTAGAATAACTTGGGTAGACATGAAAATGGTATTTGAGCTCTTCCTTAAAGATGGAATGAGGAGCTTAGTCATTTTAGAGGGACTCTGTATTCCTCCATGACAAAAGGAATCAGTAGAATACGTTCAGACACCAGACCAGGATCTCTTCTGTTCACCTCCTAGATGAGGTTTTTGAAACCCAGGACATGCTGGAGAAACCATGTTTCTTGGGTACCTTGGGAATGCCTTGGTATCCCCTCAGAAGAGCTGAAGGAGGTGGCCATAGAGTGGGAGGTCTGGGTGATTCTGCTTAGATTATAGCCACTGTGACCAAGACACAGATAAGTGGTAGAAAAGAGATGGATGGATTTCAGATTTTCTAAAGATTGCACACAGTTCTTAACAAATTTAAGTTGTCATAACAACAAAGACACAAGTATTTTAGAAATCTGTCAAAAACTTATTAAACTGTTATTTATTAGGCAAAGAACAAACTGATTTCACATGTTTATATCCCAATTTGTCCAAGTCCACACTGGACTTCTCTGGGCGGTCGGAAATGAATGAGGCATAATATTCATCTGCTAAAACTAATCTTTCTTTTCAAAAATGTTGTAAGCTGACATCTTAATCAAATGTGTTTTATTTATTATATTTTAGCTTTAAAAATATCATTTCCATGTAAGAGCTTGTGCACATTTTTAGATTAAAAATTAGAGAAAAAAAACGATTTGGGTAATCACATCAGTGCTGTTAATGTAAGGCAGCTAAGGCACAAATCTTACATTGTTTGGTGATTATACACAGTAGTGTGGCTCTACTGTATATAAAATTATAATAGTTCCTAAAAAGATTGCGTATTCACTGATAGACAGCATAAAGCTCATGTAACAGAGTCATGGCATGAAGAGGGGAAAATGAAAAAACTCAAATATTCACACCTTGTTTCAAAGTTGGAATCTATCCTGATAGAAAATTTCAAAGTCTTGCCTGGCACTCAAACGTGTGGCCTCTCACATCCTGCAGATTCTATTCCACATAATTCACATTGCATTTTTCAGCACCTGCCTTTTGACTTTTGGTGAAGTGCATTCACCACCTTTTTCATTAGCCAGAAGTCATGAAAACAACACAGTTTCAGGTACCCCGGGCAATCAGAATGCCCTGGGGTTTTTCAAGTTTTAATTTGAGCAGAGCACTTTAGAGGAGCAGGAATGTTGCTGTAGAAAGAGAAAGAGCTCATCAGTCAAAACATGCACCTGAGTTTAGAGTAAACTGAGATGTACCATACAGTTTTCAGACATCAATATTCCTGTAGGAAACGTAATGCTTGGTTCTCTTTCCCGAAACAGCATGCCAAAAACTTTCCAGCATTTCACACGGACAAAATAACAGTGTTTGAGTAGTTTTTTAAAAGCCATGTTGAATTCACCAGCTCATTGCTGTGAAACCATCAAGCAATAGTTTGCCACCTAAACGTTTCCAATGAATGTCAATGAGGAAGCGTTATGAAGTCATAGCTGCAAAAAGGCTCCAGGCTGCAGAGGACAGCAGCGAGATAGCGAACTGTGTGTGTTTTCCTGATGTATAGAATATCATTAAACAGCGCCGAATCACTGATGCAGCATGATAATTCTGTAAGCTCTCTCCTGAGTTTCAGCCCTAACAGCAGTGTTCATTCTCATGCATCAGTACATCTGACTGAAGTCAACTATAGAGTAAATGCTTTTTAACATGAACATGACTAAAATATGGATCTGGGTTGACAGTTAGCTCTGCTCATCACTGTTATCTCGTGCTCTTCTAATGAGGAGGAGAGCGGCAGCGAATCAGAAGACGAGCAGACAGATTGACAGGTTTTCATTAGCCTGTTTTGTTAGAGGGTTTATAATTAATCCTTCTGAGACCACCGCTGACTATACTCTTGACCAGTGGAGAAAAGAGGGAGCATATGGACTGAATGCAGATACGACATACATTATGCTGCTGTAGAGCGTGTCCTTCCACGGAGAGTTGGGTGTGCGTATTCACAGAATGAAGCTGTACTGTACGATTTAATAGTGGCTGCTTGTAAAAATGGTTTTTGCACCTTCAAAGTTCTTCCTGCTCACGCAGCACGGCACCACTGCACCACTGCAAGGTCTCACGAAAGCAAGGAAAATGTGATTTCAGTGTGAGAATCTCATAACAAATAACTGAGCAAGAGACAGGAAGTTCTTGGCTGTTTAATGACTCCTGGTCGTCTGAAAGCATTGGTCGTTTAAACACCTGGTAGACTTCAACATTTACATTTTTATGATCTCTGGGAAATATGAACCATATACTATATAATGATATGTAAATGCTGTGGTAATAATAACTGCCAAATCTACATTTCAAAACTCTGTCTCAAAGGAGAGGGATGGTTTAAAAAAATGATGTGAATTCAGATGGGAATCCGTTCCCTATACCCTCGCTTTTGTTTTCTTTTAAGCCTAATGGGACTCTGGGGATTATTTTACAGATGGTCTAGTTCAGGGGTGCCCAATCCCAGTCCTCGAGAGCTACCGTCCTGCAGCTTTTAGATGCATCCTTGTTCCCACACACCTGAATCAAATGAATGGCTTGTTATCAGGCCTTTGCCAAACATGATGGCATGCTGAAGAGATCAAACCATTTGATTCAGCTGTGTTGGAGTAGGGATGCATCTAAAAGCTGCAGGATAGTAGCTCTCGAGGACCGGGATTGGGCACCCCTGGTCTAGTTCATTAAACTGAAATCAATTAAGAACCCAAGTAAAAATGAGTGTAAAAATATAATAAAATGTAAACATATATTTTGTGTTTTTGGTATTACTAATAATATATAGTATGACAAATGATCAGGTGCCTTAACCTGGTTGAGCTGCAGCTTCAGTTCATCGTCCAAGTTAAGCCAGCACGCTGGGCTTCTTACCCACTGAGAATAGATCATTTCGCCTCAAAAGCCCTAATCATTTTTTCTTAGGGCAGTACAGTGATATTGTTAGCACTGTCACCTCGTGATAAGAAGTCACAAGTTACAGTCACAGGAGTTATTGTGTGGAACACCTGTACAGATGGAATTAAGAAAAGTACATCAATACAAATATTCACGATTGTTTAAAAATAATAAATTCCATGAATACAGGAAATCTGTGATTGAGCTGTCTCATTGTGTTCTATTGAAGCCTTGTCCTCATTTTTATGGATCAAGGGAAGAGTAACCCAAGCTTAAAGTGTTCATTAAAGTATTTGTCACATAGATATAAAATAAGCTCAGAGATTAAGTGGGTGTTAACCACAGGGTGCTTCGTTTATCTTTAAATGTAGTTTGTTGTTTTGATTTACAAGCTGAAATTGGTTTATGAGTGTGTTTATGTCTTGTATACGAGTGTAGATTATAGTTTCAAATGTATGGATCATATGTTAAATTCTGAATATTGATTTGCAAGCAATGAAATTTGAAATAAGGGGTATACGTGTAGAGATATTAAAGAAAACTTGATGTTTTTAAGGGTTTTTTTTCCTCTTGTTATTTCAGCTATATTTGCATGTTTGAAACAAATTCTA
This sequence comes from Aulonocara sp. 'chitande type north' Nkhata Bay, assembly GCF_057382095.1. Lineage (NCBI taxonomy): Eukaryota > Metazoa > Chordata > Actinopteri > Cichliformes > Cichlidae > Aulonocara > Aulonocara sp. 'chitande type north' Nkhata Bay. The sequence continues at coordinate 9,964,518 of NC_141360.1, forward strand.
TATATATATTCATATTCAGAAGATCCTCGGTTTGACACCACCTCCCCCCAAGCAGTCCAAAGACATGCACATGGTGCTGGTCATTTTGAATTGTTGTCAGACTGGCAGTGTGTCCAGGGTCATGCTTCAGCCCCACTGCGACCCTGTTGCACTGAGTGCCAAAATAGCTTTTGTGTTCTGTTTTGGAGGAAGGAAGGTTCAGGGTTTAAGTAGTCATCATCATGGGCTCAGCCGATTAGAATGAGAATAAGCAGTCATCAATCATTTGCAGGTTTTGTCTTTTTATTGGATAACGGGTAAAGGAAAGACACATGGACTGCTATCTCTAAAAAGGACAAAGTATGATTTAAGTAACTCAAAATGATACATGAACTCAGGAGACTCAAAGAGAAACTCACCTCAGCTGCCACCCCATGTGGGAGTGAAGAAAGAGTGAGGGGTAGGTGAGTGCAGTCCTTATATAACAAGTGACAGGTGAGTGCAATTAAGGCCAAGCACCACCCCCAATCAAAGGTGAGGAAAAGAAACAAGGTGCATCTGGTGAAGTGAATGTGCTGAAAGGTGAGCCTTTACAACATGTTCTCTAGCTTTATTCTATGAATAAACAAAATAGCAGCTTATTCTGATGCTTAAATGATAATAAAACATGATTTTAGTGTGATCATATATTACTTTGTTATGCTTAGTCTCCATTTGCAATGTTCAAATGTGGAAACTGCTCTGTTACATTCATGTGCCTGGGGGCTATCAATGCTGCATGCTAACTTTCTGTGTTGTATCACTGAGACAAAACAGTAAAGTTTCTTCGCCAAGCCAGTCTCACTCTTATGTTCCGAATCCTCTGGAGGTTTTTTGGGATTTCAGAGACTTGATCAGTGTCACTGTTACACGAGGATTAAGTCCTCTTTATTTCTGTTCCCATGCCCTCCCTCAAAGAGAACATTGTTTTTCCTGTTAGCATATCTCCAAAAATAAAATAAAATAAAATGGTAATTTAAATTGGTAGTACTGACCTCTGGGCTTTTATGAGAGGGTCAGACTGTTTCTTAACTCACAACCATTTTGACAGCTCATATCCAGTTTACACATTATAAGTCTTATTTTTGTTTTACTATTCTGTCATTTCCATTTGAATTATTGGGAAATGTATTGCATTGCATTTTGAAACCATTTTTAATGTCAGCTACTCAACACAATATCACACGTATCAACATCAAGATGGTGTTGAAGTTTTTAACGTTTTTTTTTTTTAAATAGTTCATATTCTATTTTGTGTTAAAAGCTAAGTAATTATATGTCTAGTTACAGGCGAGGTCTTCCTGGATCTTTTTTACTTTTCTCTGGCTCAGTGTCGACACAGTTCACAATCCCTGTATGAGAGATTAGTGGTACAGAAAAATTACACAATCTGAATTTGTCTCATTTTGCTCACAGTCACAAAGAAATTCAACTGAGAAGCTCAGATTAGTTTTGAGGCTTAAAGTCGTTATGGGTACAGAGCGTAGGACAGCTGCGAGTCCTCCTTTTAAACAGCTCCGGCTGTGGGAGGCGAGCAAAATAAAACACTCAGAACAAATTAATCCGTGCAGAAAAATAGTCACTTGGTGCACTCAGCGGGAACTTGTGATGCTGATTACATGGCATCCAGATGAAAAATCTCGAGGCATACATCCTCATTTACTTTGAGATTCTGTGTGAGCTGTTTACTCGCCGACAAAGACTAGCAGGACAAAGCCAAGGCATTAGGCTGAGATTCCCTCTGAGGTCAACTTAATCCCGTGTCTTTGATTTTGAAGCTCGCCTCTCTCGGGCCTGCTTCTCTTTAATCAGCAGGAACCATGTTGTGAAGCACCTTTGTCTCAGATGTCTGTTCCTTCTTTCCGCCTTTTTTCTCTTCTTTCTAATGCGAGACCAAATGGGATGCTAGTTCAAAATGCTGCTTTGACAAAATAAATGCTGATACTGTCGATGTGAAAGGTCAGCGGGGGGAGAAAAGCAGAGGAAGGTTGCTAGGTTTTCAGCCATCCTCCTGTCAAAGTGATCTCCTTCGATGGGATATTGTTCTATTAGGAAACTAAGACAGTTGGATGTCTAAGCATGTGCACAAACAGATGGATAAACTTTGTGCAAAAAAAACCAGGAGAACAGCCCGCATGTTACATACCTGTAAACAGAGGCAGACAGTAGCTAAAGAGAAACTGATACGTAAGCAAAGCATCAAATGGGCTCATCCATCAAACAGACAGTGAAACCTGGGACAGTTTTTTGGATGACGTTGACAGTATTTCTTTCTTTCTCTCTGCTTTTGTGCAGAGGCTATCAGATTATGATGAATGGGCTATCCGCTAGTGGAAAGAGAAATGTGTACTGAAAAACACATGCAGGTATGATTATTTTTTTTATATTTTAAAGCAATGTACAGTCTATTTTAATTGGAACAAATTTAATTGGGACAACTTGCTGAGAAAAAAATAATGAGATGGATATCTTTAAAGGACATTGGTATTGGTATAGATTGTAACTCTAACCAAAATGACACTGGATGTTTCAAGTCGCAGGCTGAGGTAGTTGGACATTGTTATTCGTACTCTGGGTGTCAAGAAAAAAGAAAAAGCAAACTCTGCAGATTCCTCTAAATCACTTGAGGTTGGCTGCAGAAGCGAGTCAGTGCCCAAACTATGCAAAAATACTTTAGACTTTAGAGCAAAAATAAACTGTAAAATGTTTACAGCCTGGTACAAAAATGGTTTACCTCTGTATTTCATTTCCCCTTCTGAATTTTTTTCATAACGTTTCAATTTTATCAAGACTTAAAAGTTGACTTGGCTAAGAAAACATCTAAAGCTTTGACATAAACATCAGCAACTTAAAACTTTGATAAAAAACAATGTAAATATCTCAGCTTTTATGGAATCTGAAAATTCCTTCTACCTGTGGGTCATTATTAGTTATGCATTAGTCTGGGTGATGATGTCGAACTTTTGGGTTTCAGGACCATACAGCGAGGAATAAATGTATTCTGTCCATTCTTTCTGTCCAATCAGCTAATGCTGCCTATCCTGATGATCACAGGAGGGTGCTGGCTACTCTCTACTATAGCTAATTTAAGTCAGGGAGAGTATTTTTCAATACAATTATGTGACTAATATTATTCTTAACTGTTTCAGTGGCCTCTGGAGGTGTTTTTGAAGTGGGGAGTCCTAGTAAAAGACTCCTGTCAAAGATATTTTGTGTTTATTTTGTATCCGTGTCACTTCTTCCTGGGGTGTATCGGCAGTATAGTTTTATCTTCCCTTGTGGAATCAGCTGCTCCTATTTGTGGTTAGTCAGATGCTACTGGTGCCAGTCCTTTCATTTGAATGTCCAAGGGAAAACATGGGTTAACTTAACAAATTGATCACTTATCCATTTACTCAAGACCATTTACTCAAAATGAAAAAGTTGGCCTAACTTTGTCATCTTAATTAAGCTTGACTTAAATTTTTATGCAACGAGTTTACATAATTGTTTTTCTTATTTTATTTCTGGGAACTAATTAGATTTTACAGTACAGAGTGACACCCTGTGTATATTGAAGTTGCATTGTACTACTGGGGCCTGGTTCACACGTTTTCCAAAGTTACTTTTTCAACAAATAGCTTGTATTATTAGAATTGTTAAATAATATATTGAGTTCTCAATGAAAAGGCACACTTTATTTAGGTATGATGGTTACTGGAACTGGACTATAGAGTCATGGCATTGAAAATACAGCTGTAAATGCCTAATGGGTGAGTCAAAAAGAACAAAAATACTGAATTTATCTGGCTGCTATTTTTCCCCATAGCTCATTTCCACCATAAAAAAAATATTTAACAGTGACTCACATCTTCAGTCAGAAATCAAACATTTCAGGGCACCACTTTGTTCACCTCTTTGTGCTTCCCACTGATAAGAGTAGACTTATATCTACTAAACCCACCACCTGCAAGGTAGGTAATAAACACTATTCTCACCAAAGCGCTATTGGTGCTTTGCAAGCTGGAATCTAGCCATGAGTCCTTTGTTATTCTGCAGAAGATCCCTATTGAAGGTGCAGCTCAGTAATGGCAGAGTAATACAGTAGTTGTGTGATATACGAGGTAGCTGGTATGGTCGAGAAGCTGAAGAATAAAGGAGCAAAATAATGCATGGGACCTTGGGAGAAAATCGCCACTGTCTGAGTCACTGCTGGGTCATTACTCATACTGTAATTACACTGATCTTCTGGATTCCCACCCTACCTTGGAAATGTGACCACAATCCACAGAAACATGAATAATGGAAATGCTAAAGGAGACTCAATTAGGTTTTTTGTATTTGGAGGAAATGAATGATTCACATCTTAATATCTTCAGTGCTAAAGATGATATTTCTGACAGATATTGTGTTTTATTAGTAATAAGTTATTATGGCCCATTCAGCTGCAGCGGCTCACCCCACAAAACCGTCAGGATTCTCCGTCAGAGATGAAGTCAGAGAGGCATGTTATTGTAACTCCACCGCATCCATTTATGTTTCATTAAACAGCTTCATAATATATAGTCTAAGCCAGCAATGGATGGATGGAGGGTTATGAGGAGCATTAATAATAGAGGAGGAGACATTGATAGTCAGATAATCGTGTGTGTGTGTGTGTGTGTGTGTGCACATGTGCGTGTGTGGTCGTGTGTGCGTGTGTGGTCTACAGCCACCCCTGGAAAGCTTGACACATTCACATACAATATCTACAATCAAAGAAGGCGTCCCCTCTGACTCTTGCATCAGCTTTGCATGATGATTACATCCTCTGCTGTGATTTATGTGATGCTCACCAGCACACCTCACTGCTCTAAACCCAGCGGGAATGCCAAAAGCCAGATGGGTTAAATGTGTTGGCATGCAGTTAAGTCCACCAGAGGGTTCATCACACTGAGGTGACAAGCATGAAGCACAAACCATGTGTTTGGCATTAAATCATGACATAACATCATACATCAACATTAATATCATTTTAAAGTCAGCTATGCAGTAACCATATTAAACATATTACATATTATTACAATTAGCACTGATAGCACACACTGCAGGAAGGCAGCTGCTGATGAGCTAGGTAGTGTATATCCTACACAAGACAAACACAACATAGCATCTGCATGGCGCTCTGCACAGGTCACTCTTGAAATGGACAATTTTGATGTCAGTGACATTAACATCAGGATAAATAAATTATAATATAATGAAAAAGATACAAAACTGACTTGTACCCATGCTAATCTGACAACAGTGACCTGATTTTGTTACAACAATCATGTCATAAATATACATTCTTTTACCAAAAGTATTCACTCAGCCATTCAAATCACTGAATTCAGCTGTTACCTCCCCGGCCACATGTGTAAAAAATTAAGATTAGGCATGGAGACTGCTTCTACAAACATTTGTGAAAGAATGGGTCACTCTCAGGTGCTCAGTGAATTTTAGGGTGGTACCTTGATAAGATGCACCTTTGTAACCAGTCCAGTCATGGGGTTTGTGTGTACGGTGAGCGGATGCTGAGGCAACTGCTGAGTTGCTACACACCTCCAAACATCATGTGGCGTTCAGATTAACTCAAGAACTGTGTGCAGAGAGCTTCATGGAAGGAGTTTCCATGGCTGAGCAGCTTCATCAAAGCCTTACATCACCAAGTGCAATGCAAAATGTTGGATGCAATGTGTAAAGCAAGACATTTTGGACAATTTCATACTCCCAAATTTGTGGGAACAGTTTGGGGATCGCCCTTACTGTACATCATTGCACAAAGCACAGTCAATAAAGACCTCAACCAGAACACCTTTGTGATGAATTAGAGCAGAGACTGTGAGCCAGGCCTTCTCATCCAACATCAGTGTCTGACCTCACAAATGCACTTCTGAAAGAATGGTCCAAAATTCCCATGAACACACTCCTAAAGCTTGTGGAAAGCATTCCCAGAACAGTTCAAGCTGTTACAGCTGACATCATATTAAACCCTATGAATTAAGAATGGGACGTCACTCCAGTTCATATACATGTGAAGTAAATATTTTTGACAATATAATGCACGTTCTTAAAAATCTGTGTTTTTTTTGTTTTGTTTTTTATTTCAGACCAAAGTAGCGCAAGAAACTCTACATTACATAATTTAACAATGAGTACTGCTCTGGCCTCTCATTGTCTGGTGACATGTTTTAGAAACAGCTTAAGAGCCTTGAAAAACAGTTATTGTTGTAGCAGCTTTTAGTCTGCACAGACACCACTGAGAAAAAACTCACTCTCGTGCTCTAATCCTGAAATGGTGGCAGTCCTGTGCATGTCCATAGATCAGTAGATGCAGTCAGCTCTGCCTGTGTAGGTAGAAAGATCAGTTGATACACAGCCAAGGAAACTGGAAAAGTTGTTCTAAGAGCACTTAACAACTTCAGCTACCACTTACACAGAATGCTTTATTTTCTCGCTGTACTGTATGGTTTTAGATACAAAACAGTCCAAACAAGCTATATTTAAAGTCTCCATTGCTGTAACATCACAGTCTTGGTTTTGCATTACCTGTTACATCAGTTGTAGCTGGTAGAGCTCTGTCACAAATTTAAAGGTAACATTAAGTTTTCAGAGGTGTGGACTCGAGTCACATGACTTGGACTCGAGTCAGACTCTAGTCATCAATTTTATGACTTTAGACTTGACTTGAAAAAATGTTCTAAGACTTGTGACTTGACTTGGACTTTTACACCAATGACCTGGGACTTGAATTGGACTTGAACCGGTTTACTTGAAAAGACTTGATATTCCACCCCAAATCTAAAATTTAACACGCATATTATATAGAAAGTGTGCACCATTAATTCAGTTCATTCATTCAAACCACACTCCGTACGTATGTGTGCGTGAGCTGTAGCACAGCCAATCAAATTAACCAGATTTTTTTTAAAAAAGAAAAGAAAAAAAAAAACGCTCAAAAATGCTGCAAGGAGTTATTTTTTTCAGGTACATAAACTATGAAGTAGTCAACAAAAAACAGAAATGCAATATGCAAAACATGCAAGAAGAGAATCACAGGCAGAGATGGAACAACTTCCAACTTTGTCCGACAGTTGAAGTTGCATAAAGAACGGTAGGTTCTCTTTTGCTACGATGAGATAGCTGACTTCATCTAACTAGCAAATGTTGTCCAGGCTACGTTGGTGATACAGTTTTTTTTAATGTGTATGATATTTTTGTCATGCGATTTTAAAGCCAGTCCTACAAGCGCATCCAAGAATAACATGCAGCTTATCTCAGAACTGTCGGTGAAAATTATTCTTGGAGCTAAGTTTAATTGAGCTGCATTTTAAAGAGGTGCAATTTCACAATTTGTGTATATTTTCTAAGTTCACAATTTCGTCTTCTGTTTAGAAAAACACAGATTTAAAAATTACATGGTCTAATATTTACATTTAGCATAACTGCAACATTCTTTTTTCGTTTTTTCTTTTTTTTTAAAGACTCGAAAGGACTTGAAATTCAAAGCTTCAGACTTTTACACCAGTGACTTGAGACTCGACTCTGACTTGCCTGACATTACTTGACTTGTGACTTGAGGATAAAGACTTGAGACTTACTTGAGACTTGCAAAACAATGACTTGGTCCCACCTCTGTCAGTTTTACTGGAGATGCACTTTGAAGTAAATGATCAGCATGCTATAGCCCCATTAGGTTTTTCTGATGGTAACTGAAAACATCTTAAGGTAGTGTGGTGAGATTTCTTTTTTTCCATTCTTCCCCTTCTTCTGGTATGCCAGCTTTTCTTTTTATTTCAAACCTTTTCTCTTAGATTCAGTGGCCTTGGGATCACACCTTTGCTTTTTGGTGGTGTTCACATTGATGTCATTGACTTGCATTGGAGCAGTTTGCAGCAGACAGTGAAGTGGCTGAGATGAAAATGGCCACTTCCAAGACCATGGCCATTGTTGTTAAAGGGTGGATTGCACACTGTTTCTCTCCCCAGTTTTGTTCATAATTACACTGATGTTTGTGAGAACAGCTTCCAGATAAGGGAAGAGAATGGATGGATGGATGGATGGATGGATGGATGGATGGATGGAAAGTTGGAAGTTCTACAATGAAAGCATCATCTAAAATCTACAATTTTGAATAAAATACATTTGCTATTCAAATTGTATCATTTAGGCATTAACATTTTAAGGCATAAAATTCTGTCCCATGACTACTAATATCAATGTCAAATACAAACACCAAAACGTTTTTTGGCAGCAAAACACAACACATCCTACAGATCCTAGGGACCATGACAAAAAGGTTAATGGCATGCAGTATTAGTATATAAACACACTGGGAGTGAAACAACAGAGGTGGAGAAGAAGTGCTGGGCGCATCATGGCATATCCAGTCACCCAGAAACTTAAACCTATAACTACATAACTGCAAGTTAGTAGAGTTTCTTCTTCTACTCCCAGACGTGAGATAGATAGAGAAGGAGGGAAGAAGACATGTAGGGAGGGGGATAGGGAGAGGAAAAATTGGTGTGAAGACAGGGGGGGCAAGGAGAGAGATTAAAGATGAAGATAAAGATGGAGAAGATAAGATACCTTTATTGGGAAATTTCATGTTAAGGCTGCCAACCAATTGCACGCAATGGCGGCACCATCTTACCCTCCGACCATACATACATTGCACAAAAACATCACATGGGGGAGACAGGTCAGAGAGGTATAACGATGGAAAATGCACAACATGAGGAAAGATAAGGAGAGAAAAAAAACTCCTCCCAGACTGAGCTCCAACAGGGAGATCAGTTTGAGAACAGAAAAAAAGGAGGAAGATATTGAGAAAAGCAGGTAGCAAGCAAGTGGCAGGAAAAAAGAAAGTAAAACCGGAAGCAATAGAGCAACAAATCTACTTAAATCAATACCCTTTTAATTTGGGATTCTCCTTGATGAAGCAATGGCAGGTCGTCCCTGAAGCTCTGAATTTCCATTGCTCTTTCATTTCATTTTTCCTTTAAATTTTTATCATCTTTATCCCTTTGTGCTTCATCTTTTTCATTTTTCTGTTGTGAATATAGCAGAGACATACTAATTGAGTCTCGATGTACTGCTCCCCATTCACCACTGTTTATTCACAAAGTATAGTGCATATCTTAATCACATAAATAAGCTTAATTCTTAAGTTAAGGGATGTTAATCATTTACATGGATTTACAATTAACTATTAATAGAGCCTAAACTATTAGTTTGTACTTGATGTAGCATTTTTTAACTATTTATGTCTGTGTTCAGAAATTGCTTACTAATGTAAGTAATACAGGAGTATGTAGGAGTACATATAAATACAAGACAGATACACACATCAATCAATCAATCAAGGCTTTATTCGCCACGTGCAGGACATCACAACACAGACATCACATGGGGATACAGGTCGGAGATCGGTACCGTTACAGAAAAAAAGAACACTGAAATATACACTACAAAGTACAAGAGGAAAAAAGAGACCTCTACTCATGCTGGGCTCCTGGGAGGACAGCATTAGAACAGGAAACAAAAACCTCCTCTGCACAAAAAAGCACAAATGGCCACAGCACAACATTATGGAACACGTGACAAGCCACAGGGTCGGGTGGGGAATGGGGAGTAATCCGAAGCAAACACAGCAGCCATCCTGCCCAGCGCTACCATTCCAGCGCGGGCTCAGACCCGCCGTGTTCCCCAGGAGGGAACAAGCATCGAAGGCGTTTGGAAAGGGAGGGGGGATGAGTGTGTGCATATCAGTGTATATGTATGTGTGTGCGTGTCCAGAGTTCAGCTGAGACAGTGTCCTTCGCCCTGCTAGGCTAAGAAAACAGTCTTCCAGCCAAGCCAGGTGGCCTTGCATGGAATGGAAAGGAACAGACTAAACACAGTCCATTATCAGGGTGTTTTTGTTCGGCTCCAGCCTTGCGACTGCAGCTGGCGCCGAAAGGGTATCCGCATGAAGTGATGGTGCTTTTAACTTTTTACTTTAGTGCGAACAACTCATATGAATTTCAAAGCTGTTCTAACAGTCCAACACTGGTCTCCCAATCTCCCGTTGGAGAGCCGTGAGCTTCTCCATGATGTTATCAAACTTGCGCTCTGTGATGTTGTCAATCTTGTGCACAAAGAGCCGATTCTGAGAACTCACGACCACAGTGAGCCTCCCCAAGATGTCATCCAGTCTGCACTCAGAGATCTTATTCTGAGTATTCACGGCAGCCGTAAGCTTCTCCAAGATCTTATCCGTGCTGCACTCAATGAGCCCATTTGGAGAAACTCACGCCTCGTTCCATCGTTTCAATCCCGCGGGCAGCCTTGTGGGGGTTTGAACAGCCGCTTCCTTCCTTCCTTCGATAAGTCAGGGCCAAGCCAGCTCCGATCTGCCAGAACCCTGTTACCATGGTTCCGAATAGGTAGATATCTTCAGCACTCAGGCTCACCCGAGCCCAAACTTCTCGTTGAGAAAGGGGTGTCAATTGCATTTAGGGACCAATTGATCAAATCCATAATTTCTCTTTTAGGTTTTAGAGAACAGAGTGTGAGAGAGTGTTCTAGGGAAAAGTAATACAAAAAACACGAGACAAGGACATAAGACGCTAAGCAGGGAAGCTAAGGGAGAGGAGGAGAGGAGAAAAGTGCAACCGCCTTCGTCAACAGCAAGAGCAGGTTTGATTTGCACCGCGCCGCACAGCAAGAAGGTCCTGAGTTCAATTCCACCATCAGGCCGGGGTCTTTCTGTGTGGAGTTTGCATGTTCTCCTCGTGTTTGCGTGGGTTCTCCCCGGGTACTCCGGCTTCCTCCCACCGTCCAAAGACATGCAGCTTGTGGGGATAGGTTAATTGGATAATCCAAATTGCCACTAGGTGTGAATGTGCGAGTGAATGTGAGTGCGAATAGTTGTCTGTCCCTGTGTGTTGGCCCTGCGACAGACTGGCGACCTGTCCAGGGTGTACCCCGCCTCTCGCCCTATGACAGCTGGGATAGGCTCCAGCACCCCCCGCGACCCTGAAAAGGATAAGCGGAAGCGAATGGATGGATGGATGATTTGTTATTGATTTTTGCCTTTTCAATTTAGAAGCAGAAGAGCAAACAAACACACGTACAGCTAAATCCAATGAATAATTTTGCATATTAGTTTTGTTTCTAATTCAGTTCCCACTACGTGGATACAATATATCTCTATAATCCACACTTTATTTTAATTAAAGATCTGCATGAATGTGACTGAGTCAAGTTACCACTGACATTTGCTTTAAATCATGACCATAATTTGCTTTCACAAATCGTCACAGAGACAAAACTATTTATTCAGCTGCTCACATGCATCTCTATTAAGATACAGTTGTTTGTGACTGCAAACAATTGAATTGCAGAGCTCTGCTCTCTGCTAGTTTGATGTTGATGATGGGAGCTAGTGATGTGCAGATCAATATCGATTCCTCCGATACCAGCCATTTATGTTCTAGAATCGATTCTCATATTAAAATATCGATATTTTAGTAATTTAGGGTAAATTTGTAGTTTATCATTAACAGGAACACAGTGGAAAGAAACTATATCGTTCGGATTGTCTATGTTGGAAGGAACTACTTTCTCTTCTGCCTTCCATTGTCATGTGCCAGCTGTAGAAATGTGTTGCAGCCCCTTGGCGTGCGCACTCACAATGGCTGAGCGTAAGTGGAGTCACGTTCGGATGTATTTTACCTCCACAAACAGCCGAGACGTGGTTTGCGATACATGTGGCAAGAAAGTGAGGTGTTGTGGCAACACCACTGACCTTGTCAAACACCTCAGAGTAAATCATATCACAGAATATGATGAGTTTATGCTGAGACAAACTGAAGAGGAGCAGTGGACAGGGACAGGTGCTGCTAGGGGACAGACATCTCTGCGGAGTCCTCCATGTTCAAATAGCGCACAACTTCAGTTTGTTTATTTCTAAATGATGAATTCTGCATTATTAAGTGATAGGAATAAGTAATACGGTGTCCTGTAATCATGATAATGCTATAATTTGAGATACAATAAAAGATACAACATATAAAATACGTTTTTGTACAAAGTATCGGTATTGGATCAGTATCGTCGATACCACCCTGAATTTTACTTGGTATCAGATCGGAAATGAAATCAGTGGTATCGCACACCACTAATGGGAGCCAATCTGAAGCAGCCTTGAACAATAATAAGGATATAAGTTCAGCATCTGAATAAATCCCCAAAGAGGTGAAGCAGCTTCTTTCGACTGCTGCTCTGTTCAGCAAATGTTCTGAGCTTCATGTGCTGTCTCCAGCTGTGGTCCTCATTTCTGAAATACAGAACAGCACTAAATATGTTTGCTCATTTTTATGGTGTAGCAGGTCTTAATCAAAATGTGGATGTTAATAACACTTTAAAATCAGTTTTACAATTAGAATCTGTTCGTTTAACTGAAATACCTTGTATAAGATTGATGTTTTGTTAGTTTTAATCCAGTTTCATATTTACCAAATGGAGCAAAATCAATTTTATTGTTATTGCTTCTTTTTCCGATTAGACTGGTCTGTAAATATCAGCGGCTGAATGTTAAAGGCAGCAGCAAAAAGCAAACTGTTCAAGTTGGAGCAAGTCAAAAAACGTTAAACTTTTCTCCTAAATAAATCCTTATTTGGATACAAGCAGTGATTCACAGGAGGTCACATACATTATCCTCATGTAGGGAACACATCCAAAGGTGTTTTCCCAGACTGTGGGGAAAGCTAGCCCAATATGTCCAAAATATGTAGTTTGTTAAAAGTCTCTAATGCATATAAATTGCAAATAAAGAAATTAATAATTTTCTCTTGACTCCTCATCCAGTGAATCTCTTGACTCTGCAGGGAAAAGCCTCACTTATCGTAACGACACACGCCTAGTTTTACCTCATGATTATTTTGTTGTTTGGCCCCCTGAAGACAGTAAAAAGAAAAAAAATCCAAAACAAACAAAAAGAAAGACATGAAAACTTTGCCAAAAGACCACTGGCACCAGCATCAGTGAGGCACTCTTCTATGAGGAGAGGCACCTGAGATCATTTGTTCCCTCAGCTGTTGAGTATCTAGCTGAGTGCTTCTACAACTCATTTCAGCTTTTATTGTGACAGTATCTAATTTATGTTATGTAATATATTAGCATTTCTGGGGGTGGGGGTTTATTATTCATTTAGCATGTTGTGTTGACTGCTGTTCGCAAATTAAATTGCCCCTTCATTAAAATAAAGATTATCTGGTCCAATAATCTGTAAGGGATCTTCAGATCCTTGAAATGCTTCACCTAGTGCTTCTAATAGGAGCACATGAGCTGAATAGCAATGTCACATGTTTGTATTTTCTGTTTAAAAGTTAAAAAGTTTTTGAGGTTTGAGATGGGTCGAGGCAAAACATGCAGAGAATAGTAAAGTGGTTGCTCTGCATTACAAAGAACAAAAAGTGTCGGGTCTGTAAATGTTTGATCACTTCATTTTAATTCTCTCTGCATCCAGGGCAAAGGTGCCAATTTTCCCTGATATTCTGGCTGGGTGAGTGACAGCACATGGCTGTGCTGACTTAATGACAGTGATCCAGCAGAGTCGCCATGTTTAACATCAACAAAAACCAGCATCCATAGCGTTATGTAGTGTTATAGTAATAGTTTAGCGTTAGTGTTATGTTAAAGCAGAGCTAAAAAACAAAATGATGTATAATCGTTGATATACTCACGACCCGTTTCAATGCAGTATATTAAATAATGTATAGAGCAACCTTTTTCAATAATGTCCAACAGCCACTGTGTTCAGCAACATTAAAGTCACGGCATTAATATGTTACTATGTTAACCTGTGGTTTAAGAAGCACTGCACAAGAGAAATGTTTGTTGCAGTGTTGTGTTTCAAAATAAAACTCTAAAGACTGCCCAGATAAAAAAGAGAACAAAAGCAAATTGAGAGCTTTACAGATCAATTTAACTTCTCTATTATTCCCTGCGTTCCTCTACTATAGATTTTTTGTGACATGAGATCAGCTTTTTGTAAAAAGGATGAGAGCTTGTTAATGAAAGAAAAGCCACAAGGGATGAACCAAGGACAGCGGGGAAGGTTGTAATTTCCAAAAGGGGAGTTTTCTCTCACAGAATTGCTGCTTACCAACAAATCACAAAGGAAAGTTGCACATTTATATGGAGTCTGGGGAAAATACAATTCTAGCTGTCTGCCTCTGTCAAAGTAATGTTTACAGCTTAAAGGGTTTAAATGAATGGTTTCAACATAAAGTAAAATTATTTGTGTCATTGTTGCATGGATTGGGATTGGGTTGGGGACATTTAAACTTGAATCAAAGCCATTTCCATTGTACAGTGAAGCTTAGGTTGCTGTTTGCCTGCTGTAAATCTTTGGATGACACCAGTCTCCATTGTATTCTCTTGGCTTCAGATGAGTGAAGCAACTTGGGAGTTTTTCTTAAGAAATACTGCAGGTTTGCTCTTTGTTTGTCACAAAAAGCTGAAGATGGAAAAAATAGAAATCCCATATATTTGAGGCATTTTCTCATACATGGTTTATTTCTGTGCTTTCATTTTATCTTTTTAGAAGCAATCATCATGTATTTCCACTGACTCTTTTACAGTTTATACCTAAGTGTACCAGCAGTGTCACTTGTGTGTGCCTTTTTTATCTGAATATCTTGTGGCATTTTGCAGGGAGTGGTCATACACCAAAATGAGAGCTGTGTGTGGCTCATGAGACAGTCTAAAGCTTTGGAAAGGTTCAGTTCAGAACAAATGGAAACTTGATGTAAACAGCTGATAGGGAACAAGTGAGGCAGAGTAAACACAAGTGCTATTGTATCATGGCTTACTGTACCACATACACTGAAAAAAAGCCATGTTGGATTTATTTGATTCAATAGTGGACATTGGTTGCACACAAATGTTTTGCTTTGGCAGAAACTTAAACAAATGAGTTAAATCAACGCAACTTATTCATAATCAATAAATCTGTGCATTTTGTGTTCATAAAATGTGATTGAAACATGTTCAGATGAAGTAAGTTGAGCTCTTGGAATATTTTAATCCTTCACAGTTTTGTCATTTTATTTCCACACTATTCAATAACTTTTACCCCAATACAACTTGGTCACTTAAATACTACATGCTGTCTTCATATTACATATGATATGTTCAACAAAGTCTAGATCCTGGTTACCATAAAAATTGAACAGGTCTACAACAACTACCATCCTCCTATCTTTATCCTGGTTGCAGGGGGGCTGGGAAATAACCCTGAAGTGATAGGTTACGAGGCAGGGTACACCCTGGACAGCTCCCCAGTCTATCACATAGAGACAAACAACCATTTGCACTTACATTCACGGGTAATTTAGAACCACCAGTTAACCCTAACTCTAATAACTGCATGACTTTTAACTGTGGGAGGAAACCAGAATACCCAGAGAAACTAGCCATAATGTGGATTTGAACCCAGAACCTTCTTACTGTGTAGCAACAGCATGAACCACCATGCCACCAATCTAGGAAATACAGGAAAGCTATGATTTCCTGTATTTGATGCAGAATTTTTTTGTTTTTGTCCTTGACAGGTTAATCCACAATAAACAGCAATAGCATGCATGTGGTGTGTGTGTAGTTCTCTGCCTCTTATAACTCCAGTGATTTTCCTGCAGTTTGAAATCTCGTGCGATCTTGTGAATTTCACGAGTTCAACAACTAACCACTCTCACTAGACTGTATCATGTCATCTCAACAAGAACAAATTAAGTTGTTGAATTTCGTACAGCTCCTTCATGATTTAATTACGTTCATAGAAACATGAAATTATTGTGTTCAAATTACAAGTTAGACTTTTTTAATGTAACAACCACCCAATTTACTTTTTTCGGTATACCAAAAAAAGTAGAGGCGGCTGCTCGAGTTGACTGAGATGGATGCCTTCCTGAAACCACGATCTAAAGAGCGTGAGTCTGAAACCCGTGCATATAAACAATTTAATCTACCCTCTCTGCATATCATGTAGTTTCTACACTATATAGTTACACTTAACTTTAAAGCATGAGGCACTTGCTTACGTAAATCCAAGAGCTGGCCAATCCCCTTTTTTCAGTGTCGTAAGCAACAATATTAGTCATATAATCAATTTAAAAGACCTCAGAGGCACGAACTGTGCACACACAGAGAAGAGGCCCAGTTTAATGAAACAAAGCGGTGGATGATGCCCAGTAGACTGTCAGTCAGTGGCCACGCTCCTTCAATTGGAAGAGTTATGAAAAAAATTTACCCATAGAGGACAAAACTGTTCTATTCAAACCTCTAAGTTTGAAATATACAGAGTATATTGCCAAACGTATTCACTTACCCATCCAGATCATTGATCATTTTAGGTATTCCAATCACTTTTGTGCCTACAGCTGTATAAAACAAGCCTCTATGGCATGCAGACTACCTCTACAAACATTAGGAGGAGCTCAGTGAATCATCCCATGATAGGATGTCACCTGCAAAACAAGACCATTTGTGAAATGTTCTCACTACTAAATATTCCACAGTCAGCTGTTACTGGTAATAAAACAAAGTGGAAGAAACTTGGAACGACAGAAACTAAGCCACAAAGTGGCAGGGCACCTAAAATCACAGAGCAGGGTCAGCGGGTGCTGAGGAAGAGGTCACCAACTTTCTGCAGAGTCACTGCAGACCTCCAAACTTCAAGTGGCCTTCAAAAACAGTGTGTAGAGCACAGAAGAGGAGAATATTTTATCTTGCATGTGGTTGTCCTGCTGTGGCGAACCTTCCTACCACTGTTACCAGCCAGACTCAACTACCATGTAAGCGTCACCTCCAGCAATCTCAGCTCTCTGTGGTGCATTCTGCTAAACCCAGATGCTCCCAATTCATAAATAAGCCCAGCTGAAATAACTCTTGCTTCAACATTATCACAGTATGTCATCACATCATCCACTTCTGCAGACAAATATGGAAATCTATATTCATGTACTGTATCTCATGTGAATTACAAAAAAAGGGAAAAAATCATCTCAGTAGTCTTATACTTAATTTGCACTGACACAGTTTAGGTTTAAGAGTAATGAAGCAGGGATTTTATGTCTACCTGAACTTAATACAATGTCGTCACTCTGCTGATATAAGGAGGTTGAGACACAAAATGTACAATCTCTGATTGAAACGGGTCATTCGTGCACTCCCAAAGTTTGCCCTTCAATCCACTTGATGTTCATTTTTTAAGCTTATTATTCATTAAATCCTTCTTATAATACTTTCCATGTCATTCACTGGTTTAAAAGAATAAAACCTTCAGCACAGCTTGAAGAAAAGACTTTACGCTGCCTGCAGCAATGAGTTCATAATTACTTTAAGGGGGGCTGAAAGGTCGTTACTGAATCAGAGTGACCATTGCTGGAGACATTGTCTGAAATTATTGGAGGGCTGAGTAGATACAAGATAATGCTGAAGTTAAGAAAGAAAGTGTACTTTATTGATCCCCGTGGGGAAATTCCTCTCTGCATTTAACCCATTCACTCAGTGAAGCAGTGGGCAGCCATTGGGCGCAGTGTGTAGGGACGGTACCTTGCTCAGGGGTACCTCAGGGGAATCGAATCCCCGACCTTCCGATCATGGGGCCACCACTCTACCTACTGAGCTATCCCTGCCCCACACTGAGATATTGAATTTGCAATTACACGAAACTGATCGCCACAACGGAACCAAGTGTATTTAAAACTGTACGAGAAGTGTGCTGCACGCGTACTATTTAAAAGGAAAACTGAAACATGAAACAGACATTAGTCTGACAGCAGTAGATGCTTATATCTCCAGGGGGTCTTAATCTGTGTTTTTGTTGAATGTTGTCGCTGAAATATTTGAGTCTTAAGAATCAAAGTCCTCAGATTCTCCAACACATTGTTTCAAGAGTTTGACAGCAACAAACAAACCCAAGGTCGTTCAATCACAACAACACGAGGTAGGATTTTTTTCTTTTTCTTTGTCATCAAGAGGCTTGACTACAGAGAATAGACATGTCAGCACGCAAATATGTCCTTGGCTAAACTCCATTCAGACTGTCTTTTTTTTTTTTTTTTTTTGACAGGATGGCCAGCTGGCACTAAAAACGAAAAGAAAGGAAAAAACGAACTTTGAAATTCCAGCTGGACTTTCTTTCCCCAGACATTTCTTTGGCCCTTTCTTTATATGCGGTGCTACTCTAACTGTGGATAACAAGGATTCAATTCTAAAGGGAAAACTGCTTTAATCAATATTTGTGTACCTTTAAGATGTGGTCTCTTGGTAACAATCTGGCACCGACTACAAAGGAAAAAAAACCTCATCTCTCCAATGTATGTATGTGTTGTTACAAGTACTGATCTTGTCTTTATCTAAAATTAAATCTTTTAATTACCCTGTTTTGAGTATGTGTGCACCGATCTGCTTAATAATCCGAAACATTTCTTCCGGAGAGAGCAATTGCAAAATAGATATTCTGCTTTCAGATCATTTTTAATCAGCTTTCAATGAATGCTCCTCAGGGCTCCACATGCACTCTACACTTTACCTGGGTTCATCATATGGCCAGAGTATTGAACGGCAACACAATACACTAAGTGTATACACTAAATGCAGAACCAAAAGAGACTCAGAGAAGGTTTTGTAGTCTTTATTGAAATGGTTACCGCAGGGAACTGAGCAAAAGGTAAGTGCGAGGAGGTTAGATTTGGCCTGTTACCACTTGAGAGAGGGAGACTATCTGGCAGAGGCTAGATGGATCACCTGGTCCTCATATAGTGGCGTTAATGATGACAATCAGCAACAGTGTCAGCCTGAGGAGTGGGAACAGAACTCCGCTCACTAGAGAGGAGAATAACTGCAGGAAGTTTAATTAGAAGAAAGGAGAAACTAGACCAACCATCACCCTAATGACATACCCCTCATTTCTTTATGTTCATCAAATTTATAGAAATAATTTATAAAAACGTGCAAACATACATGGAGATACAGTATATAAGACATTAACAGAGTTTCAGGGTTCATAGGGTGCTTGAAAGCCTTGAAAATACTTGGATTTTAATATTGTCTTTTCAAGGTTTGAAAAGTGCTTGAGTTTCAGATGTGGTGCTTAAACTGCTTGAAATTGTAATTGTACTTTATTCACAACAAATTACTATCTGATACAAATACAAATCATGGATAAGACAAGGACCAAATTCATGAGTAGACACCTGAAAAGTCTGCAAAAAGGATTTGCACTTTTTCACAATGGTGGAGTTTCCACTCTTGAATCATTTGATGTTACAATTGATTATTATTTTGCTAGCTAGCAAACTCAGGGGATACATTATTGAAATGCACTGAGTGTGATGCAATACAGCAGCGCTAGTATAGCAGTTAGTTATGGCATGGTAATTTATAGAATATGCTGTGTACTTAGCTAACATTACTTAGCAGTTGCAGTAATGTGAGTTACTTCCCTCAAGTGAAAGCTTTAAACGTTAGCTCGATACATAATTAGCCAACTTAAGGCTTTCTAAGTAAAAGGTAAAATCGAAGTTGTCACCAAGTAAACAGAATACTGTTTATATTTTTGTGTATTGCTGCAGCTTTTTCGACTATTAACTTGGCAGCTTTGGCAACACCTTAGGGGTGATATGACTGATCCATATGGTCACAAAGAAAAGTCAAGTTTCCTGGCTTTAATGCAAAATCTTTTTATTGTCAGGGCTTACACATTAAACAACTTAAAAATTATAAATTGCTTCAAGCTCACACTGAGGCCTGTGGGGCACTATCAGCCACTGAGACAACAGACAAATATCTATGTGTTTTCGTATATGAATGTTTCCTATTTTGAGGCTGCCTGTTTATTTAAGGGAGATGAACAATGCATTATAACTGTATATAATAATATCACAGATGATCGATGAAATAAACAGCTTTTAGACAGATGCTTTTGCATTCTTAAAGTTTTATGTGTTGAATTGAACTGGCTATGTCATCTGTTCAAAGCCTCCATTCCTCTATTCTCCATTCCTGTCTTACTGTACATGATGCATTTAGGACTAATACTTTAAAGGCCATAATTTAGGACTTAAACAATACAGACAGCAACACAGTTAAACATCTTACTGATGGTTTTATAGGGAATTAATTTTGCAGCATTTTGTGTCACGTTTTCTATGTTTTTAACCAAAGGTGAAAAGGTACATTTAAGTCAATCTAAGATGATTTGATTAAAATTTTTACATTGTCTTATTGAGGTGATGCAAAGTGAAGCATATATTGTGTTTTTTGGCAATGTGCTGGAAAAGCTTGAAAATGGATCTTGAACGTGCTTAAAAAGTGCTTGAATTTGACCCTGAAAACGGTGTATGAACCCTTGAGTTTATAGAACTCTAATGAACTTGAAAGTCTATGTATGGTATTACCACATTTATCTTTCAAGACAGTCTGAACGCTCTTAGTCAAGCTTTCTTTTCATTTCTTTAAGTAGTCTTCAGGAATAGTTCTCCAGGTTTCTTGAAGGACAAATCTCTTTGGATGTTTGCTGCCGTTTATTTTCTCCCACGTTGCTTCAATAATGTCCACATTCTGGGGAGGCCAGTCAGTGAGTGATAGTGTCCCACTGTGTCTTTTTCTAATCAGGTATGCTTTTATTGCAAGTATGTTTAGCACCATTAATGAACCAGTCTTAATTTCATTAACCAATAATTATCACCATAGTTTTTGTTTCTGATTAAAACAAGATGAAAACACACCAGGACAGAAACTATGATGAAAAGCATTTACCCTTTCATCAGCTAATAAAACAAGATGAAAATGTTCTGGAGACAAGATCCAATCAGAACTAGTTAAGTTGTGTAGAAAGGCAGAACGAGTTTGGAAGTGATCCAATCAAAAGTAATTGCCTTCTTGAGTAAGGTTAGATGTGCACATTTGATCTGCTGCTAACAAACAGTGTGGGAGGCAGGGGAGCTTCCATGCTCCCTCTTTCTCATGAAAACATGACAAAAAGTCAGGAAGAGAAGAGCAGACATACGGACACACTCCGCATTTGATGTGAAGGAAAATAAAGTGCTTTGTAAACTCAAAACCCGGTACAAACATAAGAAGCTTTTACACTTAATATCTATGACTGCTAAATCAACTTAAGGTGTAGTCTATGATAATCTTATTTAGTCAAGTAAAGCTAAACTTAGATGCCTAAATTATGACTAAAACTAAGTGAAATATTAGGCACAAGACCATGACTGAAACTGAATCTGAATTTTCTGCCAGAATTAACACTGCAGTGAGCAGCAGATGTGTTAACTGAAGATCCAGATTCATCTTAGGTCCTGTGTCACGTCTCTTTTTCCTATTTCGTAAAGATTTTCAGACTTGTCTGTTTTTTAAGCCTGCGACTTCTTCTTTTGTCCTCCACTGCACACCATGCCAAGATATGTCAGGTTTTCATCTAATACCTCTATTTGAGTCACCTTGCTGTTGAAAAAGACTATTTTATGCCTTTTAAACTGTGTTATGTTTGTTATTTTTTAAAGACTGAGTGAAATAAATTGGAAGAAATATTCTGATTTTGTTAAAGGCTAATAACAAAGTCCCTTAAGTTTCTTAAGGTCGTCTGTTTTGTGTAACACTGGTTCACTGGATGCCTTTGTTGTGGTTGAATAATTCACATTATTGTATTGTAGGGTCTCCCTTACAATATAATGCACCTTGAGGCGACTGTCATTGCAATTTGGCGCTGTATAAATAAAACTGAATTGAACTGAATTGAATTTGGAAACAGTGACCAGAACCTTTACTAATCAGTCTGAATCTGGTTTAAAATGGTGAATGGTCTTCTTTTAAAAGCCATTGTAAACTTTCATCAATTAATTAATGTTTTCCATAGGAGCTATTTCTTCTGATTTGAGGTTTAAAATATGTCTAAACAGTCCATCAGGCATCAAGATTAATATTAGGATTGAATTGTTTGGTTCAAATTATTTTGGTTGATTTGATTGAGACATCATTGTTTAAAATATCCACATTTGTTTTTAAAAGCTTTTACAAGCAAATTTTGACTTGCATTTTTTATTTGCTTGCGAAATGTTTGTGCTAAGACAACCACACAATTTACCCTCCAGCTACACAATCAAATCCCAGCGGACATTTAAATGTATACATTTATAAATTGAATCCAGGCAGATTGTATGATGATATACACTTACCAGCCACTTCATTAGAACCAGCTGCTCAACTGCTCATTGCTAGAAATTTCTAATTAGCCAGTCACTTTGCAGCATGCACGTAGGCATAGTCAAGAAATCCCGTATGAAATTGAGCGTCAGAATGGGAACGAAAAGTGGTTTAAGTGACTTTGAATGTGGCATGGCTATTAATGCCAGGCAGGCTGGTCTGAGTATTTCAGAAACAGCAAATCTACTGGAATTTTGCCACAGGACCATCTCTAGGGTTTACAGAGAATGGTAAAAAATAAATAAATAAATAAAAGGAAATATTTGGTGAGTGTCAGTTCTCTGGGCAAAAATGCCTTGTTAAGCCAGAGGTCAAAGGACCTGATGGGAACGGAACAGAAATAAAGCAGATTCTTTGCAACCAACGTTTGCAGAAGAGCATCTCTCAACACACAACGCAGCAAATTTCAAAGGAGAACTGCCACAGCAACAAAAGACCACACCAAGTGCAAATCCTGTTATTAAGAACAAGAAACTGAAATTATCTTTCAACTATACCACGATCTGAGTAGACTTGTAGTCAAGACCCCCTAAACCAAGACCAAGACAATACCAAGACCAGGGGGTATCGAGACCAAGACCAAGACAGACCGAGACAAAAAAGTCTTTAAACTGCAGCCAGATGCTGCGCTGTTTACGGGTGTCAGGCATGTTTATGTGTTTTTGCGATGCACTTGCAAAGCCCTCCTCACTGTCTACTGTCTCACTCACTTACTGAGAGGACAGACGCACGCTCCACTTGACTGCCGTGTCTCTCACCCTCTCTGTTTTTCACATAATGATATTATCCTATATCCTCGCATGTGATTGGCCACAATATGGAGGGACTGAGCCACTGTGTGAGAGCTGAGCAGCGAAAGGAAATGAAGTGAGGAGTCGACTCTTCTGATTCACTACAAAGCACTCTCTAAGCACAGCTCTTAGAGCTGATGCTTTTACACATGACACACTATCGAACGTTACGTTGTGTGTCATGGATACTGTTGACTCCAAATCTCCCGACCACTATGTTGATCTCAGACAGCAAGACCGAGACAGCGAGACCAAGACAAGAGCGAGACCACGAAAAAGTGGTCTTGAGACATCCAACTCTAGATCTGTGCCAAGAATTAAGGCAGTTCCAAAAGTAAACAAAAGATCCACAAGGTACTAGCAAAGTGTACCTAATAATGTGTCCAGTAAGTGTATGTATTAGTAGTAACTATTTAGAATGTGACCAGATTTAGACATTTAAATGTCGCTGATGATTAAATGAGATCATCAGCAGTGTCCTCACAACCAAAGACTGACAAAACACAAATGGAGTCAATACTGTGTGATTGCAGTTTGCTGGAGAGGTCACAATTAGTCATTGGAACTCTGCATACTGGGATCGATTCTCCACAAACTTGTTTTTGGTGGCGCGGGCATTCCAAAATAAAACATTAACCAGGCAGCGCTTAAAAAAGAGAAATAACATTTATGTAGAAATAAAACTTCTGGAAGTGGAAAATATATGCAATGGAGAAATTCTAGAAGCATCTCAAAATGAATGAAGTTATTGAGTAAATCTTACTCAAGGAGTATTATTTCCGCATACGTTTGGATGAATAGCGTAAATCTGTTTTAAAAAGAAGAGGCACTCTGTCTGAGGTTATTTGATTTTATACACATTTTAATGATGAACTTAATGTCAAGTGAAGGGAAGCACTGAAGGTGTTTGTTCAGAGCTTCATACTGATGATGAAGACGCCACATAATGCCCAACAACAAATGCATTTACACAAACAGAGCAGAGGCACAAACACAGAGGAATGGCTAAGTGGAAGGACAGATTCAGGCCAAGTCTCGAGCCTCTAGACAGATACATGTGGGATTAGGGCGATTATGCTTTTGAATGGTGGAGGGATTTTACTGCTGACTGCTGGTGTGTGGTTTTACTCTTGGACTATCCAGATTTATACCTGGCCTGGGGGGGATTTTCTTTCGCTGACAGCTGGCTTGTTTGGTGTTTTGCCTCCTCATGGCAAAGCAAAGAATTAATGTGATGTGTTTCGTTGGGTTTGTTCAATGAGAGAGCCACAAAGATGTTGTCCCCCTGATATCTGCCATGCTCTGTTTCAGCAGAAGTGATGCAAGTGCCAAGCTTCTTCCAGTCTGGCTGCAGAATGCGATACATTGTCATGCTCTATGACTCAAACAAAAACTCTCTTTCTTCTACAGCAAGAAGATTTGTACATAAATGATCATCATTCTTTCAATGTTTAAATGCTCAGTCTGTGGTACATTTAATATGTGTTCAGAGCCGCACTGTAATACTACCACACCTGCCCTCTGTCAAATCTCTCGGCTTCAAGCTTATTGGAGTTTTTGGTGATTTATTTTTACTTTAAACCATTAATATTCATGACTTAAATGGCAATAAATAAATACAAGAAGCACTCTGCAACCTCTGCAAAGGCAGCTGACTCTCTGAGCAATATTTAGTTTTAAGGGAATTATAATGTATTTTATATATTTTTATTTTGGTTTCTTCATTTTTAACATATGTTATTAAGTTTGTACTGCAGTTAAAATCAGATAAGGGTAGTATGATATGTTTATTTTAGAAGTACATAATAATAATAATGGATTGGATTTATATAGCGCTTTTCAAGGCACCCAAAGCGCTTTACAATGCCACTATTCATTCACTCTCGCATTCACACACTGGTGGAGGCAAGCTACGGTTGTAGCCACAGCTGCCCTGGGGCAGACTGACAGAAGCGAGGCTGCCATATCGTGCCATCGGCCCCTCTGGCCATCACCAGTAGGCGGTAGGGTAAAGTGTCTTGCCCAAGGACACAACGACCAGGACAGAGAGCCCGGGAATCGAACCGGCGACCTTCCGGTTACAGATACGCTTCCCAACCCCTGAGCCACGGTCACCCCCATAATGAATAATAGCTACTGAATTAAGAACAACTGGACATGGATAACCTGATCTTATCATTTCTAACTAACCTTAGCTCATTCTCTTTCTCTTTCACTTTGTTTATAACACATTTTGGGGTCAACTTCAAAGAAATACAGATATGAAATGTAAAAGTGAGGTCAGAGGTTTGAATGTGACGTATTTGGAGGCAAACTGTGATGTGATTTTTGAATCTCCATATACCAGTATCATGTCCTAAACGTGTCCAATACAAACAAAGGTAGTAGAATTTTAAGATAAAACAATGTTTATGAAAATTTGACCTTTTCTGACTATATATCATTCCCTGTATGCACGTTTGTTGTCAGTACAAACAACGGCATTAAGAACCAGCATTTCAAACTCCTCTATATAACATTATTATCACATTGACATTCAGATCAATCTACTGACCTTGAAGAAGAGGTCAGAGGTGAAATCTGACTTGATATTTTAAAATCTTAATACAGTGCTTTCTATATGTTGACAATACACACCATACTTGTAAGAATCATAGTTTAAGTTTTAAGGCTTTTTGTCAATTTTCAACCAGTAATTTGTTAAGCAGACCTTCAACACCTGGGTGGATGGAAGCCAAATTTGATAAGGTTTTATCAGAATTTATTTAAAACTTTTCAAGCTATTGTATTTTCAGACAGAACAACATATTAATAAAGCACATGCAAATACTTTTATGATCCAGACGAAGGCCACAAACTGAAACTCGTCAAGCTAATGGGTTATAAAGCCGTTATTTACACTTTGATTGTCACAGCAGCTTCAGCAGTTTTAGATGCATGTAAATGCTACCAAAGGCATTACCTGTTTGCCGGAGGTAATAAAAAATACATATGCAAATAAAAAACTGTGATCATTGTCCTCGGGTTGGTACCAAAAACTCATAGCAATGTATTTCATGCAAAAGTTTTTACAACAAAAATATATTCTCTCAAGTGAAATAACCAAACTTCATCCATCCGCATCTGTTCATTTTGTGGTCTCAGGTGAAGCTCAGTGGATTCCTTGACCACTTGTGCAAATTGAAGGTTTTCAGAAATCCACCTATGGTGTTTTGAACTGCCAGTCACAACCTTACAGCGCCCAATCCTCCCACCTTTATTCATCCAAACGGACTTGCATATCTTACAGATGGCATCTCCGTCTAGATTTAATAACTACCCGCTGCTCCCTGCAGTGTGAAGGTTCACACTGATACACCCTTCCGTAAACATCTGCTTTCTTTAGTTCTTACTTCGGTCTTACTCTCAGCATGCTGGTGAGCTCACACTGAGCCAATCAGAATAATCAGAATCAGAATCAGAATACTTTATTGATCCCTGGGGGAAATTATTTTTTGTTACAGTGCTCCATTTTAAACCAACATTAAGACAAGACAGACAATACACTAACTAAGAATAGTACAATATATACATATATATACATACATACATACATAAGTCACTTATAAATAAATATTTGGAAAAGAAACATGTGTAGTTGTAGCAGCAAACAGTGTGTTAAGTGGATGCGTTGTACAGGGAGATGGCCACAGGCAGGAATGATTTCCTGTGTCGTTCAGTGGTGCTTTTCGGTAATCTCAGTCTCTCACTGAACGAGCTCCTGTGACTGACCAACATGTCATGGAGTGGGTGGGAGGTGTTATCCAACATTGTCTTTATCTTGGACAGCATCCGCCTCTCCGACACCACCTTGAGGGAGTCCAGCTCCATCCCCACAACATTGCTGGCCTTACGGATCAGTTTATTAAGTCTGTTGGCATCTGCGACCCTCAGCCTGCTCCCCCAGCATGCAACAGCATAGAGGATCGCACTGGCCACCACAGACTCATAGAAAATCCTCAGCATTTTCTGGCAGATGTTGAAGGACCTCAGTCGCCTCAAAAAATAGAGACGACTCTGGCCCTTCCTGTAAAGTGCTGTGGTGTTTTTAGCCCAGTCCAGTTTATTGTCAATGTGTACTCCAAGGTATTTATAGTCCTCCACAATGTCAACACTGACCCCCTGGATTGAAACAGGGGTCAAGTGTTTCCTGGTCTTCCTGAAGTCCACGATCAGTTCCTTGGTCTTTGCCACGTTGAGCTGCAGATGATTCTGCTCACACCACGTGACAAAGGAGTCGACCACAGCCCGGTACTCTGTCTCATCATCCCTGCTGATGCATCCAACCACCGCAGAGTCATCAGAAAACATCTGAAGATGGAGGTCTCTGTGCAGTGGCTGAAGTCTGTGGTGTAGAGGGTGAAGAGGAAGGGGGAGAGGACAGTCCCCTGTGGTGCCCCTGTGTTGCTAATCACCTTGTCAGACACACACTGTGGGAGACGTACATATTGTGGTCTTCCTGTCAGGTAATCAACAATCCAGGACACCAGAGAAGCATCCACCTGCATCGCTGCTAACTTATCACCCAGGAGGGTCGGCCTGATGGTGTTGAAAGCACTGGAAAAGTCAAAAAACATGACCCTCACAGTGCTCGCCGGCTGGTCCAGATGGGTGTAGACACGATTGAGCAGGTAGATGATGGCGTCCTCTGTTCCGAGACGAGGCTGATAAGCGAACTGAAGGGGATCCAGGTGTGGTCTTACTATGGGTCGCAGCAGGTCCAGGATGAGCCTTTCCAGGGTCTTCATGATGTGGGAGGTCAGTGCCACGGGCCTGTAATCCTGGGGGCCACTGGGACGAGGCGTCTTTGGTACAGGGACGAGGCATGATGTCTTCCACATCACCGGGACCCTCTGCAGACTCAGACTCAGCATAAACAGTTTATGAAAGACTCCACACAGCTGGGGGGCACAGGTCTTGAGGACAAGGGGACTCACTCCGTCTGGTCCAGCAGACTTGCCTGAGTGAAGTCTCCTCATTTGCATCTCAACCTGGTATTGAGTGAAGGTGATGGGTGGGGGAGGGGTGTCAGGAATCTCACAGGAGGCAACATGTGAAGAGAGAGGCTGGCACAGTGGTGTGGCTCTGGATTCCAGGCTGACTGCAGGTGAGGTTGTGGGGGTAGGAGCAGACACTGTGGTGTCGAATCTATTGAAAAACAGATTCAACTCGTCGGCTCTATTCTCACCTCCCTCAGCTCCCCTGCTGTTGGTTGGCCTGAATCCAGTGATGGTCTTCATGCCCCTCCACACCTCTCTCATGCTGTTCTGCTGGAGTTTCCACTCCAGCTTCCTCCTGTAATTGTCCTTAGCCTCTCTGATCTTGTCCTTTAGTAACACCTGGACCTTCCTCACCTAAGCGTGAGCATGTAAGAAGCCACACATCACTAACCAGTTTAGCTCTTTTATATGGGATTAATGCTCGTCTCCATGCTCCTTTTAACGCCTCTGCAGTTATCAAATCATTAATTAAGCTCATGTTGAATCTGCTCAGAGAGCCTGGTGAGGGAGAGATATGACTGCAGGCAACACCAGCCTTCTGCTTCTAACATGCTGATGTCGCAGGTGATTAGTCCTGATAGGTCCTCTGTCCAGCCGGAGCCAGAACAAGCATTTAGTATCCATCTTTAGTAGTGAGAAGCTAGAAGCTGGCAGAAGAAAACATTTTGTTTCATTCAGTTTTTATTTGGATTATTTTTTATGGATCTCTTTACTATAGTGAAGAACAATCATAAGCATTTCATATGTTTCAAAGAATTTTATTGATAGTTAAATCAAAGTTATGAAAAGAATATTTACAGTGTTGATCCTTCTTCTTCTTACATTCTGCAGTTCTCTGTGACATGATGGATATCAGAACTTTGGGCCAAATCCAGACTAATGAGGATCCATTCTTGCATTATTAGTTCTCCAAGCTGATCAAAATTCACAGGATCCTGTTTTATCTTTTTTATCTAGTTATCTAGTGGGACAAGGGGCTCCATCAAACTGGAAAACTAGCACCAAATTCTTTGTTTTGCATGAGATGCAACTCTGCAGAGAGAGCAGGGAAGCTCCACTGTTGGCTCAACGTTTTGCATATTGTCCCAAATGGTCAAAAAGAGGCATCAACAGAGAAAGTCATTTTGATTCAGTCTTCTGCTGTCCGGTCCTTGTACAGAATTTCAGTCTGTTGTTTCTTTGGTGCCCTTTTTTTTCACCTCATCATACATGTTGATGCACTCACAGTTACTGTGAATGGTGCCCAATTTCCGCAACACTGATAACACTTCCAATTACTATTTACATTGTAGTTTCTCACTGAAGGCATCAAAACTATGACTGAACACATATGGAATTATTTAGTATACAGAAAAATGTGAAATAACTCAAAACATGTTTCATATTGTAGGTTCTTCAAAATAGCCACTCTTTGCTTTGATTACTGCTTTGCACACTCTTGGCATTCTCTCAATAAGCTTCATGAGGTAGTCACCTGAAATGGTTTTCCAACAGTCTTGAAGGAATTCCCAGAGATGCTGAGCACTTGTTGGTCCTTTGGCCTTCACTTTGGTCCTTTGGTCCATCTCATCCCAGACCATCTCGATTGGGGTTAGGTCAGGTGACTGTGGAGGCCAGGCCATGTGACGCAGCAATCCATCACTCTCCTTCTTGGTCAAATAGCGCTTATACAGCCTGAAGGCTAAATGCAAACTGGATGGGATGCATGTCGCTGCAGGATGCTGTTGGAGCCATGCTGGTTCATTGTGCCTTCAACTTTGAATAAATCCCCAACAGTGTCACCAGCAAAGCACCCCCACACCATCACACCTCCTCCTCCATGCTTCATGGTGGGAACCAGGCATGTAGAGACCATCTGTTCACCTTTTCTGCATCACACAAAGACACAGCGGGTGGACCAAAAATCTCAGATTTGGACTCATCAGACCAAAGTACAGATTTCCACTGGTCTAATGTCCATTCCTTGTGTTTCTTGGCCCAAACAAATCTCTTCTGCTTGTTCCTTTTCCTTAGTTGTGGTTTCTTAGCAGCTATTTGACCATAAAGGCCTGATCCGGACAGTCTCCTCTGAACAGTTGATGTAGAGGTGTGTCTGCTACTGGAACACTGTGTGGCATTAATCTAGGCTCTAACGTGAGGTCCTGTTAAATTGTGATTTCTGAGGCTGGTGATTTAGCAGCAGAGGTGATCCAGTGTTGTCCTAGCACTTGATCATTCTTGCGACTGCACTTGGGGACACATTCAAAGACTGACTCACCTTCAGTTCTTAAAGTAATGATGGACTGTTGTTTGTTTTTACTTGGCTGACTGGTTTTTGCCATAATATGAATTCTAACAACTGTCAAATAGGACTGTCAGCTGTGTACACAACTGATGGTTCCAACCCCATTAAGAAGGCAAGAAATTCCACAAATGAACCCTGACAAGGCCCACCTGTGAAGTGAAAACCATTTCAGGTAACTACGTCATGAAGCTCACTGAGAGAAGGCCAAGGGTTTGCAGCACGGTCAAAAAAGCAAAAGTCGGCGTCATTGAGGAATCTAAAATATAAGACACACTTACAGCAATTTATCAATATTTTCTTTGCTACATAATTCCATATTCTTGCTTCATATGTAGAAAGTAATAAAAATAACAATAAAAACTTTGGGGTTTAATACTGTTTGCCTGTAGGTGAACTGAAAGCATTTGTAAAGGTACAAACCCTAATTTGAATGTTTGCAGTATGAAAGTTTATTGTTATTGTAAAATCTCTCTGCAAATTCTCCTGTTCGCAGAATGAATTAATTACTGACATGCATCTGAGCCTAGGCAATCTGCTCTACCAAGTGGGATTGGTGAGAGAAGGGAAGCTGTTTTTTTCTTTTCTTTTTTGTTTTTTAATCCTGTCTTCACCTCTTGCTACCTTTAAATATTTTTAGTCAAACAAAGAACTTGTTAACTGATGGGAACTGGTTTAAACTTTAACTACTGCTACTACAATTTTGCAGCCTTTTTACTATTATGTTGGTTCTGACCAAGAAGTATTAAAAGCGGCTGTATGCCTATGACTGGAGTTTTTTTGAGTAAGTGCTAAAAATGCTGCGATAAGCACAACCAGCCAGGTCTGATGTGTCCTGAAATGATCACTGAACAGAAACTTTACGCAAACAAAATGCAAACAAAAATACATCTAATGGAAATTAATGACAAACAAAAAAGTCCGGCAAACACTGGAAGAATCCATCCAAACACAATCCAAAAATAACTGCAATGAGGAGTTAGATGGCGAGGAATGGCAGTAAAATCAGGTGGATAACGAGACAATCTATTAAAGACAGAGGGACACAATACTGAGGTTGTGGTTGAACCGTCTATATTGCTAAGAATGATCCGAATCAAGTGAAGAGACCCATAAATGCCTGCTTAGCTGGTCAAATTCTTTAAAATCTAAGCAAAAGTGCTTCTGTGATTCATTTTAACTACTTCCTTCAGAGGAGGATCCACTGAATCCACAGTTCAAAGTGGTGAACATTTACAAAACCAAGTGATCAATGCACCTGTCGAGTGATGCAGATCACCATGTAAAATTAACGCTGCGTTTTCTGTAGCTCGATAATATGCAGATACATTTTGGGCATTCAACAATTTGTCAAACAAACGATCCGTGAACGTTGCGCTACTTCATTAAAATCTGCTTGTCATGAACTTGGTAAAGTGGGTAACAAAGTGCCCTACAATGAAGTTAATTATCCGTATTAAGCCAATCAAAGTGAAGAGTAGACTGTAGTGTAACTTGGCTTGCCACATTTATGTCCTCATTTTTGGATTTTAGGAATAGTGATCAGTTTTACTTAATTTTTGCATTCCCTAACCAGTTTACTTCACTCTCTTGACTGGTAAGCTATAATCTTTTTCAAACCTTGCTAATGAAACAATATATTTGAGAGGTCCGTATTTATATAGCCACTATCAGAGGTGTGGACTCGAGTCACATGACTTGGACTCGAGTCAGACTCGAGTCATTAATTTTATGACTTTAGACTTGACTTGAAAAAATGTTGTAAGACTTGTGACTTGACTTGGACTTTTACACCAATGACCTGGGACTTGAATTGGACTTGAACCGGTTTACTTGAAAAGACTTGATATTTCACCCCAAATATAAAATTTAACATGCATATTATATAGAGATTGAAAATGTGACGTCATTCACGGGTAGAACCGCAAAGGATTCTGGGAACTCGTGGCAAGAGGTACTAGCGCACGCAGGCTTTCAATTGAAATCACAGCGATAAAAAAGAAACACAAAAATGTCAAGAAGCTGTTGTATTATTAACTGCAATAGCCGGTCGCATGACAGCCACGGGAAGCCGACGGGTAAAGAGATCGGTTGTTATCGGATTACGTCGTTGAAGAGAAATTGTTCGAGCCATGTTTCCGAAGTAACAAAGAGGCGACGGATGGCCTGGATTGCAGCCATTCAAAGACCAAATATAACGTCCCAGAACACTCCAGCTCACAGGTTAGTCTGCTCCAAGCATTTCCACAAAGGCAAGTCTTCTGTTGTAGTTAATGCGTCATTTTCATAACATAATTGGTGATATAGGTTACAAGCAAGTCTGGCGCTGAACAGAAATTGTCGCGCTATGCTCCTTTGTTTATTGTGCATAAATAGTAAATTGTCCTGACACAATATTGCGTTTCGCTTCTGTTATTATGGTACACTGACAAAAACATATACTTTTATTCACAGGATAAAACAGGTTTTTTGTATCACTAATTGCCCAGTACGATTACAGCATACAGTATTATTGTCACTGCTACATTTCTGTAACGCGTACCAGAAATTATTTCCACTGCTAATTAATTACCGTTGAGCTTAAAGGTCCTATTAATAAACGGTTAACGAATGTGTATTTATGAAGACGATTTGTGAGACTGGTAAACTTATGATACGTACGATGGTCTTTCGTTCTACACGGTGCATTTCAAGGTCCTGCACCCATCCGTCGGTAAACTGTACCTGGGCTTGTTGCAGTGACCTGAAGTTACAACCGCATCCAAGAATAACATGCAGCTTATCTCAGAACTGTCGGTGAAAATTATTCTTGGAGCTAGGTTTAATTGAGCTGCATTTTAAAGAGGTGCAATTTCACAATTTGTGTATATTTTCTACATTCACTATTTTGTCATGTGTTGAGAAAAACACAGATTTAAAAATTACATGGTCTAATATTTACATTTAGCATAACTGCAACATTATTTTTTCGTTTTTTTTTTTTTAAAGACTCGAAAGGACTTGAAATTCAAAGTTTCAGACTTGTGACTTGACTCGGACTTTTACACCAGTGACTTGAGACTCGACTCTGACTTGCCTGACATTACTTGAGACTTGACTTGAGACTTGAGGATAAAGACTTGAGACTTACTTGAGACTTGAGGATAAAGACTTGAGACTTACTTGAGACTTGCAAAACAATGACTTGGTCCCACCTCTGGCCACTATAAAAAACTACATCAGAATACACTTAAGGACACTGTTGAGTCAACATTTCATAACACCTGCACATCAAGGCAAGGTGTCAAACAAACTCAAAGGGAAACACAATCTCTACCAATACTTAATAAAAACCCAACACCATGATGCCAAGGATAAAGCTGCCGCTGCGACATTAGCACGTCTGATTTTGTTGGTTTGCCGTCTGATGCGCAGCATTAAATTAGCCGCATCAGTGAGGACAGCTGTGACAGCTTCAGCCAGCTTCGGCAGCAGGGACAGATCCATAGCTTAGAGAGATGTGTCAGGTAAGGTTTCACAAACTGAATGTGTCAGTGCTGTTACTACATCATTGAGATTCAGTACAGGTTTAGATCAGAGCTGGCATTATTGGCCACATTTCATGGTCTGAATCTTTTCAATTCCATTTCCTTGCCAGCTAATGGGGGACTGCAGGTGGCTGCTTAGACACTGATCTGCACTCAGTAAGGCAGAGTCTGTATGTGTGTGTGTGTGTGTGTGTGTGTGTGTGTGTGTGTGTGTGTGTGTGTGTGTGTGTGTGTGTGTGTGTGTGTGTGTGTGTGTGTGTGTGTGGCATATACATTTCTGGTTTGTGCCAGTTGTGTGAATGTGATAGGTAATCTTCACAATCTCAGATCCCCTCAACAATAAAAGGGCAAAATCAGAGAACAATTGGCCCCTCACATGCCTGTCAAAACATATATTTACTTTTAAAATGTGTTTGAGGGTCCTACAGGAGTTTGGGATACTGAAAGCAACTCATCTCATTTTGTGTTTAAAGAATACTGAGCATTTTTTTTCTTTGCACCATATGGTCTCCAAGAATTCTGGACACATTTTATAGGAGCTGTTGGATCCCTTCTGTGTGGCGTGTTTCAGATGAGCAGCGACTGAAGCTTTGAATTTCTCATCAGTACCTGTGGATTTACTGCTGCTAGCGGAGCCAGCCACCCTAAAGGTGCCGCTGTGGGACACAGGCTCAAAAGGTTGCGTTTCCATCACAGAATCCCCGTGAGCTGCAGCAGTGACATCAGCTGGAAGAAAAGTGGAACCTGGGTTTCAGAAGAAGAAATTTGAAGTATAATACTATACAGCATAGTGACACCTGCATTAAACAGTCTACATTTCCCATGGTTCTCATGTAAATTTAATGCAGGAAATAAGAAGAGATGTACATTAAATGTACAAGTTTACAGAAAACGAGACCTCATACTTGGTAAAACAGATAAATGTGTCTGGGACGTCTGAGTTACTTTACACTAATTTGTGTCTTCAGCTCTGCAGGAATTCTTACATTCATTAAAGTGGCAATCCTGCCACCTAATGGTGGCCCAGACTGAGCCCTCACTGAAGTATTGCAATGGACTGGCATTTATGTAGTGCTTTCCAGTCTTACTGGTTACTCCAAATGCTTTATAGTACAACCGCATGACTGGCTGTGACACATGTCACAAATGACTGGCTGTGTTTCACAGCAAGAAATTTAAATAAGTTGTTTATTCTATGTGCTTTAAGAACTTTATCTCAATTGCACACCTATGCCCACAGACATAACCATTAAGACCCGTTTTTGTTTGTTTGCTTGTTTGTTTGTTTGTTTTCATTCACTGCTGACATGCTTACAGCTGGCATTCATTATACTTTATCACATAAAGTATGATAAAGGGAATACAGTGCCTAATTAAAAAGCGTAACCGGGAGAGTACAGTGCAAAAGTTGCAAACGTTGTTTATATTTTAAGATTATTTAGAGATCTTAGATTGTGAAATTCACTTTCCCACTAATGTTTTTGCTTTATTTGCTAAAAAATAAATTGTAGCATAAATGAACCACATGAATGAGATGTGACATCTTAGACAATTACTTAACCAATTTTTGGATCATAATCATTAATTTAAACGTAAAGCATGATTGTATGATTAAAGTATGACACATGAACATACATGTAAAACTCCCATTATGTCTACTTAGACTGATATTTAAATGAGGATGTTTGCATGAGTCTAACTTAAGAAGTTTTAGCGGTTAACGGTTTTTAACATCTGTAGAAGAAATTAGCTTCTAGAAATTTTGACCTGGAAATTGGATAAAAAACCAGACCTGGGTACCGGTTTAGCTCAGCGTGTCGAGTGGGTACCCACATGCCATATAGCTGAGTCCGACCCACAGTCCTTTGCTGCATGTCTTCTCTCTCTGCGCCTGCTTTCCTGTCATTTCTTTACTAAATTTATCTAATAAAGCTGAAAAAGGCCACATAAAAAGAAAAACCAGACCTATGGTCAGTAATTAGTAAGTAATGATTGTTGTAAAACAAAAAAGTTCCTGCAGTTTCTTTGAAACATTAACTTTTCAGAGAAGGAAACCCAGTGACCTATAATTTAAAAAAAAAAAAAAGGGGGGGGGGCAGGGATAGCTCAGTAGGTAGAGTGGTGGCCCCATGATCAGAAGGTCGGGGGTTCGACTCCACTGAACGGCTACCCTGAGGTACCCCTGAGCAAGGTACCGTCCCTACACACTGCTCCCCGGGCGCTGCACTGGTGGCTGCCCACTGCTTCACTGGGTGAATGGGTTAAATGCAGAGGAACTATTTCCCTATGGGGACTAACAAGCTCACTTTACTTTTACTTTACAGAGGTTTACCTCAAAGACTGAATAACTGTGATGGCCACAGCTGGATCCTCTGACACAATGATGTACTCCAGCAGCTGCTCACCACTGAGTGTATACTGTGGGTTTTGCTGCACAGCCTTGCTGAGCTGTTTAATATACCGCTTGGTGAGTCCCTCCATTGTCTAGTCTGGGTGACCCATTCCTTCTGCACAGGAGCATTTTGTATTCGGTTGCCTCAGTCTGCCACAACTGCATAGCCTCAGAACCAAAATCAAACCACTTGTTTATTGTTTTCTAATATGAGTTTATTTCCTTCTTCAAAGTATTTGATTGTGTCAAAACTGTCTGATTGTTCACTGTTTCTTGAGAAAACTTAAATGAAGACACATTTAATATCTGATGTTCTGCACACAAACATGCACAGTCACTCAAAACATAATAATATGCAAGGACTAAAATCTGGACATTTTCAATTTTTTTTAGTTTTTTAAAATACATTTTTGTTGATTATTTCAAAGGATCATATAGTATATTTACTGCCCTCAAAATGCATGCAAATAATAGGTCTGATTTCAGCACACAATTTACACGGATCGCTCCGCATTTTCTTAACTTATAAATACCAGCAGCACCACACAGCATGCAGGGAAACAAATCATTTACTCATGTGGCACAGCACCATAACTGAACCTGGCCTTCAGCCTCCTCAGCTTCTTTTTTCCACATCCCTTTAATCCAAGTTTCCTCTTTTGAGAATTTCATGAATTTATATTTACTGTGTGATATCACAGATATAATGTGGTATCATATCTATCTAATAGACTCCAGTTTGTTCATGTAAATGGAGAGTCCTCTTCACACACTGGGGTTAATTATGGAGTTCCACAGGGTTCAGTGCTAGGACCAATTCTGTTTACACTATACATGCTTCCCTTAGGCAGCATCATTAGAAGACATAGCATAAATTTTCACTGCTATGCAGATGACACCCAGCTCTATCTGTCTGTGAAGCCAGATAACACACACCAATTAGTTAAACTGCAGGAATGTCTTAAAGACATAAAGATCTGGATGTCCGCTAACTTTCTGCTTCTTAATTCAGATAAAACTGAGGTTATTGTACTCGGCCCTGAAAAGCTTAGAAATATGGTATCTAACCAGATTCTTACTCTGGATGGCATTACCTTGGCCTCCAGTAACGCTGTGAGAAACCTTGGAGTCATTTTTGACCAGGACATGCATGTCCTTCAACGCACATATTAAACAAATATGTAAGACTGCTTTCTTCCATTTGCGCAACATCTCTAAAATTAGAAATATCCTGTCTCAGAGTGACGCTGAAAAACTAGTTCATGCATTTATTACTTCCAGACTGGACTACTTAAATTCATTATTATCAGGATGTCCAAAAAACTCGCTGAAAAGCCTTCAGCTAATCCAAAATGCTGCAGCAAGAGTACTGACAGGGACTAGAAAGAGACAGCATATTTCTCCTGTTTTGGCTTCCCTTCATTGGCTTCCTGTTAAATCCAGAATTGAATTCAAAATCCTGCTCCTCACATACAAGGTCTTAAATAATCAGGCCCCATCTTATCTTAATGACTTTGTAGTACCATATCACCCTATTAGAGCACTTCGCTCTCGCTCTGCAAGCCTACTTGTTGTTCCTAGAGTATTTAAAAGTAGAATGGGAGGGAGAGCCTTCAGTTTTCAGGCCCCTCTTCTGTGGAACCAGCTTCCAGTTTGGATTCGGGAGACAGACACTATCTCTACTTTTAAGATTAGGCTTAAAACTTTCCTTTTTGCTAAAGCATATAGTTAGGGCTGGACCAGGTGACCCTGAATCCTCCCTTAGTTATGCTGCAATAGACATAGGCTGCGGGGGATTCCCATGATGCATTGAGTTTTTCCTTTCCAGTCACCTTTCTCACTCACTATGTGTTAATAGACCTCTCTGCATTGAATCATATCTGTTATTAACCTCTGTCTCTCTTCCACAGCATGTCTTTATCCTGTCTTCCTTCTCTCACCCCAACCAGTCACAGCAGATGGCTCCGCCCCTCCCTGAGCCTGGTTCTGCCGGAGGTTTCTTCCTGTTAAAAGGGAGTTTTTCCTTCCCACTGTCGCCAAAGTGCTTGCTCATAGGGGGTCATATGATTGTTGGGTTTTTCTCTGTATCTATGAAGCGCCTTGAGGCGACTTTTGTTGTGATTTGGCGCTATATAAATAAAATTGAATTGAATCGAATCGAATTGATAATCTCATCAAATCAGATATTTTTTTTGTCAAACACAATTACCAAATCATATACTTAAAAAGGAAAGACTACACACACACACACACACACACACAGACAATCTTGACAACTGTGACTGATGGCTCCATAAATGTGAACTGTAAGGCCACAGTGTCCCCTGGTACTGATACTGAGACCCAAACACAGTAACTTTGATTTTAAATTTATTTTTTAATTATTTTTTCACTACAGTCTGGCAGTCTTTAGAAAAGTTACTGAGCAAAAATGATTATAAAAAAGACATTTTATTATACAATAACTGTTGGTAATGCTTGATTCCATGTTAAGTTTCTGCTATGCATCATTAACGGAGGCATTTAGTAAACTGAGGCACTGACATCGTCCTTTTACTCGTCTCTCACTTTTCCTTCAGCCAAAGATTCCACTCTTCTTTGCTGTCAAAGACAAACAAACAAGTTATCACCAACACAGCATCCTCGTTTTTATTTGCCTGAATTTTTCTGCTCAGACTGGTTCCTTACGTTTTTCAGTAACAGTGTACATGGCTTCCATGCCAGCTTTAATGTGGTCTGTGACGTGACAGTGGAGCAGCCAGGTACCAGGATACTGAGGACGCATCTTTACTGTCTGAAAAGAAAGTAGATAGAAAATCACATGACTCAATAGCAGAACAATTAGAGTTCAATTTCCTAATTCTGTTGGATAAATTGCTTAGAATTTGTGTTTTAAGGTGGTTGTCATGGTTCTGGGTGCTTTTGACCCAGCTTTTTGTGTCTCTTGTGTTTTTATGACTTGTTGTGTGATGGTTTATTATTCTTAGAATAACCTCAGGATTACCACCATGTTTACCGTTGTACATTTAGGCTCCCCTCATGTCTTTGCCCCCATTCTGTGTTTGTGCTTATGTGTGTTGTGTCTTGTTTCTCCTCCTCGTGGTTTATCCATGTTTCCCCGGTCCAACATGTCTCTCGTCTGCCTATTCTTCACTCCTGTGTCATGTTCCCCAGTTTCCTG
This sequence comes from Aulonocara sp. 'chitande type north' Nkhata Bay, assembly GCF_057382095.1. Taxonomy (NCBI): domain Eukaryota; kingdom Metazoa; phylum Chordata; class Actinopteri; order Cichliformes; family Cichlidae; genus Aulonocara; species Aulonocara sp. 'chitande type north' Nkhata Bay. The sequence continues at coordinate 10,004,010 of NC_141360.1, forward strand.
TTTTATTGTGTAGGTCTTGTGTTTCCATGTTTCACATATCTGGTTTTGCTTCCCCGTTGCCTTGTCTAATTAGGTTCAGCTGTGTCTCCATCCTGTGTGCCATTTCCTTGTTACCTTATGTGTATATTTAGTGCATTTCAGCCGTGTCTCTCTAACTTTCACTCATCTCCGCCCACTCCTCCCTGCTTGCACTCTCTTCATAACCTCTCTTCTCTCTTCCTTTGGATGGTTGACCACATGCAATTAAAGTCATCCACCTTCATGCTAGTGTTAAAGTGAAACACACCAGACCTTAACGTCAAAGAGGAAAGACTCAGCTCTTAAAAGAAGCCATTCCTTTGAAATCTCACCTGAAAGGTGGCTGGAAACAGCTCATACACATCAGCACGGTGAGCACCTCCACCCAGCTGCAGAGAAAAGAGCATTTGTGAACTGCGTTTATATACTGTGTGATTGTGTGAGAGGGTATTTTTGAATCATTTCTATATACCTTATATTCCACACTATGGCCATGCCAGTGTGCTGTGTGTATGTCCACTTCATTGCCCATTCCCATTAGGTACCAGTACACCTTATCGCCCACCTCCATGTTCAGACCATTCAGGTTAGCATACACATATCCATTGATGGCTGCACACAAACATGCACACATTGTAAAGAAAAAATATATATTTTTATGTGTAGATGAAAAAACAAAAACGTTCAAAAATCCTTTTGTACGTGTCTGCTTGTCTCACCGTGCATTTTGTTGCTCTCTATAAAGTCTTCATCATCCTTTAAATTTGGGCGAGGGTTCCTGATCTGCGCTCTGATGTTTTCATCCAGATACCTGTAGTTTAAGCAGCAGTCATAAATATACAGCCCTTCCTGTTTCAGGCGGCGCTGCAGGAAAATTCAGCTAAGCATCATATCCTGCTGTCCTGGTCCTCAGAGTGGATCTCTGCTTCTGTTTTAGAATTCTGTTTGCGTATTTAGTGTTGGATCGATGTTTTTATTTCCTCTTTTGTGACTGAGGCTCTGTTTTTTCTTTAATAATGGATTGCATTTATATGGGCACCCAAAGCGCTTTACAATGCCACTATTCATTCACTCTCACATTCACACACTGGTGCAGGCAAACCACAGTTGTAGCCACAGCTGCCCTGGGGCAGACTGATAGATGTGAGGCTGCCATATCGCGCCATCGGCCCCTCTGGCCAACACCAGTAGGCGGTAAGGTACAGTGTCTTGCTCAAGGACACAACGACCAGGACAGAGAGAGCTGGGGGTTTGAACCGGCAACCTTCCGGTTACAGATGAGCTTCCCAACCACATAAACTACGGTCGCCCCATCACCTTGTGATTTTCTAGGAGTGGGTTTCATTCTTTTTGTTTTTTGGGGTTTGGTTCATGAATTTGCAGTAGTAGTCACTGTCCTCCTGAGGACTGTCCTACAAAGTGAGATTAATGGCTTAGTGAGCTGTGTTGAGTTTAAAGTCAGAGTTTTCTGTTTCATAAAAAAGAAACTAATAATAATTAATAATAATTAACTAATAATTACTTATCATACTGATATACTTCTTATGATTACTTATTAACAAACAAACAGAGGCTCAATCGGTGATAAAATAGTTAACTTGAATTTAAATGTTTATTTTACAGCTCTGTGCAGGGTAAAGTTTTTTTTTTTCTTTAAAGAGCGATGTTTTTTCTGCACAATCAATCTCCATAAATTTGTAATTTATTGTAATGTTATCAGCATTTTATCACCTGATAACATCTCTAGTTATCAGGAGGGGACACTCCTGGGAATCGTTTTGTGTGGACTCCTTTGAGAAGTCACGTGGCTTGTGAAACGCCCCTTTAAATGCGCAGAGTGCATACAGAGCCTGAAGCGGAAATCACTGCTTAACAGGGTAAGCTGATGACCACCATCATAATACTTGTTATCTCTTACTGGAATTTTAGGTTTTGTCGAGCCAGCTAAGGCAAAAAAAAAAAAAAAATGGCTGTATTAACCTTTGTTCTGTTGATTCATGTGTCAGTCTTCACGTGTTTCAGTTATGGTGTTCATGTCCCACTCTGCTTTTGTAGTTACCTTGCTTTGTGTTTTACTTTCAAGTGTCTTCTCCTGATTGATGTCACCTGTCTCTCATAACTCAGCTGCACCCATTCCATCTGATTTACCCTCCGTGAGTTTGCAAGCATGTGAATTTAAGGAGGATTATGTAATTTTGAATTGGAATTAAGAAATTGGGTTGGATCCTTTTACTTCAAATTTGTGTCATTTTAGCATGTATTGCCTGCTGAATAGAGGAAGCAGAGGTTTCAAAGGGAATCTATCTGCTACTTACCAACTCTCATTCTCGTCAAAAACCAGGAAAAGCAGTGCAAACTCTTCCACTTCCTTCTTCAGTCCTAAAGTCCTGGAAGACGCAAATATTTTATCATACTTTATTATGTGGTACTGCATAAACAGAATGTGTGCTGTGCTGTACATCAAGCAGAACATGTAGATACTCACCTGCCCCAACTACGGCGGCAGACGACTAATGGACCAATCAGTCCGCTGTAAAGGTCCTGGAGGGGCAGGGGGACAACATGTAAGTCTGTGAGTACTTGTTGTTGCCTGTGCTGTGTTGGATCTTGCCTACATCATCGTACCTTTGCAACATCAACAGTAGAGTAGTACGCTGACACAGAGCACTCCTCTTGCTCTGTTGTTGGTCCAGTGTTCTTGTTGACATACCAGTAGTAGGTGTGAATTTCACCTGAGAAACACATTGTAGTTTTCAATGTTTTGGACACCATTTATACATTAAGAACATGGCATGATCCATTAGAGAGGGAATACTGTATGCCCTTTCTATGTTCTCAAAAAAACACATTTATTCTGCTGAAGTCATAAAAAAGTTCCACAGTGACTGAAATTGTTTATTGATTGTGTCCCTTTGTTCCATCCGCTTCTATTATTTCTAGGCATTTCTGTACCTGGTTGGGTTTGGTGGACGCTGGGGTTTTCTGTTTTGACTCCGTGTGCATGAATGGAATAAGGTCTGGTTGCCATGTTCTTGAAAACCACCTTAACTTTGTCTCCAACATTAGCGTGAATCATTGGACCTAAAGAGAAGGCAAATGTTTTAAGTACCAACTGGAGCTTAAGACGTTACACGATTAATCATGTGTTATTTACAATATGTAGCACAATCAGTGGCTTTTACTGCACCAACAATATATTCTCGTCAGAGCTTCAAAAACTTTATGGAAAAATATGAATTTGTACAGTATGTGTCAGTGGTCTCTTCAATATACTCACCCATAATGCCGAGATGCTCCATGTCAGCGGTTCTTTCGACCTGTTTGGTAAACTTGTCACTGGTGAACTGTCGGTAGACGACCTTCTTGTAACGAGAGCCTATGAATCCACCCTGCTTGTCCAGAAAGACGGGGGCAGGACTGCAGCGAGAGAGTCACCAACACATTTTGATTTACTAAAACAGCTGCAGTTCCACTATAACAAGTTTTCACTGTTATATAAGAGGCAACCAAAGAAAACTCGATTTGCCAGCATTACTATTTAATTCTTTCTCAGCGCTCCTACCACAATCTACGACAGTTTCATATCCTAAAAATAGTATAGTGCTCTGCTATATACAGAATAAACTTTATAATATAATACTGACATCTGTTTGGTTGGTCACAGTTATTTTTGTGTTCCTATTGTAATGTCCAAAAGCAGTTTATTACCATAAAAGGCATTAAGATACTCAGAGTCTGCATGTTTAGAGTAATGAGCATTCTCATGTAACAATGGGACACTTTTTTCCCTAAACTTTACTAAATTTGTTATTGTTTTCTGTGATGTTTCATAAGCTTCATAAAATAAACACATAATGTATACTGTATAAAGGTAGACGCACAAGAGTTACATATATGTGCTGCTGGTATACTGTATTTGTTTCCACGGCAGCTCTCAGGCTCGTGCCCTACAGCTGATACCTCTCCATGCCGCGGAACATCTCCTCCTCCCAGGTGCGGTTTGGAGCGTAGTCCCAGTCTATTTCCATGGCAGCGATGTAGTAGGTTTTTGAATGTAACATCATCTCACTCTGACGATGAAGTATGCTGCACTTCTCTACCGTGTAGTTGGCCCTCATCCCATTACGGTAATGGTTCACTGTAGCAGACACCACCTCAAACTGACCTAAAACACATACACACACGCAGATACGGTAACACACAATGTGACTGTTGGATTTACAAATGTGCTCTTTTGACTAAATTCTCTGGTTTTGTTGTTTTGTCCAAATGTTGTTGTTTCTTAACACTTTTTTTTACCTTCCTAGCTCAGTCTGCAATGCACCAAATCATGACATTTGTCCTTTTTTTGGAATTAGCTCTCAAGTCTTCTCACTCAACACTTCTTGAAGATTTAATGGCCAAGGTCATAGTAAGGATAATTGTATTTCATGTTTACTGAAATCATTCCCATTTACTGAACTATCCAACAAAACAAATGATGAACAGTCTGTGATGCCTTAAAAATATGTAACATTTCAACAGTACCTTTTAGCTTTTGTGCCCTGAGTCAGTCTACTAAGAACTGCAACCTACTGTCACAAATCAATGTGTGCATGTTTGTGTGCAGCCATCAATGGATATGTGTATGCTAATCTGTCACAAATCAAAGAAATGCACCAGCATAGCTCCCTGACTTAAGCACATTTCCTCAGGGTAATGTCTTTGAGTAAGAAGGCTGTAAATGTAAATTCAGCAATGATTCAGGCTTATGTATCAGAGTGACTCATGCTGATGGATGTTAAGATTCCTAATCATGCTTCGGTAGGAAACCTACTTATATTCATGGCATGATGCACACATAGTAATATGATATGTTGTAAACTGCATTTGCTTGGGAAAAGACAGAACCTCAGTAGAACTGGGGGTTAAATTGCATGAAGGTCATTCGACTGATTTTTAGTTTTAGTCTTGTTTTCCACTGAATTATCAGTTCTGTCGCTGCTGTAGTTAGCTAATAAATTAATGTAAGACTGATAGCAACAGCCAACTAGACCAACCCAGTGATGTCACATTCTTTACTCGGACAAAACGGCGCTACACATGCTCTAGAAACTGTAACTTCAAGCACTTATTTATTAAACCCAGCTTCACAGACATGGCACTCATGGGATAAATTGACCTTAATACATTTAGTGTTTCATGTCCACTTCAATGGTTCTTAACACCGCTGTCATGGCAACTTCAATTCAATTCAGTTTTATTTATATTTTATTTATTTATTTCAAAAAGTATCCAGTGGACCTTTGATTAGACCAGTTCTGGCCCACAGGGTGCATCTTTGACATCACCCATCTAGGTAAATCCATGTGTCTGCTAGGTCAGACCAGCAGATAGTCGGACATTTTTAATTAAGTTTAATCTGTTTTGTTGTGATGCCATTCTGTTTAAAATAAAAGAGAGAGTAGTGTCAATCATTTTCAAATGATTAATGTAAGTTTCCTATTGGCAGCTGCTGTAGCTGCCAATAAATCAATTCAACCCATCTTCCTCTATATTTCATTTGAACTTGAACTTTGGGCTTTTACTTTTTTGTATGCATGGGCCACACCTAAAGTGTAACTAAACAGAACAACATAAATAAGGGTTCAAAGCTCCATACCCATGCTGTCCGGCTCCATAGTGACAGTGTGTGAGATGTGAGGGAATACGCTGATGGTGTCCCGTCTGTTCTGCTCATAGATGAAACGGTTGCCCTGGAAGTAGAGACTGATGATGTCTGTCTCTGACCCCAGTCCTGACAGGTGCCATGATACTTTATCGCCCTTACACATGGTCAGCCCTGGGAGATTGTTATACACGAACCCATTGATGGCTAAAAAGAAATTCACAGAAATATTACACACAGAGATTAGGTACGTTATGGTGAATTGCTGAGCCAGTAAAGGGACATTAGTTGATAATAATAGCTGTCCCCAATTTAACTATTACATGGTGACTAAAATGAAACTTCACACTGTACCCACCATGCATTTTGTTGCTCTCGATGAAGCCCTCGTCCTCCTTGTTGACAGTGTTGGGAGCAGTAGTGAAAGTCCTAATGTTGTCATCAAGATACCAGCTCAGGTTCTCATCAAATACAGTGGCCATGAGGTGAAACTCTTTATTATAGTTTTTCTGCATGAAAAGAGAGAGAGGTGAAGAGGTGATGTGTCAGATTTTGCTTCATTAATCCAGTAAGGCCACAAAACATTGTTTTTTTTTCTTTTCTGTGATGTTAGAGTGGGACTGAACACTCAGGTTAGGAAGAGATTTTCCAGGCTGGAGACAGGAGCCGTGGATAGTCGATGACTAAAGCCAAAAGCACATTTTATTGATTTTAAGACGATCCGCCTCTTTGGATGCCACTGTCAGGAATATCAGGATGTCAGGAAGATTCATTCTTTTTGTTATAAGAAACTGCAACATTTTTTCAGTCTAACACAAGACACGTGTTTCAGGCCAGCAGAACGAGTCCTGTGTCATCAATATTTTCTGTGTAATTTACTGATAATTCTATTTGAGTTTAAAAAACATTTATATGTCCACTGCACAGCCTGGTGTGAATCATTTTATTCCAAATATATCTACCTTTATAATACCAAATTCAGGAGGATGTAACTTGCTCTGTAACCTGAACCACACAATATGTTGACTTGCTGTCTTTCCTCTCACCTGTACTCCCTTCTTCAGCGATTTAGGTCGACAAATGAGAAGTGGCCCCACCAGTCCAGAGCTGGTGTCTTTAACAGGGTCCACAGCAGAGTAGTACAGATAGGTCAGACAGTCAGCCTCCCCTTCTACGGGTCCAGCACCTACAGGCACCATCCACTCATAGATGTGCACCATCCCAGGTCTGACCAGAGCAGCAGGGGGAGGAGTCACCACCCCTACTCACGCATTTCCACAGAGAAATGGCGAATTCTCATTAGCAATAATAACAGCATCAACAAAATGCTAAATGGTACTCCAACTGCAGACTTCCACTTACTTGGCAGCCTCTTCAGCTCCTGCAGTTTCTTATCTGTATAAGACTCTGAAGAGAGGAAAAGAAGAGGAGTTCAGATGGATGAAACAGATATTAACACTGATAGCATTACTTATGAATGTACATGCATTAACCTTCCAACTCATTGTGATACAGTGTGCCATCCTGTTCCACGCTGTACTGTACTCCATGAGGTTGTATTGTGTAAGGCCGACTGGCTTTGTTCTTGAACACCACCCTGATAGTGTCTTTCTCTTCAGCCTTCAACACAGGACCTGGAAACATTAACGTGCAACGTGCATAAGATGCTGTAAGGGTGCAATATAGTTTTTAATAATAACAGCTCATAAAATTAGAGGGATTATCAACATGGTTTAAGACACTAAACCAAATGAGTTTGTTCAAATATGAGTTAAGGCAGTTTTTGGAAATGTTCCACAACTCTGCTGTGCTTTTGAATTGCAATAACTCTATTTCTGGCAAGCAATTCATTCAAAAAACCTGTAATTAACTGAGGCAGTTGTGGTTTTGTTAGCGTTTGTGCGCTTGTGTCATTCTGTCTGCAAACGCAATAGCTCGAAAGGTATTGTAACGATGGTTAAATGTTATTTTACAGTGACAGGTTGACACTGTTGTTATTTCTTTAAGATACATGTTTGGTTGTGCTGCAGGAAAAAAGGGAGTTAATGTGTGCAGGAAGGGGAGGGGGGGTCCATGTTGTTGTGTGACTGTGCGGGGCAGAAGTGAGGTGTTGTACGAGAGCACTCTCCCCGAAGTTGCCTGTGTTACCGAATAAACGGACAAACTGAGATCAAAACGTCTGGTTCTTGAGAACATATGGGAACGCTACAGTATGAATGAACTCTGAAATTTGATGTAATCTTTGCTTAGAGCGAACTGTCAAACTGATTAAATAAAGCGAGGCCGTAACTTACTGATCAATGACAGCACCGAGCCACGGTAATTACTAATTAAGAAACAACTGGATTGTTTTGTGTTTTTATTTTTAACATTGGCACTTGGCTGCTCTAATTATTGTCTCACTTTATTAAAATCAAAAAATGATTTCATTACTTGTTCCAGAGAAGCTCTGTTGTGTGTGTGTGTGTGTGCGTGCGTGCGTGCGTGCGTGCGTGTGGGTGTGTGTGTGTGTGTGTGTCTGTGTGTGTGTGTGTGTGTGTGTGTGGGTGTGTCTGTGTGTGTGTGTGTGTCTGTGTGTATGGGTGGGTTTCGTTTCTGGGTTTTGGGTTTGTTTTTTTTTGTTGTTGTTGTTTTCAGATTTTAGCAACATCAAACTTTCCAAAACCACGCAAGCTTGAATTACCCAGAATTCCAAGGTGCTGGTCCTCTGGGCTGCGGAGCATCTTTGTCATGAAGGTGTTGTCAGTGTACTCCACATAGCGAACCTTCTTATAGCGGCTTCCAATGCGGTTTCGACCTCGGGTTACAAACGTTTCTGCCGCACTGCTCACACAAAAGCAAAGTTCAAATTAAGAAAGATCTCTGCAGACCAGCAGTCCTCTACATTCCTGTCAGTTTGTACAGTAACTAACCCATCTGTAGGCACTGTAGGAGTATAGTCCCAAACTTCTTCTTCAGCGGCAATGAAGTACTGTCGCTGCTCTCCATAAGGCCGGGGCTTGTGGACATTGGGGAAGCACTTCTTTATCTCAAACAAAGCCTGCATTCCAGCTGGACAAAAGCACAAAAAAACAATGTTGAATACATTATTAATCGGTGTGCAGAAATGTATCCTTCCCTGAATTGTAATTCATAATCTCACCCATCAGATGGTCATTGACACTACATGCCAGCAGCCAGTGTCCTGGGTTGTCAGCTACCATTTCCGCTGTGGTGCTCAAAGCAGGAAAAAGACTGATTGTGTCTGTATGATGGTTCATAGTGGTCAGGATCTGACCATGGAAATGGACTGAATGCATGTCCACCTGTAGATAAATAATATTTCAATAATGTTACACAAGGAGGTGAATGTACTAGAAATCCTTTTTGCAATTCTGAAACTAGCAATAATAATAATGAAAGCAATCTGTACCACAGAAAGTAACACATGCTCACATTTTTATTAAACTTGAACCTTATCTGATTAAAGACCATCAGTAGAAAACTTCTGCAACAGTCTCAGCAAGGCAAACTTAAATCCTTAAAAAAGCTGAACCTTTGAAAGCACAAGCTGTGAGACTGACTGTATTTGCAGGTGTCTCATGGTTTAGTTAGCAACAATTAGGATAATGCCCACAGCCCCTTCTGTCTTTGAAAGACTGTCTCCTGAGAGTTGAAAGTAGGTGGAAGAGAGCCTGGAGAGGTGGAGAGAAGAGGAATGTCAGCAGAAACATGTGTGTTAATGAGAGTGAGGCTGGTGGAAAGGTGAACATGCAAGGAGTAGAGGGAGGGAAGATGGACAAGTTTAATTAAATACCTGGAGCCAACCATCCAAAACAACAGACAGCACACAAGAAAGGTGAAGAAGCGAGTGTAGACAGGGTGGAGTGTGCTTGGAGATGAGTGCCAGGGTGATTTGTGACAGAAGGATAGCAGCAAGAGTGAAAGGGAAGGTTTCCAAGATAGTAGTGAAACCTGCTGTGATGGATGGTTTGGAGACTGTGGCACTAATGAAAAGACAGGAGGCCAAGCTGGAGGCGTTGAGATTTTTGTGGGGAGTGGCCAGAATGGACCGTATTAGAAATGAGTTCATCAGAAGGACAGCTCAGGTTAAGCTGTTTGGAGGCAAAGTTCAAGAGACGAGATGGAGATATTATGGACATGTGCAGAGGAAGGAAAGGCAGGAGAGAAAGAGGAAGACAACAGAGAAGATTCATGTATAAAGTGAAAGAGGAGGGTCAGTGTGAGCAGGGAACGGGGTGAGATAGAGGCAAATGATCCACTTTGGAACCCCCTAAAAGAACCAACCTGTTCTTCTAAATGTTTGTAAACATTATAAATTGAACTAAATGTTTAGATTAAATGCTCAGTTGAATATTTTGAAAATATTCTCTGTAACAGTAATATTAAGAATAGAGATGTGATAATATAACATAGATTACCTCATTGCCTAATGCAAACAAATGCCACTGGATCTTGTTGCCTTGGCACATGCTCAGTCCACGAAGATTACCATACAGCAAACCATTAATACCTGTAATACATAGCGAGGGTAAAATGGTGCAGGGATGCAAATGCAAGCTTGTAAGCGTGCATGCTGGTGATATGCTAATTGTTAGCATGATATGTTAATTGGGATAAATAAAGTCTTTCTGATTCTGATGCTTCCTCTCACCATGCATCTTGTTGCTCTCAATGAAGTCTTCGTCCTCCTTCAGGTTTCTGGCAGGATTTGTGATGTATGTCCTGATGTTTTCATCCAGGTACCAGCTGAAGTTCTCATCTGACACCATGAACAGCAGAGCATACTGGTAGTCTGCTGAACTATCGCCATGTAAGTCCAGAGTTCCTGCAGAGGAGAGGACATTTAGAAAGACAGGCAGTGCTTTACAATACAAAAGAAAAGGGGGATGAAAAATAGATATAAATATAAAAATAAACACGTTTTTAAAAACTGTCTATTGTGTTCTATTATGAATCTATAATGTAAACATAGTTACATAATGTTAACAAGAGTAAAAGGTAGAATGTTTGGCTCTGAAAGACACTGGACTATAAATAAAATATATTAAAGTTGTACTTAAGTAAATTTAGTGGAGTAAATGTACCTCTCTTACAGACGATGAGGGGCCCTATCAGCCCTGAGTTGATGTCTTTTGGCGGGCTGACGTGGGAATGGTAGAATCTGGTCATGCAGTTGCTGTCATGTGATGTTGGGCTGTGGGATTCTGCGAGGGTCCACTCATAGGTCACTGTTTGACCAGGAGGTACCGAATCATCTCGCTTCAGCTCTGGACCCGTGCCATCTGGGTAGAGTGCTCCTGAGGAGTGAACCCACAAACACAGTCACAGTCACACGCATGTGTTAACCTTTCCACTCCACTCTAGTAGTACGTCCGTTTGTGCATTTCTCACCCTCGTTGCCTTTAGTATAGTTCAGACCATGTGGGTGGGCGCTGTAAGGTCTGGACGCTGTGTTCTTCAGGTGGACAATCAGTGTATCGCCCTCCTCAGCCATCAACAGAGGTCCGAGGTAACCCAGCCATTCTGCTTTTGTCAACTCTGTCCTGTAGGTGGCGTCGCTGTACTGCTTATAAACAGCCTTCTTGTAGGTTGAGCCGATACGCTGCGGACCGCTCTTTAAAAAGACGGAGGCTTCTCTGTTGAGGGGTTCAGGCAGAGATGCATGAGAGTGGTTTTGTGTATGTGTCCTTATGTAAGTTAAAACACGTAAAGCTTCTAGAGAGACTGAGTGTCTCTAACACTCTTTTTTCCGCAAATGACATCATGGGTCAGATTTACTAAAAGGTTAAGGTCCCAATGGCAAAAATGCGCAGGATCTTTCTTCCTGAAATAGCACCGCAAATGAGATAAGAGAGGGGAAGCTGGAAAAGAATCTATATGTTTGATATATGCTTATGCTTTGATATATATGAATAAAATAAAATATATGAGACTGGAGCGCGATTTATCCAAGAGAAAGGCTGCACTTTGGCGAACACTTCCCAAATACACCGAAATCTGTAATAAGATATATGATGTGTAGAAGAACATAAAACACAATTGAGTGCGAATGATGATACTGTTAGTAAGTGCTCAACTGCGTGACTGTGCGCATCGAGTAACGAGACCGTTCTCACTCCCACAGCATAACGTACCAACGCGTCGGGATGACAACGTGTTGAGTAACACCGTTACGCGCGCTGTGTGAGGCTGTGCGTAGAGATGCATATGAAAAGCCTGCTATGTAGGCTATTGCAAGATGTAGACATTAATCTTTGGGGTCCTATGGACTAGAAAAGCGCTATACAAATGCAGGCCATTTACCATTTAATCCAACACACTCATACATTCCCCGACAGACATTTCAATATGTGATATAACAGCGGTGACATAGAGAAGTAAAGAAAGACAGAAAAAAAATACAGAGTGACTGTCGAGGAAAGACATGCAGAGACGTTTTATTGGGTAAAAATGTCAGACTTCAAACTTATCAGCTCACTATAAAAAGTAACTTGGCTAACAGTAAAACAACGTATACACAACTCTTTTGTATACGTGTGAAGTTCAGATCAGCTCGATTCTCATCATTTCGTAACAAGCCCAGTAGGTTTTCATAGAGGAGCACAACTGAGATTCTGGGAATAAGAAAGGGTTACGGGACAGATTAAAAATTTTCACACTGCTCTAACAGCTCCAAGCCTTCCTCTCGCTCCAAATGAATAACACTTAATGAATCAATTTTGCATGATTCGTTTAAATATTAAATAAAGAAAAACTCCTACAAATACACGTGCAAAAGGCCAGCTGCAAAAGCACCGGGCAAAGTTTACGCTCCACCTCTATAATAAATAATAAGTAGTTTTTTATCACCAAAAACTGATTTTATGCTGATAAGTCTGGTCCTGTGACTACAAGATGAAGCACGTGTACCAACACTGTGATGGTACACGTAAAGAACCAATAACCCATGACAGTGATTCAGCATGAGCAACACCAGGATACCAAATTATCCAAGAAGTACATTTATAAATATATAGTTGCCATTTTTTCATCACAGTGTCTTCATATTAACTTATATATTGTCATATGCAGTGCAATGCGTTCAGTAGGCTATAACTGTGTTCTTATATTAGTATCTGCTGACCATATGTGATCATTCCCGTTTGTCAATTGCTGTTGAAGCAAATATTAACATGTCGTGTTGGGGGGGGGGGGGGGGGGGGGGTTAATTGTACCCATTTTGATTCTTTATTTCATATTGATTTATGACTCTGTGATAAAATGGAAAATGTATCGTGCGCACTTACTCATCGTCCTGGATTGAGCGGTTTTGGATGATGTTCATCCCAGTTGGAGCATAGTTCCACGACACCTCTTCTATCTTTAGAAAGTACTCTCGTCTCATCCCGGAAACACATGTTACCACACAAAACAACAGCAAAACAGCCCTTAAATCCAGCCTCAGCATTTTTGTCCAAAATAAAAGCTGACAGTGGTGATAATGATAATGATGACTCTTGGTTTTATTTGAATTATTATTAATACTCTCGCAGAACTTGAAGATAAAGACCCACGGCGCAGAGAATTAAAAGTCTTGGATGTTTGTCAACCAGTGTGTCTCAGCGACGTTTAAAGCTCTGTGTCTTTATACTGCGTCAGATGACTCGCAGGCTGAGGTCAGCCAAGCAGGACCGAGGGGTCACTGACCATCAGACTGCCAGGTGTTCGATCAGCAGGCGAGACTTGCATAAGAACACAAACAGTTTTGTTCTCGTAAATCCAAACACCAAGAGATTAGTCTTAACCTTCATCATTTACTCCCTTGTAGATTTTCACTACAGCTCAAAATAAAGTTTTTAAAAATCAACATCGTTCGTTTAAGAATCCAAAGATTCTTATCTGTGTCAAATCGGAGGTTTTTTTTCTGTTCAGCAAAAAAATCCAGTGACGTTATATTTAGCCAATTACGTAAAAGTGGACTTTTGAGTAAATGTTTGATTTTAAATGCAAGGGGTTAAATGTTGAAAACGACCTTGTGTCACAACCAGATTCATTTCACTGAGCCAATAAAGATGTCTCTGTGTTTGGGTTCATTACTTGTGCGTTTACTTTGCTAAAAGTCAGTTTATGATAATTAATTAATACTATTCCTAATTTATCTTTGTGTAAAGGTTCTCAGAACAAGGAGAAAACGGTCGCTGTGCACACAGTTTAGGGAGGGGACACTGCTAAAAAAATGAGCACCAATTTGCATGGCTCTCAGGGTTAAAGGCAACAATTACTCAATCTGATAAATATCAGTATCAGTCAACTCTGGAAACTCTAGTACTCAGTACTCACTAGTATTGATTACAACACACCACAGGAGCTGCACACAAAAAAATCCACATTTTGACCTCAAAGGACATGATTGCATTTGCGTCTGGGATATTTCCCCTCTACAGAAGCAACAGTTTGATTTTTTTGTTTTGTTTTTAAATAATAAAAAAACTCTGGATGCATACATATAAAACAGAAATTGTTCGTTTTTATTCAAGGCAGCACAAACAAACCATACATTATAAAAATATGCCACTAAAATATATGTGTGTGTGTGTGTGTGTGTATACATATATATATATATATATATATATATATATATATAATGTTTGTTAACACTGGACTAGCATCTGAGAAACATTAAGACAACAATTTACAACAAAGTATACTGAAAATTAAAATAGATGTAAAAACATACACGCACACACACACACACATGCACAAAAAGAAAACCGGCTTGTGTTGCATGTGTGATCCAACACACTGCAAGTCCTGGGACCACAAAAATAAAATTAGACATAAAGGGCACATCACTGTGCTTCATTTTAGCCAAGACGGCACATTCAAAGACTATAATCATGGCAACACGCACTGTTTCTTGCAAAAACACCATTAACCAGGGAAAGGAAATACCCAAAAGAAGGTAATGTTCACATTATCAAACAATATCAGGCAGTTGATTTGATACTGATTGCTCTGTTATTAACGTAGTTCTCTTCAGGCCTTAAAAATGTTAACACAGCTGTGTAGCATACAACATAAAACAACAGTGAAGAAACTGAGCAAGCCTGTGCACCACGTTTGACAGACTTTACTTCAGTAAACCTAATACTCCCATCCTCTCTTACTATCTGTACATGTTGGCTTGCTATGCCTGCTTTTAAAGTAAGTTACAATGTCCTACTTATGGAATAAAAAAAGTCATACAGAGCTACATTGTTGCAGACACATATCCCGGCACCACTGGTGACTTTGACTGAACTTGAAAATAAACTGATTACAAATCTAACCTGGCTGACTGGAGATGTGGTGCTGTAATCAAACACACACACGCACACACGTTGCAGTGAAGTTATGTGTGGAGACTTCCTTTTGTGCTTGTGTCCATTACTGTAATGTACATGTACGATATGGTTGTATCTATATGCATCTGTGGTATGTCTGTGCAGATGAATCTAAGCATTAAGACTGTACTCCTGCTTGTAGCAGCAGGGCCGGCAGACAGCGTTGACTAGGCCATTTCCCAGCTGTAGGAGACAGATGATGAACTCCAGCACTGCCAGGCCCAGTAAGACACACAGCAGAGTGATGTTCCACTCTATGATGTTAACCGGCTGAAGGCACCGTGTCCACGTTTCTGGCTGCAGAAGATACCTGGGACAGAGAGTAAGTGTGATTATCAAAGAGCAAGTCACAAACTGGTGAAGGCATAACTCATAGGTGTCAAACTCTGGCCCGCAGCTTAATTACATTTGGCCCGCGAAGCCATACCAAATTACTATTAGAGCTGGCCTACTGGTATTATACAGCTACTATATATATATTGTTTAGTATTAAGCTTTGCTTGTTCCATATTCAGTTTTCCAGCAAAACTTATTTGAGTCCATAAGAAAAGATTCATTCTTATATCTGGAGAAAGATTTTTTTTTTCAATAAATATTAATGTTAGCCCACGACTTTGTTCCAGTTTTGAATTTTGGCCCACTGTGTATTTGAGTTTGACACCCCTGGCATAACTGATCCAGAAAATTAGAGCAAGTGCTGTTGTGCTACATTCTCTCCAGAAAGGCAGCAAAGACTCAAATGCAGAAATCACCCCGACCTGGTCACGGCAGATGGCTGCCCTTCCCTGAGCCTGGTTCTGCCTGACTTTTTCCTTCCTACTGTTGCAAATTTTTCTTAGGTGCCATATTTTCCGCACTATAAGCAACACTTAAAATCCTTTAATTTAATTCTAGTTTTCACCTAAACACAATATACCATGTTCTGACTGAAATTTAAACGACCAGTGAGCAGCAGGCTATAGTATGGAGTGACATATCAGTGTCCAATGTGGGTTTTTTTATGTGCAAGTAAACCATCAACACTGACACAAATACAAGAAAACTGCCTCTGAATAGCTGTCCATTATGGATGAAAGGGTTAAGCACTTTAAGGAGACTATTGTTGTGATTTGGTGCTACATAAAACTGAAGCGAACTGATAAATGAAGCAGACAAAATGTGATGAGTTGATTCAAAGTGTTAAATTAAAAGCTTTCCTACTCTAATTTTAAAGATGAGGCCTTAAGGGAGGACAGTGCAAGTGAGGGAGGTCACTTGTAGACTGAAGAATCATAATAAACTATCAGAGACAGAGCAAAAGCTTTAAGAGTGGTCAAATCAACAATCTGGTGCTTTTTTAGAATAAATGAATGCACAAATCATTTCAGCCTGAAAGGCCACAGACAATAACTAAAGTGTATGATACAATTATTGACAACATTATTTATACTCCAGAAAAACATCAACTTTGCAACATCTAACCAAGTCTATAGTCAAGACCTTAATATATAGAAATATAGGGTTTACAGACATGTACAAACTGCTGGTTATGGAGCAAAAATGCCAGACTATACCAGTAAATGGCTATACTCTCTGCTCAGCTTCAGCTAAATGCTTCAAAACTAATCGAACAGCACAAATGCACAGTGCAAATTTTCTCAAGGTAACCAAACGGGATATTCTTCAACGGTCAAGTTAACTGATCTCATCCCAGCATGCTTTTCAGTTAATGGAGAAAAACGTGAAGGCAGAGACCCACAACTGAAGGTGACTGATCTTCTGTATTTTAATTACCTGATATAATACACAGTAATAATGCGTAAATAATAATGCATGTGATATAATCTCTTTTCACAGTTTCTGTGTAAAAGCGTGCTTTTAATAATCGTTCTTTTATTACCCAGTGTTGCAGCAATATAAGTTAGAGTTACAACTTTTTCATCTGTACTAGAAAGCTCAGTAAAAAATACAGTTGGTTTTCTGTTTGTTTTGTTTTTATACAGGTATTTATATTAAAAAATTACCTTTGTATTCAAAATACTGATAATCTTTCAGAAGACGTAAGAGAGCTGAAATAATAAACTGAATACGACAGTGAAAAGCACGAAAGACTGCACAAGTCATTTCAAAATCTTACCTGAATACTTACTTTATGACATTTCATAGACAACATTAACTGATAACGAAACGATTGTTACACAACGCCGCACAAAACACGCACCTATGCAGACATCTACATCTTCATACACAAAGCACTAGGATGTATCCTTACCTGCCCTTTTGGTCTGCAAAGGGGTACGACCATCCATACGAGGTGAAGCATTGGGGGCCCTGCAGGAGTGCATACCCTGATACGATGAAACAGTAGGCAGACCCCACCAGACCGACCACAGCTGCCAACACTGACCCACACATCTACAGAGGAACAGCAGCACACAAAGGGATTTTTAAACACGTGCTTTCGTGTTTTTGTGCAGCTTTATTTCTGCCTGAATGAAAAGCTGCTTCACTTATGCATTTCATAAATGAGATACAGAGGCAGCTGCCACACACACACACACACACACACACACACACACACACACACACACACACACACACACACACACACACACACGTGTATCTGCAGCTGTGCCCGTGGCCTGAAGGGTGTGAGCCAAGCTTACTTTGTTGAGTGTTACCTAACAATGGGGGCCTTGTTGAGTTATCATAGCTGGCTTAGAATTAGCATTCAGTTCATAAGGACACAGTGTTGGGCAGCTTAAAAACTTTACCCTTGTAATCAAGCAAGTAGTGAGAAAAAAAAGGAAAACATTTAGATTTAGAAAATGAAAATGGCAGCCGGCAGTTTGGAAATAACGGCCTGCATGTTGTGAACCCAATTTTCTGTGCAGCACAGCGTCTCCTTTGTAGATTTTTAAGCATTATTTACAGCTTAACACGTCTCTTACCATTAAACTCTCATTCCAGCAGCAACTACATTTCCCCAGCGTGGTGAAGGCAACCGCTGGAACCAGCATCTAAAAGTACAGAAAGTATTTGTTATTTGTTTTATTGACCATTAATAACACCCAATAGCAGCAATCTTTGCATTTGGTTACTAGGAGCTGCCAGAGTAATTCAGTGCTCTATACCAGCATCTCTACTGCCACCTACTGTTGATCACCGCTTACAAGTCAAATCCTGTGTTTCATTCATACAGCATATACCACAACGTTTTCTCAAAGAGCTTTGCAATCTAGCCAACATGTGGCACACTCTATCCTCAAATGTCATGTTGCCGCACTAAATACTGTACAAATGTCACCTAACAACGAATCACATATATTCAACACAATCAGCGTGAAGCTGTAATGTTCATTCAGCTGTTAGTTTTTTAATGGGACTTAGTCTTAGAGCTATTCTTGGCTTCATGTAGGTGGTGAAAAATGTGACTATTCTCCCTGAGATCCAAATTCAAAGTGATTTTAATGATACATATCATACATTGTTTGACTTTGGTCCAAAACAAAATGGCCAACCTCCACATGAAATAAGCCTGCTTTCTCTTCATTGCCCTAACAGAGAGAAACCGTTTGCTATAGCTGGAGTTAATTAATAGTGCACATTAAACATAACTTTATGACAGACCCTTCTGCGTCCCAATGGTACCAGTAATTTGAGATGGGCAAACATGAGCACAGGCCATTTAAAGTGCAGTGTGAATTGCGGCAGCTGCCACATAGTGTACTTGTGTGTACAACTCAAGAACTAAAGGCAATCCAACATTTGTTTGTTTCAGGAATTGACTTTTTATCTTCTTCATCCCTTATTTTCTGTCCTCCTCTTCCCTGTGTCGGTATCTTTTGCTCTCCTACTACATCGTAAAAGAGGAAAGGCGGTTCCCTTGGTTTAACACATTAACGTATGAACAGAAACAAAGAGAGGGATCAGAGTGTTGTTCCACATCCTGGACATCCCTCTTAAAGCCCCATCCTATAACAGAGGCAGCAGGGGAGGCTGACGACAAGCAGCGGCGGGAGGTGCACAGTGAGAAAGGAAGAGAAGGAAAAAGGAAGCCAGAAGAGCAAGGGAGAGGAAGGGAGTAACCCAAAAATAGATTATGCCCTGATTGGTTCAGTTTGCTCTTTGACTCTCAGCATTTGGTCATTTCCACAGAGAAAGATAAAGCCCAGAGAGGGAAAGACTGACACAAACTCAGACTAAAAATCATTCCTTTCTCAGACAAAGAGGCCCAAGATGGATTTTAGTCAGACTGCCCTTTATAAGTATTTTATCAGGCTTGTTTAAAAGTAATTACACTGAGAACCTTTTAGCAGTTAAAGACGTGACATATTACAGAGAAAGAGCAGGAAAGTGAGAATATACCGTGTAAGTCAGTATGGTTTTCAGGCTTCTTTCCTTTATCCTATGCAGGCCTTCATACCAACAGCTATCAATGCCGCCGTACAGACTCATCACACTCAGAATTTTTCTTTAAAAAAAATGTTCAAAACCTGCCATAAGTGGTGCCTGTTTTTGAAAGCTTGAACATTTCAATTAAGACCAAACTGAAAAACCAGAAACATAGGCAAGGGCGATAGTGGAATGCACAACATCCAGTCTTTATCGTGTTGTTCTTCACAAAGTCTTGATGCTACAACTTGTACAAACCCTGAGCACTTTCACAGACACTCTGAGCATATTTTTTTTACTCAAAATGTGCACGTGTTCTGCTGATTAACACACTCGGTCTTGTCTGGGGGGGATTACAGTCTCTCCTCTGTTCCTCCACAAAACCAAATTAAAAGAACAGCTCCGTTCTGCTCAGTCCGAGCATAAACCCATCAGATCAGCGGCATGCAGAGCAGATGGATTAACTGTGGATGCACACAAAACTCCATTGTTCTCACTGAGCAACTGCAAACACTCTGTCTGAAAGGTGCTGATGGGAAAACGACCAGAATTTAACAAACTTTTGACGTAAAATCAAAACTCAACCAAAATCCTCTCAACTACAACTGAACTAATTTAGTAGAAGTTAAAAGCAAGTTGAAAGCATAAATGAGTTCTGACTAGTATCAACTTATCAACAAAAGCGAGGCTTTCTTACACACAGTGGCACTGCCATTGACTACATGTGCCAGCACCTGCTGCACTTACTGCTGAATGAGGGAGGCAGGAAGGTGACATAAGCATCCAGCAATTGTAATCACGCTTTTAAAGGATTTCATCTGCTAACTGGGTAGTGTTTCAGAGTCACATGGTCACGGGGTGAGAGAATGCTTCTTACACACGGCAGTGAAAATGACTCATGATAAACAATGGCTGGCTACAAATGAAAAGGAAATCTCACTACACTGAGAATCACTGAATTTCACCCTTTCACCTCATCTAAAGGAGATAGATACACCACTGGCATCTGTCCCAAATCACATTGCTGCCACATATTTAAAATTTTCCAGAGTATGAAAAAAAATGCTTATTATATAGCATCCAAGCTGAACTTTTAGTAAAAGGACATTGAACTTTATACCATGTGATGTCACGTTTTCAGTAACAGCTCATCAAATGGAACACAAATAAACCTTCAGACGCACAAGCTTCTAGTTTCTTCTTCTTCTCCACTACAGCTGCCAACCGTTCAAACAGCAAAAAATGAAAAAACAAACGCTATTACGATCAATTATTTTGGAGCATTTGGACAGGGTGTTGTCTAAAGCCTCAAACCTCAAAATGTCGTACATACAAAAAATATAGACAAATAACCAGCTAATTTTTCTATTATTGATTGGCAATTCTCCATGTAATACAAAGTATAAAATAAATGAATCTTTGAGCACAGTCACCATCATGACCGGAAGTTAAAAACAGATTTAAACCTCCAGATATCTGATGATCCAATCAGACTTAAACCCTAAACTATAATGTTACAAATTAAAAATGACAGAAGATGATCAAAGAGGGTTTTTTTTTTTGTACTCACCAACAGCCCCCCACCTCCTAGGCCACCAAAGTACCAGATGTAGCTGGCCAGGCGGTCCTGCTTAATGTAGGTGATTTCTCCCATGGGAAACAGCAGTAGCAGGTTTGCCACAATACAGCAAAGGGCCAGAGGCAACAGAGCCAGGCCCAGAGACCTGGCAAAACCCACCGAACAACACATCGCTCACCCCCCAGAAAATCCACGCTCACAACCACAGGGTGGAGAGGAGAGAGCTCGAATGGGCTGAGGAAGGCAGAGACCGAGTGAAAGAGGGGAGGGAAGGGTCCGAGCAGCTGGGGAGGCAGGAAACGAAAATAAGTGACAAGACCCTGGTGTTTGTGTGTGTGTGTGCTTGTGTGTAACTGCTAGGCTAGTGTGTTAGATTTTCCTTCCTTTGCTGAGAAGGTTCTGCCATGACACACGTATGAGGAAGTACACACTCACAGGAAGCTGGAGGGTGACCCAATAGAACTCTGGCACAAATATAACGAAGAAACCCACAAATGTGTGTGTGCGTGTGTGTGTGTTTCCCACAGCCTCTTAGATAGCAGGGTCTTTTAGAGCACTCTTATACTTACACAGCAAGGAGCCACTTTCCCTCACAGTGACTTAATCATAAGAGCAGATCCATAATCTGGGATAGTCTATAATATTTAGTTTTAGTGGGAAGTGGGAAGTTTTAATGGGAATCCAGATCGCTTTCTAAAAACCTTCAGGACTGCAAAGCACCAGCCTTAGCTGAGAATGGACTTTTTGAGTTTCCTACCACATCTATTTTGGTATTAGTTGGTATGTAAGGTGCTGCTCGAATTATTTTATTTATTGGTTAAAACTGCACGGTGGTGTAGATTTTTAGTATATCAGGGGAGTGGAAATTCCAGTCTTCCCATAATGAGAAAAAAATCCAGTTGAAAGTCTAAAAGAGGTGAAAACATATTCAAATCTGTGAACAAGTAAACTCGTTTTGTCATTGGACAACAACAGCAGTGTTTGTGTGATCGGTGGATGCAAAATGTGTATTAAAGGTTTCCACGCTATAGAGTAGGCAGTCATGGCTTTAAAGCGTTTGATACAATTTACCTGTTTGTTTCAGGTAATGATGCCGTAGGTCAGCAGGTGTATATAGGTCAATAAAGCATAATGTGACCTCTGTATGGATACATGTGTGTGTTTCAGATGCCCTCAACACTGTGAGCTGTTTTATAATCCAGCTGGAATTCAGCACATCCAGATCAACTGCAGGGTAAGCTGGTACTGACCGCTAACAACCTGGACTAAGGAGCTGCGTCGATTCAGGCAGATTTTGTAAGACCAGAGTGTATGTTTGAGAGCAAATGCGTGGTACCAGGGTGGCTCCAGGGGCTCTAAGGAGATCAACACTGAAACAAAGTCCAACATCGTTATTCTACAAAGAGAAATCTGTGCGGTGGGTATGTGTGAACTGGCAGCTAAGTGGTTCTCAAGATGTTTACCAACTTGCTGAGAGTTTTTCACGGATTTGAAGCCACAGCATGCACTGTAATTTATTCTGTCACTGTGCCTCTGTCTTTATGTGTTCTGTTTGTGTGTTAGACTGGGAGGCAGCAGGGCGTTTCCCAGGGGCTAAAAATTCACTAAAAGATAAAGCTCATACACAAATGTAAATCACTTCACCCTTCCTGCTTGAAACCAGGCACTGAAAACATGCAGAAATGGCTCACACTCTGAAATGCCTTTGAGATTCTGATAATTATGTTTATATATTTTGTTGCCTCGGACCAAAAAGGTCAGGCAATAAGCAAGTTCAGCTTCCAGGAGGGAAGAGATTTGTTGTGATTTTTGTCCCAACGTCTTACAAGAACAATGATTAAGAATCACCCCGAGCATCTCTACATCCAAGCCCTTTTTGAAACGTTTTCTTCTAGTTTATTAGGCTCTGCAGCTTCATGTTTTTACTCTCAAGCTCTACAAAAGTAGGTTTGAAAATAAGCTAATATATTGATTAAGCATAACATTATGACCACCTGACTAATAAAGGAGTTGGTCCCTCTTTTCCTGCCAAAACAGCCTTAAACCATTCAGGCATGGACTCTACTAAACCCCTGAAGGTGTGCTGCGGTATCTGGCACCAAGATGTTAGCTGCAGATCTTTGCAGTCCTCTAAGTTGTGATGCATGGCCTCCATGGATCTGAGTTTGTCCAGCACATCCCACAGATGCTCGATTGGACTGAGATCTCGGGCACTGGGAATTTCAGCAATTTGAACTACAGCAGGTCGTCTTTTGGATCGGACCACACAGGCCAGCCTTCGTACGTCACGTGCATCAGTCAGCGTTGGCCACTGATGACTCTGCTGCCGATTCACCACTCATCCTTCCTTGGACCACTTTTGATAGATACTGACCACTGCAAACCAGGAACAGCCCACAAGTGCTGTAGTTTTGGAGATCACAGTTAGTCAAACTGGCTCAAATCCTTACACTTGCCCATTTTTCTGGTTCTAACACATTAATTTCAAGCACAAAATATTCACTTTCTTCCTAATATGTCCCACTCACTAACAGATGCCATGATGAAGAGATAATCAGTGTTATTTACGTCACCTCTCAGTGCTCATAATGTTATGCCTGATCGGTGTACTTCTACTCTAACAGTGTAAAAGCACAATTCATAAAATATGTTTTGTACTGCTGTTTGATTCTGACATCAGGGGCTAAAGCTGCAAGCAATTCAGAAACAACTATAAAATTAGAACCAAAGATTCAAACAGCAACTTAAAATAAATGCACACGTATATGTATTTGGCAGATTTAAGTTAATGCGAACTGATGAAGCGTATTTCACTGACAGAAAATCTGAAATACTGATGTTTTAATTGATGAGATGTTAACAATAACAGAAAATGATTCACAGAAAAAAAGGAAAAGCAACATTATGCAAAATAGAATTTTTAACGATGACACTATAATACTGATGTACATAATTCAGAGCAGAGTAAAAATGGAATGATAACTTATTGAGGACGGAGGTTTATGTATGGAACAACACTGCATTTCTAGCAAACTTCAAATCAGCACCAGCTAATTAAAGAGACTGAAACAGATAATTATCTCTGCCAAAACACAGAGTTGAGGAAGGACATCTTTGGCATCAATGCAGCAAAGATAAAGATCTTCCTGTTTGTCACTTTTCACATTATAAATAATCTGAGGTTGTGCTGATTTATACTAAACTCTACATTCAGCAAATGTGCTTTAACTCAACATCTAGTGAACACAGGCATAAAAACATGATTCCACAAGGCACTTCTTGAAGGTACAATGGTTTTTGAAAGAGTTATAAAGCTCACTGTCAAATATCAGCTGACAAATAACAACCTGTGTACTGCACAACATTTGTAGGCATTTCTTTTCAAGTAGTTCTATGATGAAATCTTCTGATTACAACATTAACAAGGCAAGAGCATTTTCTAGTACCCCTGAGCACATCCATCTGCTCTGGGATCCGATCCTGCCCAAAGCACCCTGGAAGGACGATCCCCTTGGGTGACAGACGGATTCCACCAATCCCCCACTGCGATGATCTGCCCCCGCCCAAACTGAGACCTCTTGTGGCCTGTGTGTGTGAATGAAAAGGAAGATGCAAAAACCCGCTGAGCTGTATGGACTGTAGGTACAACAAATGAAAATACATTCTAAGTCTAATTAGCATGCTAGCATCATGAAATCAAGGTTTTTGGAGTGTTAGTCAGAGTCTGAAAATAGGTAGAACATGTAAACCAGAGGATATGAAGATGAGCAGTAGGGAGATGCGTGCACTGTTCTTTTCTTCACTGACAGGTTTTGAACAGTTAGATATTTTAGATTTGTAAATCATTAATCACAAAAACTTAAAACAAAAAGTTCAAAGGTTAAAACCGGCTTCACTGGTTAGCATTTTGTAGAAAATACAGTCAAACACAAGGACAGTGGGGAGGATTGTTTTTATTTGACTTTTTATTCCTCTAGCTAAAACCTTTTATTATCAAATAATATTTCATTAAAATTATCCTGAACTGAGTCTTTTATGATAAATTTTGTTAATGGTTTTAAATTAACATTAAACCACAACATGGAATTTGATACAAAATTAACTTCAAAATGCAGAAATGTGAACTCTTCAGCATATTTTATATTCTGTGCTGCTAGTTGTACAAGAAGCTGATCGCACTATGATCCGACTATCACAGTGGGAAAATCTTGGATAGGCAAAAGTTGATGCACGCATCATATTCACACTCAGAAAAACCAGAGAGCCATCGTAAGCAGCACGTAAGAGGAACAAGTACAAACATCCTGTTAACAACAGGAAGCAAAAGGGTTTATGAGAACTGCGGTCTAATGCCGCTGATTTGAACCTCATGGTTATTCTAAGAAATGGTCTCATTTGTTTACTGCCGTTAGTGTATTGCACATCAATATAATAATTAATGTCACACATTAACTTTTAATGACATAAGTCGTGACTAAAGAACTGAAACGTATTACCTTGACTTACGACTAAGAGCAAAGGCCTTCGAAAGTAACTGTTTTGGTGACATTTTGCACTACAAAGGTGTTTTTCCTGCTTTTCTTCAATCGCTTTCATTAATGAGCAAGAGAATGATCCCAAAAAGTTGATTCTGTTCATCGGGATGTAGCGTTTTCAAAAGAATGATCAGTTTTTTAGAAGTATGACATAAATTACACAGAAAAATTGAATGGAACTATTAATAGTGAGCAAACAGTTAATTATGTGTACCTGACACTGGCCAGTTGACACGGTGTCCTCGTCTTTTCAGTTCCTCAGCTACCTTCTGGTCGATCCCCTCCTCCAGGTTAACCAACCACTGACCAGCTGGGAAAAATGTGACCACATACAACATAATTTAGAGGAGTTTTCTTCTCAAGTGTTTCCAAAAGTAAAAAACAAAAGAAAAAAATGAGAGATGACATCAGCATTTTTAAGGAAAGTCTCATCTACTTAACAAATGATGTTACATCACGCTGAACAGCTGATTTGACTACCAGCCAACCACTTAATAAAATGCATGGCAACATATTTTATGGCAAAGTTAGTTGCTATGTTTACATGTGTTTCAATGGCACATTAACTACCAAACAGCTTAATGTGCATTTCATATGACAAAAATAAAAAATACACAAGCACATGAGCCAATTATACACTTGAACACACTTGATTGTACAGCATACATCTTTAATGGCTAAAAGCAAGAATTGGGTCCACAAGTTTGAATTTATTTTGGATTTTCTCCACACATGATAAAAAGGTTCAAATATAAATGCAGTTAAATCTTGTGGTGCTGAAGAATCTTTTAGCATAACATGTCAAAGAGCCTTTTAATCATTTAACTTAATGATCATGATTGATTACAACTAGTGGTTTCTCTTTGCCACTATAAAAAGATTGGTCTGACCAATACTGGGAACAAAGAGAAAGGCCAAGAACTCAGTGAAACTCTCAAAAGAAGAATTGTTGGAAAGGTCCAATTGAGCCATTTCCACACAAGTACAGTTCATCAAATCATCATTTCAAACGACTGTACGTAAGTGCAATTTATTCTGATGTGTCACCACTTTGCCAAATGTCACCCTCAGATCAGAGGAAATCAGTCAGCATGTTCAAGAACAACCCAGGAAGCACTAGGGCTCAACACCAGCATAACTGTCCACAATGAAGCGAGTTCCACATCGCCGTGTAGCAGGCAGCACTGATCCAAAGCGATAGTGCTTCACTTCATGCAAACAATCTGTTATAGTGGCATAAATGAATGTCCGAATGACTTATCTAATCAATATTTTGACTAAACACACAATGTTACTGATCATTAATCAAGACATAATGTTCTTCTGCTCTTTAAGCTTGCAAATGATTCTAACATTTGCTATGACGGCGCGTGTTTGTGTGTGTGTTTTTGTGCAGGCCTACTTTTGTGGTCATACTCTACATAGACTCTAGGTGCATCCAGGGCTTGCTGAGGATTCATCCCAAACTCCATCATGTTTAACAGCACCTAACGCAAGAGCAGCATTGGTCACGAGATTGAACGACATATATCTGATGACACTGAAGTCAAGTTGGATATAAGTGTAGTGACATTAAACTAGCTCTGCCAATGACAAAATATTCATGTTAAAAATCAAACCTTCTGCTCTCTCTTTTGAGATATATATATATATATATATACAGTGGGGCAAAAAAGTATTTAGTCAGCCACCGATTGTGCAAATTCCCCCACTTAAAATGATGACAGAGGTCAGTAATTTGCACCAGAGGTACACTTCAACTGTGAGAGGCAGAATGTGAAAAAAAAATCCATGAATCCACATGGTAGGATTTGTAAAGAATTTATTCATAAATTAGGGTGGAAAATAAGTATTTGGTCACCTCAAACATGGAAAATCTCTGGCTCTCACAGACCTGTAACGTCTTCTGTAAGAAGCTTTTCTGTCCCCCACTCGTTACCTGTATGAATGGCACCTGTTTGAACTCATCATCTGTATAAAAGACACCTGTCCACAGCCTCAAACAGTCAGACTCCAAACTCCGCCATGGCCAAGACCAAAGAGCTTTCGAAGGACACCAGGAAAAGTATTGTAGACCTGCACCAGACTGGGAAGAGTGAATCTACAATAGGCAAGCAGCTTGGTGTGAAAAAATCAACTGTGGGAGCAATCATCAGAAAATGGAAGACATACAAGACCACTGATAATCTCCCTCGATCTGGGGCTCCACGCAAGATCTCATCCCGTGGGGTCAAAATGATCATGAGAACGGTGAGCAAAGATCCCAGAACCACACGGGGGGACCCGGTGAATGACCTGCAGAGAGCTGGGACCAAAGTAACAAAGGTCACCATCAGTAACACACTACAACGGCAGGGAATCAAATCCCGCAGTGCCAGACGTGTTCCGCTGCTGAAGCCAGTGCATGTCCAGGCCCGTCTGAAGTTTGCCAGAGAGCACATGGATGATACAGCAGAGGATTGGGAGAATGTCATGTGGTCAGATGAAACCAAAGTAGAACTTTTTGGTATCAACTCAACTCGTTGTGTTTGGAGGAAGAAGAATACTGAGTTGCATCCCAAGAACACCATACCTACTGTGAAGCATGGGGGTGGAAACATGCTATGGGGCTGTTTTTCTGCCAAGGGGACAGGACGACTGATCCGTGTTAAGGACAGAATGAATGGGGCCATGTATCGTGAGATTTTGAGCCAAAACCTCCTTCCATCAGTGAGAACTTTGAAGATGAAACGAGGCTGGGTCTTCCAACATGACAATGATCCAAAACACACCGCCCGGGCAACAAAGGAGTGGCTCCGTAAGAAGCATTTGAAAGTCCTGGAGTGGCCTAGCCAGTCTCCAGACCTCAACCCCATAGAAAATCTGTGGCGGGAGTTGAAAGTCCGTGTTGCTCGGCGACAGCCCCAAAACATCACTGCTCTCGAGAAGATCTACATGGAGGAATGGGCCAAAATACCAGCTACTGTGTGTGCAAACCTGGTAAAGACCTATAGTAAACGTTTGACCTCTGTTATTGCCAACAAAGGTTATGTTACAAAGTATTGAGTTGTATTTTTGTTATTGACCAAATACTTATTTTCCACCCTGATTTACGAATAAATTCTTTACAAATCCTACCATGTGGATTCATGGATTTTTTTTTTTCACATTCTGTCTCTCACAGTTGAAGTGTACCTCTGGTGCAAATTACTGACCTCTGTCATCATTTTAAGTGGGGGAACTTGCACAATCGGTGGCTGACTAAATACTTTTTTGCCCCGCTGTGTGTGTGTGTGTGTGTGTGTATATATATATATATATATATATATATATATATATATATATATATGTGTGTGTGTGTGTGTGTGTGTCTATTATTAGAATAAAAATATAATTATGCCCCACATTGTTGCTCTGTGACGCTTGCTGACTCTGTACCTGTACGTGTCCTTGTGGTTGCATAAAAGCTCCCATCACGCCGAGAGCAGCAAGGAGCCGGGGTTTTTGTGATGTGGTTGTTGAATCGGTGAGGAGTGCAGGTATAATGGTGTGATACACCCGCTTCCTCCCAGCAACGCAGTTTATGTGATTACGGCACAGGGAAAAGTTAGCGCCGCGATTCTGCAGAGATAGAACAAAGAAATCAGAATTCAACCCTTTTAGCTTAAACACTTATGTTTTATGCTTCAGTCTATGTGGTTCCAGTTTAGGAGGCTACAATGTCTTCATGACTTCATCAATACATTTACATGCACAACAAAAATGAGCTTGTAAGGTAATGTGAGCATGCAAATTAAGGTAATGAAATATGAAAATCTACAACTTTTTCCACCCAGGCTTCATTTTATATGTCTTTTTTCCCTTAGTTTCACACGGCAGCATTCATGTTCATGTAAAATTCTCTTACATATGTGCTGCTGTGTTACTGGGAAGTTTATTGTAATTATAAAAACCTATAGAGCTTTATTAATGCGGTATATAAGAGGCAAGCTGAGAAATCAGCTGAAAGTGTGGTAATGCAGGATCTTGTTTTATGCTGATCACTTTAAAAATGACCCTAATTATTTGAAGCATAATCTCATATTACACTAAATTCTTAGCATTTTTCCATGATTTAGAAGAATTCCTAGTCTTTCAGTAAATCAAACAGATAAACGCCATTGCTACCTTACATGCGCACAAATAAAGACATTCTCTTTCTGACCCTTCAGACCTGTAGTGAGAATCCACAGTCTTTAGGGACCAGCCCCGTCCCAAAGCCCATATAGTTGCTGTTGACAAAGGAGCATGCATTCCTCTCACTGTCTATCACACAGAAATACACCGTGTCACTTCCTGTCATCAGGCCGGGCTCCACTCGCTCCATGGCCCTGCAGAGTCACACAAACATACAAGAACAATCATATTCATTAATAAGTTCACCTGACAGGTCTGTTTTTTACTATTGATTTATTAAAATATTTGGAAAATGAAAGAAAAATTAAGACTCAAGTAGACTGAAAAGAAAACTTGTGTTGGTTTAAGAACAAAACCAAACTACCAAGTTTGCAAAGATAATTGAAAGGTTTCATACTTATGCAATAAATGTTTCCATAAACACAATATTACAGGTATGAATGAGGGTTGAGGAGTTTTCCTGCCTTAAAGTACCTTTATCTGTAGATTTCTATTTCTTTTACAATAACCAGATTATTGCAGTGCAGTAAAAAATATTTATAATTTCCTGTTTTTATATGACTTCCCATTATTGCCTAGTTTATTAGAAGCATCTAAACATTAAAAGTGTGAAGATAACAAGACATCAGAATCAAATTGACGCCTCGTTTGGACCTGGTTGACTCATTTAGGTTAAGTTGACAACCAATGGAAGCGAGACGTAGAATTAGTGTGTGGATTTGTGTGTTTGATGGTGCAGTGACACCGAAATGAACTCGGCAATTTCAAAAAAGCAGGATTTAATACCCGGTATACATCAATATATGTTAATACAATTATTGTGTTGTTGTTAACTTTTATAGTCTGTCTTTCCCCTGATAAAGACCAGATCAAGTTCAAAGTCCTCAACAATATAACACATTGTTTCTAAAATATACACTCACACAACGACACACGCCCTGGGTGAATGTGAGGGAAGAGACGAGAAGGGATGGGCGCTCAGGTCAGGGGAAGTATAAGTCTACAGACCTATCTAAAGTCAACAGAGGACGACTGGTACACACTGGTACTAACAGATATACACACGCAGAAACACACACCTGTCCGTGCTGATGAGCTGTGCTCGCTGGTGACTGTAGCCCTTGTCCAGCAAGGTTTCCAAAGGGATAGTCACATGACTTGAGTCACCCAGGTAACGCAGAGCATCTGTTAGAGCCAATCGCACAGCCTCAACCAGTACATGGATATAGTCAGAGCTGTTATGGCCTTTAGCTACACACACACACATACGCACACACACAAACACATAGAAATGTATTATAGGGCCCAGGAAAAGCCAAGTATGTAGGTTCATGAACTCTGACTGCACAAAAACAAAAACAGTTACTTATTTTACAATTTACTTTCTGTCAGTGTAAAGAAGTAGTACAAATTTAATCCATAAGATAACATAAGTTACGTGATAAAGAAGTGGTGCTGTAGTGAAAGAAATGAATTAATTAGGACTCTTTGGACTTAAATTAGAAGAAATTAATGTGTAAAACTATAGAAAAAAGTTGCTATAGCTCATTGTCCAGTCTCTCCTGTAAATATAAAATGGTAATTCACAAAAAAAATCTCTTTTTATAAATGTGGAGCCCATGGGGGGAAAAAATCTGTAGTAAATAGCGTAAAAAACAGAAAGATTTCTAGCTTTTCACTGTATATCTATCACATAATTACTTTGGTGGAGTATAAATGGCCACGGGGAAGGTCCTTATCAATTACAGTTACAGATAAAGCTTTCTTCATATTTTCCAAAGCGGTCCAGGGGGCCGGTTTAGAGTCTTTGCTGGACAGATTCTGGCCCCCGGGACCTCATGTTTGGCATCCCTGCTATTTGGAAAAAAATTAACCTCATAGAGGTTAGTTTTTGTGGACAAGCATATCCTTTTCCCTTTTTGGTCAAAGGTAGATCAGAGCACACTGCGATGTGTTCCAGCACAGGGACGGCAGGTCGGGCCAGTGAAATCACCAGCGAGCTGACTTCCATAATGCAGGAAAATCCATTTTAATTTTACTGTTTTATTTATATTTTGAATGTCTCTTTAGTTTTTCTGCTGAGCAGCTTTTTATTTCCCCTGCGCTGGGCTGGGACAAACAGGCAGAACACTGTAACTAACTGGGTTGGGTTATAAAATGTGATTTATGAAAATGTAGGAGATATATGGTTTTTATTTTTATGACTCAGCCACTTCTCCAGACTCATATTTACTGTATACTTAAGATTTTACAACAGGCAATAATGCACCTGGCAGGGACTTCTTCACTGTCCCTGTGGTTACCTTTGAGTTGAGGAAAGTTCTCCAGGATGTTGAGCATGAGCAGGGCAGCCAGTCCCTGACTGTTAGGAGGAAGCTCCCACAGACGTACACCCTAAACACACAGTGAAGTCAAGTTCATTCTGCTGACCATGTTATTAAAATACACACATGACCGGCATCTTTGGTTTCTGACCTTGTACTCTGTGCTAATGGGGGTGATGACCTCGCTGTCATGGCTGCTCAGGTCACCCAAGGTCATGACTCCCCCATTTTGGTTGATGACGTCAACAATGGCCTGGGCCACTCTGCCCTGGTAGAAAGCTGGCTTGCCACGCTCACCGAGCTCCTGTCGATACATGAGCTCATGTACTGCTCACTCAGCCACAGTACAAAACGTTTTACAGATGGTGGTTAACATGATATCGAGGAACACTTGTCCAGCGTTTAAAAGTTCACTCCAGTCAATGTGTGTGTGTGTGTGTGTGTGTGTGTGTGTGTGTGTGTGTGTGTGTGTGTGTGTGTGTGTGTGTGTGTGTGTGTGTGCTTGTGACTTTTCCCCACAGTGAAGTCACGCACAACTATCGAAGAACAATCAAAGAATCTAATCATCAATGAGGCTGAGGTCATCGCTGTTCTTTCCACTGCCTCATGGTCATGAGTGTAGGTGTGTGCGTGTGTCTGTGGGTGTTGAGATAGGGCACATTTGGCCATCTTCCTGCGTTATGGTATTATAAACGCTTGATTGTTTGAATTGATTTCAATCAATGCATATTTTAGTGGTGACTCACAAGCAGGCAACCACACACTCAGATAAACACACAATGACATAAGCCATGGTTTTCTTTAGTCTGACTGACTCCGGAATCTATGAAATGACAATAGTTGTATAAATGTGCCATTACATATACAAAATTAGACACAGAGTCATGGCTGAACATTCACATGAAGGTGGAGTACTTACAGTACTGACACATGGCACTAAAAAAAGCAGCATTCGCATTTCAGTAGCTGAATAAAGCTTAAGTTCAGCTTTATTGGCTTCAGGTCATAACAAATTACTCACAGTAACTTTTAAAACTACACTTAAAACATAATCACCATTTTATTTGTCAGAAGCAATACATCACACAAATCCTTTTTTCCCTCTACTGACTATCTTGTTACACACTGTACCCTGTCGAATTTTGCCAGGTCTTGCCAAGCTGTACAGCCAGAATGCTGACACCACATGAGCCATTTTGCTGCCCTTATATCCTCAGATGGGGCTTTTCTGCCCAAAGACAAGCTTTTAAAAGTATCACATACATCCATCCATTTCTATCTAATCCCCATTATCTATTGTTGTTCTGCTTTCACTACTTCCTCTCCACTGTTCCATTACTCTTCTCTTAGCGATTTAACTTCCTATGATACCTCTGGGCTTATCCAAGGCCTTGTAGTATAAAAGGCTAAGTTAAATTTAGAAAACTCCTATAATGACACAGAACAAACAGGGGTTTCTCACAACTTCTACATTGTTGTGTTTCCTTCTTGTGTGAATAACACAAGTTATTAGAAATAAATGACCTTCTGCTCCTCAAGTGACCTGTGGATTTACCTTCAAAGTTCGAGCCAGGCCAGTGTTTTGGAATACTTGTCCACATTTGGGCGCATGACCGTCAATCATCAATTCTACACCCAGTTCCTTTCCAGCATCCCTCAAAGCAGACACCCAGTTCGCCCAGTGGTGAGCTGTTAACTCAGCCACAGGAAACCCCACCTCTGCTAGTTCCACAGCCCCACTCAGGACCTCCTGTAAGGACAGCTAGCAAAGTAGGCAGAGGAAACACATGCATGTAACAGGAAACTGAACTGAACAGGAAGAGTGAGATACTGCTCCGTGACAAAATAAGCAAAGGATACAACTAATTTACAATTTTCTGAGGGAATTCCACTAATTTGAATGTTGGTCATCAAGCAATGTGTTTGATTTTCCTTCACCGCCATTTACATTGCATGTCATTTAACCTACATATAAGGTGAGAAGTAATGAACAAGTCATATTGATCTCTGTTGCTTCCAATATAATGGGAGTCTTTGAATATAATGGGAGTCTTTGAATATAATGGGAGTCTTTGAATATAATGGGAGTCTTTGAATATAATGGGAGTCTTTTTTGTTTGTTTTTTTAGATAGACTTTGTCCCCACTTTCAAGGACCTGCATCAAATTTAACCATAGATGGACAAGTTATTGCAGCTGTGACCAAATAAAGGAAATCTCTACAGAGGCAATGATAAGCTTTTCCATTCTTTGTTGATGTCTCTTTGGTTCAAAGTCAAGTCCTATTTCCAGGCATGTTTGTGCATGCTGGTCACTTCTGCAGGGTTTATAGGTATTTACCTCAGTCAAATGATTTATCTCAGACGGGCTGCCAGAGTGTTCTATAAAACACTCCCATGTCACAGATATAGAAGACAAACATAAGTAAACCTTGTGACTTCCTAGCAGCTGCACAGTATCACACCAACATGCTGGGGCCCCAGGGACTGTAACATTCAGAGCATCAAACACTGAAGGAGGCTTCTCTGCGGTGTAACCTTGTCCTTCCAGGAAGTCCAGGGTCAGTGCTCGGGGAGAATGACCACTGAGGACACAGAGAGAGGTTCGGTTTATTTTTGCACACATAGGGAAAAACAAGGAAAGCACCAAAGGATTCCCCACCTGCCATTAATCCCTCTGATCTCTCCAGTGTTTCCGTTGTAGAACAAGCAGAAGGCGTCTCCACCAGGGCCGGTGCTGCACGGCTCTGTTACTGCCAGGGCTGCTGCTATGGCAACTGCAGCATCTGCCGCATTGCCACCGCGCTTCAGGACATCTGGACACAAATATGTACCCATGACTGATGGATGTGACTGGTTTGTGCAACATATTAGATCACAACAGCATTCCTAGCATGAAATTGTCATGGTCCGGGGTCTTGGGCCCTGGGTTTTGCGTTTTCTTGGGCTTTTAATTCTTCACTATTTATTTTGGTGTTCTGAGGCCTGTACAACAAAGCTGGATTTGGTTTTATCCACATAACCTAACCCAGGGCTTTCTATACTGTGACAGTGGTTCTTTTCTTACCAGGGTACATCACCATAGTAACTTATGCTGCAAACCAAACCTGGTCCAAAGCATGTTATGTTATGTAAACTCACCTCCTAATGATGAGTCAAGTCACAGTGTCACCATTCCTGGAACAACCCCTCTGACCTCTGTGCTCAGATAGTAGGGGGGTTTAAAATATTTTTAATAGCATCTAATGTCTTTGTTTATCCCTGATGAGCATCAGTAATAATGCTCATCTTTGGGGTTTTTGTATGTTTGTTTTTTTTTTTCTTCCTGTTGGCTGCATGCAATTTTACGACAATTTTGTTGTTCTAAAAGTATTCATATAGAAATCACTGCGCCTATTTGTACTTGTGGATCTCTCTTGTTAGTTTTGATTAGTTTCACCTGTTTCTTGTTACCGATCTGTTTCCACTTTCCACTTTTTTATTACAACAGCTTACAAATAAACAGCTTTTGACATTTAACTCTCAGCGTCTTTGCATTTAGGTCCTTACCTCCATACACTCCAGCATAATTTGACAAAAAGAACACTCCCACATCATGTTTTAGCTGAATTCTTTTCTCACAGCCCAATAAAAAACTTTTTAGATTTACAAATGAGCTTATATATTTATTGTAGATGTCACAAAACACCAACAAACCAGATTTATGCTCACTTCTATAAGCAAATGTGTAATTACTGTTTAGCCTTTTTTGGCCCACATAACTGGTTATATAATCAATATACAATTAAGTGAATATGTGTGACTGAACACTTTTCTCTTAT
Source organism: Aulonocara sp. 'chitande type north' Nkhata Bay (assembly GCF_057382095.1). Lineage (NCBI taxonomy): Eukaryota > Metazoa > Chordata > Actinopteri > Cichliformes > Cichlidae > Aulonocara > Aulonocara sp. 'chitande type north' Nkhata Bay. Next base: position 10,039,826 of record NC_141360.1, read on the forward strand.
AAGTTCATTTGACACTCCTTTTTTAAAATGGTAATGCTGGAATGTGTTTAGAATTTTCTACTGTTCACAACGCTTTTTTAAAATAAATTTAAATACTATCTCATTTATGTCATGCAAACCATTTTTGCTTTAGACTTCAACCACCAGCTCCCTTTCCCTGTTCTTGATTAAGTACTGCTAGAGCTTAATCATGCAGATATTATTCTCTGAATCTCCAAGCACGATATCCCAGTACACTTCAGACCCAGCCACACCCTCAGACAAAAATTGGTTACCCATTGGAGTGCTCAGACCTCTACACTGAAGAAACCAAACAGCCCCCAGCTTGACAGGATAAGACATTTAAAGGATAAAGGTCACTCTTTTAAGGATTCCAATATTCACATTTTGGACAGAGAAGACAGATGGCTTAAAAGAGGAGTGAAAGAGGCCATCTATGTCCACTGTGAATGACCATCTTGGAAAGATCAGTGGAGGTGGCTTACCTAAAATGCAGTTTTGAGATCCCCTCCGAGTCACCTTCACCTCAACCCCAAATCACATCTTGTGTCAGGTGTTGTCAATAGGTCACATGACAGGGTGAGGCAAAGTTTTACAATGGTTTCACCAGAAACCTCTGCTGATAATGACCTACGCCTTTTTTCATACCTTGGCTCATGTGATGGGGCACATGATCAATATTGGCTCAAAAGATCCACGATCCATATCCAATGGCTGAGGACTCCACAGATACTGTCAGTTTCGGGGCTCTGCAAACTATATTCTACTTATATTTGTATCTCAGAAGCACCAGAATACAGTATATTAAACAGAAATGAAAGCATAGACAGAACCGGCTCCGTGAGGGGATCATATACATATACTACTCTAACTGGAATACTAATCAATATTGTGAGATGTATTGATTTTTTAAAACAAATCAGCCAATCACAATCAAGCTAGGTGAAACAAGACATTACGAGAAATGATCGACACAATAACAATTTTATACCTATAATCGGGATTCTGACCTATATGCTCTGTTGTATCTATTTTAACTAATGCATTGTCAAGTCCCACAAGGAAGCCTGACATAAGGTTCTGGTATCCAGCTGCAAGGGTTTACAAAGTGATCCATCGGTGAACTGAATATCTTTCAGTCTTAAATTGCTGGTTGGACCAAACCAGTATCTAAGACTTTCTAACATCTTATAGACAAAACATAAACACTGAGGTGGCTTCAAACATATAGCTTATAGGTGGAGAAGGATTTTGACTGGAATACAGGTGCATCCAATTTTAGTGGCCAATATAAAAATATATATACATTTTCACCTGTGTTTTCATCTAGCTTAAGGTCGAATTATTTTTCTTTTTTTAAGTATTCACAGCACATCGATATATATATATATATATATACGATTAAGAAAAGTATCTTTATGACTCTTTGTGACCAATACTATAATAAATCCAGCCCTTTTTGGCCGCCGCCCTCTTGGCCAGATCTCTTATTTGTGGCTCAAAATGACTTGATATCTTTCATGAGAGATACGTTTGACATATGTTTAACAGATTATTGGCAAGTAACGGTTTAAATACGGGCAATGATGTTTTGGCACATACCGGAAATCCCTTTTTGGCTCAGCATAGTCTTCATAGCAGTTGCTGAGATTTGATGGTTTAATAGCATCAGATTAGCGCTTACGATACCAACTGAATCTTTACTGTCACCCTTTATTTTTTGTCTTTTGGGTTACAAACATGTTGGTAAATTTTGCGTCACGCAGTCAGATTCTTTGTGCTCATACTTCGAAATAAGAATATAAAAGTTTTTGGCTGTCTTTTCGTTTCAATTCTCCACGGCACTCCACCCACTTACCCAGTCCTATACTGGAAGCTAAAGGTTGGCTGGAGGCCACGCAGCCGTGTAAACACACAACAGGGGACCGACGAGAGGAAAAAGTCAAGTCGGTTCCCATTCTGGTTTCAAATATCAGCGACTGAGGCAGAAACTACGTGAAAATGACGGACGAGTAAAAAAGAGAACTGGACTTTACTCCTCTGATCGATTGCTCTGATGTCGACAAGGCAGACAAGATAAGCGTATCGCAGACAACATCGATCATTGATCGGCGGGATAATCAGTATTATTGTTGTTTTTGTTGTTACTGCTGCGTTTATGTGCCACTTTATGAATTGCTTTAAGGTTAAGTTTTCACTCGGAAAACTGAGAACTGGCACAATCTCAACACTAACAGAAAAAACTACAACGGAATCTCATAATGGAATATCTAATGGAAATTGTTTTTCCATTAGATATGTGGGTTCTTTCAAAGATGGAACAAAGGTTAAATCGGACTATTAAAACAATAAATAAATAACAAAATGCACTTTTGTACTTGAATGGAATTTTAATAATTTAATTTAATTTAATAATTCACTAAATACAAAATAACAGACAGAAAATACAATTCACAATCCAAGTGTTTAAAGTTTTATAGTTATCTAACAGCTACTCACATTTGTTAGCCTTTTATTGGGAGTTCACTTAAAGCTTACAGTAATGGAGAATTGTCGCTATCAATAGTAACAGGTATATTTAAAAATGTGTAAAGAGACTGACCAAATACTGTAGATCCACCTGAGGAAGCTAAATATAGTTTACTGTATTTGTTTACTTCTGCCAAACAAGGAATGCTTTTTATGTGATACTAGATGTCTTTTGTCAACATGTTTTCTTCTTATTCACTATATTAAAAGCCAGAATCATTCCAGAAGCAAGTCTGATTGCTCAGCAGTCATCTTGAAACATCTCCAGGAATTTAATTGAACAGTTAGTCTTTAATTTCACTGTTTGTCTTGATATGAAAACTAGAAGTTATAGTGTGGTATCCACAATCATATGATGTTGTGGAAGGGTTTTTAGGCCAGCTTAAGATCCAATAGTTGATGCTTCTCTGTAATGTCTCTATCATAACTAAAATCACAGGGACAGGTTCACACAAAAATAGATATCAGAGACCAATGTCTAATCCAGATCCTTGTTGTTAAGTAGTTCACCCAGATTACCTTGAAAAGACCAAATTAAATTTAACCGATCAACATCAATAGATGCCTTCATTTACAATGAGAGTTGATTAAAGACAGAATTCACATGTTATTCACCCGACAAGCTTTCGTATTTAATCGATAGATAATTTATTACAAGAAAGGCTGTGGTCCACTGTACTTCTACTGGGTGTTTCTGACACTTCTACAGTGATTAATGATGAACATTGCTCATAATAATGTTCCACTCCAAGATTACTCACTGTGTCAGGTGACTAACAGCTAAGAGGGCCTCACTGTATAGACCAACTGTCTGTCACTTCCTCTTCTGTCTCCATGTGAACTCAGTGTAGAACATTAACTAGTGTGACCGCTGTGTCTTCACTGCTGTGTCTGTGTGCACACACAGGTATGTAATTCAGCATTAATGGCTCTCGGTGTGTTTGCATGCAGCCATGAGCATGTGCATGTGTGTTTGCACATTGCGTGCACAACTGGGAGAGATCCTGCCATATTACAGCTGCCTAATGTAAAATTGAAGCAATGAGATCACACAGAGATAGGCGGGGATGGGGTGAAGGGAGGGTGAGGGGAAGGCGTGGGTGGGGGGTGGGGAGAAGGGAGAGGGGGATTCTATAAAGGCTCATTCAATTATTAACTATTCTCACATATCTGGGACAGGTGAAGCAGACGCATCATTCAAAAGGTCTGAGATTTGGTGAGAAACTTTTAGGGTGTGTTGGGGACACTGCGCTTAATACAGGTCGAATGTAATAGGTGCAGTGATATTCTTCAGTGCCACAATCTCAACATTTTATCATTTGAGCCCCTTGAAGTGGATAAAGACTGGGCTTAATTTAAGTCTAAATCATTTCGCTGAGATAATTCAACGGAAACAGCATCCCAGGTGGAGTTTTAAAGTTCCCTTCTCTAACTTCAGGTGTTGTTGGTGTCGTCGGGAGCTGTCGAAACATCAGCGTCAGAATGTGTTCGGGTGGCTTTGCTAGATGTCTGGGGTTCACTCTGATACCCTTGTGCATTGTGTGTGTGCTCTGCAACATCCTGCTCTTCTTTCCCGGAGGAAAGTCGGTGGACAGTAAAAACATCACAGACCAGGTCTGGTACTTTGGAGGCATTCTGGGATCTGGAGTGCTGGTGAGTGCATTAGTGAACAATACAATGAAATTATGTTTTTAAAATATGAATTAATTCATCTTCAGCTCATGACGTCATGATTGTTAGCCATTAATGTTGTAATTATTGGTATAGCTAAACTTATTCTCAGTAAATAATCTAACAGTCAGTTTGGAATTAAATGGTTAATACCTGCAGAATATCAGAAAGTTGCAATGTATGTGTTATACTGCACTTAACCAGTTAATTAGACCAGCGCTCAATAAAAAGTTTATGTCACAACTCCCCTAAATTAACAGTATTAGTAACTACCAAAATAATTTTCATGCTTCTGTAATAGCGAATCCATCTGTACATGCAAACTCATTAATCAGTATTTTTTCATGTTAAAATATAATTATTGTTGTTATCCACGAATTCTCTAATTTATTGTTTTACAAAAAAGAGAGAAATTACAAAAGTATAGAATTACACCTAATTATGGTGGACCGAAAAATATGTTTTACTGATTGAATGTTATGCCAGTCCAAATTTAGGTTTAAACAAGTTTTTGGCACATTTCTAAAATATTTGTGTTTTCTTGTTTTTTATACATTTGTTAAGCACTGCATGTCAAACGGTGTTGTGAATAAATTGTACGCTTCTTCTTAGTTATTGTTATTATTATTATGTGTATATGAAAACTGCACAAAGGAAAGTTTATCATTAGATACACAGTCAGTTTCAGACTGATTAACAATTTTGTTACAGCTTTAATGAATGACCGGTTCATTAATGATCTGTGTGTGAACTGTGTGTGTTTTTGGGTGGCAGATGATCTTCCCTGCTCTGGTCTTCCTGGGTCTGAAGAACAATGACTGCTGCGGTTGCTGTGGCAATGAAAGCTGTGGTCGGAGATTCGCGGTGAGAAGATTTTTCACGTTCAATTTTGATCTGTTTTTCTGAAACAAGTCTCTCCTTTAAATGAGATGTTGAGTTTCAATTGGACTACACATAAACAGCAAGTGTAACTAGTGACATCAACAATGGCACCAATCAACTGGCCCTTTAAACAACGAAAGTGCAAAAAGATGCTTAAAAGGAGGCAGCTACATGGAATAAAGTGAATATGCGGTGTGTTTAAAAAAAGGTGTGACCATTAGGCCAAACCTGGCCTTTTTGCTTGGACAAGTAAAGCTCAGTGATGTTCCGTGGAGGCAAAAACACACACACATTTAACAAGACTGAAAAGGCACTCAAATATATATACAGCATACAGCTGCATTAGATAATTGCTACCTAGAGCATGACCCAGTGCACAAATGTGATCAGAAATGTCTTCAAATATTACTGTAAGTTGATGCAATTAATTGGGAATTAATCTAAATTAAAAGGAATGTGAAAATTAGATTTTTAAAAATTCCAGTCTAGGCAGAAACGTTAGACCTCTGTTCTCTGAGGACAAGGGTCTTCAGGGAATCTTCAGAAAATCTAAGTTTTCTTTGTCATTTGGGTTTTTTTTCCTCCTAACAGTTTTAAAACTATTAAAAAAAACATTTATATTAGAGGTATTATGCTTGAGGGTCTACCAGTCACCTGTTAACTTCAGCGTTGAGACAGTTAGGATCACGCAATTGATCGATACTTCAGGAATGTGTGCAAGTGTTACTTTGTGCACCTGGCCTTGAGCACGGCCTCTGGATACTAACACAATAACTTCATTGATGTCTTATTTTAAGAAGCTTAAAGGGGCATTGTTAAATGTTTTGATTCTCAGTATGAGTAACTGACCATGCTTCTCCCCACTCTCTCTCTCTCTCTCTCTCTCTCTGCAGATGTTGAGTTCGATGCTGTTTGCAGGTATTGGTGTTGTTGGTGCCGGTTACTCAGTTATAGTCTCAGCGGTGGCCATCAACCGTGGACCTAAGTGTTCCTTTTTTATAAACGGCACCACACTCGACTGGGGCTATCCTTTCTCCAATGGGTGAGACATAGAGAATAATCAAGTGTTAAAATGCGTTCAGTAGTTTGTTTTTTTATCACTCTGTCCATAGCAATGGAATGATCAGCATGTCCTTTCTTTCAGCTGGGTACACATGAAAGCATTTGGAATACATACAGGCTAAATTTGTAGCACCTCCAATTCTCAGTGCTCAGTGAAGGCTTCGTTTCAGATAGTGTGGGGCCTGTTTGGGGATTCTGTTTGCAGTACAGATGCATGACACAACCAGAGAGACATACAAATACTGTCTTGTAAAAGGGCTTCACGCTAAATCTGGCAACTGATTTGCTAAGAGCCAAACACTAAGAATTCTGTGCCAATAACAGTGTAAACTGCTGTTTATTTTAAGCACAACTAAATGTAAACTTAATCTGAACATTTAAGAGTCGAAGTGTATTAGTGCTACCTTTGCTGCACACAAGTGCAGCAAAGGTACACTCTTGTATCTTAAGGTAAACTGTGGCTCACGAAACATCTCACATATTTGCTCTTTTCTTTTTAACCCTTCCTCTACAGAGACTACCTAGGCAACGCAACTTTGAGGGATACTGTGTGTCAAGAGCCAGCGGGTGTGGTGCCCTGGCATCTGTCTCTCTTCTCTGTGCTGCTGGTCATGGGTCTGATCCAGGTGGCGCTGTGTGCTTTTCAGGTGATAAACGGCCTGCTGGGAGCTCTGTGCGGGGACTGCTGTGGAGGGGTCAGTATCTACTCTGCTATGAGTTTCTCCTTAGTTGAGCACAGTTTTCTATTTTCTTTTATGACAAGAATAAAGATCTTACATTAGCTTCATAGAGCTGGAGGATATCATGTAATTGCTTATAGGTTGAGGATAAGTGTTAATAAACAGAGATTTAAACACACACACACACAAAAATAATAATAATTTTTGTCTTTCAGGGTGATGAGCACTGAGCACTGCATGTGGCTGAAGGTTGCTGACTTTCCTGGTTCCAGATGATCCGACTCTTGCTTAAGACTAAGTAATATAGCAGTGATATTTTGTCAAAAAGCTCATTGATTCCAATGTGGGATTTATCAGAAAACACTGGAAATGACACGAGCTCTTTAAGAGTTTCCTATTTCTTTTTTAATGAACACAGATGAGTCTGTCTTCGTAATATGAAATCTGAATCTGCTATGCTGCAAATAATTTCCAACACTAGCCACTGTAGTCCCTGATTTACTGCTATGTGGGTTAGTTTTGTAGAATTAAACTTGCTTTAATTCAATAAGAAAATATATCTAATGTAATATTTTATGTCATATTTTATTTTTTCAATTTTCTTTCTTGTGTAGTCAAACAAATGTAACTCCTAAAAGTGGCTTCTTTTATAGAGGAGTTTTATCTGTTGCTTGACTGCCTCCTGCTGGGGAAGATGTAAATTTACCTACACCATTAAAAAATAACGTCTTACAGAGAGTGGTCTTATTAAAAGACTGGTTCATTTCTTAAATAAATTAATTTTTTTATGTGTATTACATTTACTGCTTTCAACCCAAACTAATCACTGCGGATATTTTCCCCTTTCTCATAAAACTTTTAATTCTATGGCATGTTAATAAAGTTTATCTTTCACTGGTTCACTAGACAATAAGTGGTTTATATTGATATCATCCAGCATCAGTTTCAGTATCACACACTTAAAGTTACACATCTCCAGAAAAATGCTATTATAATTAACTAAAACTAGAATAAAATCTAAAGGTAGGTGTGGGGGGAAACATTTCAGTTAAATAAAATTTAAAAAACAACAACAACTAGATTTTCAAAAATTAAAACAAAAACTACCTGAAATGATATTGTGAGCTTGGAGAACTAACAAATATTTATTTATTTATTGGAACTGAAGGTATATTTTTTTGGTAGTGTGGCCTTTTTTGTTTGGTTTTTATGGATGTGGAGTAAATGTCCTTAGCTTTATTACAGATTACCTGATGAGTTATTGATCAATATGCTTGTTGAGACATATGAAACTTGAAAAGGTTCTGTATTTTTATTTTTATTTTTTTTTTGTAATGCCAGTGCTGATTTTCCAGAATCTTGGCTCTGATATTTTAATAATAATTAAAACTGTAATGCCAAGTGTATTGTATTTGATACACGAGTATTTGTGAGTGTTTAAAACCTTTACATCATCTTTTTTTTTTTTACTGAAAAAACAGAATAAATTGCACAAGAAATTTTAACCAATAAATTGTAGTAAAAGTTATTTTTTAATGATAACTTGAACTACTATATTCATCCTCCTATATTCACCCATCCATTCTCTTCCTGATCAAGGTTGTAGGAGGGCTCGGGCTTACCATAGGGTGAGATCTTTTATATGCCAATTCATTCTTATTTATTTATTCATATTTGTTTTTAATAGAATGTTCTCGCAATTATTTCATGGTTCATGCTTTACACAAATAAAAAGACTAAAACTAATACAGAAACTAAAAAAACTAAACTAAACCTTTTTAAACAAGTCAAACTTTTTTTGAAAGAAGAAAATCCACTCTGGAAATTAACTGAAACGAAACTGAATTAAAAGCAAAAATGAGTCAAAATAAAATAAAAATAAAGCCTAAGTAGAAAATACAAAACTATAATAACTACTACTGTCTGTCTTGATTGCTCACTGGAAATTATAAAATTCTAACAGCATTCATCCATCCATCCATCCATCGTCATCCGCTTTGTCCAGGGTCGGGTCGCGGGGGCAGCAGCCTAAGCAAAGAGGCCCAGACCTCCCTCTCCCCAGCCACCTCCTCCAGCTTGTCCGGGGGAATACCAAGGCGTTCCCAGGCCAGCCGAGAGATATAATCTCTCCAGCGTGTCCTGGGTCTGCCCCGGGGCCTCCTCCCGGTGGGACATGCCTGGAACACCTCACCCAGGAGGCGCCCAGGGGGCATCCTTGTCAGATGCCCGAACCACCTCAGCTGGCTCCTTTCGATGTGGAGCAGCAGCTGCTCTACTCTGAGCCCCTCCCGGATGGCCGAACTTCTCACCCTATCTCTAAGGGAGAGGCCAGCCACCCTTCGGAGGAAGCTCATTTCTGCCGCTTGTATCCGCGATCTCGTTCTTTCGGTCACTACCCACAGCTCGTGGCCATAGGTGAGGGTAGGGACGTAGATCGACCGGTAAATTGAGAGCTTCGCTTTTACACTCAGCTCCCTCTTCACCACGACGGACCGGTGCAACGTCCGCATTACTGCAGCTGCAGCCCCAATCCGTCTGTCGATCTCCGGCTCCCTTCTCCCATCACTCGCGAACAGGACCCCGAGATACTTGAACTCCTCCACTTGGGGCAGGAACTCATCCCCGACCCGGAGTGGGCACTCCACCCTTTTCCGGCTGAGAACCATGGCCTCAGATTTGGAGGTGCTGATCCTCATTCCCGCTGCTTCACACTCGGCTGCGAACCACTCCAGTGCGAGCTGGAGGCCCTCACCCGATGAAGCCAACAGAACCACATCATCTGCAAAAATCAGAGATGAGATTCTGAGGCCACCAAAGCGAAAGCCCTCCGCCACTTGGCTGCGCCTAGAAATCCTCTCCATAAAAATTATGAACAGAACCGGAGACAAAGGGCAGCCCTGGCGGAGCCCATCACCCACCGGGAACGAGTCCGACTTATTGCCGGCAATGCGAACCAAGCTCTTGCAACGGTTGTATAGGGATCGAATGGCCCGTAGCAATGGGCCAGACACCCCATATTCCCGCAACACCTCCCACAGGACACCCCGAGGGACACGGTCGAATGCCTACTCCAAGTCCACAAAACACATGTAGACTGGTTGGGCAAACTCCCATGCACCCTCAAGTATCCTGGAGAGGATAAAGAGCTGGTCCAGTGTTCCGCGACCAGGACGAAAACCGCATTGTTCCTCCTGTATCCGAGGTTCGACTAACGGACGAACTCTCCTTTCCAGCACCCTGGCATAGACTTTCCCAGGGAGGCTGAGGAGTGTGATCCCCCTGTAGTTGGAACACACCAACTACAGGGGGACATGAGGTTGGAACACACCCTCATGTCCTTATTCATGTAAACATCAAAATAAGGACAAAATATAATTCTGACTGCATGTTTATCACTAATGTAACAAAATGGTAAATGCAATTTAAATGCTGTTTTCAGTCAACGTAAAGTTCGCTAAATAAAAATAACATAAAATTTACACAAACTGTACCTAACATACCTTTTCTTTCTGAGTTTACTTTTTTCCCACTTTTTAATCACATTTATACCTAAAAGATATTCAGACAGATTCAGACACATTCATTGAGCTCTGCACAGTTATCCATAAGGAGGAAGCAAAAACTGGGACTTGAAGAAAATGCACGCTGGTAAGAGCTTCACTCGGTTCCATTTTATTTCAAATTCGGTTATTAATAAGTTGTTTGTTTTTTTTTTTGTTTTTTTTTTAAGTTGAATTATTAAAGAGTTTAAACACCACAAAATTACAGACTATGCCCAAATGAAATAAATTCAAACCACAAAATCTACCAATGATGGCTGGAAGTTCACAAAGGAATCCTGAGTATCTTCTAAACAGCCGAAGGACCAGTTTTCATGTTCACACTGAAGAATAATCACGTGCATATCAAGGACACGAAATCTGCTCTTTGAAAAGTCCACTGCCGTCCAGCTGCAGATCTTAATGACCGTATGCACAAGAATGCTGACTTAACTGTGTTGGAAATAAGACCAACATTCTTAGATTTAAATAAGATGCATGAGGATGGAAAGCACTGTATCAAGCACAAGAGCTGTGTTTCATCTTCATAGTATAGTTTAGACTGTTTTGCTTTGTAGTTTATAGTTGATGTCAGGTGGCCAGGTTGGGTTTTTTTATGTGCTAAAGTTCCTACAAACTACAGTGCAGGACTGATCAACTATTGCCACACAATGCAGTCACGCCAAATTCTTTTCACAAATGTGAAATAATTTCATATTAAACAACCTCATTATGTAAATAACCAAGTCTAATATTTTTTCCCGTTTGTTTAAGTTTACATTTAGTTTTCTTTATGTGTCCTAGTTATGTTTAGGCCTTCCGTTACGTCTAAGACGTATTGTTTTTACGTCAAATTGTTAAACAAAAAAAGAAAGAAAAAACGAACAAAACAGAATTTGCCGCTGTTTGTCGTACTATAAATCCTTACTTAAAGAACTGAAAATTGTTTTCCGAGTGTAAATGTTGATGACTTCAGAATAAAGCACAAAGTCATCAGTTAAACCTCATAACCACGGTTTTAAGGTTATTTAACCCGCTCCGTGGACAGTTTTGAAATACTTCTGTTTTATTTGAATTATACCTCATTGAATTTAAGAGACAAATGCAAACTGAACGACAACTCGTTTCTGTCAACGCCACTGTAGCGGAACTGAAATTGTAGAAGCCAAGGTTCAAACACGGAAGTAAATAGCTGTGTACCAGAGCTGGGTAGGCTGGGTGCTCGCTGACCCTGGGGAGAAACAGCTTTAAAAGTATGAAGTTTACCTGCTGAAATAAAGGTAATGTTGTCATCTCCCTGAACCGCAGATGTTGGCGCTTTAGCCGTGTAACGTTTGTTTGACGTATCAGCCGGTGTTATCAACAGAGACACACATGTAGGTCCTTCTAGGAGGACTCCGCTACAAAGCGACAGGGGTGCCAAATCCTCGAATTTACGTCTAATTATTCATTTATGTGATATAATGTATTATTATGTGTAACTGAACTGCATAATTGTCGTACCGGAGACACTTCACCTAGCAGCGTAAGCGAGAGGCAAAGGTAAAGCCTGATTAGTTTAACAACAACACCTGTACCCTTGAACAGACGATTTTCTCTGTCGTCAGTCTGAAGTTATTGCTACAATTGATACGTTTATTATTATCATTCCTTTATTTATTCTGATTCATATTCCTTTAAAAACGCTTGATAGACAAGGTTGAAATTTACAGATGTTTTAAAATCAGAAGATTTGTCAACATTAAAAATTCCTCCCTGTGTTTTTATGTGACCTTTATTGTGTGCTCATCTTAACCATTCCTTTGTCCCATTTTTCATTAGATGCTTTCTGTTATATTCAGAAAAGGCAGCTTTGCAGCCCAGAAGGTAACATACACATGATTTTACCTTTTCATTGCTTTTTGTAGTTTTATAACTTAAAAAAATATATATATCGTGAATATCTTTCCAGGTATTACGCTGGGCAGGTCCTATGCAAAAATGCTGGCCATCAGCTGGGACTGGGGCTTCTGTTTGTGGATCTGTATCTTCCAGCTGGGCTTCACCAGCTAGTCTCTGGTTTGCAGGAAGAGGAACAGGACAAGCAAAAGCTCTTGCTGTGTTTAGTTTTAATAAGACTGACCTCTTCCATAGAAACCAGAATCATGATGCTTCTTTTTGGATGAGGAGCCAACACTTCCACACTTCTGTTGCGAGGTTGAAAAAGCGAGCACTGCCTGAACCTCCCCCTAGAGAACTCGATCTGTTGCGCTATGACATGAAGGACTTTTTGAAAAGTCCCAGACCTGCCCTCTACCTGGGGTTTTCGGGGCTTGTCCCCTTCGTCTCACCCACCTTGTTTATGGCTGTGACTGAGAGCTACTACCCAGAGTTGGCTTATGCCCAGCTAGCCTATGCTGCCTCCATCATTTCTTTCCTTGGTGGAGCGAGATGGGGATTCGCTCTTCCCGAGAGCAGCCCAGCAAAACCTGACTGGATAAACCTGGCCAACAGCGTCGTCCCCTCCCTCTTGGCCTGGGTGGCCATGCTGATGAGTGACAGCATTGTTCCTGCTGCCACCATGGTCATCATGGGACTCGGAATCTCACTCCATTATGATCTGTCTCTCCTTCCCACTTACCCCAGTTGGTTCAAAGCCCTGCGCGCCATCCTGACCACTGTTGCGTTTTTTTCTCTCTTAGGCACCCTTATAATGAACGGTTCATACCCAGAGAAGAGCATTTTCAGGGATTGATGACATTTGGCTGGACAAGGCATCCCTGGGTTGTGCTAAATCTTTATTTGGGTGATCTGACTTCAAAGTTTTTCTTGATATTGATGATCTCTGAACCTGTTGGGTTGATCTCTGTTTCTAGAAGTTGCCTGTGTTAAATATCATGTTACAAACTGAACTCTGTTAAAGCAAACCAGAGATAAAAATAAATAAATAAAATTCAAGTCTGTCTGTCTACCTTTTAGTAACATGTGTTCCACTTGTTCATGGTAATGTGGACAAAATTTGTTCCATACTGTTTTCTCTTCCACATAAAGCCATTACATTAAACTTGAACCTAGTCTTTCATATTATAGAGAAGAATCATGTGTCAGTGATTTTTAAAACCACTAGGAGACGCCAAAGTCAAGGATGTTCATATTGTATGAAGCAAGAAGGAAAATAAAAGACACTGAAATTGTAATCTTCTTACTGAGTTAATATTTAACACACACTGGGGAAGATAATTGTTCTATCTCCTACAAAATTTGTAAGTTTGCTCACTTCGAAAATATTTTAAAAGAAACAAACAGTTGCTCTGAACCCCATAGCAGAAAAACATGCCTGACTGTTGTGATGCTGGTGTTTGGGTCATACTCAGCATTTCTCTTCTTCATTTGATGCCAAAGAGCTCCGATTATGGTTTCATTTGATCACAACACTTTCTCCCAATTCATCGCAGAATCATTTAGACTGGCCTGAACATGTGTTGCAAGATCTCAGCCTATTACAGCGTGTTGTGTTGAATGAATGATGTCCTTGATGCCTGTGGTCCTAACTGCCTTTAGGTCATTAACAGGCTCCTCCTGTGCGGTTTGAGCTGATCTACCTCTTATCTCATGATCATCCTCATCCAGTGAGGTAAGATCTTGCATGGATCTCCACACTGGGGACGATTGATGGTCATTTTATATTTCTTCCATTTCCAAATAATTGGATTCCTGCTGATGGTCTTATAGCCCTTTTTTCCTACCTGATTCAAAGAATTTGCCCATATTACGTTTTGAGTTGTTAAATGAAAATTGCATATTTTTTAGGCAACATTTGCACTTCAAATTAGCAGCTCCACTGTTACACTGTAGTATTGACATCACCAGGGAAAGCAGTTATTACATAAGACCTGAAGTGGACTAATCTCTACTTAAAGCCTCAGCGATCGAGTGTCACACGAGGCCAGAGACGTGAACACAGTGTAGAATAAAAACCTGGGCTCACTGTACACTAATTGTCTCAGCTGGACAACAAATAATTTTATTGATGTTTGAAAAGAAATGCACGCACATCTTCTAACATTTGTATCCAGATTTATTCACATAAACACCAGCGCCTAATAAAGACATATTTGAAAGAAAGGCAAGAGAAAACAGGGGTGTTGAAGTCCACAGATATCTGAGAATAAAAAAACATATAAGGCACAATTCTACTTCTGTCCCGTATAAAAAGACCCTTTAAATGAACCAATGACCCTCAGATGAAATCCCTTATTAAAAAGTCAAACCTCTCTCAGATGTCACACAATGTGTAAATACAGTATTGCACTTGTTTGTTTGTTTTAGTTTCTTTGGATTTCTTTGTGAAACAGTTTTCCCACCACACGTGGGACTTGGTCAAATTATTTTTGATGATAAGAAGATAAACAAAAAAACAGAAGATTGCAGCAGGTGACTTCTTGGACTTTTTGATTAAATATTAGAGTAACGTTTCTATTCAACAATTAAACCAGAAAGAAATTACCCTGATAAGTGTTCTTGGTTTTCAAAGCCAGAGATGAACTGATCTGAAGTAGATCATGAGGCTTGTTGGAGTACATAAAGCTAGGAGTGCACAATCAACACAACCAACATTTGGAAACTTTGTAGAGATCTTCCTACTCACTGTCAGCCCTGCGTTAGCGCTGCAGGATTTTCTTTGTATGAGCAAAGGCCTGCGGTCTCAGTGGACTGCAGGTAAACAAGGGCAAACAACATATGTAAAAAAGGAGGGAGTGTTTTGAAATTTTAAAAAAAAAGTTGGGTGCACCTTTTCTTGCACTCGTAAACACATGCGGTCACTGAGAACTCTGCTGCCTACTTCTGAATACCCAGACCAGACCGCATGTACTCGTACACCACGTAGCTAATGCTGACGGCTGGTATGACTTTCATGAAATTGGGCAGGATGCCGCGGTAAAGTCCAAAGAAGCCCTCCTTTTTCATAATCTTCTTCACCATCAGATTCATCGGCAGCTGCTCTGAGCCCTCAACAGAAGCTGAGAAAAGAAAGGTAAAGCCAGATGAGTGAAGAAAAAGATCTCCTCATGTTTAAAATCTCTAGATTTTAGAAGTATTGGCTGCTTATAAGCAGCATATGTTTGAAATTAGCTTAGATTAAAGAACTGAAAATTGTTTTCCAAGTGTAAATGTTGATGACTTCAGAATAAAGCACAAAGTCCTCAGTTAAACCTCATAACCACGGTTTTAAGGTTATTTAACCCGCTCTGTGGACAGTTTTGAAGTATTTCTTTTATTTGAATGATACCTCATTGAAGTTAAGAGACAAATGCAAAATAAAACCTATTCCAGTATATTTATGTGGATACTTTTTGGTGGCCCACCATGTTTCAGGTGTTTTATATATCATCATTTGGAAGTCTTAAATTATTTAAACAGAACTTCTAAAGAAACAATAATACTTGACATATTTTACAGTGCTATTTTTTTTTAAATTGTAAAATGCAGAACCAGTTGGTAAAAAACAAAGTAGCCGATACTGCTAATCAAATGCACTTGATTACTAATCATCAGCCAGTATGAGCACCTGTATTAAAGCAGAAGTTTTGGCAGTTAACACAACGCCAAGGAGGAAAAACATCAGCAATGATCTTAGAGATGCAACTGTTGCTGCTCATCAGTCTGAGAAGGGTTATAATCATCCTGCAGTGAAAAAGATTATCCACAGAATGTATGATGCTCAGAGAAATTGCAAAAAAAGAGCAAAACCTTACGAGAGCTGTGCACAAATGCAGCAAAGCTTAATGACGAGAGACTAATGAAATCAAACAGAAAACCTCAAGCACTTAAGACCTGTTAAGAATCAGGTGATGTTTTTTAAATCATGTTTTTAAATGATGTCCTATAAAAACTTGGGGCTTTTTTCACATTACTGCAAGTAAAATTTAGATAAAGGGCTTGTTTATGATATTTTGTACTCTTGTAGTTTTACTTTAAATGGTCTCAGCACTCATTCAGGTCCTTTACCGTTTCCTCTCTTGAATACTGAAGCACATGCATGGCTCAAATGTCTAATAAACAGAGTAGTTATAAAGAACTCACATAGATTTATTAATTTTCCATTTAAGCAGAGATTTCATGAAAAAATCTTGAATTTCCTCGTAAAACACTTTATAATCTCTGAACAACTCAGTGGCATTATGGTACTACAAGTTAAATGCAAGCATTAATAAAGGGGGCTATTTCTTTAATAAGGTTTGGTTCACCGTACCTTGTGCTTGCATGCGGGTTCGGATCAGAGCCAGGGGATAGCTGGCCAGCTGGCCGCAGGTGCTGGAAATGGTACCACAGCCCAGCAGCACCAGAACCCCTGGATTGGCTGTGTCTTTGGCATAGTGGGACAACCAGAAGTTCTTCAAGCTCTGGTATGGAATACACAGGAATGAATGACAGATGAGAGTGAGGGTTGATGCATAATATTTTGCAAAATCAGCACACAAGCGATGCTTAAACAGATTAAAATGGAGTTTTCTATGGAAGCATAGTGTTGTAGGTGATTCTGAACCTTCCGAACATTTTTCCAGACAGGAATGATTCATCAGGATTTACCTCATACACTGCCAGATCTATCCCAGCGTAGGGGATAATGCCCAGAATATTGGGAATGTAGCCCTTGTAAAATGCCTTCACTCCCTCATTCTTCAGGACTTTCTTGGCACAGTCAAACATTCCCGAGTACTGTCCGGTTTTCCTTAGGGTCATACGGGTTTTCATCACCTGAAGAGACAAAGATGATTAGTGTGGCTGTTTTACATCAGGCTGCACGTTTGACTTAACGTGTTACTGCATCTTTTATGCTACTGGATTGGTTAAGACATCTAAAATTTGTTTGGACACTAAGATATGATCAAACAAGACACATGAGGTAATTAACAAACCAATAAAACTGCACCATCTATAATGTGGGTGTATGCGTTAGTCCCCGTAGAGAAATTACTCCTCTGCATTCACTCAGTGAAGAAGTGGGCAGCCACCAATGGAGCGCCCAGGGAGCAGTGCGTGGGGACGGTAACTTGCTCAGGGGTACCTCAGTGTAGCCGTTCAGTGGATTCGAACCCCCAACCTTCCGATCATGAGGCAACCACTTTACCTACTGAGCTATCCCTGCCCCCATGTGTCTCCATATTTGATATGGAAACTTGCTTGCCCCTCCTGTGGTGCCTCCTCCTGTTACTATCATCCACACGTGCACTCTTTATGCATCTGTGCTGTAAAGACTACACTTCCACTCACCTCCATGGGGTAGATGGCAGTTTGTGCGGTGGCTCCAGCCAACGATCCTGCCATGAACCTCTCGTGGGACTTCACCTTACCCGGTTCACTGGACAGCAGCTTCTTATACTGGTGACACGGGAACATGAAAACCGAACGGCTCAGCAGGATCACACATCAGTGACAAAAGTGAGTGCTAGTGTTAGTAGTTCTCAACATGTAACATTTAACGTGAACATAAGCTGCGATTTATACTGGAGTCTGTAAAGAGGAGGAGAACTTACCTGTTCATAAGCCATGAATTTAATGGCTGTCTCGGGGGCGATCTTCATGACATTGATACCATTTCCTCTCCACAAAGAAGCCACCCCTCCTTCTTTTAGCATTTGCTTAAAGCCGCTGACCAGGCTGATTTTGTTGGTTGTAGAAGCGTGCACCTGGGGGGAAAAGCACTTTTAAGTTATAACTAAGCAGCAAGGGCTCGAAATTCAATTGCTGAAATTCAAAGTGAGCATCAGAATGGAGAAGAAGGGTGATTTAAATGAGTTTGAATATAGTACAGTGGTTAGCATATAAGCATGGATCCACGATGCCATGAATCATTGGGTCAGGCTGGTGGTGATGGTGTAATGGTGTGGGGGATATTTACTTTGGTACACTTTGGACCCATTGCTACCAATAGAGCTTACCTGAGTGCTAATGGTGGCCATTTCCATCCCTTTATAACCACCGTGTACCCACCTTCTGATGGCTGCTTCCAGGAGCATAATGCATCATGTCACTAAGCTTAAATCAACTGGTTTCTTGAACATGATAGCAAGTTTACTGTACTGATCACAATCCAATAGAGAGCCTTTTGGGGTGTGGTGGAACGGGAGATTTGTATCATGATGTGCAGCCGACAAATCTGCAGCAACTATGTGATGACGTCATGTCAATATGTAGCAAAATCTCTGAGGAATGTTTCCAACACCGTGCTGAATCTTTTCCATGAAGAATGAAAGCAGTTCTGAAGGGAAAAGTGAATCCAACCCAGTACTAGCAAGATGTACCTAATAAAGTGTCTGCTGAATGTATTTATATGGTATTTTTTAAAAACAGGATAACCCAAACTAACACAAGACCAGCATTTTGAAGCACACTTATCACCACATGGACCAATGCACACATTTAGTAAAAATCCAGTTCCTGGAGAAAAGGACCGATGAACAACCCAACAGGAATTTTATAAAATCTAAAAGAAATCTTGACCCACCTGCATGAACACCTTCATTCTGTCCAGAGGGGCGGTTCCTGTACGGGACACAGCACCCGCCACTGCTCCTGCAGACAGCTGCTTCCACCACAGACCTGTCGTCTTCTCTTCCTCTGTGAACTCATCTGGGATGGTGAGGCTGTCACCAATGTCCAAAACCTACACCCAATACAGTACAATCAAGTCACAGTCAAAGAGACTGACGGCTGAGAATAGACTGTCTATAAAAGATGCACATAGCCTCTGGGACAGTCTTAATCCTGTAACCTCTGTAATTATTAGTAGAATTATTTATTATTTACAAAAATAAATAAAATATTCACTCTTTAAAAAATAGAATACATTTATCAAATAATAAATCCAACATATATTTATTAATACTAAAAAATAAAATAAAAAATACCCCCATTGCAGTTCCACCTTTAAGGTCCAGTAAGACCATAAGTTGCTCCTGACCTTTTCTTTTCCCAAGCTAACTACTCAGTTATAAGGTGTTTTTTGTTTTGTTTTTTCACAGTGAACAAGTACCGGTAATGCTCTTTGATAATTGGGCTCGCTTGCTAGCACTGGCTAATTAGCGCTATCCCCTTTTCCAAAATATACAGAAAAAAAAATCACGGAAATGGCCAAAATGTAAAATAAATAAAGGCTTTAACACAATCTAATGACATGTTGGCTAGGTCAATCATTTGGATACTATGCTGTTACAGTAAGTTTGTCAAAGAAAGCTAAATAGTCCCTGAAAGCTGGTGAAATTGCAGATTTGCGTGTGATACTACTGTCAAAACATAAGAGCTTTATTCTATATTCTGATTTTGTCTCTTACACTACCATTTTGAATCCTTTTAAATGCAGTTTAGAAGGAAGGAAGAACCCTTAAAGGCCCTTTCTGAACTGAGCGGTTTCTGTCACACTTCAAGCCTTATTATAGAACAAAATGGTTTGCATCAGAAGTTAGTGAGGGTGGTTTCTGCCTATGCAGCCACCCTTTGGAAAACCCAGGAACTATTTTAGCAATCATTAAACCACGTCTTTATTAATAAATGTAAAGGTGTCAAAACTAGACTACTCTGCAGATGAACTTTTAGCTAAGCTGGGCAGCCTCATAACCACACATTCCCAGCTTCACCTTAAACGTAATGCCTAGAAGGATGGGACACATGCCATATCCTTATCCAAAACTTGCATAACTACAGGTCCATGCTGCGAGATCAGTTACATCACCGCGCGTCACTGACGTAAAGTTGCCGTTTTGAGATCACAGATGCAGCAGGGGGGGTTTGGTTTTTGTTTTTTTTTTACTTTTACCACTGCAGTAATGTATCAGCCTTTTTTTAAACAAACCACAAATAACAAATCTGCCCCCTTAAGACATTTTTAAGGCAGGAGTTGACGGCTAACATTAGTTTTAGTTTTATCTGCAAATAGAACACTGTGTTATAAAATTATATTTGGCTAGAAATTTGCCTTGGCACCCTTGAAGCTTATATTACCTGTGCATTACGTCAGGTATGATGTGTTTTTAAAGAATGCTAGTCAGCGGCTGGGCCTCTTCATACCTGACATGATGTAAAGGTGAAAATATTAACTTGTGTTCTCCGGTGGACATAATTGCTACACTATTTCTAAACTACCTCAACCATGCCTCAGCTAAAGATAATAATACTTTTACCCATGACCACATGACAACCAAAACTCAACATCTGAATACAAGAACCTACCATGTCCACATCCACCTCATACAGCCAATCATCTTCCAAGTCGAGGAAAAACCAGCTTTCCTGACGTTGCTGTTGCTGCTGGTGAGGCTGCAGCAGAACCAAGGCCATCTCAAGCCTTTGATAAGGCTGCTAGCTCTAGCAGTTCTAACAAAGGACAAAGTCCCTCCTATAAACACCAGTTCTCAGACCCGTCAGGATCCTTCACACGATTCTGATCAAGGGCCCAGACAGAGGTCGACAGTCCGCAGAGCAACGCACTAAATCCAAAGAGCTTCGGCTTGAACGCTGGAAATAACAAGACCTTGTCATTGCCATAGATGCTCCCAACAAGTCATCAAGTCTCACAGACGCATCATCTCGGATTCTTCTCTCCTGTTCCTTTCTAGACTAAATAGTCTTCCTCTCACCTCCTCCAGTCCTCCTAAATGATACACTAATCCACCCACAGCTCAGGCTGAAATTAGCTCATCTCTGCCAAGCTTAGAAACCAAAGGTTAATTAGACTTCCGAGCTTATGCCAGTGAATGAACTCAGCGAACGCTAGAGATTAACCACTGACTGAAAGTGGACGCTCCTCTAGCACGCAACTGTACTTAAATATAGGCAGCAGCCCTTCAGGGTTTGATTATTCCCTGATAATCTAATAAAATGTCACAGTTTCATGTTTGCTCCATTCAAGAAGATTTCTTTTACCATTCAGAGTTCATTTCATTCACAAGTGACAAATTCTTCAGACTCCTCCCCCCTTTCATCTGCCCTGGTCATGAACGAATCACACTACTCATCTGTTGCCAAAATTCCCCCAAATCCGTTATTGTGTGTCACCTCTCTGTGACAGAAGCCTGCACTGCAACTAAAATATTAACAGTATGCAGTTTAAACTTCAATATATATATATATATATATATATATATATATATATATATATATATATATATATATATATATATATATATATATTTTTTTTTTTTTTTTTTTTTTTTTTTTTTTTTTTTTACCTAAAACACACACCAACCCATGTCCAATAATAATAAGAAATACGGCATCTTCTGCAACAAAACCAGCCATTGAAGTAGTGCAAAACAACACCTGGAATTGCCTGCACCAGCCACTGCAACCACACCAACTACTCAAACATCAGCAACAACTGCAACCATCTGAAACTAATGCCAACTACTGCAAACAAAGCAAACGCTAAAACAACAGCGACACATACAGCATAATGTAGAGATAGTGAGTAGCACTCCTTACCGTGGTGTGCTTCCAGTAGCGGACGATCTCCTGCAGGTTGGTGGCTGGGTTAAACAGGAAGTGCTCTCGCCATTCATTCCAGTCCACAGTCATGGTGCCATCCACATCAATACTGTAGGTTAGATGCTTTTTTATTTATTTAAAAACTAAACCATTGAGGCTGTATACTTAATATGCCACTGCTCTACTTTCATGTTCTGCTACTGTCCTCACTGGCCCCTCCAGCCCCACTTCCCTCATCAGTTACTGCATTTTGTGTTTACTTTAGTTCCACTGTTATGTGTACTCCTGCACATGTGCAGCTTCAAGCTTTGCTTATGCAAATCCTGTGCATTACAGTTCAGTCCGTGCTGCAGCATGAACCACAACTGACAACTGACTGTATTTATATGTATTTACTGTTCTTTGTGTGTGTGTGTGTGTGTGTGTGTGTGTGTGTGTGTGTGTGTGTGTGTGTGTGTGTGTGTGTGTGTGTGTGTTGATATTTTGAATATAAAATAATGATAAGATAAATATAATTAATATTTTAAAAATAACATGATAAATTAACGCACATGCTATAATACATGAGTGAAGTGAGCAAGCGTGCAGGCCTGGCCAAAACCACCAGTAACATGTTTTTTTTCCTAGTTTCTGTAAATAATGAAGGATTTATGGAACAAACTGTAATTCTGATAAACACACAGGAGTTTTCAGAGTTTTAATCAATACCAGTAGTTCTTTTATTCTCACTAAACTGCTACTGTGTGTTAAAACCATGTGTTACTCTTTCTTTACATCCAAATGTGTAGTGAGTTTGAGTATCAGCATGACATTAAACACACCAATAAACATATTCTGACTGACAAGACGTGGCTTGGTCCAAAGTCAGCGACCAGCCGTGCACTTGCAATTCGAAAATATTATTTTCTGGTGTCGACGCGCCGCGTCAGGAGTGTAAAACATCTTGCCAGCTCCTTATCATGTGCACTCACTCCTCTTTTCAGCCAAACCACACACTGAGCCAGTTATCAGTCGCTCACACGGTTCCCACCTTTAACTTGCGGCGCGTCAGGCTGCTTTCTTTCTCGTCTTGCTCGGGACACTGCTGTAATAAATAAATAAGCTGAAATACCTTTGAAGGATTTTCTCTGCATGCTCTTTGCTGATTTCCAGCCCCAGATCAGCAAGTGACTGCCTTATCTCCGTAATGTCTATACGACCTGTAGAAAGTAAGCATTTATTTCTACTTTTTCTCTTTTTGTGCATTTTCAATATTAAAATGTGCTACATATTAAAATGGCACCGTACCATCTTTATTTTTGTCCAAGCTCTTGAAGGTCAGTTGTAATTTCTTCTCATGTTCTTTCAGGTACTTGGAGAATTCGCTGAAGTCGAGCCCCTCATCTTTGTTTCTGTCTCCAGAAGAAATGATTTTCTAAAGGGGGAAAAAAACACACCCACACACAGAATATTAGCAATCATTCTGCTTCGTGTTGCCGTACCTCATTTGTTTGCTGCAGCCGGGTGTTTGACCTCCTCATAAGGCGGAGGGAGAGGTCTGGGTTCTGCTGAGCCATAAGGGGAGTCTTCCATCTCCTGCTCAAACAGCAGCTGGCTGATTGTGGCGGTTGGTGGCAGAATAACGCAGCAAAATGCTCCTTTACTTTATCTCAACTCACTCTCTGTGTTTTTAGCCTTCTGTCTGCCCGAGTTACTGCCATTGCTTTCAAAAGTGTTGACGATGTCCCAAGATCAAGACAAAAAAAATCCATTGTTTCTCCAGGCTGAAGCGAATTAATGGAAACAAAAATAACGCCTGGTACCAAATCTGTTATGAGCATTGGCTCTTTGTTAAGAAGTAAACCAGCAAATGAGAACTGTCAGTATGTTTGTATGAGAGCACAAAGGAGGAGAGCATTATAGTTTTGACAGATGAATTTTTGCTCCGAATGAGGGCACTGACCAAATTAGGTTATCTGTCTTACTACCCATTTATTACACAGTTATGTGCGGGGAATGTGCAGTTGTTTGATTAGTAAAGGTGGGACCTTCCACTTACAGTCTCAGCCCACAGTAAAAGTTCACCTTTGAGACAGCTTTAAAAATTCTAGAGCAGTTTTTTTTCCAATCCCTTCAGCTCTTTACAGACGCCTGGGTGTCCTGAGTGCAATTCCAGAGAATTCAGAGTTTGTCTTCACTACTCAAGCTGTTTTCAAGAAACTGAAGAAAATACTTTTAAGCCATGACAACAAAGCATGCACGTGGAAATAACCTCTCACAGATACTGCACTTTCAGAGTAAGAGCATTTTCAGCAGCTACACAAAAGTGACTGTTTGTGACTGTGGAGGAGAGCTTTAGTGTTAGTTTAAGGACAAGACTGCTGTCAGATCTTTTGGAGCCTGTTGTGCAGGTATATGGACTTAATTGCCTTGCTCAAAGAAAGGAAGGGCATGCAACAATATTTAGAATCTAGATGGCTTAAGAAATGCTTTTAACCCTAACTAGGCATGGATAAACTTGAAAAACAAGTACTTAATAGTATGTCTGTGAAGGTTCTCAGTCATCCAGGTCATCGTATTCTAAGGAGATTGGAAAGAAAAGCGTCTGGACTTTTTTAAGTTTCTTGAAGATGTTTCACCTCTCATCTGAGAAGATTCTTCAGTTCTAAGAGCAAGAGCAAGTCCTTAAAAGCTCCCAAAGCTTCCTAGGAATTTGAACTTCTGCTGATGAGGTGCCGTGGGAACTTTTACTTTTTCCAACTTGTGAAAATATTACTGAGGCTGCACTACACCGCTCTCGCTTTTATCTCTGGCTGAACTGCAAATCTTAGGTGTCTAGAGGTCCAAAATAACCTGGGGTGTAACAATCAGCTGATGAGACGATTATGTTATAATTGCACTATTTTGTCAGTCAAAAAATTAGTACCACGTGCATCCTCTCAAAGACAGACCTTTGCCTGCGAAAATCGGACACTTGGTTAAAAGTCAGTGTAATGCGCACAAAAAATAAGAATCCAGTCATCATAAAGATCGGTAACGAAAACAAATAAATAACCTTCTAAGAGTCAATCTGACTGCACTTGGCTGCTCTGGCGGCTGTAATTTCACTTCTTTTAAGGTTAACGCTGCCGCTACAAGAAATATTTGTTGTGGTTTTCTCTCCGTATTTGGGATTTCTGCGCACTCCTGTTTGGATCCGTTACTCTACCTGAGCTGCCCCTTTCTCAGCCTTGATGCCCATAGCATCCAGGCCTGCCTTCAGCTCGGACACATCCACTTTTCCATCCTTGTTAGTGTCCAGCTTGGCGAACAGCTCTTCGTATGCTTTCGACGCATTGTCAGCGCATCGACAGTCCGTAAAAAAGAGCTTCCTCGCCACCTGATACATCTTAAAACTATAAATGAAAAACGTCGCAGGCCTGTAGAGCTCCACGCACACACACACACTAACAGAAACTGGGTAAGCAATCTGATGTGGCAACTGATTCCTGTGGCTTGCGCTTCTGGTTTCAGGACTTCCGCGGTGTAGCCTAGGGAAGTGATAGAAAAGTCCTTATGGGTCGGCGTCGGTGTAAAGTCCAGCGGGCACACGATAATGTGCAGATTTGGCCAACAGAGAGCTTTTTGCGGATGAGGTAGGAGCGCTGTACAGATCGGTGGAGGGACTCGGTTGACTTCGCCTTGGGAGACCTCCTCTTTTTAGTGCCCACACGCACACGCTCACGGAGACACACCCTTCAACAACAACACACGCGCACTGCTCTGTTACTACTACTCATGGGCGGCATTTCAACATTTCCTCACAAGTCAACTATAGCTTTTTCTCATCCTCTCAAGTCTTGTCCACCTTTAGGCGTTTTTACTTGGTTTGCTGTGGTGGAAACGTCCCCACGCGAACGCACGCACGCGTTCAGACTGTACAGTAGCCTAGTGTGCAAGGATCGTCATCCTGTACCCATCGGTCTGCAGTACAAAGTCGGTATAACTTATCTTTGTCTATCCGGTGAGTCATACTCAAAAGAATCCGGCAGCTGTTCTGGGCAAAATTAACCCCATAAGCTTGTAATTGCCTCAAAGCACGGGAGGGGTGCTCTTCAAGGCCACTTTGACATATTTTGTTTAAATCTTTCAGAGAAATTGTACATCTTCATGTTTAATTGGACCTTCCTTTTCTCTCATCCTGCTTGGGAACAGCTTTTTAACCGCTACTAGGGATGGGAAAAGTTTCTAGAATAACACATATGCTGTTAAATTGTGCAAGTTGTGCAACAGTTTATTGGCTGTACAGTTCCTACGATGTACCACCAGATGGAGACAAACGTCAAATAACTAAACAGCAGCTGGTTTTGCTTTCTTGTAGTAATCTGTCCAATCAGTGCTGCCGAAAGAGGAGGCGGGCTTCGGTTTGCAACAAACATAAAGCTGTTATCCTTTCACATCCGGTTAGTCATCAATAGCTTCAAAGTAAAATAACCAAGAAACAAAACGGCAACAGAGAAAAGGCTGACATATTAAAAAAAAGGCAAATGTTTGTGTGCTCCTGGGAATGAGAAAAGAGGATTTCTTAAATAAAGTGTTAGCTCTTAAAAACAAAAACAGGTCTTGGAATTGAAGCAACACATTTATTTGAATTTTAAAATCCCCGCGGATCATCAGAATCGCAAACACACACATCCACATATAAGCTACAAGATCTACAAAGCACTGTTTTACTGTTTTACTTATTATTGCTTTCTTTTAGTCGTGTGAAGCGAACCTGCAAAGTAAGAATGCCATTGCTCTACTTAACGATTTGTGTTTTGCGGTGTACATGACAATAAACTTCTTGAATCTTGATCTTATTTATTTATATTTTTGTTTCCAAGTATGGAACGCCAGGACTGCCATAATGAATTAATTAAATACACCATTAAATAATTAATTAAATGTGGCAATAATTAATTAAAATTGGAATTAATTAATTAAATAAATAGTTATGACACATGTAATTAATTAATTATTGACACATTTAATTAATTATTTATGTATTTCACATTTTAATTAATTATTGACACATTTAATTAATTATTGACACATTTAATTAATTATTTAATGATATATTTATTTATTTCATTTTGGCAGTCCTGGCGCCTGGCTCTCGTCATGAAATAATTTTATCTGTCAGCCTCACCCATCAAACTCAGGGGGCGGGGTTAACGCTGCCCATGCAGCTTCTCTAACATTTGATTGGTTGCCGTGCAAAGTAAGTCAAAACAGGTCGATCCTAGAAAATCGATTGCTTGTGTAGACTTGGGGCAGCCAGTTATCCCAGAATGCAGATCAAATCACAGGCAGCAATGGTGGTGGTGTAGTTTTAAAATACCCCGTTTTTCTGTCACCAGCTACACTTTTAACAGTGTTTTAGCCGCGAATGTCGCGACGTATGTCTGGTCAGGTTGTCAACATAGAACATGTTTGCAAAAGTGCTCAGATGTTTTCAGAGATTTCACTAGCTCTGCTAACAGTTAGCATGCAGAGTGCACCGAGGGGGTTACGTTAACCGGTTTGTTTACATATTCCACTCTCCGTGTTCCACATGTTGCATTCGCAGATTCTCATTTTCACCGAACGATCGTCTCTTTCCGCCTGGTCTTGTGTCTCGGTGCTTCTGTAACATAAAGAACGAGCTGACATTTTTCTCACGAAACCAGCGATCAGCTCAACAGACCCTCAGTTTACCTGCATGCATCCTCCTCCTCATCTGTCAGCTGTTTAACACCTGCTGCTAATTCAAGAAACACGCCTAGTTACCTGGTGATAGTCACAGTTTAACTGGGCAGCCGGTGCTCGATATAACGCAATGTCAGCGCATTTTTCTGCACAAGATAAGTAAATATAGTGTTTTCCCCGAGCGCAGAGCTGCTGGAGCTCGTTTCCTTACAGAGCACTTTATAGGCGAACAGCTTTATCAGCGGCTGATGTCCAATCACCGGCACACAGCTTTCAAACCTCAGCTGAGTTTTAGCTCTCAGTGGTTAAACGCTGGACTTCATTCACTCAGGTTCTGTCTGTTGGGTCACGTTTACTTCGCTGTTTTATTTACAACTGAGCAAATCGGTTTGGCTGAGGTTAAAGTTACGTTTCATAACTGCATAGTTTCACAGACGTTTAATGGTTCACTGGCACATGTGTTAGACTGAACTATCATCTAAATATCATCTGTTTTTTAATAGTTATTCAACTATATTCTAAGCACCAGCTGTCTGTTAGAATGTGATTTTTTTTTCTCTCTCTGTTGGCAGAGGTATAAAAATGCGCAGGAAAATCTGACATGCATGGCGAACTTCACCGACGATATTTAGGGAGGAATAAACACACATCAAACATAAATGAACCATTTGTCTGTCTCCATAATTGAGAGCATTTTCTCTTCTTATGTCAACACTCTCTCTCTTTTTTTTTCTTTTTTTTTTCTTTTTCGGTCATGTTATGTTTACCTGTCAAAGGCTTGTTACAAACTATGAAACACATCTTGCAGACTTCTGGATGTTAGAAGAAAACTAATACTGCTCATGAATGAGACTAAAGGCAGGAAGGTGTCCTTTAAAACTAAACATGTTAATAGGACCTCCCTGTTTATATCATAGTTTATGATATAGCACGTGTATTTCAGTAATAGCCTGCTGAGGCCACTATACGTGCTGGCCTCATATCAAATGTGAAGGCAGACTGAGTCTATGTTTGACGTTTTTTATATCTAATCTTCCTTTTCAAACATTTAAACAGCAGCGAGTCTGCAGCTGAGGGAATACAAATTCAAATTGTCGGAACAGGTTTGCTCGTTTCTTGGATTCATTTGGTGATTTATTAAATGTATAACTGTTATTCTAATCTGCTGCTGAGTCTCTTACACTTTTCTTTATGCTGTATATTTTCACGTCTCTGGAATAGTTGGCAGTTAGATAGTCAGCTGGGAAACTTTGTGTTAACTCATGGAGCTGAGGATATCGTGGATATGCTGACCTCGCTGCGTGGTGTACAGAGCGAGGTCAGCATGATTAATATTCACAATAAAAATATTAGCCGAACATCATGAAGTCTGCATGTGTTTCATAGTGTCGAACAACCTTTGTACAGTTAAAGCCAGCAGTTACTACATGACGGAAACACCAACGTTATCTCTTTTATGTGTTTATACACAGGTCACGCTGATTACTGAACAAAAACCCAAAGATCAGATGTTAAACAGATTTATTTGCTCTCTCTCCTCCTTAAACATGTTTTTAATGTTAGTTATAATTCAGAATTGGCGACTGAAACACGTAGGACACATAAGAACATCAGGAAATAAAACATCGATAAATATAACCTCAGTAAAAGAAGTCAGCGGGGGTTACTACAGCTGTGTACCGGGGCCTGCGCTTTGTCGGTGGGATTGCTTGCGAGGCGAGCGGGTCTATCCCACGCTTTGCCGTGAGACTGGGCAGACATCTCCGAAATCATCGAAACACTTTTGCAAAGAGGCTGTATCTTGACAAACCGACCAGACACATGAAGATTAAACCACTACATTCTCGGCTAAAAAAATATTAAAACGGTATTTGGTAACACACAAACAGGGTTTTTCAAAGCTCAGTTCTGTTAGCTTCCACATGCCGGTTGTTGTGTGCTAGAAACAATGGCCACCAGGCCAAAGCAATGGTTTTGACTCGATCAGCGTTAACCCCGCCCCCTGAGTTTGATGGGTGAGGCTGACAGATAAAATTATTTCATGATGAGAGCCAGGCGTCAGGACTGCCAAAATGAAATAAATAAATATATCATTAAATAATTAATTAAATGTGTCAATAATTAATGAAATGTGTCAATAATTAATTAAAATGTGAAATACATAAATAATTAATTAAATGTGTCAATAATTAATTAATTAAATGTGTCAATAATTAATTAAAATGTGAAATACATAAATAATTAATTAAATGTGTCAATAATTAATTAATTACATGTGTCATAACTATTTATTTAATTAATTAATTCCAATTTTAATTAATTATTGCCACATTTAATTAATTATTTAATGGTGTATTTAATTAATTCATTATGGCAGTCCTGGCGTTCCATATCCAAGGACCCAAACTTGTAATTAAAAAAAAATCTGATAAACAAATACGTTTTACAAAGCACTACCCATCATGGATTGGCCTCCACAAAGCCCAGGCCTCAACATTATTGAATCAGCGTGGGATCATTTTTATCTGAGAACAAAACAAAAGGTAGCCAACATTCAAAGAAGACCTTTGAACTTTTTCATACCAATTCCATGCTGCACATGAAACGTGCGCTTTTATTTTGAAAGATCAAGATAGGATAGAGCTCTGCCCGTACTCTGAGCCGATGACGGACTTTTGTCACCAGTAGCTTCACCATCCTCCCACAAACACCAAGCTGGTTCTGTCTGTGCTTCACAACAATGGGGCAGTAATGTCAGCGACGGGCGACACCGGAGCATCTTTTCAAAGGCACTGAAGCGGTGTATGGATTTAATGATGATGAAAAAGAAGAAATTCAAGTTCAAGGTGGATTTTGACCTGGACGAGCTGTCGTCGGTCCCCTTTGTCAACGGTGTCCTCTTCTGTAAAGTCAGGCTGCTGGACGGCGGCTTCTCCGAGGAGTCTTCTCGGTGAGGGTGCTTGGCTTTGATTCAGCCACTCAAACGTTGACTGACGGCGTGCTGTTCAGTCCGCAGGGTGAACTAACTCGTGCCTTTAGGAAATGTTAACAGCTAACTAAGCTAATGGGCTACAAGAACATAGTTAACGTCCATTAGTTGTGTGCCAATAACGTTAATGGTGTAGGGCTAATTAGTTTCTTCTGGTCGGTGCTAGTTTGCAGCATCGCGTTGCTTAGTTTTAGTAGCTTTGGGTGTTTGGTGGTAACGTTCATTTAAACAAGTGTCCATTTGGAATTCCCTGGTTAAATTTTAGGCCCACTTCTTCGCTTAGTTGTGGAATTAAGTACTGAGGGCAGCTCACTCGTCACATAGCTGTCACAAAGCTGAATATTACTCCTTAAGCTTTTCGGTGCTGACTCAATGGTGTCAGTTCCATATTTTGCCATGATGTATTCACTGAAGTAGTGTGATGTGTTTCAGTGTGTTTAATCAACCTCCCGTTAATCAACATATGAACCCGAGTTCTAATGCAAGGACTGTGTATATTGTCATATCCCCATTTCGTCAGAAAATTGTTTCACTTCTTGTGTATAGTTGTATGTATAGCTGACCAGTCTTCACATACCAGGCCAGCAACTTAAATTTTAAGTGTGAAGTTTTCTTCCTAAAGTTTATAAGATCATGCCAATGTAGTAAACATCAGTGTTATCAAATTGAGACGAGCAAAGATAATCATCTCATCTGATTATCTTTATTTTCATTAACTCTCAGATTGAATAATTAGACGATTACTGGCTTATACACTATTACATTTCAGTTTTTGTATACTCAGACTGTTAAATGCCTTTCCTGCAATACATACATACTAGAGCTGGGAGAAAAATTGATAGTGTTGCGGTGTTGTATGGATACAGGGGCATCAAATCTCGATATTTTATTATCTCTGGAAATACTCTGAACAAGAGGGCTCATCTTATGGACCGCCATCATGAGGTAATGTTATCCGAGCAAACTTACATTATATCCACTCAACCGAAAAACCATCCAACACTGGATACACTTAGCTTGGCAAGGCTGCTTGATGGTTGTATTGAATTTTTTGCAACTTGTGGTGACTAAATGGTTGTCCAGAGCACTCAGGACCACTTTTGATTGCAAGATGATTGCACAGGTCGCATGATAGGAATCAGCTTTTCTGCAAACAGTCGCAGCTTTGGTAATCTGTGAGCCACACTAGGGCTGCATGCTGAGCGCTGTCAATATGTTTGTTCAGTGTTCATGGAGAAGTATAGAGAAGGTCACTGTGTCCTTTTGGGTTTAGAGACAGGATCTGATAGTGTGCCAAGAGAGAGGAACTGTGGTGCTGCATGAGGAAGTCAGGAGTGCCAGAGAGGTATGTGAGGGTGGTATAGGAAAGTGAGACAGTGGTGAAGCGTGCGTTAGGACTGACTGGTGGAAGTGGGATTAGATCAGACATCAGCTCTGAGTCTTCTCTTGTGTGCAGTGGTGATGGACAGGCTGACAGATGTGGTCAGGCAGGAGTCTCTGTGGAATATGTTGTTTGTAGATGACATTGTGATCTGCAGCGAGAGACCTGGAGAGGGGGAGGTATGCACTGGAGAGAAGAGCAATGAAAGTTATAAAGAAACGAGAGAATACATGTGTTACTGAGAGGAGACAGGTATGGCTGTGAACATGCAAGGAGAAGGGACGGTGAAGGTAGATGAGTTTAAATACCTGGGGTCAACCATCCAAAGCAACAGACACTGCACAAGAGAGGTGAAGAAGTGAGTGCAGGCAGGGTGAGGAAGAGTGTCAGGGTAATTTGTGACAGAGGGATAGTAACACGAGTGAAACAGAGATGGTAGTGAGACCTGCTATGATGGATGGTTTGGACACTGTGACACTAACAGAAAGACAAAAGGCTAAGTTGAAGATGTTAAGATTTTCAATTGGAGTGACCAGAATGGGCAAGATTAGAGTTGGGGTTAGATGGAGGCCAATGAGCCGCTCTGGTGACCCTGAAAGGGAAAGAAGTATCAATAAGAGCCTGAAATTTATATTTCACAGTTAGCTATGTCGCTGTTTGTTATTTCGCTGTCAGTAAGCAGTACCAGTTAACTTAAGTATGTGGTTGGATTTTAGTTATAAAAACACACAGAGCTGCCCAGTGTTGCTCAGATATATGTGAAGCTTCCCATAACATTAAGACAGTGATGGACAGCAGCGCTAAGGAGAAGAGACTCTGAGCCAAATGACTCATTTGCAGCTCTCGTGTCAATTCAGAGTAACAGGACAAGTTGTTCAAGTGATGGAGTAATTCCTTTACTTTCTACATTTTACAGCAGAGCTTCAGAATTGAAATATTAATTTTAAGCGTTATATTGTAGCATTGGGCTCAACGTAAGATGCACATTTTTCATTTTTTAAATGAAAAAAATCTAAGGCTCCTGCAACATAAACTCATTTGCAGCATCACTCTAAAAACCAAACCACGGGAAAATCAATTGAAAATTCAGAGTTCTAAGTATGCACATTAAAAGACCCACCTACTCCTGAGCGTGTGTTGGCCACATTGATACATCCTTTCCATAAACAGAATCGACATGTGCAGTATCTCTGTTTGTACATCTACAATTAACATCCAGGAAATGACAACCCAGCTGCACAGGGTTTGTGTCTTTTTCTTATTGGCTAATAGGTGGTCTTGTGACACATGAGCTTTGCAGCTTACCTCAGCCAGTTGTAGTGGTTTGTGTGGAAACACAATTTGCAAGCCAAAAAAGTCATTTAAAACTAACAAATAACAGAGGCTGAGAAAAAGCTGCTTGGACAGCTTAAAAGGGGTTGCTTAAATCTCAGACTTGAATAAACCTAAACATGCACATCTCTGAGAGAAATGTTTCATACTCAAACAGCACCCTGTGACAGCTCCGCTTGTCTAAAATAAATTCAGGTTGCCACATTTCGAACAGAAGAAAGAATGTAAAGGAGGAGTTACTCGACTTTTAGCTTATAAGGTGGCAGAGGTGTGACATATATAAACTGGTAAACTCTGCAAATTAAAAGTGTCAAAATATTTGACCACATACACATTAAAATAGTTGTTATAAGGAACCGCATCATGAAGTACCAGCTTTTGGCCATGACAAGAAGTGACCTTTTGCAGAGTTGTCCCCCTAAGTATGTTAACTGTGTCAACTTAAAGCTGTTCCTACAGCATGCCCATTAATGCCTTTCACTCATAAATTAGACGGGTCTTTAACACTGGATAAAAGCAGCAGCACACATTGTTTTGTAGTTTTTGTAGGCTTTAGGGATTACATGGGCTTCACTCTGATTATATAACAGGCTTCTGTTAGCTAAAAAGGTCCAGTCTGTGCTTGACAGTGTGAATTAGGATGTTTTCAGATGTCATGTCAATGTCATCCTTTTATTATTTTTATGAAATCTGCGGTCTTTTCCACGTGTAAGTAACCACTTTAAGAAAAGAAGGAAAATAAAGATGAAGCCAAACAAAGTTCTGTCCCTAATTAATCCCTAATTGGCTCGACAGTGTTTTATACTCAACCCATTGCTGATTTAATAGGATTTTTCTTTCTTTCTTTCTTTCTTTCTTTTTTTAACATCAGTTTGGTTTATGTTAGACCGCCCCAAAAACTAGATTTCCTCTCAGACTCTTTTAATCTTCCAAACTGGAAGTGGAAGGGAAGTTTTCCTTTGGTGTAGCTTTTCATCTGATATGCACGGCCATTTCTGGAAAAAACAGTTTGTTCTATTTCTATAAAGATGCATCTTTGAAAACATGACAGTGAAAACATCCAGAGTGATCTAATCGAGGTCTGAAAGCTTTGCATCCAAACAGTTGAAAAGATTTGTATTTGTGGAAGCATTCCCGTGTGAAGTCTGCCTGCAGTCGCCTTTTAAAGAGCATGTGTTGTTTAACAAGAGACCCGAGCCGTGTAGAGGGATGACAGAGATGACCTCTGCTTGTGCTTAAAACCAGACTTTGTCATAACGCACGCTAATAGGATTTTGATGCGCGGAGAAGTGCAGTGAACC
This sequence comes from Aulonocara sp. 'chitande type north' Nkhata Bay, assembly GCF_057382095.1. Lineage (NCBI taxonomy): Eukaryota > Metazoa > Chordata > Actinopteri > Cichliformes > Cichlidae > Aulonocara > Aulonocara sp. 'chitande type north' Nkhata Bay. The sequence continues at coordinate 10,074,343 of NC_141360.1, forward strand.
ACAGCGCATAAACTCGAGTCAGAATTCCCGAAGCACACGGTGTGTCCAGCTGGCTGGGAGTTCCCTCTCGACTCGGGGAGTTCGCTGTCTGAGATTTATCAACCTCAGGATGGAGTCAGCGTTTGTGAAACATTAGTCATGCATCTGCTGCTTTTTATTTATAGTAATGCAGGGATACAGGGCAAAACGCAGCCCTGTATGTTCATTCGGTTTTGCCCATCTTAAAAAGGATCTGCACACCCTGCTAATTGTTGTAGTCTTAACGCTCCTTTCCGATTTCAGGCTTGTTACATCATTTTTATTTATACTGTATTAAAAAGTCTTTGTGTGTGTGTTGAAATCCAGCTGAAGCCAAACCAAATGAATGGTGTGTAAGCTACCAGATGGAAGCTGGTTAGGTGAGTGGGAGAGGAGAAGATGCCAGTGAAAGTGAGGCCATCTGCGGTATCGTAATTCTGCCCACGCTCAGTCTTTCTCTTTCACTTCGTCTCATCCTTTCACTGACAGCAGGCTGCACCTCACAGTCGTTTTAACCTCTAGACGGTGGAGGATTTGCCGCTCTCTTTTTACTTTCGTGCCAGTAAACACCACACCTGCTACCAAAGCCCCTGGATTTGTCAGTTAAATGAATCAATAGGAGAAATTAAGGCTGTAATTAAATAGCTTGCTTATTAGGTGCTGAGAATGAGCACATGGGCTCGTATTGGCAGCTTGAACGGATGCCCTTAAGCAGGGAAGAGATGCGGGAAATGTTAATCCAGCAGTCTTTCAGCTGAAGTCACTTCATTTGTTACGTAACAGAGATTGAAATTTATGAAATGAAGTTTCTGAGGGCGGGTTGCGTGGCTGTATACATGATTTGGGCTGGCTTTCACTTAAAATGTCGCGATACATTTGCGTGTTTGTTTTGGTAGCAAATCAAATAATTACAATAGATTAGAACTGATATGTTTGTTGGTTTGTTTGCTCTTTAGAATACAAATATTTATTTCCCAAATCCCTTCTGTATACAGCATACAATGCAAGTAGAGTCGAAAACAATAAAAAATACTCAAATGATTTTATCAATCATGCCAGTGTTTGCGCCAGCCTCTACTCGTTTAAATCTAGAGGCCAAGTTGTGAATTAGCTTTTCAGGCTCCAGCATACGAATCAAACAAACATGTGACCTTACTGGGTGCTTAAAGCTGGTGTCTGTGTGTCCATACAGGGAACCTGTGCAGGCAAACTGTGTCCGATGGAAGAAACGGTTCTCTTTCCCGTGCAAGATGAGCGCCAACGCAGGCACAGGTGTTCTGGACCCCTGTGTGTGTCGTGTGTCTGTCAGAAAGGTAAAGTATTATGATTTAGCCTTTTTCCCACCACTCTCATCTCACCGCAACCGGTCACGGTAGATAGCTGCCCACCCTAAGCCTGGTCAGTCCTTCTGGACAAAGTTTCCCTGTCCTGAGTTGATGCCTCCTGACGTTGTGATAATGAACAGAGACTTAGCCATTACTTGAGTCATAGTGGAAATCAGGACATAAAAAACTGGATGTATAAATCACCTGTTATGTTTGAAAAAGCTGCTTCAGGAGTTTGGTTTGGGGTTTTTTGGCTTTTCCTCCAAATAAGCTATTTTTCTGGCCCCACACAAGTTACACTGTCTACACTAAGTTTGTGCAACGTTACAAGGCACTACAGCTTCATTAACAACCCAATGTCTCTGGCTCTTTGGCTCAGAGTACTACACAAAAGTTGTGCAAACTCCTGTAATGGACACAGTAAGCTAAGGAAACTAATTTACTTTAGCTTTACTAGAGTAACTAGTACATGTACATATACTCCTTATCACACAGTGTACACTGTCAGTGATCTCTACTCTAGTTTGTTTATTATTATGTATACCTGCCCAAAGACTGCAGATAGAAATCGGCTAGTATCTAAATCTGGTCAAAGTCCAATTTTTTTCTTCTTATGAGATCAGTATTTTTGTGCATTGTCCCTGACAAATAAAGAATAAAACACAAAGTGTTTTCCCCAGTTCAGCTGGTGAATGGCTGTTTTCTTGCAGGACAATCACAATCTCCTAGATAACCATCTCCAATAGATCTAGTCTCTGGCTGTGAGCATGCATGTTTTCATGCTCACTATTGCACAAAGAGGAATTGTTGGCTTAGTTTCTATATTTGTAATATTTTGAGTTTACCATGTGACGTTCCCTGAGGTGACATATGATCTCATGCAATATAAACTAAAATCCAATTAAACTGAATCTGAAAGCTATTTCTGATGTGTTTCTCCCTTTGTTTTAGGAGACTCACAATATTAAGTAGTCAGATAATCCCCATGTTTCCTACATGGGTGCTTCCTTTTTACCAATGTAATTGTTTTTCTTTTCATGTTGTTGAAAATTTCCCATCACAGCTATTTGGATGCAACTTTGAAAGTTTTCTGGTGATAAGAACATTGTGTTTAACAACTGTAAAGTTTTACCTTACCTTACCTTTATCCCCTCAACCTTTTACTTTAGCTTTTAATTATTATACCTTTTTTAAATTACAGTATCAGGAATGTAGAGAATAAACTGATGTTTTTAATTTAGTGTTTCCCCCACAAAAAAATTCAAGGATCAGTTCAATATAAAACATTAGCATGACAGCTGGAGACAACTTATGGAACCTTTTTTTTTAACAGTATCAAGTCATTTTATTAATGTTATGTTTTTGTTTTTGCTTGTCTTATGCAGGAGCTGAAGGGTGGAAAGGCATACGCAAAGGTAACTCATTACAGGTTTACAATGCGCTACCCCTGTCCTCTGAGCCGAACCTCCAGGTCACCCAGATTTTACAGTAATCAGCCATATTGAAGTAGCTAGCCTTGTGAGCATGTAGCAAACAGATGGCCTTCACTGCCTGCAGGTTGGCTCATTATGTTATGCCTTTTCTATTTAGTTGAAAGTAATTATTTAATGAGCAAACTAAACCCTATTATTATACATACTTAAGTAGGTATCCCTTTCCTAGCTTATCATTTGAAGAAAAAGTGAACTGTAAGATTTGCTGATATTGTTTTATTCAAGTTTGTCTCCTGTCCTTCTTGATGTCATTTTCCACCCAGAGTTTGTCATATTGCTGACTGGGAAAAAGAGCCGTCTCCTCAGGGGCAAATAACAAAACACAAAGGTTACCCTGTGTCATTCTTTCTTTCTCCTTCAGCTTGGTTTTGCAGATCTGAATTTAGCAGAGTTTGCCGGCTCAGGGAATACAACCCGCAGATGTCTGCTGGAAGGCTACGATACCAAAAATACTCGTCAGGATAACTCCATTCTCAAGGTAACAGTCTGATGTGACTTCAGTGACACAAGTGCGGCGTTTTTCCTAAACTCAGAGAATCACACTGGAAAGGTTTTTGCATAAATGTTGCTAGCAAAGATGAGTCGTTCAGTGGAGCCAGAAATAATCCATGGCCATAGATGAGAGGTGTCACCTGTGGGAAATAAAAAGGATCGTGCAGATTCGTGCAGGCCCACAGTCGTTATTTGCTGTTTTTCATGACCCCTCAATCAGTGAGCACATTTTTGCTGACTCCAAAGCTAAAGTGGGCAACTTTTCTGAAGTTGGCCAAGTTGAATGGAAGTAAAACCCAAGCTAACTTTTTTTTTTCTTTCTCTCCACAGGTTATCATCAGTACACAGCTCATGTCGGGGGATCCCTGTTTTAAAACGTGAGTTAAGGCAATTTTTTGTACGTCTCTGCAGAGTCTGTGAGCAGAGATTGTTGACTGAAAAATGTTTAAACTGGAAAGTCATTTAAATCCAATCGTTTTCAGACTAAAACACTAATCATGCTCTTTTGTGAGCTGTGCTTATCTGGATTTGTGGATAATACAGCTAGGATAACAAAACCGACCCAATGACCTTTCCTGCACCGTAACTTAAAACCTCTTTGTTCTCTCAAAACGGCTACATTTGATGCACCGGCGCTGTTGCTTGTGCTCTGTCTTTACAGGTATTATTATTTCCTCAGTTATTCAGTTTCATATGACTAAATTAAATTATTACCACAGCTCTAGCTGTGTGCGTACTACTTACAGGTTTAAACATTGAGACTTAAAGGTTTCTCTGGATACAGGATTTTGCTACTCTGAAGTGACTGTGAGCTTAAGCTGTCATTATTTAAAGCATTGAGTAATAGCTTGTACATAATGTGTTATATTGTATTTTCTAATCCTTTAGCAGTTTTGTCTTTTTGTCTTTGCTTAGGGTTTAGTTGATGCATTTAAGTATTGGAGTAGAACATAAAGGCCAGTTGTTTTGCCTCTGTCATCAGGCCTCCCTGCACAGCAACAATGATCGCGATCCAGGGTGATACAGAGAGCCTCCTGGAAGAGAGGAAGGGAGGGGATTCACAGAAAGGCTGTTCCGGTGAGGCCGACGCTACATTACACTCCTATTCTCTGCTTCATCTTCTCATTGGCTTTGCCAAACATTTGCCGGCACCTGACAGATCGTACTTCATCACAAGCTGAGAATTTCTTCTTTCAGAGTTTAGCTCCACTTCTATGTTTCAGTTGTTATTATTATCTAAGATCGTGCAGCCACTCCTGTCTGCTCTGTAAGCAGGGATTTAAGTTCTCAGTTAGTACAACCGATTTCCATCAGTTGGAGTCGTGAACGATCACTCGTGAGATTAGCACTGATCTGGAGGAGGAAAAGTTGACTGACAAAAATGAGCATTGACAACCTGGTTTTCTCAGCAAAAACAAAACTAAGAATGAATGTATGAATAAGTAAATGTAATATTTAATCAACTAAAGTAAACAACTAATACAAATAAAAGAAGAGTATTAGAGATGGACAAATGAAAGTGTTTTAAAGCAAAGTGATGAAATTTTTATTCTGTAAAGGTTTTCCTCCACTGCTCAGAATTTATTTTCTTCAGCAGATTGATCTGCTTGGCTTGATGTACCAACATTAAAGGCTCCTTTTATTTGATTTTCACCCATTCTGGGTTCAAACTGATCAAAACGTAATACAGTGCGCTACAAATAATAGTCTCCATGCCAGCAGAAGCAAACGTTTCTAAAGATATTGAATCACTTTCAGGATAAATAATTTTGCTTCATTTTGATGTATTCCTGGGAAATTGTGTCAAATTAAAATATTAATGTTTTTCAGTCATTTAGTATCGTCTCTCGAGCTGAACCCAGACAGGAAACATGATCATGAAGGAATGAATAGGTGACAAATTCATGTTCTGAATGAGTCGCTGCTTTATAGTTGAGAAAACAGGAAGCTATGCAAATGATAAAACCAGGTCAGGAGTAGAGACAGAGCAGCTCTGTTTGATCTAATAAAATTTGGAAATGAAAATGTCAAACAGAGTTACTGTAGAGAGCCCATCTGTGTTACCACAGAGCAGAACAACCTGCAGACCCAGCTTTCTTACATAAACCACCATAGAATGACACCTGTAACAAAAGTAACACACAAACCTTTACTAGCTTTGACCTGTGAGTTACCTGTGATCTAGTGAAGTGTTTGATAACTTAATTCACTTTAATATGCTTTTGTCTGGCTCTTTGTCTTTTAATGCTGCTGTCACACCAACGAAAACAGTAACACAAGCAAAATGATTGTGACTGTCTGCAATATACTTGCAATCGTGTTGCCTTTAGAATAGCTGCTGTGAAGATGAGGGTTGGGTCACTTACCAGTTTTTGCAACTTTGGTACATCAATCTGCAATCAGTCTGCTATAAGTTTGCAATAGAATCGGGTCAAGTTGTCAATTATGTGGAACCTGTTTGTGATAATATAGCAAATAACTGTGATAATATCGTGTCATATTACAAATCTGTTGCTGTCTACATGCACAGTCCAGCCAGAACCTCATAGGTCTAAAACAGAAATTCCTTCGCAACTGCTGACTTTGCTGCAGGACAGCAATTAGCCTGCAGAATCACATTTGTTTTATAGAAAACAACCAGTTGATGGTACAGACGAGTTGCTCTGATCAGTGCAGACAGACTCGGATTGATTGCAACGTGTTGGAAATCTGTCTGCATTTATAAATGAGACTATGATTATTTGCAAACATTTGACAGGCTGTCTGAGCATTATTGCAGTCATTTCAAGTCAAACTATAGTTGTTGGAGACAAGTCGGCTCCCACCAAATGACCTAGTTGAAAATGGATGCCCTGACCGCTTGCAATCAGTTGTCAAAAAGTAAAAGAATCCAGTGCAGTCACAAGGCAACGGTGGATTCTAGTCACAAGAAGGTTGCTGTCCTATTTTTAGTCTTTTTATTTATCTATTTAAAATATAACCTTTTATTTATGAGGAAGTCTCTTGAGATTAGTCTTTTTCTCAGGGGAGACCTGGCAGAGCAGGCACTCAGCGCTAGTGTGACACAGCCTGAAGTGCAAAATAACATTATTTCTATTGAGATTTCTTATCTTTCAACTAACATTAATCTACATTTGAATGCTACAGATTTTATTTTTTTAAACAGAGACCTTCATCTGTGATGAGTTTTCATCCCTTGTAGATGGTGAATGTGACCGGGCCTTTTGGAGGGGGCTGTAATTGATGTGTCAAGTTCCTGCTAATCTGGTTTAGATTTATACAGGAAGATCATGGAGAGCTTCCAGGAGCTTCCCAGCATTGTAGCTTGTAAGATAAAGGCAGAAGCTAAAATTTATTTCAGTTAGGGGCAATCTGTAGCCCACGCTGTACTGTTCTGTGTAGCTGACAAAGCTAAAAGATAATAAAAACAAAGTGTTCATGAGTAGGTCATCATAATCTTAACAGTTATGTTTTTAGCTGTCATTAGTGTCACGCGTCGCTGCTGATATTCAACTGCAGACTGTCCTGTCTGATTTTTCCTGTATTATAGACGCCATAACTCCTACTGTACTTTGCTCCCATCCCCTACTACAAAAACCATTTCTCTTGAAGATTTCTCTTTCAGCGCCTTCTTCACTCTCTTATTCAGTATGTGTGTTCATGTGTGAACGCATTGCTGTGTTTAATGCTTGTTCTTCCTGGAAGCTTCAGAGAGTAGCAGAGCTCTTTCATGTATAATTTAAACTAGCTTTCTTTTAGATGAACCCCAATCTGCTCTAACCCAGGGGGCTTTTACATGCTTAAAAATAGGACTTTTGTGCTAGTCTTTCTGGTACGGGTTGTGTGTTTGCATGTGCAATGCACTTGATGTCATTCTCAACTTGCCTTAGCGGTGCATCCCCATGTTTCGTATATGTGCAAGATGCGCGAGTTCAAGTCTTTGATCATGTTTTGTTGGTGGATATTTGTCCAGCAGAGATAATCTACACAAACCTGTTGTTGTGTCATTTAAAAAAATTTAGGAGAGGTGTAAGAAGTCTGTATGTTTTAGACAAGCTGCTGTTTCTGGCTGTGATCACTGTGGATTGGTGCAGTGCAGAAGGGAATTCTTTCTCTAAATTAGAGGAATGCCTGGAGTTAAAAGAAAAGAAGAAGAAGAAAGAAAAACTTGCTGTGAGGTCATTGTGACCACCTCCCCTCATGTGTCTCTGGTTGTTATCCCCCTCTATGTAGTCTATTTTCTGCTGTGTTGCTGAGGCTGCTGAGACCTTCCCACAGACATTTGAACTCTGAAATGTTATTGCTTTTTGGCAGCTCCCACTTTTTGCCCATTTGACATTAAAACTGTGGCACGTGTTTTTCTTTCTTTTTTTTTCTTTAAAGGCTTAAATTGAAAGAATTGTTATCCAAGCTGTCAACTAGCATCCAGCTTTGCCCTTCTGATGATATATTTTCCGAGATTTTATGCATTGCAGACCATCTTTTTGGTCGCAGAACTAACTTGAGCTCTTTTCAGATGGAAATATGTTTGTTTTCGTCTGAGCAGAAGTGACTCTGTCCCTGCACATGCCAACTGTGGCCACTGGCTCATTAACTCAGAGATAGTGAATTATTTCACTCTAGATACGCATGAATATCTTTCCAGCTTCCACTACCTACTTCCACTTTGAATACTATACATAAATGTTAGTCCACAGCATGGGCTTATCTGAAGGCAGTTTCTTTATTTTATAATTTTTTACAGGATGCTTCATAGAAGCTGTACGTGCATGTTTTTCACTCAAATCCACATCCAACATCTGGGTCTGTACTTTTTTTTTTAATCCAGCAGAGAATCGGGAAGGGAAGTGCCCTGTTGTGTCAGATGACCCTGGTGGCTGCTGCCACTCCCGAACTTCCAGCTACGCCAGCCAACAGTCAAAACTCTCAGGTAAGGGTATAAAATGTAAACCGTTTTTTCTTTTGTTTTTGTTTTTGTCGTTATCATCTACTGTTGTTCATACTTTGCTTTAGAGATAGTCTATGTATGTATCCAAGCTAGCAGCGAGTAGTAGAAATAAAACATAATGCTAATTTTTTTTGTTCGCCTGCAATCAATTGTACTTTAAATAATAGGAGTGCAAGGTCAAAATGAGAAAACAAGGCCTTTGGATTGAGGAGGAGGGAAAGAATAAAATCATATTCCATTGACACTCCAGCAGCGCAGTTCAGAGCCAGGGCTCGAGTTTCCATTGCAGGCAGATCGGATAACAGTAATAAAAGATCAGAGGAAGTGAAGAGATGCACTGAGCTCAGCTCTAATGACCCGCTCATATAGAATTTAAAAATATATTTCCTTCCATGTGAAATGGTTGATAGATTTATTCAAACCTCTCATTATTGTGTGGGAAGTGACCTGATGCCCGAGATCGCTTCTTGCTTTAGCTGGCTTCCCGCAGACATGAACAGCATGAGTGTGGGTGTCACGTGAACGGCTAAATCATTTAGTACAGAGCAAGTTACAAATCTGCTGCACAGTGCATTCAAAAGAACAAAAACTCTGTATGCACTTGATATGGATTGATTCATTTATGAGCTTAAATAAGTCATTTGTCTCCAGTTAGTAATGAAAATATTGGACTTGTGTGGGTACGTATCAATTGCTCTTTATTAGTGTTGCAATGCAGATTTAACCCATGTGCTATATTAGGAATATATATCTGCAGCAGGTCTTTGAAGTGCTACAAAACACTGGTGCAGGATTTGTATCCATATGATGCATTTAAGGGGAATTGTAAACAGAAAATTGTACCTGTTACAATCTCTGAGCTTATCAAGTAAAATACTGGTGCTGTATGTTAATACAGTCACTGCCCATGTCTCTCAGGCTATAGCACCGGTCACTCCCGCTCCTCCAGCATGTCAGAGTTCAGCCACCGGAGAAATCATTCAGTAGGCAGCGCTTCAACAGGTATTGGTAGCATCCCGGAGCCCAGTGAAGACAGAGAATCCAGAACCTGTCCAGCTTTGCCTGAGCACCCAACCTCCTCAGCAGCTTCCGGCAATGCTCCGGGCACACCAGTGCGGAGTGCATCCTCCTGTGAACGGCTCAACAGGTAAACCGGTTAAAGCTGCAGACTGAAATTATTTATTTATGCAGTGTGTACTAAAAGAATACACAAATGTTTCTTTATCATATTTGATGAGAGAATCCAGTTAGCATGCCAAACGTGGTAGGCTTTTATGGTAGGAGTTATACTTAATACCCCTGAGACCAGTGTCATGTTTCAGGAAGCAGCTGTTAGAGTAGAAGAGCTTTGGAGGAAGTGTATTTGTGGTTTCATTATGTGAGCTTTTATTCTTTGAAAGACTCTCATTGTGTTTATGGGATCTAAAAATGTCCAACCATGAGCAGAGGAGTATTCCTGCGGGCTAGTTTTACATGCAGCTTAGGATGCGTTTTGTAGGAATAGTTAAGCATTTATGGGAATTTACTTATCAGTTTTCTTGCAGAGACTTGATAAGGAGAATATCATATCTGCACCTCTAAATAAACTACCATTCTGCCCTGTTGCTAAGATACCTCACTGTGACAAGAAAAAGACAGGAAGTATTGTCATGCTTCTGTCCTCTGCAAAATGGCACGTTTAGTCTTTTTTTTTTTTTTTTACAAGGATGAAATGAATAATAATTCATGTGTGAATTGTTGTTAACAAAGGGTGCTCCAAGTACATGTGGTGACAGGATAGCTTTTTCCTGTTATGTTGTTGCTAACCTAACCACATATTTACTTTTCTGACATGCAGCTGTAAGTAAATTTATCAAACTCAGGAAGCAGGAAATGATTGAGCTTCCTACACTTACGAATCGAGTGATTAAAAACTCAAACCTTTTGCCAGAAAACAGTCAATACAGATAAGATGTCCACAAAATTACAATGCATACGTGACTACCATGCTAACCTTGATAATAATCTTAATAAGCAGTGTTCACCTAGTTGATCACAGATGTTTTCAGTATTAACCACATTGCCAGCAAGTTACATTAACAGATGAGCAGAGAGGGGTAGTCAGAAGGCACACTGCACTAGCAGCAGCAGTTCTAGTGCTCTTCACTATACGTTCAGATACAGTCATGACCTTTTAGATCAGTTGAGTTCTAAATAATTTGCCTCGTCACTGTATTTACAAGTAATATTTTAAAACCTTTTATTATAATGCATAAAAAAATGTACTTCACTTTACATTTATGGTGATTAAAACACACGCCACTAGTGTTGAAAACTGGATGAATTACAATGGACGTAATGTAAGTGATTGAAACAGTAGTTGAAACACTGTATAGTTTTGACTGGGTAAGCAGAAGTAAGCAGGTTGATCACTCCACTTCATTAGCACAAAATGAAATGTGAAGTACAGGAAGCAAAGCTTCAGTTTGACTCTGCAGTAAAAGCAGCTGTCCTCAAACACTCCAGACGCTCTTGTGTATTCTCCCCTCAGACACCCAGTGAAACAGGACTCCATGGAGTCTCAGCTGAAGAGAATGGACGACACTCGGGTGGATGCTGACGATGTTGTGGAAAAGATTCTCCAGAGTCAGGACTTTACACCCGGCCTACTGGACTCAAGTGCTGAGGGTATGACATGTCCACTTTTTTGTTTTTTGTTTGCAGTTGTTGTTTTTCTTTTCTTATCCTTACACTAAAATGACATAAACACGAGCTATGGGACCTTTCCTTTTAAACTGGTCTCTTAGATAAAGAATAAATTGTCAGTTTCAAAACTTGCATCTCTGTGAAATATATAAATGAAGAAAATCTTCACAGGCAGAAGCAAGTAGTATCTGATGGATCTACAGAGATTTCAGCTTAATGAATAACTAAAATAGATGAATCAATACAAAACAAAACAATGGGATTCATCCCAATTCTAGGTTACTACTGCATGTGTTTAATGCACGGCACATTTGCATATTCATTTCCCATGAGTCAGTGTGTGTGTGTGTACACTTTAAGGAGTGAGGCATTGTTTTCCCTTCCAAGGTCTCATCCAGCTCAAAGCTACAAATGGAAAGCTGCTGTCAATAGATGATTATTTTTAGGTTGCCTAGCAACTGGCTGCTCGTCATGACAAGAATTATACAGGAGGATGTGGGTTCTCCGTGTACTGACCAAATGTTATGAACACCGTTTCAGAGGAAGGCCTGCGGCTGTTTGTTGGACCCGGGGGAAGTACAGCGCTTGGAAGTCATCACCTTCCCACCAGGTGAGCATCACAATTACCTGAAGAAAGCAAGCAAACTAGTGTAGGGATTTCTGAGGGTATGATTCCAGAGAGACGAGTGTACAAACGCGTTCCAAATTATTATGCAAATAAGATTTTAGTGTCGTAAACATTCAATCTTTTGTTTTCAGTTAAACTCATGGATGGTATTGTGTCTCTGGGCTCTTTGGATCACTGATATCAATCTCAGACAGCTGTCATAATTAGTTTGCCAGGTGAGCCCAATAAAATGAAAACTACTTAAGATGTTCCACATCATTGGGCATGCCACAGGTTTCAAGCAATATGGGAAAGTAAAAGGATCTCTGCTGCAGAAATGTGTTGGTGCAATACCTTACACAAGGTCTGAGAACATTAGATGTAATATGAAAACTTAAGCGTAACCATTGTACTGTGAAGAAACTTGTGGCTGAGTCAGAGCACAGATGGGTTCGTGCAGACTAAGGCATAGAGATGAAGGTTTCTGCCAGACAAATTCATCAGATTCACAGAACAGCTGCTAAAATGCCATTACAAAGCAGCAAGCAGGTAATTGAAGCTGCTGGTAGTACCGAAAACCTCCAGAGGCTTGCAGTTATGCATAAACCTACCATTTTGGCCACCACCTAACCAATACTCACAAGCAGGAATGGTTACAGTAGGCCCAGAAATACATCAAGAGTAATTTTCAAGCAGTCTTACTGAGGGGTGCAGTCCCACTCTCTGGCATTGGCAGCTATGGGAATAAAAGAAGAGAAACACATGGTGTGTGGCCCGCATCCTCCCCTGACATCAACCCTGTGGAGAACCTTTGGAACATCCTCAGGCAAAAGATCTGAGGGTGACGAGGCAGTTCACATCAAAACAGCAGCTGTGGGAGGTTATTCTGACATCTTACAAAGAAATACAGGCAGAAACTCTCCAAAAACCTGGAAGTTCAATGGATGCAAGAATGTGAAACTTATATCAAAGAAGGGTTCCTGAGTTAACATGGAGTTTGGCCTGTTATGGTTTCAGTAAATATGACCTTATGCTGCAAATTTATCAATTTTCAGTTGTTTATAACCAATAAAATGTTTTGAAACTGTTGTGCATAATAATTTGGATCAGTGCATTTTGAGGGTTTTGTTTGTTTGTTTGTTTGTTTGTTTGTTTGTTTTAAATTTGCAAAACCACAGCTGTCATTGGGAGGTTTGTTCAATAAAATCTGAATTGTGCTCTGACGGTTGACTTGAAAAGTACACTGACTGTCATTGAATCGACTATAAAGGAAAGCGACAAATATCATTTGCATAATAATTTGGAATGCAGTGTAGTGACTTCACAGCAGCACAGTTGTCTCAATAGTAATGCAGACAAAAAGCTGATAGTGGTTCTTCCTAAAGTTTACAGGTTTGGTGCAGAGCAAAGGAAAGTTCTGATGACCAAAGACTTTGCAATGAAGCACTACCTGAGAGATAGAGGGGGACTGTTTTGTTTTCAATCAAACTCAATGTAACAAAACTTCTAACATCTGTTTACCAGACCAGCCTTGGAGCTCAGATGATATTTTGTACCTCCCACCCCATCTTGGTTTTATATAACACGATTTCAGTTTGGTACCTTTTGTGATAACTAATGAAGATTTAAACAAGTGTGTGATTGCCAATTCTGCCTCCTCATGTCCTCTTAGGGTTGGTGGTGGAGCGTACGAGCAGGTGGTGATTAAGCGTTAGACGTGCAGCATCTCTGATTACACCTGAAACAACTGGAAATGAGACCGTTTCCATTTCAACCTTCATTCCTACTCGATCAGCATGTGTCTAAGCTGATCACTCAGTGATCCGTCGACATTACACCAGTGCCCTTCCTGTGTTTATATCGGTTAAGATATCATTAGGAGAAAGAAGTGGACGGGTTTTATCTTAAAGAATCAATGAAAGGAGGAAACACAGTGACCAATTGTTCTAAAACACTTGTGAATCTAAATTCTGGCTCCCTGCTATCCAAACTCCAAACATCCAAAGTAAAACCAACTGAAACTTTTATGAAGTGAAAAATCTACCTTTCCTCTCCAGACGGCACAAGGATGGGAAGATCAGAACGGACTGAAAACACATCACATCCTATCAGGACATTCCTTTGGTGTTTGTTTTGGACTTCCTTTATCAAATAGGATTTAATCTCTGCTGATAAGCTGCTCAAAAAGTAGTCGTTGGCACTCCGGTGAGAATATTTTGCTATGAAAAATTGAGCTATTTGATGTGTGAATGTGTGTGAGTGTATGTGGTTATTCCTTTGTTGTGCTGGTACACCGGCCACTTTTATTAGCAGCAACAGTAACGCTGTTATCTCAGTGAAGGGACACATAATCTCTTGTGAGGAATGCCACATTGGTACCCACACAGAGAAAAGAGGACAATTTCCCCAAATGTAATCACAGAGGCCCCCGTTGTCTAAATGCAGAGCTGTCAAAAATATTTAGTCAGTGGTGACTTGGCTATTTAATATTTGTTTTGCTATATAAACACTGTAGAAAATTAAGACTGTGCTTTTTAACAGCTTTAACCATGTTACAATTAGGAGATGGAAACTAAACCAAAAATCACAGCATCATCAATACTGCAGCTCAATAGAAGCTGAAGCAAAAGAGCATCAAGAAAACCCCTGAAGTGAAGCTGAAACTAAATTAAAATCGGATCATTTCCCTAATTGGCAACCTCATTCTCTAGTTTCTTCCTCTGTATAACAAAATAAGACTAAATAGTTCTACAAGCAACAGTCGCAAACTAAATTTCACAGAGTTGTTTTTGTTAAGTGTCTCCACACAAAAATAAAATGAGTCATATCTTCAATATCGTCAAAAAAATATCAAACTTATCTGTTTTTCTGGATCCAGGTGAATTAATCATAACAGTGTGGCAGAAGTATGTAGTCCCAGACTGCCCTCTTTTATCTTGTTACTGCTCTTTGCATTTACATGGCAGTGAATGCAAAAAATAACAGTGGCCTCTGATGAATACTGACATGGAAGGGTATATATATATATTAAAATATTCACTGTTGCAGATGTATATCTATTTGTAGCTATATCACTATGAACTGTCTGGTGGATCAGGATGCTTGCACAAGAAAGATCCTCTGACACATTAACTGTTTGACTGGTGCAGCTGTTGTACACTATGGTTTTTTTCTTTAGTTTTAAAATATAGGACAGAAAAGGATTAGTTAAGTAATTCACTGCCATGAAGGAAATCCTCAATAGCACCTGTACTTCAAAGAAAAGACCCAGAGTATTACAGTAATTGGGTGTAACGTGTATATCTGCTAGCTTCATATCAGGAGACAGGCTTGAGCACTCAGATGCACCAGAGTTTTAAAATCCTTAGTGCCATGCATGTAGACTTTCCATCTCTAGCCTCTTAGGAGAGTGAGTGCACAGTTTAGTTGAACAAGTTAGCCAAAGTACACAACCGTTATTACCTGGGAGCCTGTAGGTCTATGCACATTGAGAGCATTAGACACAACAGACTGTACAGCATCTAATCTTGTCTCCTGTCGTAAGCCATAGTAGAAGTAGGATCAGTGCCTCTTCTAGATTAACTCTTATACATCTTGTATCAATATCTGCACAAAGTGTCATCAGTGTATGGTGTTTTAACTATACGTCAGTGTTCTGTCTTTACGTTCCCGTGCTCTGCATGACTATGCTGTCGTTTTTAGCTGTGACAAGCTTTGCAGAGCC
Source organism: Aulonocara sp. 'chitande type north' Nkhata Bay (assembly GCF_057382095.1). Classification (NCBI taxonomy): domain Eukaryota; kingdom Metazoa; phylum Chordata; class Actinopteri; order Cichliformes; family Cichlidae; genus Aulonocara; species Aulonocara sp. 'chitande type north' Nkhata Bay. The sequence goes on from NC_141360.1 coordinate 10,089,635, forward strand.
TGACACATTGTAATGTTTTCTCCTCACTTGAGCTGTACCATCTTCTAATCCATTTCCACGCTGAAGGAGGGATGTTGCTTGCCATTTACTACGTAGGACTTAATTTCATTTGTTTGAAGAAGAGATGTCTGCATAAGCATCAGTGTATATGATATAAATGTAAATCAGTGTTATTTTGGTTTGATGTTGATCACATGTAATGAACGCAGCTGTTTTTGAATCTTTCATTGCTGATATTGTGCCATATTTTTGTTAAGATTTGTTTCTAAAAGTCTTTCACTACATATGACTGTTATGTGTATGATTTATGGTGACCGGTTGTTTTGTTTTGTAAAGTAAAAATCCCTTGTTTTACCTGTGTAAAACAGGTATGTTCATCTCGGTACCTAACATGTTGTTACAAACATGGTTGCTTCTTCTCTTCTGTGAAGCTGTTGTCTACAAAACTAAGGTGTATTCTTCTGTATAGTGATGTTCCGACACTGTCCAGTGTGTTCCCTGTTAAAGACTTGTTCTTTTGACCAACATTTGCTTCTTTAACAAGTGTACTGGATGCTTAAAATGTCTACAGTAGAATAAAATGATTTAATGTTCACTAGCCTGTGCTTTTGTCCTTTTGATGTGTGTAGACGGTGCAGTAATGACAATCTGAAGTTTTTCTCATATTTATTATGAACTCAGTAATCACACTGACATATACCTGGAAAACATCCTCCACATCAATCATTTTCCTCCCAGTCTTCCTCTTGCTCAGCACTGTGGCTGTGCAGACTGGCCTCTGGATACCCACTGTCATCCAAATTGTAGTCATCTTCCTTTTCTTCCTGGTCTGAGAATCCCAATGAAGCGTCACAGTCACAAACACAGAAACATTCATGCAACGAACACAAGAACTGCAATGACAAGCTGCATGGTTAGCTGACGATGCATGTGAGCTGTGAAAGGGAAGTGAGCAAAGCACTCTGTGGTCAATGTGGCTAAAATGATTCTTGTGAGCAGTGAATACAAGTTGATGATCTCTGCTGCACAACCTCTTAGTACTGCATTTGTGTGGAAGGCTGCAATACCCTTCCACACAAATACACTTAATACTGTCACTGCTGACACTATTGAAGTTTTAGTCAGTATGAGTTATGCAAAGGGGTGGAGAACAGTTTCTGGCCATCCATAGGATTATTTCATCGAGGCTTGACATGTGTGTTCTGACTTAATCGAGTAAGTGCAAAAGTTTTGAGCCACCCTCCTTTCTCTATATTATGCTAGGAAGATGGGAAATCTGTAGAAACATACATGGAAATACGGTAAATACAGTTTGTGGACTTCTACTGAGCTTTAAAATCAATATTTGGCACCTTTATTCTTCAACTTGTGTTATCTTTGGCATTTTTCATAGATTTAACTACAGAAAATGAGAGGAGGGCATGTTTTTGTGACTGACTGCTAATAATAAAGTGCCTAGAGATACAAATTAATAACAATTTTTGTAATTAAATTTATTAACTTAAGTTTCTTTATCAAGCTGTCTTGTTGTGCCTTTTTATTAGACAACACTGGTTCATCCCTTGAGTTAGGTGCCTTTTTGATGCTTGAATGATTCACAGTTCAGAACTTGAATGAGTGGGGGGGAAAGGAGCCAATGTCCGAAGAATAACTTTGAAAGACCGTCAGAAAGCTTGGAGAACTATTCCTCAAGACCACTTTAAAAATGTAAAAGAAAGTCTGGCTCCTTGGAAGTAAAATATAAAGAAATAAGGTGTGGCTCTGGATTTTCACACAGTACGGTACATAACACGCATTTGCTTGAGACAGCAGATTCATTTACAGAGGGTTGTTTGTCAGCACAAGACCTGAGGCTCTATTTGTGCCACATCAACTTGAGCCTCCATTAGCCTTGCTAATTGTCTGATATGCACCAGTGCATATGAGACAGGTCAATGATGAAAAACATCAGATTTTAATTTTGGACTTAAGCCAGACTCTTTTACATTCATTATTATGCAGCACGAGATGATTAGAGTCAAACTTACATCAACGAATGAAGAAAATATTCATATTCACAGAAAAATTAACACAATCTAAAAACCACTTCAAACGTTTAGTGAAGCACAAAGAAAATGAATCAAACAATACCTTGTTCCCAGTGATTTATTAGCACAGCAGAGCTATCCTGGCTCAGTTTAATGTTCGGCTCATCCATCAGCAGATGTTTGAGATTACCAAGGCTTCCACTTAGCACACTGACTTTAGGACAGCAGGACCACAGCACATCCAGTGGTACAGCCACAATCCTATTAGTACACACAAAAAGGTCAATAAAGAAAAACTCATAAAATAAAACGCTGGGAGATGCTGCCTCTCCTTAATACCACATACTGGCATCCTCCTGAGGAAGCTCACCTGCATGATGTACAGGACCCCTGTTTTTCAGCACTGTCTGATGCACCACTCCATTCCATTAAATCTTTCATCTCCTCTGCACATGCTGTAGGTATACAGTTTGGTGCATTTTAAACAAACGTGTTTAAATAAGATGATAAAACAATGCTTTTCACCCTGTCTGCTTCATCTGACAGGAATTCCTCACCTCCTCCCTCAGTTTGACACAGTGCAACTGCATCACATATCCCGTCGGCCTGTTCCTCCATCCATCTATTCTTTAGTTTTTCTGCCCCGTACAGCACTTCACTCACCAGAACCCTGCGCAAGATGTTGTTGTCGCACAGGCTGGGGTAGTTTACTCTGTAAAGCTGACAGAGCAGAGGAAAAAGCACAGGTCAAAAGTCAAAGGAAGCAGGCAGCATCACAGAAACCTGTATGAAACAGAAACCTGGGGAAGCATATATTCAGGATAAAAGCTCTAATGCTGTTGATTAATACCACAAAGTTATTATTAGAGAGGTATAGAAATGTAATTTTTGCTTAATCACTATTAATCACGCTGGTGTTACATGTATGTCCAGCTGTTTGCAATTTTAAGCAGCCACCAGCAGAGGGCGGTAAATACTGTCATTTCATACCAGTTTAAAAGCAATCTACTGCATCATCAAATATTGCTTTTACCTCTGGTTTGCTAGGTGTATTCAAATCACTGGAATGACTAATTAATAAAAACTGATGAGGAAGTAACTAATGTGCATTCATCAAATATTTTCACATGTACATTTTCATCAAAAATGCAAATAAAAAAAGATCTATGTATCTATCCATCCATCCCTCCCTTCTGGCATGACCCAGAAAACACAGAGGATGTTTCAGTAGACAAATAAGTTAGAGGACAATGGGAGACAAGGCTTAAAAGACTTGACAGGACTGAAGACATGGGTTACAGCTGTTTCCTGTTTACCAGATGGCAGTATGAATCGATGATCACATAAATCAAAAAGACCAGCTGCAGCAGCTAATAATATTAATAGTGCATAATTCCAATAGTAGCAGCTCAGGAAATGCTAGTGAAAACACAAATACCACAGCACTATCACTAATGCTTTTTGTTTGTACTACAGAAATAATTAGCTTTTTCCATTTGTACTAATATTGAAATATACTTACCAATGTATATGGAAACAAATCCTCTGCATCGTTGACGAGCAACGTCTTGCAGCAATCTCTCCCCCCGAGCTGGTAAAACACACCGATCTGGGTACAGAACCCAACTGCCTCCTGTTGGCCCTGTGGGGCTTTTCCAACACCAGTGAACTCCACCTCATAGCCGTAGTCCAAACACACCTTCATAGCCCTGAGAAGGGATGCAGTTTAAATTTGTGTTGTATGCTCAGTAGGGGATAGGTTCCTACAGTGTTTCAGGATGAATTTATTTGCATGACTAAAAAAAAGTTAATGTACCAGGATCTAAACTCTGCTCTGGTCCATTCAAATTTGTGGTCGCTGTGCCTGTAACAGGACACTCCAGGCATGAAGATGTTGAACTCAGAGTTTGGGGTGCTGATGATGACCATCTTTGGGGTCATGTAACCAAATACCACCTCAGAGAAGAGCTCCACATCAGCAGGAGTGAGGTGCTCAATGCTGCACACACAGACAGATAGAAAACACAGTTACAAGAAGCAGCACAGAGTGACGAGCATAAAAGCAAAGAAAGAAAAAACATTTGTAATAATGAACAGAACGCAAAAGAGTGAGGAGAATGCAGCAGCTTACAGCTCTATACTGGTGACCAGATCAAATCCTTTGAAGCGGGCGTCTTTTTGGGTCACTGAGCCCTGGTACAGCTCAACGCACAGCTGATCGTAACTTGGCTCCAGGTAGTCAGTTGATATAGGAGCTAATCCATGCCTAAAGAAACATTCAAGCAGAGCCTGCACATTACTGTGCTGCCTGGTGCTTTCATCTTTATTGAAGACAATAATCAGAGCAAGACTTTAAGATCATTTTAAATTACTAACTTTCAACCAGTTTTTAAAGTTAAACTTAACTGGTCTCCCGTCTCAGAGGCGGGGTTTTTTTGTTGTTTTTTTAATCATTCCAATCTTTATGACCGTCACTTGATTTGTTCTCACTGATGTCACACTGTTTTCCATTTCTGCTTTAATTAGTGTTTTTTAAATGTTCTGAGGTCCCAGAGGACTCAGTCAAAAGGAAGCAGATGGAAGCAGACAATGTCAGCGAATGCTGAATGTTGACTGGGCCAGAATAGAGAAGATTTTCTTATACAGGGAGTGCAGAATTATTAGGCAAATGAGTATTTTGTCCACATCATCCTCTTCATGCATGTTGTCTTACTCCAAGCTGTATAGGCTCGAAAGCCTACTACCAATTAAGCATATTAGGTGATGTGCATCTCTGTAATGAGAAGGGGTGTGGTCTAATGACATCAACACCCTATATCAGGTGTGCATAATTATTAGGCAACGTCCTTTCCTTTGGCAAAATGGGTCAAAAGAAGGACTTGACAGGCTCAGAAAAGTCAAAGATAGTGAGATATCTTGCAGAGGGATGCAGCAGTCTCAAAATTGCAAAGCTTCTGAAGCGTGATCATCGAACAATCAAGCGTTTCATTCAAAATAGTCAACAGGGTCACAAGAAGCGTGTGGAAAAACCAAGGCACAAAATAACTGCCCATGAACTGAGAAAAGTCAAGCGTGCAGCTGCCAAGATGCCACTTGCCACCAGTTTGGCCATATTTCAGAGCTGCAACATCACTGGAGTGCCCAAAAGCACAAGGTGTGCAATACTCAGAGACATGGCCAAGGTAAGAAAGGCTGAAAGACGACCACCACTGAACAAGACACACAAGCTGAAACGTCAAGACTGGGCCAACAAATATCTCAAGACTGATTTTTCTAAGGTTTTATGGACTGATGAAATGAGAGTGAGTCTTGATGGGCCAGATGGATGGGCCCGTGGCTGGATTGGTAAAGGGCAGAGAGCTCCAGTCCGACGCCAGCAAGGTGGAGGTGGAGTACTGGTTTGGGCTGGTATCATCAAAGATGAGCTTGTGGGGCCTTTTCGGGTTGAGGATGGAGTCAAGCTCAACTCCCAGTCCTACTGCCAGTTTCTGGAAGACACCTTCTTCAAGCAGTGGTACAGGAAGAAGTCTGCATCCTTCAAGAAAAACATGATTTTCATGCAGGACAATGCTCCATCACACGCGTCCAAGTACTCCACAGCGTGGCTGGCAAGAAAGGGTATAAAAGAAGTAAAACTAATGACATGGCCTCCTTGTTCACCTGATCTGAACCCCATTGAGAACCTGTGGTCCATCATCAAATGTGAGATTTACAAGGAGGGAAAACAGTACACCTCTCTGAACAGTGTCTGGGAGGCTGTGGTTGCTGCTGCACGCAATGTTGATGGTGAACAGATCAAAACACTGACAGAATCCATGGATGGCAGGCTTTTGAGTGTCCTTGCAAAGAAAGGTGGCTATATTGGTCGCTGATTTGTTTTTGAATGTCAGAAATGTATATTTGTGAATGTGGAGATGTTATATTGGTTTCACTGGTAAAAATAAATAATTGAAATGGGTATATATTTGTTTTTTGTTAAGTTGCCTAATAATTGTGCACAGTAATAGTCACCTGCACACACAGATATCCCCCTAAAATAGCTAAAACTAAAAACTACTTCCAAAAACATTCAGCTTTGATATTAATGAGTTTTTTGGGTTCATTGAGAACATGGTTGTTGTTCAATAATAACATTATTCCTCAAAAATACAACTTGCCTAATAATTCTGCACTCCCTGTACAAGTCGAGTTTTTATCATTTAAAAATGTTTAGCTTTTGTTTGGTTTTTATTAGTTTCAGTGTTAGTTTTACACTACGTACTTATCATTTTATTTAAGACAAATGCAAGAGGTGGGGATTTGTGAAAATCAGCAATGTTACGATATAACCAACAGGACTCTTTGAAAGCAGCTGACTCACAGGCCTGAAGACATCCAAAGCCTCAAAAACGTCGATCAAACCTTCATCTTGTAGTTTGTGATAACAAATTTTACCAAATTAAATACCCACTCTAAGGATATTTACTCTACAGAAATATTTTAGTGATCTCATAAAGTCGTTTCAGTCAATTTTTTTTGCAAAGGTCTAGGCTACGTCCACACGTACCCGGGTATTTTTGAAAACGCAGATTTTTCTATGCGTTTGCACCTTGCGTCCACACGTAAACAGCGTTTTCGGTCACTGAAAATGGAGATTTTTAAAAACTCCGGCCAGGGTGGATATTTTTGAAAACTCCGTTTTTGCATTTATGTGTGGACAAGAAAAACGGAGAAAATGCAGCGTCAAAGATGTGCGCCTTTTTGACGTCACAATGTGCGCCACGTTATTGTTTCGGTGAAATAGTCAAAGGAGCTTGCAAAGAAAAGCGTCTGGACTTCTTTAAGTTGCTTGAAGACGTTTCACCTCTCATCCGAGAAGCTTCTTCAGTTCTAAGGTCAAATGGTGGAGAGTCCCAGATATAACCTAGTGGGAGTAACCCCCCACAGAGGGACAAAAGGACCCCCTGATGATCCTCTAATCGCCTGAGCCAAGGTGTGAAACTGGGTGTGGGTCCCAATCAGCCAGAGTTTCGGGTATGTTCATTGTGAAACCTGGCCCCACCTTATCATGCGAATTCCTGAGGTCAGATGGCCCAGGATGTGAGTGGGCGTTAAGGCGTCTGGGAAGGGATCTCAAAACTGGATTATAGATGGCAGAGAGTTGGTGTCGTAAACCCCCGCCTCTGTTCAAAGATGGTCGCTCACAGTGGACATAGATGGCTTTCACTCCTCTTTCAAACCATCTGTCCTCTCTGTCCAAAATGTGAACATTGGCATCCTCGAAAGAGTGTCCTTTATCCTTAAGATGCAGATGGACTGCTGAGTCTAAGGTGGGGCCAGGTTTCACAATGAACACACCCGAAACTCTGGCTGATTGGGACCCACGCCCAGTTTCACACCTTGGCTCAGGCGATTAGAGGATCATCAGGGGGTCCTTTTGTCCCTCTGTGGGGGGTTACTCCCACTAGGTTTATATCTGGGACTCTCCACCATTTGACCTTAGAACTGAAGAAGCTTCTCGGATGAGAGGTGAAACGTCTTCAAGCAACTTAAAGAAGTCCAGACGCTTTTCTTCGCAAGCTCCTTTGACAACGATGACCTGGATGACTGAGAACCTTCACAGACGTTTCGGTGAAATGAATTTCTATAATACTGTTAATTGTACTCTCTGCAGTGGTTAAATGCTTACATATACACACAGTTACTGTCCCTCCACACATACGACTCGGTTCTGCTTCTATGCCCCATCCTTGTTTACTATTTCCCACCGAGGCTTCTAGACTTCTGATTGGCCAACATTTCTACACTGTTAGGAATATATCGCCACCTGTTGCTTTGGCATGTTCATAGCAGCGTTTTCCTTCATTTTTGAGTTTAAGTGTGGACGGGATTATTTTATAAAACGAAATGAAAAATCTCGACATAGCCTAGACAGACCTGTTGTCTCCGTTAACATGTTAAGAGGAATATATGTTGGTGCACTGATGCACAAGATTCGCCAAAGAATACACTTTAAATTACTTTAACCCCGCAGTCTAATCTTAACTCTCACCATTTGCGTGAACAGACATACATACATACATACATCCTTTTCTTGACTTTGGCACCGTTCACGTCCACTCCAACCAGAAGTTCAATTTCGTGGTGAAACTTGAGCATTTTGAGGAGGGTACACTCACCGCAGCCCAAGTCCACCACCTGGACAAAGGCACAGCGCAGACTCTCGGTTAAAGAAATTTAATAAGAAATTGTAAATACAGTGAACCCAAAGCGTTAAGAAAAGCCAAGGCAACGTAGTTTATTATGCACTATAGTAGCTAACTTAATTGGTTTGGTGAAAATGTTTGCTAACATAATTAGCTTTGGTGTAGTCAAACGTCGCTAAACGAAATTCTTGCTTTTAAGCTAAAGTTTTAAAAAATGTATTTTTCACGAAGACATTAGCGACCTTTTTAGGTTTGTTCCTCTTGACAAAATCGACGACAAATTGATGTCTCTGCTTGTGAAGCGGCGGACTGAACGTCAGATCCATCTTTGTCTCGTCTTAGAGTCCTGTAACCCCGCCCGCCGGCCACCAGAGGGCGCTGTTGTTATCGAGTCTGGAGCGTTTTTGGGGGGAGGGGAGGGTGAGCAAAGATGGTTCTGTTCTTACATTATTTAAAATATATCGGCAACACATGGCTTCAAAAGTGGTAGAGTTGTGGAAGTGCATCCAACTGGTCAAAATTTTTTTTTTTTTATATTAAATTAATAATTGTTGGCTTTGGAAAAATCCCTTAAAGCTTAATCGAGGCTTCAGCAGGCTTGAGCATGTCTTTGAAAGTAAAATATATGACTTATTTTTAAATATTTTTGCTTCTACTCCACATAATATAAGCAAAGCAATTATGTAGTAATACAAATGTCCATTTTCCACCACAAATATATCCCGTATTGTGCAAAAGCCTTGAGCCAACCTGCATTTCTTTACATTTTGCTATGGAAAATAGAAAAAACATACACACATACATGCTAATACAGTCTAAGGCATAAATTGAGTTTGTACAAGTCTAACAAGCCAGAATGTCAATATTTGGATGGATATGACCACTTTTTTTCTGCCTGAACTCTCTTAGGCAGTCTTGTTTTGTGATTTCTATAAGCTGTTGTCATTAACAGTTCTCCAGGCTTCTCAAAGGAAATTCAAAGCTCTTCTTTGGCTGTTGACAACCTTTTGCAAAGCTCCAGTTAAATATATAACGATAAAAGGTTAAAAAGTACTGCAGGGTCGCATTGAGCCATAGCTAAGCAGAGCAGTGTGTGGTGGAACGGGTGGAGAACCAAATGGGTTGCAGAGTGAAGAAGAGTGTGGAGCACCTTATTAATCCGAGCAAATGAATTGCAAATGGGATTCCAACACCAGAAGGGGGCCCCAAAGAGCGCTTGAAATGTCACACAAACCAGTTTGATAAATGTATATTTTGTGTGTGTTAAACATATACCAATATTATAGGGGGGCATGCCAGGCAGAGATAGATGTATTATCAAGAATTTTCAGTATTCAATGTAAAAATAAAAAATAAAAAAAAACTATCAGAGAGGTTAACATTTTATGGAAATATGAAAATAACCATGCTTCCATATGCCCATTAAAAACAAAACGATACTTAAATATCCAGTAAGAGACATACAGCATGTGTATAAAAAATATTTGTGTTATGGTGTATTCCTGTGTGAAAATGGATTGTGCTATGGACAATGGACTGCTGCATGGGCTGTACTGCAGAGGGTGCTTTTCTCTTACTGACTTGAGGTCTTGTGGACTTGCAAAATCCAAACAAGAAGACCATTTTATTTCTATCTCTCTCTTAAAACACTGCTTGCAGCATCACTCACTGCAGCCACGAAAACCCCTAAACACATATAGTGAATGCAACTTTCCCACAGAGACAAGAATTCGTAATACAGTGTTTGAATACTTTCAGGTAACATACTGTTGTTCATATGATAAAACTTGACTGTCCTTAATTATCAGTTAGTTCTGATCCGTCAGGATCACCTCAGACAACTGAGGTGTCACACAGTCCCAGTTTTACACTGAAATAATTTATTTAAACAGAAACTGTTTTATCACAGCATTCAGAACATTTCATTTTGAAAGTTTTGAAACCCAAAAATAGACTTGTGAGGTTTATTATATGCTCATTGTGCTGTGGGGCTTTACATAATACACAGTGGTCTGTCCCTCTAGGCCAGTTTATCCAAATGACCAAAGCTTCATACAGTGGGGCAAAAAAGTATTTAGTCAGCCACCGATTGTGCAAGTTCCCCCACTTAAAATGATGACAGAGGTCAGTAATTTGCACCAGAGGTACACTTCAACTGTGAGAGACAGAATGTGAAAAAAAAATCCATGAATCCACATGGTAGGATTTGTAAAGAATTTATTCGTAAATCAGGGTGGAAAATAAGTATTTGGTCAGCTCAAACAAGGAAAATCTCTGGCTCTCACAGACCTGTAACGTCTTCTGTAAGAAGCTTTTCTGTCCCCCACTCGTTACCTGTATGAATGGCACCTGTTTGAACTCATCATCTGTATAAAAGACACCTGTCCACAGCCTCAAACAGTCAGACTCCAAACTCCGCCATGGCCAAGACCAAAGAGCTTTCGAAGGACACCAGGAAAAGTATTGTAGACCTGCACCAGACTGGGAAGAGTGAATCTACAATAGGCAAGCAGCTTGGTGTGAAAAAATCAACTGTGGGAGCAATCATCAGAAAATGGAAGACATACAAGACCACTGATAATCTCCCTCGATCTGGGGCTCCACGCAAGATCTCATCCCGTGGGGTCAAAATGATCATGAGAACGGTGAGCAAAGATCCCAGAACCACACGGGGGGACCTGGTGAATGACCTGCAGAGAGCTGGGACCAAAGTAACAAAGGTCACCATCAGTAACACACTACAACGGCAGGGAATCAAATCCCGCAGTGCCAGACGTGTTCCGCTGCTGAAGCCAGTGCATGTCCAGGCCCGTCTGAAGTTTGCCAGAGAGCACATGGATGATACAGCAGAGGATTGGGAGAATGTCATGTGGTCAGATGAAACCAAAGTAGAACTTTTTGCTATAAACTCAACTCGTCGTGTTTGGAGGAAGAAGAATACTGAGTTGCATCCCAAGAACACCATACCTACTGTGAAGCATGGGGGTGGAAACATCATGCTATGGGGCTGTTTTTCTGCCAAGGGGACAGGACGACTGATCCGTGTTAAGGACAGAATGAATGGGGCCATGTATCGTGAGATTTTGAGCCAAAACCTCCTTCCATCAGTGAGAACTTTGAAGATGAAACGAGGCTGGGTCTTCCAACATGACAATGATCCAAAACACACCGCCCGGGCAACAAAGGAGTGGCTCCGTAAGAAGCATTTGAAAGTCCTGGAGTGGCCTAGCCAGTCTCCAGACCTCAACCCCATAGAAAATCTGTGGCGGGAGTTGAAAGTCCGTGTTGCTCGGCAACAGCCCCAAAACATCACTGCTCTCGAGAAGATCTGCATGGAGGAATGGGCCAAAATACCAGCTACTGTGTGTGCAAACCTGGTAAAGACCTATAGTAAACGTTTGACCTCTGTTATTGCCAACAAAGGTTATGTTACAAAGTATTGAGTTGTATTTTTGTTATTGACCAAATACTTATTTTCCACCCTGATTTACGAATAAATTCTTTACAAATCCTACCATGTGGATTCATGGATTTTTTTTTTTCACATTCTGTCTCTCACAGTTGAAGTGTACCTCTGGTGCAAATTACTGACCTCTGTCATCATTTTAGGTGGGGGAACTTGCACAATCGGTAGCTGACTAAATACTTTTTTGCCCCACTGTATATACCAGATGCTGCCAGGCTTCAGTTGCATCATTTCCTTTCACAGTATATCACTGCGCTTTACCACATTTGGGAAATACGGAACAGCTGTGAGGCACATGAACAGGAATCATACATTGTCTTGATTTCCTTCCAGCACACTAGTAAGTTATGATAATAGTTGTGTTTGATGTTTAACGCACAAATGATAAAGCATGAACAAACTATAGATAATACTAGTGGTGCTGAGGTGGGCGGGACTGGTGCTGGCGGGGGGCCCAAATCAAATTCTACTTAAGGTCAAAATGACCCTCCTGGTTGTTCTAAGTGTTAAAGCTATCCATGTATCTGCCTGTCAGTGCATAAATCCCAGTGAAGACCTCTGATTTTGAGTATGAGAAAATACAGATTACTTCTGTAATTTGGATTAGCATTTTTTGAATAAATAGTGACATAATGTAATGTCTTCTGTTGTTTATCTGAAGTTGTTCTAAAATAATCTTCAGACTTGCACAGGCCCTGATATGTAAAGCTTCAGAGTTAAAAGATGGTGTGCTTTCCAAGTTGGAAAAAATGAAACTCCAGATTAGATTTGTTTTGTGTGTTTTCAACCTTTTTTTTATTCTTTAATTTCTGGGATTGTTCAAAAGCATCTGTCGGCGTGTTTACAATCTGAGAAGTCACATAGTACATCAAAAAGATCAGATATTGCATGGCTTTACAAATATAGCTTTATAAATTACCATTTTATTTGTTTACACTACATTTTTCATCAATCATGCAGAGAATCGAATAACCTACCCCAAAAATATAAGCATGTTTTTGATAAATACTGTATAATTTCAGCAGAGCTACATTTATGCAAATATACAAACTACTCCCACAGAAAATTCAGAAGCATTTAAATCTATAAGTGGTTGTTAGGTTTGATCAGCATCTCTTTGTGACATTTAAGAAACATAATTTTATCATGACTTTGTATGTGTGATTACTTCCTTTTCACAATTATCTTCCTAAAGTATGTGTACGATCAAACCAGCATGAGTTGTGTTATGGATGCTACAAAGTGGCATATGATAGTATTTCTGTTTATTCCAGTGTCTATTTAAGTGAATTTGTGTGTATGCGTGCATGTGTGTGTGTGTCACTAAGAGCCCACTAGAGCATCAGTGTTTCTGCACTTGGACTGGGAGTAGCTGCTTTGGTTGATGGCATTTTTGGCTGCCACCCTGACGCAGTAGGTGGTCTGGGGTTTGAGATCAGTCTCTGTGTAAGAGTCACCTTCCACTCTTCGAACTCTCGCCGGCTTGCTGGCTTTTCCCTTTATCTGCTCCTCCTCAATCATAAGTGTGTACTCGGTGGCACCCGTCACTGTCGTCCAACTCACATGCAAAGAAACTCCAGTTACTGTTAATGTCAGCACCTCTGGGATTTCAAGATCTAACGGAGACAGAGGGAAGTGAGTGACAGCTGATTGATTACATGAGCAACACTATCTTGATGCTGTTTTACACCAATACAAACAGACTAACCCTCTTCTAAACTGGCATAGAACTGAACAAATTCCAGGTCTCTTCTTCTGCGAGTTGTCACTGGACCTGAGGAAGATGCGGAAAGCACTCGTAAGAAAATGTCTCAAAGAGGGTTGTGTTAAATAGCAATATATAGAAAAAGAACCAACCACATTTAATTTTTAGTGGCATTATACAAAGTTATAAAGAATTACATAAAACACAAAGGAGTGTAGAAACATTTAAATCTGTTTTCCTAAGTTGCGTGCAGGCTGCAGACCACTGCTGTCTGTCTGACCTGTAATGTTTTGGCTGGGATTGCTCTCCCCTACAGCATTGCTAGCTGTCACTATAGTTGCATTAGGATCGAAGTCGGTTAGCTGGCAGGAAAGTTCGGTGGTGTTGCATAGTTTTACACGGGTTCCTCTCGATACGTTGTAGACCGTGTAACTGGTAGCAAACACTGAAGCATTCCAGAATAGGACAGCAGACTGCCTGTTGCCAGTGTACATCACACTCTGTGGAGCACACGGGGCTGGGAAGGAAACAGTGAAAATGCTGTTAACCGAAGGAAAGGGTAATGCTACAGTTAAAATTTTATCTATACTGTAATGTCAGGCTTTTGTTATTATTGCATTTGATGTATAAATCGCTATAACTTGAGGCTGACATTATGGTATAAGTTTAGTTTAATTCAAAATAAATCAGTTTAATTTAATTTATATAGCGCCAAGTCACAAATAATTGCCTCAAAGTGCATTATATTGTAAAGACCTTACAATAACACAGAAAACCCCCAACAATCAAACAATCCCCCTATGAACATGCACTTTGGCAACAGTGGGAAGGAAAAACTCCCTTTTAATAGGAAGAGACCTCCAGCAGAACCAGGGAACTGCAGCCATCTGCATTTGCATAAACATCCATGCAAAAACACATCCTGTTCCATTTAAAGTCTACAAATGAGAACAGAAAGTTACCTGTTAGTGCAGTAATGGGACTCGATGGCTTGCCGATACCAGCTGAGTTCTTGGCACGCACTGTGATGTTAAAAGCAGTGCTACAAGGCACTGGAAATTCAAAGTATGGCCTGGGTAGCCAATAAGAAGAGACAGTCATCAAGGCTTGTGGGTTGTTTTCAATCTGACCGCTGATTTCCGCCAAATAATCAACATCAGGACATGTAACTTTGCTCCATGATATCATGGCCCAGTATAACCTGTCTATCCTCTGCATACGGACATTCACACGAGAAGGAGGGCACGGGACTGAAGAAGAAGGAAGAAGCATTTTATCAATAACACTGCAAATTGACCATAAATGTAGGAGTAGAAACACATTAAACACTTTTTTCCCCCAAACTTGTGGTTAAATATAAATGTTTGACTTACCTGCTCCGGCCTGCAGAGGTGAGCTGAATGAGCTGTTGCAGATGCTGTTAGAGGCTGTCACAGAGAAATTGTAAACGCCACCGCACTCCAGCCCTTTGAAGGTGCAGGAGGGATTGCTGCTGTTACAGAACAGGGCGACTCCATTCGTGGATTGTGCAAAGCTAAAATACTCCACAGCACCCGTGCTTTTGTTCCACGACATGGCAGCCGAGTTGGTCTGACAGTCAATATCCACCGCGATATCAGAGGGCGCACAGGGCACTGATAGGAAGGAGAGAGAGGATTCCTGTTAGGGGAACGTAGCATGCAGCCCAATTTCTAAACGCAGTTTTTTAGAAATGTTGAATCTAAAAAACAGGATACCCTTTTCAGTAACACAAACTAATCAAAAGACTTGAAGAAGTAAAGCTCAATAAGATGACAGAAAATAACTGATCAGTTATTTGTACCTGTTTTAAAGGATGAACTGCTGGGATAGCTGGTACAGTTCTCCCCTCTGGCAGTGATGCTTAAATTGTACAGCTGACCACAGTGAAGATCAACCAAAGAGCAGTTGTTCACTGAGGTGTTGCAGGTTGCCACGTGTCCATCTCGAGTTGTGGCTATCAGCTGGTATGATGTGGGCACCAGAGAGTCCGCCCATCTCACTTTGGCCCCAGCGTCCTTGCACGATGGCACCACTGTTACATTGGCTGGGACGCAAGGTGCTAAAGAAGACAGAGTTATCTGATTCAAATCTCTGTGGGTGTTTGTACTGAAACTCTACTGTAGTTTAGCAGACAAATCTGGGAAGCTGAAGAATACCTGTTTGGATCTTCTTTGGAGGGCTTCTGAGGCTGCTGCACTTATCAGAGGAAGTTGCTACTATGACGCTGTAGTGCATGCCGCAGTGAACATTCTGGAGTACACATGAAGTGGAGGTACTGTTACAGGTAACAACAGAGTTGTCATCACCTTCAGCTGTGACCACATAGACTGGTGTCCCTGCAGTCACCTTCCATTCAACTAGGATGGTGTCACTGTTGCATTGGCTCATTGCACTGATGGATGTTAGAGTGCAAGGACCTACAGAAAAGAATTCAAACCAATAATTAGAAAAAGGAAAAATCCTTTCCAATGTCTAATCTGTCACAAATGATAAAACAGCTGAAAACAAGCTGAAAAGATATAGATAGCAGGCCTCACCCAGAGATGTCAGTGGTCAAAATACTTTGCAGAAACCTCACAAAAACACACAAAACACCACACACTTAACAGAGAGGGATCCAGAGTGCAGAGATTCCTGCTAAATACCTGTCTCAAGCTCAAAGGTGGCATTGTCAATACTGCTGCAGTGCTTGTTGATAGCCTTGAGCTTAAAGGTGTAAAGTGTCCCACAGTTCAAATCCTGGACTTTACAGGGAGATGAGGTGGTAGTGCAGCTGGAGTTGTAACCATTGGCTGCTCGGGCCAGCACAAAGTAACTGGTTGCTCCCATCGAGTCGTCCCACGTCACCCAGGCACTGTTTGATATGCAGTCCAGACTACCCTTAATGTTCCTGGGTATGCATGGAGCTATTAAAGGTGAAAGGCAAAATAATGAGCAAGTTGCTCCAGAGGAGATCCACATTTAATTCAACATAAAAGAAAAAATGATGGAAAGCATATCTATTTCTAAACTTCCAGTAGCACCCACCGGTTAACATCCTGTGAAAAATCTGTGGCTTAAGCCGAAGATCAGGCAAAACATTAATGCGCATGGTAAATGTAATATATATATATTTAATCATCTACAGATGTTCACTGGCACCATAAGCTCAGCTTCTTATTTCAACATGTTGAACTGCAGTTATGCGCCGGGACTCCTCCCACTTCCCACATCTGGAAACTCTCTATAACACCATCTCTAAAGAAATGTTACATACATGGTTTGCTGGCTTTTGCACCTGATGGTCCAGCTGTTGTCATAATTCAGATCTTAAGCCTTGATTTTAAAGATGAAATAAACTAACAAATATTTATTATCAGATTGATATTTGCAGCTGTTTTGCTTTCCAGATTAATACACCGTCTCATATTTGGGGTCTTATTTATGGAACAAAGACATGAAGAAAGTGTATCACGTCTCCAGCACATCAGTACATTTTGTATTTATAAGAAAAGTTTACCTGAAGAAGACTCCACCACAGCGCTCGGTTTGCTCTGGCAACCATCTCTTATAGACAGCACAGTGATGTTGTAGCTCTGTCCACAGGGTAGATTATTTAGAGTGCAGCTATTTCCAGTAGAGTTACAGTAGAGTCTCGCCCCAGTGTTGCTCACTGCAGCCACGTGGAAGTACTGGGCATCAGGGTTGGGGGACCAGGACACAACCATGGAACCTGCTCCGCATTGTGCACCAACAACCACATTCTGTGGTGGACAAGGCGCTGAGGGTGGCAGAGACACAAGTTGTTTGAGTATTTTTAAACTACTCAGATAAATTATTAAGCCTGCCATCTGTATGTAGATTGTATAAAGTCACAAGCTGTTACACTGAGTTCATGTCTGAGCCTCCGCTGCTTTTGATACCTGTTCGTACGTAAGCTTTGTTGCCCTCCAAACTGGAACAGGACTCATCCTGGCTGAACATGCTAACATTGTAGGTCTGCCCACACTGCAGCTCACTCAGATCACAGAAGGTCATAGTGTTGTTACACTCAGCCCTGTAACGGCCATCTGCTGTAACACCCACTGCAGTATATAGGAGAGCTCCGCTGGCCCCCTCCCATGTCACTGCAGCAGAGTTTGAGTGGCATCGTAAAGAAGCTTTCACGCTGGTTGGCTTACATGGCACTGTGAAAGAAAAAGATGAATTAAGCATTGCTGAGGTATGAGGTATGATATGAGCAGTAAGACAACTGACATGTCAACAACATACAATCATTTTTTTCATCATTACTATCATTGGCTAAGCTTTAAAGACATCTTAAAACACAGATCACACACACACACAGTAGTTCCCACCTACCTGACTGCAGGCTGAGGTGGGCTCGGCTGTTATCACAGCGTCCATCCTGAGCTGTAACTGTCAGGTTGTAGAGCTGGCCACAGTGCATGCTGGGTAGCTTGCAACTGCTTTCAGTTGTGTCGCACTCTGACTTGTGACCATCAGGTCCAAAAGCCTGGACCTTGTAGATGGACACACCCTCCCCTTCTTCCCATGATACCACTCCTGTGTCATTCCTGCACACCATCTCAGCTCTTACTTTCTGAGGCACACATGGCACTAAAGACAAATGTGAATACAGAAGAATATTAATTGCACTCTAATATACTATATATTCATGATTTCTTTTTAAAAAATCCATCATATTTTGATAAATGAAATCTTCTAACCTGTGTTGATCTCCACAGCAGAGCTTTCAGTGCTGTTACATGTGTCATCTGAAGCAGTAACAGTGATCGAGTAGTTGAGGCCGCACAGCACGTCACCGAGCAGGCAGGTTGAGTCGTTGCTGTTGCAAACTGAAGCGTAGCCACCGCAGCCCTGGGCAACTACCGTGTAGGATAATGCTCCTTTACTTGGCTCCCAAGACACTGCCACAGCACCAGACTCACAAACAACCCCGGCCTCCACTAGGTGTGGTATGCAGGGCACTGCAAAAACACAGGGAAAGAACGATTAGTACAGATGCAATGATCACATACAGACCTTTTCAATGATAATAACTAGTAGTAACAACATCTGTGTGTAAATATTAGATTGTTCAGTAGTATATTTAAACAATCACAAAAACATTATGTATTTTTATTTTCCTATTTAAGAAAATTATGGACTTAGCATGTCGTAACTGGCTGTCAGACATGAACATTCCCTATTGTACCTGCTTGCATCTGCTGTGTGTCACTCTTTGACACATTGCACACATCATTAACAGCAATCACGCTGATGTTGTAGGTGAAGCCACATAAGAGGTCTGCGAGGATGCAGGACTGTGACATTGTCTCGCAACTCGTTTCATCTTCTTCCACGCCGGCGGCTTGGACAATGTAGTAGTCCGCCCCTCTGCTGGCCTGCCATTCCACCACAGCTGTGTTAGTAGAGCAATCCAGTACATGCACAACATCCTCGGGAGGACAAGGCACTGGTGGTTGAAGGACAAAGTGAAATAGCTCAATGAGGAGGTAGTAAGTGTAATGATAGTGGCTAGCTGCAACCCTAGCTCCATTTCTAGGTGCTTACACTTCTGACTCAGATAACATAACAGCTCCTTAAGCTTCATCAAGGCTTTTATACCTAAAAACCTAATAATTTTATAATGGAAAACTTAATAACATCTTCAGGTCCCTAAAAAATGACATGTAGTTTGCACTAGTAAGCGACCCAACTAAACTCCCGCAATACTGAGTTTTGCATTTGTTTATGCCCCCCTAGAAGTTGAAATATGCCAAAAAAATATGTTTTCCGCCAGTTTGAAATTACTGTGAAACTACCAAATAAGTGGTACACTACAGCAAATCATTGCCTCACAATTTTAACTTATTTTTATTGCATTTTTACCTGATTCCACCTGGAGTGTGGAGCTGGGAGGGCTGCTGCACTCATAATTTGAGGCCACAGTGATCACGTCATAGATCTGACCACACTGTAAGCCTGGCAGCTCACAGTTGGTGATGTTGGAGCTGCAGGTGGAAACATGGCCACTGGATGAGTGTGCTGTTGCATTGTAATACAAGGCACCCTCAGCGTAGGCCCAGTCCAAGAGGGCTGAGTTGGTGAAGCAGTCCAGAATCACTGTGCCAATGTTGGGTGTGCAGGGAACTGACAAAAGAAGGGAGTAACACTTTGAGTACTTGCACATGCTAAGAGCAATAAATCTATGACACACTGACATCATGAACATCACACAGTCCAAAGGAGATTCATTTAAAATCTCACTGTTTTACCTGAATGGAAAGTTATAGCTGGGCTGGGCAGACTTGAGCAGGTTTCATCCTCTGCCACCACCTGGACAGAATAGTCATGTCCGCACATCAGATTGGTCAAAGTGCACCTTGGGCCTGCAGTCTGGCAGATGGACATGGACCCCACTGTGCTCTTTGCTGTCACTTTGTAAGAAAGAGCCCCATTGCTAGCACTCCAGGACACAACAGCCTGATTTTTGGAGCAAACCATCTTCACTTCCACATTAGTCGGAACACAAGGAACTAGATAAAAGTGTGAAGAATAGGAAATTGAAACTCATTTAAGTATACATTTTAAATGAACACAGAACTACATTTAAAAAAGACTTAAATTAGATCTGTCTTTGAATTATTTACACACTTTCTATTTTCAGAGTAAAAATAACAGCGTAGCAAAAATACTGATTTGTCCTCACCTGATCGCAGTGGGTCACCTTTACTGGGATCAGAGCTACACTTCCTGTTTGAGGCCACCACAGTCACTGTGTATTTCTGTCCACAGAGGACATTGGGCATGGCACATTGGTCGCTGTCAGACCAGCAGCTCGAAGACTGTCCATCTTCCGTCCTAACTTTGGCAATGTAGTACTCTGCACCAGCCGAGCCAGTCCACGACACCACAGCAATGTTGGAGATGCAGTTCATGAAGCTGGAGATACCGGTGGGTGAACAGGGCTCTTTGGGACGAAAGGAGAAAAGACTGGATTAGAAAAAAAGGGTCTCATTTCCATTTTAACAGCACATATTTCAATGACTCCAGGTCTGCCTGTAAAAATCACGTTTAACTGACCGGCAATAAAAATTGTTTTACCACTCGTTGTCAATTACAGTTCCTTAGTATATGTAAGAAATGATGCATTTTACAACATAAAATCCTTTATGTACAATTGTTTTTACGGTTATCGTGCATTTTTGCAAAGAAATATAATATATGCATTGCCCTTTTACTTACTGGCTTGAAGACAAATTTTTCCAAGTATAAACCGGATTTTACCTGATGTAAGACTTAAAGGTGGGCTGGGGCGGCTTGTGCACACTGAATCTGCCGCCTGAACAGACAGGAAGTATTCCTGACCACAGTGGAACTCAGAAATGTAAGTCCAGGTATCATTGGTACTGAGCTGCACTTTGTGGCCAATGTTGTTCTCTGCAGTCACGATGTAAAACTCTGCAGTTTCACTGGCATTCCAGGCCAGTGATCCCACCTTAGAAAATATTACAGTACAATTCAATCATACAATTCAATCCTCATCAGAAATCAAGATAGCATTCTTACTTTGAATGTCCTTCAAGAAGGTTTGACACTTTTCCTGAAGATTACTCAATAAAATCACACGAAGGTTTGCTTAAGAGAGTTCAAGCTATATAAGCAATGAACCAGGGAGTAAGATCTATGAGTTTATCTTTACCCAGGTGAACTGGGTATGTCTTTAATTTACTGAGCCGAAACCTTTTTAAAGAGTTAAAAGAAAATCCAGATAAATAATATTCACCTTTGTAGTGCAATTAAGAGATGATGTCAGATTCTGAGGTATGCATGGTGCTAAAAAGAGAAGACATAAGTTTAGACATTTATTAGTGTTGATTAATTTGATTATTATTTCTTTATTTAATTGTATTGATTTGTCTAGAGCGACAAAATGAAAGTGCTAGGAAATGGTATAAAATGTCAGCAATTTAAAACTAAGATATTCAGCTCTGTACTGCTACTGTTCTGCATGCAGTGCGTTCATTTTCATGTGCTCTAAAAAAAACCCCATTAAAACAATTCCAGAAATATTACTGCTGTTTAAAAGATTGTTTACCCATCCGAATTGAAGTGCTGTTGCTCGGCATGCTGGTGCATACGTAGTTCATGGCAACGACATAAACTGTGTACGTTTCACCACAGTGTAGATCATTCCAGGTGCAGATGGTGGTGTTTGTGGTGCACGTGTGGATGTGGCGATCCTGTCCTGTTGCAATGGCCATGTAGGACTCTGCGCCATCGCTCGCGGCCCAGCTGACTGAGCCCAGGCTCTGCTCACAGCGTGTAAAGCTCTGTACATGTGCTGGGACGCAGGGGGCTGACGAGAAGGTTAACAGTTTAATCATCACACATTATGCATGTTATGTGTGAAAAAAATCTAAATGAGACACATACTTGTCATGTATTTTTCAGGCCGGCTTGTAGGACTGTCACACCAGTCATCTTGAGCTTTTACAGTGAATGTGAACAGCTGTCCACAGGGCAGGTTGGTCTCTATCATTGTGTTATTCGTTTTTAAAGACGTGCTGTATCCCAGGTTTCCGTCTGCTTTCACAATATATGCCGATGCTCCTTTAGCCTTAAACCAGTACAGCAGCACCGTCTCATTGTTACATGACCCATGGACCCTCAAACCATCTGGCTTACAGGGTTCTGACAAAAGAAGAGTCACATTGGTATTCTGAGGGATGTTGCTGTCAGTCTAGCAACTGTTAAATTTAGGGAAATTAATAGTAATTAATTGATTAATAGAGTAAATCTAAACAGTCTTTGTGGATGAAAATTCCCAACCTATCTTTATGTACAGAATAATTAATAATTAAGGTTAGGCCACTTAATAGGAAATAAAGCATGTTATTAATTCAATCAGGCAGTAATTAAAGTACAAATCACTCATTCAGTCAATCAGTACTAACGAGTTACTGTACCTGTCTGAATCTCCACAGTGCTACTGATTTCACTGTAGCACCTGTTGCTGTATGCAATGACAGAGAGTTTATAGGTGTCCCCACAGGTCAAGTTAGAGAACTGACAGGTGGAATTGGTGGAGTTGCACTTCAGTGTTGTTCCCATGTTGGTGGCAGTAGCCATGTAGAGCTCCACTCCCGCGCTTTCCTCCCAATACATGTTGGCTGTACTTGTCCCACACTGTAGATCCACTCCCACACGTGACGGCTTACAGGGGCCTAGGCCGTAATTCAAAGAGTGAAAATAGTTTTAATGATTTTATTTTAGACTGTAGAATAAATTTAAGATCGTGATTGAGACGCGGCTCAACTCACGTGTGCTAAAGGAGATATTAGTGCTTTTCTCAGTCCGGCAGTGGTCGCTGATGGTTACGAGAGTGACGTTGTACACCTGTCCACACTCCAGCTCTGTCAGATTACACTGATGTTCAGTACTCTCACAGGAAACGCGGGAACCATCTGCTGAAACAGCAGTCACCATGTAGGAGTTTGCTCCACTGACTGGACTCCAGGAGACTGTGGCTGTGTCATTGTAGCAGTCCAGGTTAGCTGTGCACTTTCCAACTGCGCAGGGAGCTATTGGCAAAAAAACAACAACATCAGTACTGCCATGCAGGACATCGACTTTAAAGCTGCAATGATCTCCATGAATGCACGGCTCCAAATCATATTTATTATTCAAGTTTCCACTTCAGAAAATAGATGTTATACAATTCGGCAGACGAGTACACATTCACTGAGAAGCACAGGTTCTCTGCATGGGCATGTAGTTGATGTAGCTCAAAATACCCGATTTTTATGCCCTTTTTAAAAAAAAAAAAAGTCCCTGATTTTTTAAAACAGCAAGCAAGACGCTGTTTGTTGCCTAGGCTGCCTGCTATGATGCTGTTATAAAAGTAAACACTTAAATGAGGTTCAAAGAAGCAAAAGAAAACTTTTTAAGGGGGTTGGCTGTCTTCAGACCAAGAGATGGCACGTGATATTTTCTGTTTATTACGTGTGTCTTACTTTTAGTTCATTTCTTCTATCATTTTAGCTTTTTTTCAATCAAGTTCTCGCAGTTTACATTATTTTCATTAAAACACATCTTAAAACCGTTCAGCTATAAGTGAAAACTGCAGTTATAAAGTTTGGGAAAGAGAGAAGGGGGTCTCAGCATACAATGTCAATAAAATTAGGCTGGTAGGGTACCTGAATACAGCAGGACAGTGTTGGACCTGCTGCTATTGACTTTCTCCCCAATAGCAATGACATTAGTGTGGTAGATGACTCCGCAGTGAAGTCCTTCCACGCTGCAGGAAGTGGCATTAGTATGACAGGACAGCGAGTGTCCGTCACGGCCAGCGAAGCGAGCCTCGTAACCCACTGCACCAAAACTTGTCTCCCAGGAGACCATCCCCTGGTTATTCTGACAGTTAACGTTTGTCTGCACGTTATTGGGCGGGCACGGCTCTGAGTGCGGAAAGAGAGACACAACAGAATGATTTAGTGTGGATGTTGATATATATTCTGTCCAATTGTTGAAGCTAAAGGCTGCCCAAAGTGACTTAATAAACTATCAGCGGGGATCTGCAAATTTAAAGAGCCCATCAGTAGTCATGGAGGAAAACATGAAGATATTTTGATACCAAAATAAATCAGGGAACAAAAAATTGTTTAGCACGTGTTCTCACCTGTCACAATTAAAACTTGTTCAGTAGAGGTAGACACATTTTGGCACACAAAGTTGTTTGCTGTGACAACGATGCTGTACATTTGGCCACAGTTCATGTTGTACAATGCACAGTAAGTGTCATTGGTAACACAGGAGGTGGTGAGTCCCTGGTCTGTTTGCCCCGTGACTGTGTAGTAATTAGCACCCTTGGTTATGTCCCACTGCACCTGGCCGATTGTCACGCTGTACTGGGTGGTGATTTGGATTGGGATGCAAGGCTCTAAAAGAGAGGATGGAGGAAAACTGAGACAAAAATGTAGCTTTGTGTGTTCGAACTGCAGCTTCAAATTAAATGCAAGAAGGTAGCGTAGATATGGTCCACTGTAGTAAAGTTATGTAATGTAAGTAATGTTAGAAAAAAGCAGAAACTTTATTGTTTCAAGAATTTTAGTGCATTTAAGGTCATTTTGGTTAATTGTGTTTTATCACTTTTACTGATACTTTGGTTGGTTTTAAGTGGGAAAGGTCAACATAATTATACAATTTCAATAAATTAGCAGTTTGTTTCACTTTTTTTAAAGGTGGAAAAACTCGGCAAGACGAAAGATGTGCTATATAGGTTCGTGAAGCCTCTGTGGTGCTGCTCACCAGTGACCAGCTGTCCTGTCATTTTAGCGATGCTGCTGCAGGTCTTTCCTATAGCTTTGACAAACACAGAGTAGCTCTGTCCACAGAGCAGCTCTGTCAGGTCACAGGAGGTCCTGTTGGTCTCACAGGTGACGTTGTGACCTGACTTTGTAGTGGCCATCGCGATGTATGACAAGGCTCCATCACTCGGCCACCATGAAACCACAGCTGCCTTAATCGCACAGTCCATATATGCCCTGATATTTATTGCATTACAGGGCACTGAGGGAAAGACAGATAAGACAGGAAACTTTATATGAATAGTAAAAATGTAGAAGCCAGGGACAGAGCATTTTACTAAAATGTAAAATTGAACATCATCCATCACTGTATCGCAACTGACAAATATGAAAAAGAAAAGCAGATTTTAACTACACAAAACTACAAGTCAGTTTTCTAAAGTAGTTTTATGCTGGGTAAAATCATTTGCAGACCTCACAAACTCATATTTTATTCACAATAG
Source organism: Aulonocara sp. 'chitande type north' Nkhata Bay (assembly GCF_057382095.1). Taxonomy (NCBI): domain Eukaryota; kingdom Metazoa; phylum Chordata; class Actinopteri; order Cichliformes; family Cichlidae; genus Aulonocara; species Aulonocara sp. 'chitande type north' Nkhata Bay. The sequence goes on from NC_141360.1 coordinate 10,114,836, forward strand.
AACACAGAAAGACAGAATATAAAATGTTTGAAATGAGAAAATGTTAATTTTTAAGAAAAATATGAGCTCATTTTGAATTTTATGGCAGCAATACTTCTCAAATAAGTTAAGTAGCGGGAACAAAAGGGTGAAAATGTTTCCAGGAATAATGAGGAACATTTTCCAACTAATTGGGTTAAATGGCAGTCAGTAAACAACTGACTGGGTATACAAAGATAATAAATCAGGCCTAAAATGCACTTTGCATAAAAGAAGAAACAGGACTGTTGAGCAGCAAGAATCCTGTATCAGACAAGGACGGCAATGTTTTTATTAAAATGGTACATTTTCTCAGTTTACACATGTGACGCGTTTTTCATGTTGTACCACAGATAATTCTCTATAATTAAAATGCATTGAATTCTCTCTCTGTCCTACCTGACGGTGTGTCAACAACAGGAGTGGGCGGGCTGTTGCAGTACCCATCAGAAGACACTACGGAAACATGGTAGATCTGTCCACAGCCGAGTCCTGTCACATTGCAGGAGCCCTCTGTTGTGGCCTGGCATGTTGTGCCCTGATTGGTGCTGTCGTGCAGTGTGGCGATGTAGGAATCAGCTCCTGAGCTTTTCGACCAGGAAACGATGAGAGAATTGGCCTGACAGTCGACCACGGAGGAGACGTTTGCTGGAGTGCACGGCACTGATGAGAAGAGACAATTGTCAATGTTTAGAGCAGAGCTGTAATTCCTGAAAGTTCGTGATTAATATCACAGAAAGATTTGAAAAAATGTTGCCTGGTGTGATGAGTCTGAATTTCTCCAGCAATAATCAGAAGGTAGTATCGGGATTTGGCAGAAACAACATGAAAGCATGGATCCATCCTGTTTTGTTTCAACTGTTCAGGCTGATGGTGACGTAATGGTGTGTTCGATATTTTCGTGGCACGCTTTGGGCCTCATAGTACCAACTAAGCACACTTACACACTATAGCCTACTCAAATATTGCTGTTGTCCATCCCTTTATGACCACAGTGTAGTCATCCTCTGATTCTTGCTTACAACAGGATCCTGCACCATGTCACAAAGTCAAATCATCTCTTTAAATTAACTGTACTTAAAAAGCCTCCACAGACACCAGATCTCAGAAATGTTTCAGCACCTTGTTGAATCTAAGCCAGGAAGAAAAAAGGAAGCCCAAACTGGTACAAGTAAGGTGTACCTAATAAAGTGACCAGTAGGTGAATGTATAATTACCTCTTCTGAATGAAAAAAAATTCTTTGAGAAAAATAAACTGGCATCACCTTTTTAAAAACAAGTAGAATTTGAATTTAATGTACCGTAAGTAGATGCAAAGTTCTAAACTTTCAATGACAGTTTCGAAATCACTGGTAACTTGTGTTCCTGTCAAAATAAAACGACAGCAATAAAACGGTTCAGCAGTCGGAGTGCATACCTGTCTTGATCGTCACATTCTCACTCGGTTTGCTCTTGCACGTCATGTCCTCTGCAGACACAGTGGCTGTGTAGTACTGTCCACAGTGCAGATTGGTCAGTTCACACTGCTTGTCAGGAACTCTGCACTCGTCCACATGCCCGTCAGTACCCACTGCCTTTACGCTGAAAAGCTGTCCTTCCTTCATAGAGCTCCATGACATGGAAGCCACATTGTTGCTGCAGCTCAGGCTGGCTTTGAGATTCTCAGGAACGCATGGCACTGAGTGGGACAGAAATATACGTCTGCTTTCTTTTTTCCCCCCAGTTATGTTAATGAATATTTTATGTAATTTACTGTGTGCACTGTACCTGTCCTAAACATCAGCTGTTCGCTCTCTGAGCTGTTGCAGGTTCGTCCCTCAACCGTGACGTGCACGATGTAAATTTCGCCGCATGGCAGATGTGTGACATCACAGCTAGTGTTTGATGTAGTGCAACACGTGGTACTGTCTCCGTACACGTCTTCCAGCGTGGCCGTGTACGTTAAAGCACCTGAGACAGTCGACCAGGTAATCGTGACTGTTCCGTTGTTGCAGTTCACTAATTCCTTTACGCCATTAGGAGGGCAGGGAGCTGTAGAAAGAGGAATACTCTGAGGTACAGACTTGAACTTCTGTTTCTGTCCTTTCTTGAATATTATTGAGATTACACAACACAACAACACATTACACATGAAAAACCCAGCGTGAGCTACATTTCCAAGAAAATTAACTCATAACTTGGACACATTCACACTCAGAGTCAAGTTAGACATATTTAACCCATAAAACAGTGACTTTCAGCTGTTTTATGCAAAGAGTATTTTAACTGTAAATATTTCATGCCTGTGAAGCTGTATCCACATTATCAATTTTCACCTCACAGATGTGGTGAAGATGGACATGCAGAGGGTGGGTGTGATAGGATGAGATGGAAGCAGCCAAACGAAAAAGAGGAAGAAGCAGCAGTTTATAACAAAACCAGAACATCAGTTATGTAGTAGCTCATTTACCGCTTACTGCTTGTAAAATGACAAATGTGGCGCTGACCTCGAGCACAATTTGTCCCCCCCATTAGGTGATCACTGAGTGCATTTCACACATCCTTTAAATTGCAGACAGAGCAATGGGTAAACAGCTGTATGAGCCAAAAACCAAAGATTCAGAGGAGCAGAACCATTTTCATGCCTCATATTACTGGCCTTTTAAATGGTTTCTTTTTAATAATTTTAACATATATTATGATATAATTGATATTATCAGTTTAAGTCTATTTAAATCCACAGTGCATCAGAGCACTGGTGATATTCTAGTTGAAGTGACTTCCCTTTTATCCTGGTTTTACAGTTTCGGTGTTTGCTTTTACGTTCGTTATAATTTTCTGTTACCTGTCTCGGTTTTGACAGAGTTGCTGGGTGCACTGGTGCACTGCTGGTCCTTGGCCTTCAGGGTAATGGTGAGATTCTGGCTGCATGTAAGTGGTGGCAGAGAACACATCCCATCTGACGTGGAGTTACAATCAAATGTCTGAACAGCACCCCTGGTGTCTGTTGCCACCACAACATATTCGTTGGCCCCGGCAGACTCGTTATACATCACCCACGCTGAGTTCGTCAAGCAGTCGATCTCCACGTCTGACAGCTGGGGTACGCAAGGAACTGGAGGCAACCAGGGACAGGAAATTAGGTGCTTACAGTATTCATAGATTACACAGACCACCGGATTTACAATTATATTCTGTAGATATCATCAACAGATGCTCAAATCTGCAGTCCAGAAATTATCTCAGCTGCTGAAATATGTCGTAATATTTTATTATCTGTGCATTTTTGTAACAAGTCTGTTAAACTAATGACTTGGCTGGTGTGTTTCTGTCGTCACTATCACTATACATGAGTTAGAACTGTGATCTAAAATTATGACAGATTTTTTGGTTAACCTTAAATGCACAAAGCCATCTTTTGCATCATCTAAAGACCACAGGCTTACCAGAAATAAGCAGCGAATAGGGTTTCTAACAACAGCCTGTACAAGTGAGAGGATGATATGGGATGGAAGTGAGGAATATACGATCAAAAACAGAAGAACAGCTGATACTTGCCTGTTTTGACCATTTTAGTTTGGCTGTCTTTGCCCACACATTCATTCCTGTATGGTGTGATTGTGACATTGTACTGCATCCCGCACGCCAGTGTGCTGAGATTACAGCCGTTGTTTGTGCTACTGCAGTTGTGTCTGGCACCTTTGGCATCTGCAGCAGACACTGTATACATCACCCCTGCCACACTATTGTTCCAGGTGACAGATACGACGCCAGTGCCACAGTTCACATTAGAAAGGAAGGATGAGGGAGGGCAGGGAGCTGAGTGGAACGGCAGAAAAAGAGGAGAAGTTGAGGTAAAGACTGAAGGTAAATAACAAGAAGGTAAAACTTTATTATGTGATGTATGAACCAAAAAAATCACTTTAATCAAACAGCTATTAAAAGATAAATAGATATAGATAAGAGGTGCTGATATCAGATCTGAATAGCTGAACACTGAATACTAGAGCAGGTGCACTAGAACTGCCAACAGGAGCTGCACCGACCTGTAGAGACCTGCTCTGTGGGGCTATGGGAACTGTTGCAAGCTTCATCTTGGGCCACCACTGTAACATTGTAGGTCTGCCCACACTGCATGTTCTGTACAACGCAGTAATGCGTAGGAGTTGTGCAAACGCTCTTTTGACCTTTGCTGTTCACCACAGAGGCGTGGAAGTTCAAAAAGTAACCTGTCGACTGCCAGGTAATGTTCAGGACACCAGACAGGCAGTCCAGATGGTTCTGTATGTTCTGTGGCACACACGGAGCTGGAAACAAAGCAAACACAATACTTTCTGTATGGTAACAGAAATCATTAACAGAGACACAGAACTGCTAATTTTTTATGTTTATTAAGAATGTATTTTGTCTAATTTAAGGGTATGGTTGCTACAACAAATAACAACAAAGACAAAAAACACCTTAGACATATGAATTTAGCTCATGAATTCAATTGAATGTTTATAAGTTTTAACCAATATCCCAATTACACCATGTCATGTCTTTATAGCCACATTTAAATGATTCATATGTCATAAATGGAGTAAGATCAAGTGTGTGGCAGCTGTCTGTTTCTGTTTTGGCTAGTGCTCAGTAACAGCAAAGAATTGTTAAAGTATACAAAGTAAATGTGAAATCCCTTTTTCTGAAACTGATGAATAAATCAGTGAATATAGTGCAAAGCTTTGAATAACAATAGACAAATTACCAGTGCGAATCTTCTTCATGTCACTCTTGGCTCCAGTACACTTGTCATCAATACCGACAACGTAGACATTGTACTGTTGCCCACAGAGCAGACCAGATATTTGGCAGCTGGTGCTGCTGGTGTTACACGACCACCGGCGGCCCTGTTCATTTTCAGCCACTGCCATGTAGGAGACTGAGCCTTGAGAGGCCTGCCAGGACACTGAGATGTTGTTTGATTCGCATGAAGAGTTCACCATCAACTGGGTGGGAGGGCAGGGAGCTGGAGGAAAAACAAGCAGTGAGTGAGATTATTTTTCACGGTTCATTGATAGAGGTTTCTGTTTAGAGCTAGATCCTGAGATTTTAAAAAGATGTCAGAATGAATCAGGAATAATTTGTATTTGCATTTCATACAGTTACATGTTATAACTAATATTAACACTAGTTAGTGAGATGCTTGGGCAGAAATGGTTTCCATAGTATGTTAAAACAGATAAAGAGAACAATTAGCTGATAAGCAGTAAAACATTTTGGATAGTGTATGCAAATGTGCACAGAACAGTTTATCCATTATCTTCCAGTTAGGTGTCAGCTTGTTTTGTAAGGATGTAATTGACCCCACCTGTGTTCACTCTCTGCCAGTCCTGAGCAGGACTGCTGCAGTATAGTCCCTGCCCACTGACGCTCACTTTGTAGCTTTCCCCACACTGCAGAGAACTGATATTACAGGAGGAGCCATTTGTAGAGCAGGTCTGCTTGTCTATGGAGCCGAAGGCTTGAGCTGTGGCATTGTAGTAGAGGATGCCAATTCCTGTAGTCCAAGATACCACAGCTGTGTTGGTGTTGCAGTCCAGGGATGTTCTCAGACCACTGTGGGGACAAGGACCTAACAAACAGGGAAGAAAAAAAGAACAGCAGGTGTAGTTTTTAAAAAAAAAAAAAATTTTTTACATTTTGAGTTTCAGGGATTCATTTTCACAGGAACAGGAGTTATTTCTATAGAAATGTTCTTTAACTTTAAAAGCTCTGACATAGTAAATGGTTTTCCTGTTAGGATAACTGCAGGTTAGCAGTTAACTAGGGACACTAACTTTGAAAAGTTAATACTTTTAACATGTAGCAGATGTTATTAACACAATTTATGTATTTAATCTTCAAAAAAGATGTTCAGCTGATCTTTTGGGGGGGGGGGGGGGGGGTTATTTAATTGCTGTTACCTTTTTTTTATAACATTAACATTTAGCTTAGCCGCTAATAATAAAAAAGCTAATGCTATGTTCATTAAAGTAAATTAAAAGTAACTGCAACACAAAGAAACACTAAAAGTAGGTGTGAAAAATTGATGCACTGTTGTTTCATGTTGCATTAGCAACATTACAGCTGTGCACAATTTACTTTTAGTGAGCAGCTTGTTGTGTGGGTATGACAGGTTGTATTTTATTACCTGTGGTGGCCTTGACAGTCTCGCTGACCATGCTGACACAGGTGTTATGGAGAGCCACCACTGTGATGTTGTAGTCTTGTCCACAGGCCAGGTTAAGGAAGTCACAGTTGGTGTCGGTGTTGTTACACTGAGCATTGTAGCCCAGACTGCCCCGAGCATAGACAGTGTAAGATGTGGCACCCAGCGCAGCATCCCATGTGACTGCAGTGATGCCGGTGTTGCAGTACACCCTTGCTGTGACGTGTGTGGGAATGCATGGAGCTGATGGAGGACAGAAACAGGTAAGTGTATGGATTAGTGTGATATTGTTTATTCCTGCAGTGCTCAGGCTTGTAATATTCTACACTAATGGCATGTACTTGTCCAGGTTCAGTGATGGATGACTATGATGTCAGAAGTCAAATCAGCGTCGCCTAAATCTAATACCATTTCAAAATGCTGCTTCAGCTTCATTGCATAAGTAAAAAAATATAATGCAGTTAAAATATTCTTCAGTTTTTAGTAGTTTTATAGAAACATTTTTACATTTTAAAAAATATTTTTACATTACATTATAGGGTTTGGGGGTATTTATTCTTTCATATAGCCTTGATAATTATGTCAATACTGGGGAGTGTTTGGCTATGATTGGCTATATTTTCTGCCTTTATTTTAACAATCATTCACAACAGCTTGTGTGCAGATCACAAATAATGGCTCTTCTAAGCAAATTAATTTAGAAAAATGAAAGTTATTTTTTTATTTTTGTCTGTATTATTATTATTCTGCTGTGCTGTAACTTAATAGAGGTTTCAATTATGCCATGACACAGGCCATTATGTCTTGTGCTTCTAAATGTGATTGAGTCTAAACAACCTGTTGCATTTGTTATAAACAAGCTTGATGAATTGTCACAGTGATACAGTGCATCAATCTGTTCATTATTATTTGCTAAATTACCCGTGTTAAGTCTTTGGGCAAAAGCCAGTTCACTGCTGCAGTTGCTTGTGAGACCGACCACACTGATGGCATATATCTCCCCGCACTTAAGTTGACTGAAGGTGCAGTTGGAGCTGGTGGAGTTGCAGGTGGTGACTGTTCCTCTGCTGTCCCTCGCTGACACCACCTGCAGTTGGTCTGGGCCTGAGTTTGCCCAGCTGACAGTCGCCATGTTTGTTCTGCACTGCAAATTCACCATCACGCTGTTTGGCTTACAGGGGGCTGGAGACAAAGCAAGGAAGATTAACTTGCAGATGTGGGTGGTTTTAAAAGTTATTAAATGGGGTGAAAGTAGGTTAGATAAAGGTTATAATGAAAAATTTGAAGGGATAGAAGTATACTGTATGAATGTTGCTGCACAAAACCTAAAAATAAATATTAAATATTAAATGACTCAGGATGTGTGAATTGTAATATGTTTTATAACGTTGTTATGGATTTTGTTTAGTGACTTCAAAACATTTGCCCCAATTTTAATGTTGGTCAAAGAATATTTGCTACCTGACTGTATCTCATAGTCGGAGCCTTCAATGAAGCCGCAGTCGATTGACGAGGTTGTGACGACAATGCTGTAAATGAGGCCACAAGTTAGGTTCTGGATGACGCAGTTGGTGCTACTAGAGTTGCAAGTTCTCCGTGTCTTGTCGCTGCCGATGGCGATTGCAGTGTAATCAATGTCCCCAAGGCTTCCCCTCCACTCCACTGCAAAGGTGTTAGCATTGCAGTCCAGCTTTGCTTGTACCCTGTCAGGCAGACAAGGGGCTTTTGGAAGAGAAGAGAAAGGAAGATTATCAGTTGACTGTTTAATAGTTTTGAGATTTAAAAGAAAATCTAACCCTAAAAGCAGATGTCATGTACCTGAGACAAAAGTTAGATTATCTGATTTACTGCTGTTGCATGTTGCACTGGAAGCAACCACAAAAGCTGAGTACTGCTTTGCACAATCCACCTTCAATGAGCAGGTTGTTTTGTTGGTACCACAGGAAACTAAGTGGCCGTGGGTACCAGTTAATGTGGCTGTGTAAGAGATGGCATGTCTACTCGGTGCCCACTTCAGAATTGCTAAGTTTGTGGCACATTCAGTTTTGACAGTCAGGTTGGTTGGAGGACATGGAACTGGAAGTAAGGAGATTAACAACAAGTCATTATGTGAGAAATGAACAAAATCATCTGCATTAAAAAAAAGACCAAACTGGGGTTAATTATTTGCAAAGGATGTCAAACCAGTACTTTGTTGGTGAACAAACCCAGAAATATCCAGATATTAACCTGTCTCAGTTTCTATCTGCTTGCTCAAGAGACTGGTGCAGTCAGGGTCCTGGGCAGCCACTGAGAGCATATATGCTTGTCCACACTGCAGCCCATTCATCACATAGAACGTCTGAGTTGTGGAGTAGTTATAAGCGATCCCACTGTTTCCTTGGGAGTAGATGAAGTAGGTCACTCCGCTTTCTGGACTTGGGTCCCAGCTTACTGTGATGTCATTGTTTCTGCAATTTGTCACTCCAGTCACACCAGTGAGTGGGCAGATGACTAAGAAGGGGGAGAGACAGGTAGAGAGACAATTTGATAATTAGTGTCCCAGTGATTTTTTTAACACTATTTTAGAAATAGAATATGAGCAACAACAGATCCTGTCTTTGGATTTGATTTTACCTGAAAAACCTACCTAATTCGTCTCCCACTGGAAACTTTACGTCCAGATGAACAGAATCAACTTATTGGTATGGCATTAATTAGTGTTAAGATCACTGTGCGTTCAACTGTCTTGCTTATCTTATGTGTTAACAAGCAATTTTTTTATGTCCGTGAGTGTGAATGGTTGTCTGCCTTTCTGTGTTAGCCCTGGTGACCTGCCCAGGGTGTACCCTGCCTCTTGCCCTATGGGGGAAAGAGCATGTCCCAGCCTATCATAGGGTTTTGCCCCTTGACAAGGATAAGCGAATGAGAATGGATGGATGGGTAAGACAAAATCTGCGTAAGTTCTATTTTATTTCCTGAAAGTTGGTTATATCTGACAGGACAACTGTCTATATGATTGTTTATCATTTTTTCTGGTTCTTTCTTGCAAGTTCTTTAGTTCCTAGTTCTGTTGCATTGTTTAGGTTTTGGTTTAGGTTTTGTACCCTTTGAATTTAGTAACCTTACCCTTTGTCGACTTTTGTTATATCTTTTCAAAAATAAGTTCACTTTCTGCTCTGTGTTATGGTCTGCATATGGGTGAACTGAAACGTGGCAGATGTGAGCCATTATAACATATTAATAAAATGTTGATGCACAAAAGTACCAGGCAAACAGATTTGTACATTGTATCTGATGTTTAGTTCTATGGTAGCTGTATTTGTTGAACACTACAAAAGTTGGATGGATGGATGGATGGTTCAATTCTCTGACCTGTTTGTAAGGTGAATGGTACGCTGGGTTGGCTCGTGCAGCCTCTCTCTATGGTGACAACAGTGACAACGACTGTTTCTCCGCAGTGGAGGTCTGTAAGGGAGCAGCTTGTTCCATTGGATGAGCAGTTGTGGATGTGTTTGTCCGTGAGAGAAGGTGCGGTTGTGGCCAAGTAGAAATCTGCTCGAAGGGCAGGGTCCCAGGTCACACGGCCCACATTTCCATCGCACTGCAGAGACATGTGGACGTTGGTGGGAGGGCAGGAACCTGCGAAAAAGATGGTGAGATAAAGTTGGACGGGTTATAAATCTAAATATAATTAAAAATATTAAAAGCGAAATCTTTGTTTTGAATTAATAAAAGATAGATATAATAATTATTAAATAAATATTGTTAGTGGTTATTTTAAAGAATGCATAAAGTTGATTAAAGCCAAGTTTATCCAGTTTATTTTTTTTATTTGGCATTATCTCACCTGCATTGTAGGTGTATGGGAAACTCTCTCTGCCTTCGCAGCGCATAGAGAAGGGAGTGACGGTGATAATGTAGGTTTGAGAGCAGTGCATGTTGGGTAGCAGGCAACTTGTGCTGTTTGTGGCACACCTTTTGAGGTCGCCGTCTCTGCCAACTGCCTTCACACTGTAGGACACTGCACTAGGACTGTGTTGCCAGCTCACTGCCGCAGTGTTGTTGTCACACAACAGGGAAGCACTGACGTTCACTGGAGCACAAGGGGCTGACAGGAAAACAAAAGGAAAAACCACTGAGTACAAACACCACCTAATTAACCCTCATTTAAATTTTTTAGGAAGTTACACCTGGTATCTCTTAAGCCAGCAGTCCCCAACCTTTTTTGCGCCACGGACCGGTTTATGTCGACAATATTTTCATGGACCGGCCTTTAAGGTGTCGCGGATAAATACAACAAAATAAAACCAGTACTGGTAACCAAAAAAAGAAGACTTATTCATAACACACAGGAAAAGACCCAGAGAAAACAAGTTAACAATAATAACAATAAAAAAATAAGGATAGAAACCAATAAAAACCCTGAAAACCATAGATTTCACGCCCGCCTCAACTCTCGAGGCCCGGTACCAAACGTCTCACGGACCGGTAGCAGTCCGTGGCCCGGGGGTTGGGGACCGCTATCTTAAGCCATGTATTTGCTAAAAGTTACATTTATATATTTTTTTTTAAATAAATGTGTTAAATAATTTTTAATCCAATGCATTACTCGGCATTTCAACTAAGTATTTTAAAAGAAATACAGAATTTACTGTATTATATACAGTTTACTACACTTGGATACTTACGATAGTAGAAAAGGGAACATGGGGAAATTGGAAATTGTATTCATGGTAATCAGAAATAGTATTTTTGAATTTCCCACAGACTTTCCCAGCTGTATATACATCACCTGCATCTACATCCTCTCCGTCTTACCTGTCTGTATAGTCGTTACGCCGGGCACGCTGCTGTTGCAGGAGTCAGCCAGAGCTACTACTTTTACACTGTATGTGCGACTACAAAGCAGCGTGGGCAGGGAGCAGTCAGTCTGGCTGGTGCTGCAGGAGGCTGTGAGATTTCCAGACTGAGCATGCACATAGAATCTCTTCCTGCCCAAAGTCTCATCCCAACTCACAAAAGCAATGCCAGTGTCACAGGAGTATTGGTACTCCACGTTTGCAGGGGTACAGGGTGCTGTGTGAGAGAAGACAAGTTCAGTTCCTGAATACCTTCAACCTTTTTTTTAACCCATCCCTAAACCTTATGATAGGGTTGTTAAACATTAGGTCTGGGGGCCAGAATTGGCCAAGCAAAGACTCTAATCTGGACAGCTGGTTGGACTTGGACTTAACTGTATTTTCAGATGTTTTACGCTTTTCCTGCTAATAAAGACCCTTGTCAAGGTCTTTTAAACTACATCAAAGTAATTAAGTAATAGATAAATGATAGAAAGTACTATTATCTGTTTTTTTTCCAAGATTTAGTAGAAAAATTTCTGTGTATGTGTGTGCGTTTTTTTTAAATTGGGTCTACGGTGAAAAAGGACATGTTCTGTGAATTAACAAAAAAGACGATATGGGCAATGGGCTACAAGATTATTTTTTTTTAACAAAACTTTTTTTATATATATATATAAGTTGTGCTGACAGATTTCTTTCTTTTGCTATAAAAACTGTACTGTTTTAAAGTATAAAAACCACCACTACTGAATTGTTTTCAAAAGAAAATCAGAGAAAGACATCAAAAAGAAACAGCAATTGTTAAGTCAAATTTTTTTCTTATATTCTTTACCTGTAACAATCTGAAAAGCAGAGCTGGGTTTGCTCTGACACTGAGGTCCTTTTGCGACAGCCTTTACAGTGTAAGTGTTTCCACACAGCAGATCCAGGACACAGCTGTTGTTGGAAGATGAGCTGCACGACTGCATATATCCCATACTGGAGGTTGCATTGACCATGACAGTCATGGCATCCTCATCCTTAACCCAGGTGACCAAAGCTTGGTTGGAGCTACAGTTCAGTGAGTGGTCTTGGATTACTGGAGCACAGGGAGCTGCACACAAAACACATTACAGATGTGCTGATTAAAGGAATCTTTCTGGTTAAGTAATCTATAATTGTAGGCAGTTTTAGGAAGTTTAAGATTTCATTCTTTTTTTGCATGAGGATAATTTGAGCTACTCAGTTTATCCTGACGTCATTCTTTGTGCCAAAAATGAAAGTACCTGTTGTAATGTTGGTTTTAGCAAATATGGAGCTGTTGCACTTTGTGTGCCCTGCCAGAACAGTCACAGTGTAGTCATTCCCACACTGCATCTTGGTTAGTTCACAGGAAGTACCAGTGGAATTACAGGAGTCGACATGTCCACTGGCCTCAGCCAGGATTGTGTAATAATTTGCGCCGGCGCTGGCCCTCCAAGTAACCGTCACCACATCAGAGAGGCAGTTCAGAGTAGCAGCCACGTTTGTAGGGTCACAGGGTGCTGGAAGTCAAAGTGGAGAAAATGAACGCTGAGATAATCTTCTTTTGCCCAACTTGAAGAATCACTTGTTAGCAAATCTAATTTGTAAGCTGTGCTTTCACACCCTACAAAAAATATTTTAGTCCATATTTTACCAGTTGTTGCTGTGTCCATGACGCTGTTTGAGCTGTTACACCTGTTGTTGGAGGCCATCACACTGAACATGTATGTCTGAGCACACTGCAGACCAGAGAAGAGGCATCTTTGGTTAGCTGTTTGACAGGATGTAGAGAAACCTCCTGCTCCTTTCAGTGTGGAGATGTAGTACATTGCCCCAGGAGCTGCATCCCAGGATCCCCACACTCTGTTAGTGGAACATTCCACCAGGGTTTGGATGTTCACAGGAACACAGGGAACTGTGAGAGAAATGATGTGACAAAGAGGAAAAGGAAGACAGAAAAAAAACATTTTAATGTCGAGTGACATCATGGCTCGTAGAGTCATAAACTTTAACAAGTCAACTAAAATACCTGAATTTACAATCTCCGGGACACTGCTGGGTCCTTCACATGTGCTGCTGATGGGCTTGACTCTCACACTGTACTGCTGTCCACACTGTAACTCAGGCATCGTACAGCTAGAACTCTGCGTGACGCAGCGAAGTGTAGTGCCATTTGTCATCACCGCTGTGGTGCTGTAGTTTACTGGCATGGATCCCGGTGTCCAGCTGATGGTCAGTATGTTGGTGGTACAGTTAAGAGTGGTCAGCATATTCTGCACAGTACATGGGGCTGAGATGACAGAAAAACAGTTAGACTTACTCGTCTGCAATATCTCAACTGCTGTTTGGGATTCGATAAGTACGAGAGGGTTATTAGGACGTAGAATAAAAGCAGAGGTGCTACTGCTTCTTACCAGTTGTATGGATGACTGGCTTGCTGTCTGGACTCTGACAGTAATAATCTGAAGCTGACACAGTGAAGTTATACATCTTTCCACACTGCAGACCCTCCAAATTACAACTGAGTTCTGTCGTTGTGGAACAGGTCACATTGTGACCGTCTGCGGTTATGGCTTTGCCAGTATAAGACACTGCGTTGGGGCTGCTCTGCCAGGCTAACTTGGCAGAGTTACTGCTACAGTTCACTGAGACGGTCAGCTGAGAGGGTGAACAGGGCTCTGCAGAGGAACGACACAGAACACATGCATGGTGTAAGTTTGACAGTGATTGCACATAAGCAGTGTTAACTTATATTTTTGTCAGCGTGTACCTATCTGTAGTTGCAATGTGCGGCTCTTCATGCTGGTGCACGTGTTATCCACAGCAACCACACTGATATTATACACATGTCCACACATTACATTGACCAGCCTGCACGATGTCTCATTGGATGTACACTTTAAGTAACTGCCATCTGCATCCAGAGCAGTAGCAGTGTAGTTTATGGCACCCCGACTTGCTTGCCACATGACGTCCACAAAATTCTGGCTGCAGCTTCTCCTTGTTTCAACGTTAGTGGGTACACATGGAACTGGGAGTGAAATTTTCTGATTAGCTCAGCTGTTATTTAATGAAGAAACTATCTTAGTAGGTAGCAAAGTAGAACCACTGATGTCAATGAAATAAAAAAACTTTATAGGGTTAACTTCTCTTACCTTCCCTGAAATATAACTCTGAAGGACGACTGACGCAGCTGCCATTGAAGGACATCAAATTCACTTTGTACTCCTGGCCACACTCCAGTGTGTGGACTGCCAGATTTGTCTGTGTGGTGTTATACGTCAACGGCATGGTGCCGTTTGAGATTTTGACGATATAACGTTCTGCATTTTGGGATGCGTTCCAGCTTATTGTCACATTGCCTGATGCACAGTCCACCCTGGCACTTGCGCTGGCTGGCCCACAAGGAACTGAACGAAAAATAAGAAGGTTGGGTGAAGGCAGGCAGCTAAGAAATGAATTGGTGAATCAATAACTTTCATTTAATTTTATATTCAAAACGAATACTTCTGTCAAACTTAATATCGAAAGTATGTTTAGGGAAATGGAAAGGCAAAGATCCATTATATTAGAGCCTCACTGTCTGTCTTAGTAGAAAAGAGATCATTTGTATCTGGGTGTGAAAACTAAGCCAACGCTAAAGCGCCTGTAACCTACATTCTTTCTAGTGGCCAGCAGGGGATGACTCTTCAAGATCTATGACCTCTGTAAATACTTTCCTAGTATTGCTAGTATAGGGCTCAGTGTTGTAGCATTAGTGAATATAACATGTTGATCACTTTAATTAATGTCATTCATTAGAGTTAAGAAGCTAAATTTGGCAGGTCTACCATGCGATTGACAGTCTACTGTACAAGTGTGTAGTCTCCCTCAGTTTCTCGGTCAGTTCTCTGTCTAGTGTCAAAATCAGTTGACTCCAAACTGCTAAGCTCTAGACTTCATAAATGGATGTAGCCCCTGGTTAGTGATTACTGGTCAGGTGCTGGTGGAGCAAAATGACTCTTGTGGTCTCAGGAAAGTCCGAGGGAACACACCTTTTTGTTACAATAAATCAAAACTGTTTTTTCTGTGTACAAAAAGCATTTTAGGCCTTTTCAGACTATCAGCACTACGCTAGATCTGACAAATTGACATGTGGTCAGTTTTTAATGTATTTTGAAAATTTTCCTACCAGACTCCATGTAGATGTGCGTAGAGGGCATGCTGGAGCAGTTGCCGTCATGCTGGCTGACAGTCACAGTGTAGAGCTCGCCACATTTCAGGTTAGGTATTTTGCAGTTGGTTGCAGTGGAACTGCAGCTTAAAAGTCGCTGACTTGAATCTATAATGGTAGCAGTGTAGGAACTCACACTTCCATGCCACGAAATCAGAGCCTCATTGGCTGCACAGTCCAGGGTGGCAGTGAGGTTATTTGGTGGGCAGGGAACTGAAATGACACAAGTGGGCCATTATCAATCAGAAAGAAACAAAACTGTATTTAACTTTTAATAAAATAAAAGAAATGTGCAAATATGACTGTGACATTTTTGTCATTAATGCTCACTCAGAAAAAAGATGCACATCTTGGCAACTTTTACATAAAGTAACTAAATGAGCATCTTCACTAGAGGTTACCTGTCTCTATGGTAAACATGTCACTCTCAGAGCTGTTGCACATGAAGTTGGAGGCAATAACATAGACTTTGTAGCTGGTGCTGCACTTCAAGCCACTGATCATACACAACATATCCAAGGAGTTGCAGCTATGAATGACCCCATTGCTGTCCTTTGCCATTGCAACATAGAAAAGTGCTGCGTTGCTCATCTCCCACTTCACAGAGATGGAGTCTTTTGCACAATTTCTCTCTGCTGAGATGTTCTGGGGAGTGCATGGGGCTGAGGTAGAAAGCAAGCAAGTTAATAATAATACCAACCTGGAACACTTTCACAGTACTAGAATTAAGTAAACGATCTATTTTTAGTTTTTAGTTTTTTTTTAAATTGCAAATACATCTACAGATTTCTTTTAATTACTCTTCAACTTTATAAAAGGCTTGAAAATTCTAGTCAAAATTTCCTACAGTTTCAGGTCATGTCTTTTACAGGTTTTTTTTTTAACAAACCAACAGTCCAAAACTTTTAAGATAATCAATTAAATTATGCAGCAAGACATTAAAAAACATTGTTCTTTGGAAATAGAATTAGTACTTGCTTGTTTATTGGCTATATTCTATATATATCCACTGGTAAAATGTAACAAAGACATGTAATATAATATATTCATAATGTTTTCACTTGCAGTTAATCATTTGTCAAGCTTAGAATGAATCTTGCATAGCTGTGTAGGAATGGGTCATCCACCATAGACTGCATCATGTTGTGCTGCCATGTTTTACTATAACCAAACACTGAGCCTAGATTGAACCACCTGTGTAAACATTACTACCACCATAGGTTCTCTTACATGCTTGGTAAGGTTCAGGTATTCAGTTAGCTGCAATCTGCAACCTCAACGCAAGATACCACTAAATACTACACACTGATTCTTTAGTAAGTAAATTGTGAGCCATCTTTTTTTTTTATTATTATTATCATACTTTAATATGTAAACAGCTGAATTTGCAGTAATGCAACTTAGAGTAATGTAGATACAATACAGATTATCCTGTTGCATATAAAATATTGGCTCAATTAATCCAATGCTATTAAAAATAAACATTTAATTAATCGAAATATGCAAATATGTAAATATAACACTGAGATTGGTTTGGTTGGCATACTAAATATGTTTTACTGATAAAATCTTAGTTATCATTAAGATTTGTATAAACCAATTAACCCATAAGAACCTGTGTCACTGCCCCTTTACACACTGAGGAAAGTCATGTTAAAGTTTTAACATCGGCTCTACTATAGTTTTCCTGGCAGTAAAAATGGGTCTGTGCTCTTTTGGATTAATGGAGTGAATGCAAATGCAGATGTCTGAGGCGCTAACACAGGGGTGGGCAATCTCAGTCCACAAGGGCCGGTGTCCCTGCAGGTTTTAGATGTGTCCTCGAACCAACACAGCTGATTTAAATGGCTAAATTAGCTCCTCAACATGTCCTGAAGTTCTCCAGAGGCCTGGTAACGAACTAATCATGTGATTCAGGTGTGTTGACCCAAGGTGAGATCTAAAACCTGCAGGAACACCGGCCCTCGTGTACTGAGATTGCCCACCCCTGCTCTAACATGTGTTCCTCACTTGTCTCAGCCGGTGGCCCCAGCACTGTTGGACTGGGACAGTCATTGTCAAAAGATCTGATGGTGACGGTCAGATGGTCTCCACACTTGACGCCCTTCATAACACAGCTGTTGGACACTGAGCTGCAGTTGTAGCTGCTGTTTCTGTAGTTGCCCACAGCTGCCACGGTGTAGTACAGTGCCCCCTCAGCATTGTCCCACTTGCTGAGCAAACTGTCAACGCTGCAGTCGGCTACTGTTTCCAGATTCTGCGGAATGCAGGGTGCTGGAAAGAGTGGAAATAAAGAATTGCATAAATGTACTAAAATGTTTGCATTTATATAAACGAGAAGCTGAACACAACTGATATTGAATTGTAAATTGGATTCATC
The DNA here is from genome assembly GCF_057382095.1 of Aulonocara sp. 'chitande type north' Nkhata Bay. Taxonomy (NCBI): domain Eukaryota; kingdom Metazoa; phylum Chordata; class Actinopteri; order Cichliformes; family Cichlidae; genus Aulonocara; species Aulonocara sp. 'chitande type north' Nkhata Bay. Next base: position 10,132,442 of record NC_141360.1, read on the forward strand.
ACATTCATCACAGAGAGCTGATATGAGAACGCACTTCAGTTTCTCTCAGAACCAGGAATACGTTAAATTTCCTGTTCAAAAACTGTTACAATTTGGAATGTTAACAATGTAATCATTTGCAGATAAAAGACTATTTAAATAGTTAGCCCCAGTGAGATAAATTTGTCAAATCATTCACTAGAAAATGGGACATTAGTTACCCAAAATTATGTTGCAGATTTATTGAAATCATACCTGTGCGAACGCCAACAGGAGAGCTGAAGCCACTTGAGCAACTCCCAGACACAGATTGAACTGTGAAGGAGTAGTACCGTCCACAGAATGTATTTGTGAAATAACAATTGTTTCCTTGAGTCATGCATTGCCTGACCATTCCCTGGGTGCAAAGAAGAATATTTAATATTTAGCCAGTGCTAATTTACATGTTCTAGTTTATCACAAAGGTCAACATTTGAGGGAAAATTTTTAGGTTTCTGTTGATCTGACCACTTTAAGATCATGTGTATGCCAAGACTCTCATAAACTTTCTTTTTGAAATCCAACTTCTATGATTCTGTTTTCTACTTAGGTAGATAAAGTCTTGGGAATTTGAAGAGATGAGAAAAACAGTGTTAAACAAGCAAAGATTAAGGAGCTAGTTTAAGAAACTGGCTGGAAATGTTCATACAGACTATCTAGTTCTGCATGAAATCTGCCTACCAGATTTTCTAAAGCTTAATAAATTAATCTTCTCATTCAGTTCTCAGCAAGATGTTTTTATTGGCGGAAAAAAGGTTGTGCAATTATTATTTGACAAAAATAAGCAATTGTAAATCTAAAATATAATACCTTGGAGTCGACTGCCCTGGCTAAGTAGTGGTTTACTTCGTTTGTCTGATTCCATGAAAAAATGATGACATCAGTGTCGCAGTCCCGCAACAACATCGGGTTGGCTGGAGGACAAGGGGCTTGATGGGAAGACATAGAGTCATTTAAAAAATAGCACATCACAGACATGACGTATATGCTGTATATAAAGGATGGATGGTAGAGCTATCTATGGATGGATAGCAGGAGAGCTAAAAACAAACAAACAAAACTGGTTGGATTAAATATCCTCATCAAAGGTGAACTTCTCAAATCTCTGTTCAGGTTAAAACGCCCTGATACTAAAGATTGCGCTCCAGTGTTGCTTTTCACTGTATAATGTTTCAGGTTTCACTTAAACACAGGCTCATTCTTAACTGGCTGAACACAACACAATATGATATAGACAGCAAATCTCAAAAGGAGACCCAGTTTTCAAAGGAGACGCCTAGTGATCACTAAAACAAGTGTGTGAACTTGGAATGAAAAACTTGTAAACAAGTATTCCCATTAGGCGCAAGACCAATGTGACACCAGTAATCGCTATCCTGAGGTAAAAACAAGTGGGTGTAATATACTTGGAAAAAGCCCTCTTCTTAAATTTGACATCAATCCTTGTCTTAAAATTAATTTGTAGCTGATTGGTGGAGCTTGTTATTGTTATTATAAAAAATAGAGTTTTTCTTTGCCCTTTCCAGGGATTTGCTCTTTTTAAAAAGGTGTTTTATCACTCGATTGACTTAAGGATTCATTGTCCCGAATTAAATACGTGGGTGGTTGACATGTTAGAGCTGCTTGTCATGAAATTATATTCAGCAGCATCCAAGTCACGACAACTTAGCCAAGCACAATGTGACCCATTGGGTGGGGCTGAACACGCACTCTCAGCTCCGAGATCCCCGACTGAATGGAGGGATATGTGAGATGAAAAGATTAACTGCCTGCCCAAAATAGACAATAAAGTCCTGACATCCAGTTGACTATTGCTGGAGGGCCAAATATTTACCAATAGAAATCATGCAATAGGTAAAAATACTGCTAGTTATGAATCGTCTCTCCCGATAAAGATGTTCAGTGTTTCAACGTCTAATCTAAAGGAGCATTAAAAACATTTTACACATGCTTGTGTAACAGGATGAGGCCTTCTGCTGATCTTATGAAAAGAGTTGTATATTGTCTCCAGTAGTTCAAGAGCAGCTTTCTGAAAGTCTGACATTTATAGAAGTTCCCTTACAAGGTAGAAGCTTGAAATACGTGACCACTTACTAGACCACCTTATGCCCCTTATGCTTGATTTGTGGACAATTATACCTAATTGTGGGACATCAATAGAGAATCACTGCTTTACATTTCTTTGTTAAAACAAACTCCTTTATATTTCTTCTTCATTCTTTTTAGTCCCTCTTCAGATTGGCTTCTTTATTTTAAAACTTAAAAGTAAAATGCCAGATTTTTCAATACCAAACCTATACGTGTATTTGGAATATGAGCTCTCAGATTCTTCCTTATTTAAAACAAAATGGATTATTTCAGCTTTTACAGCTGAAGAAGGAAACAATCCCGCTGTGAACAAAGGCTCAGCTGGTTGGGTATGCTGCTTACACACTTCATAAAAACCCTGATAAAAACAGACTTTAAAGGGAACCCCATTGCTTTATTTTCTTTGTGTGTGTGTGTTTATTCGGTCTCACCAGTATTAAAAGAAGCTGAGGTGTTGTGGATGAAGTTCTTGCATTTGTCTGACATGGGCATTACATACACCTTGTATTCCTGGCCACAGCTCAGTTCTTTAATTGGACAGTTGGTGCTTTGGCTGGTGCATTCCAGCTGTGTGCCATTACTGCCAACTGCCACGGCCCTGTAGGACGTGGCCCCCGAAGCAGCCGGCCAAGACACGGTGACAGAGTTAGTGGTACAGCTGTAGTCCACTGATACTGATGAAACAGGTGTCAGCTCTGCAAGCAACGCATTAATATAATTTTATTTCAGAAAATTATATCATTTCACTGATGTTTGATGCTACATTGCCTCTAATCTGTATTTGAAGGGAAACCTCATATCTAATAGTAGAGTGCTATAAAACCCAAATAATCTTCTCACATGTCTCTTTTCCCATCAGCCTCCACCTAACCTAACAAATAGGTTTTCAGAACATCTGAATTGTCCTTGAGGATCATATTCTAAGTGTCTGAAAGGGACGCTTCAGAGAGAATGGCTGACCTAGATCCTAATCACCAAGTTATTGATATTGTGTGGCTCTGCAGACTCACTGTTGGTGGTGTATGTGTAGTCCGTGGGCTCGCTCGGCACCAAGAACATGCTGTATGAGAACACTGATATCAGATAGGTGGAGCATGGGAGGATGCCTTGAACATCCAGCTTGGTGTCTGAGACATTGTATGAAGAGGGTTGACTGCTGGGATCATCTAGGTTGCGAATCCTGACATGGTATAAAAGGACCCTATTCACAGGCTCCCACGTTATTCTTGCCGTAACCTGGTTAGTCTGTGTTGCAGTAATACCGACTGGAGGCTGCACCACTGAAAGAGAGTGGGATTTATTCAGATATGAATACTCTTAAATAGTTGACACAAATCAGTGAAATACTTTTTCTACACAAGTTTCTAATTCTTAGAGACCTTTGATTAAAAAGGGTCAAGCTACCATTTATAAATGCATAGCTTTAATGTAATTTTTCACTTTCTATGCATTTATTTTGGAATATCTGCTCCTGTCCCCCTGAAAAAGTCATGAGATTTCTTTGAACGTTCTCTTTTTTAAATTTACCAAACATTTGCAAGAGTTACCTGTTTTTCAGAGAGCGACTATAAAATACCCATCCACCCTAAAACACTTCTACATTCTAATTGAAGTTGGTCACTTACAGGTTGTGATGGTCTTCACTTTGCTTCTGCTTCCCAGGCCTGCCTGGTTAACTGTGTAGACATAGCAGTCATAGTTGGAGGAATGCTGCAGGTTTCTTACCACAGCTGTGGTGTTGGTGTATGTAAAGTTCATCACGGTTCCAGTGGTCTGAGAGTACACCTCTAGATAGTATTTCTGTGCTGAAGGCACTGTTGTCCATGTTACTTTGATTGAAGTACTTGATAGTGCTTGCCCTTCAACTATCTGTGATGAGTCAGGGACTGGTGGGAAAGAGCAGGCGAGACTATTTCACATAAACTGCTAAAGGAAGTCAACATAAAAAATGACAGTATTCTCAATCATGATCAATCAGTGTTGTTGTAAAAATGTTGGACTTACCTGTGGAAGCCAGAGTGGAATTAACACACGCCACACTGAAGAAGACAAAAGCTTTGACAGTCACATTATACTCAGTTCCTGGTTTTAGACCAAAGATGTTCCTCTCAGTCTGGGATCCGGATATGGACGTTATAATTGGTGCAGACTGTGGAGAGTTTTTCTCCCGAAGGTCCAAAACATAGTTTGTTGTTCCAGGATATTCCTTCCATTTTACCAAAATTGATGAGGCACTTGATGAACTTGCTGACACGATGTTGCATCCTGAAAGAAATGGAAATGCACTGCAATAAACTTTGACATTAAAGGTTGCACAGCAACAAATAATACAGCCACATATATGTCACACTGAACAGAAGCCAGTGTGACATCTTGAGCTTTAATGATATTTTCTATTCTATTATAGTCTAGTCATTATCATGGTCATAAGTTTAAAAATGACCAAATTATGCTAATACATAGCTCTTTTGACCTGCATAGTCACGCAAATGTCTCCATTTTCTTACCTTCTGCAATGTGAAGTATCTGTAAATAAAAACAATGAAAAATCATACAACTGTTTCAGTTTTATAGATTTTAACATAAAAAGTTATATTTAGCCGAGTTAGACTTACCAAAGCTAAAGAAAAGCATATGGCTCCCAACAATCCCATCTTTGACAATGAGAGCGGGATTAAAATTACTTTACTATACAAGGGAGTCAAATGCAAAAGGTGTGCTGGATTCTTTTGAGCTTTAACTCAGTATGCCTGAGAACCAATCAGTATTCCTCAAATAGAGGACAGGCTGTCCCTCCAACAGCCCCAGGCAGCATAAGCTGCCCTGGGAACACAGCATGAGGGAGGGATGGAGGGCGGGATGGAGGGCGGGATGGATAAATGGATGAGAGTTTACCTGAAATGAGGATGACAGGAAGGTCATCACCCTCTCTCACTTCCTCTCTCTTTTTTCCTCTTATTCAGTCTATCAGCAGCCATAACCTCGATCCAGGCATTTTCCTTGCTGTCTATTTGTAGTATCTATTATGTTGTGTTTATTATTTGCAATATCAAACAGTCTTTTTGTTGTTCAAAGTCATTGATAAGAATTCATTTATTGTATGACATTGTGGCAAGTCTTCTGTTTTTTAAACTACAGAAAACAAAAGATTAGTTTTAGGATCTCTCAGTTCAGCCGTGTTTATTAAATCACAAGAGAAAAAATATTAATTCATCCACATAAGTCATATGTCACATGTTAACACAGCATTGTCGTACCTAATATTTGGAGCCGTAGTTTGCGACATAATGTTACTGACCTATTAAGCCTTACTGCTCATTAACCCAAGCATGATTGATTCATTAGTTCAGTTGTTTTTTTTCTTTTCTGTCGAAGTAACTGAATGTTTACACATCGTTATTCATTTAGTGGTTTCTTTTTCTTCAAGAAACAATACATGAGAGCGCGGTAAATGACCTGAACTTGGGAGGGGCTGCTTAAGCAAAGAAAAGAAATGCACCTGAAACTAAAGTCAGGAATGTAAACTTGTAAACTGGGACTTCATCTAGATGGGATGAACTTCCTAACGCACAGAGATTTACTAACTTGAGTAATTCATAAACTGAATTTTTGCAGGTGTTTAGTACAAACAAAAAGTGAAGCTGATTTCTTCCTAGATATCTTAATCCCAGAGCTGACATTATGTAGGCTACATGCTGGGCTGAAAAAGATCTTTGTCACACTTGAATAAAGGCCTATGGTTCCTCCTCGTGTATTACAAAAAAGGAAGTCAGTGTGAAAATGGATATGGGCTAGAATACTGTGAGGAAACTTTAGATGTTCTTAGGCAAAAGAGCAATTATGAACAAATGATGTGAACATCTTGATATTTTAGCTGTGATATTGTCCTGAGGAATACAATATTACAGGTCGGTGTTAAGGATCCTGTGTTGCAACTTCCCAAAAATCGGCCTCCATAAAATGACATTACAACACAGAAGGGTTGGGTTGTTTCTGCCTCTGGCTTCTCACCAAGCGGTGATCTCCAGTGGTTAAAAATGAATCCATTGACCAGATAACAAAAACTGCAGATCCTTGAATGGCCACTTCAGTTTAAAAGCAAGTCAATGCTAATTCACGCCCATGTTAAAATGCACAACTTTAGAACAGAAATAAACATGTTTACAGCCTGATGCTGGAAATGTTTTTTCTCTTCACTCCAAAACAGTAGCCCACAAAGCAACTTCTGACATCACAACAGCTACGCTCATCTTTATATAAAGTTGGCTTTACACTGTAAGGAACCTAGAGGTGAATTAATGACAGCTGCATTCAAATCAGCGACAATATTATGCATGAAAGCTGCTTGGTAGGATACATATATTCAATCTCTGATTTCCCTAGGGCGTCTCAAAGTTAGGTGCTTGCTCTTTTGGTGTCACGGTTCTGGGTCCGTTGGACCCAGTATTTTGAGTTTATGATGTTTTGGTTTAATTTTGCATCATGGATTGTTTTCTTGTTCTCTTGTTGTGGTCGTGATGATTATTATTAGAGTTTCATATTTCTGTTATCCATGTTTTAGGAATTGTGGTTTCATGTATAGTTCAGTTCCATGTGTCATTTTCTGTCTCTCTGTGTTGAGTCCGTGTCTCTGAGTTGTAATTCATGTTTCCTGTTTTATTGTGAAAGTCTTTGTCTTATGTTAGTGTGTGCGGCTTTGTTCCCCCTGTCTCGTTAGCCCTGATCTCTCCCAGCTGTGTCTCCCTCCTGTTGCCGATTCCCCCGTTACTACCCTGTGTATATAAGCCCTGTGTTTTCCCATGCTCGGTATTGCGTCGTACCCTCAGATCCTGCCTGTGTGGTCCAGTTAGTCTGTTCATGTCTGGTTTCTGTTTTATTGGTGCCAGCAATAAAGCTGTGGTTTTGAGTTTCAAGTTAGTGTTTGAGTTCTGCACTTGGATCCACATTCTCCACCTGCCCGCACACAGAGCCCTGACATTTGGTGGGCATAGGTCTCCTGCAGGGAGGGTGAATGACCAGAGTAAAAACATGAAATGGTAAATGGTAAACCCCAACATTTTATTGCAGTTTAGCTAACATTTTTAAAACACACATTATGTGAAAAATGGAAAACTTTTTTCAGACAGACATTTTATTTTCTCTGTTTCTACAAATCTGAAGGCCACTGCTTCTTCTGCAGAAAATAACAGTATTTCTTTACAATATAAAACACTTTCATGAGCAGTAGTGTACAAAACACTGTAGTTTTACTGTGAATGTAATGGTTTATAGGAGCACTTTGCAGTTTTCCAACCTCACTTTTTATGGTTACACAAATAAGCAGCCACCTATCTGGTGAAGTGAGTCATATTAAAATGAGACATTGCTTTGTTGAAAGAAGTATAAGTGAAAATGGTGCAGATGATGTTGAAGGAAATGCTGCTTTTAATCAAGTAATATTAGAGTTTAAGGTAGTCATCATCATCTATTCAGTATAACATACAGTGTACCCTAGACAATATAATAGTGGTTATATTAGTGATGTTATGCACATGCTAAAATAAAAATATATAGAAAAAATTCACACTGATTTCAGTTAGTGCGTAATTGCATTTTTTCATAATTTATCGTGTTATATCTGTATGATGGTGATAACAATAATAATAATGAATTATTATGTTAATCAATAACAGTTCATTTTTCTTTCACGTCAGGTTCTTATGCTCACTGCTAGGTGTTAACATGTCATCCCAGCACCTTAACCAACTCATGTTTAAATAATAATCACATTTCTTTACATTTTTGTCAAGCATAATGTCTAAAACAAGAACATAAGAACATGTTGACAAGAAATTAACCATAACTATGTGCATACTGGAGAAATGCTGTGAATCAAAAGAAGAAACTTAGAATAATGCATTTAAAATTCTCATCACTGAAGGATTTGAGTTAGAGTAGAGTTCAAGTATTTTCTGCAAAATAAGTGATCAAAGCTGTTGACTTTTTGTAATAAATAAAGAAATAAACTTGATAAATACAACCTGTAAGGATGAAATGTAATTATTTGTAAATTGCACAATGGAAGGGACATAGCAGAAGAAGCTATAGAACCACTGCCCTACTATGATGAAGGCCATTGTTCAGACATCTGTTGGAAGTTTCACAGCATTATGGAAATATGTTTTTCAGTCTGGTACTTTCTCCAGGTATTCATCCACAGTTTAATTACACTGCACCTAATACAGGAAATGGCACAGTTTGGCACAAAGTAAGACACAAAGGCATACTTTAATGAACAATATAGAAGAGAGAGGCATACTTTTCCACACCCAAAATGTAGTTCTTTCTGATGTGGAAGTTAGATGAAAAGTTGTTGTAATCATTGACACCACTTTTACTTTACTAACAGAATAAACTCAAATGTTAAGTACATCCATACGCGAAAATAAAAGAAGTTCCTAAATAGGTTCTGGGATGCTTTTTAAGAAGGTTGCCACGTGGCAGGATTTGTTTCTAGAAAGACTTTGGTTGCAGTTGAGCAGAATTGAAAGTGAAGATGGTCTTTAGCAACAGTTGCCAAGTTTTAGCTTTATACTGACAAAGGGTTGGAAAACTGCCACGGTGGCTCGTGTAACAACTGCTTCCATACATCGTGGAAAACTGCTTGTTAAATTCACAAAGAGCAGTAAATGTCAAAGCCACAGAAGCAGCACAGGTCAGCTGAGCAACGCCTATAAACGGAGAAGAATCTACAGGAGCTCACAAATGTAATGATTACTTGAATGATTCCTGAGTAATTTCCTGTTTGCAGCCCTGCACTGGAACTCAGGGTTCCCCTGACTACTAAATGTCTCTTTAACCTCATGAGACATAATCTGATGAAATGTTATACTGTGACAAAATATGGTTTCACGGTCACCATCACGGCATGAAGTTAGCCTAGGTTGAGAAAGCCTCAACAGGTTTGAGGACACACAGAAAAAAATTTCCCTTCATGTTTTGAGTGCTTTGAGAAATGAATGTTAATGTGGTGGGTTTTTTTATTATGTGCGTGCTTTTTGCAAGGAAATTATACATCTCAATTTGGTGTTTGTTACACAAGCTGCGAAGATCTAGATGTCTCGACAAAATGCCTTTTGCCAGAGTCATGGCTCATGTTTTACTATTCAATGCCAACTATTCCCTACAGAGAGTTACAGTTTCCTTACTGATAACCAGCACTGTTCACAGTACGCTGAACATAATACCAGAGCCATTTGTGATTTCAAAGACTTCAGCCAAGTGAAACTTGCACTATGAAAAAGTCCATGGCAACCAATGTTTCTGGGAGGAGCGCCGTGCAAAGCTGCAGAGGTGCAGCTCCCATATGGAAAAGATATATATAAATCTTATAAAGTTTGTATCTGTCTTGTGTGAAACTTGTATGAAAAGCATAAAGGGTGAAAACAGATATAAGATCCCTTGAATAATTATATAATGAAACTTGTATGTTTTGGATACTTACTAAAAAAATATATGAAAGTAATGAGAAAGTGGCCACTTTCATGAGTAAATCATATAAGTTTTTACTATTTCTTTTCCATATGGGCTGTCTCATGTAAAGGCACGTTGTAGAGTGTTTAATTAATCTGAGCTCTCTTCTCTGTGTGTTCTTCTGCGATACTGGTGATTAAAAATATGTGAACACCATAATATTGAACTGCAGCAATGAATTTCTTCTAACTCACTGTAATTGTGGGTTTAACATCAAATATAGCTTCCCTCATTGTTAAAGTCAGTCTGCATACTGATGACGTTCAGCTTTACATTTCAGGTAATTGCATCTCTGCTGGAAACAAAAATCTTTAACAGAAATAAGAGATGTTCTAATAATGAGTAATTTTCCAATCATTGGTATTTGGTAGAAAGAAGGAATGATGTGTATTAACAAATGAGAGGTAATCATTTTGGCTTCCAGTTTGAGTGAATATGGTACTGAGTAAAGGTGTTTTGCATTGATAACCAACAGCATGAATATCAGTTTTGTTAAAGAACTTTAATTCAGTTTTATTAGAACTAGATTCACTATTGACATGGAATAAATAGAATACAACATGTTGTCACTGAGAAGATATTTCTTGCATAATTATTACCATAGAATTACACACGAACTAATTATTTACTCTCAAATGCAAATTGATGCTGGAAACCACCTATCTGCAGTAGGCTCATTTTTACACACATGCTGCACAAAATTAAAATTTAATTCTCATAATCATAAATAGCACAAAGAGAATTTAAAGCAAACAGGCAGATCAGGAAAAGATTCACAGAGCGGTGTCTTCATTAGCACTTCATCACCAACATGCCTCCTGCCTGGGTTTAAACTTTAAAAAAGAGAAGAGGTCTGTCCCATGTTCACAAGCAGCTGCTACAGCAGGTAGCTACACCTGTGTGGTTACGCAGATTTTTCCACCACATGCCCTTTCTGATATATTTTGAGCAGAACACACAGAAAGAACTGCTGTTACACTTGTTTTTTCATTCAACACATGAAAATCATTTAACAAAACCATTTCTCATTTTCTTGCTCCATGACTGATTCCTGGTTGACATTTGTTCCTTTAGGAGCACGACTTTCTTCCTGTGGTGTATTAGCGTATGATGAATATGTTGTGTAATATCTTCTGTGGAAGCAAAACATCAAGACACATCAACATTGTATTCAGTTTGCGGTATTTTTAGTTTTTTTTGTTTCTTTATTGTAAGTCACTCATGTGCACATATAGGTACACATGTCAGTGTGGCCAACACAGAATTACAAACTGTGTTTCATCGTTGTGCAAAGAAAAATGACAAAACAAAACATAGCAGAAATTTGCAGATACTAGCTAAAATCATTTGCCATATTTTTAAAACTTAAATTTAAAAAAGCACAAAGGAATTACAGAGTCTCTATCTTCACCAAATGGGGGTTTTTTTTCTGTTTATTCAAGCACAAAGCTACATGTCAGATATAATACATTCACTTACCATGTGCTTTTCTTTTCTTTAAATCACTGCGGAGGAGAAGAGTGAAGTGATTTAGAAAATAATACCATAATGCTATTAAAGTGTGATTTTAATAATTTCCCTTAAGGGTGCTAAGTAGTGTTGATCTGTATTAAGTCTGTGCATAATAGCACCGTTCTAGCATAAAGGGACAACTGGCTTTTCTTTTATGAGGTATTCTTTTATGAATAGCTTTTTGGTCACTGAAGTTATTTATCAGCTCATTGTGGATGTATTTGATGTGTTTATAAATACTGCAGTTTTACGTGAATTTATGCATGTGGGCACTGACCCCTGATAAAAATGTTGAACTTACCTGTGGAAGCCAGGGTTGAATTCACACACGCCACACTGAAGAAGACAAAAGCTTTGACAGTCACATTATACTCAGTTCCTGGTTTTAGACCATAGACGTTCCTTTCAGTCTGGTGTCCGAATATGGGCGCTGTAATCGGTGCAGACTGCGGAGAGTTTTTCTCTCGAAGCTCCAAAATATAACTGGTCGCTCCAGCGTGCTTTTCCCATTTTACTAGAATTGATGATGCATTTGAGGCACTTGCTGACAAGATTTTGCACCCTGGAATAAATGGAAGCACATGCAGTAAGCTTTGTTATTAAAGGTTGTACAGGAGCAAATAATGCAGCTACACACACAAAAAAAGTTTGTTATTATTTGAATCCATCTGTAGTGCTTTTTTTTTCACAATCATGCCTTTGTATTTAAAAAATGGATAGATTATTTAAATGACATTTTTTTCATTTTCTTACCTTCTGCACCTTCATGTGTCTGCAAATAAAAACAATAGAACATTATTTTTCTTTGGTTATTGATAAATATTGATCATTTGATAAATTTCAACAAGTTTAAAAGTTGTATTTACCTGAGTTAGAGTTATCAAAGCTAAAGAAAAGCCTATGGCTCCCAACAACCCCATCTTTAACAATGAGAGCGGGATTAAAATTAGTTTACTATATAAGGGAGTCAAATACAAAACGTATGCTGGATTCTTTTAAGCTTTGGTCCACTCAACCTGAGAACCAATCAGTATTCCCTAAATGGGGGCAGGCTGCCCCTCCAGCAGCCCCAGGCAACCAGAGATGCCCTGAATCAACAAAAAGAGGGATGGAGGGAAGTTTTCTCTGTTTTCAATGTAAAACGTGGCAGCAGTTTTTCAGCAGGAATAATGTCTGGTGTTTGGGAACTATTTTTGTAATTTGAGACTTTGAAAACTTTTTTCAATGCATTATATAAAGCCAGTGTATCTTTCCCGGTATTACTGAGCTTGACCTAATAAAAAACCTCAAGGTTTGACATTTGAAACAGGTGGCAACTGGCAGAGCTGAAAAATGAAGCCAATGTGGGAGTGACACAAACTCTAGTTGTCTAGTTGAGGCTGGTTGCAAAAAAGGAAAGACCACAAACTCCTACATCACAAGGACATTCTGATTAATGTCTTTTATACTCTGAAGTTAAAAAACAATCCCTATATTTACAGCTACTGTATGTTATGTATGATTGTCCATTTATGTTTGACTCTCTGGAGATAGGGGAGTGTGAAAACCAAAAGATGTTACAGGCCAAATTTCTGATTTTAGAGACCTCTGTTTATGGGAGAGCTGGAGGCAGTGGCACAGAGCTCTGGGACCTCTTCATAAATTGCTTTCTCTGCAACTTGGTTATCCGATTTTCTGGTTCACTTACAGTGTCAGAACTTTATAAATGTATTGATAAATATATCTATAACTTGTAACATTTTAGTCCAGTCTAACATATTACCTGCATGTAAGTCCAGACTTCAAACATGTCACCCAACGTGATCAGATTTGATTAAATTTCAAATGTAACACAAAGATGAAGATGATGCTGTTTGCCTTACCAAATATAACATTCTCATCAGAGAGCCAAGTGTTCACTGATGTGTAATCAGTTTGAAGAAAATACAGTTGATCTTGAAGAAGGGAAAGTTTCAGAAACAACAAAACAGCTTCTAACAGAATTAACCCTTTAAAGCCAAATGTATCGTTGATACATGAGGTTATGAGTGTTTGAGACTTCTACATCATCAGTTTAATGTATTGAAATTCACTTAAACAAGCTTTCTTGCCCATTCTCATGCTTGGTTTGAATGTCAGCAGGACAGGCTGAATATAGTAACTGCTGCCATGTGACTGTTAAACAGATCTAACTAACAAAGCATTATCAGCATCCTGATTTACAGATCACATATCTACATCCAAAACAAAACACTATATGATGATGATGCTGGGAGTTCTTTATTACCAGGAATTTCCATCACTTTGAGACAATGACACGTACTGAAAGCAGTTCATTACATTCTAACAATATAAAACAGAGAACTGTTGTTTTAAAAGGGAAAAAAATCGTGTATTTAAAGATGAATATATCAGTTCGTGTTCCTTGATTGTCAGGAGGACAATGAGCTACACATTTATTGTGCTTCAGTCATCTCTATGACAAATTTCTTGAACTGAAGAAGAAAAATCCATCATATGTAGTTTGAATTAGCTATTCAAGCATGGTAAATGTTTTACTATCAACTATCAATTGCAATTTTTAACAGTTTAAAAAAAAAAATCTTTTTCCTATTAAATCCAGTAATTTGTGGTTAAAATTAATTTAGAATTTCCCCAATTTAACATAACTTTAGTTACTTTAACTTTAATGTGTGATTTTCACAGATCACAGATTTGAATCTTAAATGTTGGAGCAGACTGTGGGTTTGCTTTCCTATGCCACATAAAAATCATCAAACATTATACCAACATGTTTCATGGCTAAACATTTGTGGTTGTTTCTCTATATATTTATGAGGCTGGGATCATTCCGGTGAGGATGGGGGTGATGGATGAGGAAGAGGAGGATGAACATGTTTTCTGTCGAGGAAAAAGATCAAAACCCATGAAAACTGAATACTGACCTGCAATATTTGTGCTCATTGGTTTAATGTGCTCAAATCTGATGACAACAATGTCAAGTGTCGCTGTGTTTTTTGTAGCCAGAAGATAGACATTAATATACACAAGACGGTAGAGACAAAAGATGGTCAATTATTTTAACTGTCATTAAAAATGTTATCATAGATTCAAGACATAGACCGTTCCACAGTTTAGCACCATAAAAACAGAAAGTGAACTCTGATACTTGTATGTGGCATTTATGGTACTTTTTTTTTTAAAAAGGAGTGGTGCTGACAAAGTTTCAGATGGAAGACTTTTGAATCTTATCTTAATAATTTTCATCTTTTTATATTTCATACCTTTTGTGTAGTTTTTTTTCTGCATGATACATGTGTAAAATTACAGAAAAGGTTCTGGGAACTCAAACATAACATCAAAACATCAAACTTAATTCAGAGAAAATGTCCTTTTTTATTTTTTATTTTTACCCATATGTTGATCTATAACAGTTAGACTTTAGTGTAGTATAAATGTCTGTGGGTATCAGGGATCTTTATCACCAGGAAAAGCTAAAAATTCCTCCTTCAAATTTTCCAAAGCTGTCCAGTGCACCAGATTGAAGTCTTTACTGATTCGAGCCCTCGGGCTATATTTTTGACACCACTGCTATAGCTTATATGCGCTCTCTTTAGCCAGCTGCTTACCATTTGTTGCTAAACATGCTAGTCCACGCTTCTCTTCCCTCTGTAAATAACTGATGGAGAAGAGATTGAAGCATATTTAGAAAAAAAATGCATGCATTTTTTTTTTTTTACAATCTAATGCAATCCAAAATAACATTTTTTGAATCCAAATTCAAAAAAATCTAGAAAGATGGCAAACTTACCTGTGCCAATGTTGTCTCCTAAACAGGTGACTAAAAGAGCAGAAACAGAAAAGTCTAAATCTGAGGTACTTTTTTTTCTAATCACAGTTACTGATTCATGTTTATATAAAACTTTACCCTGACGAAACATGGAAGTAATGAGAAAAATGTGTGAAAGCGATCGCTATAATAATATAATCAATGGAAAATAAAATACACACAAAGTCTAATTTTATACAGTTTCACTTTGAATTACCCGAGTACAGTCTCTCCGGGCAGAATTGGACTTTGCTGCCCTCTTGTGTGAGTGGAGCGACCACTACATGATA
Organism: Aulonocara sp. 'chitande type north' Nkhata Bay; assembly: GCF_057382095.1. Taxonomy (NCBI): domain Eukaryota; kingdom Metazoa; phylum Chordata; class Actinopteri; order Cichliformes; family Cichlidae; genus Aulonocara; species Aulonocara sp. 'chitande type north' Nkhata Bay. The sequence continues at coordinate 10,147,670 of NC_141360.1, forward strand.
GACGTCCCCGCACTGGACGCTGCCGAAGTCACAGCTGTTGTCTCCAGGAGCTGCGGTGCAGTTGTAGTTGCTGTTGCTCCCCACCATCTCTGCGATGGAGCTGTGGTTGCTCCCAGTGCTGCGCCAGTAAACCCGCAGAGAGTTACTGGACGTGCTGTATAATTTGACACCAGACTGACAGCAGGGACCTGCGACAAAGACATGTTAATGAAGTGATGCATGTCTTCTGACTAGAATACTACTTTGCAATTAAAGGCTGAAGAAAAACAGATTACTATGACTGTAACAGCTTTGGTTTTGCTCTTTTATCGGTAGGCATATCTTCTGTTTGTATACACTTATCTTGATACTTTTAAAAAATTTCCACAATTCCTCGTAAGTTTTTACTTCAATACATAAAATAAAGGCCTTTAAGTCATAAATTAGTTTTTTTACGTGACTTACTACGCTCCTTTGCACCTCCATATTTTTAGTCTTATACTCTGTTTTAGTAATTTTGCATGATTCACATGATCCTCAGTTCATCCTCTCTCTAAAAGAGTTGTTTTAACGTTTCTCCTTTGATGGCAACCCTCTTTTTAAGCCAGCCGTCTTTGGATTGGCTGTCCTTGGCAAACAGAAGGTTTGATCAGCAGGTGGCTGGGGGTTGTGACCAAAGCCATTAGAGGAGTCTGATGCCTTATCCTTTGGGTCATTGCATGATATGCACGTAAATTGCCATGATTATTTAAAACTATGTACATATTTAAAACGAGTAACCAAAGTAAAACCACAATAGATGTGTGCATGTTTTAATAAACTTGTCAGAGCTCTCTGACAGATCATTTTAGCCTTTAAATTTGTCCACACCTCTTCTGTTTTATGTTTTCTTTTATCTTTCACTGACCACTCTTTGTTACTTATTGTCACGGTTTATTAGAAGACATCACTCACTTGATGAGAAACCCTGATAGGTGCAGTTGGACCTGCGTCCGTTATGGCTGATTGCCTCCATGGTGACAGTGTAGTTGGTGCTGCAGGTGATGCATCCCATGAGGCAGTGGGAGTCCTGGGTATGGCAGCGGGCATGACCGCGTGATGATGTCAGAGTGGCGATGAACAAGCGTGCCCCTTTGGCGTGAGACCACGACACGTTGGTGATTGCCTGGGTCACCTGATCCACCGTCAGATTCACTGGGCAACACGGTTCTGCGATAGAAGATGAGGTGTGGGAAATAGTTATAACATATCAATTAATGTACAGTTCAGTATATTTTTATATTGCAGCTAGGCAAAAGTGTCTAAATATAATTCTTGTAAACTAGAAAAATTGATGTAAAGATGGGCAAAGTGTTTAATTGAACATAAACTCTTTTAGGTCCCGTATAATTACCTGGAATAAAGTCACATATGAAGTTATGCAAAGTTGTAAAGTTAAGCAAGAAAGGTCAGGAAGCAGCACTGACCGTTCGTGAGCGACAGCATTCGACTGCTCACCTGTTTCTAGAAACTCAGAGTAGCTGGGTAAACTCGGACCAGCTGTGCTGGTTGCTTCGACGCTTACTTCATAGGTGGAGCCACAGGAAAGGTCAGTGATGTCACAGCTGCTTTTATTGGTGCTACAGATGTGTTTGTCATCATCTCCATTTGCGCTTACAGTGTAATTAGCAGCCCTGTTATTTGCTGTCCAGCTGACTGTGACGCAGGAGGAGTTCTTTGGATTGAGCATCACATTGTTTGGCATGCAGGGAGCTTCGAGAATGGAGAGAAGGCTGAGTTAATGGTGTCCACGTTGTTTAAGGACCCCTCAAAATTATGAGGAGACATCTTTTTTTTAGATATTGTGGACTTTTTCTCCTTGGATATGTTTTTATACCCTTATTTATATACACAAGTTTTCTACCTGTGTCTTTGGTGTGAGCTTTACAAGCAAGGTTGCAACCGCTCACATCATTGCAGGGAATCACCACCACACTGTAGGCAGTGTCACAGCTGAGGCCAGAGAGGACGCACACCGGTGCGGTGTCATTACAGAGGATGACCTCTGAACTGTGTGCAGCCCGGGTCTCGTACAGCACTGCCCCCCGTGAGGGCATCCAACTGATGTCCAGAGTGTCAGTGCTCACCGCTGACACTGACACATCCTCTGGGCAACACACCACTAAAAGAAGTTTATGAATGATCAGAGAGTGAAGAAAATGCATCTCATCGTGACTAAAAAGTATAATTTTCTGCTGCTACTTACAAGTGGTGTAGTTGAGAACTTGTCCTTGAGGACTGCTGCCAGCGTGGTTGAAGGCCAGCACAGACAGGAGGTATGTTTGCCCACACGGGCAGTGAAAGGTACAGTTGTTGCTGGTGGTGTTGCAGGTTTCCACACTGCTGCCAGCTGTCTCGATAAGGGCCATGTAGCTGTCAGCATGAGCCACGGTTTTCCACGTTAGAGTGCAGTTGCCTTCTGAAGACTCCACTAGTGCCAAAGACTCAGGTGGGCAGGGGACTGCAGCACAAGACGGCAGGGAATTTAGTCACAGTCACACACTCATAGAGTCAGGTAGGGGTTCGGTGTAGAACACAAAAAACTTGTGTGTCATATTTTATAGCATGTTTTGCATTGTAGTTATTAAAAGTTTGAAGATTTTTAATGAATAAATTGTTTTCTTTAAGATATATAAACAGTGTGATATAAAAAAAATGTTGAAATTGTTTTATCTGCTTATGAGTTTTAAAATGTTGTGGTTTTAAAGGGTCAGAGTTCAGTATTGCTACCATTGGTCCATAGTTACCCTTAGTGGTCATTAATTTTACAGGATACATTCAACTTTTGTAATGTGGAATTAAATTTGGGTGTTTTTCATGTCATATGGAATATAAATCTTAATTTAAATCAATGCATTAGAAACAATACAAGTTTCTGCATTCGGCTTCATACCCGGAAGGTAATTCCAGTATTTTTAAAAAACATTATGTGGATGACACATTCATATCTCTTCTACTCACAGGTGATGAAGACTGCAGGGCTAGATGGATAGCTGGGCCCAGCCTCATTTGAGGCAGTGACTTGGATGGTGTGTACCTCTCCACACCCCACTACTGAGAGGGTGCAGGAGCTGGATGTGGTCTTACACATTAAGTTTAGGTCACTCATCACATTGTACTCAATGGGTCCATAGACCTCCTGGTCTGGCTCCCAAGACACCAACAGTCCAGCCACACTGCCATTCATCACCACAGACACATTGACAGACGCTGGGGTCCGAGGTCCTGTTAGATGACAAAAAATAAAAACAAAACCAGCGAAGGACTAAACTGGAGTAGACACGGGAACCAGTGTGATATAACTGCATTTGGTTATTTTTGAATGCATGCTTTTATTTGTTGTAATTAAGTGGAAAATTTTGCTTTTTTACTTCATTATATTTTTCAAATGTCTACTAAAACAGGAAGTTTTCAAGGTTCTAAGTTTAGAAAGCAAGTATTTCATACTTGTTGTGCTCCTATATTTTAAGCAGCATGTTCATTAACCCTTATGGATAATTTGCCACAGTAAGACTCCTCAGAATTATAATACTGTGTGTGTTTTGGTGGCTTTACTGCTTTGCAGCATTGACCCTAGATCATGGTTAAGCATTCTTCATGCTGTCCAGGGCTCTTACTGAATAACACTCTGTATGCTAGAGTAAACACAAAGTGTACAGTCACAAACAGACAACTGTCTCAGTGCCTGCTTACGTGTAGCCTGTTTAATGTTCGAGCTGTCTCCCTTTCGACCTTCAAGATCCCAAGCAAAACAAGTTATGACGTAGAGTGAGCCAGCATCCAAGCCGGAGAAGGTCAAACTGGTGTTGGAGGTGTTGTACACGCCCATGCTTATGTTTGAATCAAGCTTGCATATGGACACGGTGTATTGGACGGCATGAGCAACTGGATCCCAGGATAGAACGATGCTGCTGTTGCTCGTAGAGGAGGACGCAAGCTGAGGAGGAGCCAAAACTGTGAAAGACAAGATTAGACTGTTTTATATGTAGTAACTGGTGTGGGGGATGAATACTGTAGCACATTACTGAAAGTCCAAAAGTTTAATCCAAGACTATGTGAAGGAAGTCAGTGTAACGTCAACTTAATAGTGGGTGCAACATTTAGAGCTCTTGCCAGTTGTTACATATTCAGACTGTGCGCTTATGTTATTTTCTTTGATCATTTTAGGTGAAGCAGAGCTTCAGAGTTTGATTGTGTTCACGTTCAAGAATCAGTTTGAAAGTTGCTTAGTATTAAAGCGTGAAAGGTTCAAGTAATTGTATGTTATCGATGAAAACTGTACTAATACTAATATATTAAGCAAGTAATCAGTATTATTAATAGATAAACTCTGTATTACTTTGGTAATAGTCACATAACTTTGTCTTCATTTCTGTTTCAAGTTAATCAAGTTTGCATAAATGAAAAAGTTTAGAGGACATTTCTCTGAATTATTAAAAAATGATTGTCACAAAGTGACTGGATTAGTTGAACAGGTGCAATCTTAAGAAATTTTTAAACAAGACCTGTTGACTGGTGCAAGATCAGTAAACTCATTGCACCGCTGAGAGGCTACAGCTGCAAGTTCATGTTTCATGTTCGTGAGAATCGAATGTTGCCCCCCGTAAAGATGAGATTAGAGCTGGTAACCCTTTACTCAGGAAGAGTTCAGCTCTTTATGTTTGACATAGAGGGGTCAGGTATGGTTACCACCGATGCCAGAGAGGCCCGTAGGGTTGAAGATGAGTGTGTATACTGTACCTTTCACTTGTACAATTGAATATAGTGGTTGTGCTGTTTAGACAATAAAACAGATCAAGTGACCTCTGCAGGGCATGGGGTGTGAGACCCATTTCACACGAGTAATTTGAAAATCCCACCTGTCTTTCCAGTTACAGGAATTGAGGGCTGGCTGCGGCCTGCGGTGTTCACAGCCATGATGCTGAGCGAGTACTCAGTGTACGGCACAAGGGACTCAATCTCAGCTGGAGAGGAGGATGCTGCAACCTCTCTGAAGAAGCCATTGCTGTTCTCCACACGTATGATGTAATGAGACACCCCGTTTCTCAAGTTAAACTCCACTGTCAAGGTTGTGCTATCCAGTGACTTCACTGTCAGAATGGGCTCCATCATATCAGGGGCTGAAAGAGGCACAAACAATTCACAACAGGGATGGTATCAAGTCCACTCTTAAGTTAATTTTTACTGTATGTGTCTGCGTGCTGAACTTTAGATTTAAGTGGTTTAATTAAGAATCAGAATCAGAAAGGGTTTTATTGCCAAATATTGAGCAGGTTTACAACATTAGGAAATTGCTGTGGTGCTTCAGTGTAAACATACTGTCATAAATTACGCTTAAATAGACATGAAAAAAATAAAAATAAGAATAAGAATTAAAAGTGCTACGTAGAAAGATATGTACATGAGTGCAGGTGGTGATCAGTGCCAAAGTGGTTTTTTAATTAAAAAAGCAACCAAAACTACCCCATACTTTATCGTCTGTGAATCTCCCCTGGTACATTTACTGAACATAACTATAAATCACATGTTTATTACTAGTGATGTCTCAAGTGATACTAGTGATGCTAGCCTGAAAAATGGCAGTAATACTAGCAGTAAAACTGCCAACAGATCTAGATAGCTATATTTGCATTGCAAAATTACTTATTTTTATGGTTCCGGCATAGCTTTTTGCCGTACATAATTTTATTTAGATCAGTGATCAGTGTGCCTAAACATGGCAGCTTTACAAACATTCTAACACAGAGGTGGGCAATCTCAGTCCACGAGGGCCGGTGTGCCTGCAGGTTTTAGATGTGTCCTCGAACCAACACAGCTGATTTAAATGGCTAAATTAGCTCCTCAACATGTGCTGAAGTTCTCCAGAGGCCTGGTAACGAACTAATCATGTGATTCGGGTGTGTTGACCCAAGGTGAGATCTAAAACCTGCAGGGACACCGGCCCTCGTGGACTGAGATTGCCCACCCCTGTTCTAACCCATTGAGCTTCACAGGCTATTCTTTGAAATTTACTACTCAAATAACATTAATTGGGAAACTGTAAGTTCAAAATTAACAACATTGAACTCTATGGAGAACGGACACTTAAAGACACTGTGTAATAAAAGTCTAATAATAGGTATTACCAGTCGAGCAGGAAGTTTGAAAAACTTAAGAAACACTGGAAAGTTTACTTCCTAAATGACATCCTTTTCATAATGAATTAGTTCTATTTTTTCCATTCAAATTATAAGCTACAATCTTAACACTCTTATGCGATGCAACAGAAATGAAGCTTGCTACAAATACTGTAGGATTTCATTGTGGTATACATTGGATTCATCAGCTGCTGTAGCGTGTTCTCCAAACTTTAAAAAGGTACTGGTTGCATTTCTATGCAACAGCTACACAGCCTGGACCCTCTAGAAATGAACAACTTATTAGGACAAAGTCATGTTCAATAAAATTAATTTAAAAACGTTTTGTTTTAGAAATAAATAGTGAAGGACAACACAAGACTGTATACTTCATATCTTAAACAGCATGAGCATGGACTGAAGTGCATGAAGTCTCACCTGTTGATGATTCAACTGATGCAGTGCTGAGTTTTTGGGAACCACTCATTGCTTCAACTACGAAGTTATACATGACGTTTGGAGGCAGCGAGGTAACAGAGCCCATCACTGTGTTTGGACCAAATGATGCAAAAGCGACAAGTTCGCTCTGTGATTTTACAGTGATCTGGTATGAAGTGGCTCCAGAGTACCTGGTCCATCTGAGAGTCACAGTCTTTGATGTTGCAGAGAACACAGACACTTTAAAATCTAATGAAGGTAGAGCAAAAATCATTATAAGACACATCTGGCACCCTGAGAAAAAGATTCTTTCAGACAAGTCAAGTTTTTTTTCTTGTTCTGTGATAAACCGCCAACAGTTGAATATAGTAAAAGACAACATACAGTACCTGATTGGGCTGCAGCCTGCAAATTAAGATAAAATATATGTATTAAGTGTTCTGATCAATTTCCTATAACAGTTATCTCCTCACTATTTATTACAATACCTGTGAGCACATGCCCAGTAATACAAAAATCTCCAGCCACTTCATAGCACCAGTTTTTCTGGTTTGTGTCTTCTCTCCTTCTCTTGATAGCTTCTCTTTGATTCTTAAAAACACTTCTCTCTAGTGGTTTGATCTTTTCTTAAACATCTATCAGCTGAAATACCTGCAGCAAGCCCCTCCCACTGGGGGGGTTAAATGTCTTTTTATAATGAAGCAGGGAGATGGGGCCGGTGTAGGTTGAATGCCATGGAAAAAACCTACCTTTGAAAGCATCATGTTCTGCACTCAAGGATATATCCACTAAATGTGACATGGACATAATTACTGTCTGGAGGCCTCAGAGCCACCTCTTTGACAGTAACATACATAGATAGATAGATAGATAGATAGATAGATAGATAGATAGATAGATAGATAGATAGATAGATAGATAGATAGATAGATAGATAGATAGATAGATAGATAGATGTCTTGTGCGCTTCATCACTAAAAAACTACAGCTCACTGTCGCACACTTGGTGACGCGAATGACGTCAGAGTTTGTCTTCGTGAATTTCTCGAAGGGAAGCGGCGCAGTGGGGGAAAAAAACAAGATGGCAACGGGCTCAGATCACGGGCTGAAAAGAATAGTTTGGAAAAGTAAGTTTACTCCAACAGGAGAGTATTTCCTGCTCTTGAAAAATAGCACAACGGCGTTTGTTTAGCACGTGAACTGTGAGCTGTTTTAGCTAACCTCTTCCTGCGCATCTTTAGCTTTTGGAATAACAGCGAACATTTTCATTCAGCTGTTCCCTTTGAGCGGAAAATTACAAATTTACAAAACGCAGTAGAACCGATAGAGGAAAAAGCCGCAGACGCAACTTGACCTAACACTTGGCCCGGTCAGAACATAACGACTTTTTTAGGCTACTTGTTTGTAGCAGTAGCCATGGGTGAGGTCACTGTACGTCTGCAACCGCACCTCGTTTATGCAGCGGGATTGCTACAAGTCTGGCGTATTATTTGTATCCTTATCCTGATGTCTTGCCTTCCTCTTGTTGGCTGTGGTTAGGTTATGTCACCAAGAAGGCTGGTTTGTGTTGCCGTTAAAATGAGGGTCAAACAAGCAGCTAAGACTAATGCAGCCCAGTAGAACAGCGGTAATGAAGTTTTGTTGCTGCTGACATGTGTTAGAACTCTGTCAGACTGGTGACCTGTACCCCACCTTTCGCCCTGTGACAGCTGGGATAGATGTATGGATGATTCAAGTTTACGCACTACAGGCTACAAAATGACCATAAGGTCGCTGAACAGTTGTCCCTAAATTAATGAGAGTGCTATCACTCAGGTTTGCACAATAGCAGGCTAATAATCAAGTAACAGAGTTAGACAGAAATAGCCTTTGTTCTTAATACTCCACTCATGAAAGCTGACATAACCTTGGCAGTACGTAAATACTTTAGTTGGTTCAAAGGTCATTCCTTCTTAATTAATCAATTTTTTTAAACTGCCGAAACCCCCCCAACTAAGTTTAAGTTTACTACTTAAGATAAAATATGTAAAACTCCAGGACCTCACTGTTATCTCACAAAAAAAAAAAAAAAAAGTGACGGGATCTGAGTTTTTCTGGCACTTTTTTTTTGAGGAGCTGTTTTAAAATTCCATTATCTAGAAAACTATTAGTACCACACCCTTTCACGCTCACGTGGTATGACCCAAACACATATGAAAAATCAATTGTACCAAGACTCTGAAATATTACGAAACACAACTGCATAACTTTTATACATTAGGCTATAAACGTTCTAATATGTTTTAATTTTATGCATAAGTAGCGAGATAATGGATATTTGCAGTTCTGATTACATCACTTTCTGTTTTGCACACTTGAACTAAGAGGTAGCTTAAACAGTGACATCATGAACGATAATTTGTTTTCAGATTATTGTTGTGTTTACATGTTGTCATGTTATGTGCTCCTTACAGGAATACAGGACACAATTATTACAGACTGCAGAAACTCTGAAGTATGGAAGGTAAGAAACCCACCATGTGCTCAGTACAGAGTCCCAGGATTGTACTTGGATAAATGGACAAGCTCCGAGTTACAGATTCAGCTTTGATATGATTGATTCTCACTCATACGCTTTGTCTCGATATGTGGTGCTGCATAGCATGGGAGTATATTACTGTTTAACGCATAATTAAAGGAGCATTTTCACGTTGTCTTCTTCACAGATATTGATTCTGGATCCTTTCACCACCAAGCTCCTCTCGTCATGCTGCAAAATGTCCGACCTGATGTCAGAGAAGATAACAAGTAGGTGGAATGATGTCCTTTTATTTATTTTTACATCACAAAGCTATTTGATCAAAGATAATTTGTGCGTGTATGTCTTTAGCTACTTTTGACTACTAGTATTCTGTTTCTAGTTGTGGAGGACCTGTTCAAAAGCAGAGAGCCTGTTCTCGAAATGAAGTCCATTTACTTTATGACACCTACTGCTAAGGTTTGCTGTTAAAACTTTTTCATTTTCATTTCTTTAACATATCACTGCCAAACTCTGTGAGTTCTTAAATCTATTTTTTTTTCATAGTGTGTGGATGCCTTTATAAAGGATTTCAAGCCCAAACCCAAATACAAAGCTGCGTACGTCTATTTCACTGACTGTAGGTAACTCCTGTGTTGGTGCTTAAATCTGCTTCATCAGCCAAATAGCAGATATACCTTTTACGATCAAAGTGGGCACTGAAAGCTTTTTTGATCTGCAGACTGCCCTGATGACCTGTTCAACAAAATGAGGCAAGCCTGTGGAAAACACATAAGGGTCTGCAAGGAAATAAACATCTCTTTCATGCCTCAGGAAGCACAAGTAAGTGTTTAAAATTTAGCCAAGTGTTCTTTTTTTTTAGTTTATTTTGTAATAGTCCATTTCCTCTTTTTGTCAAAATTCCCCTCAGTTGACAGGCACGCACGCAGGCTGTGCACTTGCCTGTTGTTGAAGGAAGGGAATTTGCCTTGTGTAGGGTGTTTCTTGAAGTCCTAAAGAGAGTAAATCCTGTAGCTTCACATTTTTCCATGCTATAGCATTTCAGCGGCTTCGTTGTCAACCTTTCCCGTTTATAATTCACTGTGTGTTCTCAATGGGTTTTGGCTGCAGGTGGGATAGTTGCAGAAACAGAAAACTACTGTTGTATACGCGTTACTGGCATTGTCTTGCTGCAGTGAGCGAAAGAAAACACTGGTGAATTCAGCTTTTGCAGATATGAGTTGTTACTTTCACCAGGTGTTGTAGGTTCACAAAGGCTTAAAACGGGGTTTGTTTGTTTATTAGCCGCTTGCTTCCTGTTTGGCAGGCAACATGCTGCCATCGTATCATGTGTAATTCATCGTATGTTGATGTGAATTAGATGTTGTCATTGAAGTAAAAGGTGGTATATGTGCATATATTCTGAAAATGGGTCACTTTAGCCTGTTACTAGGCAGATGTTAGGAAACACAATGGTGTCATAATTTCTGATATAGATGAGAACCTTTACGATATATCTGTGTACCAGGTTTGATTGCTCATCTGCTGATTATCTAGGAGATGTGATCAGACAAAGAAACACACAAGCAGGTGCTTAATGTATTATAGCCTCGAGTTCGGGAAACAATGAGAAATTAAAAATGATCCTTGTGCTCAATTTGTATCTTCTGGAACTTTAATGATGACGGCTGTGGTTTACACTGTGGTGTTAAATACTTTGAAGGTTTTCACCTGCGATAATCCCGGGGCTTTCCGAAGCATCTACAGCCCCAAGAGTCAGGACAAAACGAAGACACTGGAGACACTGGCAGGCCAGCTCGTTACGCTCTGTGCCACATTAGACGAGTACCCAGGGATCCGATACAAGAAGTAAGTCAGACAACATGTAGTGTCTTAGGTAACAATACACCCGAGCCCCCAAGCAGAGTGAAACTTTTTAGGAGAAAAAGTCAGAATAGGTTCCGTATTAATGGCAGGAATAATGCTGGGCTTGAAAACAAAGCGTTGGTATCACTTGTTTCTTTGAACAGACTGGTTTTAGAATGTGTTTGTTCCGAGTGAATATAGTAGACATATATCTTATAACGTTCACTGTTCAAAGAAATAGCTATGTGTAGAAAGAATCACATGGTAGTTGAGCAAGTGAGGTTACTCGCTCACAGCAGCGCTGATCCTATTCAGCCTGATGAAAGTAAGAGTGTAAAGAGCAGAGTGCAGCTGTTATTTACAGAAAATACAGTTTTGTGTTTTATAACTACTGGATTAACCTTGACCTCAATGTTCACTTGACTGACGGAAACAACATTTATATCATAACTAGAGACGGCAACATGGAGAATGCCAAACTCCTTGCAGAGCTGGTGGACCGGAAGCTGGACACACACTACCAGCTGGATGACAGTGGCAAGAAAAAGGTGAGAGGCCTGCCGAACAAAGGATGGTTTCAGGATAAACAAGGTCGTAGCCCTGGGAGTAAATGGGAATTTTAAAATACTGTATTGTTTATCACATGAAAGAATAAAATAATCCCTCCTTTGCCTCAAGCACATTAAACAGTTCCCTTTACTATAAATTTGAAAAGGCAAAAGTTTGGACAGCTTGCTCCGTGGAAGTGAATTATCCCCGTTTTTATATATAATTTAATAATATATAACTTTTTTTCCCCCTACATCACCAGGAGAAGACCCAAGCCCAGTTGCTGATAGTCGACAGAGGCTTTGATCCTGTGACCCCCATCCTGCACGAGCTGACCTACCAGGCCATGGCCTACGATCTCATTGATATAGAAAACGATACCTATAAGTAATGCAGTCTACTTCCTGTATTTTATATAGAGAGATAGATATAGAGATATATGTGTATAATCTGCTTACTGCTTCATACTCTTGTGCTCATGAGAAACTAGATACTGCTATTCTGGGTCATTTTGTGTCCAGGTACAAGGCTAGAGACGGCTTAGAGAAGCAGGCCCTGCTGAATGAGGATGACATGCTCTGGGTGAAGCTGAGGCACCAGCACATCGCAGAGGTTTCAGCGTAAGTGTGCGAAACCAGAAGTATGGCAATATCTTCTTCTTGTTGTCAGAACACTCATCTTAACATTTTTGTTTTCCCTACAACAGGCAAATTCCCAAGATGGTGAAGGAGATATCTGCTAGCAAGAAACAGCCAGATGGGAAGGTACAGTGCAGTGGTTTCTGCTTGTGTGATCGTTTCATTTTGAAAAGCATATCTTGAGCAAACATTTAATGTGTTCATATATATTAATATATATGTATGTTTTTTGTTTCCCCAGATCACAATTAGCAATTTGGCTCAAATGATGAAGAAGATGCCTGCGTTCCGTAAACAGATGACAGAGGTATGCAGTAAAACTTATGTAGGGATAACTGAACTTACTTCGAAGTTATGTGTTCATCTGAAATGTGAGATTAAAGCAGAATTTTCTCCAGGATCTTGTTGTTGGTTTTAAGACAGATACAACTCTTACAACAATTATTATTATTGTAAGGGCTACGCAATCCTTATATTGTGGTCGGGTGTGGCGCCTCTGCAGCCTGTTATTACATAGGGTTGACCTGATGTTTTTAACAGTTTTCTGCCTGGATTCTAGAAAACGATTCATCTGCAGCTGGCTGAGGACTGCATGAAACATTTCGCAAACAATGTGGAGAAACTCTGCAAAGCTGAACAGGTCTGTTTATGCTCTGTTATCAAGATCTAGCAGTCACACTCTTCCTGACCTGCAGAGTACCGTTACTGTATGCGGCCAAGTGTGACCTTCTAATCAAAGCTTTAGGGAAGTGTGTCATGTGTACTATGTGTAATATGCTGTATGTTTCTGTGCAGGACCTTGCAGTAGGCGCCGATGTGGATGGGTTAAAGGTGAAAGATCCCATGAGGACTCTGCTGCCTGTGCTGCTGAACCCATACAGTAAACATGACAAGATCAGAGCTGTGCTGCTCTACATCTTCAGCCTGAACGGTACATCAGCCTTCTCGTGAATAAAGTAGTGCTGTCAGCATTAATCTCATTAAAATGACGTTAACGCCATAACTGCATTAACACAGCAAATCTCCATTAGCGAGCTAACGCAGATCTCCCTACACAAGGCCTGCACAGCGGTAGCGCGGTTAGCTCGTTAACGCATTAGCACCGTGCAGCCCCTCACACGGGGCGATCCGCGTTAACTCGCTAACCGAGATTTGCAGCGTTAATGCGGTTATGGCGTTAACGTCATTTTAACGAGATTAACGCTGACAGCAACTTTTTTTGACTAAAAATTAGAGGTGCTAATTTGTCCATCTGTCTTTTTTGCTTTTTGGTTGTTTGGTGTTTGTAAACAGGGACAACCGAGGAAAACTTAAACAAACTTATTGAGCATGTAAAGATCGAGGGAGAACCGGAGTATATCCAGAACTGGAAAGAGCTGGGCGTGCCCATCATCATAACGGTAGGTTGAGAAAAGGAAAACGTTTCAGTGTTTTGATTTATCCATTTTTTTAAGTTTTCATTGATGTACTTTTATTTCCAGCCCAGTTTCTTCTCTCGTAAACCCAACCGACGAGAGCGTTCCCAAGAGGAGAGATACAGCCTTTCCAGATGGATCCCCACCATAAAAGATGTGATGGAGGTCAGTGACATCATCATGTGGTATCCTAGCTTGTCTTTGCACCCATTGTCTCTGCATTAGTAAGCATCCATAAACTGTACCTTTGCAATTCACCGATTCTGCTAGCTGCTAATGATTGCTAAGTGATGGATTTTATTAATCTATCTAAAACTAAATTCAATGAAACTAAAGTAGAAACTTGCGGGCTTTGTTGTAGCTCACTTGAGTCCATATTATGCTTTAGACAGTGAAAGTAAAACTGCTCTACAGACACCAACACACAGACGGGGTGTAGAGGTTTCAGTTCAGTTGGTGGAATGAACTTTTTCGACACCTGTCAATCAAAGCTTTGAGCCTCTGCAAGTACAAATGTTTGAGTTATAAATAAAAAGTTACCCTGGCGCACAGTTGTTATAAAGGATGAATTTATCCATTGCCAAAAGCAGTTTTTATTTCAGGCTGTAAACATTTGTTCATTTCATTGCTGATTTGGGGCATTTGAACATGTGTGAGCTGACTCTGTTGTGTACCCAGCCTTGAGCGGTCATTAGAGTAGTTGATGCCAAACTGAACATGTAACTGTATCTGTTTCATTGTGCTACCCCAGTCCTCATCTAAGGGGCATTCATGAGCACAACTATGGAAGCAGAACAAAAGGAGGTTATCAGATTCGGGTCATCTGATAAGCTGTGTCACACAAGTTTGTGTTGTTCTGTACCGTTTTCTGCATCCTAGCAAGTGTAAACCACAACAAGGCACTAGTTGTTGCCTTGTTGTTTTTCTTCAGAGGATGGTCCTTCTGTTTCTGTCTCAGTCCCTCAGAACTAGTGTTTTTATTGTCTTATAAGTATGTTGGGTGAAAATCTTTGTCCTTTGTTTGTGTGAAATTCGCTGTGCTGCCAGTTTTTGGTTTTCTTTTCTAAATGTACCTTTTCACTGTGCTTTGTTTTCACTTTGGTAAGTCATGTGACCTGTCAACCACAAATCATGAAAAGAAAATATATACTTGCTCTTAAAACTCAGCTGCCGAAGCCGTTTCTCTGAAATGGGTGTGGAACTGAGAGGTGGAAATACCCCCATTAGCAGTTTTCCCCCAAACTCTTCTCTTCACTCAGTCTCAGTTCTGTAAATCCATGTTGTTAATCAGATGGAGTGTATCCAATGAAGAGGAGGCTCTTAATAGCAAACAAAACTGAGAGGAGCCTTTTAGTAATCATCTTACAGGTTACTGTGAAAATAAGTTTATATTAGATTAGAATCTAACTCCATGTTATAGGATCTGTAACATGAGCTCGTTTCTTCTCATCTTCACTTGCATTTCCTGTTATTACATGGAAAAAAAAAAGAAGAAAAACATCAGTGGTCTTCACCTGAGCACCTGGTTTCCTGTCAAATGCGGTTAAAATGTTTCCTCTTGCAGCAGAAGACAAATTGATTTGATGTGTAGGAGCTGAATATCTGCTGCAGATAACTTAAAGCTCGTCTGCTAGTCTCAAGTATTTCTAAGCATAAAGGTGCATGATGCAAAAAAACAGTGAGACTTTGAGTTTGAGGAAAGCAAATTGTTTGTCAAGCAGTAGCCCGTGTTTTGACATCTACTAATGCATGATGTAGTTACGTTATTATCACACCTTCCCTTGGCACCAAAATTACTCATCATGTGTTCTTCTGTTAATTAGCTCTGTTAATGGCACGACTTCTGCTTTTAAGTTGTGACGTCACCCACAAAATAAATCGTTTTACAGAGTGACTGAAACTTGTGTTCCAAATATAAAGAAAACTGAAGTATGCGCATGATGGTCAAAGAGATACACGTTGCGTAACATTTAGAAGATGACCACTGGACCATGTGCATATAAATTTAATGTAGGTAGGACCCCTCAGCGAGTGAAGGTTACTGCACTTTAAAATTGTTACTGGCTTGCAAAACAGATTTGCTCCCCATGTCACATGATCTCTAAAACATGCGTTACTTCCAGGATGTCGTGGAGAACAAACTGGACACCAAAGAGTGGCCGCACCAGTCCGAGTGTCCTGCTGCCTGGAATGGCTCCGGGGCTGTGAGGTGGGTTTTTGTGAGTGACCAGGCTGGAACTGGGCTGCTGTTTTGGTTTCTTTCTAACTGAAGAATATACAGTTTAACAACCCTACAGTTTTGTGTTGTTGTGTCACTTAGTTATGCTTATACAGTCAGTCTGTGTGATTTATCTCTCCACATCCACTTTCTGTTTCTTAGAGGGTTGATTGAGGTGAATGAGGTCGATTTTCCAGTTTCAACAGTAAGAAGCAGCGTCTGCTTTTTCTTCTTTAAGGCTCTGTCAGTTAATATTTCCGATGCCCCTCCTTCTTCTCCACAGCGCACGGCAGAAGCACAGAGCCAGCACTCAGGATGACCGCCGGACTGGCTCACGTCTCATCATCTTTGTTATAGGAGGGATCAGCTTCTCTGAGATGCGCTGCGCCTACGAGGTCACCAGGGCAATGAAAACCTGCGAGGTCATCATTGGTAAGACTCAGTGCAAGGAAACAGCTGGACAATGCTTCGTACCAAACAGGCGCGCAGAAAGTCAGAATGCTGGGAAATATTAGCTTGCAGCACATGAACTAAGGAGAGCTATGATTGTGACGATTATCGGGAAGGTTCCACTGAGTTTTAAGATTACACTTATTATACGTTATTTCCTGCTGTTTTACACCCCCTACTGGAGCAGAGCGGAATTATGACAGGACTTTTCTTTTGTTTGTTTGTTTGTTTTTTAATGCAATTTATTTATCTTTATCCTATACAGGGTCTTCCCACATTTTGACCCCCACCGTTCTCCTGGATGACATCAAGGCCCTGAGCAAAGGACCCATGGAAAGCTTCACACTAGAGGTCGAGACCAAAGCTTGAGAAGTTCGGCCCCCACCCCGCTTGTTTCTCTACATCCCTTATCACTCAGCACAGCACACTTATCTTAACTTCCTCAGTGGAATTGTGAAGGGAATTTCCTTACAGTCATTTAAATAGCTTTTCAATCCAAGCCCATGTTTATAGTGCAAGGTATGAGACGCAGATTTTCCACATGAAGACCTAAGAACATGGTGCGATTATGACATTGTGATTTGAACATTTGGATAGTATTTAAATACTAACTGATCTCATCCTACTCTAACCCGTCTGTTTGTTTGTCTTAAAAATTATGATAATGTTACAAGTTGAAAGGCTTCTAAGAGAAACCTTGAGAAACAGCAAAGTCGCACATCACTGATGTATATATGTATGTAAGCACTGAGTCCCTGCTATGCCATTTTGACTTTTTCACCTCTGTTCATAAACACTTTAATGACTTTTGAAGACTATTTTTAACATTGAGTATTTCGTTTTCCTTGAACAGCTGACTAATAAATGGATGAAGTGGTTCAAGTCTTAAGAGTTCATTTTGCCTCATTTGTAGACTGCGCATGGAGCTAAAACATCAGAATAGCCAGTAAATGTCCACAAGAGAAAACCAACACAAATTTCCTAAATTCCTGGCTAAGCCGGGTAAACAGCATTAACAGGTCTTTGCATCAGGGTGACATGTAAACACTCACAGCAAAGTCCTGCTTCACTGATCCTACATACGCAACCACTCACACGTATGGAACTGTATGGTGGATGAAAATCTGACAGTGCTTTTCTGAATTCGTAACTCCATCGGTTTTGACAAGATCTCAAACGGCACTGGCTTAAATGCAAACCCAAACCATCACAGAGCCTCCACCCTGTTTTACAGATGGCTGTAGACACTCACTGCTGTACCTCTCTCCTGACCTCCTCTGTACATACCAATTCAAACCAAAAATATCATTTTTAGAGTCATTACTCAGACCTGTTGCCACTGATTTTCAGTATAGTTCTTGTGTAATTTGGCAAGCCCCAGACATTTCTCCCTGCTTCCCTTCCTTGACTTCCTTGACAGTCACTGAGACCATTTTTGCTGAGGATGGATCAACATCTACAGGGCCGGAAATGAGGAGTGGTGCAAGACGTTAGCACAGTGCTATATGTTACTGCTAAGGACTCCTGCTAACACTTGCTCTCATTGTTGAAAATGGCTTTAAATTATAAGTGTGTTTGTGTGTGTCCCTCCCAAAAGTAAAAGCCTCCCAGAGGAAGCAGGAGACCACAGGTACGCATACACTCACATTCATCTACAGTAAGGTGCTGCTCTTGTTCCTATTTTTCTGCTCTCTGTTACCTAATCTAAACACAGCTTTCAGGAACTTCTCTTTCTTTATGTGTAAACCTGTTCTCAGGAAACCAGTGTTAAAGTTCTGCTTTCACTGCGGTCAGTCCGTGTCCATGAATCTGACCCTGGGCAGGCGCTGCAACAAGGTCTTCTACTGCTCCAGGACCTGCAAGCTCAACTCCTGGGAAGAAAGACACAAGAAAGAGTGCATCCGGGTGTCAGGTGGGAGTCAGAGCCTCTCCACCCAACAGTTAGAGCCAAACTTCAGCAACCTTAAAATATTTGATGACAGTTTGTCACAAGTGCTTTGAATATATGAATCACTTATCTGAATAATAAAATGATATTTAGAGAACAATTGATGATGCAGAGAATTTGTGAAATGCTAATTTAGTTTTGGAAGAATAGAGCATGTAAATACTGTATTTCTTTCTTTCCAGCATCTGTTAACAGTGCCCAGAAAAATGATGTATCAAAGAAGTCCCAGGGCTTTGTCTGCCATCTTGAAATCCAAAAAAGCCCCCAGAGTGTCCAGTTCGAATCCCAGAGAGAACTAAAGCTGTTGAGCAAGGCAGAGAAAAAGTTCTAGAGCCAAAGCCAAGTCAATGTGATGGAAAATTAGAGCCACAACTGATGGATATTAAAATTTCTGTTTCATTATGTCTAATATTGACTTAGCTAATTTAACAAAGCACTCTTAGATCACTTTGTGAGGAACTTAAAGGAGAAACGTTCACAGAGGAGCAGGGAGTATTCTTCTGTAATGTGTTTCAGTAAATTAAAGGAGAGAGGAGTTTAATAGTGTACTGTATTGTTGGGTTCTTAGAGACATGGATTGCAAATAAAAGTGCAAAATGGACTATTAAGGAGTATTAGTACTAAAAAACAAACAAACATGCTGATTGGCCTGTTAGACTGGTTTGCATTAGCAGCAGGGTTACAGTAGGCTGAGGTTGCTGCCTGTACTTTGCTTCTTACATCATACGCTGATGAGTCAGAGGGACGGACAAACAAGGACCAGGAACAGCTGGTGTGACCCAGAGTCAAGCAAGAAGCCACAGAAGGAAGGCTTCTCACAAAATCAGACCGAGGAGGAAGTGGAGGGATGACTGAGGACTTGGAGGAGCAGGAAGACGAGCTGCTCGCTCTCCAGAGTATTTTCGATGCGGACGAGTTTGTTCGGGACGAGTCGAAGTCTGCCGGAGAAATCCGAGTATGTGTCGAGCTTCCTGTCGGCTTCAGCGTGGCTCTCAGAGAGGGTAAATCAGAGGCGCCGGGGTTGTCAAACACGCGACTGTTGGACCGAAAAGGTCCGATCTGATGTTTTTGGAAAATGTTGGTTTGGAATATTAGGAAGCACCTTTACTGGTACAGCCTTAATCATCTACTTAAGATAAAAATGGGTTTTATGTAGCCAATGATGTAAAATGAGTTAAACACTTGTTCTGCATTAGGCGAGCCCGTAACAATGTAATGAGCATGTTTTTGTTGGCCTTAAATGGGAAGTATGATGTATGAATTAAATATATCTATATTAAATATACCTTTGAACAGCTTAATGTCATCAAGCATCATTTATAGCTTTTGCTATTTGAGTTCATGTGACAGAATATATCAAATATTTTCTGTCGAATACACCCAAATTATTTAAAAACAAATAAACAAACATTACAGAAAGAGATTAGTTCATCTGATGAGCTCGTATTTTTCTTTCTAAGGTGAAAGTCTGCGTCAGTATGATATTTCCTTCCTTCCACCGCTGCTTTTGAACTTTGGGCTTCCTGAAGACTACCCTTCCTCCTCCCCTCCCTCCTTCAGCCTCACCTGCAGCTGGCTGACTCACACACAGGTAATCAGCAGTCAAGTCATTGTTGGTCACATGTTCAGCCTGCCAGTGTGTGAGAGGTTCACAGGACATTGTAGAGGCTCAGTAAAGATGACAACAATCTATTCTCCCTCTCCCTCCACAGTTGGCTGCACTGCGTGCTCATCTCGCTGATCTCTATGAGGCCACTGGGGGAGCTGTGGTGCTCTTCTCCTGGGTGCAGTTTCTCAGAGAAGACGCTCTGAGGTTCCTGAACATCCACAGTAAGCTGGATCTTCCTCCTGATGAACGCAGCACCCTGCATTATAACCAGGACCAACACGATGCTGAACTCTCAGAACCAAAGAACAATTCAGAGCCAGAGTTCTCTGTACCATCCTCGGAAGTTCAGGAGAATCCTTCAGACGGGAGCAGCGCAGACTCTCAGGGAGCTTCGGCTTTAGACTCCTGCAAGCATGACCAGAATGATCTGAACTCTCACCAGAGCCAGAGTGATCTAACCTCAGATTATCAAAGAGCTCTTTCTCCAGAGCCTGCACTCCAAAACCAAACCACACACACTCCAGATGTGACAATCCTCCAAGCCTCAGAGTTTAATGTTGATCTCCAGGATGATCTTTCTTCATCTGCAGAGAAATCCAAGCATCATCAAAGTGTCCGGGAAGATTTCTTAAATGAAGGAGATGCTTCTCTCTCATCGCTGCTTCCCTCCACCTCCTCAGGCACGTTAGATCCAAGTGAACTTGGAGCTGCTTCTCTGCCGGTCCAGCCCACAGATTCTCCTCAGAGTGAAGAGCAAACCCTCTCTGGTCTCTTTTTATCTCCATCACAGACTCTGCTGTCCCACATTTTGATTTATGATGCGGCCCAGAAACACAAAGTGTTTGCCACCACTTTCTTTGACTGCGGGGTTTGTTTTATGGGCCGGCTCGGGTCCGAGTGCGTGAAGCTGTCACCGTGTGGCCACGTCTTCTGCCGGGCCTGTCTCTGCGAGTTCTGTACGGTTCAGATCACAGAGGGGAACGTCCGGGATGTCACCTGTCCTCAGGCAGACTGCGCTGGTGCCCCTACACCTGCACAGGTAGAAGCTACACGCAGCCTTCAACCTGCAGAATGGTTTCAACAACTGTAGTGTTTGGTCCTTTCATCTAATATCAAAACACATTTTAAAAGCTGTTAAAAATAGCTACAGGTAGAAGGATCAAGGACAGAGGAGACAAGGAGAACTGATGACTGCCCTTTCTTGTCAAATAGAATAGAATAGAATAGAATAGAATAGAATAGAATAGAATAATCCTTTAATTGTCTCACACGGGGAAATTTGGTTTTAACAGCAGCCAGAAAGACCCATATACAAACAAACAGTACACAGAACAGAAACATACACAATATTTCTTACATATTTACATTAAGGACAATGGTTACTATAAACAGAGTACTGTACAGTTATTAAATTAAATAAAAATAACTACAGATAAGAGGCAAACCAGGTTGCAGTGTGAATCGGTTGATTAACTTATTGCAGTTACAGCGCAGATGTAAACATCTATGTTTGTTGGGAGCAGTTCTGATTGTACAGTCTGACAGCTGCAGGGAGGAAGGACCTGCGGAAATGCTCCTTCATGCATCTAGGATGCAGCAGTCTGTCACTGAAGGAGCTCTGCAGTTCAGCAACATGCATGGGGTGGGAGACTCTGTCCATCAGAGATGTTATTTTGGCCAGAGTCCTTCTGTCTCCCACCACCTGCACTTGGTCCTGGGTGCATCCCAGAACAGAGCTGGCCTTCCTGATGAGTTTATCCAACCTCTTCCTCTCAGCTGCCGATAAACTGCTGCTCCAACATACAACACTGTAAAAAATGACGGATGCCACCACAGAGTCATAGAAAGTCTTTAAAAGCGCTCCCTGTACTCCAAATGACCTCAGCTGCCTCAGCAGGTAGAGTCTGCTCTGACCTTTCCTGTAAAGAGCATCAGCGTTGTGGCTCCAGTCCAGTTTATTATTCAGGTGAACACCCAGGTACCTATAAGAGTCCACTATCTCAATGTCCACTCCCTGGATGTTCACCGGTGTCAGTGTGGTGGGTCTGCGTCTCCGGAAGTCCACCACCAATTCCTTGGTTTTCCCGGCGTTGATCAGCAGGTGGCTCTGCTGACACCAGTCTACAAAGTCCAGAGTCCACCGTCTGTACTCTGAGTCGTCCTCACCTGTGATGAGGCCGACTATGGCAGAGTCGTCAGAGAACTTCTGTAGGTGGCAGCGTGGAGAGGGTGAAGAGGACGGTGACGGCACCCTGTGGGGCCCCCATACTGCAGACCAGCGTGTCAGAGACACAGCCCTGTGACCTCACATACTGTGGGCGTCCTGTGAGGTAGTCCAGTATCCACTGGGACATGTGTTGGTCCACTCCCGATAGCTCCAGCTAAACAGTGCTTCCAGGCTTCTCCAGGTGAGTCAGAGCTCGGTGCAGGAGGTAGATGATGGCGTCCTCCACCCCAATGCCAGGCTGGTAAGCAAACTGTAGCGGATCCAATGAAGACCTCACCAGGGGGCGCAGATGGTTTAGAACCAACCTCTCGAGGTTCTTCATCAGATGCGATGTCAGGGGTACTGGCCTGTAGCTGCTGAGGTCCTTGGGATGGGAGGTCTTTGGTACCGGTACCACACAGGATGTCTTCCACAGCTGTGATACTTTCCCCAGTGACAGGCTCAGGTTGAGCAGATATCCTAGGATGCCACACAGTTCATCTGCGCAGCATCTCAGGAGCCTGGAGCTGATGCCATCTGGACCTGCAGCCTTCCGCACCTTGATCTTGCGAAGCTCGTTCCTCACTTGAAGTGCTGAGATAGAAAGAATGGATTTTGGGGGAGGGTGGTGTATGTTGGAGTCCGCAGAAGCCGGGGGTGGGTGTAATGACTGGGAGCTGGGAGGCGTGAAGCTGAGAGTTGTGAAGTCCTGAGATGAAGGAGAGGCAGTCCCTGAAGGAGATTGCAGCAGGGGGGGACGATGCTGTGGGAGGGGTGGGTGGTTGATCAAACCTATTAAAATATTATTTAGGTCATTCACCCACCCCAAGTCTCCTGCAGCCTGAGGGGTTGGTTTTTGTCCTGAGATTGTCTTCAGGCTGTTCCAAACCCCTCTGATGTTGTCCTGTTGCAGCTGCTCTTCCATCTTCCTCCTGTAGTTTTCATTTCCTTGCCTTATCTTCCATTTCAGCTTCTTCTGGACGACTCTCAGCTCCTGTTCGTGTCCAGATCTAAAGACTCTCTTCTTCTCCTTGAGGAGAGCTTTAATTTCAGGATTTATCGATGGCTTGTTGTTAGAAAAACACCATACCTTTTTGATGGCTACGGTGTTCATGTAATCTGTAATGCAGTCTGTGATGCTGTTGAGGTCATCCTCCAGGGGGCTGCAGAGGTTGTCCCACACAGTAGAACGGAAACAGTCCCTCGGGGCCTCTTCAGTCTCTGCTGACCATTTCCTTACTGTGCGTTTCAAACACAGAGGTTTCAAATGAAACCTCTGTGTTTGAATTTCGATCAGCTGACCTCAGTCTCACTTTGTGTCTCTGCTTGTTCATCTCTGTTGTGTTTGTAGGTGCAGAGTCTGGTAGGGGAGAAGCTGTTTGACCGCTATGACCGTCTCCTGCTGCAGAAGACTCTGGACAGCATGTCTGGTCTGTTTTCTTTCTGTTGCTGTTATACTGATTGTGTGATGAAGGCTTTCATAGACTGATCAGAATCTATTTATTACATTTCTGGGTTAGACCTGGTAAAAAGAACATCTTTAGCTCTTTTTCATAAATATCTCATTTCTTTTGGCATCTTTTTGTCTCGCAGATGTGACGTACTGCCCTCGAACATCCTGCGGCTCTGCCGTGATTTTGGAGAAATCCAGCAAGGCAGCACTTTGCTCTGAGTGCGGCTTTGCCTTCTGCGTCATATGCAGAAAAACATACCATGGAACGGGGAAGTGTGAGACCAAGAAAAAATATGCTGAAAGATATATAATAGACCTGCCACAGTCACAAGGTACACAGCTGTGTGACCACAAGAAAAAGGTTTCAAAGAATAATGAAAATGACAACATCCAGTCACAGTAAATGTAAAACTGTTTCACAAATGAGACTTTGGAGGTTTGGAAGTACAGGAGGTAACTGGATGATTGCTTTGAGTCGATGCACATGTGTGTTTAGTCCAAGTGTAGATGCTGGTGTCCTTTATGTGTCTCTTAGAGGGGGTGAAGGCTCTCTGGGAGGACTATGCCAGTGGCAGCAGGGAGAGGAAGCGCCTGCTGGAAAATAGATATGGCTGCAATTTACTGGTGTCCATTGCAGAAAAAAAACTAAGCGACAACTGGATTGCCAACAATACCAAGAGTTGTCCTGAATGCTTCACTAGAATAGAGGTTTGCACTCACCTGAGCACATTCGTACAAACTTGCGAGCACAGAGCAGTTCAGAGAGAGTTTCTGATTGAATTTGCTCATACGTGTGTTGTGCTTTACGTTACAGAAGGATGGAGGGTGTGACCAGATGTTGTGCACTCGCTGTAAGAAGATTTTCTGGTGGGACAGACTGACTCCAGAAAACACAACCGAACAGTTTTATGGGGGTCAATGTTCTTCCAACTAATTCTAAGAATCAGCACCACATACTGTCTCATAATCAGCAGGGGGCAACAAAAACAACAATGACAGGAAGGAATAACCAAACCGTTGGTTCCTTAGAAAACCCAAAGTGCTGTAAATTAACAAAAATTGCCCTCTTTGGCTGTTTTATTTGCCTTAGGCCGCAATGAAGCATTTACACTAAAGGTGTATGTTCTAATCAATTATCAATTATTCTTTCAGTTAATGGACAAATTATGTGGTCAGAAAACAGACACATTTGCCAGAACCCTGTTTTTTCAAACCAACAGTTCAAAACACAAATTTCTTTTTCTCCTGATGAACCAAATTAACTGAGCAAGTATTTCCCAGACTGATGAATTCCTCTGCTTTTAGATGTGTGCTGCTGTTAAGTACTGTTATGGCACAAAAATGCTCTGTGCAGTCATTATCACTGTAACGTTTGAACTCTGAGGGAAAAGACAGGTTCACACTGCCACAGATATATGCAGCTGCAACAACTACAGGTAAAGCTTCTGACCTTGACGTGCATGTTTCATTTCAATTCCAGCAGCAGCCTACAGGTAGATCCTGAACATGTGTCTTCTTTCCCCTTCCTCCACTGCCCTGTTATGACAGTGCAACAAAGACGCCAGCATGTTTGATTTTCTTGTCTGTCCAGGAAAAATCCTGCTTCCTCATCACTTCCTCATAAATGTCTAAACAGCAGTTTGCCTTTATAACCCACAGAAGGGGACTGCAGAATGCAAGAATACTTTTTAATTGTATCGGTTACACCTTTATTTTTCCTGCTAGCACAAACAAAATACATGCTTCATTAAAAAAAGACAAATTTACTAACTCTCCAGACTGGAACCACTGTAGCTCCAAAAATGCAGGCTCATCCTTTAGTTAGAACATCTTGAAACATGGCTCAATCACCTCACCCTCAACCCCAACTGGTCACAGCAGATGACTTATTCTTCCGAACTATCAAAAGCGAGTCCCTCCTTCCCACTGTTGCCAAGTGCATGCTCATGGGCGTTCATCTGATTGTTGGGATTTTCTCTGTAGGATCTTTAACTTATGGTGTAATATACTTTGCAGTGACTGTTGCAGGGGTACCATATAAATAAAACTGAGTAAATTGGAAATCAGTTTGAAATTCTAGAAAATTTACACTGACACATACAGTGTGTGCTGGAAGGAATTCTTAGATAAAGAAGCATGAATTCACAGAAAACATAAGCAACTGATAATGGTAGTAATAACCGTCAAATTGACTTCTTGGCTATACTCAATATATTTTTTATAGGTTTTCACTGCAAGATTTGACTGAAGAAAACACCTGCGATGCATTTTCTAAAGGTGTTGGCGGGTTTTGTTGGCAAAACACTTTCCTTTATACTGGTTCTCAAGTCAAAAACACAGATTTTTTACTTTGCTCTCAAGGCTTGCACAGATTTGCTTTGCTTGGTACCTAAAATGTGAAATACACAATCACTTGACTGTGTATTTCACAAACACAATTTTACAATTAAACAAACCCGATATTTAATTTCACAAGTGTTTCAGGGTGACCTTTAGAAAGTAGATCGCCACAGTGGACCAGGGGGTAACCTATGAAAAGGCAAAAACTGCAGTTCCTCTAATGATCACTTGAGGCTGGTCCCAAAAGTGAGTCAGTCCTCACAGACACTGATATTAAAAATGTCCAACTTAAAAAACAAAAACAAAACCCAAAGCAAAACAAACTTAACATTTACAAAAAATGTTACTCTCTGCAGCCAGTCTTTTATATGTAAGACAGCTGGATATCTGCTTAATTTATTTATAACTCAGCTGTTAATGTTTCATTTTTTTTAATTGATGTATTTTCTAAGATGTGGTCACTTTAATTGACAGATGCACAAACACAGGGATGTGTAGCCAATTATTTGGTAGGCCTTGCTTATGGTGATTAGGCCAGTCTACTAAATCCATCACATGATGGCACAGACCATCCAAGAAGCATCATTTTCAGTTCTAATAGCTGTTATATATGGGCTCAAAATGTGGTCATAAATATTTTGTACTTGTAAATCGGTTTTGTACTTGTAAAAAAGATTTGTGCGTGCGTAAAAAAGATTTGTGTGTGGACTTAGCCAAAAAAAACCCTGCAAGTTACAAGTACGAATTTTGACCCTATTTTTCTTCCTTTAAGCTGATTGGTCAATGTCATGTCAATCACAAATTAAACAATCCAATCAGAGAACAGATGGGTTTGGCTGTCGGAGGGGCACTTTTTTGAACTGCAGGTTCAAGGTTCAAGGTTCTTTATTTGTCACATGCATAGTTATACAAGTATAACACACAGTGAAATGTAGCCTGACACGCTCCTCGACATGTGCAAAAAAATTGGGGGGGGGGGGTGTAGAGGAAGAACATTATATATATATATATATATATATATATATATATATATATATATATATATATATATATATATATATATATATATATATATATATACATACATACATTGGGTGAATGTGCAGTAGTAGCAGCAAGCAGGTGAATTCTGTACATTAATATGAATACACATCTGACTATTTTACAGGATAGACAATATAAACATATTTAAAATTAAAGGAATTGAAATGTACATTGTGCCTTGGTTTAGTGTCCTTGAAGGGTAATCTCTATATAAATATCTGATAGCAGTTAGGTCCCCTTACTTTCAGCAGCTGTTGAAAGGATAAAGTTGTGGTATGTCAGTGGTTAGAAATACCATTATTACTTTAGGATTAGTTTAACACAACGTCAGGGCTGACCCGGAACCATGGCTGTGAGTCACAGTGCGCAGCATAAAAGTGCTTTCACATCAGACGCAGGATGTGCTACTAATGCTAATTGCTAACTAAAAGCAAAGGATCCAGAATTTGTTGCGCTGGCTGCTGGGCTCTGTGGGTTTTTGCAGCAGCTCTACCTGTACTAGATGCACCTGCTCCATGTCGTTTTTATCTCTGACTTTATGTCCTCTATAAGAGTTTCTGGGTTTTTTTGCTAGTTCTTCAAATGTTCAATAAAAACATGTATGCTAATTCATAACGAAGAAAGCTTTGTAATGAAGACTGTCATTTCCAAAACACTGCGCCCCCCCGCGGTCCGCAGCGCTGTTGAAAAGGCTGTGGAAGTCCCTGTGTTAAACACGTAGTCCCGTGACACAAAAATCACCAAATTCTGACGACCACAGACTGTTTTCCTTTGTGGTGATGAAGGAAAACGCTGTGTTGGCATGTAAAAGGGCATTTATTCCCTTCAAAGACCTGCAGTTCAAAAAAAGCGCCCCTCCGACAGCCAAACCCATCTGTTCTCTGATTGGATTGTTACATTTGTGATTGACATGACATTCACCAATCAGATGAAAGGAAGAAAAATAGGGTCAAAATCCGTACTTGTAACTTGCAGGGTTTTTTTTGGCTAAGTCCACACACAAATCTTTTTTTACGCACACACAAATCTTTTTTACACATACAAATCTTTTTTACGCATGCACAAATCTTTTTTACACATACAAATCTTTTTTATGCATGCACAAATCTTTTTTACACACACATAATTCTTTTTACACATACAAATCCTGATTTACAAGTACAAAATATTTATGACCACATTTTGAGCCCATAGTTATAGCTTAGCACTAATTAGTGTGTGTCTTGCAAAGTCCACAGACAGTGGGCCTCAACTATGTGTCATCTTTAATGTACAGTCTATGTAGTATTTCCCCCTGATTTCATGTAGCTACTAAGCTAAGATACCCTTTGGTCAGGCTATTTTCTAAGTACTTTGATAATCTGTCTCCAGCACACGTGCAGCTGTAATTTTGACTCATAACCACAAGAGGGCTGGTTTGCGCTCTTATAAATCTGCTGTACACTTTTACACTATTAATTAATTTCCACGTTTTTAGCAGTCTTTAAAATATGTTACTTGCTATCCTTACGTGAGTGGTTGATGCAGAACAGATGAGCAGCCGGAGAGAGGACATGAACTCTCGGATGCTGTCATCTGTCGTCAGGTAAGCTGATTCTTAATGCACTTGGTGAACTTATTGTTCCCCTGCAAACCTCCCAAATAGAAATGAAACACTGACTGTAGGATACAGAGTGCACACATCTCAGCTTGTTTCACAGATGAGCAGTGGGGAAATCGGTGCGGCTCAGGATAAAGGTCGACAGGGGCAAAGTACCAGTTAAAAACACACACAACACACACACTCTCACAAAGTACTGAACGCACACAAAGGGGTCCCTAAAAACTAAAATTTCCTTCTCCCTACAGTCAGCTCTACTTTATGTGGCTTAATGTGTGTTAATGGTTGCAATGTCACAGTCACTAAGCCTAATGTGAGGAGTTATATCATCAGCTTTCTCTCTGCCTTCATCTCTGAGACAGTGACTGTTACATTTGCTCGATAGGTAGGAGGGCAAACAAATGAGCAAACATTTACTTTCCTTTTACTGACCGAGCTTTCTGAGCATTTTTTTTTTTTTTTTGCCTGTCCCGTTTGGCTCTTTTGCCATCAGAATTATTGTCTAAAGGCAAAGAAAGATGCCCAACGGATTTACTTTACCAAATTGACCATCCCAGCCTTGCCGTAATGGTCCATTTGATTCACCTTTTTATTGTTTATTTTATTTTCACTTGCTGAATACGGGACAGACTTGACTGGAGGA
Source organism: Aulonocara sp. 'chitande type north' Nkhata Bay (assembly GCF_057382095.1). Lineage (NCBI taxonomy): Eukaryota > Metazoa > Chordata > Actinopteri > Cichliformes > Cichlidae > Aulonocara > Aulonocara sp. 'chitande type north' Nkhata Bay. The sequence goes on from NC_141360.1 coordinate 10,176,718, forward strand.
AAGAAGGGGAGAAAGAAAGAGGGAAAGGGAAACAGCAGAGAAGAGGGACGGGGGAGAAGGGCAAAAAACAAAAACCAACAGAACGGGCAGAAAAAAAAAGAAAAGGAAAATGCATATGTCGATCACCTGGATCACCTGTTGAGAAAGAAAAAAGAAAACAAGCAGAAGAGAACAAGAGTAATAGAATAAACAACATCACAATGATATATGGGAATATGACAGTAAATACTAAATATTAAACATTATTGTGCAGCACATAAGATCAACAGAACACAGTGTGCTTTGAGGTAGGAGCCAAAAAGGGTGTAGTTTGTGGGTGCGATCACCCGTGTGTACACCTGTGAGCATGGACGCGCTTGTTTTTTTAAAAGGTTCCTTCATGTAATGATCTGCTAGAGGGTGTGGGGGGGCCACAGCCCCGTCCTCCAGGGCATGAAGCAGGTATGGAGGAGATCAAGACTCCAGACATCCAGAGGCCCCCAGAATACAAGAGACCAAGGAAGACCAACAGAGGGGCAGCCGCGCCACTGTCCCAGAAAGAGCTGAGGAGAGTCCCAGATGAGGGCTCACTCAGCAGCCGCGGAGCAGAAGCCAGGGGGAGTTGCAGTGACGCGCCCATGATCTCCTCCGGCAGCCAGCTGTGCCTGAGTGACCGAGCCCCAGGCCGAGAGGCCGGGGGCACCCCACCTCCGAAGTGGCCCGAGTGAGCCCCAGGCTCCAGGCCCCGATAAGCGGCCGCCAAGGAGTGAGCCGGTGTGTACCTGGACGCCCATCCCCGGACACAAAGAACCACCAACGCACCGATGTCTGAGGGAGTCCGCCACTGGCAGGGGAAGTGGTGGTAGGGGGAGATAGGCCTCCAAACCTTGGAGGGCCTGAGATGTCCCCAGAGAGGTGGCGTCTGATACCCAACCTGACATATAGACACAGACATACAGGCACACACAGACACAAACATCCATTCCCACCCTCATGCTCTCATATGCACTTACTCTACACTCAACCAACGTGGAGACAGACATAAAGAGACGCTGTACACACGATCACACTCCCCAAGCGTACTCTACAAACCAGGTCTAGGTACCCTTGCCCCTGGAGGGGGGAACTGCACCCAGACCCAGGTGGTGTTACCCTTTTCCCTGCGGTGGGGAGAGGCAGACCGCCCCGACTCCGCAGCAGCAGGGAGGCCCCACACTCCAGACCGCAGTCGGACGGCCAACTCCTCCTCCTAGTCCCCCCGCTCCAGCAGGCCGCAGAGAACGGGAGTGAGAGAAGACTCCAAACCTCCCTCCACCCGCTCATTGTAGTGTTGATGCATGTGTGTTCTAAGGTGCATTTAAAACCCAGGAGGGCATGGAGCTACCTGCCAGAGAGCAGCAGGTAAGCGCATGGTCCCTCCTGCTAGCCCTCAGTGTCTATGTGTATTTAACATTGAGAGGTGGGCAACGGCGCCAGGGGTGGGGTGTACACCCTGATGGTAATTTGGATTCCGTGTATCGTGCCCACCCCCAAGATCCTATATGTATGTGTAATGAGAGTGTGAGTAATGTGAATGTCTAAGTTGTGGGATAAAATTGAGGCAGAGGCAGCCAGAAGGGGACAGGGGGGGGGGGGGGGGGGGTAGCCTCCTCTGCACCCTGGTGACATACCCCTACTCCAAGGCCCTGCATGTGTGGGTGGTTGTGGTGGAGCGGGAAGAGGGAGGCAGCTGGAGATGGGGAGGAAAGGAAGGGAGGGGCAAGTGACCCCTCCCTGGGGCCAGCTCCCCCGCTGACCCCAGTAGGCACTCCCATACTCCGCGACCCGCCAGGGAAAGGGGGCCCAGGCCCATCCAGACCAGGGCCCAGTGCAACAGCGCCTCCCGGCCCCACAGAGCCCGGGACAGTCCACCCAACCCCACCACAGAGAAAACTGCACCCACCCCACCATCCACTCATCTTCCAGACTACATAAGACAATAGACGCCCAGGCTGAGATCTTCCTCCACCTCTCCTGTATCTCCCCCTCCTGCAGAGAGAGTTCCTGAAGAGCGGAAAGCTCCTGCAAGATGTGACAATCTCCCCCACCAATTGAAGAGCCCCCCAGGTGGCTCGACGCACCGGCGGCACCCTGCGCCAGGGCTGGGCCCCCATGCACCCACCCGCCCACAACCCCGGCAACACACCAACCAGGACCCAAGCCCCCGAGGCCCGGCCAGGGCCCCAGCCCAGAGACGGAGCGCCCCCAGAACCTCACGCCCATCCCGGACCCACCCAGGGGCAGCCAAGCTACCAGGTCAGTAACCCATGTCCGTCAGCACAGACCCTCCCCTAGCCCCGCTGCACGCAGCCACGAGGAAACAGTCACCTGAGAGCCAACAGAGCCCCTAACCGGACATGACCACTACCCCGGATTGAGCCCCCCAAGGAAGATGCCTCCGGGGAACCCCCCGACGCCCTAAGCCTGTCCCTACCCCCACACCAATCACAACAGTGAAGGCGGGACCAAACTATGACCCCCCACCCCCACTAGGTGATGGAGCTGATCAAAGGGGCCCAGAGCAATTGATCTGATGTGGTGGCAGAGGCTGTATCAAGACTAATGTAATCTAATAGATAATTTCTATATTGGTTAGAATTAAGATTATTTTTATTTTTCCAGTTCATGAGGACTGTTTTCTTGGCTATGCATAGGGCAGTGAAAACCATATGGGCGATATTCTTTTCTGAAGTGACATTATCTAAGCTGCCCAACAAACACACTAAGGGGGAAGTTGGAATGTTACATTTCAGACACTTTGATAAGTCTTCACATATCTCGCGCCAATTGCTGTCTAATTGCTGCTGCTAGTGGTTCAATAAAAATTGCAAACAGTGAAGGGGAGAGTGGGCATCCCTGCCTGGTGCCCCTCAAGAGACAAAAGCTGGAGGATGTCTGGTCATTTGTTCTAACACAAGCTGTTGGGGAATTATATAATATTTTTAACCAGTTGATGAAAGAGGCAAGGCAAGGCAAGGCAAGTTTATTTGTATAGCACAATTCAACAACAAGGTGATTCAAAGTGCTTTACAGAGACATTAGAAACAAGAACAAATAAAAAGCATGATTTAAAATTGATTAAAACAAGCAAATAAACTAACTAACTAATTAACAAACAAACAAACAAACAAACAAACAAACAAACAAACAAACAACAGTATATAAAATCAAAACAGATAAAATCAGAACAGTAGATAAAATCAGTAGTTAAATGTAAGTTTTGAAATTTAAGCTTAAAGTGTGGATTTGGTGCTTTATTCAAATGCAGCTGAGAACAGGTGAGTCTTCAACCTGGATTTAAATAAACTGAGTGTTTCAGCTGATCTGAGGCTTTCTGGGAGTTTGTTCCAGATAAAAGCTGAATGCAGCTTCTCCGTGTCTGGTTCTGACTCTGGGAACTGATAAAAGACCGGATCCAGATGACCTGAGGGATCTGGATGGTTCATACTGGGTCAGGAGGTCATTGATGTATTTTGGTCCTAAACCATTCAGAGCTTTATAGACCAGCATCAGAACTTTAAAGTCTATCCTCTGACGGACAGGCAGCCAGTGTAAGGACCTCAGAGCTGGACTGATGTGGTCCACTTTTTTGGTCTTAGTTTAGACTCGAGCAGCAGAGTTCTGAATGAGCTGTAGTTGTCTGACTGATTTTTTAGGTAGACCTGTAAAGATGCTGTTACAGTAATCAAGCCTACTAAAGATGAATGCATGGACTAGTTTTTCCAGGTCCTGTTGAGACATCAGATCTTTTATCCTTGATATATTCTTGAGGTGATAGTAAGCTGACTTTGTTATTGTCTTAATGTGTTTTTCTAAGTTTAGGTCTGCATCCATCACTACACCCAAATTTCTCGCCTGGTTTGTGGTTTTTAGATGTATAGATTGAAGTTCTCTGGTGACCTGTAATCGTTTTTCTTTGGCACCAAAGACTATTACCTCAGTTTTGTTTTTGTTTACCTGGAGAAAATTGTGGCACAACCAGTCATTGATTTCCTCAATGCATTTACCAAGAGCCTGTACAGGGCCTCGGTCTCCTGGTGACATTGTGATATATATTTGTGTGTCATCTGCACACAAATATATAGTTTATTTTGTTGTTGTTTATAATCTGTGCCAGTGGGAGCATGTAGATGTTAAACAGAAGGGGTCCCAAGATGGAACCTTGGGGAACTCCACATGTGATACTTGTCTGCTCAGATGTGAAGTTACCTATTGATACAAAGTATTTCCTGTTTTCTACGTATGTTTTGAACCAGTTTAGTACAGTTCCTCTTGTGGACCAAGAGGATCCAAAACCAAATTTGTGTAAAGTTGCAAATAGAAATTTCCAGTTAACTCTGCCCCTGTCTCAGGATAAAGGTCGACAGGGGCAAAGTACCAGTTAAAAACACACACAACACATACACACACTCACAAAGTACTGAACGCACACAAAGGGGTCCCTAAACACTAAAATTTCCTTCTCCCTACAGTCAGTGCCAGTCAGCTCTACTTTATGTGGCTTAATGTGTGTTAATGGTTGCAATGTCACAGTCACTAAGCCTAATGTGAGGAGTTATAGTTTTCTCTCTGCCTTCATCTCTGAGACAGTGACTGTTACATTTGCTCGATAGGTAGGAGGGCAAACAAATGAGCAAACATTTACTTTCCTATTACTGACTGAGCTTTCTGAGCATTATTCTGTGTGTGTGTGTGTGTGTGTGTGTGTGTGTGTGTGTGTGTGTGTGTGTGTGTGTGTGTGTGTGTGTGTGTGTCCCTCCTGTCCGTTGTGCCCTCCTGTCCCCTGTGCACGTGTCCATGTGTGTGTCAATGTCTTTCTGACGATTCCCACCCACAGTTTCAGGAGATCTTCACTCAGCCGTCCATCCCAGTGTGGAGAGGAGTGGACTTTTTCCTCTACGAGCTCAGCGGGATCGACAGCAGGCCTACACCTTCAGAAACTGTAAGAGGACATTTTTTATAGTAAATAATTTGAAGCGAGCAAATTGTGCACAGGAGTGCATTTTTAGATTGATCCGGTGAAAGTTATCAGTGTTCGGAGGTTATTTGGAGGTCATTTCAGCCTCGCTGTGGTTACCTGAGGCTTACAGTGTTTGGTGGTGTGTGATATTTGTCTCTTCTGTGTCTCACAGCAGAACAGAGTCAAACATCCAGCAGGATCTGAAGATGAGGAGTGGAGTGGGGTTGTGTGTGCTGGGCCTGCTGGGCCTGCTGTGCTCAGTTTTTGGGCAGGTAAGGAGGAAACACCAGATTTCCTGCTCTGAAACCTAGAATATACGAATAAGGCTGCTTGGGGGTGATCAGATCGTTTTGTCAAATAAAAGAGGATGTTTTTAAACACCACAGCAAAGATCTTCCATTAAAATCTTTAAATACTTTTAATAAATATAAGCTAAAAGTATTAAAAACAGAACTGCTAAGTTTGTCGGATGCCTCACGTCAAAGCAAGAGCATCACTTACTTTGGGAATTGGAGGATATGTGCTTCATCTTTTTATAGTTTCTGGTAGATTCCCTTACTAGTTTGGTAATCTGGACACTCAGTACATAAGTAGGATGTCTTAAAACCACAAAAAGCAAATAACAATCAACTCTTACTCCCTTATTCCGATCCTGGAGTGCAAATCCACTGCAGTACAAACCTGCAGGGTCACTGACTTTGCCTTGTTTGTACTGTACTTTATTTCAGTTCTTGTGACCCTTTGAAATGACGCAATTTCATTTTGCAGATAATCTGAGGATGAAGAAACATTTACATCTTTTACTTTAGCACAAGCTGCAGTGCAATGCCACAATTTAGAAGCCTTTCAAATGTGGTGCAGCACCTTTTTAAGTGCTCTGCTGTTTTCTGATATCGGGGTATTGACCTGAAAAGTCCTGCATGCAGAGTATTAGTTAAAGGATAACTTGTGAATATACGCAAATAAGGAAAGTAAGTCACCTCAACGTTTTTGAAAGCTGAACACATGAAGTTTTACAGCCTTATTTACTTCTGAGTAAATTGCAGAAAAATGTAGAAACAGAAGCTAAAAATAAATCAGACAAATCACAACACTTTTGGAAAACACGACAGTTTTTGTCAATTTTAAAAGAAATGAGCCTATTGGTATTTACAAAAACATTTTGGCTTTATTCTAAAAAAATCATTCTGTGCATCATCTTCCTTCTTTTCATCCAGGAGGCAGCGGAGGTCCAGTCTGGTGTCCTGATCTTTTGTGATGACCCGTCTGTGGAGAAGGCTGTCCACAGCGCTGTGGACAAATTCAACGAGAGGCTGAGCACCGGCCATAAGCTGGCCCTCTTTCAGATACTGAAAGCCAGCAAGGTACAGTGACTGCAGACACATGTGTTACCATGAAGAACAATACTGTGAGATTTTATGAGCTTTTTTGTTACGTAAGTTACATAAGTGGGAATCAAGCTTGTTGGATTCAACTAAAACTGAGCTTGTGGCTGTTTTTCCTTACAAAGCTAAAAAACAAGAGGATTCAATGCTCTGAGACGATTACCAAGAAATTCAAAGATCCTGTGACACTTTGACTTCTGGTGCACACTGATTACATATATTTGTGTGTGTGTGTGTGTGTGTGTGTGTGTGTGTGTGTGTGTGTGTGTGTGTGTGTGTGTGTGTGTGTGTGTGTGTGTGTGTGTGTGTCTCTCCAGTCAGAGAATGGCTCAGACTCAGTGTACTCACTGAAGTTCACTACCTGGAAGAGCGAGTGCACAGCTGACAGCAGCAAATCCTGGACAGACTGTGACTATTTGCAGTCTGGAAGCAAGGTAACAATAATCAGCTCCTCCTCCCATTTAACAACTCGTGGTATGAAAATATTAAAGTTCTTGTTAAATGCTGTAGTAAAAACAAAGCCGTCGCACGGTCTGTCGTGTCCCTCCAGGGGCCGATTTCTTGCAACGCCACCGTCCTCATGTCAGAGACAAAGGCTGAGACAAAGCAGGTGGACTGCCAGATTGGTGAGTGAGGGTGAATAAACTCAGCATCAGATTAAAGTTTTTAACAGTCCTTTCAAAGCTTGTTTTTTTCTTTGGGTTTTTTTGTTGTCTTGCTGCAGAACATGGTCTATTGAATCCATTTTGACTGGGACCTCATTTTAACACAGAACCAGTTGCTTTTAGAGACAAAATTCCCACATAAGGAACGTAAATCATTATCAAAACCAAAAATATCCACAGTTCTTACACCATGAATGTGTTTACCAGAGTACAGCCACCTAACAGTGAGTCACTGAGGGAAATGGGCACTGGCGGGCTGTTGGGGAAACAGAAGGGGGCTGATTGGCTAACATGCCAACACTATCTGCAAGCACAATATTAACTTATAACACCATAAAAGGCAGTGACGCAGTCTAGACTTTAATCAGTCAAATATAGGCGTTCGGTATATCAATCCTGTGTTTTTCTCTCCCACTCACAGGATATTTTGCAGGTTTTTAAAGCTCAGCTTGCAAACTGTATTTGTACATTAAAGTAGTATTTGATTGTTTCATGTGCGATTTGGTTGTAAAGAAATAAAGTAAGCTAGGTTAAGTAAATAGGTGGCATCAGCACATTTACTAGTTTTTAATGATAAATGAAAAGGGCTTGAAATGAAGGCTGGTGGACTTTTTGATTCAGTTCTTCTTCAGTTTAATCACCCAAGGACAGTCCCTGGTATTTAACCCCTGGTGGGAGTGTGTCCTTGGAGGTGGTCCTGATCATTTTTGACCCACTTGGTGCTGATGTGAGTCAATGAAGGTCATATGAACTGAGGTGTGAATCAAGGCATGCGGTCATTTCTGTCACAGATCCTTTATGAGGCACTGCCCCGACCCACCATTATGTGAAGTATAAGGTCACATGTGTCAAGGTGTGTATGGGGGATAAAGCACCTGGGAAGGGATTTCAGGACTGGGTTTTAGGAGATACCCACTGGTGTCTTAACCATTAGGCAGCTGGGTTGCTTTCTAGAGGCTTTGCTTTCCTCCCAATGCTCCATGACCGCCAGATTCCAAAAACAAACAAAAAGTATATTTTCTCTCACTGGCCTGTTTGTATTACAGACTATTTGGGACTGTTTTGTGTTCCATCAAGCACACTGAGATCATGTCGTGTTGATCTAAACACATCCAGAGGGAGCCTGAATTCGGGGCATTCTTTAATTAATTAACTAGATTAAAAACATCATAAATAAATAACATTAGACACTTTTTGAAAAGCTTTAACCAACTCTGTTTGCCTGAACCTTGAGCAGTTATTGGAATATGAGCTTATGCGTTTCCATGACTCAGATTTTTCTCCACTGTAGAAGGGCACATCGTTTCTGAGAAAGCATCTTGCATGGGCTGCCCAGAGCTCATCGATGTAGACTCCGAGGACCTTAAGGTTCCCCTTTCTGTCTCCATCTCCAAGTACAACTCCATGTCTGACTCTACCCACCTGTTCAGTCTGCACAATATTGGCCACGCCACCAGACAGGTACAGCAGGTGGCATGGAAGTGAAGGGAAAATGGGGAGGACAGGCATCTCTTTTTCTTTCCTTTTTTGTCTTTACGCATCACGTGTATTTGTGTAGGTGGTTGCTGGCTTCAGATTTAAGCTGATTTTTGACATGAAGAAGACCGTCTGTTCCAAGGCTGAACACACAGACCTGAACGAGATATGCATCCCAGACGAAAATAATCTGGTAAACCAAAACTAATGCACAAATCACCCCAGCCAAGATGTGCTTCTCACTGTGTGTTCTGTGCATCTGCAGGAATATGCCAACTGCAACTCTACAGTGGATGTAGCACCTTGGAGACTTGAGCCACCACAGGCCCACATAGAGTGTGCACCGGGTCAATTGCCACCCTCTGTAAGTCCCTCTTTTCACAGGATGATCAAACATGAGCGAGTAGACAAGAATGCAGGAAATAAATGAAAACCATTCACATAGTAACTGCACTGGCTAATATTCACTCTCCCACTCCACTGGATGTACCAGCGGGTTTACCATCTGGGTTGCTTTGGGATATTTTGAACTGGAAGGGCTGGGAATCTAACCACCAACCTTCCAATTTGTGCACCTCAAATTATTCCATCTTAGTCTTTCATCTAAGTTATTGGAAATTAATTTTATAATTATGAAAATTAAGTGTTATCCATCTAAAAGAAACGCACCAGTTTGCATGAAAAAGAAATGTGAGCACATTTCTTTAATGGAAAAGTTTAACTAGGCTCTGAATTCTCATTTCAGTCGGTTGTCGTATTAGACGCTCTGTTTTAATCACTCCGCAGAAATCACTGTCAACGTACAGAAAAGAAATAATTTTTAAAAAGAAAACAGAATTTTTTGTCACATTACAGTTGATCCCAAATTATTGCAAAGTACGGCTATATGAAGAAAATCATCTTGGTTTTGTGGCTGGAAATGATGAAGATTTGTGGTTCTTACTTTGAGAACTCAGCCTTTAAAGCCAGGATAGAATTTAAAATGGGTTCTTTGCTAAGTTCTTTGTTATGTGTTAACACTCGCTCATTCCTTTTTATGTTAGGTTAGTGTGAAGTGGCTTAACAAATGAAAGAATATTCTTCTGAAATGATCAGGTAGAAGGACTGGACTGAATATGAGTGAAAAAGCAGCCAATGTCCAAAGTAAATATTTGACCTTAAGAAAGCCTGGAGAAATACTTGCAGTTCAAGAGCATTTCAACAATTTACAAGAAAGTCAGGCTACTTGGAATTAAATGATAAACAAATGAGGTATGGCTTGAGACTTTTGCACAGAGGTCACTGATTAGGAAGGTCCATTAGCGAGTCCATCTTCTTATAAATCCTTTGCTTTTTCTTCAGAAGTTCGCCAGGCGTCGTCCTCCTGGCTGGTCTCCTCTCAGGCACTTCCTGTATGGTAATGGTAATGGCCTGCATAGCGCTTCTCAAGACCATAATACCCCAAATCGCTTTACACTACATTCAGTCAAACCCCATGCCACAGCTACATCTTCACCCTCACAACCCCCCACCACAGCTAAAACTAAAGAATCATCTGAGGAGGACACCACATCTGCCACACCGTCAGTTTCACGTGACGCAGATGCGAAAGACCACCTCTTCCACTGCCCATCCAAGCCCTGGAAAGCTTTGAAGCCTCACCACTCTGCAGCTCCTACCAAGGCTACCGTAGAAGCGGCTTCTCCACAGCCCTCAGCAGATGGAACCTTCATCAATACAGACCTGTTGTCATAATTTCTTTCCTCAAGGGAGCCAGATTCATAACAGAAAATTTCCACTTGTTGCGCTCTTCCAGCAGATTGTTTTTTGTTTTTGTTGCAGACTAGTTCTCTAGTTGCTGCAGGGAGTTTTGGGAGATGATGATCGTCTTGTAAGATGCCAGGTTTCAAATGATACAACAGATGGGTTCAGTTAATAAAATTTTTTTAGGGTCTTGTAAGTCTTAAGAAAACTGAGGAAAAGAAACTGAAATTAAGACAGAACTCTAATTTTACGGCTCTCAAGAAAGCGATGTCTGTTTGGAATCAAAGAGTTGAGTTCATCAAAGGATAGAGCAGTTTGTGTGCTGGTTTATGTGTGAATATAAAATGCTTACACATTGAAGCTTAAAATAAAATTAAAATTTGGTGGAAAATGTTCATGTTTTGCAAGGTTTGTAGTGCCAGAGCAAACACAGCTGGGTCAATCTTTAACAAATTTATTTGTACATCTTCACAGAACACTCAGATGATGAGTCAGTCAGTCGGTCAGTCAGTAAGTCAGTCAGTCGGGGTACAAACCTTTACTCCTCGACCAGTGACCCAAAAACAAAACACAACATACATTTATAAATAAAAAAGCAGGTTACTGTGAGGGCAAACTTGTCCTAGAAACTAGCAAACTTAAGGCATTCATTTATAAATGTCTGTATGGCTGCCTATTAGACTACAATATAAAAAAAAAAAAAGGAAAACAAAATGCAGCAGGAAGAGTATTCAGCTTCACCCAATATCATGCAGGTAGGCTGTGAGTAACAATACATTGGCCCGGCGTACATTCATTCATAGTATAGGCTAGAGTTCTGACAACATGGTATGTTATGGAAATATTAGTACTGCATACCAAAAAACAAAGAAAAAAGTATTAAAATGAAACCACAGAGCATGTAGCCATGTGTGAGAGTCTGAGACACTTCCGAACCTCCAAATTGAATATAAATGATCAATATTTCACATATTTTGTCCATATTTTTATTCCCTGCAAGTCTAAGTGTTCAAACCCTTCCACATCTGTTCAATTCACCGAGAGAGAGAGGGACCGTCGTTGCTTCATTTCTAAATATCGGGTTCCATACAATTAAAAAGATGGTGGACACAATAACATGAACACCAGGTAAACAAATAGGAACAGTAACAGAGACACCTCAGACTAGAGGCAGCACACTATAGTCTTCACAGAGGCTGCAGACTTTTACATTCGCTTGGTGTTTGTGTTGTTATGGTCACAGTGAACCATTTTCCCTCCGCTCTCGGTTCTTTGGACACATAGGGGGTTTAAAGACAACCAACAGTCATCTCTGACGTCAGCTGACTCTGCAAGATTGCAAAACAACAGAGATGTATCTTTGTGATACTCTGTCCCCTGCACATAACCCAATCATACAGCTAAACTGAAACAAATGGAGAGAAATCAGATCCTGTGATGGCATGATTTGTAAATCTGAACCTGTGCTGAGCCATGTGATGGTTAAAAGGATAGAAAAAAAAAAAATCGGTTCAGGGAGAAAATGGTAGGGCAACAGTTACTGCACCACTTCAGCACCAAAGCTGAGGGATTAGAAGACGTTTTAAACGAGCATGGTCTAAAGAAGACGCCCACATTTCCCCCTACGTTTTCCCCTGTGACGTCAAAGCTGCCACCTGATCTCAGAAAATTTGAACTCAAGCGCAACTTTAGTTCTTCATTAGCTGAAAATGCATTTCTGGGCATCACTAACATTTACTGAGGGTGTCAAACAGGCAACCTGTACCCAATGCTTCAGCAATCGGTACAACACACACAGACCCCTTACACCTCAAATCTAAACTGACAAAATACAGCTGTGGTTTCGATTCATGGTGCTTCAAGTAAAACGACTAATTTATGAAAAAGAAAAAAAAAAAATCAAAGTTTACCCTCATTTATGTTTCCTTGCAAATGATGCAAAAAAACAGCATTTTTGTGTGTCTGTTTGTTTTTCTTCTCTGGCACAAACCAGCCAGGAGAGAAAATGATTTATAAAACATTTAAAGACACCTTTGCTGCTAGTGTCATCACACAGAGGCAGAACATGTACATACACACAGTGTGTAGGGTTTTCATTGGAGCCCGCCAATGAAGCTCTGCAACCTGTACAGAACGGAGCACGCACACGCTCGCACACTTTGTTTGGAGAGTACATGGATATTAAAGAGAACACTACACATGAAGCCTACCATAGAAAAAAGGCTAGACTGTAACTGTACATACATACTGCTTAATGCTGCTTCAAAATGTACATCTTACATACATACTGGTTATGCTGCATGCATACTAGGCTAACGTTCTTCTTATAGAGTCCTTCTGGACAAAAAGGCATTGAGAACTAGAGTTTTTCTTTAAGTGCATACCACAATATTTTTTGTATTTTTGTTTGTTTTTTTTAAATTGTAAAAGTCTGTAATATGCCTCACTGCATGACACTGTTCAAGCATCAGCTTTTGCAGACATCAGCGATACTGTCCGATTTGGCACGTAGAGAAAACAAAGGAATGCGTTCTGTGCTGATGACCTGCTGTGTAGGGACAGAAACACGTTACTGATGCAAAAAGATGAGTCATCAATGTTAGCGACTGAATACATTCTAGCCATTAATGCTGCAATGATGTGACGCACGTGCGCGCGCCGCATCGCGACAGAACACAACTTTGGCTTTTCTATACAATCAGCAGTTGAAGCGGCAAAGTGCAGACTGTTTCCCCACAGACACGCCGGGTCTCATACTGTAGTGTCCTAGTGTCTTTCCTACATGCACCGTGAGAGGCTCCATTTCTTGTAAAATACTACATTCTCTCCTTAGCAGAGCACACTGCGAGTTCCACCAACTACAGCCTGCCCAAAAGACACTATGGAACAACAGTTTCCAAGCTGCTTCATGTAACACTGCTAACTCTTCTTCGTATCTCATAGGCCCCCCACCCAAACCCCCCCAACCCAAAACGGTTTTATACCTTTTTTTCACGTCTTGGGTTGTACACACAAACTGAGCATTAATATGAATATTCATTGTGCCAATCACATGACCCCAAGCTGCCCCAAAGTGCAAACAATCTGTTTAAATTTTTCATCTTTCAATACATTTTCTGCCACCTGGATAAATGATCCAATATCTGCTGAGCCAGCGCCCACTTTCAGAGGCTTCCAGCTGAATTTCTGAGGACTTCATCTCGTAACTAACTAACCTCCCCCTCGAGACACTCATGCTACTATTTCAATGTGATTTTCAAATGTAAAAAACACAAAACAATCCCCAAACAACCAAAAAACAAAAATACAAGACCAACATAATTCAGTGTCTCCACTTGGCAAAAGACTGCAAGCCTCAAATCAAATGTTTCAAAAACACAATTTAAAATATACTTCAACATTTTAGCAACTTTCTAATGAGAGATGTGTCAAGACCCGCCAGTCTAACAAGGTCAAAAGGACCGCTAAGGCGGTCAAATCATTCGCTAAGCCTGCCATGCTTTTTGACTTAGTGCTGTCAGGGTTTGCTTAGGCAGAGTTTGTAGGGCTCAACAGTGTGCAGTGTTGTGCTGTGATGCCAAGGCTTTTAATCAAGAGGAAGACTTGACATTCCCCAGGGCCTCTGCTTGCCAAAAAACAAAACAAAACAAAACAAAACAAAACAAAACAAACAAACAAACAAACAGCCAGAGGCTTAATATAGGTCCCATTTTTCAAATGTGATATTGGCACTTTAACGCTTTCCATTTTGCATCATTTAACAAATTATCCCAAGTAGGGCTGTAAACTAGCCACAACGAATCGGGTGGCCAAATTAGATGTTAAATATAAGGAAAAAAAAGCTTAAAACCCCCCAAAACAACAACATCAGTCTTACTTTGTGAATATAAAAAAATTGAAAATTGAGGGGTAAAGTAACAGGGGTAAGCGGTAGCACTGGTGGTAGTGTGAAGCTGCAAACATGTAACACAGATGCTTCAACCTCAATTATATTTACAGATACACGCACACACACGCACACACACAATGAAAAAACAAAACAAAACCGTGTTTCTGAAGAGTCAAGTTCAGGTTTTGCCTTTTGCTGAAACTGAAAGAAACTAGGTACATAAATAAATTTAAAAAGTCATAATAAATCTGTATATTATTCTCTAAGTGCTGTTTTTTTGATGGAAAGGCATCATCACCCTGAAGTTTATGCAAGAGTCTAAAGCTGCACCACCATCTCTGGGGTGAAGTGCTGACTCAATGAGGCTGTTTGGAGTGGAGGGTGGAGGCCTACAGATCTGTGCAAAACAACTCAAAGACTCTCCTGCAGATTTGCAACCTTGACGTTTCCACACAAGGAGTTCAAAGGAAGGAGAGACAACTCCAAATCATCTGCGAAGGGGCGACTTCACCACAAAGATGGGGGAAGACATCATAAAGGCTCCCGTGCACCAGTTATCCCGTACTGTACAACAAACCGCAGCTAATTTAGACTATTTCTTGTGCCAACTAGCTCCTAATGACAGGGGTGACAAGATTAAAAAAAAAAAACAACCTCCATTCTAGGTGGAGAAAGTGTGCAGCACTAATACAGCAGAGGGGGCAGCAGGTTGAACTGTGTGGCTACATTTATACCTTGGCAAAAATGTCATCTTTACACTGAGTTTTCCGAGTTTTGGTTTTTATCACTGAGCAATGGAGTAAAAGGATAAGATTTTCCTTGGTTGGCCAGTTTGTTCCTGTTGTGGTTTAAAAAAAAATACAGAGGAAGCATAATAGCCATGGTGGGTACACCTCCACAGCAACAGGAAAATGCTCCCATGTAGACCCTGAAACAGGCAGCGGATACTCGGACGGCATCATCAAGACCAAACAAAAAACAAAACCCCCCCAAAAAACCCACAGAAACACAAGAACCTCGTTTAGAAAAAGAAAAATGCTGTAAAGAAAAAACAGATCAAGCTGCAAGCATCCATCCTCAGGGAGCCATTTGTGATATCTGCTGTAAACGAGAAGAGCCTTGAAAGACTCGTCTGCGTGAAGTACTCCATGCTGGGACTGGTGGATTGGGTTTGTCTGCAGCATCAGTTTAGTGCATGCTGTCTAATTGTGTGGAATATCCAGTCCATCTTGGTGGTCCACCCTCCATGGTGAGCATCATTCATCTGCTTCATGAAATAGTCCAGTGCCTCCTGCAGCGTGAAGAAAAACAATACAAGATAAAAGATTAGAAAACAAACCACCCAAAACACATATTCAGAAGTTTAAGAAAGCCAAATGTGGGGCTGAAAAGATTTTAAAAGAACAAAACACTGTTAGAGAATGGCCACGTTTACCTGCTCTGTTTTCTCCAGTGCCAGCGTCTTTCTAATGTAGGCAATGTCGTCAAATGACTGCAGCTCAGGCATGCCAGAGCCGAGCATCATGGAGAACAGGTTGATGAAGAGGTTGGCGTGCTGCCTGATGGCTAGGTAGGCTTTATAACACATCTCCTGAAACCTAAAGTGATTGTAGACTTTGATTAACAAAAGTGAATCTTCTTATACAATCGTGTGGTACTGAGGAAGTGACCAGACAACATACACACAAACACATTACTGGAGTACCTTTCAAACTCTTTGGTCTTTGCGCACTCCTGGGATCCTTTGCTGATGACGATGAGAAAGTCTTGTGTCAGAACAAAGGGCACTCGCTCTCTTTTGTAGCCAAACTTCTTTTTCTTATGATCCAGGAAATGGCCAAAATCTATATGAAATAACTGAAGAAGAACAAATAAAGACCAACAGAGAAAGTCAGTAACTAACAAGTAAACTTCCTCTGAGGTTAAATCCAGCACCAAGTTAGCGATTTTTACGATTTATCACAGGCTGTATTAACTGTTAATGGTCTGATACCATCATATTGCTGGTTTATGACCAGCTTGATGAACCAAAGTCGCTTTGACTGACAGTGGCAAGTTCATTGCTCACAGACCAAGAACTCTGATTGTTCCACTGTTTCCAACAACTGTTTGTCTCCAGTGTAACTCTAGCATTAAGGAAAGTGGCCATGCCAGCCCCTGTTCTGGAAAATGAGGAACTCTTTGTTGAGTTTGTGAGAGTTACCAGAGAGCCACACAGCAGCTGCACAAAGCTGCAGCCACTGTTAAAACGGATGCCAAGTTACTGAAATCAGACTTAAAGTGTTGTGTCCCCAAAAAGGAAAGAAAGACCTGGTTCAAATAACATTAAAACCACGTCTCTCTTCCCCTCCAGACAAGGAATGCTAGACAAGACCCGCTTAATATGGATATTAAAACATACCAGGATGCCTTTCCTAACATATTTGTCTCTCTCGACATATATATTGTTAAAATATTTCGCCCAGCCCTGCTGCGTATGTGTGCAAATTCAAGTCACCTGTCCATCATCTTTGACCATAATGTTGCTGTTGTGCCTGTCTCCTATCCCAAGGATAAATGTAGCTACACAGTAGCCAGCACAAGACCTTGTGAACAGATCTACAGCCATGTCATACCTGCAAAAGCACACAAACACACAATTAACTTGGATTTTTAAAGAGAAATTACAAATTAGTACATGGCTAAAATCAAATCAAAGAATGTCCATCCACAAACTAAAAGTTCTCTATCTGACACTGCTCACTAGTGCCAAACGGAGACGTTGCACAAAGTATCAGGACAAAACTCACATCTCGCCCTTGTTCTTGTCCTTGAGCCACTGATGCAGAGTATTCGAGTTGAACTGCAGTGCCCCTTTCAAGCCTCCTTTACACTGAATCTGCATGATGGTGTGGGAGTTGCGAACCACCTCAATGAGACCCACGCAATCTCCTAATGACAAGCAGCCATAGGGCAACATCCTGAAGACAAAACACATTTTCTTCTTAGCCAAATGCACGGTCACAAGGATCTCTCACACACACACACACACACACACACACACACACACACACACACACACACACACACACACACACACACACACACACACACACACACACACAAATAACAGGAGAGAAAGAAAGTAGTACCGTAGGTCCAGTCCCTGATTCTGCCAAATGTTCTCCATGATCTTAATAATCTGCAATGTCAGCATGTCCTGGCGCAAGTCTACAACACAGATGCACACACGCACACATACACACAATAGAGACAGTTAATTGCATCCGTGGATACCTACAAATGAAACAAGTACACAATATAAGGATCAATTATTCCAATTATAATAGACAAAGCTCGCCAAGAAACTCTGCATGCTCTAATCAGCAACATTAAGGACAGGGTCGTCCAAACATGCTGCAGCCTTCATATAACAGACCACAAAGTGTGAGCAGTTCTCACAAAGCTATCACAAAAGGAGGAGGACCGAGAGACAGCTAAAAATGTAGGCAGTCATTAAAAGCTTTCCACTAATTTTCTCAAAATATATTAATGGAAATTTGGTAGTGTTGCTCAAAGTGTCGTCAGTGTAAATGACTTTTTCTGTGTGTCAGCGTTACCATCTCCATTTTTGAAGATGATTTCATTGTTCTGAAAGAGCATCTCAGACATGATGTCGGGATTTTCCCAGTTCAGCCACAAAGGCCTCTTTGCTGACGACATAATCCTGCATTCATCTAACCTGTAAACAAATTCAAAAAGATTCAAGTTACTGAACAGATACACACACAGACACACACACAAAATAATCTCTTGCTTCTGACCTCAAGTTTCCAAGTTGATGCGCAGGGTTTAGAGGAGACGTAAAGTTCTGCAGGGCATCCATGTAGTCTGGCCTCTTCATCTGTTCCACAAGAAACCGCATCTGAACCTGCATGAGAGACACGTACACAACCACAAAAAAGCCAAAATGCACACAGATGAGGAACCAGTTCCACAGCATGTTCCTTATACTGTAAGCAGCTCTGACATGTGTTGTCCTAATCAGTACCTTCTGCGTCTCATCCTTCTTCTCCTGTTTGAGGATGTCGGTGAGGTTTATGAGCTTCTCCATGGCCTCTACTTGCCTGCTGAGGTGTTTTAGGTACATGCCACAAGCACGGCAGTAAGCCTCTAACAGCAGCCCAAACCTCTGGCTCACTGTTTTATTGTGCATTTCTGACCTGCAACAAAGCCACATCGAGAAAAATGAGAGAGAAGCAGAGAGGAAAGATTAGTTTTTAAGCCTTCTGGAGGGATACAGTGAAAGGAAGGTACATGTAACAAAAACAAACAGTAGTCTGAATGCTGACTCACTTGAGATGCCAGAAGAAGAAATGTCCTATTCTCTGATTGGTCAGGGCCTTTTTGAGGAGAAAACGGGCCAGGGGATTGTCAAGATACTGCTCGTATTTTAAAACCTAGAAGAGAGGAAAGATTGAAAGAAAAGAATAAGAAGCAGTCCTTGATGCCTTCCCACCACGGGGTCTCTGTACACTGAACACCAAATACAACCCGAGGCATTACAGACCAGAAAGTCTTTAGCAAAGAAGAACAGGACGAACAAAAACACACAGGCTGAAAGGAGGAACTCCAGTAATGAGATTCCAAACATACTTGGTGTCTTCCTTTTTAACCCAGTTTTTCCATTTATCAGTTCTTAAAATTCAACAGATCCAACACTTGACTGGACCTACCTGTACAAGCTGGATCAAGTACTGGGACAATTTGTCATCAGTCAGGTATTTGTCAAGGCAACGTACAGCAAAGTGCCTGACCATGGGGTCTGGATAGTTACAGTCCAGCAACTCCATGGCCTGCTCAGGACGGATAGACGGCCACTCCTTCAACAGACAGTACATCTGGAAACAGGCAAACCAAGAATGATGAAGATGTGTTCATTAGTAACACACTTACTTAAATGAAAAGCTTTTTTTTTTTTTTTTTTACAAGTTGGTGATTATGCAAAGAAATGCTTTGTACAAAGTAACTGACAAGTTTCAAAAGCAGTTTCAATCTAACTGTGTACATAAACTAAACATCCTTGAATATTCTATGTCTGAGATGGAATAGACAATTATGTGGCAGGAAATTACCTGTGCTACTTCATCTCTGGAGTTCCACTTGACCGCGAGAAGGATCTTGGGAAGGATCTCTGGGATGTTCATGCAGTAGTGCCTGTTTAAAAAAAAAAAAAAAGGATTGACATTGTGCTTTGGACTGGAGTTTCATTCATAACCAGCTTTGTTTTACATTTATGCCCCTTTTCCATTAGTACCTGCTCAGAAGGACTCACCATGGCTGCGACAACTCGCCTTGGATCAACTTGTTTTCCAATGCAATTGAGTACCAGCTAATGTGTGTGGTTGTCGTTATAGCAACACTGAAGAGAGTCCTGTGACGAATGCTACAACAAAGGTGGACATCGAGGTAAAAATATACCTGCTGCTCGGTCTGTGGTTTTTTCTCAGACTCGGGGACCACAGTGTTGTTTTTTGTAGCCATTTCCCTCGTTGCTGGGTTTCAAAAATGACTGTTTTGATTTTCATGAATGAGACACTCTCATGACTCATCGAGTGACGCCACTGACCAGCTAATTGGTTGCACGCAGTGTGACAACAACACATTTTAGTACCTGGTACCAACTGACCTAATGGAAAATCTGTAAAAATTGTGGCAAACCATGGTGAGTCGATCCCAGTTGGGGCTTTAGAGTACTCTACATTTAAATATAGCAATGGAAGCATTGGCCCTAAATAAAGTATGCAGTAACACAGCGTAGTGCCATGTTTGCTGGTTGAGAGGGTACCTGTGTCTCCAGAGAAAGTCTTTCTCCTGCTCAGTGATTTCTGACAGAGGGTCTCTGTTACTCAGCTGTCTCAACTGCTCGGTGTCACTCTCTGTGAGGGCGTGATCTCTGGCCACTCGATTGCTCTAAAACATACCAGAAATAAAACACATTCAAACACTACATTTTTACATTAGACTCAACACGATAGCAGCAATTAACAAGCTATTAACGCGGTTATAAAATACCTTCACAACAACACCAGCAAACAAGATAATGCTTTGATCACATAAAAGTTAGGAAGCAACAAAAATGTATCATATTCACTGGGGCTCCATGTGTAAATGAACCATGATTGTGTTTTTATGCTTGTAAAACAAGAAAAAGTCTGAAAAGTAACAGAATATTTTAGAGGCACAGCTGCAAAATGACAGATTAGCTGTGAAATGTTTCTACTAAACACTGAGACAGAGTTGGAGTGCAGCTGGAACACAGCACAACCACATACAGCGTAAATTCATCTGGAGACTCAGACTTTTATACGACCCCAACAATGAACTGTAATCCTGAATTAAAGCTTTCCCTTCGTTCCTTCATCACATTCATAAGACAAGAATAAAATCTGTTGGAAACTGGCTTTGCCCTTCGTCCAGTCATTAACAAACATCCTTAATAAATACTGCAGACAACTCATTCTTTTTCTGGATGAGTGATATTAACGTCACATCACATAGCACAAGACGGGCACTATTACACTTGACACGCATATCATGAATAAAACATGAGCTCACACTGTTCACATCTTCTCACATGGCACAGTAACTCCAATAACCTGTCACTTTAACACATCAGTCACAGTTTTCTCTCACATAGAAATCAAATAAGACACGCCATCATGTTCACCGTCATAATAAATAAAGACATTAACTTACACTGCGCCTTGCAAAGTACTGGAAATAACTGAATTAATTAAGTTTAATCTAGTCAGCAGTGATTTTTTTTCCATAAATGTCCAAAATAAACTAAAGGGGGGGGGGGAGTGGACTGTGGGTTTTTTGTCGCATGTTTCTGTGTGTCTTTGGAGTTCAGTGGGTTTACAGTTTAGTGGGGCTTCATTAGCACTTTGTGACTACAGCTGTTCACAGCACAGCTCGACATGACCAACCCCTCACACAGTGGAAAACCCTAACTGACGTCAAAATAATTTGTGCTAATTGTGTCTGTGCTGCCAATAATGTTAAATGCATGCAAATGTTTTGCTAGAGGCAGCACTATTCTGTGGAAACAAACTGCATTTTTGCACACCAACATAACATAGACATGAATAACGCCCAACTATATTTAGAGCTGACCTTGCACAACGCACATATCTGTGCTTGCACTGTGGCATGTGAGCGGACGTGAATAGTGTGAGGTGATGTGCTAAGTTATTTATGATGTTTGTATCAAATGTGAGGAATGCTCAACTCATACTACATGGTGTGAGGATCATGTGATCATAACAAAGGCTCTGTTCATACCTGGAATTAACAGGGTTCTTTGGAGAGCCAATCACAAGTCAATTCACAAGTCAATTCACACCCAGTATTAGAAAAAAAAAAAAGTCCACATCCATGTTATTGGATCTCATTTCAACATTTTACTTGAACATTTAAAGGCACATGCTAAAGTCAGGCCTGTATGAGGCAGCGGTGGTCTTTCCATGCCTGGTCTGTTGAGCAGGCTTCACTCCATTTTAACCTAAGGCACATTTGGACATACTGTGCTACAACACTGCAGTCATTTGTGGCCCAGCCAACCTCCAAATGTGGCCTGAGACATTGGATCTCAGTACAATAAAGCACACACCTTTGACCTTTTAAACAAATGACTCAATATCTCAATCTACATACAAGTATTATGTATAAGCCATATGAAAAGAAAGCAAATATTTGAACTCTGCCAGCTGCAAAATAAATGTTTTGCCAGTGTGTATCTGAAAGTGAATATTTTATTGTATTTAATATTAATTTATCTAAAGTATATGTCTGTTTTGCAAATTCACAACTGCCTGTAACAAGTACAATGGGGTTAATAGTTCTTATATTCCTGACCTGCTTTACAGAGTTCACACCTGCAAGACTCATGCTGGTCACAGAGATAAGTTTGGAAGACATTTTCTTATATAAAGGCTGTGGGGACCCTATCTGCAACCAAGTGTGTTGGCTTAAAGTTAGCTAAACACATTTTTTACAGTCTTATATTACCTGCCCTGAGAGGTTGTAGTTGAACCCTAGTTCCCTTGAGATGGTCCAGTTTGCGTGATCTTCCACTGCATTCATGTCTGGGTATTTGACAGGACTACTAAAGTGGTCAAACTCCAGCTCTAGACATGGTGTTTCCTGGAAAAATAAAGATTAAAAAAATATTTTTTATAAAACGAAATACATTCGTATTCCTCATTTTGTGGTTACAGCTTGGTTATTTGTTTTGTTTGTTACATTTATTGACAAGATGTTATACGCAAATACCTTATTTGGGTTCGACCCAGTGACTCCGATGGGGTTCAGGAGGTCTTCAAGACCATGGGGGACAGGCCAGAGATTCAGAGCCATCTTGTTGGCCACCAGCGTGTGTGTATAATCAAACAAGTTGACATTACCCCATGCTAGTGGACAATGCTCCTGGGAAACAAGACAAACACAAATACCATGCATATTATTTCAAATCACAGAGATTTTTAACACGTGACAACTCTGACTAAAGTTTACCTCGCATAAAACTAAATATAATTATGATACAGTAAGAGAACTTGGCCCACAAAGGGGTTCAGACAAGAGACAGGATACTAAGACACTTGGTTCAGTGAGCCTTAAAACTGGTAATTTATCATCCATGCTGTCGAAACTCTGTACGGGCTCGGCAGGCTCCTTGGCACCAAGACCAAAGGTTAGGTTTCATTCTTGGTTAGAGAGACAAAAGTGATGCTCTTTGGTGGATGCTGTTAAATTGCCTTCTTAACTATAATGAAATAATGGCCACAGTTGCTAACTCTGAAAGGTTAAGTATATGTAAGTGAATGTGGTTGATACTTATTTTAATGGAACTGTGGTTAAATTATCTTTGTTATTCAGTAACAATGTATTTAACCATTCCATTCCCATCAAAGCTGCCTTTTAAAGGCCTGACAAAGGCTAGTAAAACGTTTCTGATAACATCTTGATCTTCACAGTGAATTTTCACTACAGGGCAGCATTTGAGCCAGATGACAAAGAGAGTGACAGATAGAGTTACAACATGCAAGCAACCAGTCAAAATGCACCTATTTATAGTAAGCTGTGGAACAATGGGCTGCTGTAAAAGGAGTGTTTATCTTTAATTCAGGTGGGGCATGAAAAAGCATCCACTAACCTGACCTCAACTTAACGTGGCACAACAAGAGACGGGACTCACCCCAGGCGTGTGTTACATTATCCACCATTGGGACACACTTCAAACACACTGATACACACATCTAGCTCTTCCCTCAATTCTTCCATCAGAAGGAGACGGAAAGATGAAAGAAAAATCAGCAAGTATGGTATATTGGCCACATCCACAAAAACAGACCCATGCCAGTTTTATACCACACAGTAAACATAGACACCATGTGGTGTAAACAACATGTAGAAAGACTTTTAATGCCACTTTGCAAGTATCAAGAAGAGGTCATTCTGCAGCTTGGAAAGACACCACAAATGATTTTCTGATCAAAAATTTGAAAAAACTAATTTGGAATCCACCACTTCCTGTTATTATGTTACTCTGATGTGAGTGAAGTGAGAATAACTAGCACTTTTCACCACATGCCTACACCTATTATATGAATGGAAAAGTCCCTCCAGCCGATTGTGTTTCTGTTGATGTTTTTTGCCACCACAGTGCCCACGGCTGATTAGTAATTAAACAGAGTCAAAAATGATACCACAGCGTCCATTTACTGTGGACACATATACTCAGACAAACTGACACACAGGGCACAGCAGGTTCATTCATGATGCACAAGCACACACACACGTCGGGTATTTATATCTTGTGGGGACATCTAATTGAGAGAATGCTTTCTCTAGCCACTTACTCTAAACATATTATAACCCTGACAGTAAAACCAAATTTTGAGTCTCAAAAATGCCTTCAAACTTGTGGGATTTTGGTCCCCACAAATATAGTAAACTTTGGTCCCCACAAAGATATGAACACACACACACACACACACACACACACACACACACACACACACACACACACACACACACACACACACCAATACATTTACATAGGTGCCTATTGACATTTACCATTTTAAAAATGAATACACATATCCTTTATTTGGGGCTTGCAAGAGATTTGCTGTCTATTTTAAATCATTTGTAATCATCAAAAATACCTTAAACTACCCAGGTTATTAAAGTTTCACTAAAAATGGAATTTTACAATTTTACCAATACCAACTAAAAGACGTAACAATGACAACCAACTGACACTTTCTATTTTTGCAAGCCAATTTCCTTTCAATGATGAACTCAAGCAGAGCTTTGGAGCTCTTTCCTACCTCCTTGGCTCCCTTTCTGCCCTTGACAGAGCAGATAGAAAGGCAGAGTCTGGCAGCACGGGGGATGTCTGGGATGTACATATCATACGTAAGCCACTCATTCCACCTGTAGCAAGAATGAAAGCAATTAGAAAAGTCCAGATATATATGAACAATAAAATCTCAGGTGCATCTTAAGCTATATTCCAAAAAGGTTCTTAAAAAAATCTCTAAGATCTACCAAACTATTTCCAGGTTCTATCTCAGAGAAAAATAAATGCTCACACACATTACAATGGCACACCTCTCACTGAGGTCACAGTATATTTTAAGCAACAAAATTTAATTACACAAACAAATGTCAGATGTCTTTGTTTTAACACACAAGGGCTCCAATATACATTCATCTAAATAATTTTCTTTATTTTGAGAGCGAGTGAGGACCAACACAGCATTCACAGTAATATAATCTGGCAGTTTAATGTTACTATCCTGAGCTAAACTGTTAACTTACCCTCCTGCCTCCAACTGCTTAATGTAAATG
Organism: Aulonocara sp. 'chitande type north' Nkhata Bay; assembly: GCF_057382095.1. Taxonomy (NCBI): domain Eukaryota; kingdom Metazoa; phylum Chordata; class Actinopteri; order Cichliformes; family Cichlidae; genus Aulonocara; species Aulonocara sp. 'chitande type north' Nkhata Bay. Next base: position 10,201,753 of record NC_141360.1, read on the forward strand.
AGTAGTGTAGACTGTCTACAGGGAAACTTCGGTAAAACACAAAAGCGAATTAAAGCAGGATTCATTTTCTTTATCTGGCACGAAAATTGACTGTCACCAACTGCTGAGGTTTTCCATCTAAGGTTCAATATAGTGAACTGAGAGGCTGGACAATTACCTGGGATTAGAGCAGGGTACCCTCTGTGTATTTACATTGTCACACATCTGTTCACCTCCATGGTAAATGCCTGTCCTCACATATATCTATAAATAGAGAAGGAAAGCAAAATACATCAAAGAGGAAAGTTAAAGAAGAAAAATAATCTGGCAGTTTAAATAGATTCACAAATGGGATTCCACAAATCCACATGAGAGCTGCTTTCCCCCTTTATTGAGAATCACTGTTCACACCAGATCTCAGCAATGACTGCTAACAGGATGTAAGTAATGGTAAGATGTTGCAAACTGTCATATGAAACTACTCACAAGCAGTTCTTAGTTTCAGTTCATGTACTTATGTAACAATTGCTAAGTCAACTGCAAAAATGTAACTTCTGTTCTTTGGTGGCTTGACTGGTAACAAAAAGGTCAGCCCTCACACTTGAGCTGGCCCCACCTTGTCTATGTCCCGTATATTGACGTTAACATAGGTGGCACACAGGATTCGTATTCGTAGAGTCCCGTTGATGGTCCACAGAGACTTGGCAGCTGCCTCCCCATTCATATACGATGTTGCCGTGGAGATGCGTCGGGAATATGATGGCATGACAAAGTTATCTGTAGGCAATTGGGTGTACAGGCTGTCCTTAGCCATTAGCATCAGGTTAGGCATCCTGCCCAGCATGATGCAACTACGGATATACTAGAGGGAGAGACAGAGACGGGGAATGACGCAGAGAAGGACAGTTAGTAGAAAGTCTACACAGAGCTACTGAGCAGATAGAGTTTCACAGTGTCTAGGTGTGATGCTATGATGTCAACTGGTCATTTTCCAGGAACTGCAAAGGAAAAAAAGAAAATGGCACGTTTCTGGATTTTTCACCTTTTCTCTGAAGGTATGTTTCTGAAACATGTTTTTATGAGAGTGTTCTCGCAAAATGACATAAAATAGAATTCTTACAAGTAATGGACACATTTTACATATCTACAATACTTAGAATAAAAAGATCTTTAATGGATTTACTGATAAATATTGACCCAAAGGACTGCATGACCTTTTTTTCTTTAATTAAAATTACTTTTATTCCTTTAAGGCAGCAGGGCTGATTCAGTGTTAGGGTTTCAGTATGGGTCTGTCAATCACTGTATTCTATTGTGGCTTAGTTACGATGCAAGTAGATCAATACTCACTTGTACCATGTTTGTAAATGATTAAACTTTTGATAAAAACTCCTCTAGGTTTACAAGAAACTGTCGAATGATCACAGTCCACACAGTGTTATCGCTGCAGGATAAAGTTGCCAGCATCCCTATAGGGGCAAATTTCACTGACTGAAAGCCCAGGTTGCACTCTACAGGGAGTGCAGAATTATTAGGCAAATGAGTATTTTGTCCACATCATCCTCTTCATGCATGTTGTCTTACTCCAAGCTGTATAGGCTCGAAAGCCTACTACCAATTAAGCATATTAGGTGATGTGCATCTCTGTAATGAGAAGGGGTGTGGTCTAATGACATCAACACCCTATATCAGGTGTGCATAATTATTAGGCAACGTCCTGTCCTTTGGCAAAATGGGTCAAAAGAAGGACTTGACAGGCTCAGAAAAGTCAAAGATAGTGAGATATCTTGCAGAGGGATGCAGCAGTCTCAAAATTGCAAAGCTTCTGAAGCGTGATCATCGAACAATCAAGCGTTTCATTCAAAATAGTCAACAGGGTCGCAAGAAGCGTGTGGAAAAACCAAGGCGCAAAATAACTGCCCATGAACTGAGAAAAGTCAAGCGTGCAGCTGCCAAGATGCCACTTGCCACCAGTTTGGCCATATTTCAGAGCTGCAACATCACTGGAGTGCCCAAAAGCACAAGGTGTGCAATACTCAGAGACATGGCCAAGGTAAGAAAGGCTGAAAGACGACCACCACTGAACAAGACACACAAGCTGAAACGTCAAGACTGGGCCAAGAAATATCTCAAGACTGGTTTTTCTAAGGTTTTATGGACTGATGAAATGAGAGTGAGTCTTGATGGGCCAGATGGATGGGCCCGTGGCTGGATTGGTAAAGGCAGAGAGCTCCAGTCCGACGCCAGCAAGGTGGAGGTGGAGTACTGGTTTGGGCTGGTATCATCAAAGATGAGCTTGTGGGGCCTTTTCGGGTTGAGGATGGAGTCAAGCTCAACTCCCAGTCCTACTGCCAGTTTCTGGAAGACACCTTCAAGCAGTGGTACAGGAAGAAGTCTGCATCCTTCAAGAAAAACATGATTTTCATGCAGGACAATGCTCCATCACACGCGTCCAAGTACTCCACAGCGTGGCTGGCAAGAAAGGGTATAAAAGAAGAAAAACTAATGACATGGCCACCTTGTTCACCTGATCTGAACCCCATTGAGAACCTGTGGTCCATCATCAAATGTGAGATTTACAAGGAGGGAAAACAGTACACCTCTCTGAACAGTGTCTGGGAGGCTGTGGTTGCTGCTGCACGCAATGTTGATGGTGAACAGATCAAAACACTGACAGAATCCATGGATGGCAGGCTTTTGAGTGTCCTTGCAAAGAAAGGTGGCTATATTGGTCGCTGATTTGTTTTTGTTTTGTTTTTGAATGTCAGAAATGTATATTTGTGAATGTGGAGATGTTATATTGGTTTCACTGGTAAAAATAAATAATTGAAATCGGTATATATTTGTTTTTTGTTAAGTTGCCTAATAATTATGCACAGTAATAGTCACCTGCACACACAGATATCCCCCTAAAATAGCTAAAACTAAAAACAAACTAAAAACTACTTCCAAAAACATTCAGCTTTGATATTAATGAGTTTTTTGGGTTCATTGAGAACATGGTTGTTGTTCAATAATAACATTATTCCTCAAAAATACAACTTGCCTAATAATTCTGCACTCCCTGTAGGTGTGTGTGGCTGCAATCAGCCAGGATTTTTCCCCCATAGAAGTTTGCTGAATGAGGATTTGGGTAGGAAAAAAAAAAACCAGAAGTGCAGTTTTTGCATCAGAAACTGCTCAATAAACTCTATTTTTTGGACATAGCTACGAGAGACACAGCAAACAGTGAGTTAAGATAAAAAAAATATTGGACATATCGGAAAGTCCAGCTGTTCATGATTATGTAATTGCATGGCTGTTTGTGTGCACAGCTGTTGTGTCAAATTTATCTGTGCAGTATGCCTTTTTACCTTGTACTGGCTGATGGGGTACTTTTCCAGCAGGTACTCGTCACAGCCGCAGACTTTGAGGATGTATTTACCCTGATATTCCTGAACACACATCTTTAGCTGCTCTGGGGACAGCAGCATGCTTCGTGTCTTCTTACGAATGGCCTCTGCAATCACCTGCAGAGCACCATACATGCAGATATTAAAGGTGGTGAGTATTATTTATTACTGGACTGTTGTATGGCTGGTATTCACACTGCTCAGGTATCTTACCTGTTCAGGCACACAGTCGTGGTTGATCTTCAGTGTGTACTTTTGCTTGTCATTATTTGGAGAAACAATCACCCATATTACAACAATAATTTGACCTACCAAAAAAAGAGACACAAAAATAGATCAAAACACTTTTCCATTGCACTGACAAAAAAACAAAACAAAATTAACTATCGTAAGGGTTAGGATATTCATTTGAGTACTATGACTAATATAATAGCATTACACCACTTACATAAACCTAATAACTGCTATAGATAAATCATTAGACCGGATAGTTTACATTAACCATGAAGAAAATTTAAATGCCCACTAGATTCCTGTTTTTTTGTATTTCACATGTAAAAGTTTTCTTTATATATAATGTTCGTAAAAAACAAAACAAAACAAAAAAACCACACACACATATGAGCCCTGCATTTTCAAAATGTTTTTCCCTAGAGAAAATAAAAGAAAAAAATATGGATCATTGACAAAAGTTCTTGCCTACCTTTGTCCAGTTTGCTATAGATGTGTTTGGGAAGTTCCTGTGTTGACTCTACATTAGGTGGGTAAACGTACAGCGCTCTGCTGTGGGGCCCACTGGCATCTCTCAGCTCCACAGAGTCTTTACAAACATTCAGGATGTTTCTCCTGAAGTCCTGAACCTCAGAGTCCTTCACAAGGTCAAACTCACACACAGGCATACCAATCGCGAAACCTAACAGAACAGAAACAAGAAATGGCTTAAAAGTTTTAGTAAAGTCATCAGACAATCTTTTTAGCTTGCCTCCTAACAAAATTCTGAGTAATTCACAGATTGTTGCATCTTCACACTCTTTTTGGTTTATCAACAATCAGTAATAAACGGGAAAAAAAATACTCACTTAAAATTGACTGTTTTGCTACACTTAGATTTCTTTTAACTTAACAGACACATATAAAGATATTGTATGATATGATATATTATATTATAATATAATTGACTTATCATTTATTTATTTATTTTTAATAACAATGTTGGAGCACAACCACTACTTAACAAATAAAATGAAACTCTCACCAATCTCTCTGTTGAGGATCTTTTCCTCTCTGTTGCCAACTGGTTCAATGACCTTGAGGAAAGGCTGAAAGAGTCGGAGGTCGCACAGCCTCCGGGTTTCATCATAGAACTCCTCCCGCTCTGCTTCCTGTAGGAACGGAAAAAACAAGAGGTTGCGTTCTATATTCCATTTTCGTTTATTGTTTTTCATGAAAGCTAACAATGAACTGTTGTGGTAGCCAGCAGTCTCTCTATAGGTGTAAAATGGATGGTTCAGAAAAGCACAAATGTGTTTAAAGGTCTTGAATAAAGATGAATGTTTATTTTTTTTGTAAAACCATCCAATTAAAACAAAGTGGGTTACCCCTGTAATTTTCACAAAACTGGAACACAGATTTAGAGAGTTTAGATATTCAACTGAGTGAGAGTTCTCACCTGTGTAACGCTGACGAAGATGTAGGATGTCTCTTCCTGTAAGAGGTGATGGAGAGGATATTTTCGGGCCTCCTTAAACAGCTCATGTTTGATGGTGATGAGCGTGGCCTCACGGAGACACTCCAGGGTCAGAATCATCCCATTGGGCAGAAGGCAGTCCACCAGAATCCTGCAGAATAGCCCATCATCATTACAAAATGTTCATGTTCAGCATTACGATTTACTTTGCGCAACTTACGCTTTCTTTGGGAATTGGATATGGCATTTACAAAACAAACACATACAATTAATTTTTTATTTCCAGTAAAGGAAATTAAAGAGCTAATAAAGTCCTTCTGTGCACAACAGTGATAGCAACTTCATTTCTTTTCACAGAACAATCCAGCATGTCATACCTGGGGGGCATCAGGTGGATGCCCCATAGCTCCCCTGAGGATGGCCTGGGAGGCATCTTTCTCTCTGTCTCCCAGCTCAGTTACACAGATAAGCTGCAGAGTGCAACCTGAAAAAGAGCAACACTCATTAGTGCAAATAACAGGAAATTCTGTTAAGCTCAAGTTGCAATGGTGACACCAATCAAAACAACTAGAGTGCTTCAATACAGTTTATATGATGCATTTGTTCATGAAATATATCAAGTCAAAAACATGACCAACTGGCAAATCTTGTTCGAATGCGTATGAGCAACATACACAAGGTAACCCATTGCACGTTCATTGTGACTTTAAACACTCCATTAAGCACCTTAATGCATGAAATTTGATGAGTTATGGCCCAACAGGAGCTACATCTGCTTGAATGGTTGCCAGCACCGCTTGCTCAATCTGCTTTACTTCCAAGTCACTGTGGTTTAGGCTCAGCTGTGCTCAGTGAGTTAAAGAGAACAAACATGTTCGATCAACCACATTAAAGCAGGGCTGAAACTAGTTCTGTGAGCGCAGCACACACAGCATGTGCAAAAACTGGAAGAGTTTGTCAGTCGAGAGTATATTACCGGCATAACTGTTTGTTTGTTTTTTTAAAAAGAGATTTACCTTACAGATAACATTACTATAGACAAATGCTTACTAGTTGATCACAAAGACCCATAAAGCATATTATCAAAAATTAATTTCTATATAGCCTTTACCCAAAGCAAGAGTAATCTAAAATATTAAATTATTCAGCTTTAAACATCTGTTGTTATACATGAAGCTAATTTGGAGTAACATTCCTGTCACATTGGTTTTCCACCCTGCCCTCACAAGAAAATACATTTTTACTCAATTACTGTCTGTTTGGTTTAGCAATGTCATGAAGACAACCTTTGTTTGGATTCAGTCACATTTCCTGATCACTGTTCTAGTCTTGCACTCTCCTATATTTAGAGCATCACCTTGTAAAATTTCCAGTCCATTTGTTAGCAAGTCAAACTTCTGCCTGGGTTACCATTTGCTATCCTGAAACCATTAGTAGATTAGATATGTTTTGAAGTGGAGGTATATGAGATATCCCTATAGTCAGTATATTAAGACAATAAAGGGTACGTAATAGACAGAACTACAAGCACAGACACCAAGTAATGTACTACTATGGAAGGGATCAGCAACAATAACCTTACCAGTCCTTTGTGATATCTGTTACAATATAACAGCTTCTTCAAAGCCATCAGACTTCATTGACAAAAAGTTATTTATATTGTATTTAAAAGGTATATAACCTTCTTGATAAGTTCGTTTTTTTAAGTTCTTGTTTGACTATCCTGTTCTAACAAAGTTATTCAGATTTGAATTAACCCTCTAAAACATGTAGAACCATGAGAAACTGCTGTGTGAGAGCATGTTTAATCTGTGAAAACATTCCAAATTCAGAGCACACTTGAAATATTTTAGGCAAAAGTCAACCATATCCTTTTGGGAATCCAGGAGGGTTGAGCGTCTATTTGATTCTCTAAGGCAGAGATCAAATCCAGCCAAAGACTTTCTCCACAACCCTAAAAATAACAATGCCTGTCTTCTATCCCACTTTCACAAATTATCAAATTGTAGCACCCTGTAACAAGATGCCTACACCCTGCATTTCAACACATCCACATCAATACTTACTATAAGATTGGAAATCTGATGACCGCATAGTAACTGTACCCAAGCCACTCAGACACACATTCGCCATGGTCAGCTTAAGGTTTGAATGGTCAATCTGTGCTTAAAACTCTTCGTTTTCTTCAGTCAATGGCTAAGGAAAGCCAGGTGACCCAGTGCTGACCTATTCATTCAGATTCAGTTAAAGCTACCAAAACACAGTTTGACATCTTTGTCTTTCCAAAAGCAAATTAAAAGAAGGTGGAAAAAAGAACAGTGTTTGAGACTCCTCTATGCAAAGGCTCTTCCTTGCCTCGGCAGATACAAGTTGGATGCTGTTGAAATTTTAATTCTAAACTGTCTGCATAAATGTTTCATGCAAATTGATCCATGTAGATTCATCTATATTTTCATACCTGAATTCATTCATAAAGAATAAAAAACATAGAACTGCGTCAGACTTTGCACAAATTATGAAGATCTGCTGTCTTAGAACAAGTAAAAACTCATCTTTATAATAATAATAACAGAATTATTTACACACTTTTGCAAAAAATTCAGAATTAAGAATTACAAACAATTCATTTTAAATTACTATATTTGCTGAGTGTCACCACTAACAGTCTAATTTCTTCTTACCATCCCACAGACACTGGAAAATCTGGATTTTATATTTTAAGCATTGCAGTGAGATTTGCATTTTGGGCCAACAGATCAGCTACTCATGTCCTACATCAGTTTCTTATTTTTTTTAAGTTTATTTTATTATTTTTTTTAATATCAACACTGATGTCCAAACTTATCTTAATTTACCCGAGCCACAGGGAGTTTTCATCTCCTTTCTTGGTTTCTCTATTACTGCACAACACTGCCCCTGCCACTGCTCTCCACTTCACTTAAATGTAAACGTATTTCTTTATAAACAGAGAAACACAGCAGCATGTAGATAGTATGCAAATTGCAGGCAGCAGCGTAAGCCTGTGGATTTGGAATGAATCTGATTCACTAACACAAACAAAGTTGTAAGAACAAAACTGGCGGTGCACACGTGTCATGAATCTGATGGTGATTTTGCATGCACCTAATTTTTTGTGCAGGGTAAGAACATTTCCATGCACATATTAGTGAATGAGACCCATTGTGAACTGTAGACAAGTACTACTTATGTCAGCCAACACAAATACTACATCAGGCATAGACAGACCCACTCTGAGCCAGGAAAGAAAGTAGAAGAAGAGAGGAAAAAAAACAAACAAAAAAAAAACAAAAAACCTATCTACATGGAAAAAAATTATACTTTTTGAAAATTTTTTAGTAAAATGTTAAGTTAGTTAGTGTTTAGAAAAAGTTGTAAGAGTAACTTTTTTCACTGAGAAAAAAAATAATATATTGGTCAAGCAGGTAGGAGCTGTTACTGCTCATTTTATTCTAAAAGAACAGTTAGTTAAGGAATGTGATGGCACTAAACACTAATAGAGCCTGTGATAGCTACAAAGAGCATCAGACTGGAGTTATCAGGCAATACTTTGATCTAATTTTACAATACCAATGTTGCCATTACATCCCACTGCCCTACACAATAGGCGCCTGGGCCTGCAGCATTTCTCTTGGGGTCTAGATCACATGGTGTGAGTGAGTGAGTGAGTGAGTGAGTGAGTGAGTGAGTGAGTGAGTGAGTGAGTGAGTGAGGCATCTGGCAAGATGCCTTTTGGTGCCCAACTTTGGAAATGTACTGAGGGTCTGACTTGTTGGGAGGACACCACAGGAAATATCCATAATATGCAGGTAGAGTTTAATTGTGGAGGTCTTTATCACCACATTCACCCACTACCCCTTGTCTTTTTCAATGTATAATACCAATTGGAAATTTGGAGAGCTAAATGACAGGTTAATGTTTTTGCACCTATTGCAAACCAGCACTGCTGTAAAAAAACAAAACAAAACATATAAGTCACACAATAAAATAAAATAAAAAAATCCAAATTCTATGAATAAATTCAATTAAATTCAAACAGCAGGGTCTTGTAAGATAAAGAATCCTACAATAATACATTGACAATTGGCAATGGTTGGAAGGAAAAACTCCCTTATAACAGGAAGAAACCTCCAGAAGAACCAGGCTAAGAAAGGGGTAGGCATCTACCATGACTGGTGAGTGGAGGAAGACAAGATAATTTTGATATCAATTTAAAATAGAGCCATGCATGTCCCAAATGCAGTATAATAAATAAATTCCAGTGTGATTAAATTACTAAGAACAAATTAAGACTAACTTAAAAACTGAAAACATACAAGTAAATTTATAACAACACTATACTGATGAAGCAAGCTGGAGTTCCACAGGCAGGCAATTTCACACTTGAAGCCCTAACAGCAAACACCCAGTCGCCTTTTGCCCTAGTTTATTCAAGGGACAAAATGATCAAAGTTATAAAATAAGAGGAGCAAGAGTAGAAACAGGGGAAACCCCCTGAATGGAGTAATGCTACAGCTGCTCTAAGTTCTCTGCCCAACTTAAGGTTTGTGACAGAGAGAAAAAAATGCCTGCTAGTTACAAGAAAGGAAAACGGCAAACTCTGTTTACAAAGAACTGCACCATGAATATGTACAAAAACAAGCTAAAATAGAAAACCCTCAGTAAGAACAACCCACCCATTGAGCAGTTCTGCGATGTGTAACCCTGATCAGGATGCAGCTAAGCACTTCAGGACAAAAGAGGAAGCTTCTTCACAACACAGGATGTGGGGCAAGGGGAAACACTGGCCTAGACACAAGCTTGCTTTGAATACTGTCACAACTATACAATAGATGTGTGGGCTAGCCACAGCAGGCTGGCAAGATCAAACATATGCTCGGTCTTTACAACAATCAGCTCAATAGCCCTGTGGTTAACACTAGGTTTGGCCAGTTGCACCACACTGCAAAACAAAGGAAGCTATGGGCAAACAGTGATTGACATCTAGTTTCCTCAGTCTACAGAGTGAGCTTTACCGATTCAACTATCAGTTACCGGAGACATGACTATGTTACATATAAAGCGTCTTTGCTGGACAGTGAACAGAAGACTGAGACACCGGGAGATGAATGTGAAACATACCTTAGAAAAACGCCCTCCTATTTGGACGATGGGGCAGTTCCACCCTTCATGTTTCAATCCATCTTCACGTTGTCACTGAAATGTTTGAGGAGAAAATCATAACACAAACAACAACACAGCCTGCATCAGCAGCAATTCGAGTGATTCACACTGCCTAGCAGCAGGTTAGCTAACACTGTGTTTGGGAATGACAGCTCAGAGATGACAACTACTTTACAACGTTTCACGCTATAGATAAAACAATTACACAGTCTCGACAACAGCGTTTATAACCATTCCGCCTCTGGGGAACTACAAACATTATCATTCGACTAATGTACGCCAGACTGGAAATTGTTAATGTTAGCCCCCTTCTTCTAACGTTAGCTAATAGCTAATAGTGAACCGTGTTGGGGAAAAATATATTCCCAACATAAAGAACGGGTCGTGTGTCTAATGAGGGGTGCAGATATAGCTAATTTAATGGAAGAACCTACCCATATGGCTTGGCGTCAACACGGCGACGTGTTCGTGCGCTAAAAGGCTTCCCCCGGCTAATGCCAGTTAGCCAGCTTTCCTGCTAGCCAACCCCTCCGGTTCCCAACGGTGGCTCCCGGCGCCGGTCAAAGCAGGCTGTTATCCGTCTGTCAGCTTCTGCGCCAGCTATCCGTGACAGCAGCCCCGCACTGACAATCAGCTCGCTTTTGTTTTGAATTATAAGCCACACAGTAAGTAAAGACAGACCTGCCTGTCCGGTCACGGGGACTCAACCTGAGGATGTTATGACCAGCTAAACTGCTGGTCGACTGGACAAGTTGTCTTGCTGCTGCGACAATGCAGCCACGCTGTCTGTCTAGGGCCCTCCTCCCTTCCCATGAAACACACACAAACACGCACACACACAAACACGCACCGAGAGTGAAACTGCGTGGGATTTATCGGTGTCATATATTTGTGGTATGAGGCGTGTGACTCACTTACATTTCAAACAGCAAAACAGATCCTATTAGAGAATCGCACTACATTGTCGCAGTGAGTTACAAAAATGTGTTTGTGGGTGTGCCTCACACTTTTTTGTTTTGTTTTTACAAAGTGGACCATAGGCTTAATTTTCATCTACAGGGAGCGGAAGTCAGAGCACTGAAAAATAGCTAGAAAAAAAAATAGCTAGAAGAAAAAATCTAAAAACAAAACTATATATATATATATATATATATATATATATATATATATATATATATGTGTGTGTGTGTGTGTGTGTGTGTGTGTGTGTGTGTGTGTGTGTGTGTGTGTGTGTGTGTGTGTGTGTGGAGAGAGAGAGAAAGCGATGATAGTATGATTGTTGACATTAAAAACAAACATAAAACAAACAACCAAAACACTATTATTGCCATTATAATAATTATTAATAAAACTAATAATTGTTTATGTTTTATTTGTACATCTTATTCGCATTTTTAATGCCAGCGTTAGTGCGGCTGTTTTCTCTGCCAGCAGGGGTGATCTGATTGTATGACAGAGGTGTAACATAGTTATACGATGTGTCTTGATTGCCACCCATGTTAAGGAGCAGAGAAGCAGCAGTGGCATCGGAAATGGACTGTACCAAGAAGGAGAGGGGAGGTTAGGGGAATCCAGGCTGGGTTTATGTCATTAAAATCTAGTTTAGAGAATAAGAACATCGTTGCTGATGTTTAATGTGAAAACACCCGCACATCTGGCATGTAAGTCAAGGATTAGCACTTTTTCTCCCTTGGTGTCGCCTTCTGAATTTCCACTCTCCTCTCTCGGGCACCCCTCCGGTGAGAGCCGCGGCGTCTGAGCGTTGGTAGGGACTGTCATCCTGCCTGGCTGCCCGGTTTTTTGGAGAGGAGAAGTTGGCAGAGGGATGTTCCTGCGATGATGGCGCTGCAGCTTAAGAGCGGGGATGCCGCGTACTACCAGAGTGCAGAATACTGCAGAAACTACACTTCGCCGCCTGTCAGCTACGGTGACAGCAGCCATTATCTCGCACGATTGCCAGGTAAGGGGAGGCTGGTCCAGACAGGACCTGCCCTCTGACTGTCAGCAGTTCTCATGCGCATATGTGCGAGGATGGAGAAAAATCTAATCGGAGACATTTGCATATGATAGCGAGGATGTTTAAGCCGGTTGCCCTGATGCTGCTGTCATCATCTTAATGTCATACCGGCGGGTGTGAGGAGGGGGTTCACGAGCCACCATTCTGTTCAGGTTATAGAGCATGGATGCTGCGATGCAAAATCTGAGGTTGTCGGTACTCTTGTATCCTCTCGCACTACAGGAGAGCTCCGAATCGCTTCATCCACGAACACTCCAGGTTTGAAATATGCGAAACCTTAATGTAATGCTTAGTTTTCTATCTCGAGCACCGCTGTCTGTGAGAACAAGCGAAATAATCGTTGTGGTCTCCTTTACTTGAGTCGCTGCACAGCTGATGGTGACATGTGGCAATTATACGGAAAGTGTTTCTTCCCTGGACCTGCAAAGTCGCTGTAATAGCGGGCTTTGCTGGCTGGTTTTAGGGGACTCGAGGTCAGTGTCTGTCATAGATGATGAAGATTACCGCATGAGTTTTGATCAACCCACTTGATAATATCCGTGTCATCAAACAGTGACTTGTCATATTCAGTTAAGGTTCTCAGTCATGGTGAAAATGTCACAGTGAATTCACGTTGCAGTAATGCATGAATGTAGGTGGATCTGGGGGTGTAAAAGTACCCCATCAATGGGACAGCCACAGAAAAAAAGAATAAGTACCATTTTCATGCATCAGCCTGCTAAGTGATGAAAAATAAGAAGAAATAAAGAAATAGACCTTTTGTGTGCCTTTCTCTGTGAATGGTTTTTCAGTTTAATAATGCTGCCACTTTTAACTTTTAACTTTGGTACTGTTATTATTGTCAATGTTTCTATGTTAATGACTAAATGTTTTATCAGTTACCAAAGCCAATAATAACACTTGCAGCCAGAAATATGCACATGATTCCCAGCAAGATGTTTTGAAATTATGATAGTTATCTTCTATGAGATAGAATGGACACTAATCAATATAGTAGTAGCAGCTTAATGGATTGGCCATGTGACTGTGAGTCTTTAAAGGCAAATAACACTGACATGTTAGATATTGGACCACTGGATCATTCTATTAACATTAAGTCTTCTCTAGTAGTAGTGATAGCTGAATGATATTCAAATTGTGACTGCGGCTGATATATAAAAATGGACCTGAGGCTTTATTGTAATGGTACAGTGGGTAAATTGCAAAGTACAGTAAGACGTATCTGGTCTTTGCTGCATATACTCTTGCTTGTCCAGTGCCCAGTGAAGCAGATGGAATAAGTGCAGGAGGCATGCGCTTCTCATTGCTCTATAATTGATGTGACACATCACAGAACGACAAGAGAAACTCTAGAGAAAATGAACACTTGGCCTATTTAGAGATTCTCGGTGGAGGCCATCAGATTCTCAGGCTCTAAGACAGGAGATTTCTTTTGTTTTTTTGCTTCTAAACCAAGAACTTTTGAGTCGAGCTCAAAAGAAATCACAAGTGACTGATTAGTGAGTAACTTCTGATTTAGTTTTAAGTAATTTTTGAAAATTACTTTTCAGACTTTGAGAACAACATTGTTAGAAAATTGTGAGGATTACAACACTTTCACCTTGTATTTTGGCCTTTAGAGTAATGCTATATAAGCTTGGTTTTGAATGTGTCATCTAAAAAGCCTCTAATGCAAAACCACAAATGTTTTTTGACTTTGCGGCAAGGTCCACTGCTGTAGATGTTTGAATATGGTCCGCGACTCTGAGGACTGCACTATGTGGGTGCCGATCTGAGTCTAAAGAAAGAAGCAAGCTCACCTTGACCTATCTAGCTCACAGGAAAACTACAGAAAGACAAAAGAGCCAAAATAAAAGCACAGTTGGACAATGTTTGGGTTTTTGTTTTTTTTTCCTTATAACTCTGTTCATGTGTGCTAAATGAGAAGCAAAAAACAACACTTGAAATGCAGGTTGGTTTTTATGCCATCTTTGTGTGATCATCTTCCTTGCTTGAGCATCATAACTGTGCTCCGTTTCCTTCAAACCAATCAATCATTGCCTACAGTCCATCTGCCTAGGATCATAATAGGACATTAAACTAAGTAGATGCTGATTTTGGCTTCACACTTTGGAACAAAAACAAGAGATCAAGCAAAAACAAAAACGAAAACAACAACAACAACAACAACAACACAGATCAAGGCAAAATATGAACAAATGGATTTAATGTTAGTGTGTGACATACACAGCAGTTGTAGATGGCTCTGTTGGTCATTATGTTCTCTGTACTTTCAGAGAAGGACGCATTAATTGAGCTGAAAATGCCAACAAGCGCAAGGAGTGTGTGGAAAAATACAAAATAAAGCTGTTTGATGTTTTTATTTCTCGAGTTCAAGAACAGATTGACTGTAAGTGCTTCGAAACGTGACCGTGTTTTAAGATTTTAATGATGGAGCCTGAGGAGTGAGAGGCTTCAAGTTACAAATGTACAGAGATGTTAAAGGTCTCTCTGACTAGCAGAGGGACTGAAGTGCAGACGAAGAAAAGACTTGCAATTATGGTGATTGTGTAAAAAGACTGTTTAGACACTGCTCTGTAGCAAACAGATGGAGATTCACCAACAAGCACATAGCCCAGTTACATTAATCTAGAAGAATATGCCGCATAATGAGATCTTACACAAAACTGTCGTGCCAAAAATAGTTTCTTTGCGCTGTGTGTGTGTGTGTGTGGGGGGGGGGGGCATGTGATATCAGACCAAACCATCAGAAAACTGTTTTAAAATTTTGGGATCTTTTAATGATTGTAATGTAAGTTGCAAGTTAACGTGTCATTCTTGGAGGCAGTGATGGTAGAGCTGCAATATCTTCGGGCTTATCTTATATTTTTAACTGGCATACAGTAAATGCAAAGCATGTGGTTAAATGCTCAAACTACTGTGTGGTGGCACGCTGTGTTCCCCAAATTGTTTAATGACCCAAGGAAAAAGGTCAGCCGTCCTGTGGTGGGGGTTTCTGGGTTGCTGCTGTTTCACTCGGCGATCCGGGGTTCTCTCGAGGCTGCTGCCGACAAGGCCGATGCTGTCATATGCAATTGGTGCGATTAACGAACATTGCCGGGCATTGGTGTTTCATGTAGTTTAATATACTGTACTGCTCTCATCCAACGTCCCCAGTGAAAATATGATCATCTGAAGCATAAACTATCAAGAATGTTTTTGTTTTTCTATGTGAAGGGTTTTGGTACCACTTTTAATCTTTTAATTGGTAAAACATTAATTTTATTATCGTTGTAACATTAATAACAGATTTTCCTGTTGTATTTCTCCGTCTTTGCTCTCAAGGCTCCATTTGCTGTGTTGATCTTTGCAATGCACTTTAAGTATGAGTTGGATTTTTCTGGCAATGAAGCATTATTGTTCTGTTAACTGTCTATTTACTGACTCACATTTGTGTTAACCACCTCTACTCCTGTTTACTACAAATGAGTTAGTGTTGATGCTCTCAATGGATGCCTGGGAATACCTCTGCAGGGTGCTCCAAAAACAGCATCGTGAACCTTTCATGAGGTGAAAACATGTAAGGTCAATATGTTGTGACTGTATACAAAGCTTAATTACACACAGCTGCAACATGAACTTACTGTATGTTACTGTCCTCTGGCATTTTGCTTGCGAGCTTGCTCGCCTCTCCTTTGCATGGTGAAGATGGTGAGTTCAAATACAGCAAATCCTCACAATCTCAGATGGAAAACTGCAAACATTTTCCTGTTTACAAAATGATTCCACATTGCAGAGGGACAGCATTACTGCAACAAGTTAAATGTCCCTGAACAGGCTGACTGCGTTTTGAATATAAAAACCTGTTACAAACTAGCTGCTATCACAGGTACAACACACTTGTGGCCAGGTGGTTGCAGCAGATGGCCGCCCCTCCCTGAGCCTGGTTTTGATGGAGGTTTCCTCCTGTTAAAAGGGAGTTTTTCCTTCCCACTGTTGCCAAAGTGCTTGCTCATAGGGGGTCATATGATTGTTGGGTTTTTCTCTGTATCTATTATTGTAGGATCTACTGTACAATATAAAGCGTCCTGAGGTGACTGTCGTTGTGATTTGGCGCTATATATATAAATTTGAATTGAATTGAATTATTAAAGTAGCAGCCAATGTGCTCATGAGCCATCTCCCTTCAAATCTTTTGGCCAATCCCAGCAACAATCCCACCGCACTTTTTCCAGAAACTGCATGGTCTAGGTTTCCATCTTAATGTGTGGGGCACAACACCCAGTTCTGCTCGCTCTTCCAGAGTCTCATCTTGCAGTTGACGACACTATAGTAAGGTCAGTGACTTGTCTAGCATACCTTTCTCCTGAGGTCAGCCAGGCCAGGTGACAGATGGGCAGCTAGACATATTGGACAGACAGACTGACAGTGAGCAGCAGTCGGAAACACAAACAGCCAGGGATGTTATTTTGGGTGCATGATTCACTTCTATCGGGCGTCCGATTGGATGATGAAAGCTTCCAGCACAGTGAATTTTGACACAGCTGTTGGCCTATTACTGACCTGACAATATAGGGAAATGCACTGACACACACACATGCAAACACACACGGATATATTATATTACTAATATTATGATACTGGAGCATCAAAAGAGAACAAACTGAAATTAGTGCCGCACCATTACTAATATCATCCCTTTTTATTATTATTTTTTCATGTAGCACTTACATAGTTGCTCCCAGTCTTCACACACACACTCACACTGTATCAGCTTATCCAAGTAGTCACACTTCGGACTGTATTTTACTGTCGCTGCCTCTATTTGTGTGTGTGCAAACAGATGTGTATGTAATGTCCTGTTTGCATGGCCGCAGGCACTGCAACTCAGACTACTCTTTCTGGTGCCCACTGAAATGTGAAGCTCCTCTGTCCGAGAATGTGTTTCTGTTTGGTAATTTCTCTCCAGCCTTGGGGCTATAGACATATGTACTGTAGTCACTGAGTTCCCTCACAGTGTATGTTTGATGACTGGTCAGTCAACAGTATCTCCTTAAAGGACTCTTCTACATTCATTTACTTAAATAAAATGGAGATCATATTTCCAAATAAGTGGCATTTCGATGATTTTGCGTATGTTTTGTCTTTTACAAAGAATTTTCTTTTTAAACAACTGGCTCAAAATCATCAGGTGTAAAAGCTTTCCACTACAGCTCCTGCAAATTAACATGTGCGACAGAAAAAAAACCCCAAATGCTTTTCTGAAATATAAGCAGTAACATTCTTCAGAGTGTATTTTGATGCAGAACAAGATCACAGCCATCACAGTAGCTCTTTGAGGCTGTACTAAGGCACAGCAGCCTTTTGAGCAAAATGATACCATCAGCAGGCCAACATGCTCACAATGGGATTGTTAAAATGCTGATGTATAGCAAGTACAGTTTTCCCTGCGTTTACGGTGTTTGTTTATAGCTGCATTTGGTCATAAACTAAAGAGCTGGACAAACAGAAAGCTCAATATAATAATGGTAAAAAGCCAGTAGAATCATAAACTGGTTTACAGTTCACACAAAGAGGAACATGATTATCTGAACCTAGTGTCGTGGAAGGCCTTTTTGTAGTTTTTTCACACGCTTTACTCAAAAGAAAATGTCATGGTGTTGTTCAAAGAAAAGAGAGCAAATTACCATTAGTCAGTCAGTGGGATACATTAGCTGATGACTGAACAGAAAGTTGTGATGATCCATTCATCCATCACAACTTGTCTAACTTGAGGCCTCGGGGCTAGAGCCAATCCCACGGAGACGGAGCACAGCGGAGACAATTTACCAGTCTATCACATATGGAGACACGAGTCATCCATTCAGTCTCAAACACAGTTCCTGCTTGAATATAGTAAAACAGACAAGTGCCTAAAAGCCAAAAGGCTATTAAACATTAATCGAAAGAAGTTGCATAAAATATAGAGTGCATGTAAGTGACTGTATTTTTTCATTAATGTCTGCCTTCGTCATCGCTGATATCCTTATCAAGGATTTGCTTATAGGAGGTGTCTTTGATTTCTAATATCTGTGTTTATGTGTGTAATGCAGGCCTGATTGTATTGCTTCTAATGTACCCAGGTCCAGAAACCATGTTGAAGCCTCCCCTGAGTCTCTTCAGTCTTCCCCAGCAGCCTTTCCAACACATGGATTCTTTACATCAGTTGGGACCTCCGCCAATGGCACCTGCACACCCTCTTGGTCCACCACCCATTGCCCCCGCTCAATCTATTGGACCTCCAACTATGGCTCATGGCCAGAGTCTAGGCCTGCCTCCCATAAATGCACCTCATACATTAAGGCCTCCTCCCATTACCCCGCCACACACTTTAGGCCCCCCTCCAATGCCTCCAGGTCAGTCATTGGGGCCTCCACCAATGGCACACACCCTGGGTCCCCCACCAGTAGATCACACACAAGCAATAGTGCCTCCAACCATGGACCTTACACAGCAGCTGGGGCCTCCACATATGAACCCTGCACAAGCACTGGTGCCTCCACCTGTAGTGGCACCAACAGCAGGTCGATTTCCCCTCCCTCCCAGCCCCTTGTCCTCACCTCCTGCTCCCGGCCCTGACCCTTCACAGATGCCCCCAAGGCCCCTAGGACCAGCCCTCATCCCAGCTACAGTGTCCAGCCTCATCTGCGGTCCACTCCCAGGCCAGGCAGCCCCAACCAGTGAGCAGCCCCAGGATGAGGGCTCCTCGCTGGGGACAGAGGAGCAGGAGGACTCTCTGGGACTAGAAGAACTGTGTAAACCGCTGTACTGTAAACTCTGCAACGTTACCCTCAACTCTGCTCAGCAGGCACAGGCTCACTACCAGGTCAGCTGAAAGCCAAATTCAGACATGCAGAATAGCACAGAAAAACATGTGAAGAATCAAATAAAATCGACATCTCGTATCTTTCTTTGAAGGGAAAGAACCACAGTAAAAAGCTACGAAATTTCTATGCTGGCAGTCAGCAGCCACCGGCCATCAGGATCCCAGAAGCCTTTGAGACTGCGGGCCAGACGGCCCTGAGCTCAGGGTCCAGCGACAGTGACGCAGGCAGGCAGGTAAGGCCCATATTTAAGAACTAGTACACAGCCTACCTTAATGCTACAGTGTTAGCTTAGGAGGTGGGTGTGCTGTTGCTGAAGTGGCCTCTCGGATGATGGCGGTCACTTGCTCTGAGGAGGTGGTAGAGAACTGCATAGTCACTCTGTTTCATTTAAACAGCAGACACTCAAAGCATCCACTCACCACTGTACACTCAATCCCTGCTTTTTAAAAGTCTATTTATTCTAAGTAACCAGTGAATTTTTTTTTATTATGTTTGCTAATAAAATAACAATCTTTCTGACAAAAAATAGCATAACTCATAGCTTCCATTAGGCTTTACTATCATTTTAAAGGCAATGTGTTCTTCCTCCTGCTGAAATGGAACATTTCTTTCCTTGTTTTCACAGTGTTTACTCCAAATCTCCTCTCACCACAAACACTGTGCTGCTTTGTCCTGTCTCTGCAGGCGCTGTATAAGGGGGCGCCCAGGGTCATCTTGGCCACAGAGAATGACTATTGTAAATTGTGCGACGCTTCCTTCAGTTCACCAGCAGTTGCGCAGGCCCACTACCAGGGCAAGAACCATGCCAAGAAACTACGGCTGGCTGAGGCCCAACAGAACGCGAGTACCATGTAGGTTTGGGTGAAGACATGTTGGCTTTATTGGACAGAGATTTTATCCTTACTGTGTTTTATGCAGGCATAATGGAGTGGAGGCCCACTACAGACAATACCTTGTTCAGCATTAGCTGAAAAAGAAATATAGCAATTGCAATCAGATATACATTGCATTGCGCAAATATCTTGAGCCATCCATCGTTTCTTTATAATTTGCTAGAAAATTAGTATAATAAAACAGTATATAAGCAAAAGCAGTTTCTATTATTTTATAAAAGCATGCAGCTGAATATTTCTTATGACCACCTTTATTTTGCAACACAGTCTGAACTCTCTTTCTCTCAAACTTCAGGAATAGTTCTCTTGGCTTCTTAAAGGACATTCAAAGCTCTTCTTTGGATGTTGGCTGCCTTTTAGTCTGCTCTCTGTCAACATCATCCCACACTGTTCACTAATGTTGAGGCTCTGGGTAAACTAGTCTATGATTGATAGTCTTCCATTGTGAGTTTCTTTTCAAAGGTGTGCCTTTACTGCATTAGCAGTGTGCTTGGGATCATTGTCGTGCTGAAAAATGAAGCCGTTGCCAATCAGATGCTTTCCAGATGGTGCTGTGTGGTGGATCAAAGTCTGACCAAACTTTTCTGTGGTCATCACACTGATGGATGAAAACATCCATTTTGACAAGATCCTGCACCACTGGCTGAATTTCAGCCCCAAACCATGACAGAACCTCCACTGTGTTTTACAGATGGATGTAGACACTTGTTGTTGTACCTCTTTCCTCACCTTCGCTGTAGATATTATCAACATTTGAACCAAACATTTCACATCTGGAATCATAACTCCAACAGGCCTGTTGATAATTACTTTAAGTCCAGTTCTTGTGTAATTTGGTATACCTCAGTCTTTTCTCCCTGTTTCCCTTCTTTAAAACAACTTCAGCCACCCTTCCACTGAGATCATTTCTGATTAGGCCTAAATGGATCAACTGAAGGACCAAATGCATCTCTCAGGTTCTCTGCCAGGTGTTTGCTGGATATTTTTTCTGTTGTGGACCGGACATACTGTTCATCTGCTGTTGATAGCTCTTTTTTATGCCTGCCCATTTTTTTTAGTCCTCCACTTGTTCACTTTCCTTAGCTGTTTTCTGCTGATCGCACTTTTGAAATCACTGCGTTGCTACAAAATTACTATTTTATTATTTCAAACTGTGTTATCTTTGGCAGTTTTAATAGATTCAACTAAAGAGATAAGAACAAATTATGTGTTTTTACAACAGGCAGCTAGACCAAAGTCCCTAAAGGTACAACTTACCAAAGACAAATTTGGTAAGTTGTCTGTTATGTATGGACATAACACTGGCTTGTCCCTAGAGTTAGGTCCCTTTTTTATGCTTGAATGATTCATAGGTCAGTGTTAGGTGGCTTACAAAACAAACAAACAAAAAACATTCCGCTGGAAATGGTCAGGTACAAGAATTGGCCTGATAATGAGTGAAAAAGCAGCCTGTGTCCAAAGAAAAGCTTTGCAAGACCAAGCCTGTAGAACACAGGTATGGAACTCCATACCTTGAGGCCTCGAGGGCCGCTGTCCTGCTTGTTTTCCAATCAACCTGCCCTTTTAGCTTCTTATTGGCAAAGCACACCTGATCCAGGTATTCAGCAGCAGTAGGGCAGGGATATCTCAAAAACAAGCAGGATGCTGGCCCTAGAGAAAATAACATGAAACATCTTAGAAAGATGAGGGGTGACTCAGGGGTTTGGCAAAATACGCCATATTTCAAGCTAGCCATGTTGCCATTACATGTGATATGGAACCAACAATTGTTGACTCTAGCTTTGCCTGTTACAGGGAAAGCAGCAATGAGACAACTCCGAGAAGGAACAGGAAAGATGGCAGTGAGTACCGGCTAGTGAAAAATCGTCGCAGCCCACAAGTACCCGCTTCCATGCCAGGTAAGATAAGAAAATTAAATGCTAATTAAAAAGCGACATCAGCATAATTTAAAGATAACTATCAAAAGTCATCTGATAAACTCTTCATTTAAGTGGCATTGTTGTAGCTATCTTGGTCAGTAAAATGCAAAGAAATGCAAGAGATTTTGTCTTATTCCACGTCTATTCAAAGGCTGCAAACTAGCAAAGCAAATTCTGATGTTATTTAATGAATTGACCAATAATATGTCTGGCTATTGAGGGTCATGTCTGTTATTGTGTTATCTTAAGTGGTGGTTGGAAAATACGTCACTACAAACAAGCTATATTCAGCAGTCCTAGAATAGATGTCACCTGTTCATACACAGCGGCTTGAGGACCAATCAGCAGTAAACTTGGCTGTTTCTTTAATGATCTTATATTCTTTTATTTGAGTTATTGGTTGTGTCTTCAAACAACTCTATTTGATGCACACTAGCCTTTGAAATTGGTCTTTTTATGCGGCATAAAATGTGATGTGTATGGTACCTACCCCGAGAAGCCACTGTTCAAAATGCCAATTTATCTTCTAAAAGCTGATTTTGTACTTGCAAACACCCCAACAGTCTTTCTAAAGCGATATAGCGAATGCTGTAAAATCCTTTTCTTAGGTCTAGACCTGTTCCATATACTGATAATTCATGTTACAGCAGCTTTCATGACCCGTAGTCATTTTCAGCAGCCTTTGAGGGCAGTGTCTGTTTGCTGAGTCAGTGTGGAAACTGTCAAAAAAAACTAAATGATGTCACAGATAGGAGTTATTCTCCTAAAGCTCTCTCATGTCACTGGATTTTCTACCGTTTTTGGTGCACCCACCTACTTATGTCCAGTGCATGACCCTCACATGGTCACACATGTTTTCTTTCTTTTTTAAGGCTGAATGTTCTTCTATAATTATTATTTAACTGTGGTTTCTTTGTGTTTGTGTGAGTGTCTGCTTTCACCCTCGTGTACATGTGTGAAAACAGATACAGAGTAAGGTAATGTCAGACTTTCTGCTGACGTCAAGCTACCATCTCTTTCTGCACGTGTCTGTTTCCTATTCTGTCTTTCCACAGACATAAGCACCTGCACTTCAGCTCGAGATAAAACAAGATAAATCACAAGTCATACAGTAAAGCAAATCCCTCTTAGTCTCCCGCTGACACGCTCTTCCACAGGCAAAAAAAAAAAAAAAATCTGCTGATTCAATCAGTTTTCTTGATGGACAATCCCTAAAATAGCTTCTCTCCCTCTCGTTCTGTCTTTTTTATCTCTCTCTCTATCTCTCTATTTTCTTCTCCTTTTTCTGTGTTGCTAAAACACAAGCAACACTCTGTTTCCAGTGTTCTGCCATCATGTAATCACAGACGCCTTTCAGCTTTTCTTTCTGTACACATTTGTGTACATTTGTCACACACACAGCACTCATACATACATGGGTCTGGGATGCATTTTTATCACTGAACAACAGAAAAAAACCAAACACTGCAGATGAATTCTTTCAACTACAATATCAGTAGCATTTTATATGAAGTTAAAAGTCGAAGATTTAACAGATAAATTTAAGACAGTAAAATGCTGCCTGCATTTTCCTATACCCATTTCATTTTTTCAATGTACAATTATAGCAGCATCCAGAGGTGGCAAAGCTACACATGTTCTGCACTTAAGTAGAAGTACAGATATTAATGTTAAAAATACTCCAGTAAAAGTTGAACGAACAGGATTATCTTTCACGTGTTTCGGTTTAGGCTCAAATCGGTTTGACGTTTGAAGGTCCGCAGTGTGATATAATAACTCCACCCAAATCTGTCAGCAATGAGCAATGAGCCTGTTTTGAAAATGTAAGCAGCAGAAAGTACAGATATTTGTTTAAAAAGGGCATAAAAGTCAAAAGTAGTCATATAAATAAATACTCAAGTAAAGTATGGACACCTGAAAATTCTACATAAGTACTTTGTAGCATCTACTCTTACCAGTAGTATTTTATAAAAAGATAAGAGTCATAGTCAAGAAATGCTAGCATTTCTTAATAATGAGGGATGGGAATCCTAATAGTTTTGCTGGGTTTTTTGGTTAGAAATGAGCAAAAAAAAGAAACAAAAAGTGAAGGAATTGTGAGTTGTCCTATGTTCAGTCCATCCTTTAACCTGAATCAAAAATGTAAACTTTATTGTGGCGCATCTAACCAGTCACAATTATAGGTAAGTGTACTGTCAACAGAGGGAGTGATTTTACAAAGAAACAAAGAAAATATACTCTGAGAAAAGCTACAGTATTAATAAAGTTTAGCTTATTTGAAGTCTGGTGAAAGCCAACACAAATGCTTACTGTGTACTTTTTAATATCACAGCTCTGTCATTAAGAAACAGGAGGATCTGATTAAAGAAATAATCAACAGAATTCAAATGTAGGCTTAGTCTATGTGCAGGTACAAATAGGTGTCCTGTTTCAGGGTCATATGTTACTGCTTATAAAATAAAAACGCAAAATTGTTTGCATCAATGGGAAAAGTTGCATCTAAAAATGTGTTTTCATTACTGCTCATCGGGGTAATGTAGAGACGTTAAAACATTTTAGTTCCAGGAATGATGAGGCTGTCTTACAGAGAACTGATTTGTAAGTGTGCAGTGGTTTCTTACCCAGTGAGCTCTAGTATGAAACATACTGTAACCATCACTGGAGCAGGTTAGGCTGAAAGCATAAGTTACCATGCTGGTACGTGCCAGCGAGATGTAAACCACCTTTGTCCATGTTATTCTAGTGCTAGGATGGGTTTCTTTAGTATTTCATTAAAGATGTTCTAGTTGATTATCATCTCATTTTGCCACTGTATAAGGCACTAGTTGAAACCTAAAGTTGGACCCTTGG
Organism: Aulonocara sp. 'chitande type north' Nkhata Bay; assembly: GCF_057382095.1. Lineage (NCBI taxonomy): Eukaryota > Metazoa > Chordata > Actinopteri > Cichliformes > Cichlidae > Aulonocara > Aulonocara sp. 'chitande type north' Nkhata Bay. The sequence goes on from NC_141360.1 coordinate 10,226,516, forward strand.
CACTGTATTGTGACTTCCCTCTGCAATAAAACATCTCTTAAAAATAACAGTTAGCAGCCATCCATCTCATCTCTGTAATCTCTCTTTCTCTCCCTCAGGGCCGTACTACAACCCCAGACCGAGGCAGCGCATCCCCCGGGACTTGGCCATGTGCGTGACTCCCAGCGGACAGTTCTACTGCTCCATGTGCAACTGCGGAGCCGAGCAGGAGACGGACTTCAGGCAGCATTTGGAGAGCAAGCAGCACAAAGCAAAAGTGTCGGAGCTAAGATACCGCCATGAGATGGAGAACCTCGGCTACAGCTAAGAGACACAAGAGGGGAAGGAAAGAGAACATGTAAAGAGTACAAGAACGCAGGGCAGGAAACTGAAAATACTGCCATACTTTTGAAGAGCATATTTAGTGGAGTGATTACATCAAGATCTTTTTGCACTTTATTTGGTGTATGGATTAAACACATAATCTTTCAATTTGATAGGAAATATATAAATAGAGGTGGCTGGTTGTGGCTCAGGTGGTAGATCAGATTGTCCACAAAGTGCAGGGTTGACAGTTTGATCCCTATTTCCTGATAGACAGCCCAGCTTTTCGTGTGGCATCTGCTCTGATACAGGAGGCTAAAATTGGATTCCATTAATCCTTGTATTGCTCTAGAAAGTGTGTATTTAATCAGCTCATAACATTCAGAGGAAATTGTAGATTTTTAATCTTAAAACTTTGAACAAAAAAAAAATCTGTTTTCTAGCCACAGAATCAGACTACATTTTTAAGCCATTATCCTTTCTTATACTTTCTGCTCCAGTTCCTCCAAAGCTTTAAGTGGGTTACATTCTGACTCAGGGCACAGGTAAATGCAAAAGAAATGCAAAGAAATCTGAAAGAGGGGAAATCAGGGTTTTGCTTTTTTGGCAGAAAGTCAGGTGGACATGAGAAGAGGCTCAAGAAGCCTCAGCGAAGACAAAGATACGCAGAAAACTTGAAAAGTACAAAAATGCAGACAAGGTTGAGTGAGGGGGCAATTCCTTTATGTTACAAAAACTTGGGAAAACAACTACTAAGTTTTAGTTTGAGATGATTTTTTAAACTCTTACGAGTCATTTAGCCCTGCAGGTATTTTTTATAGGTCCTGCAGCAGGGACTGCAGGGGAAAACTTACAACCACAGAGCCACACGGGACACAAATTCAGCATCTTTACAACCAAACAGATGTAATAAAATCCAAAGCACTACTTGCTAATTTAAAAAATAAGCACAATGAACTTCACCTAATGAAACAGTGTTATATGAAACTGTGAGCCTTAGCTGACTTCCTACTTGTCCTGAGGTGTGTATCAGGCTGAAGGCTCTTGCAAGCCTTGCTGGTGCCTTTGGAGGAAGTTAGGCTAAAGAGTAAGCTTTGGCTAGCCATTTTGGCAATATAGTAAAAAACCAATCTGTCACATTGATTGGATTTTTCTGTATTCACAAATGTTATGTAAATATTCTTAATATTGCAGTATAGATGTAAATAGACTATAGTAGACATGAATCCTATTGATTATTTGATCAGTGTTAGCTCACCATCTCTTGTAAACTCTCATAATCTATTTAACAACTATCAGGAATCTTGTAAGTGTGCACTGAGTGAATGTCTTCTTTTTTGAGCACTGTATGTTTGTGTGTGGATTTCACTGTAGGCCCTCCGTACCACTTTGGATGGCGCCTTTGTAAGTAACTCTGGTACCGTCAGTTATGGTTAAAAAGCTGCTAGTCTCATCGTTTTTACTTTGGAAGGAAGGAGAACAGAGTGCCAGCAGAGGCTGCCCCTAAGGGCGAAACATGCTTTGATGACGAGAACAAGACAAAATTTTCCTCTTGAAAAACGCTCAAACGCGCAAACGCTTTCAAACCGAACGCACTTAACTCTAAACTTCAAATTGACTCGCAAATTGCAGCGCTCCTGGATGTTTCTGCTTGTGAGACATGTCATTTAATACTCCCAGTCTTGATTCCCAGAGGGAACGTAAGCAGGTTTTACTGCAGTGTGTGCAACGACTGCTAAATAGTAACACGGATTGTGCCGCAATGGTTTTATTTTGTGTTGCTTTGGCCTGTTTGTGTTGCTTTTTCCACATACGAGGAGATCCAGCTGTGTTCCTGTGTTTAGCCCGTTCTGGGGGAAAAAAAGTTATATAATTGAAGTTAAATTGGATTAACTGTTCCAGTTTAATGGTCCTGAGCCGAACACAGCAAGTTGTCACAAGGCATTCAAAGTCTATAGTCACATTTAAAATTGCTAAAAAAATAAGTACTAATAAAATGAGTCTTTTATGCTGATCTTCGCCACAGATATCAATGATAGTGAAGGGGTCACAAAATGTACATATTCAAGCAGAAAAGCTTGTCATTCAAAGCCCTTCTTACTAATCCTTTAAAATAGAACGGTGCTTTCCCCCCATTGTAACAGAAAAAGATTATCAGCATACACCTGTGTTCAAAAATCAATAATTTGTTATTGAAAAGAGAAGAAAAACCTCCCCTTTAAATCTGCTTTTGCGGAAAAAAACCATTCCTCAGTAATTAAATCAGTCTGATCAGTTCATATAATTAGATGAGCTGGAAAGCGGAATTGAAAGCAGCATCCTGGCCTTCTCTTTGCTTGGCTTTGTTTGCTGCAGGGAGAGGCAGCTGCTCACATCTTATATTTGTCTCCAGAGCACAAATACACACACTTGACCACACACTAGGATGCTCGGGGGAATAGCACTGTGAGAACAAAGCGCTGTGGCATTTTTGGGGATTAAAACGCAACAGCAAGGCAGAGCTAGAGGGACGTACAAGCAGAAGGCATTCAAATTAAAGTGCTCGCCTATTTATTAGCCCACCTTGCCGCACAGTTTAATGAAACAGGAACAAAAAGCCGTGGGTGAGCTAGTCTTGTGCGTTGAGGCAGAGTTGCAGTCTGTTAATAGCTCTCGTCCTCCTAGAAATAACACGCTTTGTCTTACATGAAAGCGCTGGGAGCATTACCTTTTATTACGCTGACAGGCTCTTGGACTCAAAATGAGAGTCACACTCCAGTGCAGCTATTGAAAACCTTCTGCAAGTGCAGGAAATGATAAGCTGGAGAAAACGAGGAGATCACAGGAAGCTAGTGGGCTCCTACAAATACAGCCTAAAGATCCAGACAGAAATGTTCATAGTGGAGCGTTTGGACCCCTTTCTGTGATAATTCCACCTGTTTTGTGGCTTTTTACCACTTAACATGAGGCACTGATACTTAATATTTCCTTGTTTGATAGTAAGTTTGTCGCGTAACTTCTGTATAAATGCTGCCCATTTACCATAAATTCAGATGGCAAATGGGCAGCATTATTTGTAACTCACACAACCTATTGATGACATTAAAAAACATTAAACGCAACCTGTCTTTGTGCCACACACCAGCAAAGTATCAGCTGCCATCAAGATGCCCCAGAAATCCCTGGTCTGTGTCAAAACCAACACAAAGTGAAGTACTGGTTGTTTCTGGGGGAATCATGTGGCTCTCACAGGGATGTAGAGGTGAATTCTTTGACGGATAGGGATCGGTATCATGGCGCTATTACGCTTACACATACTGTTGTTATTCTGCATCTTATTCATTAACTTTACATTAACCCATGGTCACACAATCAAGTTAATTTCATGTGGGCTGTAGGCTACCAGCATACGTGACACACGTGGGCCAGTGGCAGGTGAACTAGTGGAAAACTGCATATTCCCGCCAACGTGTGCGAGATCTCTGTCGTTTTCCCCCCACAAAGATGACATTTGATGACCTTCCCTTCATGTTGAGTTTTGACACCTCAGTGTACATCAGGAAAGACGTGGTTGATGACCATTAGAACAGTTTGCAGGTTTTTCCAAAGGTAGCTGCACAGGCAGAGACCACCATCACTAACCTCTGATGCACACCCAGTCATTTTGTTCTATAAGCAGTCCTGAAATTTGACAGAAAGAGCTTCAGGTAGGCTTCTAAGGGATAAATAAAATGTCACAACAGTTGTGATTTGGCACTATATAAACAAACTTAAACGGAACTGAATTGAATTGAAATCTTGGAGCTAATGTTTAATTTGCTCTGGCAGAATGCGTCTGCCATCCCCCAACTTTCAAATAGATTTCCACCTGATCTTGTCTGTGCCAGTCCAATTACAGCTGGTTATCAACTACAGGGCGAGTTTGATGCACCGACTCACCCCTCTGAACGCTGTAATCACTTTACATTTTTCCCTCAACATGACGCCACACGTTGCTCTGAGTGTTTACAGGTCTAATTGCATCCAGGAGCATTGAAACAGACTAATTTGCATAAGCGCACGTCGTAGGTGATGCCAAGCTAATTATCTAGTATTGTAGAAAGGTTGGCGTTAGCTCCAGGTACAAAGGGCAGCGTGCACAGGAAATAATAGGAACCAATCTGTGTCAGTGTGCACGCACCGATCGATATGTCACACGAGTCGGGCCTCAAGAGGATTTACAAGGACTTAAAGTGTTTGTAATCAACATTTGATTCTAAAACGTCTGTTTTCTTTTCAAGAGCTTAAAAAATGACAAAATTATTGCGTAGCAGGAAAATCTCAGAAGCAGAAGGGTCTTGCTGAAAATAAACGATTAAGCCTGAAAAAACGTGGCAAACACAATTTGCACTTAATGAGCTGAAACACAGCAGCCCACCAGTTAAGTGATCCTTTTACACAAGACTATTTTTGGAAGGATATTGTAGCGCTGAAACGTTTTTATGTTGTTTTTTTGTTGTTTGCCTTTTGGGGTTTTTGCATCAGAGGATTTCTATTAATTGGACAAATGTTTCACACAGACAAAGGCCAAAAACGTAAATAAATAAAAGCACTGTGGGAAATAAATGTATTTACATCAACATATGTCCATTAACCAGTACAAATGATTTAAATTGGACTGTTTAGTTATTATTTAGTATGTTAATGTGCTGAAACAGTTACTATCTGGGGCACTGTATCCATTTCTATTCTATGTTTACTTGTTAGAAACTATAGAGAATGTGAGTACAATATACTTAATAATTATTGGTTTCACTTATCTATTTGCGGCTCTACTTCAGCAGCACAGGTTAATAAGTTAAACTTCAGTGCTTCGCAGTAAATGACAGAGTGTGTTACGTATCGCACTGTATAAAATGTATCTGGTTTATTTTGTGCATGAGTACAGTCATACCTAATAACTGTTAAGATCTTTCTACCACAGGCTGAGACTATAAGGCTGCTGTTCAGGAGTATTTAATGACGTTTACACAGCTGGTTGTTTGGAAATGTCTGTGTGCTGTGAGGAATCTGCAAAATGGTACTGGAAAAAAAAATCCCACGTTTGCAGTGAATATAAAAATACACTGATGTTTATTTAGAAAATGTGTTCTACCATATGTTGTTTAGTCTTTGTTGTCATTATTTGCCTCTAATGAACTCCTTATGCTAAAATCTACGAGGTGAGAAGCCAAGCTGTTGCAAATGTGTGTGATATTTGTCATTTCTGTGTTTTATCCATGCGCTGGACTGTTGGACTGAGCAGATGAGGGTAGATGGGCAACACTGTGCGGTTAGGTAGAAACCCTTGACTCAAATTCTGCTTTTCATGCTGAATTATATGGTGGCCCCCCTATATGGAAAAGTTATATATATATTAATCTTATTAAGTTTGTATCTGTGTTTAAATGAAAAGCATACAAGAGTGAAAACAGATATAAGATCCCTAGAAAAATTGTATAAATGAAACCTGTATGTTTTGGATACTTCCTAAAACAATATATGAAAGTGGCCACTTTTATGTGTAAATCATATAAGCCTTATATGATTCACTATATGAAGTAGGCCCCATCTGATGCAAGTCTTTTATAAGTTTTTTCTATTCCTTTTCCATATGGGCCAGAAAGGTCAAATGCCCTGCAAGTTAGGAAATCAACAGCAAATAGAAAAAAATAATACAAAAGCACACAAAACACACAAATGTTGAATAAAACACCAATAGAAAAAAACTGTAAAAATTCACAACGGAAGTGTTTTTGGGAAGACAAGAACATGACCGAAGATCTGAAGAAGTGACAGAAATCAGAAACATGTGAAAGACTGCAGTGAGACCTGTTTACAAGAAGTGAAGGATTCTTATGAGGGAGAAAAAGATCCAAGTAATGTGTGTTTAATTGAATGACTCATATAACACTGTAGCTGCATGTTGGCTATTAGCTTTTATTGTTAGCTGGTCACTTCTGCAGTTGGTCCATCACGTTATTGTCTCCTCGAAACCCCTTCAAACTGCTTCCCCCTTTTTTGTTAAGGTTTTGCTGCGTTTTTTCTATTTCCATAGTGTTTTCTTTGGTTTTACTGATGTGACTGCAGAATTAGGTGAACTGGAGTGTCTAATTTTAAAGACACCATGTTAATGGGCACAGAACAGTTTGCTCAGGTCAGGTCAGGTCAGGTGTCTGGATAGAACTAGATCCAAATGGATGGCTTACCATGATCTGAAACACTTTTTCAGTTTAGCTACACATACAGGCACACAGTCGGGATTAGTTAGCCATGCTCACCAGTGGTACTACGCCATTGATTTTCAAATGAGGGCAACAAACACATAATAAGGATTCTTCACAAAAAATGAGAGACATTTCTACTTGTTTTTACAGCTGGATTTCCAGAGACAGTAAAAGTTTTGTGAGTGCTTTTTTTTATTATTATTATTTTTTTAACTTTCATTCTGAGACTTTGATTCAACTCTTGTGTCTGTGCTATAGATCCAAGAGGTAATTAAATTAGCCCAACATACAAACAGCTCCCCAGGCTCTGTTCAAGCTCCGTAACCCAACACCTCTAAAACTCACTAATTACTACACACACACGCTGCTGTGCACACAGTCTCCTTCATGCTTTTTGTGATTTTAGACTGACTTATGTAGTGGAACTACATTTTTGCCAAACTACTTTTAATCACAGTTTTCTGCAGCTCTCTACTCTGACGGCTTCCTAACAGCTCACACTGACAGCACTCTGAGTACACATCAGTTCCAGACTGTGGTTACAGCCCATAACTCCCAATGAAACCACACACAGTTAAGGGTCTTTCTTGACCTTTAGCTTTTGTAAGCCTTGGGGAAAACTTATTTTTAAGAAGATCTTTCACACACCCCACACACACACCTTCATTTATAGTGTGGGGTCCCCCAAACCTCCCATAATGCTCCTGTAATCTCCTTGAAAACCTCAGCATACTTTTAGTGCCTCTGAAGAGTGTTGCCAATATACCACTGACTGACTAAATGGATGCCTGAACAACTTCTGTGTGTGTGTGTGTGTGTGCGTTTGGGGGGGGGGTCTGAATAAATGTGGCGATCACTATAATGGATCTAAGCTAATAATTATTACAGTGAATTCATGTCTCAAGCTTTCTCTTCCACGACCCAGCTCCTACCGCTCCAGGGGAAATAAATGTTCTGTTAGTTGATGCTGTTATTGACTCACAGGGAGAAGACGCTCCTCCATAGCCTAGTTTCCACTGCACTGATAACCAGGCCTTACTCACTATCCTTGATATTACTTCTGCCAGGAAAGCTGTTTCTGCGCCCCTGGTATTGTTTATCTGTCAGCGGGATATCACAAAAAAAGTATGAACAGATTGCCGGAAATGTGGTGCACAGGCCGTTAGCACAAGTCGTTAGCTTTCATCAAGGATGGGATGGCCATTTGATCTGTTCGTTCTTTTGTTTTTTGTTATTTTTTGTTATAATGATTTATAAAATGGCGTTTTTTAAAAAAGTTTTACTCTGCATTAAAACAGCGATATTTACAATTCATTATGGTAAATGCAAGGCTATGCAGTGCTACTTCACATCATTGCATCAGTGGTCCTAGAAGACTCAAGAGGGATTTGCTTCAAACTGACAGCTCAGCACACGTCTGACAGTCAGCTCAGTGAGACATCAATATGAATCTGACTGAAACAACAACCATCACTCAGGGCTGTTATTGGTCTTTGGTTCTGATGTGTGCATGCAGTACTGTGCAAAAGTCTTTAGCAACCCCTCTCTTTAATGTTTTGCTTCCAAGGAGCCAGCCTTTCATGTCAGTTTTAAAGTGGTCTCCAGCAACAGTTCTCCAGGCTTTTTTTTCAAAGCTATCCTTTGGACAACTTTGAAACTACTACTACTGAAAAACTGACTAATCACAGCATGGTGTGCAGTGTGTTCTCAAAGAAATTGAGGAAACTGGGCTAATGGAGGACAAAAGAAGATGCAGGAAGCCTAAAAACTGTCTACAGCAGATGATCATTACCTGAAAGTCATGTCCACAACATAAAATAAATGCAGCAAAGACCTGAGAGATATATCTGGGGCTGCAGATGATCCATGAAAGCCTCATCAGTAATTAAATTCAATGAACTGGCCTCGCCAGTTGACAGACCTCAATATTATTGAAGCATGATTAAAATACACAACATATTTGCAGGTGTTTTAATGAATCAGCGCACCTGTGTCCCATATTTCTAGCAAAATATTAAGAAATGAGGCATGACTCAAGACTTGTGCTGCACTGTATATGCATTTCTTTTTACCTTTTCTGCACGAATAACAGCAGAAAGTCTGTAATTATAAAGGAAGTAACACAAATCTGGTGCGACTAAAGGTAGGTATCTGCAGAATTACTGGAACTGAATGCGGGCAGGACTAATGAAGTTTACAAAAGACACAGAGAAGTCATTGTTGGTATGAATTCATGATGCTTTATATTATATTTTTATGTAATAATAAAACTATAAATAAATAAATAATATACAAAATCCCCAATGCAAGGGGTTAAAGTTGTCACAGTGACAATTTCTTCTTTGTTTACAAATGCATAAAGTCAACTGCCAGCTTCTTCCTTGATCTCATATTGTCCCAGAGTTGTAATACATGTCAGTTATAACATCTGCTAATTGTTCTATGTGAAGAAGATTAAAAAATGAAATGAGCCGTTGCCTCACAGCAAGAAGGGGTTAGACTCCACCATCTCACCGGGGCCTTTTTGTATGGAGTTTGCATGTTCTCCTGTGCTTGTGTGGGTTCTCCCTGGGTACTCGGGCTTCATGCAGACATGCAGTTAGTCTGTCTCTTTGTGTTATCTGGTGACCTGTCCAGGGTGTCATTTTGAGGTCTGTGTTGCCTCCATTGTCCTCACCTGATTTATTTTTTTACCTGTTCAGTTCCAGGAAAGAAGATTTCTGTATTATTTACTCACCATGCAGTCCTTCTCTTCATTTTATTTGAGATTGTTTTGTTAAATGACTGCTCTCCATAGTTCAGTAGAAACATATAACTTGTCTTTTATAGTCCTTGACATGATTATTTTCTGAGTGCCTCTTCATTTGCTGTTTTTCTCTCAGAAGAACCACCAAGAGGCTTGTCAAGTACAAGTGCAGCAGGAGTTCCAGGCCAGGGCTCCTGCTGCAACAGTTTGCCTTAGAAAAGCAAAGTGTTGTTTAGACATTTATGAGGAAGTGATGACCTCCCCCTGGGGTGGAAGCAGGATTTTCCTGGAAGAGACACAGAAAGTCAAACATGCTGGCCTGATATACGAGACATCTGTAGATTTCCAGTTGTATGCAGCAGTGGTCTTTGTTCCAGTGTTGTGACAGAACAGTGCAAGAATGGAGGGGGACGTTTCAAAACAGGAAGTTGGTGAGTGTGAAGAAGCCAAATGTTCAGGATCTACCTGTAGCCTGCTGCTGCAAGGGAAATGAGACATGCAGTTCAAGGGTTATAAGCTTTTCTCTTCTTCGCCACTATCTGCTACACAGACTGACCTCTGTAGAAATGAAGTATACAGGACCGCTATGAGCCTTTTAACCTGCTTACAGACTACTGTTCTCGACCTGTTTGTTCCTAAGGCACCATTAGAGATTAAACCAGATCATCATGGCACGCCGTAATGATTGTAAACACATATTAACCAATCTCTATTAGTGTAGCCTTGATATTACACAAAATTGGAGGTGTCAGACACAATATTCTAATGGTCTGGTATGAACCGGATGATTTAATAATAAAAGAAAATGTGTGCATGAGTCTTGAGACCCACATGTGCCAAAATGAATTAAACAAATACATGAATCAAAAAGTAAGTAAAGAAAGTAGCGTCTTTAATTTATTAAAATTTGAAATAAATAATTATCTTTTAAATGAAATGAATTGACATTTAATTGTGTATTCATATATATTTTTCATTTATCATTTTAATGAATGAATTACACATTTATTTAATTATTTAATGAATCTTAACTTAATCTTTTGGAGTAAAAAAGGCTTTTTCCAGACTGCTGGAACTGTGGCTATAGGTAGTAATTACAACCACACGCTTTATACATTACTTGAAAAACAAAAACAGTGGGTTTACTGACAGTGAAGACAACAATGAGCTACAATTATAACTAGGGAGAACATGTTTTACAGGCACATAGTGAGGACCTTATGCTGTGATTTTACATATGCAACAGTGATAAAACATGAGGTTAAGTCAAAAAAGAGTAGACGAAGATTAATAATTAATATGTACACTGTAGATCTCAGAGAATCTAAGAAACAGCTGCAAGAACGTCTCATATAGAAATATGTGTATAAGATATTCTACATTACAGGTTTGCTATTGTATAGTTTTACAGAGGATATTTTCCTGAAGTGTTTTTATAGCATCCAGGTTAAATAAATCAGTTCATCATTTGTTAAATTCATGTATCAATTTATTGAAAATAACAAACAAACAGACTGTTTTACATATTAGCTTTTCTAAAGTTACCAAAAGGAACTTGTCATGTTACTGCTTTGTCATTCTTGTTGTTTAGCGCCCTCTGCTGACCATGATACAGTATGACATGTCTGGGTCAAAACACTTCACAGGATGTAAATTTCTGTTTTTTGTTTCAATCAGATCTCATTTCTCTTTTAATCTTTTTAAATAAAACTGATTTTAATGTGACAAAATGATGGGCTGCTGGTGAAAGTAGCGGAAGCACTGGGAGGCTATTTTCGGTGGTTCTCACAGACATATTCTTGTAAGTGCGTTTTTCCATTTTTTGTTGTCAGTCTGAGAGCGCAGCACCAACTGAAGTCCTGTCCACACTGAGTGCATAACATGTGGTCACATCCTCCATTCTTCTGCAACATGAAACACAACACGTGAGCAGGCAAAGTCACATGACTTCAAAACAGCCAGAAACTCTCCGTGCGCACATGACTAAATACCTCGATTCTGCTGAAGCAGTGAGGACAGCATCTGCTGTTGTTGGCCAACCAGGTGTCATTCAGATTACTTTCCAGCATTACCAGCATGTTACCATATCTGCTCACCAGCAGGCGTTTCCTCTCCTTACTGCCATGTTTATAGTCATTCAAGAGAGCACTCAACCCCTCTGAGAGACACAGATAGCACAGAGCACAAAACAACATTTGCATCAACACACAAAAAGCCTTCAGTGTAGGGTTAAAGATTAATCAAACAAAGTGCTACTATTAGAATCGGATCAAATAAATATATTTTTTTCAGTCGCATTCGTGACTTGTAAGTGCTGTAAAGTAATCTTACACCTCTACAGAGGCTGCTGCACTTGGATTGATGCTGTTGAGTCCTGCACTGACACGAGACACAATACTGGGACATCTCTATGTTGATTCTTGTACTTCCTGCTTTGAAATGACTGACTTTATGATTTTCTTTGAAACAGGACAACATTCACACCACTCGTCCTGTGACTGAATATTTTAACATTAATAACCAGTACACCAAAAAATTATCAGTTTAAAAAACATACTTGGATTTTTAGTAAACATAAGAGATATCCACATAGTCATTGAAATAGTGTGCCTTTGTGTACCTTGTGACTGTGGCAAGTCTAGGCTTTTTAAAGCGGTGTGCAATGCATCTCTTGCATGTTTTTTCTTGGTTTCACACTCTTCTAATCCATGGTAGGTCATTCTGCACGTGACGCAGAAGGCAAAGCTGCACTCAGAGCAAAGCACTGCATTGCTGGACTTCTCCAAAATAACAGCAGAGCCACAGGATGTTCGAGGACAGTACGTCACATCTGCGAGACAAAAACATTTATTGAAAAAGAGCTAAAGATGTTCTTTCTGTCTGGTCTAATACAGAAATGTAATAAATACATTCCAATCAGTGTATGAAAAACTTTACGACACACTCAGTTTAACAGCAATAGAAACAGACCAGACATGCTGTCCAAAGTGTTCTGCAGCAGGAGACGGTCATAGCGGCTGAACAGCTTCTCCCCTACCAGACTCTGCACCTACAAACACAACAGAGACGAAAAAGCAGAGACACAAAGTGAGGCCGAAATTCCTCTGTGCTTGATCCTTCTACCTGTAGCTATTTTTAACAGCTTTTAAAATGTGTTTTGATATTAGATAAAAGGACCAAACACTACAGTTGTTGAAACCATTCTGCAGGTTGAAGGCTGCGTGTAGCTTCTACCTGTGCAGGTGTAGGGGCACCAGCGCAGTCTGCCTGAGGACAGGTGACACCCCGGACGTTCCCCTCTGTGATCTGAACCGTACAGAACTCGCAGAGACAGGCCCGGCAGAAGACGTGGCCACACGGTGACAGCTTCACGCACTCGGACCCGAGCCGGCCCATAAAACAAACCCCGCAGTCAAAGAAAGTGGTGGCAAACACTTTGTGTTTCTGGGCCGCATCATAGATCAAAATGTGGGACAGCAGAGTCTGTGATGGAGATAAAAAGAGACCAGAGAGGGTTTGCTCCTCACTCTGAGGAGAATCTGTGGGCTGGACCGGCAGAGAAGCAGCTCCAAGTTCACTTGGATCTAACGTGCCTGAGGAGGTGGAGGGAAGCAGCGATGAGAGAGAAGCATCTCCTTCATTTAAGAAATCTTCCCGGACACTTTGATGATGCTTGGATTTCTCTGCAGATGAAGAAAGATCATCCTGGAGATCAACATTAAACTCTGAGGCTTGGAGGATTGTCACATCTGGAGTGTGTGTGGTTTGGTTTTGGAGTGTTTCTTAATGTTTACAGGCCTCCCAAATACTGCACAGACTTTTTTAATGACCTCAGTGAACTGCTGTCTGTGATCTGTGTTGATTTCGACTGTGTAATTATTGTTGGGGATTTTAACATTCATGTGGACAACCCTCAGGACAAAGGGACTAAAGACCTGAGTAACACTCTGGGCAACTTTGGGCTGACTCAGCATGTAACAGAGGCCACACATAATAGAGGACACACTCTTGACCTACTGATCTCCAAAGGCCTGAGCATTTCAAAGGTTACTGTGTCTGATGTGGGCCTGTCTGATCATTACTGTGTTTTCTTTGAAAGTAAAATCTCAGCCCACACAGATATATCAACAACAGTGATCACAAAACGGTGTATAACTGAACACAGTAGTGTAATTTTTAACCAGGTCTTCCCATTAACACCTGACCTGCCCAGAGGGTCAGTCAATGAGCTCGTCAATAGCTTCAATGCTAACATGTTAAATGTAATGGACACTATTGCTCCCATTAAGGTGAAGGTTATCTCTGGAAGGAAAAAGTCTCCATGGAGAAACTCCACACTGGTGAAAAAAGAAAAAAGAGAGTGTAGGAAAGCTGAGCGCAGATGGAGAAAAACAAACCTCCAGGTTCATTATGACATTTATAAAGAGAAACTTCACAATTATAATTTACAACTGAGGAATGCAAGGAGGTCCTACTTCTCTGACATCATCACTAAAAACAGCCATAATGCTCGGGTCTTATTTTCTACAGTTGACAGGCTAACAAACCCTCCTGTGTCAGTGGCAGCTGAACTTCATTCGACCATGGCCTGCAATGACTTTGCCAAATTCTTCACTGAAAAAATCCAAAAAATTAGACAAGCAATTGGTACATCAACAGCAGATCCAGGATATGTACTGTGTCCACCAAAAAACTGTTTAAACACCATGAAACAGTTTCAACCTATTAACAGCAAAGACCTGGAGGACATCTTAGGTAAACTGAACTCCTCCTCCTGCTGTTTAGATGTCCTGCCAACAAGTTTTTTCAAAAAGGTCTCAAAGACTTTAGAGTCAGACCTGTTACAGATCGTCAACTTTTCTTTATTATCAGGTGTGTTTCCAGAATCACTAAAAACTGCTGTAATCAAACCTATACTGAAAAAGGACAATCTTGACAAGACACAAATGAACAACTACAGGCCGATCTCAAATCTCCCGTTTTTAAGTAAGATCATTGAAAAAGCAGTTTCTCAACAGCTCAGTTACTTCTTAAAACAGAATAACTGCTACGATGCCTTCCAGTCAGGTTTTAGACAGAACCACAGCACTGAAACCGCTCTGACCAAAGTGTTTAATGACATATGTCTGAATACAGACAGTGGAAAAATGTCAGTCCTAGTTTTACTGGATCTCAGTGCAGCATTTGATACAGTTGACCACAACATATTACTCAAACGACTGGAGAACTGGACAGGTCTTTCAGGAACTGTACTAAACTGGTTCAAAACATACGTAGAAAACAGGAAATACTTTGTATCAATAGGTAACTTCACATCTGAGCAGACAAGTATCACATGTGGAGTTCCCCAAGGTTCCATCTTGGGACCCCTTCTGTTTAACATCTACACGCTCCCACTGGCACAGATTATAAACAACAACAAAATAAACTATCACAGCTATGCAGATGACACACAAATATATATCACAATGTCACCAGGAGACCGAGGCCCTGTACAGGCTCTTGGTAAATGCATTGAGGAAATCAATGACTGGTTGTGCCACAATTTTCTCCAGCTAAACAAAAACAAAACTGAGGTAATAGTCTTTGGCGCCAAAGAAAAACGATTACAGGTCACCAGAGAACTTCAATCTATACATCTAAAAACCACAAACCAGGCGAGAAATTTGGGTGTAGTGATGGATGCAGACCTAAACTTAGAAAAACACATTAAGACAATAACAAAGTCAGCTTACTATCACCTCAAGAATATATCAAGGATAAAAGATCTGATGTCTCAACAGGACCTGGAAAAACTAGTCCATGCATTCATCTTTAGTAGGCTTGATTACTGTAACAGCATCTTTACAGGTCTACCTAAAAAATCAGTCAGACAACTACAGCTCATTCAGAACTCTGCTGCTCGAGTCCTCACTAAGACCAAAAAAGTGGACCACATCAGTCCAGCTCTGAGGTCCTTACACTGGCTGCCTGTCCGTCAGAGGATAGACTTTAAAGTTCTGATGCTGGCCTATAAAGCTCTGAATGGTTTAGGACCAAAATACATCAATGACCTCCTGACCCAGTATGAACCATCCAGATCCCTCAGGTCATCTGGATCCGGTCTTTTATCAGTTCCCAGAGTCAGAACCAGACACGGAGAAGCTGCATTCAGCTTTTATGCTCCTTATATCTGGAACAAACTCCCAGAAAGCCTCAGATCAGCTGAAACACTCAGTTTATTTAAATCCAGGTTGAAGACTCACCTGTTCTCAGCTGCATTTGAATAAAGCACCAAATCCACACTTTAAGCTTAAATTTCAAAACTTACATTTAACTACTGATTTTATCTACTGTTCTGATTTTATCTGTTTTGATTTTATATACTGTTTTGTTTGTTTGTTTGTTTGTTTGTTTGTTAATTAGTTAGTTAGTTTATTTGCTTGTTTTAATCAATTTTAAATCATGCTTTTTATTTGTTCTTGTTTCTAATGTCTCTGTAAAGCACTTTGAATCACCTTGTTGTTGAATTGTGCTATACAAATAAACTTGCCTTGCCTTGCCTTGCCTTGCAGGCTCTGGAGAAAGAGCTCTTTGATAATCTGAGGTTAGATCACTCTGGCTCTGGTGAGAGTTCAGATCATTCTGGTCATGCTTGCAGGAGTCTAAAGCCGAAGCTCCCTGAGAGTCTGCGCTGCTCCCGTCTGAAGGATTCTCCTGAACTTCCGAGGATGGTACAGAGAACTCTGGCTCTGAATTGTTCTTTGGTTCTGAGAGTTCAGCATCGTGTTGGTCCTGGTTATAATGCAGGGTGCTGCGTTCATCAGGAGGAAGATCCAGCTTACTGTGGATGTTCAGGAACCTCAGAGCGTCTTCTCTGAGAAACTGCACCCAGGAGAAGAGCACCACAGCTCCCCCAGTGGCCTCATAGAGATCAGCGAGATGAGCACGCAGTGCAGCCAACTGTGGAGGGAGAGGGAGAATAGATTGTTGTCATCTTTACTGAGCCTCTACAATGTCCTGTGAACCTCTCACACACTGGCAGGCTGAACATGTGACCAACAATGACTTGACTGCTGATTACCTGTGTGTGAGTCAGCCAGCTGCAGGTGAGGCTGAAGGAGGGAGGGGAGGAGGAAGGGTAGTCTTCAGGAAGCCCAAAGTTCAAAAGCAGCGGTGGAAGGAAGGAAATATCATACTGACGCAGACTTTCACCTTAGAAAGAAAAATACGAGCTCATCAGATGAACTAATCTCTTTCTGTAATGTTTGTTTATTTGTTTTTAAATAATTTGGGTGTATTCGACAGAAAATATTTGATATATTCTGTCACATGAACTCAAATAGCAAAAGCTATAAATGATGCTTGATGACATTAAGCTGTTCAAAGGTATATTTAATATAGATATATTTAATTCATACACCATACTTCCCATTTAAGGCCAACAAAAACATGCTCATTACATTGTTACGGGCTCGCCTAATGCAGAACAAGTGTTTAACTCATTTTACATCATTGGCTACATAAAACCCATTTTTATCTTAAGTAGATGATTAAGGCTGTACCAGTAAAGGTGCTTCCTAATATTCCAAACCAACATTTTCCAAAAACATGCAGGTTGGACCTTTTCGGTCCAGCAGTCGCGTGTTTGACAACCCCGGCGCCTCTGATTTACCCTCTCTGAGAGCCACGCTGAAGCCGACAGGAAGCTCGACACATACTCGGATTTCTCCGGCAGACTTCGACTCGTCCCGAACAAACTCGTCCGCATCAAAGATACTCTGGAGAGCGAGCAGCTCGTCTTCCTGCTCCTCCAAGTCCTCGGTCATCTCTTTCTCCTCGGTCTGGTTTTGTAAGAAGCCTTCCTTCTCTGAATACGTTTTCCTGCTTCTTGTTGAGGCTGAGGTGACTCTGGGTCACACCAGCCTGTTCCTGGTCCTTGTTTGTCCGTCCCTCTGACTCATCAGCGTATGATGACGTAGGAAACAAAGTACAGGCAGCAACCTCAGCCTACTGTAAACCTGCTGCTGATGAAAACCAGTCTAACAGGCAATTCAGCATGTATCATTACAAGCCTTTAATGAGCCTTTCTTTGCACAAATAGTCTGTGTTATGATGTTACTGGGAATGTCTGAATGATGCATCCAAACAGGGATTTTACAAAATGATTTTTTGAGTCTATTTATTTGGTGTATCAAATGCAAAATAACCGACATGGAGAGTTATTTTGCGATTAAGATGTGACATAAAATTATATATTCAGATGCTGAAGAGAAGAGTCCATCCATTAGTTGGATCTCAGATTTAGGGATAACAGTGGAGTTTCTGTCCTATTCATGACACAATGGATGGTCTTGAGAGTGGGGAAAAAGAGCTGCTCCAGCTTTTGTTTTGTTTTTAACCCTCAGGATCATGATTTGTGATAGCAACACCTAAATAAAATCTAGTCAGGCTCTAAAGTGAGGAAGACATAACACTTATCTCCCCAGTCAGTAGGCATATATTACAACCTAAGGGTGGTGCTAAAGAAAAGTTACTTATAATGAAATATTCAGGGTTTGATTTTTTCCTATAGAAAGTTGTTCCATTAGTGTTACGGTTCACAATTCAGGCTAATGCGTGAGAGATCCCCAGTTTGAAACCAGGAAGACACAAATCTAATGAGACACGAATTATTTGTGATGCTACTTTCACTGACAGTAAGGCGAGCCTTTAATACTTCATGAATGTATAAGTAACAAGAACTGCGCAGACTGGCTAAGTGAAAAACAGAAGCTATCATCATATTCATTAGAATGACGTTAACTATAAAAATTTAATCTAAGGTCCATTTGCTGTTTTTTAAACTGTCATCTATACCCTTGTTCCTCATCATAGACTGAACTTTGATAGACCACATGTGGCATAACTGTCATGCTTCACCTTTCTCATGAAACACTCAGCCAGATATTATCATGGGAATGAAGAACATGGGCAAAAACATTTATTTTGACAAGACAGTGACCTCATTTTTTATATATTTTTTTAAATTTTATTTAAACTTTTTCTCTTGAGCCGCAGGGACTGCACTTGACAATGACAAAGGTAATCTGATTCAACAGCACAAGTTAATAATAACACAATTTACAGTTAATGCTATTTTATATTGTAATCTGACAGCTACAAATATGAGAAATATTATGGCACAAATGCTGCCACCACCATTCAACCACATACAGTGATGTGATCTGAGTGCTTTGTTAAATTAGGTAGTCAATATTAGACATAATGAAACAGAAATGTTAATATCCATCAGTTGTGGCTGTAGTTTTCCCTCAGATTGAGTGGATTTTGGCTCTCCAACTTTTTCTCTGCCTTGCTCAACAGCTTTAGTTCTCTCTGGGATTTGAACTGGACACTCAGTGGCTTGGGGGCTGTTTTGGATTTCAAGATGGCAGACAAAGCCCTGGGACTTCGTTGGGTTTTTGACACAGCACTTTTCTGGGCACTGTCAACAGATGCTGGAAAGAAAGAAATACAGTATTTACATGCTCTATTCTTCCAAAACTGAATCAGCATTTCACAAATTCTCTGTATCATTAATTGTTCTCTAAACATCATTTTATTATTCAGATAAGTGATTCATATATTCAAAGCACTTGTGAAAAAATGTCATCAAATATTTTAAGGCTGCTGAAGTTTGGCTCTAACTGTTGGAAGGAGGGTCTCTGACTCCCACCTGATACCTGGACGCTCTCTTTCTTGTGTCTTTCTTCCCAGGAGTTGAGCTTGCAGGCCCTGGAGCAGTAGGAGACCTTGTTGCAGCGCCTGCCCGGGGTCAGATTCACAGACACTGAGCGACCGCAGTGAAAGCAGAACTTTAACACTGGTTTCCTGAGAACAGGTTTACACGAAAAGAGTCACAAATAAGTTACTAGAAACTGACATTAGTTGAAGTAAAAGTTTAAATGACAGACAACAGGAAAAAGGAACTAGAGCAGCACCTTACTGTAGATGAATGTGAGTGTATGTATACCTGTGCTCTTGTGTTTCCTCTGGTAGGCTTTTATTTCTGGCAAGAGCCTTGTTGGAGGAAAGGTCTCCTGCCAATCATGCAGTACAAATGCACGCACGCACACACGCACATGCACGGACACACACTCTATGATTTAGAGGCATATTCAATAATAAAAGGACAAGTGCATTACACCAAGTATCCAGTGGAAGCTATTCTCTCTATATTACCAGTTTCCCTCTCAGCAGCAACCTGCCTCATCAAGTCTTCCATCTTGCTCAGTAGCTTTTGCCGTGCTTCGAATATTTTTCTCTCCCGAATGCTCAAAGCGTGGAAAGGAGTATAAGCAATATGTGAGTCCTAAATAGGAGCATAAAGGCAGACAGGAGTATAAATATATATATAAAAATAAAACTCTAAAAAGCCTTCTCACTCAGCCCCCGTGTATACCAGCATGGCCCTCCATGATTAACATAAAATACTGGATGAACCAGTAAGGTGCAGCACTGCCAGTACCTACAGCTGATAGTCACTGGACATTCTTCAGCAATTCACATTAGATTCATTCAATGTAGTATGGCTGGAGTGTTACCTGTTTGAAGGAGTAGCGTGCATAATCGACTGCAGTTCCAACAATGCCACACACTGTAACTGGCATCAAGATATCAGCTCCAGCCTTAGTTAACGTGTCCAACTAAACCAAACAAAAGCCGTACTGATGTTAGGAAAACTTATTTTCTCTGAAAGCTGAACAAAAGTGACTCATTTGAAGTCATTAAGAACACATTTATCATTGATCGCTGCACAAAAAAAGTACAAATGTTAATAAATTAATTTTTAAAAACGTTTCGTCGTCATTATGTGTTTGTGTGGGTACCAGCTTAATTCTGTGCCCAACTAAGTGGTAGTTGATGTTGGTGAGGGCACAAAGCGCGCTGCCCACCCTCCAGCCCAGGGGTAAGTTGAGATCTGCACCTCCATTCAACAGCTCGTCTACCGCCTAAACGAGGAACAACAAATAGTGTGGGACAAAGAGAGGTTTGGCTCTCACGTGCATGTGTGAGTGTGCATGCACAACGAGGTCGTACCATTTCATTGCCACTTGCTATAGCCAAGGAGAGAGGTGAGTGGCCGCTCCAGAGAAGGTCTGTACTGGCTCTGTGGGAGAGCAAGATGGCAACCACTTCACTGGCATTCTGGGAAGGAAAATAAAGGTGTTTTTTTTTACCTTAAATATTCATCAGTTCTCCGCACTTTGCTTTGATGCAGCAGTAACGTAATCATTAAATAGTGGTGCTGTGTTTAGCTGTGACTGTATGCATTCCGACCCTGTAGTCACTTTCTCTCTGGCAGGCAAAATGTAGAGCGGTGCGGCCTCCTTCTTTGAGATGTGGGCTGGTAGTTAGTGTTTCTGTGGCCTTTGTGGAAATCTATAACATATATAAGTACATAAAAAAGAAAAAAAAAGGTTAACTAACACAAACACATTTACCTCTAAAACCCAGGACTCTAAAACCTACACACCTTGTCTGGTTCGTAGATCTCGTCCTGGTCGCACGCCCGTACGTCTGGGTCGGTGATGGCGTGCAGCAGCAGCTGTGTGATTCTGGGACCTGCTGGACCTGGCAGTGCTGCAGCTACATGCAGGGGATACAAGCCTTTCCTCTATACAAACAAGCAGATTTTCAGGTGAGTTTAATGTAGGTGCTTTTTTTTTTCTTTCTGTGTTTGTGGATTTTTTTTTTTTCTTTTGTGCCTGTACAAAATATTATTTAAATTTGTTTAAAAGTTGAGCTCCTGCCTCTGGTGGAAGAGGGATGTCAGTGCGAGCTCCGCACAGCAGCAGTTTCCTCACATTCTCGGTGTCAGCTGCCATAATGGCTAAAAAGAGCACGGGCATGGGGATCCTGGCTGCGTTGGGATCAGCTCCACGGTCCAACAACAGTTTCATGGTGCCCAAATGAATGCGGTGCCTGCTCAGACAGAACACACACAGGTTACTTACACTGATCAAACATAACATTATGGCCACCTGCCTACCCATATGGAAAAGAAATAGTAAAAACATATATGATTTACTCATGAAAGTGGCCACTTTCTCATTACTTTCATATATTTTTTTAGTAAGTATACAAAACATACAAGTTTCATTATATAATTTTTCAAGGGATCTTATATGTGTTTTCACTCTTGTATGCTTTTCATACAAGTTTCATACAAGACAGATAAAAACTTTATAAGATTTATATATATCTTTTCCATATGGGTAATACTGTCCCGGTCCCCCTTTTACAGGCAAAACAGCTCTGACACATCGAGGCATGGACTCCACTAGACCCCTTAAGGTGTGCGATCTGTACCAAGATGTTAGCAACAGATCCTTTACCTCCTCTGTGTTGCTAGGTGAGGTTCCTATAGATCTGACTTGTTTGTATAGCACACCCCAAAGATGCTCGACTGAATTGAGATCTGACCTCCAACTTGTTGTGCTCCTTAAACCTTTCCTGGACCATTTTTGCTTTGTGGCAGGGTGTAGCCATCAGGGCGTACCGTTTCCATGAAAGGGTGTAAATGATCTGCAACAGTGTTTAGGTAGGTGGTACATGTCAAAGTAACATCCACATAAATGGCAGAACCCAAGACTTCCCAGCAGAACACTACTCAAAGCATCATACTGTCTATGCCAGCTTGCCTTCTTCACATAGTGCAGCCAGGAGTTTTCCAGGTAAGCGACACACACACAGAATAAATGTTCTTCTCATGCTCACGTGTCCATTGTTGGTATTTTCACCAAGGGTGAGCATGAGCACTCTGACTTATTTGCAACTTACTAGCAATAACTTTTTTGAGTACCTGGTCTGTTGGATCAGCATTTGCTCCCCACATGCATCACTGAACTTTGGCGACCCATGATCCTGATGCTGGTTCACCATGGTTCCTTCCTTAGCCCACTTTTGGTACATACTGACCACTGCAGACTGGGAACACCCCACAAGAGCCACATCTGACCCCATCCTCTAGCCAATAAACGTTTGTCAAATTGGCTCACTTCTCCTTACGCTTGTCCATTTTTCTGCTGCTAACAGATTAACTTTGAGGACAAAATGCTCTCTTTCTTCCTAAAATATCCCACCAACTAACAGGTATAATTAAAAGATAATCAGTGTTATTCAGTGCGCCTTTCAGTAATCATAATGTTATGCCTGATGGATGTATATGCATGGTGAAACAGAACATCAGAGTGATCACTAGAGCCAGCAGCAAATTAAATACAAAATAAAAAGTAAATTGAGGCAGAAAGAAAAAGGACTGACTCTATTTTCATAGCAGCCATTTTGCGTACTGTCTCCTGCGTGCTGCAGAGCATGGAAACCCCTGTGCGACTCAGAGCTTCAGCAGCGAGCTGGATCATTTTGTCTGTGACTTGAATCTCGTAGCTTCTGAGACAACAGGTGGAGTCAAAGCTCTGTTTTGAGGTCAGATTTTTGCCGTGCTGCAAAGACAAACACATTAACAGTTGTGAGTGAACTAAACCAACTCATCAAACCAATCACAGAGAAGCATCACTCCGCATTACTCATGAACCCTTGCTTGCTACCTTAGCTTGAGCTCCCTTCCACTGCACGGTGCCCAGTTTAATGTGACCATCCAGCACTTGAATGGAGCGTTCTACAAAAGACACGTCCTCTTTTCCACTCTCATCGCTACCCTCTATATCCTCCACATCTTTCTCATCCTCCTCGCAACTCTCCTCTTCCAGGTGATCTGTGCTTAACTCGTTGGTCTCAGCAGACTCACCCTGTTTGTCTTTCTTATCCCCCCTTTTAAATTCTCTTTCTGTATCTTCAACCTCACTTACTCCTCGTTCCCTTCTCTGATCATATCTGCTCTCTGTCTTTCTTTGCTTCCCTTTGCTCCTCATGCTTTCTGTCTCCTCACAGTGTCTGTCCTCTCTTTCCTCTGTCCTTGGCTCCCCCTGTGTGTGTTCAGCTTGTGCGACACAATCATTCAGTCCGACCCTGCGCTCAGAGAGGAGTTCACTGTCACTGGATGCTTTACGGTTGAGAAGTGAAATGTGTTCAGTTGGTTCTATTGATCTGAAAACACAAGAAATAAATACAGCAGTATTTTATCCAAAAATTCATAATCAGTTTTGTTGTTTGGCTTCATTTAGCAATGTGTGTGAATATAAATCGTTAATAGTGAACAATGTGTGTGTGAAGGGACATTAGCTACAATCCTACTGGTCAGAGAGGTTGTTAATTAACGATGTGTCCATATTGAGGTCGACTTGGCTGATCTGGGAAAATAAATGTCAAGAAAAAGGGAAATTATCTGTGAGAAAACCATAGGTATCTGAGACGAGTTGAACTTTTGGTAAAACCCAAAGTCACGGTGCCTCGTGCTGGATCTTACTTGGTTTCTAGCAGGTGGTTCAGCTCCAGTGATTTGCAGAGATTGAAAAGGATAGTAGAGGACATGACACACAGCGAGGGCAGACATGCCTTCACAGTTCATCTTGTCAATATCAACACCCATGTCCAACAACAGGTGGATCACATCATTGTGGCAGTTTACCTGACAGAAACAGAATATGAGACATGAGACTACTTCAGATTTTAACCGCGGGCAAAATGTTAAAACCTTTTATTTTGCTGTGTTCAAAAATTAGTAATGTGTTACGGTGGCAGCGATCAGAGCTGTGTGTCCGTGCGAATCTGCTACATCAGGGTAGACTAAACCAGTCCTGAGGATCTGTGATACAGCGTGCAGGTCTCCTTTGGAGGAGTGCTGGATAAGCAATTCTGAACGGACTTCCAAAGGCCCTTTAGGACCAAAACTGTCCCTGTTCATAGAGAGAACGGCTGCCGTGTCCCAGCCCACATTTTCAGCCTGCAGCCTGAGAGACAAACACATGAAGTTCCACGAATGTTGCAGACTCACAGATCTAATTGTCAGTGTTTGGACCCAGTCTGACCTGTGGTTGTGTATGTGAGCTTGAAGGCGGGTCTGTAATGGCATTGTGGACAGTGGGTCTCTTGCATAGCCTTGGTAAGGATGAGCGTCCGGCTCCCACAGCTCGCCATAAAAATGTCGATCCAGCTCTGTCCTTCGACCAGGGGGGAGTGGCAAGTGGTCCCCATCTGTTGAGTAACTCTCCATGCCAGGTGGATAGATGAAAATCTCATCTAACAGCACATCTCTGTCTTCATCCTCCTGAAGGTGATGAGGTGTTAACTGATCTGCGTCATATTAACTCAGAGAGCTCATCCAATTATTCATTAAAAGCTGTGACTTACCTCAGAGTGTGTCCTTTTTTGTTGCTGTAGACTACCAGAGATAGACTGAGGTGTGAGAAGGGTACATTTATGGTAAGTTTAGATGTACGCAGTAAAATATTAATCATCAGATTTTCTGATGTAAACACTATCTGTGTTACAGCTGTGAAAGGGCATGACACAGCATTAAGGACTGCTCTTATTTCTAGCCTCTTATTTCTTATTCATTATTATTACTATTAGGTGACACAGCATGTACCTGAGTCGGGGATTTTGCAGTGACTGATGGATCCATGTAGGCAGAATATTCAGGAAAATTCTTCAGGCTAAATCTCTCTTCCAAAGGGGTACACAGCCTTAGCAGTTGGTCCTTGAGCCACAGACCCACATCCTCTCGCCCATCTGGATATTTGAGCACACCTGGACCAAACCTCTGATCCATGTGGTACAAGCCCTGAGAGGAGGGGAGAGGTGCGTTGTTTTATGATGTATCTATAATCTAAATAACGGTTCAGCTTACCTGAAAGACAGCTCCATCGGAGAACACTTGCTGACCATATCCCTCCCTTCTGTTGAGGTAGAACTTGCCAATGAACTTTTGGCCCGTGGGCCAGCAATACAGTCCATCTCCATGCTTGTAGTCTTTGTAGAAAGAGCCCTCATAGTACTACACCAAAGAAAACAACCCACGCGTGTATTTGTATCTAAATTACATTTAGCTTGGCTTTAAGGTGTTCACACCCTAAAAGCTAAGGGGTAGTAAATGCTCTAGTGAAACTGTTTAATTCTTTAATATGTCACACACTACCTCTCCATTTGTCCAGCTGTACCTTCCTTTGCCGTGTTTGAGGCCATTTATAGACTCTCCCTCATATTTGGAGCCGTCGGGCCACTCCTGCACACCGATTCCTTCTGATATCTCCCTCCCGACCCGAGCACCTCCGCAGTCGTTGCTTTGTCTAACTGACCCCGGTGTCGTAACCGGCTCCGCACCTCCTCGTCCCGCAGCCGGTGCCACACCTGTGAAGGTCGTCGACAGCATTTTACCCGCGTTCTCCCGAGTCCGGTTGAGGGCAGCGACAACTCACTTTAGCGACTAACTACAGTGTTTGTTTGGAAGCGACAACTTCAGGTCTCACAAGTCAGATTTGTGTTTTAACTTTGCAGTAAGCAACTGGTTGTCATGACAACAGCAGAGCTCGCGCAGGTGGAGAAGTGGGTTTCTCAATCTCACGCATGCGCAAGAAAGAAGGAAAACAAAAACATTTGCTCTGCTTGGTTGTACTTATGTAAAAATAAAGCAAATAAATACGTAAATAAATACATTTATTCCTATGAATCAATACACTTTTAATTTTTGGTTACAATGTGGACAGTATTATTATCTTTGTTTACCAGGGGCGGTAAACCCACATATGCAGGTGTTACATATGGTTAAAAGGGTTCAAGTGCAGTAAGTATACATGTTTCATTTAAGTATAGTCTAAAACTTAATTATTTTCCGTAGCCCACCTAATTAACATTTTGGTTACAGAAAACATGTGAATTTTGATTTTATGTACTGTACAGCTTGTATAATAAATAAATATGTAGACCAAAAAATCCAGAAAGGTAAACAACATGGAACGGGTCATTTACAAACTCAAGTCTAACTTGTGTTTCACACTTTTTTGGTAGAAAAAAAAATCAAATTGTTACATGCTTGAATTTACACAAAATGCCAGAAATCTGCACTGTCATGAAGGAAAATGTACAACTTAATTTTTCATGATTTGTTGGGTTAACCCTCTGAGGTCCAAGCCCGCGGCCGAGGCTCTCCGAGGCAAAAAGTTGAAAATACCCCCCCCCCCCCCCCCCCCCCCCCACACACACACACACACACACAAAACATATTAAGGATTGTACATTAACATAGAGCTGTTGTTGAAACCATACTGAATTTCACCATAATTCGTCATACAATGAGAACAGGACAAATCAACAATTGACACTGACTAAAATCTGTAACATAATGCATTGTTTGGAGTTTAGTCTGTTACTGTTACTATTTTTACAATTTCTTTTTTGGAGCAACTGTAACCCACATTATTTCCTTAGGAATTAATAAAGTATTCTGATTCTGATTGTTTCAGGATGACGTGCCATTATCCAATGACACATCTGCTTACCTGCATCTTTTGCTCGTTTCTCCTCCTCTTCTTTTCTCCTTTTTCTAAAATGAGCACCTGATGGCTTTGAACTTTTCTTGTCCATCTTCCATTGCTTTTAATTTTGCACTCCAGTATGAACACAAATCCCCCAACCCGAGGATCACCACAACATAATCTAATAGACCTACACCTTAGTTCACAGATTCACTTTGTCTAAGGTGTATTTCTAGGATTTCGCACAACCCAGGATTCAAATCATGAATATGATGGGCTTGGATTTACATCATTATGAATGAAATGTGCTCTATTTGGAAGCAGCCGGCCCCCTCCCCTTTCGACAGGTTGTGTGTGAGACTTTAAATCATCAAACTGTAAATTATAAATTTCAAATTGTTATTGATCCCTTTACCCCGAGTCCTAAAGTGTATATTTATTTTCTTACTCTTGTTTGTTTACTTGCACTGCTATAACTGGAGCCTCATCCTCTCATCTCTCTATATACTGCACTGTATGTAACAGAGATGACAATAAAGTTTTACTTTGACTTCAGCAGCGAGCAGGCGCACCGAGGGCTTTCGCGCTCACTTTTCGCATATAGAATTTCGAAAAAACATCGGTGCAAATTATAAGTCTGTATCATATTATTGTTGGTTATTAGATGCAGCTCCAGCCAGCCAGTGAATCCCCCGCCTTCCTGCCCTCTCCTCCCTGTGCCGCAAGCAGCAGGCGCACATCGCTAACGGAGGGCGCCATTACTCCCAGCAAATGGGCGACAGAAAACCGATCGGTGCCTATGCCATTCCCAATATGCGCTGGCATGACATCGGGTCAGCATGAGTATGAGCATTTTTTTTTTGTGCGTTGTGCCCCGGGCAACCGCCCATGTCGCCCATATCTAAAACCGCTACTGCGCATTGTGATTTGCTTTCCTTTCATTATACATGTGGTGCAGGAGTATTTTACTCCTTTACAATATATAAAGAGTAAGACAGCAGGAATAAATAAAAACAGTATTCATTCAAGGGGGATTATAGACAAACAGGAGTATACAGAAAACAAAAGAAAGGTGTTTATTATTGTTCCTTATTATCAGTGCGTTTTCTGGTCTTATTTGGTTCTCTGTGTTTTCCCAGATTATTTTTTTCATGTTGATTTAAGTTTTACTTGTTTTCATGTTTTAGTTGTTTACTTGACTACTGTGTTTTGGTTTGTAGATATCATTGTGTTTTAATCCTCATCTTTTAATCCTCTGTATTCCTCCATGTTGACTTTATTCGTGTTCCTGCATTTCTGTTTCAGCCATGATGTTGTTCATTTCCTCTTTTATTTTGATACTTATTTGTAACTTGTGCGTTGTGTTTAATTTTCACTCCCTCCCCTAATTCATTGTCTTGACTATCAACACCTGCTTCTTGTTACCCTTCTGTTTCCACTCCCGTAGTTAGTGGTCTGTATCTCTTTCATTTTTTTGCCTTTGTGGTGCAATATGTGTACTCTGCCTGCTTAAGCACCATTGTTTAATTCCTGATTATCTCCTAGTTTGTGCTTCCGGCTCTGGTTTAATCACTTTGCTGCTCTAGAGATGTTTTAAGTAATAAATTGCTCAAAAATGGTTCCTTTAATAATAACCTTAGGTTATTTAAGTGCTATGGATGAAAGAAACATGCTACATACATTTTTTCCTCCTTTTATCCTTTGTTGCTTCTGGACATCAGATCTTGCTAAATAACAGAAAGTGATGTAATGCAATGATATTCTTTATTTTATTGTGGATTTCTTGTAAAATTTCTATTTTCTGAACATCATTTTAAAAATTAACTTCCCACAGTTGAGCTTTTTGATTAAAAAGGAAGGTGAAAGCTCAGAGAAGGACATCTCAGGTTTTGAGAAACCTGAGCTGGCGCAAAATGACAACATATTAAGTTTATGATTGATAAGAGGTATTATGTGAGCTGTGCTTTGACATTTTCAAAAGTCTAGTGCCTATTTCGTATTTTAATGCAGTCACCAGTCTTGCTGCTTGTGGGCAGTGTTGTTCTGTTTTCATGTTAAAAACAATTTCAGCCAACCACTGTGCAGTACAGTGAGGCGTGCTCAGACCTCTACATTGGAGAAAGACCTCGACAGGACAAGACTCTGTTTACATCTGCATCTAAAGGATAAAGGTCACTCTTTCAAAGATGCCACGGTTCCGATTTTGGAACAAGAAGGCAGATGGATTGATAGAGAAGTAAAAGAAGCCATCACTGAACAGAGAGAGTGGCATACAATACCAACTGTCAGCCATCTACAATGCAGTCCCTTGCCAGGCCCCAAAACCCCAAGTGACATTGTTTATCCGGTGAGTAGGTCACATGATAGGGCGCAACAAGGTCTCATAGTGTTTTCACCTGAAACCTCTAGTGGTAACGACCTTTTTTCACACCTTGGCTCATGTAATGAGGCACATGATTAATAATGGGTTAACAGCCCTTTTAAGGGACAATCCCCACTAGGGATTAAATACCTGGGGCTCTTCACTTTTTAGTTTTAGAACTGAAGAAACTTTCTGGATGAGAAGTGAAACATCATCTGACTCCCAGGCTAAACTTCGGAATATTCCACAGGACATTTATTTTTCCTGCTTTACCAGAGACATCAAGATGATTTATTTATTTGATCGACTCCCAACTCTTTAAGAATTTGTCTCGACTTATTGAATTGGCTTGAACTAGGACCCAGTATATCCAGATCCTATTGCATCTTTGTGATGCCATGTACATAGACATGCTGGATAATGCTCCAAGACAAAATATATGCAAAAACCTGGTTACATAACTAATGTCTGATGAATTTTTTTTTTGTCGTTCTGTGTTCTTGTTTAAATAGTCTTTCAACCCCAATCACCTACAGCTGAATCTCTGAGCATGCTCATGTGTTGCCTGACCCTTTTCCTGTAACTGACACTTTAGTGCCAGCCTGTGCCATGTAAATTAATAGCGGGAAACAGAATGATTATGACATTTAAAAGAGTTTCTGCTCTGCTGGTTCATTTTTTCCCTTTAATATGTGACTGGGAATTGTAATCTTTTTCTTTTTCACTAGACCAGTAATATTTTCCCTAAAAACTAGGAATTCATTGAACAGAACACTTTCATAGAATTTAAAACCTGATTTCTCTGAACACTAAATACAAAGGTACTTGCATTTAACAGCTGGAAGGCTTTAAAACTTGTCTTTTTAAAACAAGTTTCAGATGTGTCAATGCTGAGTGAGGCAGCGGTCTCTGCCCCACCCCCTTTGTCACATCACTTCCTTTGCACCCTTCATTTAGGTGTTAGGTGTTCAACAGTTTCACAATTAGACATCAAGGCACAGCTGCTGCACTTCTGATCCAGTGGCATGGCTATTCTCTTTTGTCTTCTAACTGCGATGCTAAAAGGCCACCGAGGTGGATGGTATCTTTTCTTCCTGGCTGCTGTCATTCCAGGTAAGTCTAATAGCATTCAAGTGGAGTTCAACCATCCACAGACAGGTGACCTTAAACTCACTTGACAGGATTGTTTTTTATTTACATGTCAAAACCAAAGTTCTTCCATTTTCAATTGTTTTACTCTCACTCTTTTTGATACTACTGTTTCCACTTCTGTTTAAATGGTAATATTTCGTTGCAAGAGTGTAGTGTGGTAAACGTCATATATGAGACTGCGCTGGTTTCCTCTCCCACACAGTGGTCTTTAGCTGTCCCAAAGATGTCGCGCTTGTCACTCTGTGGTTTTAGCAAAAAAGAGTGGTATGACCTGAGCAGAAGTACTTCTCATGCTGCATGCACTATTATCTGTGTCATTAAATTCTGCACCTTCTGAAATGCTGTTTTTGTTGACTCATTTAAAATTACTTGACTTTTAATTTTTTTTACTGTTGACCACACTCATTAAGACAGCCTTTTCCCCCCACTTACCTGCATAACACTTCAGAAATTAATGAAGAGCAAAAATGCTAAATAATAATATTAAGAATGTTTGGGAGCCAAAGCAACTTGGCTGTAAAGTGACAAACCACAGAGCTGCTGAGCGCTAAGGCATGCAGTGTGTAAAAGGCTCTGCTGACTCAAGAATTAGAGCTTCAAACCTCCCCTGGCTGTAACATTAAAAAAACCCATCAGCTGATGGGTTTTTTTGTCCATGTAAGACCTACATGGACAGGCTCCTGCATCTGTCACTCCTGCATCTGCCACAGACCTTGTCGGCCTCTCCGATCATTTATTTTAAATACACGGGTGGCCACGCTTTTGCAGTTGTAGCTACTAAACTTTGGAACAGCCATTGTCGGCTAGTCAGTTTTAAATGGCAGCTGAAAACTTATTTTTACAAGTTAGCTTTTCCTTATTATGTGTTCACACCTTTCTATAGAAGTATATGTGCACAGTACAAATGAATGGATGACTGTATGTTTGAAAGCATGTTTGTGTGTATAGTGTATGTTGACTTCTTTAATGTAAGTTTTATCCGAACAGTAAAGCACTTTGCAGCTGTGCTTTTAAAATGAGCCATACTGCTCCACTTATTATCATGACTAACAGTATTCCAACTCATCCAACTTGTGCTCCTATACTGGTTCAGACTGTTCCAAATAACTGGAGTGCTCAATCGTTTCTGGTTCTCTGGGTTAATAAAGAAGTAGCTGTGTTGGACTGGAGTTAATGGGTGAAGGGCATTCAAGATAGTGGACCTACTGCACTCCCCCCTTAATGCATTTGACCAGTTTCTTTCTTTCTTTTTCCCTTTTTCAGGTAAATACTTACTGAAAGAGGGTTCTGTGTTGTATTTTGCGAAGACTTCCACTGGTTATTTATTCATTTCTAAATGATATACAACTTTATGCAAGGGATAAGAAAAAAAAAAAAAGAAACTGGGTATGACCAGACAATGAAAATAACAGGTGTGATCTTCTACCAGGTGTCCACTTTCAGAGCACTAATGGCTCCATCCAGCCTGCTTTGGAGTCTGAGCTTCACTCCAAGGGTCAGATCTACCGGCCGGTCCTGCAGCCATCTGAGGCCACTCCTCAAACAGGTACACCTGTTTTATTCCATGTATATGCATGGTCCAAATCCCCTGTTCATTTACAGCAGACAAAGAGATGCTGGTGTAATGGGACAAGAGGTAGAGGGACGTAAGGAAGATAAAATAACCTTTAAACCTGACACAAATGATCGTCTGTCATGCTGATTAATTTCATATTTTGAAGGCTAAGAATTGCAAGCAATATTGATTCATAGTTCACTGTGCATACGTGAAGAATTTGGGGAAACATGAGTGTGCAAAACAGATGGCCTACAGTTCATTTGTTGACTACTATTCAGAGAAGGATGCAGATGTGATGGCTTTAAAGGTGACTAACTGAAATATTTGAAAGTGGCATGCATTATAATTTTGCATGCTTGAGTTCAAAACTATGTTGTTGTTTTTTGTTTTTTTTTTAATATATGGGTGCAGGAAACTATGTGAAGAAAGATAGAGGGAAACCCTGCATCAGAATTACCATGGGAGCAGAGTTCTTGGTCACTGAAAACAAGGTCAGCGGCGTGTGTGTGTGTGTGTGTGTGTGTGTGTGGTCAATGGCATGCTTCTTTTTGTGTATTAGTATGAATTTTATTTTGTTGCTTTTCAGCAGTTTTTGCAAAAAGTGTGTGTTTGTATCAGCATGTCTTTGTGAGGTGTCACAAGCTGGTTTCTCACTGCAAAAATTTCCAACTGCCGTCAGCTTATTTATTTTTTTTCAGTTACAGTTGGATCGTTTCACATGGGAGTCAATCGGTTTGAAAGTTGTTTACACCTGACCTCAGTGTAATCATTTTTTTCTTTCTATGCTATAATAATATAGATTAAAATTGAGACACTGGGCGCGACATTGATTGGGCTCCAATATTTAACAGACATCATCTGATTCTAAGTCATTTGTGAGGCGCTCCTATTTTTCACTGACTGATCCAGATGTGACCCAGCACAGAAGGAAAGATTTGCTTGTCTTTTTCTTCAATGTAACGCAGAAATCAAACAAAGTGAGAGGAGATGGTGACTTGTAATGCTGATCCTGAGCCTTTACTTTTCTCCTTTTGAAATCAGAAAACCTGGTATTTTGACCTGGACCCATCCAGAGTTAGGGTCAGTGGTTACTGTGGCAAAGAAGAGGCTCTTCTCTCTCTCACACTGCCAGACAATGGTGCCAGCCTGCAGTTCAAATTCAAAAAGGTACAACACTCATTCACTGCTGGGTGAACTCTCAGTGTCATCCTCATGCCTGCTGTGGATACCTTTCTTCACATCATAGTCAGTTTTACTCAGTTTAGGTCTGCCTTATCCACGTTCACATCGAGGCTGTAATGTTCTGTTGTTTATGAATCAGCTCAAATGTTTTTGTTTTTGTCCCCAGGAGAAGACTGTTTTCTACGTCATCGAGATGAATGCACATTTGTCTCCCATGCCTGTCTGCAAAGACTGTTCCAGTAAGAGCCAAAGGAAAAGACGCAGCAAACAGCTGGTGTGTGATTCAGATGCCCAGCATAAACTGAAAATTTAACTACTCTTGTGCTTCATCCTCTTCCCAACAGACAAGACTTACAAAGGTGTGTTGGCCCATGAAAAGCTGTTCAAAACTGCTAACGGTCAAAGCTTCATGTGCAAGTCTGAGAATCTGCTTTTGATGTCGTCTGAGCTGAAGATCAAGCTGGTTCCTGTGCAGATGCAGGCCTTCAACCTGTCTCAAGGACAGTATGGAAAAGGTGACTAGCTTTCACAGAAACAAATGAATGGAAACCAAATATCTCCTGCCCAAAGTTAGGTTTTTAGAGTTGAGGCAGAAAAAATGAACAAATTGGACAACATCTTACAACCCTTCAGGTTTACAGCCTTTTTTGTGGTCCCGTGTTTGAGAATGAGAGCTCTGTTATGATCTGACTGTGTGTAAAGACATCCCATTAGATGTTAAAAGTTTAATATTAGACATTAAATTTCTTATTGAAAATAATTAAAAAAAAAAAGGAAAAAAAAGGTATTTTACTTAAATCCTACACATAATTGCTGCTCTGTTTCTCTCCATGGTTCAGAGGTGGAGTGCTGGGCTGACTATAACAAGAGAATCATTCCCATCATCATCGGGGCAGCCGTCGTGTGTCTCATTCTTATCAGTTTGATGAGCTTCCTTGTGGTCAGAGATCGCCGCAGAGATGGATACGAACGGATTTGAATGGCGAAGAGTTCACTGTGAAACTGGACTGGGGGTGGTGGTGGGGGGTGCTATTGGCTTGTTCATACACTTGCTCTTTCACTTGTTCTTTTCCTAAACCTTCATTTGGCTTGTCACATTCTTCTGTTAACAGCAAAGACGGTTTGTCTGGTATTTACAATTTGAATAAATAAAACTTTTTTTAAATGTTGTCTTTCTTTCTTTTTTCTTTTTTTTTTGTTGTTGTTGCTTTCATTAATGTCTTGTGTAATTTTAATTGATATTTTTTTTCACTGCATGTTCAATATTCGTTTGAAACAAATATTGTTCATAATTTAAGAGTGGAATATTTTTAATCGCACGAGAAAGCTATAAATAATGCCATTAAAAGCAAATGGGTGCGAGAGTACAGACTAACATCGTTATTAAATAGTCTCTATTCATCATACTTTGTAACCTTAAGAAAGGGGGGCAAACTAATACTCATTGCATTATGTTGTATTTTACTGCACAAAAATTAAAAATAATACTTTAAATAATTTAAGGGATGCATAACAAAAATGCATTCAACGTTCTGAATGCAGTAAAATTTGTACTTCGAGTCCCTGTTAACTTTTAATTCTCAAGCTTTTCGACAGAGAAATGCTGCCATCTGCTGACGACTTTTGATAACTGCAGCTTATTCACCGCCTCCTTATCCTTCCCTTCTAATTGGCTGTCGCCCCTACGAGTCCTTGGAGAGGTCAAAAATAATGATAACGAAATTTACCGGAGAGTCGCTGTGGTTTTGGGATATACAGTTTAGTCGATCACATTTCTCTTGTTGGCTTATCCAGTCCAGCACCGAGACCTTTTTTTTCAGGTGCTCATTCAGCTAGCTAGCACAGCTAGCCTCAGCAGCTGGTGGCTATGGCTGCAGTTATTTTAAGTTTCCCAACTCTGCAGGGCCTGCGGATATTCACGCAGTGAGTACCTAAGAGCACTGAAGGGCTGTTTTGTCTTATAGAGGGTTCGACAATTAGCGCACTCATTTTTAACGATAGCTTACAGGTGTCAATTTGGGAGGCTATCTAATGTTATTCTCCGAGCTAAGCACACGGCGCTAGCATTAAGCCTGTGGACACGACTTCTGACCTGCAGAAAATGTTATTTGCATTCAACACCGAGACTCTGTCCTGATATATATGAGAATGGACCAAGGTTAAATGGCTAGCAAATTGTCTGCTAGCGTTGCTAATGGTGCTAGCACAACATAGCACAACATATTTGTGGGAGCAACCTCGCATGCTGTCTAACTAGCTCAAATTAGCTTGGAGTTTGTTTCTGACTGCAATGTGTTTCTTGAATGCGTATTGTGATGAACTGCCTGTGCCACTGCTGTGTTGCTCTAGCAGCAGCTCAGCCTATGTAGTATCGAGTGGTGCTGAAGTTATTTCTGTCTCTCCACAGGAAGCTGTCATGGAGCACGAGAGGCGTGAGGCTTGTTTCAGGAGGTGAGGAAGCATAAATATACATGCAAAACTTCCAAATGATTGAGTAACCACTAAGAGTGATGCAAAAAGTCCAAAAATCACATGCACTACACAGAAAAGCAACATGCAGCCATTTCAGGAGCTGATGGTGTTCAGCATGTTTGTTTGATTAATCTCTGAACTGATCTTGTTCCAATTTTACAAATACTGACTTGCACACACTGTACGTCCAAGTCCTTCACCTTGCTGAGGTTGTTTGGAGCAGTGATGTTTGTCTTTTCCAGGGGTGAGAAGGATAGAAAAGGTGCTGATTGCCAATCGAGGAGAGATTGCATGCCGTGTGATGCGTTCAGCCAAGAAGATGGGTGTACGCTCAGTGGCGGTGTACAGTGATGCAGACACACACTCCATGCATGTAGCTATGGTGAGACACTGGATCCTTTTACTTTATAAGAAGTAGTTGTTTATAATTTCCTGAAGCTGCCTTTAATTGATAAAAGATGACATTGTTTTTGTTTTTTAAACCTGTATTTGCTTTGTTATTATTCAAGGCAGATGAAGCCTACCATATTGGCCCTGCACCCTCCCAGCAGAGTTACCTCTCTATGGACAAAGTTTTGGAAGTGGCCAAAAAATCTGGATCACACGTAAGGAATTCTTTTCATTATAGTATTTAGCCTTCTTTAATCACTTATGTCTGATTTCTGTGTTGTAACCGTTTTTTGTGTTTCCTTTTTAAATCTACTTATTTGCTGCTGACATTTTGTATCTGCAGGCGGTCCATCCTGGCTATGGTTTTTTGTCAGAAAACACAGAGTTTGCTGAGGCATGTAAACAGGAAGGAATCATCTTTATTGGGCCTCCCTCATCTGCCATCAGAGATATGGGCATTAAAAGGTTTGGTCTCTTTGCTGTAACCCAAATTTATAGGAAAGATAAATAATAACCATGTGTTTCAACTCATGTGTTTTATTTTACTTTGTTTTTCAGCACATCCAAGCATATCATGTCAGCTGCTGGCGTGCCAATTATAGGTGGCTACCATGGAGAGGACCAATCTAATGAGAAGTTGCAGGCAGAGGCTGTCCAGATTGGATACCCTGTGATGATCAAAGCAGTTCGTGGAGGAGGGGGGAAGGTGAGAGGATGCATCAAGTCAAGCTTTTGTCCAATCCTGGCAGATTAGCTGATCTCAGTGCCAGCCTTTATCAGCTGATACACGTCAACACCGTGACAGATTGACATTAAGTTGGGCCCAGAACAGAGTTATGCTTTGAGTTAGTCAGTGGTCTTTAAACTCTTGCCACCCTAACTCATCTGTCTTTAAAATTTTGCAGGGCATGCGTATTGCACGCTCAGACTCTGACTTCTTGGAGCAGTTGGAGTCAGCACGGAGGGAAGCCAGAAAATCCTTCAATGATGATGTCATGCTGATCGAGAAGTTCGTGGAGGACCCCAGGTAACACATTTAACTGTTAACTAGGCAGTTTTCAGCACCACCGGGTGGCCAAAATGTTGTCTTGTTTTTGTGATGGAGAGGTAGGGCTGTGACTAAAGATGATTTTGGTAGTCGACTAATTTGCCAGTTCTTCTTCGATTAGTCAACAACAGTTTTAATAACTGTGAACTCCACTTCCTGTGGGCTAACCTCCTGTTCTAGGCTCCGCCTGCTCAAGTCTACCCACCTGTAAATATCACTCTGTTGTCTCGTCCTACCACAGCAAATTAGAATAATGACCCAGGAAACATGAATTTGAAAATAATCAAATGTGTTTTAAAATAACTCAAAAGGACCATCAGAATAAAAATGAAATAAGTAAAAATATTTGGGAATGCAAATTAAATTGCTAGTAGTATTTAACAAATATGCCTTCTGTCCATAAGTTCGAATAAAGCTTCAAATTAAATCACAATAATTTTTTTACTCAGTCTGAAATCAGAAGTTTTCAGAGTTTAGAGATGATTCAGTTTATGAATTTATGATTGCACATGCTCTCATGTTTGATATGTTGTTCCCAGCTGCAGATGATAACCAGGCTGACATGACTGTACATGAACCTCTTCACAGGACAAACTCATCTATGCGCATGTGCTTAATACTAGTAAAACAGAATTAGAAAAGACAGTTACTAATCAAAAATGTGGTTGTATGTCATAGTTTCTTGGTTGATGCACGGTTCAACTGTTTATAGACATAATTAATTGATATTGACCCACAGATTAACTACCTAACGTTAGGTGGAAGAGGGGGGAAAAAAGTAGCAGACAGTGAGTTTCCGACAGATAAGCTATTATAGAATAGAAATATCCTTTTTTGTCCCTCACTGGGGATATTCACGATAACATAAAGGTTACTGGACAATCATTAACATAAACAAGGTATCAACAAGATGCACTAGTGTAACTCCCCAAACTGACCCATTCAGAGTTGACGTCATAGCTCCAGGGTGCCATCGCTTTAAATGCTGGTGCTCTGCAGTAGTGCTGTCGTGCTCAGCTGCGCAGTCTGCATTCAACTTTGTTTTCTGTGAAATGCTTTCACATTCTTTTAAACTGTGAAAGCATTTAAAAAAAAACCGTTTTCTTCCGTCCTCCTGTTTTGTCTTCCTGCTATGTTCTTCTTCATTAGTATCAAGTGCCGTCGGCAGAGGCTATGTACTGTTCTCATAGATTTCTGTAGTGTATTGCATAGGGATGGGTATTGATAAGATTTTCACGATTCAGATTCCATTTTCGATTCTGTTTAACAATTCGATTCTTTATCGATTCTTTTTAAAAAGGAGAACACTAAGGTCGATCAGCTTAGAACTTTGTTTTATATCTTCTCTTTGAACAAGATAGAAATTTACGAGTAACATGGCCTTACAAACCCAACAGTGAGATCTTAAGAGATCTACAGCCTACGGCTCTTCAATGGGGTGTCACAGGGTCCCCGGGGAAAAAAATTGTAAATGTAAAATAAATATTCTTCTGTAGCAATAACAAAGTATAACATCAATTATTCTGTAGCAATTACACAAGAATATCCAGTAATGTCTCTGCCTACAATTAAACACATTCACTTACCGTAAATCGGGGGCATCTGCTGTGGCAAATGGGTGCAAGGCTTTTACTACAAACTGAGTCACTGCACGGTGACATTCGTCTATCCTGGCCTGAAAGGAGACGCTACCGGTAGACTGCAGCGAGAACTGCCAGCATCTGAGCCAGACTGTCTGTCTCATCATGGTCGCCTAAATGCACAGTAATGGGAGGTTTTGTAATAAGGCAGCTCGCGCTAACATAATATGCACTGTTAGTTGATTATTTACCTGCCGCATTAACGGGAGAGGACGTGCAAACGTTACCGCTACTGCTGGGTTGAGATTCACGAGTCCGGAGCGGAATTAAAAACACGACATTCATTTAAGGTTATCGTGTGTTTTGTGAGCAAATGCTTTTGCATATTCGTAGTGTTTCCTCCCTTAATGAAATATCTACTTTGCAAGTATTGCAAGTTGCCCTGTTGTCATCGGTTCTCGTAAAGTATGACCAAACTTTTGAGCGTTTGAGCCGCCATGTTTCCTGCCAGGTGAATGACGCTCCGCAACGTGGTGACGTCATTCGGGGCGACTGGAATCGATAAGGGAATCGTTTGCAAAAATGGCAAACAATTCCAAGGATTTGAAACAGTGAGAATCGGTTCTCAACAAGAACAGATTTCGATAACCATCCCTAGTATTGCAGTTTTAAAAACAAATTTACGTGGTTATAGAATATGATGTGTCAACAGTAAAATTCCATGTTGACAAGTTTTTATAGTTCTCATATTCCTGTGTCCTGAAGACATGTGGAGGTCCAGGTGTTTGGGGACATGCATGGCAATGCCGTCTATCTGTTTGAGAGGGACTGCAGCGTTCAAAGGAGACATCAGAAGATCATAGAGGAAGCACCAGGGGTAAGTGAGTGATAAAGTTTGAACAAAGTTAAGGAGAAAGAATACATTTGGATCAACACATCTAACTGAAATGATCTTGGCCTGAGGTTAACCTCGTGATAGGTCCATCGGCTATTTCTGGAAAAATAATTCTTCTTGTTTTTCCATTTAGTGAAGTAAATAATAACTTGTTTCCCACTTAAATGAACATGTTTCTGTGTTTTGTGGCATTTTTTTTCAGCCTGGTATAAGCCCTGAAGTGAGGAGAAAACTCGGAGAAGCAGCGGTTAGAGCAGCCAAGGCTGTCAACTATGTTGGAGCAGGTAAAACACTCCCTCTCCTGCATTCATCGCACCAGAGTGATCCAGACTCACAGTAAAACAGCTTTTGCACAAGCAGGGAGAAAAAGGGCCATCATTCTGTTTGTCTCTCTGTGCAGGTACGGTGGAGTTCATTATGGATGCCCAGCACAACTTTTATTTCATGGAGATGAACACCAGGTTGCAGGTGGAGCATCCTGTCTCTGAGATGATCACTGGAACTGACCTGGTGGAGTGGCAGCTCAGGGTGAGGAAGGAGGGAGGAAGGGGAGAGCAGAATGTTTTTGAGGTGACAAAATGATTTGTGAAATTCTTTTCCAGGTGGCAGCAGGGGAGCGCTTGCCTCTCCTTCAGGAAGACATAATGCTAAGGGGACACTCATTTGAGGCTCGTATCTATGCTGAAGACCCAAATAATGACTTCCTTCCTGGGGCGGGGCCTCTGCTGCATCTCTCCACTCCCCCACCAGACCAACATACACGTATAGAGACTGGCGTCAGAGAAGGTAGGAGTCAACTATATATACAAATAGGGTAAAGAATAAATTTATTTTTCTTTTTTAGGGTATTAGTTTCTATGCTAAGGGTAGATGTTGTCCTAACGATGGTGGATTGCTCAGTTCTCTCAAGTGTGGTGCCAAAGCTTTAGCTCTGTCCTGGAGCTCCTCACTGCTGAGCCCCACATATTACTGGCCCACAGCATCAGAAATGGGAATCTGTTGCAGTAAGGCACTAATAAAGTTAAATGGTGGGAGCTTTTTATCTGTGTTTGGTTTCAGGGGACGAGGTCTCGGCACATTATGACCCAATGATTGCCAAGTTGGTGGTGTGGGGAGAGGACCGATCTGCTGCCTTAAAAAAGCTGCGGTATTGTTTACGACAGTACAATGTAAGATACAAATGCACACTCTTAAATGATGCTTTGCATGTCGTGCTGCTGATTTTTTATTTATTTATTTTTTTTTAATGAGCACAGGATTTAAATTTTTTTTCATATAGCCACTGTATGTGCGAGCTTCAAAAATTGGTGCCGAACACTTGAAAATGATGTTTTTGCGTCCTGTCTGTTCTTCTGTGCCCACAGATAGTAGGACTAAACACCAACATAGATTTCCTGCTGAATCTTTCGGGCCACCCAGAGTTCGAGGCTGGAAATGTGAGCACCAGCTTCATCCCCCAGCACTACGCTGAGCTCTTCCCCACTCCGAAAGCACCTTCTGGGGCAACAATCTGTCAGGCAGCCCTCGGCCTGATACTACAGGAGAGGAACCACACACTGGGATTCACCCAGAGCTCCACTGGTGAGGAGACAGAGATGATATTGTTTGGATCAGGACAAATTACAGCTGAAAATCTAAGTCCTGTGCATCTGTGTTTTCCAGATCCTTTCTCCCCATTTGGCTCTAGCTGTGGTTGGAGAAACAACATCCTGTTTAACAGAAATGTGACACTACAGGTGGGAGATAAAAGTAAGTGACAGCCATACTGTGACTCTGTTGCCAGATATTAAATCGCAATGACTGGCAGGTTAATACAAATGTCTGATAGGGTCAGATCATGAATTTCTGAGATTTTATAAGGAAAAGGTCAACCTTACCGTGTGTGTCGGTTCTGCAGAAATTCTTTTCTAAACATTATTTAACATCGTAAGTCAGGAGAAGGTTGTGATTTTACTTTTTATTCAGTGTGAAACTAGTGACAGTAATCTGTGATAGCCCACCTAATGGATTCCTTCAAAGGTCTCACTACATTTATTATGAGTCTAGACTGATAGCTAGCCCCCAGCAGTCTGAGCCTGTAGCAGCATAACTAAGGCAAGCCTTCAGGGTCACCTGATCTAGCCCTAACTGTGCGCTTTATTAAAAAACAAATGGATTGAGTCTAATTTTAAAAATAAAGGGTGTCTTCCACAGACTGGGTCCACAGGACAGGTGCCTGCTTCCCTTTGTACTTTTAGAAACTCTAGGAACCGCAAGTAAGCTTGCAGTCTGAGAGCAAAGTGCTCTGTTTGGACACTATGGTACTTGGACTTAGGCTGTTAAGATATGGTGGGGCCTGATTATTGACATGATTTTAAATGTAATTGTGGATTTTTCTTGGAGCCAATGAAGAAAAGGTAATATGGGGGAAACCCGATCTCTTTCTAATCCCCGTTTGTACTCTTACCTGTTATGTTCTTTTAGAAGAAGCCATCCAGAGTAAAATTCTGGTTGGATATCATGTTTTTAAAATATTTGGGGCCAAATACAGTATCCTCAATTTTATCTGAATTTAGAAGAAAATACAGGTGAGCCAGGGTTTTATGTCTTTAACATACGCTTGTAATTTAATTATTCTTTTAATAAGGTTTCACAGATAAAGCTGGGTATCATCTGTGTAGCAATGCAAATGTGTGCAGTGTTTTCTCACTGACTTCTGTGTGTCAGGAGGAGTCCTTGTGTACATGACGTGAAGCACACTTAGGTCCATATACTCATTGACAAGTTTAGGGTTTTTTTTTTTTTTTCCCCCCCTTTTACTGAAACATATTCTAATTATAGTTATACAGTAGACATGGACATAATATGTAGACTCTCCGTTTTCATTTGGGGGTATCCACATTCAAACTGGATGAAGTGTTTAGGAGTTTCAGCTCCTTAATATGTGCAAGCCTCTTTTTAAAGTAATTGAACAGTGGGGTCACAAGGCTATTTCATGGGCAGGTGTGGGCAATTCCTTCCTTATGTCAACATCAATTAAGCTGCAATGAAAGCTGCTGCAGTAAAGACTTGACAGAGTATTAAAAAGGAGGAAACCAAGCATCTGGTGAAGTCCATGAGTTCAGGACTTATTTTCAGTTATTTAATTTGTTCAGTTACTTTTGAGCCCCTTAAAAGAAAGAAATTATGTTTAAAAATTGCTTTAGTTCCTCAGATTTTTTTTATGCAATCTTTTTGTTTAACCCATTGAATTATTGGTAATTAGTTGCGATGTACAGAACCAAAATTAGTAAACGTTATCTCTGTCCAAATATTTATGAACCTAACTGTAGTTACTGTAGATGCAATTCAAAGCAGTGCAGCATGTTTCCTTTAACACTAACAGCATAGTCTAGACTAGTCTAGTAAAATGTTGTCATCAGAGGTGTCAAGTGCTGCACTGAGGTGTTTCTGCTGTCAGAGGCCACAGGAAGAAGCTGCTTCTGTGCTGTGATGAGCTCTGAAACCTGACTGAAACTCGCGCCTCTGCAGATGGTCTGTTAGCTGCTTGACAACTACTCTTTCAAGGATTTTTGAGATAAAGGGAAGGTTGGACATTGGCCTGTAATTAGCTAACACAGCTGGATCACGTGATGACTTTTTAAGTAATGGTTTAACTACTACCAGCCTAAAGGCCTGTGGTACATAAAAGGTGAATGTAAATTAGTCACATTTAATTAATGGTGAAATTTCTTTGAGTCTTGTAGGAGTGGGGTCTGAAAGTCAAGGAGTAGTTATTAAAAGTCAACTCGGAAAGATCGACAACAGTTATTAATTAGTTCTTGGCTCAACAGAGATCTGGATTTTATATTTGCAGAAATGCATATATGTGCTCCACATGTGGGCATGGATACACACTGGTTCAGACTGGGGGCATGTAAGCATGAACATCTTTGTCCGGTTTCCCTTATTTAACAGAACTTTTAAGCTTTTCAATTATTTATGATCATTAGATTAAACAAAGATCTGTGTTTAAATGTGTGTGCAAGTAAATGGAAATCTAATCAACAAAACTGATATAAAAAGAGTGATTTTTATTAGTGATGCTAGTGGCTTTCTTTTTGCTTCTGATTTGTCTTTATGCAGTTGATACAGATACACGTGTATAAGCATGTGCGTGTGGTGACTTCAGGCTATGGGTTTTAGTCACTGGACTGTTTTTGGAGGTTTTAAATCTAAAGAACG
The DNA here is from genome assembly GCF_057382095.1 of Aulonocara sp. 'chitande type north' Nkhata Bay. NCBI lineage: Eukaryota > Metazoa > Chordata > Actinopteri > Cichliformes > Cichlidae > Aulonocara > Aulonocara sp. 'chitande type north' Nkhata Bay. Next base: position 10,270,027 of record NC_141360.1, read on the forward strand.
ACAGGAATGAATGAAATTGTAGAAATGTGTTAATTTGTAGTCGAGGACAGTTGGGACTGACTCATAATCCGATTTAATGATTGTGTAAAAAAATTAAATTAAAGCCTGTCTGGTCTGTGACACATTACTAAGGAACTTGTATTCATTATTCAGTGTTTCTATTAAAAAGTGTCACCGAAAAGCTAAAAATAAAGCAGACAGCAGCAGCTGAGGGACGTACAGTGGGGCAAAAAAGTATTTAGTCAGCCACCGATTGTGCAAGTTCCCCCACCTAAAATGATGACAGAGGTCAGTAATTTGCACCAGAGGTACACTTCAACTGTGAGAGACAGAATGTGAAAAAAAAAATCCATGAATCCACATGGTAGGATTTGTAAAGAATTTATTGGTAAATCAGGGTGGAAAATAAGTATTTGGTCAATAACAAAAATACAACTCAATACTTTGTAACATAACCTTTGTTGGCAATAACAGAGGTCAAACGTTTACTATAGGTCTTTACCAGGTTTGCACACACAGTAGCTGGTATTTTGGCCCATTCCTCCATGCAGATCTTCTCGAGAGTAGTGATGTTTTGGGGCTGTCGCCGAGCAACACGGACTTTCAACTCCCGCCACAGATTTTCTATGGGGTTGAGGTCTGGAGACTGGCTAGGCCACTCCAGGACTTTCAAATGCTTCTTACGGAGCCACTCCTTTGTTGCCCGGGCGGTGTGTTTTGGATCATTGTCATGTTGGAAGACCCAGCCTCGTTTCATCTTCAAAGTTCTCACTGATGGGAGGAGGTTTTGGCTCAAAATCTCACGATACATGGCCCCATTCATTCTGTCCTTAACACGGATCAGTCGTCCTGTCCCCTTGGCAGAAAAACAGCCCCATAGCATGATGTTTCCACCCCCATGCTTCACAGTAGGTATGGTGTTCTTGGGATGCAACTCAGTATTCTTCTTCCTCCAAACACGACGAGTTGAGTTTATACCAAAAAGTTCTACTTTGGTTTCATCTGACCACATGACATTCTCCCAATCCTCTGCTGTATCATCCATGTGCTCTCTGGCAAACTTCAGACGGGCCTGGACATGCACTGGCTTCAGCAGCGGAACACGTCTGGCACTGCGGGATTTGATTCCCTGCCGTTGTAGTGTGTTACTGATGGTGACCTTTGTTACTTTGGTCCCAGCTCTCTGCAGGTCATTCACCAGGTCCCCCCGTGTGGTTCTGGGATCTTTGCTCACCGTTCTCATGATCATTTTGACCCCACGGGATGAGATCTTGCGTGGAGCCCCAGATCGAGGGAGATTATCAGTGGTCTTGTATGTCTTCCATTTTCTGATGATTGCTCCCACAGTTGATTTTTTCACACCAAGCTGCTTGCCTATTGTAGATTCACTCTTCCCAGTCTGGTGCAGGTCTACAATACTTTTCCTGGTGTCCTTCGACAGCTCTTTGGTCTTGGCCATGGCGGAGTTTGGAGTCTGACTGTTTGAGGCTGTGGACAGGTGTCTTTTATACAGATGATGAGTTCAAACAGGTGCCATTCATACAGGTAACGAGTGGGGGACAGAAAAGCTTCTTACAGAAGACGTTACAGGTCTGTGAGAGCCAGAGATTTTCCTTGTTTGAGGTGACCAAATACTTATGGGCAATCGTGGCTCAAGAGTTGGGAGTTCGCCTTGTAATCGGAAGGTTGCCGGTTCGAGCCCCGGCTTGGACAGTCTCGGTCGTTGTGTCCTTGGGCAAGACACTTCACCCGTTGCCTACTGGTGGTGGTCAGAGGGCCTGGTGGCGCCAGTGTCCGGCAGCCTCGCCTCTGTCAGTGCGCCCCAGGGTGGCTGTGGCTACAATGTAGCTTACCATCACCAGTGTGTGAATGTGTGCGTGAATGGGTGGATGACTGGATATGTAAAGCGCTTTGGGGTCTCTAGGGACTAGAAAAGCGCTATATAAATACAGGCCATTTACCATTTATTTTCCACCCTGATTTACGAATAAATTCTTTACAAATCCTACCATGTGAATTCATGGATTTTTTTTTTTCACATTGTCTCTCACAGTTGAAGTGTACCTCTGGTGCAAATTACTGACCTCTGTCATCATTTTAGGTGGGGGAACTTGCACAATCAGTGGCTGACTAAATACTTTTTTGCCCCACTGTATTTAACTAAAGACTTTGTGTCAGTCTCTCCCGCCTCTATCTCAAGACTGTTTTTAACACTTTTGTTTTGTTTTTTTCCATCTAGAAGTTGATGTGGTCATCATGTACAACCAGGATGGGAGCTACAGTATGCAGGTGAGCTGAGAAAGTTAACTTTTTTTTTTGCTACAAATACTTAATTCTGTTTTATAATCTGTATATTTTGGGTATTTATTAAAAGTTTTCTTTTTCCAAATTTGTAAATAACAGTAGTACAATGTGGGATGTCGGTGCTTAAACAAACCCAGGTTACTTCCCACAAATGCATCACTTCTGCTTTCTTTTTAGATTGGTGACGAGGTGAATCACGTCACAGGGGAGGTGGAGATGGAAGGCGGGGCATCGTTCCTGCACTGTACTGTCAATGGCGTCGAGTCCCGCCCTAAACTTGTGATCCTGGACAACACGGTGCACCTGTTCTCCACTGTATGTATCTGACATGCACAGTATACAGATTTCTATTTTGCATATTCCTCAAAACCACTGAAATCCAAGTTATCATCTATCATGTTGCTTGCAGTGTCTTCTATGCAAAACTCTTTGATGTTTGGTGACTGATGGCCCAAACAAGGCTTAAATGTTTCCCAAACATAGAAAAGTGACTTAAACAGAAGTGGAGGAAAAAGTGGCCTTTTTAACCTTTTTTTTTTTTTTTTTTTTTTTGCCTATGCAAAAGCTCCTTCTGGAGGTTCAAAGATGTTTTCGTCTCACCTGTCGCCGCGCAGACTGTCTCTGTTTCCACTCTGACATCACTCTGACAGTCTGACATCAGGGGGAATTAAAAACCTGTTTCGGTCCTCTCACCTCAGCTGTCAGCGAGCTGTCACTGCACTTTCTGACGTCTTTACCTCTGCGCTGCAGGAGGGAAGCTCTCAGGTGTCTGTTCCCGTGCCAAAGTATCGGGCTGGTGTTGGCGGTTCAGGAGCTCAGGGTGGAGCCGTGGCCCCCATGACTGGAACTATAGAGAAGGTGACTTTTTCTTTTGCGTAAAGGATATTCGTGTTTTTCTAAAGTTTACTTTTAAAGTTCAATTTGAAGTTTTAATAGTTTTTTGTGAGGGTAAAAAGCTGTCCAGTAAAGTTTCTTTACCAGTTAAAATGCAGTCTTAGTCAATTTCAAGCTGAAGAGCTTATGTATATAATTTTAGACGTTACAGTCAGACAATCCACTCTGAATGTGTCAGTGCTGAACCAGTATGACACGAGATGTCCTAATATGTGGAAATGACACACACAGTGCGGATGAAAAATTCCATACAACTCTTATTTTGTTCTTCAGCTTTATTTTGTATCTGGACACATAAAAATACATAAATCACAGCCACTATTCTGACATCAGTAACCCAAAGTCCATGACATAATTTCCTTAGGGATAAATAAAGGATTCTGATTGATGAATGGAGCCTAAGGCCACAAACTCCATCCAGTCAGGGTACAAAAGTTTGGCATTTTAGGAAATATGCTGACCTTTTTCTGTTCTTTTTGCTGATTATTAGCTAAAAGATCGATGCCACTGTCATGGCTGTGAGGATAAATGTTGAGCCAGTAAGTGGTTTAGACCTTAGTACTTTCTGGTATTTAAAAAAACAGACCCACATCTACTGTATGGGTGCCTTTTAGGCTTATTACTATAATTAGACAGCTGTAAGACATAAAGGTTCAGTCTGTTTATTATTAGCTTTACATGCTTCAGAGGGTGAATATTTCCTAGTCCTGATGGTAAGTGATCCCACCTCTAACCTTTGTTATACAAAGGTTAGAATAGTATCAGTCTGTTTAGCTTAATTTTGATAGGAAAATAATCACATTTCTATTTTGGTATGTTTTTATCTGGGACTCTGCTAGAATATCTTTGCATGATCCATAGTTTGGAGCTCTTATACATCTTTCTGGGCCTTGGTATATCTCTTTAGTTCATCCACTGTTTGAAAAAGTAGCTTTAGCTTCTTTTGATTGGCTGCTGCTTGAACAGCATCAGCATGTAATCATGTACAGCAGAAAATAAGGACAATCATAGTTTGTGCCCCAGTTTTTCTTCAACTCGTAACAAGGTAACAAATAAACTTTGCTTAATGTTGTCAGCTTCTTTTAACACCTGCTGTAAATCAGCAGACAACAAAATGTCTCTGCTTCATGCCTCCAGTTAACTCGCTGCTCAGACAGATGCAAATGCTGCTTAACAACAAGTTAAGCAACTGGTGATGACTGGAGAGTGATAGTAAATCCCTCTGCCTTGTTTATTACATTTATGGGGACATGTCTGGGTGTATCACTGCTTCCCTCAAATCCACTAGCAGCCGGAGGAATGAGACTGTGGAGGAGGCATGAAGGAAGAAGTCATAATACTGTGTGTGTTACTTCTTTTTTATTTCTGAGTGACATTATTGGTTTGGTTTTATTGTATTGAACGAGTGAACGAGTCTCTTTTCCTGTGTCCAGGTGCTGGTGAAGGCCGGAGATAAGGTGACTGTGGGAGACCCACTGATGGTCATGATAGCCATGAAGATGGAGGTGAGGCACTGATGATTCTTGCCTTTTAGCCGGTGTACACACACTGCTGAGTTTCTAATGATGTCACCTCTTGTATTTGCCTCTGCAGCATACGATCCGGGCGCCAAAGTCAGGTGTGATCAAGAAGGTTCTCTTCAGCGAGGGCTCTCAGGCCAACCGCCACGCTCCTCTGGTTGAGCTGGTGGAGGAGGAAGAGCAGGCGGAGGGAGGCAGCCAGTAAATGCATCAAAGCCACAGTTACACTATAAGGTAGAAGAGGGCTAGCACGTGTAAGAGCTGGAGGGAAAGCTACTCAGTGTGAGCCAGTTTTGGCCTCCCGCAGGATTTAAATCATCTGTTCGACAAAGAGTTTGGGTCAGTCTGAGACAGATGTGGCAGCCGCGTGTTTGCTGGATGTCTTCCTGCTAGAACTTCTATCATGTACAGCGGCTCTTTTTACTCAGCAATTCTTGCCTACATGTCAGCATTTCTCAAAGTTTCGGGGGGCATGAAACCACCGCAGTGGGGGTGTGGATGACCATCGGGGAAATATACAGTCTGCAGTGCAGCAAGTGTGATTTACACAGAGAGAACAAACAAGTGTTTTATTCCACTAGAAGCTGATCTGGATTCGTCTTCATCGGCAGATCCATATTCTCTTTCTGCTGTCAGTGAATAATCTCTCCTTTCAGTTTTGGTCGGCATCAGGCTTGTCGGAGGTGCAGTGATGGTTAAACCTGGCGAAATCCTGTCTTTGTGTTAGACTGAGTCCTGCCTTTAGTTTCTTTACTGTTTGTGTATTTAAACAATTTCTAGATGAGAAATGAAACTTTTTTTCTATCAAGTACTGTCTGAAGGATTCTTGAAGAAAGTAGGGTTACAACAGAATAATCATCAGTAATTCTAAAAAATGTTGATTTTCAAAATGTATCTGATTATTTACCACAAAAATATCTTTGCTGGGGATTTCTATTGATCTTTAATTGTAATTAAGATGAAAACTAATGAATGAGCAAAGAAAAAAGGCAGTTTGAACATTAGACACAGGCTAGGGGGTTGATTGCAACGCCACAGAGACCCGTCTATGTCTACAGCTCTCAGTGGCATTTTGGTCACGTTTAGGAAAGAAACGCCTTACTGTAGCAACAAGAGAGTGGGGAGCTTTTCTCTTGAATTTCTGCTCTCGCATTCTCGCCATCGCAGCAGATTAAACCCTCCTAACTTTGACAAGCTCATGTCAGGGCACATTAACAGCTTTCTCATTAATGGCTTAAACTCCTCTGAGGAGGCTTGTTACAAGCGCCGACTTATACAGTTGCTGCTGAGTCATCAAACACGTGTCGGTTCCCTGAATTGGCACCAAAAGCTACCACTCCTCGAGCCAGATTACTCTTTGATCAGAGGCTCTTTGCTTCAGTCTGGGCTTTTCAGGGAGGGGTGAAAGAGCATCGCTGTACAGGAAAGGTTGCGTCAAGTTGACAACGTGAGCACAAGTTGTTTTTATTAATTAAAATCTGGCCACTCTGTGCTTCCAGACTGACTCCAAACTCTCCATTATTCACACTCACAATACCTCTGTCACAGTTAAAACAAAAAACCACAGGTCTCCTTTAACCCTCCACTCTGCTGCTGCAAGCACTCCAGAGTGCATTCTGTGACGAGTCAGTCTCATGTGCAGCATTTCTGCACGCACTTGTCTCTCGGTTCAGAGTAGCTCCTGAAGGATGAGATGTCAGTCACGGAGAGATTTTGGCGGACAGATGGTTTGCATCCGCGTAAATCCAGTGAGGGAGTGATCTGCCACAGACACGGCGGTGAAGTGGATCGCTCTCTTCTCACCAACCGGTGTGCTTTGAGATCTTGTAGACTAAAACTGTCCGTATGAACACATTTCCTGGATTGTTTGTAGGTGTAAAATAATAAACTAGTCAAATTCTGTAATAAATTTTTTTTAAAGTGTAAACTGTCCCGTGTCGTCACTGATGCGCCTGTGTTTTGAGTGTTTGTGGCTGTCGTGTCCTGGCGTCGCCTCCCTCAGAGCTCAGTGTGACTAATGGGAACAGCTGCGCGCCTGTGCCGAGCCCTAAATGCTGTGTGACGGGATGTGAAAATGCCTGCTTCACCGAGGATCTTAACTTCATCCACGCGACTGTGACTCGGGCTTCACGCTCCGTGAGCATCGCTGCCTCACGCTGGAAACCGCTGAGACTGTCCACGTGCACCTGCTTTTACAGGTGCAGCCACTGCAGCACTTCTCACTCGCTGAAACTGTTTGTTCAACACACTCCGTTAAGCTTGTTAAGCCTGTTAAACACAGAACAGCCGGAAACTTAAAGGCGTGTGTTTGTGCTCACAATAAAGGAAATGGGTTGGTGACTACCTCGTGCCAGTTCCTGTTCATACATTGTTTAAATCATGGTGATCTCACTCAGTGTGGGCCCCTGCATTTTGAAGCTTCAGTGCTGGCGCTTGTTTTTGATGCTAGGATGGTTTGCTACATTCTCAGCTAACCTACTTAGCTTGGTTAGAAGACTGGTATTTATAAACTAAGAACCAATTGGTGTTAAGCAATGAACCAGAGCACTTCTGAAATGATCTGTACTACTAATACACTCCAACAGCATGGATGCACACATATAAGAGGTCCAGTGTGGTGATTCATAGCAGACCAGGTCTAGCAGGCATTATTTGGGACAAACTGTCAGTCAGTATGACCACACCCCTGTCAGTAAGGGTTAGGGTTGTAGATACCACAGTACGGCTTCAAGGGTCTAGTGGAGTCCATGCCTTAAAGGGTTGGGGATGTTTTGAGAACAAAAGGGGCGTAGAGTGTAGCTTACTAGGATGTGACATGAGGACATGAACACTAACTGAAAGGTTGCACTAAACTCTGGTTTTCTGCCTAAAAATTCTCACACTGAGGGAATTTCTTTTTACGACTGCAGCACTTCACATTATTGATGAAAGCAATAAAAATGGACAGTATCCCAGCATGTTCATGGATCTTCATGTAGGTGGAGTCTGTGTTCATTCCTCTCAGCTATGTGCTGCACTTCTTGTGCCGCCTCTCCCTCATTAACTCCATGGAGCGTTATCAGTGGTAAGCTGCTCCACTTGCCTTTGGTGAGGGTCCAACTTCCCACGACTGTTTTTAAATGAGTGGAGGCCACAGACCAGTTTCTTTAAAAATGTTTTTATTTCGTAAATAGAACAGCATCTTCAGCTATAAGACAGGTTTACAGACAGTAGAGGACAGACAAACAGCATCAGATAACAGAAGAAATTATGTAGTAATGCTCAGGTGCAGCACGACTTACTGATGAGGAGGGAACAAACATGAAGTCAAACTGAGCGCTGACATGCATCCCCGCATCTTTCTGATGGGCTCCGAGTGACAGGCTGCACGACACTGGCAGCTGACATTTCAATCTGAACTCCCTCTATTTACGATCAGGGGTTTTGTAACTTCATGCAAGTCTGCAAACTTTTATTTTGAAAGAGCACCTTGGCACTGAAGTCATCAGCCTCCAGCTCTGATCTTACTTTTCAACTTAAACAAGTGGTTTGATCTTTAGTACCAATTTCCACTCATGCTCATGCCTCAGTGGATGGACATGACCAGTATTCCTGACGGCATTTGTTCTCATTTGGACGTGAAGATCATGGGGGCTTGAGGCGCGATGAAATATTAAGTCACCACTCTGAGTTATGTGACTGAGTAATCATCTGCTTCTACAAAACCCCTCCAGGCCTTGTATCTGAACTCAGATACAAGGCCTCCAGATGACGTCAGTGCTGCAGCGCTTTATAGGATCTGGTCCGTGTTTTCACACAAGCTCTTTTCACGGCTGTTTGGAACCCCGGGCACAAAACAGCCGTGAAAAGATCACTTTGGTGCCACTTAGTAGTGGATTACATTAATTAAAAACATTTCCAGCCGTCACAGCTGTGGTGGAGTGTGGAGAATAAATTTCGAGCTGTTATTACTTTTGTTTCAGTCTAACAGAGACTGTTATGTAATCAACTCTGCTACTTTGAAAAGGGAGGCTGTTTTGGAGCCACGTAACCACCACCTCCAACATGTGACACCATTATTTTGGACACTACTGGTGTCCACATTGAGCACAAGGGGGCATCAGAACCGCACTGACACTGCAGGTGTTTTGGGCTTTGTGTGACTTGCCTTTGGTCAGGAAGGACTCGCGTTTCCTCCTCCTGTCATCTGCTCAAAAATATCATGCAGAGACTCTGCAGTGTGCAGTGCCGATGCCCCCAAACACCGAGCTCAGTGGTCGCTCTGTTATCTGGGTTGATGTGGTGTCGGGAGGTGGGGTCAGTGATGACATCACCCGACCTTTTAGCAGACTCATATCGTGACAATGATGATTATTGCTTCACACGAGTGTACGGGTTCAACCTGAACAAAAACGAATGTCGTAACATCACCCACGCGGCTACCTCAGCTCGCTGTGATGTGGGCTGTTTCCCCAGCATTAGAGGACTTTATTACGTCTATTTTAAAACATCAGTCATGTGCTAGTGTGTGTAGCAAACAATGTTTCAAGTTGTGATGTGCACTGGCTCTTACAAGATCTCACACAGAGGGAATGTTTTGACATGAGATCAACTGAATGCGTGTTACAGGAGGAGGGTCGTGGAGCTGGAAAGAGGTGGAGGGTCAGGGAAAAGATGCCGCTGTGCGAGGCGCCAAGTGTTTTTAAAGCCATCTTCTAGTTTAAAAAAAGGAAACTAAAAGAAATCAGCGTATTTTAGTCCCTTTTTTAAAAAGGTATTAAAGGGATGATGGTGAATCAAACATCCACATTGAGTTCAAAAAGCAGCCAGACAAGGAGTCCCAGTAAAACACTGCAGAGGCATGGATATCCAGGCTTAAAGTGGTTCCTACAGCTCCCATAATGCAACTTGCTCTGCTGGTTACATCCTGGTCTTTCCAGCTCCACGCTCAGAAATCATGACTAAGACTTTCTGTTAAATCAAGATCAAGTTTAACACAACACGCACACATGGTGGAATAACACAACTGTGTTCACAGAAACTTTGTAATCTATTGAATACTTCTATAAAACTGCATTAAGTTATAGTTTCCTTTATCCACTGTGAGCCCAGCGGTGCATCAAGGTAGATATTTTATTAGCTGATATGAGGTCAACTCGTCAACTGTGTAAAATGTGGAGCAACAGTGTGGTAGTGATCTTAGTGAAACATCCTTTTTGGCCCTGTTAAGTATTTAATATCACACCAACATCCCGCTTGCACATACGCTGATATGAGTAAAAGTGGTAGCGCCGGGTGGTCGCTGAGATCATTCAAATACATACAAACAGCTATGATGGACCGTACCTCCTTCAACCAACAGAGAAAAAACAAAACACACACACACACACCTCCAACAGCAGGTGGAGACAAACACACATGGGGGGGGGGGGGGGTAATAAAATAACAATGTAACAGCAAAAAATGTGATTCAAATGGTTTCAGATGTGAACGGTGACAATGACTTTTCCCAATGAAAAAAAAAAAAAGAAAGAAAGAAAGAAACCCAACAAAATAATTTTGATATGTGATTTGTGCAAATGCTCTGCTTTTCCTTTCCCCTCTGAACTTTAACACATTCTGCTGTCTTGGGTCGACGTGCATCAGCCACGGTTTGGAAAAGCATCTCACCGTTAAAGCCTCACCAGAAAAAGCATAAATAAAATAATGGTGTCAAATCGGACGTATTTTTAGGCAGCTGACATGGATGACTCTGCCAGACCTCGTGGGCTTTAATGCTGAGATGCTTCTGGTCGCCGGGCTGGGTGACAAAAGGCATTCGAGGAGAACAAATTTAACAACAAGCCCCCACAAGCGTCCATCTGCAGTACCTCCAATAATCTGACCTCTTCAAAAACGTATGGCTTTTTAAAACATTGGGCCTCTTTCACAGTGGTGCACTGGGAGGGGTGGGGGGGACAAAGAGGCCAGAACAGACGACAAAAGCAGCATGAACAACAACAAGTCTCCTTTAACAATATAAGCTTCTGTACAATCAGGCACAAAAAAATAAACACTTTTCCTTTTAAACTCCAGTCGGAATCCTTTTTGGTCTTTGGTACCGCGGTAGAGATGAGGCTTCATGTTCTGGATGCTGCAGGGCTGTGGTGGGAGGTCTGAATGAAGAGTTTTGTAGCAGTTTATGGAAGCAACAGGATGTTTTGCTACGTATATGATCCTGGCTTGCTGTCGACTTGACAAATCCTCTGGATGCTCACTTTGACACTCGCAGCAAAAAGTGTACTCAGTCAGAAATCGCTGTTTTGACAATGAAAGGGCTCCAGAGGAGTTCACGTGACTAAAAACTGATTTTATGGAGGGTGTTTTCCAGTTTGATGGACTTGCAGATCCGCTGCTAGCAGTAGCAGCAGGAATCCAGGCATTTTACAGCTCAGACACAGACCGGATCTTCAAGCGTACACGTAGCAGCACAAATAGCTCGCACCACATGTTCCATTTCCTTCAGAGTTTTCGCTCCCATCTGACGTTCCTCTCAGCATAGACTCAAACGAGTTCTTTGGATCCTTATCCCATTTGTAGCAGTGCTGCATCCTGCTGGGAATTAACAGAGTTTAAAATGAAATTGTTTCGAAAATGGTGGCTGAGGTTGCGGGGGGTGTGATTATGACTCATAATGGAGCGGTGGCTCTCCCCCCGACCCCCTGTGCTACAGTCAGCGGCCCCGGGAGTCAGCAGTGGGTGGCCTCGATGGGCGACAGCGTCAGGATGCTGCGATCGTTGGAGTACAAGTTCTCCGTGTCGCTCCAAGACCTGAAAACAGGCAGCAGGGTGAGTGACGGTTAGGAGGCTGGCCTAAGTGGGTTTCTGTGTGTGGGTGTAAGAGTGGGGCTGAGCTATCACTAGCTTACACTGCTGTCCACAGGTTGGTGATTACAATCTACACAACCAGGCTGGAAGAAGCAGAGAAGAGTGAGTGATGAGTGAGGTTAGTAATGGTGTGATGGTGTTAGTGAGTATCACAAGTCTCTCCTCAGTAACTCGCACTAATCTTTATCAGCAACGGCCCACAATTTAGAAGTCCTGCACTCAGTGACTGAACCAAAGAAGGCACAACTGTTTACCAAAGCTGTACGGTGGCCCCGAGAGGTCAAACACATTGCAAGAAAACAAACCCCACACACACCCTAACAAAGCAAACAGAAGTGTTGTTGGGAGACAAACATGCATCTACAGCATCTATTTTGTCCCTCACAGGAATCCTCTGCTTCTTTTAAGCGTGTCTCGGTGCGTCGCATGTTTTGGTTTCTGTCACTTCCACAGCTGTTCCCCAAAACACTTCTGTGTTTTTTGAGATTTTCTTTCCTACTTCCATTGTATTTTTTCCCACTTCGTTTGCATTTTGTGTGCTTTGCAGTGTTTTTCTAGTTGCTGGTGTTTCTGACCTGTTGGGGTCCCTAATAATGGGATGTTTTCATTAATCTTTTTGTGGCTGTAGCTTTTTACACTATGAAGAGGCGGGGCTCATGAAAAACAAGGTGATGTCACCCATTACTTGTGCCATTTAGAGCGATATTTACTTTAGGATGTTTGTGGTGGGAGCAAACAGCCAATCAAGTACACGTCAGTGTTTGCACCCTTATTGGAGTATTTGCCAATCATCATATCGTGGCTCTCCCATCGAGATTCCAGTGCTGGGAATTGGGGTGATCACTCACAAAGAATAACACCCATGTGGATACGCACCATCAGTCAGTTTTAAAGATGGCACGATCCTGGCTGGAACTGAATTAGATACCAGAATAAAATGCCAAGCCTGACACTCAACATTACAACTAGGGTTCTTCATACAGGTTCATACAGTAGATGTGCTTCTTCTAACAATTGCCTCCAGAAATGTGTTTAAGACAGGTTTAGCTGTTTTCTCCACCTGTGTTTTCCCTTTGAGGAGCTGGGGAGAGACTTGAGCTACTCAACTCATGAGTAGAATCATAAAGAGAAATAAAATTATGAACAAGCATCAGAAACATTCTTTCATTATTTATCAGCTTCAAAATAATCATCAGCATCTGATATCCTGCCTATTAAATATACAACAGCAGGGTGGATTTGCTAGTCTTTAGTACTGAACACAAACACATACAGTGCATAACGTTATATGACATGACTGAGATACAGCCAATTCCCTATTATTAGCTTGGTGAGCTGAGACTCCTTTGGAAATATCTAACAAACAAATCTTCCATACAGTCTCATCCATTTGGTTTATGTGGGACCAGAAAAACATGAACACAGCAAACACTGTTTGAAACGCCTTTAAGTCACAACACACCAACCTCCAATGTGCTGACTCACATCAAAGCTGAACCAAAGTTCACGATCAGAGCTTCCGCCTCAAAGCTCGAGCGAGTAACAGAGAGACCACAGCTCAGCATCCACTGACGTCAAACAGCACCTCCAAGCCTGGCTACCACATCTGAACCTCACATGACGGAACGAGTGACGTCTGAAACGTGTGGACAGCTTTTACAAAAATCAACTGTTTTATGTTGTCCAACTTCAGAGTTGCTGCATCTCTCACCTAACACCCCCCCCAAAAGATGTCAGTAGGTCTACTACTCAAAGTATATCTCTCAACCTTCAGTCTAACACCAACATGAAGACAACTGTTTTTATACCTGCTAAACAGAAGAAAAGAAACTACAGGGGCACCCAGGGACTTTAAATAGACTCATGACTCAAATGGTTTGACTGGGGGCGCTCTCACATGCTGTCACATGCTCAGCTGTCTACTCACAGGCGGGGGGGTTATAGTGAAGCATCTCAGTACTAAAAACCATCGTTGCTCCCTGGGTTACGATGAACTATGTTAACACCTAAAACTGTTTTTTGGGGGGGTTATAAGACGGTGGCAGCGTGAACCCAAGAAGAGGAAAAGAACAAGCAGATTTCTGACAAGACGGCTCACAGGGGACGGTAACAGTACATGAATAATTAATCTGGAAGGTCCAACAACATTATGCAGATTTCAGACACGGAAGGACAAAGACGCACACAGTGAGGACAGAAAAACTCTGTGTGTGTGTGTGTGTGTGTGTGTGTGTGTGTGTGTGTGTGTGTGTGTGTAGGCACAGATAGATACATACATGATTATATTGTTTACAAAATACCAAAGGCAACAGCAGCCCCCATGCAACAAGATACACTGGGCATTCATGTTTTTGTTCCTGTAGGGACGATAACTCCACCCAACTGGAACACCATGGGATTTAAAACGAGCACGCCTTCAATCATGGCCTCTTCTCAGAAGCATAATAAGGCTTCAGGATCTGATAGAAAAAGATTGGAGGACGTAGCAGGGAAAAGAGAAAAAACCCCCACCTCAAAACTGAGACTGAGACTACACATCCCAGCAGCCCCTCTGGTGTCCTAAGCAGTCTTTTTCTGTTTAGGAAGTCTTTTTTGTTATAAAACCTGCATTTTTCCCCTAAAACTTCCAGAAAAAAATCCAAATCCACAAATCCAAAAACAAAAAATTTCTGCTTTGTCACTAAAATATTTAACCTTGGCCAGCAACAGGCCAAGTACAGCAGCCAACTGTAACTGGGCTTCCAATAAATATGAGATAAATGCGTCATGTATTATATAAGTACTACATATGCTTGCTATATGTCCCTTCCAGTCATTAAGTATAGAATATAGGAATGGGTGGATATATTCCATTTCCTCTATGGCAGTATCCTAGCATTAAGGCCAAATATTAGCTGGCTCTCACTACCTGTTTAGGCGTTCTTTGCAGTTTCCTGCTTTTTGCCATCACACCCAAAAGGTGAAGAAGAGCGAGAAGAGGAACGTCTAGGTTAGGGAGGAAAATAAACTTGCAGAATCACCTACGAGTTTGTTACTCCACTTTGTTTTTTTGTATTTACAGTATGAAGCACAGCTAGGCAAAGCATTTTCTAGATGTTCATTATTTATTCTTTGGCGAGAACAAACTGGCAGCCATGTCCTTACTTGGAAGAATACGACTGATTGGTTTGTGCCAAGGTCAGAAAACAAAAATCAATCATTCCCACAGGAAGAAATTCATCTAAATTGAATCATGCATTTAGTGGCAGTTTCTCCCTGAAGCAAAGGGGCTTCAGCAAAATGACCCTGACATCAGATCTGCTAAAACATTTCATGGTAGAACCCCCCCCCCACGGCTGAGGGAATAATGAAGGGTATAAATATTAAAGCATGGGACCCAATTTATCATCTCACCAGCTGAAGCAAAGTCTAACGTGATCATCTGATGCCAAACCAGAGGTTATTGATTGAAAGATGTAACTGCAGCCAGGAACAATGTCTCTACTAGAGGGCCTGGTGGCGCCAGTGTCCGGCAGCCTCGCCTCTGTCAGTGCGCCCCAGGGTGGCTGTGGCTACAATGTAGCTTGCCATCACCAGTGTGTGAATGTGTGTGTGAATGGGTGGATGACTGGATGTGTAAAGCGCTTTGGGGTCCTTAGGGACTAGTAAAGCGCTATACAAATACAGGCCATTTACTATGAGAATGTTCAAAGAGATTAAAAACAACTTCTTCACATAAGACGTTGTCATTTATTAGTCCCCATGCGGGCTACGGGGAGACCCCTGAATCCCTTATTTGCCCTGCATGCTGTCGTGACCTTTATACACACACACACACACACACACACACACACACACACACACACGCTCACACCTTTTAACTCAGTGCGATCAATACTGAGGGTCCCAAGCTGTTTAAACAAATAATGACCGCTCAGCAGAGAGGGCTGATCAGTCGATAAATCGATGACCCCACAGAGTCGCCAGGGTTCGGGTGAAAAGACACAACAGAAGTGAAACTGCAGATTGGGCAGTCCGATAAACTGAAGTTGTTAAAGCTGAAACCCCCCAAAAAACAAACAAACAAAGAGATAATCAAACTGTTTCCGTTTCATCATCCTTTTGTCACAAAGTGGACTTGCAGCTTTGAAGAAATCTGCATAATCAAATGCTCATTTTCTGCTGTAAACTGGAATATTTCATTTTCTCTCTGCAGCAAAGACCTCGCATTGCAGTTACTGTTCAATCTCATTGCTTCGGCTTCCCACTTAAATGTTTTTGACAGCTTATCAGTCCCAGAAATATCTAAATCCACATTATTATTTGGACAAGTTAACCATTGTCTGTGGAGTAGCTTTCCAATGAAAAATAGGGCCTGTTAGTGAATACAAGGCTAACAAACAGACTTTAATACAGTGCTCGGGTTATCTGTTAAAGCGCATTGCAAAATTCCTTGAAACCTTAGTTATTCCTTGGTTATTAATCAGACTCACTGCCAGGTGATTTTTGGAGAATATTTTGGAAAGGGTGACAGACAAGACAAACAGATCATAGCATGTTGTTAGGACACAGACACATGGGTTAACATACAGACAGACAAACCCTTAAGTGTGGGTTACACAAGACAGACCCGCTGGACACCGGTATATCGTGTATTAATAAATAATACTGTAACCCAGATTCTCCCTGTTAGTCTGCCAAACATTCACACCTGCATGCTTTGTAAGACAGCACAGCCATCAGAATCACCCTGTGGTTTTGGTTCTATGGAGTACTGATGCATTTCTGTGGATATGACATTAAGCACACCCTTCTGTCTGGTTAATCAGAATGTTCAGACTCCAGACTCCCAACACAGACTTTGATGGAAATGAGAAACTCATAGTAGTGCAGTCCATGATGGCTTGATCCACATATGTTCAGCCTCTAACTCCTTCTTTTGGCTGCTGTCCCAAAGTCCTGCAAAGATTCAGCCTAAAACCAGCCTCTAGGAACACCTGGAGCCCAGCTTCCCCACCACGAAGTTCAAATTACTATAAATCTGAACAAGACTTGCAGTTGACCTGCAGTCACATTATGGGCTACAACGGTCGGGACTGAAGCCCAGATTTCTGACACCAAGAGGTGCCGAGGGTTCGTCATTCAAAATCACGTTTTCTCGATGTCGTAGTCTTCCCCACCTGTTGTTGTGGCTGGATGTGTGGCAATTGTTGGCGCTGGCCTTGCAGCGTCCAGTCATTTGCTCCAGGAGGCGGGCCAGGCGGGTACAGCCGCTCTGCCCCTGTTGGTAGCAGCACAGGGATTCCATGCAGCTGAGGTTCTGCACCTGGGAGGCTGGTAGAGACTGGAGGGAAGGCAAAAAGTGGAAGAAGCGCAGAAACAGAGGGAGAGAAAGTGAATAAAACAAAAATGAAAAGGTGGCACAGAATGAAATCACAGAAAATTAAGGAGAGAAAAAACAACAAAAAAAAAAAAACAAGATTTGAGTGGAGAAAGAGAAGAAAACAAAGAAAGATCAAAACCAAAACAATTCAGGGTGACTGGTATGAAAAGAGTGACTGGAGGATGATGTTTTGCATGCTGTCACAGCAACAGTGATGTACAAGGGAAAACATTCAAAACATGCTACATCAGGGATTGAAATGTGGTAAATAAATACTTAAAAACAAAACAAAATCCTATGAGAAAAAAAACATATGTTTGTAGTTAAACTTAAGAATGATCTGCTGTATAATTTTTGGGCAACGTTAAACCAGATCAAGTGTCTTCGGCCTTGTGCCAAAACCAAATATCAAATGCTAAATACATAAAGTTCCTGCAGTGGTTCTATTCTAGGTTCCTGATAGTAGCTGGGCATTACACAAGATAGGCTGTGTAGCATCTGCAGCAAATGAAGACCACCCAAAGCTATTCTTTTCCTCCTTGTGCACCTCAGCAGAGGATTTTTGTTCACAGAGCAGAAGCTGTGGCATTAGACTACGACTACAAAACAAACCTTCAAGGAAAGATGACTTTTTGTTCCAGAGCCTCGAAAACTCAACGCAGGTCTTTCTGCTAGGCTGTCGCATCTGTGATGGATCACTTAGCATCAACATAAACATTTAACATAAACTAACCATAAGCCCATTTTCTCTACTTCCTTATGCTCAGGCTGGCTCTCTATTAAGTGGACTTTTTTTGCAAGACTACATGTTTTGGGATTATTTAAAAAACAAACAAACAAAACTTTTTTAAAACTAGATTGCTCAGTGAGCCAGTGGTGCACTCGTAGATAAAGCTAAATTAAATGAGAAACCTGTCTGCTGACCTAAGGAAGCACCTGGCAGTAGGTGATGCAGTAGAGACAACGAGGAAAAAGTGACAGTGGTGTAGAGTTGCACTTATTCAGCTGGCATTGTGTTCCCTACTACTACCTCTCAAGTGTAGGTCCCATTTATTACTGTGTATTACATGAACATAATTCATAAATCTACTATGCTAATAGTATTGAGGAAAAAAGGTTTTGATTGTTTTGAAGGTCCAGTAACACACAGGTACAGTTTGATACTGTGTCATAGTACAGAATCAGAAAGTTGAGATATCGCCAAAGTTGGCTTTTGTACAAAACGGTTTCTAAACGCGGTCATTTCACGATGTCCCCTCTAATGTGGTAATGCTGACAGTCATTTGTGTCTGGGTAAGTGACCCGTGGATTCCAGTGTGCTTTCACTTATGGATGTTGTGCTTTTCTGCAGCTGAAACTGGAGACATGCTAGGCATGAATCCAAACTTCTGCTTCCTCGCTGGAGACAGCAAAACAAAGACAGGTCACGGTGAATATGAATTACTCTGACACTGTCAGGTGCTCCAAGGTTATACTATAAATGTCTGGTTTTTAGACTCAGGTTCTATTGTACAGCGTTTTGTCTATTGAAAAAAAGAAAAGAAAAGCTGGGGCTGTTGAAAACAGGAAAAGAAGCACAACCACAGCTGTAGCTATGAACATTACACACCTTATTCTACTGATTATCTGTTGGAGAAATATCCTTTCTAAGTAGACAGCACCATATGAGTCTGTCTTTAGATTAACTAACAATAATGATTTTGCTTACTCAAACAAATGAACCCCTGCATCAACCTGTGGAGAACCAATGAGTCATCACAGAGCCTGTAAATACAAAGAGCCAAATTCAGCACTGCAGTGTTTTCAACCAACTCTTGGGTTTTATTATTTATTTTTTAACCTCTAAAGAAAGAGGCAGTCACATAATTCAGAGATCAAAAGAAGACCAGACTGTAAGATTAATAATTCTCATGTAAACCTTTTGAAAAATGAATGCTAGAGCTGAAGGCTTTGCCATTAAAATAGCCAAGGCCTCAGTGACAGCTGTATGGTTGACGTCATCCTCTGGCTGACTTACCACAATATTAATTACAGCTTTCAACTACGTTCTTGCTTTCTGTCCTGTTACTGAGCACAGCATTTTGCTGCTTTAAAGAGAAACAAGAAAGTGCACGTCAATCTGCGTGATAGAATAATCTTGTTTTCTAGCACTCACAAAAATAACTCACAGAAACAAAAACTATTAAATTATGGAACTAATGGGGAAAAAAGATATTTAAAGTCATAATTGAAAAGGAAGTAAAGGTGATGTAAAACCTTTACAAGCAAGCAAAGATATATCACTGCGTATGAGATGAAAACATGGCAAAGACAAAGTCAGCATGCCAACAGCATTCTCTCTGCGTCTAAACTCTGAACCCATACCTGATCAGAAACCAGTGAGGGGTGAATTGAGACCGGGTTGGGAAAAGGATGAGTAAAAAAAATCATGGTTGGGTAAGGGGAGGACAGGGTCAGTCGCATCTGGCCAGGGAAGGACTGTGTTATTCACTGACAGGTAAGGGAAGGATGAAGTTAATTGTGACTGGCTGGGAAAGCATGGGGTCACTCATATACAACGTGGGACAGACACAAAGACAAACAGGAATCTTATTTGAGTAACGAGTTAAAAGGCTGTGTGGGAGCAGCTGTGACAAACAGTTATGGGTTAATGATCAAGGGCTGCAGGTTGTGCAACTGAGTGCAGCTATGAAAGGGTGCACAGGGTTGGTTGGTCTTCAGGTGAAGACGATGCCCAGGCAGTGATTGTACAAGGAGGGGGGCAGATGGAAGTGAAGTACATGTACGGTACTACCTAAGGGAGCATGAGTCTGGGCCGGGGGCAGCAGGGGGAGGATAAGCAGCTAGCAGGTGCCAATTGTCCTCCCCTGGGCTCCGCTGGGCTTTAACAGGGTCATATTCTGGGCCGACTGAACCCTCACCCTCTTCCATCTGAAGGACACAAGATGCTTACAGTGAGCCCCACTAGCTAGTCATACAGTCAACCTTGCGGACGGTTGGCTGAACACTAAAAAAGCAAACCAGGTGCACTGCAAAACACATCCTTAGCACAGTTTCATCTCATGTTCAATCTTTAGGTGTTTATTGAAACAAAACGATTTGGATGATTGGATCAAATAATTGCTACCTTTTATTAATTGTGCAATTTTTCTAAATGTATCAAATATTTGTTCTTATTTTGATTTACATGCAGATCAGCTTTTGTCTCGTACAGCTGGAAAACAATTTGAGGTACAGTGGATATGTTTTCCAGTGCTGCTTATTTACTAACTGGAGGATTCATTAGTCAGCAAGCAAGCGATCATTTGGTCAAGAGCCAGTCCAGGCTGCACTATAGGGGGCCAGTTAATTGGGGGAATTTCTGACCTTCACTCTACAGTGTACTCGAATACATTTCTTCATACCGAGAGGCCAAATCAACGCCGCTCCTTCTTAAAGCCCTTCACAAGTGACCTTCTCGACAAAGCAGAAGAGCTGACAAGCCCAGCTGCTTCCTGCTTTTTGCTCAAAGTCCCCTGCTGCACATTTAAATCACAATTTAATTAGGACTGCGAGATAATCAGAAATCACTAGTTGAGAATAAGTGAAATAAGTCTTTTAGAAAATGTAAAGGGCTTTGATGAGGGCACTAGTGGAGGGCTTCATTTCCTACAAAAGTTAAAGACAACTAAGCACAGTGGCTAGACGGCCAGTGCGCTCAAAAACGGCCGTGAAACTAGGCAACAAATGAGCAGAAAGAAGCTTCATTCATATGACAAGCATCTTGAGGGAAACAGAGATAGAAGCACATCTATTAGAATCCAAAGCAATTAACCTGCTGCTGAATCTATCAGAGCTGCAGAGTAGGCAAACAACAGTAAACCCTAGAGAGCCCTCTGGGTTCTTTTACGATTACCTCTATCTAATCTAATTAAGAAAAAAAAAGGAAACTGAATAGTTCCAGAATTATCTCAGCAGAGCTGAACATACTGCATTATGCAGCACATTAACATGAATATACCATTAAGATTTTGAACGCAGAAAATCAACAAATCGCTCAGACTGAGTGAATCTGTTTTGCATAATGTGCTCTGTACCCTCACCTGTGCTCTCCAAATCAATAGCTGGTTTCTGCTCATTTAGTTTCTGAGATGAGACCAGCTTTATCTACATACAAGCAGCCCGAAACACATTCAGACGGTAGTTTATTAGGTACGCCTAGCTAAAACTTGTAACGAGAGAGGCAATAAACCCTACTGTCATAGAGGGCACATTTAGTTGCTGTTACAACAGTTTCAGATAACTGATTCAACTTTACTGTAACTTACAGGCTTTTTGTCAGTGAGGACAAAAAGCAACTTGCAACCCAATCTATCTGCCCCACTAACTACATCCTGCAGATTCAGTTTACTTTGATAGTGTATAAACCAGCGACTAAGTGTGCTATAAACTAGCATGAACAGTAAATCCAGCCCACTGTTTTTATAAGTGACATTTCCTCCCACCCACCTTGGAACCATACAAATTAGCAAGCTATAAAAACATGCAGAAGCAAAACAAATTCATGATCCTTGCTCATAACAAAAGTAATAATAGCAAAACTAAATATGACCTCTGTATCAACCAAAGATTTGCTCACCTTGGACAGTTAAAAAGAATAAAAAACTCCCCATTTGCTCATGTTCACTCATTAAGAGAGAACCACCCTAAATTTGGCTCTTTGGCCTTTGTGTTATCAAAGAGAGCTTATGCTATTGTTAGCATTTTCCTTACAGGTTTTTATCGTGACATCAACTACGAAAGAGCAAGATCTTCAATTCAATCAATGAAAAATACGTGAGACAACACAGGGTTTCATTCATAGCAACATGCTGCTGTACAAAACAGTCCAAACCAGTTCAAGAGTCTGTCATGCAGCTGTGGGAGTGGCAGTCTTGCCCTGAGGATCTGCCTAAAACCATGCAGGTGGATAACGCTGAGCTAAGGAGGGCGTTTCCGTGTCCTAGATTGAGTTGTTTTAGTTGAGCATACATCGAGATAGGTGACCATGCCATATAGATAAAAGTAGTGGATTGATGGGCTGCACCATGCATCTGATTCATGTGTCACTTTAACATGTGAGGGGCATTCCAGATTGTGCTCATGTGACAAGACCACTTGCTGATGGTCAAGAGGTAGGTTTGACCAGCTGCAGCGATAAAGAATGACGATCAGAGCCGCCTCCCCAACACATTTCCCCTTACGTTATGAGCGCTGAGGGAAAGAGTCAAGAGTCTACGAGCCCTCACAGGTGATTCGGCATTCATTCATTCTCTCCCCCATTCATTTATCCATTTGTACATGCAGCGGGTGGTGGGGTAATGACAGCGGCATGCTGTGACAGGCAGGAGTGGAAAGTGGTCTCAGAACGCATTCTCTACATCAGTCTCTCACTGAAAATGCAACACATGCAGCGGCTGAAGTGCTTGAACCCGATTCTTCGACATGATCTCCAACCACACATTTATATCTTCTCTACATCCCAGTCACAGAGAATGCTGATTGGCTTGTGCAGGGCATGCAGTTACAGGCATGAAACAAAGGCTCCTACTCTAAAACTGACGGTACACAACGCTGCAGTTGTGGTACTGCCAGTGTTAGAAAAATGACCAAATAAAGTTGAGACCTGGGAAAAAGAACATTTGAGTTTTGTATGAATGATCTTACACAGGAGTGCTTATTCCATAAAGCAATACTTCTACTTTCTACGGACTTTTTGCAGTGTGCTGTGTACAGGATTTTAACTACTACGCTGTGTATTTTTGGCCAAACAGAATTAATGTGAAGAGAGGTGCACAGCATGCTTTGATTTCACTGTCAGGCCACGCCACATTATCAAAGAACAGCTCCCTAAAAAGGGTAAGAATTGATACGTTTTCAATTACAAAAGCAGGGCAGCAACTCGGTGTTAATAGCTGACAAATCATAGAAATATAGATTTATAAGTACAGATGGATCACAATACAAGTACACACACAGTACAAGAATATTGCATTTGAATAAGGCACTCCTTATAATATTCTGAATTTTGTTTTGGGTGTATTTTAAGTCCACGGCTGAGTCACTCAATTCCTCTACCTA
Organism: Aulonocara sp. 'chitande type north' Nkhata Bay; assembly: GCF_057382095.1. Taxonomy (NCBI): domain Eukaryota; kingdom Metazoa; phylum Chordata; class Actinopteri; order Cichliformes; family Cichlidae; genus Aulonocara; species Aulonocara sp. 'chitande type north' Nkhata Bay. The sequence continues at coordinate 10,293,052 of NC_141360.1, forward strand.
ATTTTGCCCAGCTGGCTCTTGGCTCTGGACAAAGGCTGCAGAGCGATGAAGTCATCACCTATCGCCACACGGTTGGAATACATCTACACCAGGAGAGTGCACACAGAGGATAGGATGAAGACACACAGAAAGGTTAAAAATCAAAGTCTCTCTCTCTCTCACAGACACACACACACTACCACAAACCCACCCGCAGAATCGCACACACAGACAAAACAGGACAAAGGTTAGAGCAGAAAATACTAACTCCATGTAGGACTGGACAAATTTCAAAGGAGAAGGGTCTAAACTAAAACATAAACAATCTCCAGCTGGACAAATCAATACAGCAACAGTGTGGGTCCTCTGAAAGGTGACCATGCACAGTGTGGAGCTGGTCTGCGTGTCTGTGATCAAAGGCGACTCATGCAATGTGTGTATAAACACCAAGTCCTTCTTGTGCTGCCAAGTTGATTACTTGTGACCACATAGGCTCATTTAAACAACACGATGGGCAGAACCTTTTCTCCTCCCTGCCTCTGTCACATTTTAACTTTCAGTGGCATTTTAGTTTATTTCTTCCCTCCAGGCTCTTTTCAAATAGCGGGAAATATAATTTCCCTTTGTGTGAAACAAGTAGGAATATGTATTAAATCTAACGCTTGACACACAAGTTTAACTACTGGAAAGCATTCGGCCCTTTTGCCAATTTTTTCATTCTGAGCCTGCAGGAAACCCCAAACCCACAGAAACTATTTTTAGACTTGTTTACATAGATCTGGTAATAAACTAACAATATCTGACTTATTCTCAAAGTCTGTTAACTACTTAAGAATACTGTCATCTCTCATTGGCTTTCACCCTTTTTAAAACGATTTCAATGTAAGTGAAAACAGAGAAGTGGGTGAAGTATTCTCAGTAACTACAGTAGAGTCCAAACAGCAAGTAGAACAAAAGAGCACTTAGGCAGCTGCTGTGAACCAGAGAAAGTACAGAGTTAGGCCAGCACTGGCTCACAGGCAACAACCTATAAATGTCTTACCATCTCACATTCATACTTTCCACTTTTTTTTTTCTTTTTTATAATACTGCTCCTGCACCTCCTCCCCTCATTACCTGACTCTTCTGAGTGCTGGTGGGCTGCAGGTGTCTGTACAAGACCTTCTTCAACACATCAGGAAAGAGGCAAGTTATGACGATGATGATAATGGCGAACCAGGCTGAACCGCTGGACAGCAGCTGCACAAAGACGAAGTACATGTCCTGGGTGTGCAGGAATGGCCTGAGGGGGCAAGGGGAGAGGAAACAATGTCTATTTTATGCTTAGAAAACATCTACAAGCCAGTTTGTCCAAAAGCAACAGTAACATTTGGTTAGCCTTACAAAAAAAGAAAAAGAAAAAAAAGAATCATACAAAACAAAACAGCAACAGAGATGGGCAGCCAGCCTCAACTCTGCCCTGTTCACCATAAATTCAGGTTTTACTGGCAGTTGGAAGTCATGCTCTTAGAGTAATTTCATTATTTCCTGACACCAGAGTTTAATGACTGGTGCAGATGTCAGACTACAAATATCCATTATGGTCCAATATTATCAGCATGGCTCCTGCAAGTCTGTGAGTTCACTGGCCTGTGTAACGTGGTCGAGACTGATCTGTTCAACTCAGCAGACTACCAGAAAAAACAAAAACAAAGCAGTCGTGTGAGGTAGGGCTGGGCCATATCATTCCGTTCACGGTAATACCAGTATAATGTTGGGCTACGACAAGAAAATTAAATATCGCGATAGAATATGGGTAAAACACGCATGCGCAGTGCCTTTGTTTTCATACGCACATGGTGAAAAAGGCACGGCGGCGACGGAGTATGACATGGGTGAAAGCGGATCGTTGAATGAAACTGATGAACCAGAACTGGTTTGTAAAAATGCTGCAACTTCAGTGGTGTGGAACTGGTTTAGCTTTCGTCCGTCAGATACACAACAAAGCACTATTTTTGGTAGAGCGTGCTAGCGGGCCGTCGTTATTACCATGTTGTTTGGAAAGTACAGCACACTTAAAATCAATCCTTTGATTTTTCTGAAAATCGACAGTGCCCCTTATAATCCCGCGGGCCTTATGTTTGAATTCTGGTTGTGTTTACAGACCTTGAAATGATTTTATGTCGTACACGGCGCTCGAAAATCTGTCAAATGTTTTAGTATGATTTTGCTAAGCTACGAACCCGCACCGCTTGATGGATTGTCTGAGCATTACGGCTATCATAGGCAGGAGCCTCGCGGAGTGATACGTACAGTGCTTCGACATAATATTACCGTGTTGTGTGTGTATAACCTCTTTTTAAGTTTTGTGGATATTATACATGGTTATGCTGAGGATATGTCGGCCAGTTTCCACTGGAAATGCCTTTTGGTTCAACTGTCAGCAAGGAATTTGCATTTGCACTGTAAAATTTTTATATAACTTTAATGCACATAAAAAACAGCTGCTTGTTTAAGTGAAAATACATTGATTTTTTTTTTTGCACTAATAAAATTGTGGAGTTGTAAAGTATTTTGTCTAGTGTCAATTATATCGTTATCGCAAATTTTCAAATCTATATCGTGATAAATACTTTTGGTCATATCGCCCTGCTCTAGTGTGAGGTATAGTTTGACATCAGGGCTGGGCAATAAAACACTAAAATAGTCATTATGAAGTAATTTTTCCCTCAATAGAAATATGAGACAATGCTCAATATAAAGCCGATAGAACTCACTACATCCATGTTTTCACAGACAATACGAGAGGCCAGTGAGAATAGTACCCTGTCAAACCAATCATGGGGACGGACATGGTTGGAACACTGACATCAGTGTAGGAGCCGCTGGCAGCAGCACATGTGCTAATGTTTGTGCTACTGCAGCGTTAGTGAACATGACAGCCATAAAAGGACAAGCTTATTATTCAAAAGAAGAATCTGAGGACTTTGCTTGTTAGGGAAAATGTTCTAAAACACTTCTTCAGTAAAGACTCAGAGAAGAGAAACACACAGAACTTCTTGCTAGCAAGGGCAGCCTCCACTCTAAGAGACTCCAGTGAGAGAACTGCCCCGGTCTTTATTTTATACTCCATTGAGCGTATGTGTGTGTATGTGTGTGTGTGGGGTCAGAGTGTGGCCCCATAAACAACTTCCCTTAACCTGCTGGTCTGGAAAGTCCAACAGTTCATCTATATGTAAAGAAGCACTTAAACTAAAACAGACATAGCTACGTTAATCCTACCGTAAAGCAATAAGACAAGGTACGAGCTCTCATGCTCCCAGGACGTGGGGGTGCATTCCTGGGGTGCACACATCCTGTCACTACACAATTAATTATATGCTTCTAAGTATACATGGTTAAACATTTCCTAATACAAATAACTACAAACAGCATCCTACCATAAGCAAACTTATATCACTAAAAGATTATACTGACTACTAAATACAATTTTCCATTGACATTGCTAAAGCCTGATAAAGAAGCAGAGCAACATACATTGCAAAATGAGTTGAAAGCACGTTTCCACATAAATGCCACATAAGCACCTGAAGCAAGGACATGCTTACACCATGCACAGCTAACTGTTTACCTGCACAATGCAATACCTTATTGTAATCTGTATGATGCAAGTAAGCACAGTTGAAAATGTTGATTGAAGCTGCTGGTTCAACTAGCTGTAAACATTTCTCTCAGACAGCACTGTCCCAGCTACACAGGAGTGTAGAGAGATCTGCAAAGCTATCATACTTCACCACCTGATCGGATTTGTGGTCAAAAACAATGCATTTCAATCCTGTGCTTCTTGTGCTTTCTCAAACCATTTCTATTTATATATTTTAGAAAAACTTGACAGTTAGGCCTGCGACAGACTGACGACCTACACGTGGTGAACCCCATCTCTCGCACTACGGGAGCTAGAATAGCTCCCAGTCCCGCCCCCGCAACCCTGAATTGGATAAGTGAAAGGATGGACGGATGGATGGATTGTTGTCTTGAAGCATTAGCACACCACAATTGTGTGAATATATCACTTTAGTTTATGTTCTCTTTTTTATATTTGAAAGATTCCTGAATTTTTACTGATGATATATACAGAAAGCTTTGTTTATTTTTGGTGTTGTTCCCCCCAAAAACTGTTTGAATCTATATAAATCATCTTATTGGTCAGAATTAATATTTTAGATGACTGTAGACACACAGAATTACAGATCTGTATATTGTTCTATTTTTCTGTGTATTGTACATTTGTCATGCTCAGCTTCTAACAGAAAATAATATTTAAATGTTTAATATATATGAGAAAAAAAACCTGAAAAAAAAAAAGTGGTAAGAGCTTTTTTTTTTTTTGTTCCTGTTGCCCAGACCTATTTGAGATAAACATACAGCACACAGGAAGTAACTGAGTTTAAAAGCATCACTTTCCAGAAGCAAAAAGAACTTGCCAAGAAGGTGTTCTTACCAGATGATGCCTCCATAGAAGAGAGAGAAGATGAAATAGAAGGCAATTGAGCCCCATGTCACAAAATGGTTCATCCACGTCCAAAAATGAGTCTCTAATGCAAGCTGACGTTACACACATACAGGAGGGGGAGGAAAAGAAAGATGGGTGTAAAACATGGATCCAGGGACAGGCAGTGCATCAATAAACTACAGCAATCTTCCTCCGTGCTATAAAGAGAGACCTTGAGGTGACACTGATAAATTATCTTCTCGAATTAATGGCCACTGACATCATCCTCATCACAACATCTTTCAACATATTTCATTAACGAGACTTTGACAATACAAATGTCTCCTTTTGAAACTGCATGTGTTTCTCAGCTTTCTGCTATGCAAACATCAGCCATCATCCTTAGAGGGCATTACATGAGAAAAGACTCAAACACTCAAAAATAAATTGCTGATGTACTTCAGTGTCAGCTTGTCAACTTATTATAAATTCCTACATGTAAGCAAAACTCCAGCTAAGCTGAAGATGTGTCACTGGATACTTCTTTCCCAGCCCTTGTTTACACTCACTGAATAACTTGGCTTCCTGCTGCTTTGTTCTCAGCAGGTAGCATACATACAAATCTGACTGGGAGAGTGCCTGCTATTATATGAACCCACCACTCATTACTCTGAAAGCTTCAAATGTAACCATGAGTGTCGTAAACATTACAAAACGTTCCAAACACAACTGCTTCTTCAGAAAGAGTACAGTGGTTTGTTGAAAGGGTATAATATTTGATATCATTTACCTTTAACGTGACAGTGATGACCATGACAGTAAAGACCAGTGTTCCAAATGTCCAGTTCCCAAACATCTACAGAAACAGACATACAAGTACTTCAGTTAATAATAATAAACAGCATTACAATGTAGTTTGGCACTTCCTGAAAATGATTTCATGAGGAGGGGAAAACAGAAGCTTTGCATAAATGTACAGACTGTGTGTTCGCATCTGTATAAGGGACGTCGTTACCCTACTGCTCTTGTTCCCTTGGATCACTGACAAGCTTTAGTCTACACATGTGGTGCAAAGAGAGACAAGTTCACTATGACTGTAGCCTTGGTTAACAAGTTGTTTTGGCATCACGGTGCCCAAAATAAGACCTCGGCCTCCAACTGTGTGAGTACCATCAGTAGCTCCACTGTTCTACTTATAGGTTGAGAGCTGTGGGAGACATTGTTTTGTTGCCAGCCAGTTCAGGACCCTGCTGGTGTCCGAACATTGAGGGCTAATAGTGACACACAGTTCAAGTTTGTGCTCGCTACTTTCAGAATTATGATTTAAACTAAAATCTTTTACAAACTCGGTCCCCTAACTGATATCTACCTACTTATAGAAAAATCTGACTAGATGTTAGTGAAGATGGTTTCTGCCTATGCAGCTACGCTTTGAAAAAGGCAGAAATTCTATTCTATTCTAATGGTCATCAAACTCAAAATATAATATATTGTAAAATACTGTATATACTCAAAAATCGCCATTAAGGGTACAGGAGAGGTAGGAAATGATTAAACCAAGCCATGTAACTCTACTATGAGTTGATTCAGCATATTTCAAGACACCACTAATGTAAATGCTATAGACTAGCCACTTAAATTCATGCTCTTGAATAGCATCATTACTAATAATTTAATATTTCACTTAAAAGAAAATCTTTCTGGGAGTTCTCTCATTAGCTCCCTAAGAAGACATGCATTCATCTGTAGAGCAGACTCTTACCAGCTGCCTGTTAGCTCGCAAGATCTGAAGACATGCACAGCATGAAGGCAAAAGGGAAAAGGCGTAATCAACAAAGGACAGAAGAAAAAGACAACCAAGAGAGTGCAGTAAAAGTGAGTGCTTTCGGAAATACCAAACTTCAGAAAGAAAGAAAGATGATGAGATATGCAGCAGGACAGAAAAGGGAAGATTTGTTATGCTCTTAAACAAAAAGAACGACAAAGAGACAGATAAGAAAAGTGCAAGATGAAGGGAAGACGTGAGTGCAAAAATACCAGCGGGTAAACAGTCCCGTTAATGTCCGCAACACAACAAGATGCAATCACGAATGGTTACTCTATAGTATCAGTTTGCTACTTTTCCCTTTTTTGCTCTGAACTAACATTTGACTGATATCAGCATCATAGAGCATGAAAACACATACCTGTCCATTGCCCATAAGTGTGGTGTCCTCTCCCATTAGTATGTAGGATCCAAAGAAGAAGACAAAGGCGTGACAGAAACCCAACACAGTCCAGTACAAGAAGGTCCGGAAAGAGAGCAGAGAGTTCTTGCTAATATCCCTGCAGAAAATAAATAAATAAAAGGTTTTTTTTAATCATAATCCTTAAGAGCATTCATAGGATCCAAGCAAAGTTGCATGTTTCACTGTGATGAATAAATAAATACATTGCAATTTAGCAGTTCTGAAAAATAAAATGATTTATGTAACAAGCAGCATCTAGATGCTAACAGCCAATTTAAAAACATTACATAAAATTCCAATTAACACACAAAAAAAAGAAACAGTGGGCCAACTGTCTATATAGATGATGACATAACAGAAAACAATATACAAAGTAGTGTTCACCTAGAGATGACATATAAGCTCACCTGTACAGGCCAGGTTTGTTCTGCAATACATGCGGATGGACCAGCTGTTCAAACAGACTGTACACAAGGATTGGCAGCGAGGTGAAGCAGATGTTGTACAGTGTCAGATAAACACTGTCGTACAGAGTCTAGGTTGGACAGAGACAGCATTTCACTCATCAATGACCCATTAACAAGAACTGATATCCACAACTTGTTCAACAGACCTTAAAGATATCAGGGAGCGAGGCGGAGCAGAGTTGGAGCAAAGCGGAAAAACAAATGAGTAGGAACACACACACTGTACTAGAAGATGAGGCAAGAGGATTATAATATGGCCTCCCAGTAAAAACTATAGTGTTACATGGTTAATAATATTTTGGGACTGGCTTCCAAAACCATGCTACATAAATAATTGAAAAGACAGAAATTCAATAGACTTCTGATTCTTAATTTTAAAGCCTATAAATAATAAGATCCATTTTCGTTTTTATTTAACACAGATTCACTACAAGAGACATCGAAAAAGAAAAAAAATCTATAAAAATGCACTCAATCTGATACCTAATAAGATACGCTGGTAAAGGGGAGCACAAAATTAGGACCAAAACACCACTGACATTAAAAAGACAAAGATACAGAGAGTGTGAGACTTACTTGTTGTGAAAACAAACAGAAGAACTGGTATAAAAACTGCGGCGTGATAAAACACACATTCTAGAAAAGACAGAGTGAAGGAAAGAAACATTAAAAATATTGCAGTGACAGGAGACACAACTGAACACGCTCTTAGTTATGCTATGGTCACACTAGGGGAAACAGTGGTTGGAGGCCATGGCACAAGCTAAATTATTGTGACTGTGTGCAGTGAACCTGTAGTCCCGTTGCCTTTGAGATGGTGTCTTTGAAGATGGGAACCAAGTCAGTGAGTAATTGTATCACGACAATGATAAAATGACAATAAAAGAGTCAGTCTGTTATCTGAATGGGGTTAAGTTGGCAATTACGTGCAATTACACAGCAAATAACTGGGATAAATCAGCAAAAATTGCAAATCTGTTGCCATCTATAGACACAGAATTCACATTTAGAGAACAACCAAATCTCCTGAACAGAAATGTAGAAGTTCTCCACAGATAAGTGATTTGTTATTTGAAAATGTAAAAACAGGCCCTGTGCAAACTTGTTTCAGATAGGAAAATAACCAGAATACACCCATTTGGCAACCAATTAGGCAGAGTCTTCTTTTGCAAAGAGATGCATCACAGACCAGCTGCACTCAGACTGAGACTGAATTTGTGAGCATTTATAAATTACACAGCAATATTTTGCAAACCTTCACCAATCTGAAAATGATTGCAGAGCACCACTGTTTGGAGCTGGGTTGACTCCCACCAGGCAACCTGTGCAATTCCTTTTTGACTTAAAGGAGTTACTGCAAATACATGCAATTTTTTGCTAAATTAAAAAAAACAAAAACAAAACAAATAAAAACACACCGATTTCTCTTAGTCACAGGGAATGTGTCTTGTATTTTCATTCTAGTGGGACTGAACAATTACAGCGGAAGTAGAAAGTCTCTTTCTAGATCTTACCTTGTAGAAAAAGTACTGTACAAGAGTAGCTATTCGAATGTAGTAGAAGTGCCCGTGGACCAGCAGGAGTTTGGCCAGGAACTTGAACCTGGCAATTGCATAGTCGCTGTTTCTCACAGCCTGACGACCCTCCTTCCCCATGATACCTGGAGACACAGACATACTGGAGATCACACTGCAGAACACTAATACCATGTCATGTGAGACAATACAGTCTGTATCTACGTGAGCTAAGTGTTTACCTATGCCCACATGGGCTTCCTGTATCATACTGACATCATTGGCTCCATCCCCAATAGCTAAGGTGATGGGTTTTTCTGGAGATGTCTTTAAAAGACGCACAACCTAGACATAACAAAGTAACAATGGCATCACAGGTGAGCTTCAGAAAATTTGCAGAGACAAAAAACAAACAAACATAAAAAACCCCCCCAAAAAAACAACAACAAAGGAACCCCATCCACCCACAAACAATTAAAAATGCTTACAAGACAACAATACCTTAGCTTTCTGCAGTGGGGCCATGCGGCAGCACAGCACAGCTGAACAGTTTTTACACACTTCCATAAAGAGCTTCTCGTGTTCCCTCAATGCTAAAGACAGACTAGCTCCATCTACAACCAATCCATGCTGTATGACATGGTCCTCCCTTAACCTGCGAACAGACAGAGAAAAAGTAAAAAAAAAGAACACAATATGAGGTCAGGGGGATATATATACACACAAAATTAAACAACATGTATGCTGTCAGATAACATCATTACTTTCAGCAGAATCACACCTACCTCCTGGACAGTATGCGGAGCTGCTCAGCACACTCGTTATCAGAGTGCTGCTGCAGGAGCTCCAGGATGTTCATGGTTCTGTGGAAGTGGCCACAGGACAGGCTTACACTGACTGCCGTCTCATGTTTGTCCCCTGTCAGCACCCATACTTTGATTCCTGCGAGTCGCAAAGCCTCAATGGTCTCCTGGACCTTGTCCTGAAGTCTAGGGATACAAGAAAGAGAGAAAATAAACACTTTGGTCTCCAAGGTAACGCAGACAAAGTGTGGGTAACTTGATGGAACTGATCAAACTAAGCTTCATAATTTAACACATCTACTGAAGGGTTAGCAAGAACTGGTGAGCAGAGGGTGACTGACTACTTTGTGTTTTTCGCTGCAGTTATTTTTCAAAAGATTCAAAGACAGTTGATCTGATCTAATATTTTTATGCCAATCGGCATTACATTTTTCATGTTACACAGATGTTGGAGGGAACCCTTCATCTCATCTTCCATACCAGAGGAGATTCTTTGACCGTGAACATCCGTGCCCCGGGAGGATCTCATTTCAGATACAGAAGCAGAGCAGTGGGAAAAAGGGAGAGCGAGCAAAAAGATAAACAAAGTGGGAGACGCAAGAGGCTTATGTGAGGAGCAGATGGCGAGCGGCTGCAAACACACATCAACATTCATTTCCAGAGAGGCTCGGTGAAGTGACGTCTTCTTCTCCCTGCTGACTATTTATTGTCTGTTAAAAATCTTCCCACTGTGTTTATCTGTCTGTTTTGCCTGTGTGTTTCTTCAGTTTTGAATTTTTTTCTCTTTTTTGGGGGGGGTGGAAGCCCATGACAAAAAAAGCCTAAGACAGCAACAACAAAACACAAGCAGATTTGATCCACTGTGGATGATGTCCATTTCTCAAAACTTACTTTTTTTTTTTGGGAATGTGTGAATTACAGAAATAAGATTCCGAGTTTTGTTGTCAGCAGTTGGGCGTACAGTGGTCCCTCGCTATAATGCGGTTCACCTTTCGTGGCCTCGGAGTTTCGCAGATTTTTTTGTGTGCAATTTTCCATGTTTTTTTTTTTTTTTTTTTTAAACAGCGCATTGTGTTCTGCGTCCTGATTGGCTGTACACCATTGTCGATCAATCTCGTGCCGTGTCTCTGTACAGTACAGAATGCGTTCAGCTTGTCAAATTTACATAAATCTTTGATCGCTAGCAGTGTGACTCTGAAGCGCTGTACTGTATGTTTGTAAGCTTTCTCCCCAACCAACACAACAATGTCGACGAAAAGCTTTGCACCGTCAAAGGCAACTGCGGGTGCCTTTGGTTTCATTCTATAATACTGGTCATTTTCTTTTACAAAGGTTTGAGCTTTAAGAGTGTTTAAACAAGAGAGAAAAGTGTGAAAACGTCCATGCCAGTCTTTGAAAAGTGTATAAAGTGTGTAGTGAGGGGTTTTACAGCCTTAAAACATCTAAAATAATTGTAAAAAATAAAGTTGGCTACTTCGCAGATTTTACGTATCGCGTGTTATTTTTGGAATGTAACTCCTGAGATAAACGAGGGACCACTGTACTGCACAAACTGTTGAGATTTCAAATCCATTGAGAACTCAAGAAGGCTCACAAATAGTGATAAACATGACAAATGAATCTCTGACCAAGTGATTCTAGTGATTCTTGCAAAAATGTCTAAAGTGCCGGTAAAGCTACCAATAGGACTTAACCATTACACCTTGAGACCAAATTAGGTGAATACCTGTCTGTGTAAGGTCTCATCCTAGTCATGGTAGTCTTAAGAGCTTGAATAAAAGATTTTTTAAAAAGAAGGCAACTGTACTTCTTTCAATTTGAGAAGACACTTCATCTCTCAAAGGAGCTTCAGTTCTAAAACCAAAAGGTGGTGTGTGCAATGTATTTAATCCCCGGAGGGGGTTGTCCCATTTTGAGGTTGCGAGTTATCACATGAGCCAAGGTGTGAAAAAAATGGCATGGGTCAACTCACACCTCAGCTCATTACGGGGCAAGGTCTCACAGTTTTTATGCTCACCGCGTTGCTTGTTGTGTGGGAGATGGTTTTCACAACTTCGCCTCCTTATTAGAGCGCATGACGCGATATTGTCTGAGTGGTGAAACCTGACGTTTATGAGAATACTGCAGCGGCTTCCTGCCACGACGGAGGGTATATTGGCACCTTTAGAGTGGTTTCACCCTTAACGTAACCCAACTACACTTTAAATAACCAGGACCCCTGGATGAGAGGTGAAACATCTTCACAAACTTAAGTGTCTTCAACCACGATAAATTACAGATGGATGGGTGACAGATGTTTTGCCATGGCATAAGCCTACTGGTCCTTCAAGTTCTTGATTTTATCTAATAGCTGCTCAGGTATCCAGATCTCGATCACCAAAGTGGACGGACAAATTGTCAACTGAAATTGGCCAGCATAAAGAAAAAAAATCCAGAAGCCTGTGTGGCACATAAATCATCTACTCCTGTACAATGGCATCCTGTTTTTAAAGTTGACCATCTTCAAATAGTACAGTGGTCAGTTGTTTAAATTGATCTAATTTGATGCCCATAATCATGTAGCATTGAGCAACACTTACAATTAACATTATCTTAACCCCACATTCCTAAAAATTGACTCAGATTACACACAAGTGTTTGGAAAAGCAAACCACAGTACTTCAGTGTACTGATTGTACTGACCAAATTAAACAATTTCTTCTTGATTTAAAAGAATTGATGCTTTAATTTATAGCAAACATTGTATTAAAAAAAAAAAAGACCTGAGTCTACCTAGTTCACTTGACTCTACTTAAGCCTAGATTGTAGATTATTACTTTGTGTTCAATGCACACATCAAAAGCCTGCTTTGTGTATTATTAGTTTAGCGAGACTGTGTTTGTCCTTAATACTGTTTTAGGTGTGGATACTCAATGCAAAATCCTTTCTGTATTGATTAGCACGGGTTATGAATGTGATGAGAATGTCAAGATATTTTATTTTATGTTTTGAGTCTCCATACTTGTCCTCCACTCCTGTTGCTCCCAGGAGCTGCAAGTCTTTTTCAATGTAGCTGAAGGCTTCCTGCAGTCTCTCCTCCCTCTGCTGCAGCGCGGTGCGGGCACTGTTTAGTTTCTTGTCCACATCGATGTACTCCTCCGGACTGAAGTGGCGGCATGCTACAACCAGGGTTCGCAAACCTTTCTATAATTAAATTAGGAGAATGGAGTTTAGAAAAATGATTCAAAACAGGGAAGAAAAAGAAGAAATATCAAAAGAAAGGTTGATAAAATGATGAAGGATAAAATGAGACACCACGTTTGGGTAGATGGTAAGGTCAAATGTCGGCAAGGTTGGGAAAAAAATCATAAGAGAATGATGGGAAGAAATGAATCCAGGAAACAAAGAAGCAAAGAGAAAGAAAGACGAGAAAAACAAATTATTAAAGCTTGACTCTAAATCACAGAGCGAGCCTAAGGGGTAGATGACCACAAATCAACCCACCGACTCCTGGGTACTGACGTATGATGGCATGATGTGAGGGCAGTGCGTGTGTGTGTGTGTGTGTGTGTTTGTCTGTTGTGGCGAGGAATTTACAATGTAATGGGAACAGAGGGCCAAAAGTAATCACTGTAACACTGAAAAATGTCAGGCCTACACATACAGACACAAATCTGAGGACATAAATCAAAATATATATATTTAAAGGTTTCTTTTGAAGACAGATGTATCAACTTCATCCAATTTGTCTCAGACATCTGACCACAGGGATATCGGGAAGTTTCATATTGATAATCATATTACCTCTAGACAGGTAAGTCATTTGTATCCTATTAAATAATACATGTGCAGCTGATGTGTGTGACTTCAATGGTTAAAAAAAAAAAAAAATGTGTTTCTGCAACAGATGAAAAATCCCCCCCAAAAATATTGGGCTTAAGGGGTGATGAATCTGTATCATGATTGTGAAAATATAAGCATCTGGTTAATATTTAGAGAGGAAAACAAACAAACAAATAAATAAATAACAAAAATCTTACCATGGCAAACTCATCAACGTGCAGCCTTGTCTTTTCGATCTCACCACTAGTCGCGAAAGGCAAAATGGCAGACTCCGCCCCCTTGGTGAACAGCACTTTGCCTCCTTGAAAAGCAACACAGCAAGAACATATACGCTAAATATGCATTAAAATGTCAATTTTCAATAAAAATATAAAATAAAATACAAAAAAACTTACTATATTATACTTGTAAACATAAGCGTTCCATTTTTCGCTTATTTTAGAATATTATCAACTCCTCAATGTTTCTGTTTTTATTGTTAATGGTTAATTTCATTTTTTTCACTTGCAACAAACGTACAGCTCAGCTGAAGAACGTGGTATTACCTGAGGGAGTTTGCAGTATGACACTCATCCTCCTGCGGTTAGGATCAAACTCGAGTACATGGAGCAGTTTATACCTGAGTGTCCAAACAAAGACCCGTCAGACATTGATTAGTTACTCGTTTTGAACAGGGGCGATTTATTTTTTGGCTGCAGGTTTTTTATTATTTTACTTTAAAAACTATGAGAGCATGGAATATCTCCTGAGTGAGATTAAGAAAAACAACAATCCACTGTAATCTTATTTGTGATTTTAAAAATGCACAAGGTGACATACTTTTCTAACTTGCCAAAAGTTTTGATTTCCATGGTATCTCCGTTGCTGCAAGAGAAGGCCACTCCAATCCTGAGAGAGAAAAAATATAAAATAAAACAAACCCCAGCACTTATATTAACATCTTACAACAACTACCTATAACTGCAAGCTGTAGCATTTTTCTCAGGACACCGAATCAATACATAATTCATTCAGTTATCCATCCATTCTCTCTGTACTTTGAATAAATGGAATTTAAGTCTAAATGACTGCTTTCTGTCTTTATTTGAAATTTACACAGCATTAGAAACTTTTTAAAAGCTGTTTTGCAGCAGAAAAAACAAAACACTCTAAGCACTGAACTCTACTGTCTGGACTTCCAGTTTCATAGGGTGATCCTGCAAAACAGGATCCTGAATCAATGGGTGGATTTACTTTAAGGTACAAATTATAATTTACAATGGATGACGACACAGACAGCACAGACAGGCAGTCATTCCGGTTATGCTTCCTTTAAGCCCACTTGGAAGTCTGCCAGACCGGCGCATGTGCAATTGATGCACTGCAGTTCTCTTTGGACGAACTCACATAGCTCTCATAAAAATGGGCAGAAACACACACATCCAAACAGAGCCTTATGCTAAACGTCCAACGATGAACTTAACGTCAGTCTGACCCAAGTAGACCTTAAAACACTCGTGGACAAGCAGACCATAGCTTGGTCCTAAACAGCTACATGCAGAAATGATCAATTTATCAAGGTTTTCTTGTAGATCTAGAGGTGGTGTTTTGATTCCAGTTTCTTTAGCTGCCTAATGTTTAAGCAGCAAAGCAGAATGTGCTCACAATACTGCGTTTGCCCTTTCAGGACATATTCCCACAGTGGTCAGCTTGGGTTTTTGAATCGCTTCCTGGATATTGAATTGCTGCCCATATAGTATTATTGCAACACTGAAAGGAACAAGTGGTCAGCAGCCCAACCTCAGTGTCCCCCCCCCACCAAATTTCCCTTTGCAGCTAACACAATCAGTACAGTATGAATCATGTCAAAGCAAGGATTCTTATACACTTTCATTTATATAGCATATTTCCAGTTCTCAGCACTTTAGACTGCACCTATTCTACATCACATCCACAGCAAATTTAGGATATCACCAATTAACCTAACATGCATGTCACTGGTATCTGGAGGAAAGTGACACTGCCACAGGGAAAACGTGTTTACTCCACACGAAAGGACCCCAGCTGGGGTTTGAACAAACCTTGCTGTGAGTTGCCAGTGCCAATCACTGACCCATCTAGAAAGGCACAGACAAAACCAAACTCATCTTTAAAGTTTAAAGAAGACTAAGATTTGAGGAATCCTTAAATTAATAAAGACCTTTAAGACGTTTTGTTGTGGCATTACTGGGATGCAGACTACAATTTACACATTTCCTGTGTCGCAACCTCTGCAGTCCGGTGCAACCACCAGCTCTTAATGTCTAACATCACAACGCACAGCAACAACTTCGTCAGTCTGTTTTTTGTGCATAAATTTTAACCTGTGAACCTAAAACTTGCAGAAGAGGAAGCTCAAGTGTCACCTTACCTTTTTGTTGCCTCTACTAAAGCTTTCTCATCCGGTGAAGAGGCGTAGTACTCCATGGGACTGGAAGAGACCCCGTTGGCATGGGAGAATGGGTCTCCTCCCACAGCCAGGCAGTCTGACTGGTCGTAGCTGATCTGAACTGTGTGACAAAGTGACACTGCCTTGAGAAATAACAATTCGTCACCCATCTGGAAGGAAAGATGAGACATAAATTTTTATTTTCTCTCTCTCTCTTTTCTTGATGGATACAAACACAGCATGTTATTTTAAAAAAAAAAACAGAAAAAGAAAAGAACCAAGCCTGCAATATATATATGCAATACCAGGGGAGGCATAGAACCATCTGGCGAGTCGTCTGTCATTCCCTCTGGTAAAAGTTTGCCATTAACTTCCCGGTACTTGGTTCCATTAATCGAACACTCGCGGAACTGCATTTCATTTTCTGTTAGTGTGCCCGTCTTATCAGTAAACACATATTCCACCTGAAAAACAGAAACACACAGATGCTCACAGAAGTACACTAACCATTAAAGTCGGCATAGTTGTATGCTGTATACTGAATATGTACATAAACGTAATTCACCGATTCAAACCGGTTCATATTTCTAAATTACTAAAAATTCATGATATTTCATATAAATGTAAAATATTTTACAGTATATGCTATTTTTATATACAACACTAAAACTCCGATGATACAGCAGGACATCCATGCATATCCATGTTCAGGGTGTGCTTTGTAATATGCATACATAGGCATCTTCATTCCTCTTTCATACCTGTCCCAACTCTTCATTGAGGTCAGAGGTATTGACTTGAGCTTTCTGGTCACTTTCCTCATGGTAAAGGTCCAAATCCCAGCCAATGAAAAAAGAGCCAAGGAACTTTTGCATCTCCACAGTAACATAGAGCGAGATAGGGATGATGAAGTTATAGAGCACCAGAAAAGCCAAAAAGTCTGAGATGAACTTTAAGATCTGAAAGAACATGACAGATTCTTTTTTATTTAAAGAGAGGACAAGAGAGCAGTACAATGAAAAGTATAAAGTAAATTTATATACATGCAAGTCGTTTGCACTGCTGCAAGAAAGAGAAATTATATAAACTGTATGAGAGAAGCATTACAAAAAAATGCAGGAGAATATTAAGACTGTCTTTCAATAAATTCGCTTACATATATCTCAGCCATATACAGAATAATGAAACCAAAGTAGGCGAGGTAATTCACTGACATTAAGGGACTGATTATTTAACTGACAGGAAAGGATAAGGAGCACAGACTGAACATATGAGCAGCTATTAAAAGCCATGTTTGCACTGTATAAGCCTTTATGTGAGCCTGACTAACATGCTAATTAAAATAAAGAAATTATAATTAATGACTTAGATATACGTTTGTCTGCATTATAGACACAAGAAGGACTCTCAGAAATGTGTGATTTAATATTACAAATATAAGTTTAGCTATCCTTGGACCGGGATATTAGAAAGAGTTCAGACTTTACAAGAGCTTTATTATTTCCTAGGTTTTTTTCCTGGGTGTCCAGGAAGCAGGACGGCTTGTGCACAACTATGATTTTTATTTTATTTTTTTAATCTCTTGCTGTCTCAATACATAAGGGCTATTGTTCCCCGTGACTGATTACTGCTGGCAGGTTGGCTGATAGGCTGGCAGGCTGGCCCAGTGACAGGCATTTCCTTTCTAGTGTCTTGTCACAAAATCTAGAAACACTAACACAAGTAGTTTTGTAGACGTACTGTGCATGTCAATTCAAAGAATCTTTACCATTAATTAACTTACATCTACATTACATTATAGGCCCCTTTTTACGGGGATCAGAAAGTGAAGGACAGCGCAGGGTGCAAATGTAAACAGAGAGAAGAAGTGGAATGTCAACTAAAATCTCAACTCATCTAATCTCTGGAGCCGATAGCCTGCAGTCTTCACAAAAACAGATCAATAAGAATGCATTCCTCTGGTCGTGAAAACAAAGCAGACTAACCGGACTGCTGTTTCTCTCCGCTTCTGTCTTTTGGTTGTAGAAAGGTTCGTCCCATTTGATCTCAGCCTGCCAGGCGTACTTTAGGATGGTGCTGAGAATGGCCTCGGACAGCAAGATGATCAGGTAGATGATGAGGAAGGTATTCATGGACCTGACATCGTGAACATTGGGAAATATTAAGTTGGAGACTTCATTAAGCACATCTTAAAAAGCAATAATAAAATAGCTTACTTCTCTACGGCAGAGCGTTTCTGGGACTTGCATTTATAGTTGAGTGCCATCTTGGACTCCATGCCTGTATAAACAGCCACTCCTGCAACAGCACAAAAAGGTAAATCATACTTCCAAATGTAGCGAAAAATGTGAATTCTTAATCGGCCTCATTCTTACGTGAAGTTTGTGCTTTGCTGAACCATTTATTTTTGTTCCTTTTATTTTGACTCACCAAAGATTTCTTTAGTATTTTTCAACCTGGCCCCTCGCAGCAGCAAATTCTCTGGACCCAGCGGTCTGACAAATACAAACAAGAGAAAAATACATCTGTATCTGTATCCAATGACATTATGCATCTTACAATGAATGCACAGTCTCCATATTTAAGTAACAATTTTCATTTATTTTTTTATGTTCACTCTCTTTTAATGGTGCTGTATCCTTAGCTCTTGTGCTTATAGCTGGTACTATAATAGACAGAAAACTCATCTCACCTAACTATCTCCTCCCCATGCTGAGTCACCGTCATACGACCAACAAATCTGGGAAAAAGAAGAAAGAAAGAAAAAACAGAGTTAAGTGGATTGATAAACCAAACAGGATACTCTGTTCGCATGCACAAAGTAAAAGGAAAAATTCAGGAAAGGACAGAAAACCTGAGACTTACATGCACTGTGATGACCAAATTACTTTAAAGCCTATGTTTATATTTTTATTCATCCACCATTCTCTGACATATTTAAGTAATTGGATTAATGCCTCTGCAGCTTAAGGAAGCTTTGTGACTCATAGAGCACTTAGAAGAAATGACAAATAGAAATGCCAGAGAAAGCTGACATTCAGAGATTAAATTTTGGTCAGACTATATCGACCCAATGTGTGACAGATGCAATTTTAATAATATATAATAACAATAAAAATAATAAAGAAACAAATGCATTTTCCCAAAAAGACAACAAAAAAGCTCTCTTTTTTATTGTTATGCATTTTGTGATAATGAGCAGCAAATGTAATGGACCTCTAATACTGCATCTATATATTCTACATTCAAGATGCCACAAAAAAAAAGACAAGTTACAATAAAGATCTAAAAAACACCCTAATGGACAGTCAACATAAATCAGTGCTTTGTGAATATAAATTAGGCCTATGGAGAGTTACATAATGAAGCCATTTGTCCAAGCATGACAAAACATTTTACATCTTATGACTGATAAATACTGATTAGTCTGAATGTCTATTGTAATCTTCATCCTACATTTAAAGTTCAGCTGTGGTCTTGTGACAATAATTTCCTGGCTAGATTTTGTTTTTGGGTTTTTTTCATCCACCAACCTCAAGTTGAACATTAACTCGCAGGCAATTCTTGAGCTACTTTATCAAATAGGATCCCACATTGAAAAGGTTTTCAGACACAATGTGCATTCCTCTCTAATAGTTAAAAAAAAAAAAAAAAAAAAAAAAAAAGGTAACAGTTCAGATTTTAGTTTCTCAAACAGACAGGAAAGGTTGCTATCATAGTGGAATTTTTAAGACTGTATACTCAATCAGGTTTCTCCACCCAAACACAACCCAAGCTGGTGCATCTGCCCTCATACCTCTGGATTTTTGCCAATTCTTCCTCAGATTTAAGTATCCACCTGCACTTGCAACCATTTATATTTTTTACTTTTGCACCTGCACATATGGAGAGATGCCTTGTTCATGTATTACGAGATTTTCTTCAGACGTTTGGTAAACATGTTTTTTTCTGAGCAGCTTTTTCAAATTGTTACATAACCCTCTGACTGCTTTAGTTACCCAGAAAAAGTTGCTGTTGCTTTTTTTTCTTATGTGGTTTAATGGGACTAAGTACCTTTTTTAAACATCTGTTGTCTGAATCCACACAATATACCCTTAGATTTATCTTGAAGGATCTGTACACTTAATTGACGATTACCTGTATAGGTCAGGTTCTGGTTGCTGACACTCCACCACAGCCTGCAATGCCTCCAGCTGGGAGACTGACTGGCAGACTGATGTCTCCGCCACTGAGTAATGGGTCTAGAAAAAAGACAGACAGACAGACAGACAGACAGACACACACACACACACCAGGTTAATTAGTGATGGCTGGGAAGCATTGCTTCAAGTGGGACAAATGTGGTTTTCTGAATGAGCAATGGGAAAATTATAACAGAAAAAACAGTGAAAACTCACGGATAAAATGAGAGGAAAAGCAAAAAAAAAAACAAAAAAAAAAAAACAAAAACAAAAAAATTACTCACTGCAGTGACTCAGATCACAGACGATTTATAAAATTGGTTTCACATTTTCCTGACTAGGTTATTAGCCATGCATTCATGTCAGCACGTTTGCAACAACTGAAATTCAATATTGTTTTTTATGTAAATAATACTTTAAATGACCCAAACAGAAATATACAGTGAAATATATAAGTGTCACTTCAACAAAGCAAAAATCTAGTATTTGCTTGAGCTGCGATAAAGAAAAGAAGGTGAAAATAGCTTCTGAAAACTCAGTGACAAAGCTAAAGAGATTTAAACACCTCCAAGTATGTTTAACAGCACCACTCATATTATTGTCAGACCTTGAGATTGGTCTCTCCGTCAAGACTGGCTGTGGTGATGTGACAGGTGCCATCTGGACGATCTGACGACAGTAACACCAGGTCTGCTGGGAACGTTTCATCTTTAGCCACACGGACGATGTCTCCCACCTAGATGGATAGACAGAAGCAGGCACAGGGTAAAGTCTGTTCAGTTTTTCACTATATTTCAGTTGGATTGTCAAATAATTGTATTCACACATTTACGGTGATGTTTAATTGAGTTAAAATACGTTTAGCATCACTTAGGCAATATTATCACACGTTTTCAGACAGAGTTTTTCTCCTAAGTACACACACACACACACACAAACAAATATTTTAGAAATCTAAAAATGTTTAAAACTAAATAGCTAAATGACTTTGTTAAGAAATATATATTGTAGGCAAGTTAAAAATGATTGGGGTGCAACTATTATTGAAATTTGCAAATGTGTTTATTTTTGGTTGTTTTTGACCTCTGTGCTCTTTAGCGTACATGAAAACACCCACAGTTGGACCCTTTGGAGGATGTTGGCTCACTCTGCTTCTAAACAAGCTCCAGAGCCGTTTTTGTATTGTGACAATGTGTTCTGATGTCAATGTGACCCAGGTACTAGGCGCACGCTGCAAGATCTACACGCCGTCCTGTAGTCAGGTGTGCTTTGAGGATGTGGTAGAGTACCACA
Source organism: Aulonocara sp. 'chitande type north' Nkhata Bay (assembly GCF_057382095.1). Lineage (NCBI taxonomy): Eukaryota > Metazoa > Chordata > Actinopteri > Cichliformes > Cichlidae > Aulonocara > Aulonocara sp. 'chitande type north' Nkhata Bay. Next base: position 10,314,217 of record NC_141360.1, read on the forward strand.
TAAAGACGTAAAGAATACAGTTTTGCCTGAACATTTGCCTAGGTAAATGGAAATGTTAGAGGTACATTCTCCACGTTATTTACTACTCCAGAGCCTGGCCAAGAAGTGTACTGAGCGTTCTCACTGGTTAGTGAAGTGTTGTGAAGCATTTTAGTTCGCTGGGAGTGTTTCAAATGTTTTGTGTGGGAACAGAAATCAAACAAAAACTCTGTATTGTTCACACTCTAGACAATATGTTTAATTGTTATATTACAGTTTGTATGTCTGTGAAGGTTCTCAGTCATCCAGGTCATCGTTGTCAAAGGAGCTTGCAAAGAAAAGCGTCTGGACTTCTTTAAGTTGCTTGAAGACGTTTCACCTCTCATCCGAGAAGCTTCTTCAGTTCTAAGGTCAAATGGTGGAGAGTCCCAGATATAAACCTAGTGGGAGTGACCCCCCACAGAGGGACAAAAGGACCTCTGAAACTGGGCGTGGGTCCCAATCACCCACGCCCAGTTTCACACCTTGGCTCAGGCGATTAGAGGATCATCAGGGGGTCCTTTTGTCCCTCTGTAGGGGGTCACTCCCACTAGGTTATATCTGGGACTCTCCACCATTTGACCTTAGAACTGAAGAAGCTTCTCGGATGAGAGGTGAAACGTCTTCAAGCAACTTAAAGAAGTCCAGACACTTTTCTTTGCAAGCTCCTTTGATTACAGTTTGTAATTTTTAGCTTTTTGTCTTTTCAGAGTAATACAACACTACATATGTTACTTATTTAATAGAAGCTATGCAGTTAGATGTTGTTTGTGAGTAGCAGGTTAGAAGTAGATGTAGTTCTCCATAGACTGAGGACAATTAACTCTGAAAGGTCACCAAACACAAAGCAACTAGTCATCCTTTGTATTAGATTAAACAATTTCACTCCTGTTGGCACTTAGTTTCCTGTGAGGAAAAAACCCCTCAAGTGATTCATTTATTCTTTTACTAAAGTACACATTTAGTGATGTCTTTAGTGATGACCCCAGACATGCAACCCACAGTGTTTCCATAGTGTCAGATAAGATCAGGAAAAACCTATAATCATCACACAACCACCATTACCAGACAAGCCGAGGTATAAAATGACACAGTGTTTGAAGGGCAAATGCTGCAGCTAGTTATACAAATACAATTATACATAGAACAGAATCATATCACCGTTTCAGGGTTTATTTGAACAGGTCTCTGAGTGTTTGCATACTGTACCATGGGAAATTAGGTGTTAGAGTGAATTTATAAGCTTTAGATGGGAACAAATTTAAAGAAATGACACTTTAACATCCAAGCTAAAGTTAGTTACGAGTCGTTAGGAGTTGCAAAAAGCTTTTTTTGATACCATAATTTTCTTGGACCAAAGAAATTCTTTCTAAACTGGAATAACTGGCGTGATTAAGGTCCTTTACAACTTTGATGATCTTACCCTGATATTCTTGGATCTCGTCTGCACCAGACTTCCACTGCGAACCACAAACACTGGAGCCCCATTCACCTCATTGTCAGCCTTGTGTCTCAGCCAATCCTCATAGCCCTGTGAAACACAACCAGTTACAAACTGCAGATGGCAGGTGGTTAAAATAATCTTATTTACCCACTATGGTTGTGTGTGTGGCATGTGTGGCACTACTAGAAACTGATCAACAGAAGTGGCCAAATTTAGCAAGTTATTCTAAACAAACGTGTTTAATGTCAGAAACAGGAATGCTTCAAATGTTCTCAATCAATACTTTATAATTTCAAATGTGCTCTGTACAACAACAAAAGCTTTGAGCTTTGCCTACAAATAGACAATAATCATTGATGACGCATGCATGTTTGTTCCACATTTTCATGAGGAAGAGGAAGCCGCTATGTGGTTATGTTCTCACCTGTTTTATGGCAGTTACTGTGATCACAAAGAACAGAGGCAGGCCGCTGGTTACTGGGGAAGTTGGCGTATCTATCATTAACTTCAAAGAAAAATACAAAACAGAGTTTAGAGATGATGCCAAACTAAAAAAGGGACTGTAAAAGTGGTAGTGGTTTTTGCAACAACGAGCAACTTGAAAAATACGACAGAAGTAGTGGCCAATGTGCATAAACAGGAAACCCGTATAACTTCCCTTAAAGGTCAACGATCAGATAAGAACAAGTCTCACATACACTTTTGAATTACTGTCTTTGTAAGCAGGGTCACTGGGATATTATATTTCCTCACCCCATATCCTGGTCTTAATAATCACAACGAAATGCTGAGCAAAGTGTGTGAAACTGAAGACCAAGCTAAAATGATTTAGTGCCATTGAGCAGTGCTTTTATTAGTGGATATTAGTTTTGGATTGGGGGGTGTTTCATAAGCAGGTTTCTGGCAACTCTTTCACACTGTTGCACTAGGGCTGCTCGATTATGGCAAAAATGATAATCACGATTATTTTCACTGAAATTGAGATCTCAATTATTTGATGATATTTATTTAACAATAACAATGTATTGAATAATGGCTTTAAAGATTGTCAAAAAATAATATAAAATAGTGTGCAAATACTGATAACAGTGCAAATGTTTGCAATATAAGAAATAAATGAAAAATGTAAACATCTATGTTTAGTGAACTTTGCAGTGTTGCTCTGTGGTGCAGCTACGACACTGTAGCAAAGTTTACACACTATGTCTACTTGATCCACGTCTGACTCTGCGAGCCCATAATGTTTCCAACCACTGAAGTTTTTTTTACCTCTCTTTTCAACCAACGGCAGTCACTCTCCTCTCCAAATAACTTCTGCTTAGCTTTCCGAGCTTCCCTTGGGTCCTCTTAATTGTTGTGACGCGTGTTCGACATGCAGAGAGGTACGCTCGATTTGCCACACGGAGCAGCGCGAGAGTAAAGCACGAGGGAGGTGCTAATAATCGGCTCAGTCATTTTTAATGATCGTTGAAAGCCCAGATCGTAATTTAGATTAAAATTCGATTAATTGAGCAGCCCTATGTTGCACTAATCTACAGGTGGAAGTAGTCATCCAATAAATAAATAAAAAAGTAAATAATTACTCATGAATGTAAACAATGCATGTTCATAAAAAACAACTGCACTGCAAACTTTTCATGTGAGGAAAATGTGCAACATTTGTTAGGCTTCAAGCGTAACCACAAAGGCTTTAGGCAAGCAACACTGAATGTAAAGTGAAACTTTGCTTAAAAGGAAGACGCCTCAAGGAAAAGATCAAAGATATCTTAACACTTTAACAAACACTTTCTGTAAATGGCTACACTAACAGAAGAATTCACCAGTCATCTAGAAACCCATCTAAAGCAATCTTTAAATGGTCAAATTGGCCATCTTAGATGAAAAGAGGCCCCTCTCTCAGTGATTTGAGGCTAAGGTGACTTCAGCCTCACTGACATGTTGAGTGGGTGAAATAGAGTCAAGGCGATTGCTTTGGCTTCACTACACAGTGCAGAATAAATCAGAAGGCTAAAAATTTGAAAGCCAAATCCTACTTCAGCATAAAATGACTGATGCACAGTGAAGGCCTAATGCTTAGGGCTGGCTGCAAAGACACACATATTACTAAGTGAGTAAGTGTGTCGCTTTCATACAGAGGCAGACCAGTCTCTGCTCTGGTACCTAGAAGTCGATGAGTCACTCAATGCTCGGAAGCACAAGAACGAGCACAGGCATTTGTATTAAGAGGAGGAAATACGTCAAGGAGTGTTCACATGCATTTGTGTATCGTTACCTGTACAAGGAAGATAATGAGGAAGTAGAAGTTTGCTATCCTTCTGAATTGCTCAAACAGATTCTTGGGGACAAAATTCCAAACTGTATACTGAAATAAAAAAGAAAAAGAAAACATCTTTCAGGGTTTACTGGGACAGAATAATTGCTACTAAAGGTTCTTTTTTACTAAGTAAAACAGAGGAATTGAATTGCAAATACATAGATGGTGTATTGGAGGTATTCAAACTACTGTACTAGCAACTGTTTATTAGAGCAGAAAAAAAAAAACCACTTTTACTGTGTCGTATTTATACTGGCCATATTTAAGACCTTACATGAATACAATAATATAGTTAAATGATATTCTGATTACCCCTGTAAAATATCTTGTCTATGGCTAGAGTGTTCACTGACATTTCCAAATTGGAGCTTGAGATAAAGGAGTACAGCAGCTGTGCTGAGCTAAAGTGTTCTTCAGATAAACTGATTACTGGTTGCTCATTTGCACATTTATTTACTCAATAAATGTGCCGTTTAAGTCTTTCTCTTACTTTATTAAGATAAAATGCTACAGACAGTTAGGTCCATAAGTTTCTGAAGAATGAAAGTTTTGGTAGCTTTACCTCTGTGCACCACCACAATGGATTTTAAAATCCAACAATCAAGACTTGAATCAAGTCCCAAATTTCCATAGGCTCAGAAGTAAAGAAGCATCATTTTAAATTACAGGAATTTTTAATACTTGAATGAAAATCCTTTGCTGTCAATGACTTCTGGATCCTATGGACATCATCAATGCTGTGTTAAGATACTCTCTGAGCAGAGAGTATAGCCCTGTACACTTCACAATTCATCTTGCTGCTTCTATCAGCAGTCACATCATCAGTAAACACTAGCAGCCCAGTTCCACTATCACCCATACATGCCTGTGCTAGTGCCTGGGTTATTGTACTAGATTGTAGATGTGGCCCCTCCTGAAGTTCTTCTCATCTCCTGAAAGGGCTGGACTGGGACGAGCTGTCACGACGCATTGTTATTATAAATAAAACGTGATCGTGAGCAAAAACGGTGTGTGTTTGTTTGTGTGTGTGTGTGTCGCATACCTCACAAGCTCATTTTAGGAGTTCCATTGACAAGCTATATTATACAAGTTGAATATTTGGAGTCAACAGCCAATATAGGTCACCCCCATTTAACATAAAATAATGAAGCCTCGCCTGAAACTGGTTGTCAGTTGCTTGTCCAATAACTTTTGAGCAGCTGAAAATGGGGACCATATATTAAAATGTGATTACTAAGCAGTTAATGCAATGTTTTTGTTAAACCCTTTGAATCAAAGCTCTGCATTTCGAGCTAATCTTAATTGAAAGAAATTCTATTGCTGTGTAAAGAGGAAAAATATAAAACACATATGGACCTAACTGTATGAGTACACACGAATGGCAGAATTTACCTTATCCAAAATCAGTTTCAAATCAATGCCTGACTAAAGCAGGTGCTTTAACCCTCCCGTCAATCATTTAATCTACCAGCTAATCAATGACAGTCATGATTGCTGGAGGCAGGCCCTAGCTCCTTTTCTTTGTTATCCTTTTGTCTTGCCAGTGTTCTAGCTGACCTACCTAGCCTCTCACCAACACACAAGTTTTCTGTCTGTGCTAATCCTGTTATCAACAAATCACACTTTAAGCTTATCTCTCTCCTACCACACCAGAGATACACACTAATGTATTTAGCACTGGTCAACACTGGTGTCCGAAACCAGACTGAGTTTAGAGTTTCTCTGAATGACAATTTTTCTGTAGCCATAGTTGCTGTGACTGCAAAATGTTAGCGTTCATATCAAGAGGGGTTTTTTTTTCCCCTTGCACTTTTGACACAAATTTTAAGATCATAATTGTAACATACCTTGGATGAGATGATTCTGTTGTCGGCAAAGCGTTGTGGTATGTAGTGGCCATTCTGGGGGAAACGGTTAGCTACGTACACTGTCCTGGTATCACTCTGATGAGGGGGGTCAAAGCCCTGAGGGAGAAAAGGGTGAGGCAGAAACACCAGACAAGTGTAAGGAAAGGTTAAAAAAAACAAAAACAAAACTGTATAGCTACCCAGATTTAAAACATCATCACTTCAACACCACGCTAACTATAAAATTGCAGTTAATGATGTCATTGCAATATTATGATCTTATTTTAAACCAAGTTATTTAATACTGTTGGTGGTGTGATAAACCACTGCAAGTCTACACCGCACTAAAGTCCACCTGGGGCAACGTTTTGTTCTTCTATTCATTGTGGTTTCAGCTGCTGTATAGTTGGGAGTGTAAAGTGATTTCTCTGTGGGCTGTTATTTTGTTGAGTGCAGCACAGCTTAGTTTGGGGCTTGATAGATTTTACAGTAAGAGACAGAAAGAGAAGCAATACCAGACACGACGCTACTGTTACAGAATGTAAATACACATATCAAGAGTGAGAATATGGCAATGTGGCATTCCTTGTTTTATGATGACTGTATGTTTCCATTTAAAAGCAAATTTCTGAAAAGCCAGCCATATGCAACAAACTTGGTAAAAGTTTTAGTTTTAGTATAGAGTCAAATAGGGCTGTTCGATATAACGATATATATCGGATGACAATATAAAAACGTCCATCGTTTCATTTTACGCTATTGTTTATTTCGTGGTGTCGCAAAATAAACTGTTTACGGCAATATTTTTTCATCGTTCTGATGGTCACTGTAGTGGCTATATTAATTTAAGTTCTCTCTTTCTCTTATATTTAAGATAACCACACTACAGATGGACAAGTGCCTGTTTTTATGCACGACAGTGAAACCATCGCGTGTCCGCTTGTTTTTTTCCACGTAAACCTTTCACAATAAAGCTCAAGATCCTGTTGAGACTTTTCAAAATAAACTGAATCGCGTGAAAGAGTTTGCAGAATGTTTACGGATGAGAAGCAAAAAAGAGCCATCAGGTGCTAAAAATATACCTTAGACTCAAACGTTAGAACAGGCTTTTCCCCGCAGCACGCTGTGTAATAAATACTTCCCCCCCCCCCCCAAAAAAAAAAAGGAAAAAAAAAGGCGTCCGTTACAACTTATGTCTAAAAAATGTATCGTTTCATGCATCGGTTAAAACACTCAACTCCACGTTCATGACGCTCAGCTGGAAACACTTCGCGCAAGTCGAGCTGCCCGAGATTCACAGAAAATGTTACATTCTTGTGATTTATATCGTTATCGGGACATGAGATTTTGGTCATATCGCACAGCCCTAGAGTCAAATCATTTTCACTTTTTCAGACAGTTAGACAACATAACACATTTATGAAAGCAAAACAACTTTACAAGCAATGCCATCAACTTGAATGCAGACAAGCCTTATCCGATTGTTCAGTCTGACGTCACTAGCCGTGTCTGGGTCTAAACTCCGCTGCAGGTCCATATATCAAACGATCACTATGGCATTACTGAGAGTTGAAAAACTGTCTAAAGTCTTTCATCTTTAATAAAATGATCAGCGTTCTGCTCTACCGGGTGTAACAATTGAGTTTAACATCCAGGCATCCATGAAAACTGAATTTATGACATTTAACGGAGTTAGAAGTTAGCAGGAAGTTAGCTCGCTAGCTTCTATCCAAATACAATATAGCATGTCCTGACTGCGGGGTTTTGGAAACAAATTAAAACGTACAGCTCTGCTATCACTTCCAGCATAAATGAAGACAGAAAACTAAATAGCAGTGACGTTTGTAGGGTTACTGAAGTTTGGCTAGCTGGTATATAATGATGTGCTACGTGCTTGCGACACAGCTATGTTAGCATAATATAAACAAGCTAACTTTTTTTCCCACTCGATAAAAGTTAACGTGAGTGTTCTCGGTGGTCAGGAACAAATGTAATCGCATGGCAGGATGCTGTAAAAGGACCAAACTTCAGCCAGGAGAACAACTCAGATAATCCATCCACAATACGAGGTTAGTCATTCATATACTGCTGCATGGGCTGGGCTGTAGTTACATCCTAAGGTTTTAAAAACTGAGCTTAAATAAATGATTAGTGGTAATAAAAGCCGAGGGAGGTCAACAGTGATCACTGACTGTTTTAGGAGCTTTTTGAGATTAAATAGAAGAAAATACATAACATTAAACATGTTAACAACACAAAAGCCATATTAAATGCAGACTACTTTAGACCCGGAAGTAGGATTCGTCGCGTCATCACTGAACAACCGGATTGCAAACAATGTGGTAAGGCATGAATAACTAGATCAGAAACAGCTGGTGTAAATCCCACTTACCATAAAGATATAGTCATCAGTGAGTGGGGGTTGAGGGACATGGGAAGGGATCTCAAGACTGGATTGTAGGTCACTGACCATTGGTATCGTAAGCCACAAACTCTGTTCAGTGAGTGGCATAGATGGTTTATTTTATTCCTCTTACAAACCATATATCTTCTCGGTTTTTGGACTGATAAGTCTTGAGATCTATTCTCAGGTGCCTTAACCCCCACTCACATCAGGTGACCTCAATAGGTCACATGATAGGGTGGGGCAAGGTGTCACAGTGGTTTGACCCGAAATCATGATGGTAATGGCCGATGCCTTTTTTCACATCTTGGCTTATGTGATGACACAACTAATAGTTGGTCAACAACCACTTCCTAAGCGACAACCTCAACTAGAGATAAATACCTTGGACTTAGAAATGAAGAAGCCTCTTAAATATGAGGAAAAACATCTTTTTTTAAAAAAAACAACCTGCTTTTCAAGCTCTTTAGACTTCCATGTTGTTGTTAACTGAGAACTACACAAACACGTTCATATTGTGCACCTCAATTTTTCTGACCTGCTGTATTCTACCATGGCTGCTGCATCTGGGTTGAAGACACGAGGGTATGATCATGTTGGTTTTTACTGCCATAATAATATTTCAGTACAGAAGCTCAGAGATATCTCCCTCAGATATACAGAGGGAGATGTTGCAACAGTTCAAAAAGCTTGAAAGTCTTTGCTTCCACTTTTGACTTCTTGTCTTCCTACATTGGCACTTACGTGGCAGTATTGTATGAGTGGCGACACATATCGTTCAGGTGAGAACGATGAGGTATCGTGCTGTACCTCATCTGCTTCAGGGTTTGCTGTGTTGTGTTCAGGACAGTGCTGTGTTTGGACTCTCGGCTAGTCTGCTCATTGTTTGTGATATAAGTGGAGGATATGATTAGACAGTTTTTGATATATTTCAGACACATTGTTATAATACTGCAACAATTGTGCACCATACATTCATAATTCCCTCTGTTGCATAAACAAACTGCAGGACATCTGCATTTGAGGCCATGTTCTAATTGCAATCTGTCTCCAACATAAATCTGTCCAAAGCTAACTTCCATACTTAAATACTCTGGTTGAACTGTATATAATTACATAACAACCTTTCATGTTTTACTTGCATATTAAAATTTCACATTTAAAGCATTCCATTTCTTTTTAAAGCAGCACTTGTTGTTTAAAGTCACTTGCAAATATTTCATAAACATGCTACTTAAAACGTACCTCTAACATATTTACATTCAGATTGAGCAATTCAAATCTCCAGCATATTCTGGCAGGTCTTTGATAGTCACTACACCCTCAACATGTAAGAAAAATAACACCAATGACAAACAAGGTGAACTTTTCAACAAGTGACATTTCTAAGATTTTCTGGCGCTGACTGGTCTGACAAACCCCACCCAACTGCTGTACACAGATGACTAAAGGAGGCGTTTCCTATTATTCACAAATGTATTCATTCCTTTTTGTGCACACCCGACCACACAAAAAGGAATGTATCTGGGTTACGTCACTACACTCCCAGAAAGATCAACCTCTTTTCAGGGACACATGTAAACCATTAGCACTTTGTAATGTTCTCAGTCTCTTCATCTTTCTCCCATCTGACCGTCGTGAAAATGAATGCAGCACATGCAGTTCAATGACTGAATAACAGAACACCTGTTAGCCTTTAGCTCATATGACTTTGTCATACAGTAACTCAGCCAATGGGCAATGCAGGTGATGGCATCAAATCAGTTATCCACTTGTGGAAACAATATTTTCAGTATTCTTCATTTATTCTTTTTGTATTATTTGCTCACAGTAGGGCTGGGCGATATGGCCTAAAATCTATATCACGGTATAATTTGAAGCATGTGCGGTAATGATATACTGTATATCGCGATATATTCTTTTCTTCTGTATAACGTATTTTACACACTATAAAGGCACACTTAAAATCCTTTAATTTTTCTCAAAAATCGACAGTGCGCCTTATGTATGAATTCTGGTTGTGCTTATTGACCTCAAAACAGATTTTATGTAGTACACGGCACTCAAAAATGTTTTAGTACGACTTTGATAAGCTATGAAGCCGCACCGCCTGATAGATTGTCGGAGCATTACGGCTACCGTAGTCAGGAGCCTTGTGGAGTAATCTGGGTCCAAAACCTCTGTCTGCTTCAGGTCCCAAAGTCAAACGAACATTGCGGCATCACTGAGAGTTAAAAACTGTCTAAATTCTTTCATCTTTATTAAAATGATCAGAATTGCTGCTTTACCAGGTGTAACAATTAAGTTTAACATTCAGGCATCCATGAAAACAGAATTTATTAAATTCAACGGAGTTAGAAGTTAGCAGGAAGTTAGCTCGCTAGCTTCCACCTAAACATGATATGCCATGTTCTGACTGAGATATCTGAAAAAATTAAAACGTACAGCTCTGCTATCACTTCCAACATAAATGAAGACAGAAAACTAAGCAGTGACGTTTGTAGGGTTACTAAAGATGGACTAGCTGGTATATAATGATGTCCTACGTAATCGCTAGCAAAACAGCTACGTTAGCATAACATTAGCACAGTGAAGCTGAAGGATGAACGCTTTTTTCCACTCGATAAAAATTAACGTGAGGGTTTCTCCTGGTTAGGGACAAATGCAATTGCATAGCAGGATGCTATACACGGACCAAACTTCAGTCAGGAGAACAACTGAGATCCAGCCACAATATGAGGTTAGTCATTGATATACTGCAACAGCACGGGAATAGAGCGGGTGCTAGAGAATTCGGCATTATTGAATCAATGGTACGGAAGTGGAGGAAGCGCAGTTTTTGGCTTTCCTCTTATTCCAAAAGTGCTTAGTCTCTTTGCTATTACTGTCGCCCAGCATAATTTGCAGATGATGTTGTTTGCAGCCGCTGCAATGCTTTCGACCAAAACAGGCGCAGCTTGATGATGACACCATCAACATGCGCTATTGTGGTAGCGTATAGTAAAAATCTCTACCGTTGGCCAAATTTATATTGTTTCTACCGTATACCATTTATACCACCAACCCCTAGCTCACAGCTTTAAAAAAATGGGCAGAGAAAAAAAGAGGGAAAATTTTCTCTCTCTCTTTTTCTGCATTTACATTTATAAAATTATATAAACATTGGTCAATTAACCACTGCAGCAACTTTAAGAAACTGTTGTTCAACAGTTATTTGATATACACAGCTCAGTAGGCATTGTTGAAAGTACACGAAGAAGCTGAATTCTGCATTGTAGTAACACCATGACCAATTAGGATTTTGAAGAAGTGGTTGCAGAATTAAGGAAAGGGCACACAGGCACTGAGCCCCAAGATGTTTTACGTGTGTGTGTTTACACATGTAAAACATGTTGGGGCTCAGTAACATAAATATCCTGAGCCCCTGGCATCCTCCGATCACAAGACAGGGAGTGCATTTCCCATTGGCTTAACGAAATCCACAGTAGATTATTTAAGTAGTCTGTAGTTTGAAGGGAAGACACCAACTTGTCTGCAAACACTCATTTACTGACGGCTGAGCAGCAGTTTAAAAAACAAAACAAAGGTCTATTTGACCGGATCATTCATGAATGAATGAATATATATATATCAGCTAAAAGGTGGATTTGTCTTAGTGAGATATTTGTCCTTTACTTCAAGTTAATGGGCAACTGGAGATTGGAAAGTATGTAGAATTAAGCATTTTGTTTTCTTGTTTGTCCCAGTAGCACTGCATTAATAAATGTCTTGGATTGGAATGAAAAAGTAGACAAATGTTTAATGATTAAATTAAACCAGTAAACCATTAACTTAATGGCTTACTGCACAAGTGTTATTTGTAGTAGTATAAAAATGCAATATGTATATTGCAACTTTTCTAGTCTTATTAGTAATGGCAAGAAACAGCTCACTGTGAATTCTTAACCAGGGATATTTTAATGTTCTCTTTTTAAAGAAAATGAAACTGCAGATGGTGAGGGGCCAAGAAGTAACTTTTGTAAGCCAAAAAATTCCCCACAGGCAGAAAAGCAACAGATGAGTCACTAAAATTAGTCAATCCTTACAGAGAGCTTAAAGCAGTTACAAATTTTAACAGTGCAAACATCATGCTTAACACACCTTTACGCAACTGCTGTGAGCAATCCAGACAACAGTTACTGGAGATTTATTCTGTTCCTATTTGTCACCCAGTTTTTCAGGCAACTGTGGAAATTGCCTGAGCACGACACGGAACTAACATTTAAGTTACCCAATCATTAATATCTTGGTGAACAATAACTACAGTTAAAATGACTGATGGCCAAATACACAAAAACCTGCGTAGCTCTAACAAACATGTTCTCATGTTAAAGAGAACATTGAGAGAAGCACCTCAGTCGATGCTTCTGCAAGTCCAGCATTACGGCTTTAACAGGATCCGTTTTCTCTATAGTTCAGCGTTAAGCTAATGACACTTCAAACAAACTGCACGTAATTGTCGACTTCCCCCATTCAGTTGCAACCTAACAACAGACCGACACCATCTTTTAGCCATCTTGACACATACCAAAGTTAAATAGATACAACTCACCGCCCTACAATTTTAGTCGCGCTGCAGTCTGCAACCACTAGTGTGACTATGGCTATGGAAATATTTTGGATTATTTACCTGATCAACAGTCCAAGGACTAAAAGATATTCTGTATTTTTGTATATGATACAGAAAAAGTTAAAATTTTGACATTTGGCACAAAGCACAAACTTGGCATTTGTGCTTAAAAATGACTAATTTTATGCTAATTCAATTCACAAGGTAGCTGCCAAAGCATTTTGTGGATCCGATGCAGCTCTGCTATATAAGATTACAGATTTCTGCAGTGCAGCAGGAAGTTTATCTAATGAAGGCTCTGCAGACATTTGTTTGGATAGACATAACATGAAGAGGTTGACTTATTTTAAAATAAAATATTCCTAAACAGTTGAACATGGTTTGTTGTTTTGAGGACCAGCGGTAATAAGCCGAACACATAAGGTAAAGTCTAGAGTGAAAAGTGCAGTAATTTATGACATTCTATTTCTATAGCACAAATGTCTGAAAACTGCTTGCCAATCTGAGAGTGGATGGATACAAGTAACAGATGAGTAACAGATACTTTTACTCCTGCTGGGTTTACTCAATTTTTAACACCACTACCAGGTGTACCTCACAATTTTGAGTTAAACACCTTCACGTAACCATATATGCATTAAATATATTTTGAACATTGTATGAAAAATGAACATTATACCACTGAAAATGAAGATAAAAGTAGGCTTATAACTAAAAACTATAAAGCTGAAATCAGCTTGTTTTCATCCATTGACTCTATACCCCCATCAATTTGAAGGCTGACAGGTAATTAGTCCCCACATAAAGCCTACAAGTCCCACAATGCCTTGGGGGAACAGCCCTGAATAATGGCAACGCAACACAACCAAGGGGTCATATTACAGATTAAGTGGCACTTAATCAAACGCGATGAGCTACCGGTAAATGGAAATGTTAACAAAAAAGTGAGGTGGTTGTAAAAAGAAAAAAGAAAGGGGGGGGGGCAATAAACAGTATGTACTCATGTACAGTGGGTACTAGTTTTAAACATAAGACTGATGACAACAGCAATACAATAAAATAAACTGCATATAAGCTAAACTGATGGACTACATCACCAAATATAAAATATTATAAAAAAAATATTGTTGTACAACCCACAGCAACAGAGTAGTCAGAGCAGGGCTAGAGAGTAAGGAATGATATTTTATCATGGGTGACATAAGGATGTTTTATTGCTGCGTGTCAGTGGATTATTACAAGGGCTGCTGCAGCAATATCCAGGAAAGAGCCTGAATGAGACTCAAAAAAATGTAGGAAACTCCCATTTGCTCAATGGACTACAGATGAGTACTATAGACAGATGTTTTTTTTTCCTTTTGCTCATTTGCGCTCTTGATAGTTGCTCTATTTTTCATGATTATATCATGATTAACGTGACTTGGTAAAGCAAGGGCAATTCATTAAATACTTCTCTCATAGTGCACTTAAACTATATACAAAACCTCAGGAAGACTTATACCAGTCTTTTTAATATCTGTCAGCAATAACATACAGACTTTAAGTCTCCATAAAGACATCTAGAAAACCCAGTTCCCAGGCTTGCAAACTAGTATGTCAAAGACTTTGCTTTTTTGCTACCATTCTTCATGCTTTAATTTCTGGTTTGTTTTATAGTGTAACTGAACCAAGACTGACAATGAAAACCTGTCACATCTCTCTCCCCCCTCTCCCTTTTCATTCCACCAGAAAGAGCTGATAAATAGTATGAGTGAACAAACATCCCCATTCTACCGTCCAGCTGATATTTGGGTCAGACTAATGCCCCTCAACAAACGTTTTCATTAGGCCAGCTGTATAAGGTGCATTTTAATTACACTTTTAATTAAGCAGCCAGGTCAATTAGGCGGGATGGGTCAAATGAGCTGAGCTATCTTAAATTAGGAGGAGACTATGTACCATTTCTAAATAGACCCCTAACTCTCTGTGGTGCTCTTAATCTCCAAAAGCAAAAATGATTTTTTTAAACAGGCAAACTTGAAGCTGAGCATGACTCATAAAATTTAATAAGTGTCACTTTAACTTAACCTTAACTACAGAGAGTGCACAGTGAGCGGGGAGAGGTCAAAAACACCCCCAACACTGATTAAACTCAGTAGACATGGTGACATCAACCGTTTGTGTGTGGCTAATCTCATAATATGCAATCACTCATTCACATGGCTCTTCACCACTGGTCACGCCACTCTCATTTGCCGATCACTGAATGTGCTTCTTATCCCAACTCTGCTTAAACATAGTGAAATAACCACACAGACCTTCATGATTACAGCCACAAGCACCGTGACACTGTAGCTTTCTTCAGCCATAATTCAGAACTCGTTCTTTCTACTGTACCAAAACGGGCCACTATTGTGGTTTAACTGATGCCTTCGCCCGTCAATGCGACCGTCATGTTTGCAGACAAACAACAGGTGATTACAGCAGAAACAGGATGCGGTGTGACGAATCAAATCAGTTCAATTTCAAATAATACATACAGATATAGATCATGTAAGGAAAGCAGGGAACAAAGAAGTGGGCCGAAATAAAGTTAAAATAACACAAGCTAACGTCAATTATTACCCTCGAGTGTTGAGGCTTACGTCTTAACTAGCTCAGTTAAAGATAGTTTATTAGTCCCCTGAACAAAATTTAAATAGAACATTTGAAACTGAGCTCAGTCTAAGCGAAAGTTGTGCGTTAACACTAGATAAAAGCAAGCCAGAGACGCTTTATAACTTTGCCAAGTTTGACGTTGTTAGCCAGCTAGCTAGTGTTAAGGTAGTTAACTCTCAGGTGCATTTAGTAACGGAAATCACCCGACAGTTGTTAAAATGCTATCAAAGTTCGAACCAAACTTATACCTCAAGCTCAAATTTGAACTCAACCAATGTCTCTTGTTGAGGTCTAAACTCTTTATTACTGACAGCTAGCAGATAAGGTAATTGTTAGCTAACGTAACCTACACCTGACTGTCACTAAGGGGAAATGGAATGTTTTGAACACATCAGCAACAGCCAATTGGCTATGTTAGCTTGCTCTCTAAATAAAGTTTATTCTGCTTTCCGCGGGCTAAGCCTTACAATACGTAAGGAGACTGGCTGCTGTGGCGAACTAATAAGAGGAAAGCGGTATGTATGAAGAAGATGGAACGTGCGGTTTCATTTACCAGCTGCTGTCGTATCCACCGAATCATCCTTGCAGAATACGTTCCAAGTAGCCAGCACAGTCGCTAGCCCAGCGCTAGCAACTAGCTACTCCAACAAAACCGTCCCGAAACATAAATATTTCCCCCGAGAGGCAATCCTTCTCGGTGCATTACACGACACATTCACACGGCGCCACTGTGCTATAAGATGCATTCAATCTTTCCCATTCACGGTAATGTCCGACAAAAACAATTTCTGGTTTTAAAAGAAGTGACAGACGGCTGGCCACAGAGTCCCACCGAGCAGCGCTGCTACATCTCTCCTCTGCCACGATCACTTTTCCTCTGCCAGCAGCCTCAGCCTGTGCAGATACAGCTCTGGCTGCTCTCCGGTGGCCTTTGCACGCCCCCTGCCTGTCTGCAATTAAAAATGATAGCTAGATAGACTGACAGATACAGTAGCCGGATAGATATTTTCCATACTGTGCGGGATAGACCTCACTCCACATAGTTCATAGTGTATATAAGAATTTCAGCTGTGCTATTAAAGTGCAGATGTATGGTATAATAGGGATCGTGCAAGATTATCCAGGTAGCTTACTAGGCAGCTAGCGAATCTTGTATGAATTGGAGCTGGAAATTGTGTTTAGGTGCATTTGTTTTATTCTAGTGTATCTTAAATATCTTAATAGACTGTTTATTTATCATCTCCTGAAGTAAAACCTAACTACCTATGAGCTGGAAAAACTGGTCGGTTTATCTTTTATCCTTTATCTCTTTCTTCTAAAACTGCCCAACTACCAGTTGTTCCAGATTTTCTCTTGTAAGGCATCTCACATAAAGTGAGGTCATCTTAGTCCATCCATTACTTCCCCTCCCTCCTTGAATACTTGGCTGCATCCCAGTCAGTCGATAATGTATAGAGAGAAAATGATACCTAACGTGGAATGCTTGAGAATTTATGTATCTGTAAGTTTCAGGACTGCACCGTGCTCTTTGTACGTGATCGAAAGCACCAACATGATACTTCTATTGATGAAGAGTGAAGAAGAGCAAATGGCAAGTGATAATGATCCTGTGTAATCAATGTGTTCGAGCAGCTATATTTGGACCAGAACAGCTGCAGCTGCCCAAGCATTTCCTCTCCTCTGTTTCTGGCCTGCTGTCAAAAGGAAAGACGCCCATGTATTTGCATGCTTTTGCATCATCCCCAGTACCTTCACCTTTGCTCCTTAAGTGGCCAGAGTGAGTCTAATGTCTACAGCACACAGTTTATCTGATTTCTGCTGGACTTTTCATGATGGCAGTCTTACAAAAAAACAAAAAACAGACAAACTAAGCCAAAAGCCACCGATATGCATTTACCCGGGATTAAGACTGCTTTAGGTCAGCAGCAGGCGAGAGTGACTGTGTGCGCAACGTCTTGCCTTTAAGGCCTCGTCATCTATCACGTACAGAGTAACCAGTGACACAAGCCCCATTGTGTGCTTTGTGTTTCTGCTCTGCATCCAGTTAAAACAGAAATGTCACTTTTTAAAAGAGCAGATTTACTCTGCAAATCCTGCAGATAATCTGCTATCTGTCTGCATGTGTGTGTGAGACTGAAGCTCAGTGTTTCTGCCCATGTGACTGCAAGGGAAATCTCTGGTTTACATTGGCTTACATAACGCCACTGCAGCAGCAACATCTGGGTGCTCCTACCTGACAGCTGGACTGGAAACAGTATGTCAGTTTTTAATGTGAGAGGCTGCCAGGGCTGTGCATATTTCAGCTGTTGAGATGAAAACATTACATTTCTAAAATGTGTCAGAGAAATTCTTTTTCCAGTTAATCTGTTGTTTGCCCAGGTTGCAAAGCAACTAAAAATAGTGATTCAAGCTCATCCTACACATGAAAGAGAAAAGAACCAATCCTTTATTTTGATTTGAATCATTTACTCTCAGGAAAATGTCTTGTGTAATCTAAGTGTACTTTTTTTACCTTAAGTTTTATGGTCAGCTGCATAGTGATCATAGACATAGAAACTGCCAGTTGAAATGTGTGTGTTGTACCTGAGACATGAGATGACTGGCCAGTGATTCATAATGCCCTCTATGTCTGTCATGGAAATGGATGGCAAGGCACCAGACATTGCTTGGCTGCCTGCCCAGCTTTGTATTGAATTCAACTTATACTGCAATCTCGCTTGCAACACAGTACTGTGGTCTAACAGGTTAATATTACTCACCATACTGCACCGTTCAAGAAACAAGTCAGTTACCTGCATGTGTGCCTCCTCACACACTGTTGGGCCACACATGTTTTACATGTGTCATGTGAGACATGTTCCAACCATGGCTGGGCTACACTGTAGAAAAGATGGCATCTTTATGTCTGCATAACATGTGGCAGTGTTTCTAGACACACATTATTTTAGAGGGGGATCCAGCACCACGTGTTGTGGTGTACGTTTACTCCATTAAAAGGAAATACTGCATGAGTTCTTTGTTAAAAGTAGATATGTGGATACAGGTACGAGGTCTTCATAATCCATTTAAGCAATAAATCAAAAATGGACAAAACTAAACTAAAAAGGCTGTCATGTAAACTGTGCAAGGAAAGAAAGCACGGGTGTTTGACCTCTGGATTTGCCTTACATTTGCGTGAGGCACACCCTGTTTTGTTTCGAAATGACTTGAGGCAATGAGAGCCTGAATTAGTAGGACAACTTAAAAACTTCCTTTCCTTTCCTTTCCTTTCCTTGTCAATGTACATTAAACTGAATTAATTCATCAGGCCTGTTTAACCATGCCCTGGATGATCCTCTTGGTAAATACACCAGCGCTAAGTGGCTTTCAATCATTACCACCACGTATCCCCAGCAGTACTAATAGGCTTAGGACAAGAACTCACTATCAGCTCAGACTCTGCTCCCTCCAAGTCCAGCTTACTTGCTCAAGTTTCGGTTACCACTTTATATGTGGGTATATTAGCATTTGTCTTGTTGCGTTAGCATGAATAAATGTCTTACTGTGAGAGAAAAAAAATGAATAATGGACTCAGGGGAGCCTAACATTGGTCGTTATGCCTCTTAGGGAGATAGAAAATGAATGGACTGGCTTTTAAAGTGGATGGCTGAATCAATACCAAATGGCCATTAGTCTTGAAAATATAAATAAATAAAACATTGCTTTCAGAATGAATACTGGCGTGAAAAAAAGGGAAATGGTTTAATTTAGTTTTCTCAATGCTGGACACTGGTCCTCGAGAGAGGCAGCAGTGGGGGAAAAAGTTAGTTGATAGTCACTGGTGGGAGGTTTTTAAATCATCTATCCAAAGGAAAGAGCTGTGGGGGAGATCTAACATGTGGTATAAGTCTCCCTCTTGAGGACAAAAGAAGGTGTTGCAAATATAAAACAGCAGTTCAGTAAACTTTAAAACAGACACTACAGTTGTTCTAAAGTACCAAAGCCATAATCTCATTCTAAGGCCCAAAACCTGAATTTTACTAATTTACTTTTCTAATTTACTGAATCATTCGGCTTTTTGAGAAAAAACTTTAAGCCCCTTTTACTCACTGGAAGACATCTTTTCCACAGTGACAAACTTTGTGATGCATAAATGAAGCCACAGGAGGTGGAAGTTAAACTGAACTACAGCACGTATATTAAAATAACACACACAGGCATACTGATGTCATTTATATGATATACGGCAGTGTGTGAATGTGTGTGTGACTGGGTGAATGACTGAATGTAGTGTAAAGTGCTTTGGGGTCCTTGGTGTGGTCCTAAGTAATGCGCTATACAAATACAGGCCATTTACCATTTTACGGCACTTCAGAGTGTGCAGCTAGCAAAGGTGTGGTTAAACCAACAATGGTTGCAAACAATGTGAGAGGCCAAGAAGATCCTAAGATCAGGTTCCAGAAGAGTCTTAAAGCTCTTCATTTTTATTATAGAACTTAGTTTACTTATGTACTTATGACTATGTTGGAGATGTGAAACTGCAACTTCTATAAGTAAATACAGGATGTATATATATATATATATACTACCGACCAATAACCTGCCTCAGTACTACATGGAAGCTCCTGTCAGGCATCATATCGGCTAAGATGAACAGGCACATGGGTCAATACATGAGCGGGACACAGAAAGGAATTGGCAAGAATACCAGAGGCGCAAAACACCAGCTACTGGTAGACAGAACAATCAGCCGAGACTGCAAGACCAGGCTGACCAACCTGTGCACTGCCTGGATTGATTACAAGAAGGCCTATGACTCAATGCCCCACAGGTGCATAGGCTGAAAAGAGAAAGGCTGCAACCACCAAGTACCTGCAGAGGGTCAGGCAAGTCCTGAGGAGTCAGCTGAATGGTAAGAACAAGATCCGGGCCATCAACACGTACGCCCTGCCCGTGATCAGGTACCCTGCTGGGGTAATAGGCTGGCCAAAGGAGGAGATAGAAGCCACTGACATAAAGACAAGAAAGCTCCTTACCATGCATGGAGGGTTTCACCCCAAGTCCAGCACCCTGAGGCTGTACGCTAAGCGGAAGGAAGGGGGCCGGGGACTGGTGAGTGTCAGCACCACAGTCCAGGATGAGACAAGGAACATCCAAGAATACATTGGGAAGATGGCCCCAACTGACCGAGTGCTCAGTGAATACCTCAGGCAGCAGAAACCCAAGAAAGAGGAGGGAGACGAGGAACCATCATGGAAGGACAGGCCCCTGCACGGTATGTACCACCGGCAGATAGAGGAGGTGGCTGATATCCAGAAATCCTACCAGTGGCTGGACAAAGCTGGACTGAAAGACAGCACAGAGGCACTAATCATGGCAGCACAAGAACAAGCTCTGAGCACAAGATCCATAGAGGCTGGGGTCTATCACACCAGGCAAGACCCCAGGTGCAGGCTGTGTAAAGATGCCCCAGAGACAATCCAGCACATAACAGCAGGGTGCAAGATGCTAGCAGGCAAGGCATACATGGAACGCCATAACCAAGTGGCCGGCATAGTGTACAGGAACATCTGTGCCGAGTATAACCTGGAAGTCCCGAGGTCAAAATGGGAGATGCCCCCAAGGGTGGTGGAGAATGACCGAGCTAAGATCCTGTGGGACTTCCAGATACAGACGGACAAAATGGTGGTGGCTAACCAACCGGACATAGTGGTGGTAGACAAACAGAAGAAGACGGCCATAGTGATCGATGTAGCGGTTCCGAATGACAGCAATATCAGGAAGAAGGAACACGAGAAGCTGGAGAAATACCAAGGGCTCAGAGAAGAGCTCGAGAGGATGTGTGGAGGGTGAAGGTAATGGTGGTCCCCGTGGTAATCGGAGCACTAGGTGCAGTGACTCCCAAGCTAGGCGAGTGGCTCCAGCAGATCCCGGGAACAACATCGGAGATCTCTGTCCAGAAGAGCGCAGTCCTGGGAACAGCTAAGATACTGCGCAGGACCCTCAAGCTCCCAGGCCTCTGGTAGAGGACCCGAGCTTGAAGGATAAACCGCCCGCAGGGGCGTGCTGGGTGTTTTTATATATATATATAAAAAAAACAAAACACCCAGCACGCCCCTGCGGGCGGTTTATATATATATATATACCTATGTATATATTTATATCTCTCTATATATCTATCTCTCTCTCTATATCTATCCATCTATGGTGGCATGGTTGTTAGCACTGTTGCCTCACAGCAAGATAGTCCTGAGTTCAATTCCGCCAGCAGGGTCTTTCTGTGTGGAGTTGTGCATGTTCTCTCTGTGTTTGTGTGGGTTCTCCCCGGGTACTCTGGCTTCCTCCCACAGTCCAAAGACATGCACTTTGTGGGGATAGGTTAATTGAAAACTCTAAATTGCCCATAGGTCTGAATGCGGGAGTCAATGTGAGTGCGAATGGTTGTCTGTTCCTGTGTGTTAGCCCTGCGACAGACTGGCGATCTGTCCAGGGTGTACCCCGCCTCTCACCCTATGACAGCTGGGATAGGCTCCAGCACCCCCCGCGACCCTGAAAAGGATAAGCGGAAGCGAATGGATGGATGGATGGATATATACATCCATCCCCCTAGGAAAGCTGCGACCACCAATTACCTGCAGAGGGTCTGTATAAAAGGCCCAAAAGTTCATGGAATAGTTTTATTGGTGTTTATAAGTTCATTTAATATTCAGTCTTCTGTCAGCCCACCTTCTAGTGACATCATCCGGTTAGTAAGGTGGGCAGTTTAATGTCGGATGAGCAGTGTTGGTCCGGAGGGGGTGCACTGATTCCTGGGGGATGTTATGTAAGATAAGATAAGAGATAAGATAGAACTTTATTAATCCCTCGGGTGGGTTCCTCTGGGAAATTCGATTTCCAAAAAAGCACAGCACCGACAGAAGTTACAGAATATTATATATATATATACACACACACACACACACACACACACACATATATATAATACAGAGACAATATAAATAAAATATACGAAGGGGATAAATAGAATAAATAGGAATAAAAAATAAAAATACAAGTGAATTGCACATTTCAAGTATTGAGGTCTATTGCACTGTTGACTATTTACAAAAGTATTGCACAAAAGGTATTGTACAGTGAGGTGAAGAGGCACTACAGCTTAGTTGTTCCCCCCTCCTTTGTCCTCCTGTTTCCCCTCCCTCTCCCCTCCAGAGAGGAGTTAAACAGTTTGATGGCGTGTGGGACAAAGGAGTTTTTAAGTCTGTTAGTTCTTGTCTTGGGGAGAAGCAACCTGTCACTGAACAGACTCTTCTGGTTGTTAATGGCCGTGTGCAGAGGATGCCCAGCATTGTTCATAATGTCCATCAGTTTCTTTAATGTCCTTTTCTCTGCCACTGTCACCAGAGTGTCCAGCTTCATGCCGACCACAGAGCTAGCCCTCCTGATCAGTTTCTCCAGCCTGTGTGCGTAAATGACAAAAAGCCACATACACACACACACCTATGTACACCCGCTGTGTTTACAGCCCCAGAAATTGAGTGGTGACAATAAAGTGCCTCAAACGGAACCTCAAGCTCCCTTCTTCTTTCATACTCTGGGACAGTTTGGCCTTAAGTGGTGTTCTGGCCGACACACCGGGGTGACCGTAGTGCTCAAAGACTGAATCAGTGCCACAGCCATCTTTGATATCTCCACTACATTTAATTGGTCCTTCAGCTGTATCCAGAGAGAAGGCATGGGGAACAAGCCTATGATCCCTCTACTCCTCTACCCTTCGTGCTCCCCTATACACATCCAAATAAGGAAATAAGTGCAGAGTTAGAGGATATCCATCAGGAGCGCCACCTCATCCAGCAGACCCAGCAACGTATGTCATCAGATCTGGTCGAACTCAAGGCACTGCGAGCAGAAATGAGACAGTTAGTGGAAGCTGTCCAGAGCCTACAGGGCCCATCTTCTCTCCAAACCAGTAAGTTAATGCAGTCACCGCTACCGGGTGATACACCAGAGATTGAGGAGGATGATGACTGGCCTGCCCCACCACCGTGGCCAGATCCAATTGAGGAAACACCACTGCCTAGCAGTGTTGGTCAAGTTACTTGAAAAAAGTAATCAGTAACTAATTACTGATTACTTCCCCAAAAAGTAATCCCATTACTTTACTGATTACTTATGTTCAAAAGTAATTAATTACGTAGTTACTTAGTTACTTTTAAAAAACACGATTTACAACCTGAATGGGTGATAAAGCGTTAGATCTTTCAGCCCAATTCTACTTTTTCTACATAATCCATCATACAAAATGTAATCAAATGGAAAAGTCCCTTTTTAAAACTTATTTTATTAGTTTTAATCTTTTAACTTTATGCATCAAGCAAAAATTTAATTATATGCATTCTCTGACTGGAAGAATTTTTTTTTTGTGTGTTTACACTCACTCTTTCAAATAGATGCAAGTAAAACACAGCAGAAAATAAATAAAGTCAAAGACTAGCGGTCCTTTTGCTCTATTTTCACCTGTAAAGCAGGAGTAGGGTAGGCGGAGGTTTACCCTGGTGCAGGTGTGCTGCAGCGGTCAGTGGAAGAATCCGCAAGTTTCTCTGTGAGTTTCCCATTACGTCGTGGCGCACTCGGTGCTTGCTTGGAAGTTTAGGGGTTTTTTTTCGCTGTAAAAAGAAGTTTTCTTCCCACGCACAACGGACACTAATGTTTTTGTCACTTTTTATGCAATCAAAGGTCATTACTTCCACGCTTTAAACGCTGCACGCTCATACTCTCTCCTGAGGAGGTAACGACAAAGCCACAGGCTGTGAGGCCAGGTTGTGTGGCCAGTAAGAACAAGCCATACTGTCCATTCTGTAACATGGAAGAGCACTACCTCAGTCAGTGCACAATGGTATCCAAGTTGACAAAGTACCAGCTAACAGATTGGATAAAGAGTAACAAGAGGTGCTGGCGCTGCGCACGGTCACACCAGGCGGCCCAGTGCAATCTCAGAAAGACGTGCAGCCTCTGCCAAGGGAAGCACCTGCAGGTACTGCATGATGTCAATGTTAGAACACTTAAAGGGTCACCAACAACAGCGGTGGTGAGCTGTGACTCGAAGGTGGCGACCAACATCCTGTATCTAGACAGACCCACTGAAGGCTGCAGAGTCCTTCTAAAGATCGTCAAAGTCTGCATTCATTATGGCAAGTGAACAATCAGCACTTATGCCGTACTGGATGACGGGTCAGAGAGGACAATGCTTCTGCCAGAGGCTGCCGAGAAGTTAGGCATGCAAGGGATCACAGAGGACGTCCCACTGCGCACGATTAGGCAGGACGTGCAGACTGTCAGAGGTGAGTCAGTGTCGTTCTCTGTTTCCTCTCCCTCAAGGCCGAGGACCAGGTTCAAGATTGCTGGGGCCTTCACTGCTGCACGCATCGGACTTGCAGGCCACACTTATCCTATGGAGCAACTCAGAGAAAGGTATAAACACCTGATTGGCCTTCCGATCCACACCTTGATAAATGTGAAACCTTTGCTACTCATTGGCAGTGATCATCCCCATCTGGTTACCCCCGTTGAACCAGTCAGGCTGGGACCTCCGGGAGGGCCTGCTGCTATTCGTACCAGGCTAGGTTGGGCGCTACAAGGGCCAGCAAGTATAGTTGGCCAGCTTGCCCAACCACAGCAGTGCTTGCTGACAACTGTGGCACCTCAGGTCAGTGAGTTAATGAAACATGTGGAGAAACTATGGCAAGTCAACGTCATTCCATTCCAAAACGAGAAGCTTGTTACTCGTTCAAGGCAAGACCAAGAGGCCATACGCATTCTGGACACCAGAACTGTCCGAATAGAGGTTGAAGGCATACTCCGCTATGCCACCCCACTGCTTCGCCGGGAGGGGATGCCTCTACTGCAGGCTACTAAAGACGCTGTCATGTCAAGTCTACGGGGTGTGGAGAGAAGGCTGGCCAAAGACCCAGAACAAGCTGAAGCCTACAAGGAGGAGATGGAGAAGTTTATCAAGGTTGGCTCCATCATTAAGTGTGGCTCTGGGACACCTGTGACAGAAGGTCAGGAGGCGTGGTACACCCCTCATCACATGGTGAGCCATAATGGCAAGAACCGATTGGTTTTCAACTGCTCATTTCAGTACAGAGGACAGAACTTGAACGACTACCTGCTGCCTGGGCCCACCTTAGGTGCGTCGCTTCTGGGAGTTCTATTACGCTTCCGAGAGCATGCAGTTGCAGTGAGTGGGGACGTTAAAGGCATGTTCCACCAGGTTCGTCTCTTACCAGAAGATCGTGCCCTGCTCAGATTTGTCTGGCGAGACATCGGCGACGAGAGCCCTCCAGCAGTCTACGAGTGGCAGGTGCTCCCGTTTGGAACCACGTGTAGCCCCTGCTGTGCCACATTCGCCCTGCAGCGTCATGTCATGGATAACAGCCAGCCAGATGATGATGTGAGACTCTCAGTCGAAAGGTGTTTTTATGTGGACAACTGCCTTCAGAGTTTCCCCACCGTGGAAGAGGCAAGGAACCTTGTCGACAGGTTACGGGCCATCCTAGCCTCAGCAGGGTTTGACCTACGACAGTGGGCCAGCAATGAACGTGACGTCATCAGTCATTTACCAGAAGAGAGCTGCTCTGCTAGTGTGGCGCTATGGCTGGCCCAGAACAAGGTAGATACCCCAGAATCTACCCTTGGATTGAGCTGGCTATTCCACACAGATGTCCTAGGCTACAAGCATCGTCAAGTTCCATATGCAGTCACCACGATGCGCAATATCTACAAGGTCCTGGTCAGCCAGTACGACCCCCTAGGGTTCATCTTACCCTACACAACCAGAGCGAAGGTAATCATCTGCCATCTTTGGGACGAGCAAAGGGGTTGGGATGACCCACACCTACCTCAGGAGCTTATGCAGCAGTGGACAGCCTGGGAGGAAGAGCTGCAATTTCTACCTGAAATTACTCTTCCCCGACCATATGTGCCTAAGGAAGTGGACCCCTTCGGCTGTCAGAGAGAGGTACACATATTTTGTGATGCCTCTGAAGCGGCTTATTGCTCAGTAGCTTACCTCCGGACCACTGGCAGAAATGGTGAAGTGCATCTGTCATTCTTGGTGGGACGTTCCAGGGTTGCCCCTAAGCGGTTCCACTCCATGCCCCGATTGGAGCTCTGTGCTGCACTCAGTGGGGCACAGCTCTCACAAGTGCTGGAAAGGGAGCTCACCCTTAGAATCGACCAGACATTCCTGTGGTCTGATTCTACGACAGTGCTGACCTGGCTGAGGTCTGAATCCTGCCGATTTAAGGTCTTCGTTGGCACTTGTGTAGCCGAGATACAAGAGCTGACAGACAGGCACTCCTGGAGATATGTCGACTCTGGAAGGAATCCAGCCGACAATGTGACACGTGGGAAGAAGCTGAAGGAGCTCACGGGTGTTCGCAGAACTTTGGCGCTCTACTGGATTCTGCGAGGGCGTGAAGCTGTCCGGCGCTACCAACACCTCTGTGCTGATTGTCAAAGGTGGAAAGCTAGACCTACAGTGCCAAGGATGGCAGACCTGCCAGCAGCCCGGCTACGTCTATTTGAACCGTCTTTCTACTCTACGGGAATGGACTGCTTTGGGCCGTTTGAGGTCAAGGTTGGTCAGCGTATTAAGAAGAGATGGGGAATCATATTCAAGTGCCTTACCACCAGGGCAGTCCACTTGGATGTTCTTAACACCAATGTTCTTCTGATGGGGTGGCCGGATGGATCGCTACCTCTGATAGTATACCCAGAGAATGAGCTCCTCAGCCGCTGTCGCTGGAAGCACTCCCAGGTTTTGGCTGACCATTTCTGGTCACGTTTCATCCGTTAGTACATTCCCAGTCTGCAGACTCACCAGAAGTGGCAATCGACAGCAGCTGATTTGGCTGAGGACTCTGTGGTGATGATCGCTGATCCACAGCTTCCCAGGGCTCTCTGGCCTGTGGGGAGGGTGATTAAAACTCATCCTAGCCCTGATGGACGCATCAGGTCAGCTGACGTGAAGGTGAAGGAGAGAGTCTACACTCAGCCAGTTGCCAGACTGGTTGTCCTCCCTGCGCTGCCCTCTGGGGAAGATGAGGACAGCTCTGCATCGAACTCACCACAACCCTAGAACTTTGTTGCCTTATTGATGAGCAAATGTCTTACATACATTTGGAGGTGGCTGTATAAAAGGCCCCAAAGTTCATAGAATAGTTTTATTGGTGTTTATAAGTTTATATAAGTTCATTTAATATTCAGTCTTCTGTAAATTTGGGCCAGCCCACCTTCTAGTGACATCATCCGGTTAATAAGGTGGGCAGGTTTATGTTGGATGAGCAGTGTTGGTCCGGAGGGGGTGCACTGATTCCTGGGGGATGTTATGTGTGCGTAAATGACAAAAAGCCGCACACAGGACTGGCTAAAGATACTGAATGGAGCAGTTGTCAGCCACCTCCTGTACATGGATGACATCAAGCTGTATGCCATGAGTGAACGAGACATTGATTCACTGACCCACACCACCAGGATATACAGCAATGACATCAGAATGTCGTTCGGACTGGAGAAATGTAGTCGTATGATAACAAAGAGAGGGAAGGTAGTCAGAAATGAGGGGATCGAACTACCAGAAGGCAACATTACAGACATGGAGGATAGCTACAAGTACCTGGCAAATGGGAACCACAAAACGGCCTCAAACATTCTGATTGAGACCGGCTCAGATGTGCCTCGTGTTCGTATCATCGACTTTGGACTGAGCTGCTTTGCTAAGAAGCGATCGTTGTACCGCATCTTCCATGGTAACATATTTAGCTCCTGCTCTTCACAGATGTAGCAATTTGTGCTGTTTGTTGTTGTTAATTGTGTCTGTTTATTAGGTACACCTATTCACACCCCCTCCCGAATGTTACGGGCGCAAAAAATACAGGCCTGGACCCACCACGGTGTGGCAAATGGGAGTGGTGCTGTATGAAGTGCTTCATGTGGGGGACTTTAATACCATGACATTCCTCCAAAAGGAACTGGAATTCAACAAGCATCTATCCCCACGTAAAAAACACATCACACTTCAAGATTCACTGATGGCTTGGATCACTGGAACTATCATCTTCATCTTTTTTCTCCTTTCTTTCTTTCCTTCCGCACTGCCGGAACGTCTTGGACACATGTTTAACCAATGTCCCAGAGAAGCACCCAATGCTGGGGGACCTATCATATAAATGTGATACATTACCTAACTTTCTTTTTTTTTGTCTTTTTACATTTTTTTTTAACAGGAAAAGATTGTTTTTTGGTTTTTTTTGGCCTATTCTAAAGTTTGCTATTCTAGAATTCCTGTAACCTCCCCAGCCATCCCAGGAAAGGGGATCTCTCTTTGAATTGGCTTAAATAAATAATAAAATAATAAAAATTAGTAAAAATCAGAACAATTAACTTAAACTTCCATCAAAATAAAACTTGTTTAATTCAACTTTGCTGACAATACTCTTTCATTACCATTTCAAGGATTGGTTTTTACTCATGATGCATTTTGACAAGAAAACTGAAAACTAAATCAGTTTAAAGTATGCACAAAGAAAGTCACACTGTCACTGCTCTGAAGACTTGCACCTGTTGCCCTAACACCTAATGCGTGTCAACAGATTTCCTGGTTCTACCACAGGTTGCAACAGTTTTTCTTTCCCACTGTTGTTGATTGTTTTACTCATAGTGGGCTCTCTGATTGGTGGGATTCATGTATAGTATAGGGTCTCTGCCTTCCAATGTGAAGTGCCTCTAGACAACAGATGTGATTTGTTGCTACAGTTACGGTTGAATTTAATCCTTAATGTCCATTCAGTAGTGGAAATTTTATATTTCTTAATATCCATCTATACTCAATGTGAATTCCATAAATAGAGCTGTTTGACTGATCACCTAATGTGTGACAAAAGAATCCACTGTGATGCTAATGACAGCCTGCGCTCTCTTACCTGTCTGTAAAAGTTGGCCTTGTCTCTCTCACTCGTTTCCCAGTCCAGTCACGCCTCTCTCCTCTGTTGCAGAAGTTCCAGCCCGTGCTCTTCTTGTGTTCCGCGTGCTCGACCGTTTCTCTGTCCCCTGGTTTCCCACAGCACCTGTGCTGAGTTTATGTTTATGACCGTGCTCTTGTTTAAGTTGATTCCTCTCATGAATAAATCTTGTAAATACTTCAAGCGATCGAGTCTGCTCTTAGGTCCACCTGCACGCTCATTTCCAGTTTGTGACATGGGCTTTTCTTTCTTTCTTTCTTTCTTTCTTTCTTTCTTTCTTTCTTTCTTTCTTTCTTTCTTTCTTTCTTTCTTTCTCTTTCTTTTTCATTCTTTCCTTTGCATTATTGTTAGGTCTTTACCTTTCAATATAAAGTGCCTTGAGGCAACCGTTGTTGTGATTTTGTGATTGACATTGAATTGAATAAGTGCAAGAAGACACAGCTGAGCTTAATCTAAATAATAGAGCACATGAAAATAAAACTAAAGGCAAAGTACAAGAGACAAAAAATTCAAAATAAAAACGGAACTAATTACACACAGAGACAAGAGACTAACACTCACAGGGGAGGTTACAGCTAATTAAAACACAACGATTAAAATATCAAATTCAAAGAATTTTTCCCCTCAACCACAACCGCTCATAACAGATGGCTGCCCCTCTCTGAGCAACATATGTCCTACAATGCAAATATTAAACAAATATGTAGGACTGCTTTCTTCCATTTGGGCAACATCTCTAAAATTAGAAATATCCTGTCTCAGAGTGACGCTGAAAAACTAGTTCATGCATTTATTACTTCCAGGCTGGACTACTGTAATTCATTATTATCAGGACGTCCCAAAAACTCCCTGAAAAGCCTCAGTTAATCCAAAATGCTGCAGCAAGAGTCCTGACAGGGACTAGAAAGAAAGAGCATATTTCTCCTGTTTTGGCTTCCCTTCATTGGCTTCCTGTTAAATTCAGAATTGAATTCAAAATCCTGCTCCTCACATACAAGGTCTTAAATAATCAGGCCCCATCTTATCTTAACGACCTTGTAGTACCATATCACCCTATTAGAGAACTTTACTCTTGCAGTGCAGGCTTACTTGTTGTTCCTAGAGTATTTAAAAGTAGAATGGGAGGGAGAGCCTTCAGTTTTTCCTGCCCACTGTTGCCAAAGTGCTTGATCATAGGGGGTCATATGATTGTTGGGTTTTTCTCTGTATGTATTATTGTAGGCTCTACTGTACAATATAAAGTGCCTTGAGGCGACTGTTGTTGTGATTTGGCGCTGTATAAATAAAACTGAATTGAATTGTATATAAAGTGCTTTACACACATTTTGACTTTAAACTAGTGTTGTCAAAATTAACACGGTAACACACATTAATCTGGCATCATAATCAATGTGATCAAAATTTTTAATGCAATTAACGCATCTGGAGTGCAGAATGACTCAAAATCCCTGAAATGTTTCTGTCAACATATTTCAGGCAGTTTGTCCAAGTAGTTACTTTCGCACATGGGCAAATGGGGAGTTGATCTGGTAGTGACGGGCAGCTGAACCAATCAACTCAATATGGAAGATGATAAATGCACATTGGCCCCCTCGATGGAAAATTTGAGTATTAAAAAAATAACAAGACGGAACAGTCGACCGACATAAAGTATTGTGCAAGAAGGAATTTCCTTTTCACCGAAGCACTTCCAGCTTAAAATATCACATTGATGTGAAGCATACGTTAGTCAGGTATGCTGCTAGGACTTTGGATAACGCGTCACCCAGCTTGCGACAAACCACTCACGGAGCATTGGGGACTCAGTAAGTCTACCTCGGAAATATTCACTGACACAATGTCAAGTGGATTGCAACAAACTGCAGACCTATTAATATTGTTTAGAACACGTGCTTTACATAGCTTTGGTTCCTCTTTTCAAGGACTTGAAGTGCCCCCCCAAGAGTGACAGAGAGAGGAGATAAGTGTTTACAGAGTTTTTTGTTAACATGAATGTTCAATAAACATGTTAAGTGTGCATATATTTTCCTTTATTTCACGAGTCTTTTTGCTCATGCAAAATGAAATGCGATTAATATAGAACAAAAATGAATGATATTTAATTGTGATTAATCAGAATTAATCCACAGTAACCCTGTGATGAGTCTGATTAAACATTTTAATTGTTTGACAGCACTAATTTATATTATATATTAGTGTTTTTTTTACCTATTAGTATATAGGTTTGTTTTTTTTTTTAAGTTGGATTTTACAGGAGAAAATCTGTGCAAAAAGATTGAAAACAATTCAAATTCTCTTTGAATTTAAGCATACATCCTTTGTGTTTATCGTGCATTTACTTCATTATATTGCATAAATGTCAGTTACAAGGTTAAATATAAAGTTGAAAAAATGTAATCGTGACCAGGCTATTGATCAGAAAATTGTGAGATTAATTAGTTAATTTTTTTTAATCTATTGACAGCACTACTTTAAACGTATTATATTTTTGTATTTGTCAAGTAATAACACACCGCTCAAACAGGTGGTATGAACTAATTTTAAATAACTGAATAATTTGAAGGATACAGCTTACAGTATTTCAGAATCAGAATCTGAATACTTTATTAATCACTAAGCAAATTATGTGGGTTACAGTTGCTCCAGTACAGTAACAGTGACAGAAACAGACTATAATATTTAAAAACATAGTATGCTACAGATTTATAAAAGAAAAAAGCACTAATATATACAAATCACTCAATAATAAATATCAAGGATTGACAAAGGTGATTATAAATAAATATCAAGAATATTGACAACAACATTACTGGGTAGAAAGGAGTGTGTGCAACAAGGGTGTAACTATTGCAGTGTTTACAGTTTACAAATGATTTTACCACAATTATGTCACAATAAAGAACATAAAGAGTTTAAAAAGTAATAATCGATTTAAAATGACAGTGACGTTTATCATTCTTAACTCTTAACAAGCAAAAATAACGTAATTTACATTGGAAATACAATTAAAACCTGAAATATGCAGTTTCTATTAAGACTGAAAAATTTAAATATAAACAGAGCAAGTATTTAATTCAATTCAATTCAATTCAATTTTATTTATATAGCGCCAAATCACAACATACACTGAAAAAAAGGGACTGGCCATCTCTTGGATTTATGTAAGCATCTTGCATGTATTTAACGCAATTGCCTCATGTTTTAAAGATAAATGTAACTATATAGTGTAAAAACTACATGATATGCAGAAAGGGTGTATTAAATTGCTCATATCATGTTCAGGTGAAGTAAGTCAATAAGATAGCAACGTTAAATCTCGTGAAACCACGTGTGATTTCATCTCGCGGGCTTTGGATCGTGGTTTAAAAAATGCATCCATCTCAGTCAAGTCGAGCAGCCAACTCTACATTTTTTGGTATGTCTTGATTTTTTGAATTAATGTTTACCATATTTCAGCCAAATGTAGTTAAACGTCTAGAGTGCCGCCATGTAACATGCTAAAAAAGAGCCGTTAGCTTATTTGCTGTTTTATCTGTTGTCAAAGAATTGGCGCTTTTTCATTTGAATTTGTCTTTGGCACAAGAGCCGTAATATCACATTAAACCTAATTACGAGGCACTCATAACATAATTTGGTTTTCTGTGTGAATAGATTTGCCAACTGACTCTTCAGTTACATTGTGTATTTACTGCACCGTGGTGTTAGTGAGATTTTGGACATTGAACAGCTTTAGCTAATATCATCAGCGGTATTATGCTAGCTTACATCCCTACCCCTCCTGCCCTCACCTGCTGTCCTTTTGTTTTTGTTTTTTTTGCTGCACATTGAGAGACGACCTCTATTCTGCATTTCACCAGGAGTCAGCTGATGGATTGTGGGTTCAAGGTGTTATGGTAAGAAAGTATATTCTATTTTCGCTTAAGGTTTCTGTAACTTAATTATAATAGGTTTTTTATAATTATTAGGTGCATGCATACTCACCCTATTAATACAACTGAGAAATCCAAAATCTGCCATAGGTTTAACCTGTATGTATTGTCAGAAAGGTGATTACTGGACTCACATTAATGCACACTTGAACTAAAATGAGGTTGTAACTTGTGGGTTCTTGGGTTGCAAATCAGAAACAAACATCTTTGGATTTTTTTAATCCTATAAGATCTGGAAACACAGTTTTTATTCAACAAAACATTACTGATTAACCAAGCACAGTGCCTGCTGTTATTTCAAAATAATTTTATGTCATTTTAGATGAAATGCAGCATTCCAGTGCATCCCAACCATGCCTTTACAGTCAAGGTTTCTGACGGAGCTGAGTTTCTCTCTGACAGTCTGCTGAAAGTGTTTGCAAAGTGATCGGGGGAACAGGGCACAAAGCTAAAGGATGTAGCTGCCATGATGACAGTAAGAACTTTAAAATTCTTTAACTACAAAGTGTATATGTATTGCATTAGGTCAGTAAAAGATTTTTATGCTGCATCCGTTGAAACAGTCAACTATTACCCGTGAGTACTGATTCCACCAAAAGGATGCCATAATTTTCGTTATGCATTTACTGGCCCACTGAGAAAAATTTATCTTTTTAAAAAAATAAATGTTCTGGAAACTATATATCCATAAAGTTGATGTCAAACAGAAACTTTTGATATTTCTTTGTAGATGCTGGTGTTGCATGTTGACTGGTTTAAGTTTTGGTCTGGGATCATTTTCTTCTGTGCTACTGAAAAGTTCACAAATCTCTGTTTTCTTTGTTATAATACTTTAGGATGACATTAATGCTCAAAGGGAGTCTCATCAAAGTGCTCCGCATCCGTGTGAAAGACAATTGCAACATCTTCTCCACGCAGGAGTTCATGGTGAGTGTTTTATGAGTAGATTGTGGCTTTGCAACATTTAAAAATGCATTTAGTTATCCACTTGATCCTCATTGGACCAGTTAGGACCAGTAGTCCTCTTTAATAATTTGAAGTTCACATGAGGCCTGGTAGTGAACTCAGCCGCCCCCCCTTGAGGCCCCACCCCCCTATATTAGGGGTCACATCAGTGTGAAAAAACTTTAAATTTGTCATTCTAGTGAACAAAGGAAAATCCCACCAGTATTTACATTAGCTTTTGTTTGAAAAAAAAAAAGACCAACAGCTAACCAAATTGTGGGGCTGAAAGTCTAAATTCTAACATCTTCTGAGTGACAAAACCTGGATTTCTGATGGGCCGGTGTCTTTCTAACAAAAACTAATGTAAAGCATTTGAAATTATTATGTTTTTCACTCTGTCTTAGAAACTCTGTTAGACCATGAATGGCAGCATGGCAGGCAACTCTTTGGCTATAGCTATTTACTATGTTGCTTGCATTGGTTTAAATTACTCTAACATTAGAACTGGTAGATTCAAAAGAGATGAGTTTAAAAAGGAATCTTAAAGAAATGTTTTGTGTTTAACCAGGACTTGACTGAGGCCACTGCACAGATTGAGAAAACCACAATGAACATCTGTCTCCAGAGGATGCACCAGGCAATGACTTTTCTGATGTTGGCATCATCATCGAGGGTATAGTAGTTCTTCAAGATCTGGATAATGTGACCTTTGCAGTAGCCATGCTGTTTGGACCTTTTTTATTCCTTCAATATGAGTTACCCATCACAACTCTGCTACACTTTTGAGGTGATTCAAAGGGTGGTAATGGAGTTGGATGCAACTCAGCTCTCAAGAAAAGCTCACAACTGAGACAAAACTGCTCCTGCAAGGAAAGCTCACTGTTATGCATGCAAGCTGATCAGCTCTAGGTGAGAGGACATTTAAATCTCACACTTGTTCTGCTGCATTTTGAAGCTCAATTCCAGAAACGGATCGCAGGGTTCATTTTTATAAACTCTGCAACTGCCATGGGGACGAGCCGTTTTTGTTGTTGTTGTTTGTTTTTCCTTTTGCTCTGTACAGCATTTTGGCAGCATTTTTAAATTTCTCTTTGTATTTTTTCTTTCTTTTACTAGTGAAGAGATGTAGCATGAACAGTTATACAGTCTAAATATCCCATATGGGTCGTGTGAAATGGTATTTTCAGTTTCATTCATTTGAAGTAAAGAACGTTGAATATTTCTAAGTGTGCTGTTTTGAACCAAGATGTCACAGTATGATCAGTGCTGTAATTTTTGACAGTCACTGTATCAATGTTATTTTTGCGTCTCTTGAATAAAGGTTTTGACCTGCAAGTGCTAATTTCTTTAGTTATTGGGGTAAAATGGGTAGTGTTAATAGGAAGGTGTTTGCCAATTCAGTAACCTAATTTAATGTTAATGGAAACTAACATTACCTCAAATTGTTTAGTTATAATTGTTGTTTAACTGAATCTTGACGTCAGAGGCCTTAAATAGAATGTTTTTATTTGTTCTTTCCCAACATTTTTCAAAAGAAACAGTCTAATTTCTTTGCTGTGATTGATTCCAGAGAACACGGAAGAACTGACATTATTTAACTGTTGATTTATGTAGATTCAGTGGAGGAGTAATGTCAGTTTAATTCTTTACCTACTGTCAATGCAGTGAAATTAGACATTTTGTTTTGAAAGGTTACTGGTGGATGCCAGCAACCATCTTGGAAGAGAACAATACAATCTGTTATAAGGCCTCCATTTGAAAATTGTGTATTTGATGCTAGAATATAATAGCAAAATGTAATTTGAAGATAACATGTAGCATTTAAGTGACCAAGTAGTATTGGGTAAAAGTTATTGAATGGTGTTGGGATAAAGTGAGAAAATTGTGAAGGATTAAAATATTTCAAGAGCTCAAATTACTTCATCAAAACATGTTTAAGTCACATTTTATCAACACAAATTGCACAGGTTTATTGAACATGAATAAATTGTGTTAATTTAACTCAATTGTTTAAGTTGCAGCCAAAGCAAAACATCTGTGTGCAACAAATGTCCACCATTGAATTAAGTAAATCCAACAACATATTTTTTTCAGTGTAAGTCGCCTCAAGGCGCTTCATAGATACAGAGAAAACCCCAACAATCATATGACCCCCTATGAGCAAGCACTTTGGCAACAGTGGGAAGGAAAAACTCCCTTTTAACAGGAAGAAACCTCCGGCAGAACCAGGCTCAGGGAGGGGCGGCCATCTGCTGCGACCGGTTGGGGTGAGAGAAGGAAGACAGGATAAAAGACATGCTGTGGAAGAGAGACAGAGGTTAATAACAGATATGATTCAATGCAGAGAGGTCTATTAATACATAGTGAGTGAGAAAGGTGACTGGAAAGGAAAAACTCAATGCCCCGGCAGCCTACGTCTATTGCAGCATAACTAAGGGAGGATTCAGGGTCACCTGGTCCAGCCCTAACTATATGGTTTAGCAAAAAGGAAAGTTTTAAGCCTAATCTTAAAAGTAGAGATAGTGTCTGTCTCCCGAATCCAAACTGGAAGCTGGTTCCACAGAAGAGGGGCCTGAAAACTGAAGGCTCTGCCTCCCATTCTACTTTTAAATACTCTAGGAACAACAAGTAGGCCTGCAGAGCAAGAGCGAAGTGCTCTAATAGGGTGATATGGTACTACAAGGTCATTGAGATAAGATGGGGCCTGATTATTTAAGACCTTGTATGTGAGGAGCAGGATTTTGAATTCAATTCTGGATTTCACAGGAAGCCAATGAAGGGAAGCCAAAACAGGAGAAATATGCTCTCTCTTTCTAGTCCCTGTCAGGACTCTTGCTGCAGAATTTTGGATTAGCTGAAGGCTTTTCAGTGAGTTTTTAGGACATCCTGATAATAATGAATTGCAGTAGTCCAGCCTGGAAGTAATAAATGCATGAACTAGTTTTTCAGCGTCACTCTGAGACAGGATATTTCTAATTTTAGAGATGTTGCGCAAATGGAAGAAACCAGTCCTACATATTTGTTTAATATGTGTGTTGAAGGACATGCATGTCCTGGTCAAAAATGACTCCAAGGTTCCTCACAGCGTTACTGGAGGCCAAGGTAATGCCATCCAGAGTAAGAATCTGGTTAGATACCATATTTCTAGGCTTTTCAGGGCCGAGTACAATAACCTCAGTTTTATCTGAATTAAGAAGCAGAAAGTTAGCGGCCATCCAGGTCTTTATGTCTTTAAGACATTCCTGCAGTTTAACTAATTGGTGTGTGTCATCTGGCTTCATGGACAGATAGAGCTGGGTGTCATCTGCATAGCAGTGAAAATGTATGCTATGTCTTCTAATGATACTGCCTAAGGGAAGCATGTATAATGTAAACAGAATTGGTCCTAGCACTGAACCCTGTGGAACTCCATAATTAACCTCAGTGTGTGAAGAGGACTCTCCATTTACATGAACAAACTGGAGTCTATT
The DNA here is from genome assembly GCF_057382095.1 of Aulonocara sp. 'chitande type north' Nkhata Bay. NCBI lineage: Eukaryota > Metazoa > Chordata > Actinopteri > Cichliformes > Cichlidae > Aulonocara > Aulonocara sp. 'chitande type north' Nkhata Bay. The sequence continues at coordinate 10,351,834 of NC_141360.1, forward strand.
AGATAGATATGATACAAACCACTGCAGCGCAGTACCTGTAATACCTACAGCATGTTCTAATCGCTCTAATAGGATATTATGGTCGACAGTATCGAACGCTGCACTGAGGTCTAGCAGGACAAGCACAGAGATGAGTCCACTGTCAGAGGCCATAAGAAGATCATTTGTAACCTTCACTAAAGCTGTTTCTGTGCTGTGATGAGCTCTGAAACCTGACTGAAACTCTTCAAATAAACCATTCCTCTGCAGATGATCTGTTAGCTGTTTGACAACTCCTCTTTCAAGGATTTTTGATATGAAAGGAAGGTTGGAGATTGGCCTATAATTAGCTAAGACTGCTGGGTCTAGAGATGGCTTTTTGAGTAAAGGTTTAACTACAGCTAGCTTGAAGGCTTGTGGTACATAGCCGATCATTAGAGATAGGTTGATCATATTTAAGATCGAAGAATTAATTAATGGCAGGACTTCTATTTATATATGAATACCTCCCCCATCGTAGTATGGCCGCGGGGAGGTGGGGCTAAGCGCACATAGCAGCAGTATCACACCTACAGATGTTACAGCATCGGCAGTAACATCTGTAGCTTTGAACATGCAACACTTACACCACACTGTAAGGAACAACAGGATAAGTAAAACAACACATTACACTCTTATAGCTCCCGATTGCATGTGTTGGAAAATGATATTATCTAAACTTAACAGGTAGCTAACGAAAGCGTGTGACTCACCGGGATTTTCCAACACAAATAACTCGACAGATGTTATTCCATTTGTGGTCAGAGTTCGGGGCCTAATAAAAGAGTAGCTTATTAGCATTGATATGTAATAAACCATCACAGGCCACAACACCAAGAAAAGCACAGTGGGGGGGACTGTGGAGAAGGCAAACGAACTCAACAACTTCTTCAATAGGTTTGACCAGCCCACAACCCCCCCACCCTCACCCTCACCCTCACCTTCACTACAGAGTCCAATCCCCACTCTCCTACCTCCCTCGCTTCCCCCCCTTCCTGACACTATGACACCCCCCTCCTCCAATCCCTCTCTCAGCAGCAAGACATCTCCCCCCCTCCCCTCCTCCCAAACATCTCCCAGTGTCACAGTGGATCAGGTCAGGAGACAACTGAGGAAGCTTGGCCCCAGAAAGGCAGCAGGCCCAGACAAGGTGTGTCCTAGGATGCTAAAGGCGTGTGCTGCTGAACTTGGGGAGCCGCTACAACGAGTCTTCAACCTCAGTCTGCGACTGGGGAGAGTGCCCGCCCTATGGAAGACATCCTGCATCGTCCCGGTCCCCAAAAAGAACCGGCCCAATGAGCTGAATGACTTCCGACCGGTGGCACTGACGTCACATCTTATGAAGACTCTAGAGCGGCTCTTCCTCAACCTCCTCCGACCACAGGTACAACATGCCCAGGACCCACTACAGTTTGCATACAAGGCGGGTGTCGGAGTGGAGGATGCCATCCTGTACCTCCTACACAGAGCCCACTCACACCTGGATGGGGGAAAAGGCACGGTCAGGATCCTGTTTCTTGACTTTTCCAGTGCCTTTAATACCATCCGGCCCTGTATGCTTCAGGAAAAACTGAACAGGATGGAGGTGGACCCCTGCCTGGTCGCTTGGATCTTCGACTACCTCACCGACAGACCACAGTACGTCAGGCTGAAGGACATCACGTCTGACACAGTGGTCAGCAGCACAGGAGCACCACAGGGAACTGTGCTGTCCCCTCTTCTCTTCACCCTGTACACCTCTGACTTCTGCTACAACTCTGAATTATGCCACATTCAGAAGTTTGCAGACGACACAGCCATCATGGGGTGTATCTGGGATGATCAGGAAGAGGAGTACAGAAGTCTGGTGAGGAACTTTGTCGCATGGAGTCACACAAACCACCTGCAACTCAACACCTCAAAGACTAAGGAACTGGTTGTGGACTTCGGGAGGTCTAGAGCAGGTCCACTGCCGGTTCAGATAGAGGGGGAGGAGGTGGAGGTGGTCAACAAGTACAAGTACCTCGGGCTGTGGGTGGACAATAAACTGGACTGGTCATGCAACACAGAGCACCTGTATAAAAAAGCCCAAAGCCGACTGTACTTCCTCAGGAGGCTGAGGTCTTTTAACATCTGCAGGAAGCTCCTGAGGATATTTTACCAGTCGGTGGTTGCTGGAGTACTTTTCTATGCTGTGGTGTGCTGGGGGAGCAGCACAGCAAAGAAGGACTCATCCAGGCTGGAGAAACTGATCAGGAGGGCTAGCTCTGTGGTCGGCATGAAGCTGGACACTCTGGTGACAGTGGCAGAGAAAAGGACATTAAAGAAACTGATGGACATCATGGACAATGCCAGACATCCTCTGCACACGGCCATTAACAACCAGAAGAGTCTGTTCAGTGACAGGTTGCTTCTCCCAAAGACAAGAACTAACAGACTTAAAAACTCCTTTGTCCCACACGCCATCAGACTGTTTAACTCCTCCCTGGAGGGGAGAGGGAGGGGAAACAGGAGGACAAAGGAGGGGGGAACAACTAAGCTGTAGTGCCTCTTCACCTCACTGTGCAATACCTTTTGTGCAATACTTTTGTAAATAGTCAACAGTGCAATAGACCTCAATACTTGAAATGTGCAATTCACTTGTATTTTTATTTTTTATTCCTATTTATTCTATTTATCCCTTTCGTATATTTTATTTATATTGTCTCTGTATTTATATATATGTGTGTGTGTGTGTGTATATATATATATATATAATATTCTGTAACTCTGTAACTTCTGTCGGTGCTGTGCTTTTTTGGAAATCGAATTTCCCAGAGGAACCCACCCGAGGGATTAATAAAGTTCTATCTAATCTAATCTAATCTAATCTAATCTAATCTAATCTAATAAGCAATTTGGTCTCATTAAGTGGTTTGCAGCACTGCATACTTTGAGGAAAATACACTCGACCTCCATTATTGCGAAGATCTCACAGGAAGAGACAGACAAAGGTTACCGACCCCTGGTCTAACCCATGCGAAATACAGGGCTGCAAATTCCCCTCTTGTCATCTTAAGCTATTGCCTATTAATGTCACAAGGGGGCGCTTTGATGCAGTCTTGCTGCGTTACGACCTTGCGTCTCGTGCGCAACAAGCATTGGGCACTCGTGGCACAGCTGGCACGCAAAGGGTCAACTGATGGCACGACACGCAGTGAATTAATCTGAGAAGGTGCATTAAAAAAATAAATGGCCGGGCCAGTGGTGCACATCGCAAATTAACTAGCATAGACACATTAGTTGAGCCGCTTCTTAATGACGGTATCTTAACTAACAACCCCAAGTACCAGATTCAACTTGCAATTGGCTAAAAATGACGTAGCCTACTGGTGAGAGGGACGCTGCTAGCTGGCAGTTTTTTCAAGCGATGTTAAAATTTCCACATTCCGACACTTCAAATGCTTCAGGAGCTGTCCGCTCAGCATCAGCACCATGGAAATACATCCGTAGACTCGAGACAGAATTCACAATGCATTTTCAGGTGTATGCACCAATGTTTTCTTTGAGCAAACCAGAAAGCTTTAATGAGCAGCTGGATTTGTCTCGCATTAACTGCCTGGACACAGAGGAGATTGAAATGCTGATTGAACTGAAAACCTCAACTCTGTGGGGGTCAAAGTTTGCAGAACTACGAACGCAGCTGGAATCCACAGCTGTGCGTGTTCATGGAGCTTGCATTTTCACCTGCTGGACATCACTACCTGACAAGTTTAACTGTCTTCAGAACATTGCATAGGCTTTATCTACAGTATTTGGCTCTACATATCTGTGTGAGCAGATTTTCTCTCACATGAAGAGTGTCCTCAGGTAGCCGTCTGAACGCTGGACACTCGGAGACGTGTGTCTCTGAGTGGGAGACCAGAGATGCCATTAACATGTGTATCCCTGTATTAACAAACATGCCATATTGGCCCAGTTTATTTTACTTATCATTGTTTTGAGGAGACCATAAATAGCATTTGCATTTTTTGTTGTACAGTTCATTTGCTGTTATGGAGTTCTTGCTATGGATGTTATGGATTTTTCAAAATAGCTGATCTGCACTATGCCAACATCTGCAAACAAATATAATTCTATAAAGTTGTTGTATATAGTGTGTAACTGTTGATATAGAGCGTTATTAAGTTTATTGCTAATGCAATCATATGGCACATTGACTTCTGAGGGAATTTTAGATGGCACTCATCATCAGAAAGGTTGCTGACCCCTGCTGTACGCTAAGCGGAAGGAAGGAGGCCGGGGACTGGTGAGTGTCAGCGCCACGGTCCAGGATGAGACAAGGAACATCCACAAATAATTTAGGAAGATGGCCCCAACTGAGCTCAGTAAGTACATCAGGCAGGAGAAACCCAAGAATGAGGAGGAAGAGGAGGACCCATCATGGAAGGACAGGCCCCTGCACGGTATGTACCACCAGCAGATAGAGGAGGTGGCTGATATCCAGAAATCCTACCAGTGGCTTGACAGAGCCGGACTGAAAGACAGCACAGAGGCACTAAACATGACAGCACAGGAACAAGCTCTGAGCACAAGATCCATAGAGGCTGGGGTCTATCACACCTGGCTAGATCTCAGGTGCAGGCTGTGTAAAGATGCCCCTGAGACAATCCAGCATATAGCAGCAGGGTGTAAGATGCTAGCTGGCAGGGCATACATGGAACGCCATAACCAAGTGGCCAGCATAATATACAGGAACATCTGTGCCGAATATGGCCTAGAAGTCCCGAGGTTAAAACTAGGGTGGTGGAGAATGATATATATATATACATATATATATATATATAATCTATCTATCTATCTATCTATAAATTTCCCTTTCTCTTATCCTTCAACCTTGAGTCCTCTACCAGAGGCCAAGGTACCCTTCATTTGCACATTTGTGCAAGTAGCTAGTTAAAACTGGTTAAATGACTGCAGTTTGGCTCTTTTCTGTGTCTGTGTCTGCTGTCTAAGTACGTGTGTGTTACCAGGTGGGTGGTATTAGATTTCCTAAGGAGCTACCCTGCCCTCCTTACTCTGTGACCCAGTGAGACAGGGGGGATTGGGGGGTATCTCTTCATCCACTTCACTGGACTGGGTCATGGATGGCAAACTGTGAGTGTCTGTGTTAAATGGATCACCACTGAACGAACCTTCATAAATAATCCAAACAGATCGCGGAGGGTTTTCCTTTCATTGAGAAGCATCAGAAGAGCCAGAAAAGAACAGCTGAACATTCTTTTTTTCTCACTAATTAAAGTTAAGGAAAAAAGGAGGGTGGGGAATAAAAACGTCTGTATGGCTTTTAAAGTTACTTCAGCACAGATTGACATTTTGACATCTTGACTGACAAAGCACTTTGAGGTGTAATCCTATATACAACCTCCTCACTTGCTTCAGTTAACATTGCTGTTCATGATTCAACTATAAGAAAGAATCTTGGCAACAGTGGAATCAATCCAAAGAGATTTCGTTCTTTTTTGACCAAAAAGAACGCAAATGCTCATCTTACATTTGCCAAAAAACATCTTAAAGATCCCCGAAATATCTGAAGACCGCTGAACAAAATCTTTTGGACCAGTTTGACTCGCTGTAAATGCAGAATCATGAATTCTGTTCTTTCCTTAAAACTCTTGGATGATCCTCGAGACATTTTGTGTCATTCTGTTTTTTATTTTGGCTGTGCTGAATGAATATAGCTCATATTTGCCAGTGGATATTAATTTTTATTTTAAAATTTTAAAATTGTTGTCTCAGCTTGTGACATTAGTTTTAAATGGCTAAGCTATGCAAAAAACACCACATCTGATTCTCAGGGCCAAAAACAAATGTCCCAGTAAAAATAATTGAAAATACAATGTGTGATATCACATTTATCTGAACATCAACTAATGCATTCTTTTATGTTAAGATTTTCTTTTTATTTTATTACCTTTAAATTTTTAATTTTTCATATTTGTCAACCAGGTGGCGCTATTTTTTTTACCATTCAAAGCATGCAGTAAAAAACAATAATAATAATAATAATAATTTTTCTGTTTTCTGTAAGGGTGCCTTGCTATTGAAATGACAAGTGTGTGTGATATTTCATGTTGGATAATGGTTTGTGAGTTTGTGTACATGTGTGTGAGCGTGTGTGCCCGTGCACACAAAGACCTCAACACGCTGCTGCGTCCGAGCAGCCAAAGGTTTGATCCCGGGACCTACACCATGCCACCAGCTATAGCTGGTACTCCCTCTCATCAGCAAATATAAGGGCAGTGTGAGTTTTGAACAGACAGAAAGAGAAGAGCTGGCAGCACCACGTGAGAAGCTTACATGGAAACACCACAATCTGTTCATTTGCAGCCTCTGCTCTACCTCAGCTGTTCTCCTCAACCATACTTCCTCCAGCGTTCTCCTCTATTTCTCTTCACTGTTCCTCCATGTCCAGTACTGCAATATTTATAGTGTGCAAGCTCTGACTTTTAGGTGAACCTATTTTGTGTTTTCACATTGGTCAGTGTGGAAACCCAATAGGATTGCAGTTATCACACTGAATGCACACCCTGAGCTTTACACACTCTTTGTGCATTTGTTACACTTTCCTGTTTTTTTTTTTTTGGGGGGGCAAAACTGTAAATGCATCTCACTGCTTAACACTCAGTTTGAAATTTTGTGCAGTTTTTCTGAGTTGCTGAAACACTGACGTCTTTTCCGTGAACTACATTCTCTGTATTCTTTCCAGTTTGTTGAATTATTCACTCTATTGCCAAAACGTGAAACCCTAGTAGCACACAAAATCCAGTTCACTAAATTGGATGAGTAAACTCTAAACACAATTTGCACTGGCTCCCTTGTAATGCACAATGGAAACCACCAGAGGGGGGAAACCCCCCTAAAATCTGCTGCAGAAATAAGGTTTCTTAAACACACTAATTCATAATCGGTCACTCTTGTTGCTAATTATCTAATTAAAGCAAAGATATGCTTCATTCTAAAAGTAAATAGACCAAAACAGAATGCAGAATACAAAAACAGCCAAATAAAACAGTATGACAATAGAAAACACACTCACTGACCACTTTATTAGGTATGCGTCTTGGACTGTTTACTAATGCAAGCACTTAATCAGCTGATGGTATGGCAACGGCTCAGTACATTTAGGCATGTGGGCATGCTGGAGTTCAAACAGAGCATCAGAATGGGGACGAAAGATGATTTAAGTGATTTTGAATATTAGATGGTTGTTAGTGACAGATGGGATGGTCTGAGCATTTCAGAAAATGGTGCTATGCTGGGTTTTCCCTCACATGACCATCTCACAGGCTTCACCAAGAATGAGAACAAAAGAGAAAATAGCCAATGAACGAGTCAAAATATGTTGTTGATGCCAAAGGTCACAGGACAAAGGCCAGACTGCTTCAACATGACGGTCTACCTGAATATTATTGCTGACTATGTACATGCCTTTATGTATCCATCTTCTGTGCACAACCAGCGAGGGTGAGTTGTAGGCAGACATTATGTTTTTGGCCATTTTTGCCTTTATTGGATAGTGATATGGTGGAGAGAACAGGAAAGTGGGAGGAATGAGAGGGGGAGGACATGTAGCAAAGGCCCATGGGTTGGATTGAAACCTGGGCCACTGTGGCATGTGGTTGCCTGCTCACCCACTGAGCTAAACTACACCCCAGCTGTTGCACTACTGTTGAGATTAGAACCCAGAAAGTTCTCATCTCAAAAGAAGCGATGACCAAAAGTTTCACACTATGAATCACTTATAAAAATCCCAGATTTTACACTTTTTCTTAGTGTTTACTTGACTTTTACTTCTTACACTGTACTGTAGTTATGGTGGAGGAGAAACATGTGAAAGTGGCCACTTTATAATTCTTATTTTACAGGGTTGAAATACAGCCAGGTTTGTTTATAAAGACAATCTGTATCCTGAACACTTGTATTTTTTGAGGTAGTGCATCATCAAAGCTCAGTATCTAAGATTTTTGAAACTTTTTGTTTAGAGCTCTGAGAAAAGAGAGATTGGGTCTCAGCAGTTGTAATGAATAACAGGTTCTTATGGTACTTTTCTAATCAAGTCATTTACCCATTCACACGCATGTGCTTTCTATCAAACACCCAGTGAACACTTTAGAAGCAACTCAGGGTGCAGGATCTTCGTCATGGATACTTTGGCATGCAAACTAGAGTAGCAAGGGATTGAACGACCAACATTTTAATTTGCAGATGACCTGCTCAACCTTCTGAGTCACTGCCACACATTTGTTTGCAGCAAACTGTATTGAAGTCTGGTTTGCTGCTTTTCCAGTGGTCTTTCAACATTGACATGACAACCAGTTGGAAGTGACTTCACCTAGCAAGGTTTCAGCAATGTAAACAGGCAAATATTGAACATAGAGAAACAGGGCTGAGAACTAGAGCAGGACGTGGAGATGGTAGGTAAGTTCCGATTTGTATTGATCCTTCACATGACACATCACGAACGCATGCACATTGCACAGTTTGGTTTGGAGCAGTTTGCTCAATTTTCTTCGTTTCGTGTTTACACCACTGCAAAGCATTTATTGCAATCACACAAGAATCTTGGAGATAACACATGACTTTCTGGGTGACGCCATGTGGCAGCTGCCGCAGTGCAACCACCCACGGAGCTCCTAAACTGTTTGGTATCTCATGTGTCACAAGGTTCCTTCTTCTGTAAGATGGTGAAGGTTGGTATGTGTGCACGAAGGTTGCTGTGTGCGCTTTCTCTGCTTTTTTCGATCTGCTTCATTTCTACCAGGACAAGCAGCTGCTTGAAAGTGCAAAAAAAGTTTTTTTTTAAAAAACCCTCGGCTCTCCATCATTCTGACAGATGCACACTTTCAGAGAGGTTTGGTGTAGGTGAAATCCTGCCTGCCTGTGAGGTTAGTTAACTCAAACTTCAGACAAACACAAACAGAGGTGATGACAGAAACGCATCAGTGTGGACAAAAAAATGAGAACTGAGAACTGAGAAATTCATCCACATATGCCCACAAACTAATAGTTTGATGTGATTTAATTTCCACATGTGCACTGCCAATCACCAAAAACGCTTAAATAAAGACTCCATTAAATATAGCTCCCCCTTTTGCTAATGAAAAGAATTACTTTACTTGAAAACTATCATTATCTCATTATATATTATTATTAAATTATTACCAATGTAATTAAAACTGAAGGGCATTCTATTGAAAAGAAATTTGCCACAGTAGCTGGCAAAAAAACTGTACTCTGGTTCGCCATCTGCTGTTTTGTTTGAACTTTCAACTTACCGTCTCTCTTTTTTTGTTGCTATGGAAGGAATAGCTAACCCATATGGAAAAGATATATATAAATCTTATAAAGTTTGTATCTGTCTTGTGTGAAACTTGTATGAAAAGCATATAAGAGTGAAAACAGATATAAGATCCCTTGAAAAATTATATAATGAAACTTGTATGTTTTGGATACTTACTAAAACAATATATGAAAGTAATGAGAAAGTGGCCACTTTCATGAGTAATCACATATAAGTTTTTACTATTTCTTTTCCATATGGGAATGCTTGATGACTGAAAATGAGCCACAAGCAGAGCAGAGGTTTGGAGGAGAGACGCTGGTGAAAGAACCTGCATGCAGAAGAGGTTTCCGAAATTAACTGCGATAAAAGCACCTGTGTCAACAACACGTGCATTCTCTTCTCCATGAGGCGTATGCGTTTGGCATTAAGTCACCGTGGTAACCCTGTAGCTCAAATCATATGTCTGCCTGTGTAAATGCTTTGTGCGTATATGTGTGTGTGTCTGTGTGTTTAACATCGCTATGGAAACATTTGACCCAGGTGACCTTGGCCTTTTGGGGGCCCCTATCTCTCTCGCTCCTTCCCTCTCTTGGCTACCCAGGTAGAGGCCGGCTGAGCCGCAGCTGGTTTGGACGGGTGTGTCTCCATGAGTTCAGACATGCTCAGTGGCATGGTTTGTTTTAGCAGATGGCCAACTTAGCGATAAGTCCTTTTTCTACTTAAGCAGTTAAGGCCCCACAAATATTCTACCACATGAGAAATGTCTATTTCATTGACATAGTGATCAGGCGGTATCTAAAGCAGTGATCCATGCCACATGAATGACTTTCTCAAAGCTGGACATGTGTCATAACTAAATAACTCAAAACAGTAACAGTTTAGTTTGTAATGTAATGACTTATATTGGCATGGCATGGCATGGCATGGCAGAGATGACATTGGTGCAATGCAAAGCAGCTGAACCCGTACAGAGTAGAAACACTCCAGTGCAGCTAAGAAGAAGGAAACAAAGTGATGATCTTTCTGATCTTTCTGAGCATTGTTCCAGGAGTCAAGTAAGAGTAAAACACATGTGCGTGTGTGTGAAGCAGTGGCCAGCCAAATTAAAGGTGTGCATGTGCAACTGAGCATATGTGTAAATGTTATCAGGAGAACCTCTGGCTGAACTCTGAGTGGGTTGCTGCACAGATTGTGGGCGAGTGTATGAGTGCATATTTGAAAAGGACTTAGCCAACACTGGAGTCATCAATCAGACCTGTTGAGTCAGACAGAGCATTTTTTCCTCTTTCCATCTTTATCACATCATTGATTTTAACAGTGAATAATCCTATTTTTACAAAGTGTTGAACTTCAGCCACGGCATAACCCCTCCCCCTCCATAGACACACCCTAGATATTTAACATCCTCTCCACCTTACAGGCCTTTGCACCCTTCCACGCCTGAGGCCGTAAACCTGCCTGTCCATCAGCGATTATGAGCCTTCTAATAGTTTGCTCTGTTTAAATGACAAGCCTTTCATCTGCCAGCTCTCTCTAGCTACATGACTTTAATGGCCCTGACATCATGTAAGCCGCAGCAGCTGGCTGTTTGGAACATGAGTGCTTCTAGGTGTGTGCGCGCAGGCCAACGGGGAGCTGTTGGTACCTGCATGGTGGTGCGGCTCTAATCCATGTTTGTTCTGCTCCAGCACCAGAAGAGAATGTCCCACACACAAGCACACTTATGGCACACCTGCAGCCTGACACACACACACACACACACACACACACACACACTGAGCTCTGCTTCTGCATACATGCTGTGCAAAAAAGTAGAAGTAGTTAACACATCCTGTTTGTGCAGTAGTCATTTATCATCAGAGGCGGTGATTAGTATCTTCAAGAGACCTGCTTTTATGTAGCTCAATCCCAGCAGGGAATTGCATTGCGCTAGCGTTGCTAACTTGCGTGCGAACTTGTGCAAAATTTTACGTTATGCTTTTTTGTACTTTATTGATTCACTGATTTTGCTATTAAGATTTTGTGTTTTTAAGCATGTTACTGTCATAAAACATGGAAAATATACCCTTTTTGGATCATGTGACCACAAACTCTTGTCCAATCAAAGTTATGAGCCAGTTCGTTAGATGTATATGTTCTTTAAACTGTCACGGAACCTTTAACAGAACATAAAAGTATCAGTTGAAGACACAAAAACACCTAAAACTGCTCCCTCTGTCTAAATGCACGACCTTCTCCTTAACATACACAGCTGTTAAAGTCTGACTCTATGTCTGGTAATTGAGACATGCATACCAGTCAGTCAGTAAGCTAATCTAAAAGAGTGGCAGACAAGAGAGGGGGGTGGGGTGAGAGACCACCAGCATAGTTACCAATTCTATCTAAAACCTTGTATGTGAGCGAGAGCGAGCTGTTATCGCTCCACACCTTTGATATGAGACTGAGTTTGAGCTGAAGTGGAAAGATTTGCACAGTTCGTTTCACAACTTCTCTTATCTGCACTGACTGAAGTAATGCGCGATACTGCCATTACTTCTGCTACTGTGTGTGTGTGCGAGACAGAATATTGGTGTGTGCACACACTCATGGGGTGACTGTAAATGCTACTACTGTTACTCCTGCAATAATGCAAATGGCGTATTTTGCATTTGTAATAACTGATAAACAGAATTTAGTAAGGATAAAACAAGGGCTGACAGATTAGCACGTTTTATAGGCGCATGCACACAACATCCGGATTTGGTGTGTTTGCAGAGTCTGAGCATGAGATAAGATTCGAGGGGACAGTGATAACCTTTTAAGTGAGAAGCTAATAGGGAGAAAAAAATCAAAGCCAGGTGTTTGGGGTCAGATGACTGAAATGAAATGATGTCTGAACAGATTAACACCTTTGAGAATTGTTTGGAAGCCAAGGCAAAGGAGTTTAACATTTAAACAAGTCTTGTTTATTGAATATTACTAGGAGTAACCCTCAAAGCTCTTTTCTGAAACCAGCAGTTTTTGGTAGTACTGTGTGACACTACTAAATTTGGTATTGTTCAGAAGTAAATACGACGCCAGCAATGTTGATAAAGTTACCTGTATCAGTATTGGTAACTTATAAAGGAAGCTTATATAGGGGACATTTTAATGACCAGTAAATCACTGTGAATTTTACTTTCTACAATAATTAGTTAACACAACAAAACAGACCTTTCAGCTTTTCATGTATTTTGAAAGTGGGGTTTTTGGAGATCTTCCTTTAAATCACTTTGGATCAGCTTCGGTTGCTTACAGTTTTTTTAAATTGGTTTAGTACTATTTTCACAACTAAAGTGTGCATTTTCAAATCTCTCAGTACAAAACTCACATTTGATCACATTTGTAACACCACTAGTCATTCTTTCAAATCTGATGTCATGAGTTCATTGTATTTGCACAAATTTTCATTCCACTTAATCATTGTTGCAGAACATATGATCATTGTGATATATTCTGAGAACATTTGCTTTACTCACCCAAACAAAACAGTAAGATCTTTTTTCAACGTATTACTTTTACCAATCATTTCATTCAGGAGCAAATAATACAAGGTAAGCGTTTCAAATTGTCCTTGGTGATGAATGAGTGTAACTGAACTGTAAAACTTTACACAGCAAATATTACACTTATGTTCAGGCATAACCTATATATATATATATTAGGGGTGCAACGATATTCGTATCGATATTGAACCGTTCGATACAGTGCTTTCGGTTCGGTACGCATATGTATCGAACAATACAACATTTGTAATTTATTTGATCAACTTTCCTTCCGACGATGCTGTCTGTGTTGAGCGCTCAGTGAATCTGCGTTCGACTACTCCGCCTAGGCTGCACTGTCGAGCGCAGATCCACTGAGCACTCAACACAGACAGCATAGTCAGAAGGAAGAGCGCAGGGCAAGCTAGCAAGACACATGGACCTCCCCCACCCTCATTCAGATCTGGCGTTTGGAATTATTTTGGTTTTCATGTGACGTATGACCCTGAAGGTAAGCGAGTCATGGACTAAAGTAAAACAGTATGTTGGATGTGCCATGCAATGCTTAATTACATGGGTGGGAACTAGTGTGTTAGCGCAGTTAGCTCGTTAACGTGTTGGCCGTCTAGCCCCACACACGGGGCGATCGGCGGTAGCTCGTTAACGGAGATTTGCCGTGTTGTGGCGTTAAGGTCATTTCAACGAGATTAACCTGAAAGCACTAGTGGGAACACAACGAATATGACTGCACATTTACGCCGACATCATCCTAGTGCAAAGACAAAAACAACAAGCATGCTACTAACTTTAGCCGAGTCATTTAGACAGCTGTTAGCACGTGATTCTCCTTATGCTGCTGAGAATATAGCCCAGAAGAAGCGGATAGTATAGCTTTTATTTTGGAAAGAGGCATTTCTCTGTAATAAACTCTCTTTTCCAAAGATGAGTGATTCCTCAATCAGATACAGGGCTTGCAATATCGCTAGCCCGACGTCCTGGAGCTAGCGATTTTTTTCAGTCGGGCTACCAAAATCTATCTCTTCCCTGCCCGTCGGGCTATTGTAGGAAGGAAAAATATATGTCAATGCTTTTGCATTCTTTCAGAAATGTAGCTGGGTAATTATGTCATTGGCATCTGTGAGCCACTGTCAATATGTGACATATTGAAATCGCGTTTGAATTTGCGCTTGTTTTTTTGCTTTCACTTTGCAATCGCGCGAACTGTGTATAGAGAGCAACAGCACTGATCTGTGAGTGATGATAATTTGTGCACCAATTCCTCTGACATCGTCTTATTAATCGTTAGCTTACTATGCAAACATGACAAGTGAAATCTCCCGCAGCTTAAACATGTGAGAGGTTGATCGCGCAGAGAATCGCTGAGCTTATGTGAGTCCGTGTGTAAAAGCATTTCAGTTCTGCTGAGCCAAATAAGACAGGTCAGGGTGAAGAAGTGACAGCCAAAGAAAAGCTTACCACAAAATGGAGAAGTTATGACAAATCAGACTATAAGGCAAAAAGAAAGTGCAGCTTTATGGTTTCATGGACAAAAGAATTTCTGTGGCTGCAATATGACGAGCTATATAACCAGGGCTGCACATAAGTGGTCCGCAGGTGCGCATTCGCTGTCAAAATAAAAAACACGCACAAGGGTTAGGGTTAAATTTAAAAACTGTACTTTTGAGTTAAAATATATATTTATAATTTTAATAAATGACAAATTAAAAATGCATGAACATTTTTTTTGTATCGAAAAAATATCGAACCGTGACACCAAAGTATCGAACCGAACCGTGAATTTTGTGTATCGTTGCACATATACATATACATATACATACACACACACACACGAAAAAGGGAGAAAAAACAACAAGTCATTTACGTAAGCACAATATATTTTTTCTTTTATTTTCATCACTTTTACACAATTAATCAAGCCGGTCATTAACATTGGGCCATGAGTTTTCATCAACATCACAGTGGATGTCTTCATTGTTCAGGCACCGTGGGAAAAATCTCCTGGCATGACGAATCCAGGCTTGACATTGCTCAGCAGTTATATCACCACAAGCTTCACACATGGCTTGAAGAAGGGAGACATGCTCATGGGGATGGCGATCATACACCTTCCACCTCCATGTAGAGAAGAATTTCTCAATTGGGTTGAGGAAAGGGGAATATGATGTGTTTGAAACCATTCCTGAACCAGCTGTGCATGGTGGAAGCTCACATTGTCCCACACAACAACATAGATGATGTCTTCTCCCTGACAGGCCTGCTCCAGTTCATTTAAAAACAACTATCAGGTGTTCAGTGTTGTATGACCCTAGAACTGGTCTACAGCCTACCACACCATCTTCAGATATAGCTGCACCCATTGAGATGTTCCCCCCACGTTGTCCAGGGACGTGGATAGTAGCCCAATAAGGTTATGTCCTCTGTGTCTAGTTTTTGCCAGATTGAAAACGGCCTCATCAACAAAAATATACTTGTGATGATTCACAGCAGCGTCCAGCTCCATCACCCTCTGTTACAGTAATTGCATGCCAGTTTAGTGTTGTACCTGAATATATTCTGAACGCAGTTGTTTCACCTGGACATTGTTCCTCTCAAAAGGAACTTACAAATGACCAGACAACAATCAGTCAAGTTGAAAATCCATGGACATAATGAATGATTCATTGATTAAACATTAAGATCGGTTGAATTAAATGACAGAAAAATGTATTAAACTGAATAATAAGAGATGCAAATCAAAAATTTGATAGTGATAACATTATGAAAGGCAGTAACTGTGAACAAAACATTTATTTAGATGAAACACTTATTTTGTGTAGTGAAAAGGATATTTTGTCATAATGTGTATTGTACTGACACAATTGAAAATATGCTGAAATGTTTGAAAAAGGTGCACTTTTGATGATCTGTTGTGATATAAGTACTAAGAGTTTTGAAAATGTACCAATTGCTTGTGAAAACTGCGCCAAACCAATTTAAAAAAACTGTAACATTGGGCCATAAATTTTCATCAACATCACAATGGATGTCTTCGTTGTTCAGGCACCGTGGGAAAAATTTCCTGGCATGACGAATCCAGGCTTGACATTGCTCAGCAGTTATATCACCACAAGCTTCACACATGGCTTGAAGAAGGGAGACATGCTCATGGGGATGGCGATCATACACCTTCCACCTCCATGTAGAGAAGAATTCCTCAATTGGGTTGAGGAAAGGGGAATATGGTGGAAGATAGAGTGTCATGAAGCGAGGATGTGTTTGAAACCATTCCTGAACCAGCTGTGCATGGTGGAAGCTCACATTGTCCCACACAACAACATAGACGATGTCTTCTCCCTGACAGGCCTGCTCCAGTTCATTTAAAAATAACAAACTATCAGGTGTTCAGTGTTGTATGACCCTAGAACTGGTCTACAGCCTACCACACCATCTTCAGATATAGCTGCACCCATTGAGATGTTTCCTCCACGTTGTCCAGGGACTTGGATTGTAGCCCTTTGTCCAATAAGGTACGTCCTCTGCGTCTAGTTTTTGCCAGATTGAAACCGGCCTCATCAACAAAAATATACTTGTGATGATTCACAGCAGCGTCCAGCTCCATCACCCTCTAAAATGATAATTTAGTTAGTTTTTTTTTTTACAACTAAATGGTAAATGGTAAATGGCCTGTATTTATATAGCGCTTTACTAGTCCCTAAGAACCCCAAAGCGCTTCTTAGTTGTCTAAGAAGTCTTACAGTAATTGCATGCCAGTTTAGTGTTGTACCTGAATATATTCTGAATGCAGTTGTTTCACCCGGACATAGTTCCTCTCAAAAGGAACCAAGTAAATTTGTTTCATGGAAACCTGGTGCTTCTTCAAAAGCCGGGCAATCGTTGGAAGGCTAATTGATGGCACATTGGCAAAGGTGTCATTGTTGTTCTCAATAGCCTGTTTGATTTCAGACAGCCGTCTGTCATTCCTTGCCCTGACCATTCCCACCACAGCCAACTCCTGCTGGTCAGTCAAAACACGTGGGCGACCACCACCAGGTTGTCTCCTGTTAATTCTGAGGACAATCATATACTGTCAATATTGAAGTATTACAAATTACATTACTGTAAACTGACAATTACATGTTGTTCATCAATACAATAGAGTACTATATTTTAGAAGTGAAGTTGCTATAGCAGACATACCAGTTTTCTTGGCGAAAAGTTCTGATGATAGAGCTGACAGTTGACCTTTGTAAATTAGGCTGTACCAACCTGGCAGCCTCAGCCATGGTAAAGCCTCTGTTACAGTTTTTTTTATTGGTTTGGCGCAGTTTTCACAAGCAATTGGTACATTTTCAAAACTCTTAGTACTTATATCACAACAGATCATCAAAAGTGCACCTTTTTCAAACATTTCAGCATATTTTCAATTGTGTCAGTACAATACACATTATGACAAAATATCCTTTTCACTACACAAAATAAGTGTTTCATCTAAATAAATGTTTTGTTCACAGTTACTGCCTTTCATAATGTTATCACTATCAAATTTTTGATTTGCATCTCTTATTATTCAGTTTAATACATTTTTCTGTCATTTAATTCAACCGATCTTAATGTTTAATCAATGAATCATTCATTATGTCCATGGATTTTCAACTTGACTGATTGTTGTCTGGTCATTTGTAAGTTCCTTTTGAGAGGAACAATGTCCAGGTGAAACAACTGCGTTCAGAATATATTCAGGTACAACACTAAACTGGCATGCAATTACTGTAACAGAGGGTGATGGAGCTGGACGCTGCTGTGAATCATCACAAGTATATTTTTGTTGATGAGGCCGTTTTCAATCTGGCAAAAACTAGACACAGAGGACATAACCTTATTGGGCTACTATCCACGTCCCTGGACAACGTGGGGGGAACATCTCAATGGGTGCAGCTATATCTGAAGATGGTGTGGTAGGCTGTAGACCAGTTCTAGGGTCATACAACACTGAACACCTGATAGTTGTTTTTAAATGAACTGGAGCAGGCCTGTCAGGGAGAAGACATCATCTATGTTGTTGTGTGGGACAATGTGAGCTTCCACCATGCACAGCTGGTTCAGGAATGGTTTCAAACACATCATATTCCCCTTTCCTCAACCCAATTGAGAAATTCTTCTCTACATGGAGGTGGAAGGTGTATGATCGCCATCCCCATGAGCATGTCTCCCTTCTTCAAGCCATGTGTGAAGCTTGTGGTGATATAACTGCTGAGCAATGTCAAGCCTGGATTCGTCATGCCAGGAGATTTTTCCCACGGTGCCTGAACAATGAAGACATCCACTGTGATGTTGATGAAAACTCATGGCCCAATGTTAATGACCGGCTTGATTAATTGTGTAAAAGTGATGAAAATAAAAGAAAAAATATATTGTGCTTACGTAAATGACTTGTTGTTTTTTTCTCCCTTTTTCGTGTGTGTGTGTGTGTGTATATATATATATATATATATATATATATATATATGTATATTGGTTATGCCTGAACATAAGTGTAATATTTGCTGTGTAAAGTTTTACAGTTCAGTTACACTCATTCATCACCAAGGACAATTTGAAACGCTTACCTTGTATTATTTGCTCCTGTATGAAATGATTGGTAAAAGTACTACGTTGAAAAAAGATCTTACTGTTTTGTTTGGGTGAGTAAAGCAAATGTTCTCAGAATATATCACAATGATCATATGTTCTGCAACAATGATTAAGTGGAATGAAAATATGTGCAAATACAATGAACTCTTGACATCAGATTTGGAAGGATGACTAGTGGTGTTACAAATGTGATCGAATGTGAGTTTTGTACTGAGAGATTTGAAAATGCACATTTTAGTTATGAAAATAGTACCATACCAGTTAAAAAAAACTGTAACCACATGGTCAACAATGATGGCCCGGACTTCATTAGAGATGATGGTGCGTTGTCTTCTGCCTACATTTCTCTGAAGACCACCTCTCTGTCGAGGAGCACCACCACCACCTCTTCAATGAAGGTTTCCTCTCCCTACGAGTCTATCCTGCTCCATATTTGAACAGTGCAAAGTCTCAAACACAGTTCTACTTATATGGTAACTAATTGTGATCATCAGGGGGAAACAATTAGCAATTAGTATTTCTAGATTGAAAGCTCTTGCAGCAATGTGTAACTTACAAATGACCAGACAACAATCAGTCAAGTTGAAAATCCATGGACATAATGAATGATTCATTGATTAAACATTAAGATCAGTTGAATTAAATGATAGACAAATGTATTACAGTTTTTTCTGAATGCTTAAACCCTAACTGTGATTCCTGTAGCACAATCTCTAAAACTATTCAGACTTATAGCAAAACCACTCACTGAGTTTGCAAAACTAAAAGCACAAAAACTGCTTTGCACTCAGTTTGCAATTTTGTAACACACACTTTGCAAAACTGTAGGCACAATTCACTGCACAACACTCAATTACCAAATTTCCAACACACTCCTAGCAAAAGTATATACATGTATGGCTATCATTAACACTAATTTGCCAACTGTCTGGCACACTTTCACATGTGAAAACTTTTTTAGATAATTAGTTCACTTTGCAATCAGCCTAAGCACTATAATACAGGTAAGCTGTGTGTGCGGAGTACAATGGAGGGAGCAGAAAGAGTGAGAAGTAAAGGAGGCTGAGGAAGAGGACGTGGAGGTGAAGAAGTAGGATGAAGAGGACGACAAGGACAAGGAGGAGCAAGAGGAAGACGAGAAGGGGGGAGAGGAAGATGAGGAGGGGGGAGAGGAAGGGTAGGAAGAGTAAGAAATAGAATTGCTGATGACATCAGAGCTACAATAGTGGACCATGTCATCAACCGTGGAATGACCCTGAGGGTAGCTGGCCAACGGGTCCAGCCTAACTCGAGCCGCTACACTGTAGCAAGTACCATAAGGACATCTTGAAATGAGAATCGGTTAGTACAGTCACTTTGCACAAAGATTTGTAGCACTGCCATATGCCAATGAGAAACACACCAATACCATTGATGTAAAAATACTGAAATTGTTACTTTACAGAATTGCTAGATGACCAGATGCTGGGGGCAGAGGAAGCATGTTCACTGCAGACCAAGTAACCCATATAGTCATTATGGCGATTGCAAATAACCCTATACTTGGAAATAAACACTTGTGTTTGTTTTGATGTGTTTGAATAAACACCAGTACTTGAAGTTTGGATCCCTCTATGCTTATGGATCTATGACAGAAGTATGAGCTCAAACTGACATAGCCTACCTTGTGCACAGAGAAAGCAAAAGCCAGATGTGTTTTGTATTCATACCATCAGTGTGCAGTTGGCGCATTGTGTGCTTAGTAGATGATGGCTTGTGTGTACTGTTTGATACGGAAACACCATTTTTACGAAGGTGTGAAGAGTTAATCTAGCTGTGTTTGCTTTTGCAAGAGAACTACAATGTTTTGATTATTGGGTGACAGGTTTTCTTATTTGTGTGAAGAGTTTTGCAAAATTAGCCAATAGTTACAAAAAATGTGCTTACGCAATCAGAAAAAACTGTAAACTGAATAATAAGAGGTGCAAATCAAAAATTTTATAGTGATAACATTATGAAAGGCAGTAACTGTGAACAAAACATTTATTTAGATGAAACACTTATTTTGTGTAGTGAAAAGGATATTTTGTCATTATGTGTATTGTACTGACACAATTGGAAATATGCTGAAATGTTTGAAAAACGTGCACTTTTGATGATCTGTTGTGATATAAGTACTAAGAGTTTTGAAAATGTACCAATTGCTTGTGAAAACTGCGCCAAACCAATAAAAAGAAACTGTAAATGTGCCATGGTTTAGAAATCAAACACATGTGACAGTCAAGTCATCAAATGTCATGTTAATGGGGGAAAAAAGTTAAAAAGCATCCAAAAATTCACACCAACCAGTATCCATTGATAGACCTGGCCTAATGCATGGTGTGAATTGGGATGTCTTTAAATCAGGCTACTTTTCACAAAATAATGCAATAAGATGCTCTACCTTACTGCATTATGCCAAAAACTGTTAGGACTTCACACTTACACAGATTTTGGATTGCTCCTTTAGATAGAAATGGAGATGAAAGGAGAAAGGCAGTGATCACGTGCTTGTGCTTCTTCTCGCTGCTACATATGGAGTCAGGTGTGGGTTTGGGGGCAGACAGACAGGCATGTTTATCTGAAGCCTCTATCACGTCCAGACCAAACATGTGCCTTATCTGTGTTTCCCTCTTCCCCTGGTTTTCCTTCTGTCCCTCTTGTTACCCCCATATCGTTTCTTCTGAAGAGGCAGCGTGCTACTAAACACCCACAGCTGTCAATGACCAAAGCAGGATATGGCTTTCTGAAAAGTGTATGTATATATAAATGTGTGTGTAAATGCTGCTTACACAGTGGTGACATTTTACAGTTTCTACATGTACTTCAACACAGTAAGTGTCAAATAGGTTAAAACTTACCCTTGAATAATTATAACCTTATTTACTGAGGTAAACCTTATAAATGCCTGTTACATGTTGTGTAATTAAAGTTCTCGCATGCACTTAATGCTTGACAGACAGTTGCAGCCTATGTTTTCAAGTTAATGTTACAGAAATAAGCAGATTTAATTGCATTGCCCTATGCAGTTTCTCTGATCACATATTCTTTCAATATTCTGTTTACAGGCAGAACTGTCAGTCCTCAGGACGGCTGGATACTCAAGCTGCTTCCGAGTAAAATGTGAACTTACTTATACAGTTTATCCTGGATCGCTCTGTGAAGGATACACTAATCAGTCAACTGTACCAAATAATATTCCTTTGGTCCAGCAGTTCTCTTTCCCCTCACTAGATGGTGATACATACTTAGCAATGAGCAGGCCAGTTTTATGATTGTGGTTTCTTCATGCGTTTTTTTTTTTTTAGATCATACAAAATACAAGTATAAAGTTGCTGGACACTTCATTGACAAGCAGAAACACACCTTATTCATATTAATGACATTTTAATGATATATTTATTAGAAGAAGTGGTTCAGTTCCTGTTTAAGCTGTGAGTACCTTCAATCCACCCAAAAGTGCTGGCCTGTATGTGTTTCCATAGAAGTTACAACATCCCTCAGTCTGCCAATTGTTACTGTATACCTGTAGGTAGGTGCTTGCTTTATATTGGCTTATGTAAGGGGCTACTAGCCCCGCTATGTAGGGGTGTAGAAATGCACAGGCTGCCCTGGACGACTAAGAGGTGATGGGATCTGAGTCCATAACCCCCCCGGTACAGTTGACCCTGATACTTACTACTGTAAGAATGGTTTCAGCTGTCCGGCTGCTACAGGCACAGAAGAAGGGCTCCAGGGCTCCGTTTCTTCTGTACCTGACCAGACAAGACGGGTGCCCCTACTTCAAGGCAACTTGGGTTTGACAGAAGTATGCAACAGTCACTTTTTAAACAACGTGGCACCTTTTATTTGTTCAGATGGCTCTCATGAACCAAGACTGTTTATCAATGTTACAGTTTTTCTCAAATGTTAAAACACAAAAGCCAATCCTGTAACCCAAATGACCAGTAGTCTAAACACATTTACTAAATGTAGCCACCATATTCCAGTACCATAAACACATGTCACATGAAGACACAATTCACAAAACACAACCCTCTGTACTCATAAATCTAAACACATTTTTCCTTGCTAAAACACGTTGCAAAACAACTCTGCTCATATTCTCAAATGAAAGCCCATGTGATGCAAAATGCTTGCCACAGTCACCAATCTTTGAACACAGGAACACACCTGGCGTCATTCACTACACACAATGACTCAAAATTGAAGACACTTGTTGCTAATGCTGTACCCTCATGTAAAAGCAAG
Source organism: Aulonocara sp. 'chitande type north' Nkhata Bay (assembly GCF_057382095.1). Lineage (NCBI taxonomy): Eukaryota > Metazoa > Chordata > Actinopteri > Cichliformes > Cichlidae > Aulonocara > Aulonocara sp. 'chitande type north' Nkhata Bay. The sequence goes on from NC_141360.1 coordinate 10,374,559, forward strand.
TTCAGAGTGCACAGTATGCTGAAGATTCCAAACAAACACAATGGATGAAGGCAGAGTCAGGGGAAGAGGAATTTGATGCAGAGGAGGGAGAAGAGCTGGCCCTGGAAGAAGAGGAGCAGGCCAATGAGGAAGAGGAGTTCAAATGAGAGGAGGAAGAGGAGCAACCAACGAGGAAGAGGAGAAGGCCAACATGGGAGAGGAGAAGGTCCAGGAGGGAGAGCAAGACAACCTCGCACCATCATTACGGACGAGATGCGAGCAACAGCTCAGCGACATGATGCCGCACAGTGATTGTGGTGTGTGTGGTGTGAATACCGTAACGTAAATACACTTCACACCCTGTTCATGTTTTCAAGATTACTGTTGTGTGCAATAGATTCTGTTTTTGCATTGAGTTGTGTTACAGTAGTGTACGTACATGCAGGATTTTCTATAGATTTATACTACTCATATGAAACTGTCACGGTCCTGGGTCTCCTGACCCAGCGTTTTTAGTTCCTTGTGATTTTTGTATTATTGTACTTGTGTGTGATTTATTCTATGGCTTCTAGTTTTGATCCCTTGCCCTTCATGTCTCTCTGTGTCCCCTCTGTTCTGTGTTGTTTCCCCTCGGTCTCCCTGTATGTATTTCCCCGGACCTCCCTGCACCGTCATTCCTGGTTTGTGTTGTTAGTTTACCCAGTTTAGGTTTCGGTTTCATGTTCACACCCTGTTGCTGACTGCGGTCAAGTGAGCCCTCACTTACGAAGTCGCAGTCAAGCTAGCCGCCCCGCCAGCCGCACCTAAAATGTTGTTGCACTACTCTTACGCATATTACGGTATAGGTGCCGACTGGCTTAGAAACGCAGTGTTTTCTGTCCTGACACTATTTTACTTCACAATCCACTCCCAGTTTTGGTTAATCTCCACTTTCCCCCCTGTGATCCACAGCCCAAATTACTGTATGATTCAGAGAAAATTAACAATAAAATTTACCCAATTTACTCAACTATACTTTTAATGTCCTCATCTTTGAGCTCAGATTACAGGAAAACTGTAAGAGGTGACGCAGATATTTCACTGTATTCTGACTCTAGGCTGTCGCCACTCTGCACCCTGTGATCCACAGCCAAAATTACTGTACAGTTTTTGAGAAAATTGATAGTAAAATCTTCCCATTTTGCTTTACTGTACTCTACATATTGACATCTTTGATCTCCGATTACAGGAAAACTATAAGAGGTGACGCAGATATCTCACTGTATTCTGACTCTAGGCTGTCGCCACTCTTCACCCTGTGATCCACAGCCAAAATTACTGTACGGATTTTGAGAAAATTGATAGTAAACTTTGCACAATTTACTCTACTGTACTCTATATATTCTCATCTTTGAGCTTAGATTACAGGAAAACTGTAAGAGGTGACGCAGATATCTCACTGGATTATGACTCTGGGTGACCCCCACTCTTCACCCTGTGATCCACAGCAAAAATTACTGTATGGATTTTGAGAAAATTCATGGTAAAATCTTCCCATTTTGCTTTACTGTACTCTACATATTGACATCTTTGAGCTCCGATTACAGGAAAACTATAAGAGGTGACGCAGATATTTCACTGGATTCTGACTCTAGGCTGTCGCCACTCTGCACCCTGTCATCCACAGCCAAAATTACTGTACAGTTTTTGAGAAAATTGATAGTAAAATCTTCCCATTTTGCTTTACTGTACTCTACATATTGACATCTTTGAGCTCCGATTACAGGAAAACTGTAAGAGGTGACGCAGATATTTCACTGGATTATGAATCTAGGCCATCTCCACTCTTCACCCTGTGATCCACAGCCAAAATTACTGTACGGTTTTTGAGAAAATTGATAGTAAACTTTGCACAATTTACTCTACTGTACTTTTAATATCCTCGTCTTTAACCTCAGATTACAGGAAAACTGTAAGAGGTGACGCAGATATTTCACTGGATTATGACTCTGGGTGACCCCCACTCTGCACCCTGTGATCCACAGCAAAAATTACTGTACGGATTTTGAGAAAATTGATAGTAAAATCTTCCCATTTTGCTTCACTGTACTCTACATATTGACATCTTTGAGTTCCGATTACAGGAAAACTGTAAGAGGTGACGCAGATATTTCACTGGATTATGAATCTAGGCCATCTCCACTCTGCACCCTGTGATCCACAGCCAAAATTACTGTACAGTTTTGAGAAAATTGATAGTAAAATCTTCCCATTTTGCTTTACTGTACTCTACATATTGACATCTTTGAGTTCCGATTACAAGAAAACTATAAGAGGTGACACAGATATCTCACTGGATTATGACTCTGGGTGACCCCCACTCTTCACCCTGTTATCCACAGCCCAAATTACTGTACGGATTTTAGAAAATTGATAGTAAACTTTGCACAATTTACTCTACTGTACTCTATATATTCTCATCTTTGAGCTCAGATTACAGGAAAACTATAAGAGGTGACGCAGATATCTCACTGGATTCTGAATCTAGGCTGTCGCCACTCTTCACCCTGTGATCCACAGCCAAAATTACTGTATGGATTTTGAGAAAATTGATAGTAAACTTTGCACAATTTACTCTACTGTACTTTTAATATTCTCATCTTTGACCTCAGATTACAGGAAAACTATAAGAGGTGACGCAGATATCTCACTGGATTATGACTCTGGGTGACCCCCACTCTGCACCCTGTGATCCACAGCCAAAATTACTGTACATATTTCTGATGAAATTAAATCCTATTCCATTACCAAACAAAATGAGTTCATTGAAGTATTTGCTTAACTACAAGAAATGTCTTTCCACACACAATTTAAATTTTTCAAAATGTCATTCACACACCACCTCAAGTATCAACTTCAGTTTTAGACATTATTTATTCAGTGCTTAATCACAACAATAGTCAACTTAAGGCACTTACATAATAAGTTAAACCTTACAATAATACATACAGAGAAAAACCCAACAATCATATGACCCCCTATGAGCAACAGTGGGAAGGAAAAACTCCCTTTTAACAGCAAGAAACCTCCGGCAGAACCAGGCTCAGGGAGGGGCGGCCATCTGCCTCAACCGGTCAGGGTGAGAAATTACATTTCTCAGATTACTGATTTCTCATATTACTACTACACAGTTTAGATACACTCAACAAAAATATAAACGCAACACCTTTGTTACTGCTCCCATTCCCCATGGGATGGACGTAGAGACCGAAAATTCATTCCAGATACACAATATAACCATCCCTCCCAAACAGTGGTCACAAATCAGTCCAAATGTGTGGTAGTGGGCACATCTGCCATATTGAGATAATCCATCCCACCTCACAGGTGTGCCACATCAGGATGCTGATCTGACATCATGAGTAGTGCACAGGTGTACCTCAGACTGCCCACAACAAAAGGCCACCCTGGAATGTGCAGTTTTTTGCGCTATTGGGGGTCTGGGGACCCAGAACCGGTCAGTATCTGGTGTGACCACCATTTGCCTCATGCAGTGCAACACATCGTCGCATGGAGTCTATCAGATTGTCAATTGTGGCCTTTGGAATGTTGGTCCACTCCACTTCAATGGCTGTGCGAGGTTGTTGGATATTCGTGGGAACTGGTACACGCTGTCGTATACGCCGGTCAAGCACATCCCGAACATGCTCAATGGGTGACATGTCCGGTGAGTATGCTGGCCATGCAAGAACTGGGACATTCTCAGCTGCCATCTGCCCTGAACAATGTGAACCATGATTCATCCGTGAAGCGCACACCTCTCCAACGTGCCAGACGCCATCGAATGTGAGCATTTGCCCACACAAGTCTGTTACGGCGACGAGCTGGAGTCAGGTCAAGACCCCGATGAGGACGACGGGCATGCAGTTGAGCGTCCCTGAGACGGTTTCTGACAGTTTGTGCAGAAATTGTTTGGTTTTGCAAACCAATTGTTCCAGCAGCTGTCTGGGTGGCTGGTCTCAGACGATCTTGGAGGTGAACCTGCTGGATGTGGAGGTCCTGGGCTGGTGTGGTTACACGAGGTCTGCGGTTGTGAGGCCGGTTGGATGTGCTGCCATATTCTCTGAAACGCCTGTGGAGACGGCTTATGGTTGAGAAATGAACATTCAATGCACGGGCGACAGATCTGGTTGACATTCCTGCTGTCAGCATGCCAATTGCACGCTCCCTCATTGCTTGTGGCATCTGTGGCATTTTGCTGTGAGACAAAACTGCACATTCCAGGGTGGCCTTTTGTTGTGGGCAGTCTGAGGTACACCTGTGCACTACTCATGATGTCAGATCAGCATCCTGATGTGGCACACCTGTGAGGTGGGATGGATTATCTCAATATAGCAGATGTGCCCACTACCACACATTTGGACTGATTTGTGACCACTGTTTGGGAGGGATGGTTATATTGTGTATCTGGAATGAATTTTAGGTCTCTACGTCCATCCCATGGGGAATGGGAGCAGTAACAAAGGTGTTGCGTTTATATTTTTGTTGAGTGTATCTAAACTGTGTAGTAGTAATATGAGAAATCAGTAATCTGAGAAATGTAATTTCTCACCCTGACCGGTTGAGGCAGATGGCCGCCCCTCCCTGAGCCTGGTTCTGCCGGAGGTTTCTTGCTGTTAAAAGGGAGTTTTTCCTTCCCACTGTTGCTCATAGGGGGTCATATGATTGTTGGGTTTTTCTCTGTATGTATTATTGTAAGGTTTAACTTATTATGTAAGTGCCTTAAGTTGACTATTGTTGTGATTAAGCACTGAATAAATAATGTCTAAAACTGAAGTTGATACTTGAGGTGGTGTGTGAATGACATTTTGAAAAATTTAAATTGTGTGTGGAAAGACATTTCTTGTAGTTAAGCAAATACTTCAATGAACTCATTTTGTTTGGTAATGGAATAGGATTTAATTTCATCAGAAATCCGTACAGTAATTTTGGCTGTGGATCACAGGGTGAAGAGTGGGGGTCACCCAGAGTCATAATCCAGTGAGATATCTGCGTCACCTCTTACAGTTTTCCTGTAATCTGAGCTCAAAGATGTCAATATATAAAGTACAGTAGAGTAAATTGTGCAAAGTTTACTATCAATTTTCTCAAAATCCGTACAGTAATTTTTGCTGTGGATCACAGGGTGAAGAGTGGCGACAGCCTAGATTCATAACCCAGTGAAATATCTGCGTCACCTCTTATAGTTTTCCTGTAATCGGAGCTCAAAGATGTCAATATGTAGAGTACAGTAAAGCAAAATGGGAAGATTTTACTATCAATTTTCTCAAAAACCGTACAGTAATTTTGGCTGTGGATGACAGGGTGCAGAGTGGCGACAGCCTAGATTCATAATCCAGTGAAATATCTGCGTCACCTCTTACAGTTTTCCTGTAATCTGAGCTCAAAGATGAGAATATATAGAGTATAGTACAGTAAATTGTGCAAAGTTTACTATCAATTTTCTAAAAATCCGTACAGTAATTTGGGCTGTGGATAACAGGGTGAAGAGTGGGGGTCACCCAGAGTCATAATCCAGTGAAATATCTGCGTCACCTCTTATAGTTTTCCTGTAATCTGAGGTTAAAGACGAGGATATTAAAAGTACAGTAGAGTAAATTGTGCAAAGTTTACTATCAATTTTCTCAAAAACCGTACAGTAATTTTTTCTGTGGATCACAGGGTGAAGAGTGGCGACAGCCTAGAGTCAGAATCCAGTGAAATATCTGCGTCACCTCTTACAGTTTTCCTGTAATCTGAGGTTAAAGACGAGGATATTAAAAGTACAGTAGAGTAAATTGTGCAAAGTTTACTATCAATTTTCTCAAAAACCGTACAGTAATTTTGGCTGTGGATCACAGGGTGAAGAGTGGCGACAGCCTAGAGTCAGAATCCAGTGAGATATCTGCGTCACCTCTTATAGTTTTCCTGTAATCTGAGGCCAAAGATGTCAATATGTAGAGTACAGTAAAGCAAAATGGGAAGATTTTACTATCAATTTTCTCAAAAACTGTACAGTAATTTTGGCTGTGGATCACAGCATGCAGAGTGGGGGTCACCCAGAGTCATAATCCAGTGAGATATCTGCGTCACCTCTTATAGTTTTCCTGTAATCTGAGCTCAAAGATGAGAATATATAGAGTACAGTAGAGTAAATTGTGCAAAGTTTACTATCAATTTTCTCAAAAACCATACAGTAATTTTGGCTGTGGATCACAGGGTGAAGAGTGGCGACAGCCTAGAGTCAGAATCCAGTGAGATATCTGCGTCACCTCTTATAGTTTTCCTGTAATCTGAGGCCAAAGATGTCAATATGTAGAGTACAGTAAAGCAAAATGGGAAGATTTTACTATCAATTTTCTCAAAAACTGTACAGTAATTTGGGCTGTGGATCACAGGGTGCAGAGTGGGGGTCACCCAGAGTCATAATCCAGTGAAATATCTGCGTCACCTCTTACAGTTTTCCTGTAATCTGAGGTTAAAGACGAGGATATTAAAAGTACAGTAGAGTAAATTGTGCAAAGTTTACTATCAATTTTCTCAAAAACCGTACAGTAATTTTGGCTGTGGATCACAGGGTGAAGAGTGGCGACAGCCTAGAGTCAGAATACAGTGAGATATCTGCGTCACCTCTTATAGTTTTCCTGTAATCTGAGCTCAAATATGAGAATATATAGAGTACAGTAGAGTAAATTGTGCATATTTACTATCAATTTTCTCAAAAACTGTACAGTAATTTTGGCTGTGGATGACAGGGTGCAGAGTGGCGACAGCCTAGATTCATAACCCAGTGAAATATCTGTGTCACCTCTTACAGTTTTCCTGTAATCGGAGCTCAAAGATGTCAATGTATAAAGTACAGTAAAGCAAAATGGGAAGATTTTGCTATGAATTTTCTCAAAATCCATACAGTAATTTTTGCTGTGGATCACAGGGTGCAGAGTGGGGTTCACCCAGAGTCATAATCCAGTGAAATATCTGCGTCACCTTTTACAGTTTTCCTTTAATCTAAGCTCAAAGATGAGAATATATAGAGTACAGTAGAGTAAATTGTGCAAAGTTTACTATCAATTTTCTCAAAATCCGTACAGTAATTTTGGCTGTGGATCACAGGGTGCAGAGTGGGGGTCACCCAGAGTCATAATCCAGTGAAATATCTGTGTCACCTCTTACAGTTTTCCTGTAATCAGAGCTCAAAGATGTCAATATGTGGAGTACAGTAAAGCATAATGGGAAGATTTTGCTATGAATTTTCTCAAAATCCATACAGTAATTTTTGCTGTGGATCACAGGGTGCAGAGTGGGGTTCACCCAGAGTCATAATCCAGTGAAATATCTGCGTCACCTCTTACAGTTTTCCTTTAATCTAAGCTCAAAGATGAGAATATATAGAGTACAGTAGAGTAAATTGTGCAAAGTTTACTATCAATTTTCTCAAAATCCGTACAGTAATTTTGGCTGTGGATCACAGGGTGCAGAGTGGGGGTCACCCAGAGTCATAATCCAGTGAAATATCTGTGTCACCTCTTACAGTTTTCCTGTAATCAGAGCTCAAAATGTCAATATGTGGAGTACAGTAAAGCATAATGGGAAGATTTTGCTATGAATTTTCTCAAAATCCATACAGTAATTTTTGCTGTGGATCACAGGGTGCAGAGTGGGGTTCACCCAGAGTCATAATCCAGTGAAATATCTGCGTCACCTCTTACAGTTTTCCTTTAATCTAAGCTCAAAGATGAGAATATATAGAGTACAGTAGAGTAAATTGTGCAAAGTTTACTATCAATTTTCTCAAAATCCGTACAGTAATTTTGGCTGTGGATCACAGGGTGCAGAGTGGGGGTCACCCAGAGTCAGAATCCAGTGAAATATCTGTGTCACCTCTTACAGTTTTCCTGTAATCAGAGCTCAAAGATGTCAATATGTGGAGTACAGTAAAGCATAATGGGAAGATTTTGCTATGAATTTTCTCAAAATCCATACAGTAATTTTGGCTGTGGATCACAGGGTGAAGAGTGGCGACAGCCTAGAGTCAGAATCCAGTGAAATATCTGCGTCACCTCTTACAATTTTCCTGTAATCGGAGCTCAAAGATGTTAATATGTGGAGTACAGTAAAGCACAATGGGAAGATTTTGTTATGAATTTTCTCAAAATCCGTACAGTAATTTTGGCTGTGGATCACAGGGTGCAGAGTGGGGGTCACCCAGAGTCATAATCCAGTGAAATATCTGCGTCACCTCTTACAGTTTTCCTGTAATCTGAGGTCAAAGATGAGGACATTAAAAGTATCGTTGAGTAAATTGGGTAAATTTTATTGTTAATTTTCTCTGAATCATACAGTAATTTGGGCTGTGGATCACAGGGGGGAAAGTGGAGATACACTAAAAATGGGAGTGGATTGTGAAGTAAAATAGTGTCAGGACACAAAACACTGCGTTTCTAAGCCGGTTTTCACCCATACCGTAATATACGTAAGAGTAGTGCAACCACATTTTCGGTGCGGCTGGCGGGGCGGCTAGCTTGACTGCGACTTCGTAAGTGAGGGCTCACTTGACCGCAGTCTGTTGCTGTTTGTACCCACTGCCGTAATAAACACTCACCTGCACCAGAGCTGCCGCCTTTTGGATCCTCACTACAAATCCACACGGCTTGCCCCGCAAACCGTGACAGAACGAACCAGCCACCATGGACCCAGCGGCAGTAAATCCGTCCGAGGAGCTCCAGGACGACATCACATACAATGTGGAGATCCTTCTCAGCCTATGGCTGGAACATCCCCCGGAAGAGCTTCGCCGCGCAGCAGTAGACCGGCTGCAACGGCTCTTTTCCGGCCTGCCATGGCTATTGGACTCACTTCCTCCGACCATGCAGGCTTTTCTCCGGCTCACACCGCACCTTCTCTCAGCCACTCCTGCCTCGCTGCCCGACTCGCCGGATGTGATCTTGCCCGGCCCGTCGGAGCCGTCTGCGGGGAGGAGACGCCAATCGCGCCGCAAGCGCGCCACCCCACAGCCGGACGTTCGGGCTTCTAAATCGCCGGCTGTGGTGAGTGAGGACTCTTTTTCATTTTCGGACTGCATGACTGTTCATTCAGGGGCTGCGTTTTGTGTGGCGGATATCAACGCGAGCTGCTTATCGCCTGTGCAGCTACCGGCAGCTAAGTTAGCTCCCCCGCAGCCACTCTCAGCTCAGTTTCCTGTGCTTCCTTCAGTTCAGTCTCCGGTGCCACCCTCAGTTCAGTCTCCTGTGCCACCCTCAGTTCAGTCTCCAGTAGCTCCAGTACCGCCTGTAGCGCAGGCCCCAGTAGCTCCAGTGCCGCCTGTAGCGCAGGCCCCAGTAGCTCCAGTGCCGCCTGTAGCGCAGGCCCCAGTAGCTCCAGTGCCGCCTGTAACGCAGGCCCCAGTAGCTCTGGCTCCAGTATCATCGGCTTCACTCATTCACTCCGTGCAGGGAGAAAGTTTAATTTCACCTCAAGGTGCTTTTCCTGGTTCAGCCGCCATTGGCACTGTTTGCCGCTCCAGGGCTTCCCCAGAGGCTAGGTCCCAGTCCTCAGCTGATTCTGGACCCCTGGAGTTTAAGCAGCCACCTGGGAAGTGCCCCGTGTCAGTGCTGTCTGAGCAGGGCCAGTGCTCAGCACAGCACCCATTTCCTTCATGTCTGCCAGTGGACTCCATGCCTGCTGGCTTTGTGATGGCTTCTGCTGGAGGGTCCAAGGGGCCCGTCCAGCCTTCGTCTCGTGTCTCCGCTGGAGGATCCGAGGGACCGCTCCAGCCTTCGTCTCGTGTCTCCGCCGGAGGGTCCGACGGACCGCTCCGGTCTTTGTTTCCTGTTTCCGCTGGAGGGTCCAAGGGACCGCTCCGGCCTTTGTCTCCTGTTTCAGCTGGGGGGCCCGAGGAGCCCGTCCAGCAGCCTTCCTCGTCAGCTGGCGGTTCCGGAGAACCACACCAGCCTCATGCCTCGTCGGCTGGAGGGTCCGAGGGGCCCGTTCAGCCGCCTGTCTCCGCTGGAGGGTCCGAGGAGCCCGTTCAGCCGCCTGTCTCCGCTGGAGGGTCCGAGGGGCCCGTTCAGCCGCCTGTCTCCGCTGGAGGGTCCGAGGAGCCTGTCCAGCCGCCACCTGCGGCCGCCTCGTCGTCGCCTGGTCCAGCTTCATCAGAGTCTTCATCCTCGTCTGGTCCGGCCTCATCAGAGTCTTCATCCTCGTCTGGTCCGGCCTCATCAGAGTCTTCTGCTACGCCTGGTCCGGCCTCTGCTTCTGCTACGCCTGGTCCTGCGGCTGTTAAGCCGCCGCCCAAGCCTCGTTCTGCACCTCGATATCGCCGGCCATTTTCCGGGCCACCTGCTGGACGTCACCGCCGTCGGGGTCGGTCCCCTGAACTGCTCCGTGGTCTCCTTCGTCGCCGCCGCTGCCTTCCGCACGGCCGGCCCCCGGACCGCCATCGCCTGAGTGGCTGCCGCTGCCGTCCGCACGGCCGGCCTCCCGAACTGTATCCACGTCGCCGCCGTTGCCGTCCGCACGGTCGGCCCCCCCGAACTGTTTTGGACTCCTGTGCTGTCGGCCCCCTGGCCGGCCCCCTGAACTGTTTTGGACTCCTGTGCTGTCGGCCCCCTGAACTCTTCTGTTTTGGACTCTGTTTTTTTTTCCTGTGTTTTGGTGTGCTTCGTTTCCTTTGGTTTTGGGCTCGTTTTTTGTTTTTGTCTTTTGGCCTTCTGGTGCTCCGGTTTTGTTTTGCTTCGAGCCCTCCTTCCTGGGCCCCCGCCGCCCGCCCTGGTCGGGTTGTTTTCTGTTTTTTCTGGCTGTTTTTTGTTGGGCTGTCTGGAGCCAGCCCTTGAGGGGGGGGTACTGTCACGGTCCTGGGTCTCCTGACCCAGCGTTTTTAGTTCCTTGTGATTTTTGTATTATTGTACTTGTGTGTGATTTATTCTATGGCTTCTAGTTTTGATCCCTTGCCCTTCATGTCTCTCTGTGTCCCCTCTGTTCTGTGTTGTTTCCCCTCGGTCTCCCTGTATGTATTTCCCCGGACCTCCCTGCACCGTCATTCCTGGTTTGTGTTGTTAGTTTACCCAGTTTAGGTTTCGGTTTCATGTTCACACCCTGTTGCTGTTTGTACCCACTGCTGTAATAAACACTCACCTGCACCAGAGCTGCCGCCTTTTGGATCCTCACTACAAATCCACACGGCTTGCCCCGCAAACCGTGACAGAAACTCACAAATCTAAATGCCTAATCCTCTGCAGAGATCTACGACGATCCGTTACTGTATAGTTTCTAAAATATGCATTGGCAGTTATGGAACAAAGAACCTTCTCACAAATTGAGCATTGTGTTTTCAATTGTTTTGCTGTAGTGTGTAATGCTGTGTATAGTGTTTACAGTTTTGACAGCTTCGAGCTGCTCTCTTGGTGTGGGAGTTTGAGTTTTGCAGTGGGAAGGTGTGGTTGTGTTTATGTTGCTTTAGAGAAGGGTGTTGTGTTTGGACATTGGGGGACCTGGTGGTAACGTTTGTGACATGTGTTTTAGCATTTGAGAAAAACTGTAATGGGGCCCTGGAGCACACGGGTGACAGAAAGGAAACCCCTCAACACCAAAGAAATAAAAGAAATCAAATAAAAGAAATCAAATAGGCTTTTATGACCCAATGTTGTGAGTTCTCAACCCCTCCCAAACCACAATAGCCACAGGAAAAGGGCCCAAAGTTCACAATACAGCAGACCAATTAAGGTTAACACAGCTTCATCACATTATTTGGAATATCCAAACCAAAAAAATAGTTACAGTCTTCAAAGTAAAGTCCAATCCAGTGAATTGTCCCTGGTATGTGAAACCAATAAACAGTTTTAGGTGTAGCTGTCATGAACTAGAGTTCCTGTCTTTTAGGCTGCCCAGATGTTCTGCAGCTGGAGCAGATTATCCAGTCCTGGGCTCACAAAAAACCAAAGAAAACAAAGAACACAGAAACTGCACCTTTGCCTCTCGAGGCAAAGGTGCAGGTGCGTGAAGAACCACAAGGTTAGAAAAGAGCTATGTTCTCACATACAGGGAGTGCAGAATTATTAGGCAAATGAGTATTTTGTCCACATCATCCTCTTCATGCATGTTGTCTTACTCCAAGCTGTATAGGCTCGAAAGCCTACTACCAATTAAGCATATTAGGTGATGTGCATCTCTGTAATGAGAAGGGGTGTGGTCTAATGACATCAACACCATATATCAGGTGTGCATAATTATTAGGCAACGTCCTTTCCTTTGGCAAAATGGGTCAAAAGAAGGACTTGACAGGCTCAGAAAAGTCAAAAACAGTGAGATATCTTGCAGAGGGATGCAGCAGTCTCAAAATTGCAAAGCTTCTGAAGCGTGATCATCGAACAATCAAGCGTTTCATTCAAAATAGTCAACAGGGTCGCAAGAAGCGTGTGGAAAAACCAAGGCGCAAAATAACTGCCCATGAACTGAGAAAAGTCAAGCGTGCAGCTGCCAAGATGCCACTTGCCACCAGTTTGGCCATATTTCAGAGCTGCAACATCACTGGAGTGCCCAAAAGCACAAGGTGTGCAATACTCAGAGACATGGCCAAGGTAAGAAAGGCTGAAAGACGACCACCACTGAACAAGACACACAAGCTGAAACGTCAAGACTGGGCCAAGAAATATCTCAAGACTGATTTTTCTAAGGTTTTATGGACTGATGAAATGAGAGTGAGTCTTGATGGGCCAGATGGATGGGCCCGTGGCTGGATTGGTAAAGGGCAGAGAGCTCCAGTCCGACTCAGACGCCAGCAAGGTGGAGGTGGAGTACTGGTTTGGGCTGGTATCATCAAAGATGAGCTTGTGGGGCCTTTTCGGGTTGAGGATGGAGTCAAGCTCAACTCCCAGTCCTACTGCCAGTTTCTGGAAGACACCTTCAAGCAGTGGTACAGGAAGAAGTCTGCATCCTTCAAGAAAAACATGATTTTCATGCAGGACAATGCTCCATCACACGCGTCCAAGTACTCCACAGCGTGGCTGGCAAGAAAGGGTATAAAAGAAGAAAAACTAATGACATGGCCACCTTGTTCACCTGATCTGAACCCCATTGAGAACCTGTGGTCCATCATCAAATGTGAGATTTACAAGGAGGGAAAACAGTACACCTCTCTGAACAGTGTCTGGGAGGCTGTGGTTGCTGCTGCACGCAATGTTGATGGTGAACAGATCAAAACACTGACAGAATCCATGGATGGCAGGCTTTTGAGTGTCCTTGCAAAGAAAGGTGGCTATATTGGTCGCTGATTTGTTTTTGTTTTGTTTTTGAATGTCAGAAATGTATATTTGTGAATGTGGAGATGTTATATTGGTTTCACTGGTAAAAATAAATAATTGAAATGGGTATATATTTGTTTTTTGTTAAGTTGCCTAATAATTATGCACATTAATAGTCACCTGCACACACAGATATCCCCCTAAAATAGCTAAAAGTAAAAACAAACTAAAAACTACTTCCAAAAACATTCAGCTTTGATATTAATGAGTTTTTTGGGTTTATTGAGAACATGGTTGTTGTTCAATAATAAAATTATTCCTCAAAACTACAACTTGCCTAATAATTCTGCACTCCCTGTGCAGCCAGCTGGAGCAGGGTGAACAACATGGACGTTATCTGGATGGCAGGGTAATCAAAATGCTGCCGACTCACGTGGCCCCAAACGTCGGGTCCGTGGAATGTATCGAAGCCCCGGCAGTTCACGGGCAACTCGAAGCGAAGTTGCCCAACTCCCCTCCCAGAAACACACTATCTCTTTGCCAGGCAGCTGGATGTGCTGCCTCACTTTCAATGCGAGCTCCACAGTCAAGCTCAGCCTCGAGCGACATGAACGGAGGTAGTTTAGAAAGGGAAGGGCAGCTTTCGGGCTTGTCCTGACCGCGGGGATTTCTTGGTGTCTTGGGCCGTAATGGCACGCACGAGATAGGTACCACACTCCCCGCTCGCTCCCAACAGCGCACCTCCCCATTCACACGTGCGCCCGCGAGCTCGCCTCAATATGTCACTTCCCCTTGGCTGGTCCAGACAGGCCACTGAATGCCCTACATGGCAGTTTTCCGCAAGTTATATGTATGTGCCCTCACATTTCCCCCCGGCTAAACCCTGCCACGCCAGCGACGTCTCGCATCCCTGAAACAAACACAGAATAACACATATTAACTCACTTGCTCAGTAACACTCTATATCATCCACATATGAATTACATTACATCACAAATGAACACAGCAGTGGCCCATTACCTCATCTCATAACATAATCCCTATACTTTACAGGGGGTACCCCTCTAGTTTGCCTCAATGTCTGCTCAGACTGCAAAACTTTGCCTCGCTCTTCCTGCACTTTGTCGCTCGTCACGGAGGCCCCATCACTCTCCTCCTGTTCACTTGGAGTCATGGCTGCTTGTGCTCCCCCCTCTAAATCTGGCTCTGACCCCTGGGAAACACAAGTACCAACATCTTCAACCACTGGGGCAATGCGAGTGTTTGGGTTTGACACACACGGGGGTGGCGGAACACAAACAACCTCCATGAAGTCTGTATCAGACTCCACTTCTGCTGGTAACCTATAGACATGCCTTAACCGCCGTATCGGCAGTTGAAAAGCGCACAACTTGAGCTATGTACGACCTTCACTGAGCCACCTCTCTCTGGTTTGATTGTGAACACAGGAATGTCAGGGTGGTTCTGTTTCACCACCAAATAAGGGTTGGGTTCCCATTCATCCTGTATCTTATTCCTACCCCTGGGCTTGTGGTTACGCAACAGCACCCAGTCACCTGACCAGAGCAGAGCGCCGTGGGACTTTCGATCATAGATTCTCTTCCTCCTCCTGGAGGCCTCTTGAGCTGCTGAGTTTGCTACCTCTACAGCAGTCCTAAGCCTCACATGGTGATCCCTGACCAAGTCATCCAGATTATCTGCCTCAGGTTCCCTCATGTCTTTTCCTCCCAGGAGGTCAAGGGGCATTCTTGCGTCCCTCACCAACATTAGGTAGAAAGGCGCATAACCAGTGGAGGAGTGCACACAAGTGTTATACGCCATAACCAATTCTGGCAAGTATGTTTTCCAATCCCTTTTTTTCTCTGGTGGCAGTGTTCTAAGCATATCATGCAAGGTCCTATTGAACCTCTCACACTACGCGTTACCCTGCGGATGATAAGGGCTGGTACAACTCTTGGCAATCTCATAGGCCTTACACAGCTCTTTTAAGACACTAGCCTCAAAATTTCTCCCCTGATCTGAATGCAATCGGGCTGGACACCCGTAGTACGTGAACCAGTACTTTAGCAAAGCATTTGCCGTTGTCTCAGCAGTCTTGTTTCTGGTGGGGACAGTAACTGTGAACCTGGTGAACATGTGTGTAAGAACAAGGACATTTTCATATCCCCCACAGGACTTCTCCAGCACTGTATAGTCCATAGCAAGGACCTCCAGGGGTGCTGTGACATTGCTGCAGGTCATTGGGCCCTGTGGTTAGGAAAGATATTCTTTGCCAATGACTGCTGAACCCAGTCTTGAACATCTTTACTCATTGTGTGACAGAAATAGCTCCTCCTCATCACATTGAGGGTACTCTTTTCACTGAAATGCCCCCCATGCTCATGTTGGCTCTCATATACCTTACGTTGCAAGGTCTCTGGGACAATGAGCTGCCTGATCTCTTCTCTAACATGCCTATACAACACACCTTTATAAAGCTTAAGGCGGTCAAACTTCTGGTTAAGTTGCCTTATACCTGGTGTTGACATGCAAAGTTCAGCATGGCTCATTCCACTGCCCTTCTCAACCACCCGATACACGGGTCCGACAACGGGATCGTTCCTCTGTGCTTCTTCCACTTCGTCCCAACTTTGCCCACTGAGAGTTTTCCCAGCAGTTACCTGCACCCTGGCCCCGCAGATCAGTCTTACCATCCCCGTCCGGTCTAGCAGGCCACAAGCACGCACCTCAGGACCCATTTTAATAAAGTCCTTGTCCATGTCCTCCTGCTCAGGTTCCTCCTGGTAAGGAATCCTGGAGAGGACGTCTGTGTTCATGTTTTCCCGCCCGGGCTTGTAACACACCTCAAAGTTGTACTCAGCGAGTTGTGCTAACCACCGTTGCTCAACAGCCCCCAGATTAGCCGTTCCCAAGTAGCGCAGCAGGTTATGGTCAGTAACCACAGTGAACTTGGAGAACATCAGGTAGTCCCTGAATTTCTCGGTAACAGCCCTTTTAAGCGCAAGAAGTTCCAGTCTAAATGCGCTGTAATACTTGTCGTTCTTTTCAGAGCACCTTAGCCCATGACTTGCAGGGCTCTAGAGTGCGACCAATTTGGTCACAAATGCGACCAAATTTTTCAGTGGTGCGACTAAAAAAAATATTTGGTTGCACCTGTGCGACCAAATGTTCGGGTAGCAAAAAAAAAAAAAAAATCTGCAACCTTCCCTGTGGTCAACAATAGACACATTTTGCCCCTATCGTGGACAAAACCAATCAGAGATAGTCAGGGGCGGGACCTCTCTGATTGGCCGTGGTCCAGTTGAAAGTGCAGGTGGAAGTGGGAGGTGAGTAGCTTGAATAAAGCGATATCAATTAATTAAATTCTGAATCGACTTTTAAATATAACTGTGTTTTGCCAGAAACGCCAGATTCTCAGATTAAAGCTCACAAAACCATTTCAACAACAACTAAACAGCAGATGAGAGCAGGTACACGGATTCTACACAAAGACGTAAACACAGAACCGACCGACGCATCAGAATCAACTTTGTCTGTCTCGGATTTCTCACCCGACGGCCCGTAGACGGGCTGTCGGAGCTTAGCGATTCTGATGCGTCCGGTCCGCGCTGAGTTTACGTCTTTTTGCGCTGATTCTGAGCTGCAGGTTTTGTCTCTCTCCAACCAAAATTCACCAAACCAGCAGCAAAAGAAGCAGCAAACTGCGCTTCACATTTGATCAATGTCGTCATGAATTTTGCTGTTTTGCTTCCACTACTATTAAAATCACACTTCATACACAGCTAGCTCTCTCTCTATCTCTCTCTGTACTTCAAGAACAGTTTCCCGTCTCCAATCTCTGTTTTCCGTATTATTCATTCGCTTATTACCCACCAGTCTACCGTTGTTTACAGCGCTGTCGGCTGCTGTCTTTTTCTTTTCTTTTTCTTTTTTTCACTTAAATGACCTCGGACAAGAAAGCCTATTTTTTCTGTTGTTCAATACTGAAGAAATTTAAACTTTATATGCAGAACATTGTAGAATATTTTTAAGGTTATCTGCTATAAAAAGCCAGACCAGGAAAATCTCCTTCATGTTTTTCTGTGTTTTATTCTCAGTTACTTTCACACAAAGGCATCTGCTGTGATGTTCACAATTCTGATGAAGTCAGTACTGATAAATGATCAGAATTATAATATTTCTGACTGTCTGAGGCTAAGTTGAATCGAATCGGAACTTTGAAAACCGGAATCGAATGAATTATAGAAATCAGTGATGATACCCAGCCCTAGTGAGCAGCCTAGGCACGACAGAAGTGGATGTAGCTGTAATAGGAAAAGAACTATTGCTAACTTTTCTGTTAAGTTAAGGCCTGATCCTTCTGAAATTCATAGCCAGTGCTCTGACATGGTGTCATCAATCTTTGAATGCTGAAAAAGCACAGTGTATCCAGAAAAACACATTATATTATATAAATTATTATAAAATTTGTGTGCGCCTAACTTTTGTGCCGGTACGCCTAACTTTTTAAAGTTAGGCGTACCGGTACGCCCATGGCAAAAAGTTAGTCTAGAGCCCTGACTTGCATAGGCTACCACACACTCGACGCCCCCTTGCTTTTGACTAATCACAGCGCCGAGTCCATGCAGACTCCCATTTTGTGGTCAACATGAAGGGTAAGGTAAGCAACTTCAGCCCATGCTGCTTCAGATGTTCGAACACTGTCTCAAGCCTCTCACAAGGGCTGTCAAAGTGCCAGTGAATGTGCAGTAGTAGCATTGTATGCAGCAAGCAGTTGAATTCTGTACATTAAGTGAATTAAATAAGAATAGACAATCTGAACATTTTACAAAATAGACAATATGAACATATTTAAAATTATCAGAATTTGAAATGTACATTGTGCCGGTGGGTTTAGAGTGTCTAGAAGAGAGACCTGTCGGGTGTGGGGCGGGTGTGTGTGTGTGTTTGGCGGGGGGGGGGGGGTTATGGTTATGGATGATGCTCTTGAGTCTCTCTGTCCTTGCCCAGATGATGCGGAGGAACCTTCTACCGGATTGCAGAAGTTGGAACAGTTTGTTGCCAGGATGGGACGGGTCCTTCAGTATCTGCGCTGCTCTAGTCCGGCATCTCCAGCACCTGCATTGAAAGTCCTAAGGATCTCTGGCAAGACCCTGAACTTCCTCAGTTATTGGAGGTAATACAGGCGCTGCCTAGCCTTTTTGGTCTGGACCTGAATGTGGGCAGACCATGTCAGGTCTGAGGAGATGTGGACACCGTGATACTTGAAGGACTGCACCCTCTCCACTGGAGCTCCATTGATGATAATGGGCTTGTAGTCTCTGTGCTGACTCCTTCTGAAGTCCACCACCAGCTCCTTGGTCTTGCCAACGTTCAGCTGGAGATGGTTATCCTGGCACCATGATGCCGCCTCATCGTGATGGCGCCCAACACCACTGTGTTGTCAGCAAACTTCACAATGGTGTTGGAACCGTGGGTTGTCACACAGTCTGAAGTGTAGAGGGAGTAGAGCAGTGGTGAGAGGACACATCCCTGTGGTGCTCCTGTGTTGATGGTGATCCTGTTAGAGACGCATCTACCCACCCTCACCACCTGAGTTCTGCCAGTGAGGAGGTCCAACACCAATGCACACAGTTGAGTCCTAGATCCCTCAGCTTTGTGAACAGTCTGCTGGGCACTATTATGTTAAACGCTGAACTGTAATCAACAAACAGCATTCTCACATAGTTACCCTGTTTCTTGTCCACGTGGCTGATGGTGGTGTGCAGGACATGGGCGATGGCGTCCTCTGTGGATCTGTTGGGTCGGTAGGCGAACTAGAGCAGATCTGTGGTGTCTGGGATGGAGGAGGAGATGATGTTCTTCAGCAGTCTCTCGAACACCTTCATTACTACCTGAGTCAGTGCAACTGGCTGGTAATCGTTCAGAGATGAGGGTGTGCTGTTCTTGGGCACAGGGATGATGGTGGATCTTTTAAAGCATGTAGGGACCACAGACTTCGTCAGGGACTCATTGAAGATGGAAGTGAACACACCTGCTAGCTGGTCAGCACAGCAGCGCAGCAGACGGCTGGTGATGGCATCTGGCCCCGCTGCTTTCCTTGTGTTCACTCTCCTCTGTGCCGCTTGGATGTCGTGCTCTGCGATGCTGATCACCGGTCTCTTGCTGATGACGTCACTGTCCTCAGTAGTCAGGCAGTAGTTGCATTAGCTGCCTGGTTAACCTCGAAACGGGCGTAGAACTGGTTCAGTTCCTTGGTGAATGCAGAGTCAGCGTTGATCGGCGCAGTGTCCCTGGCTTTGTAGTCCGTAATGGTGCGTAGTCTGTGCCACATACTCCGTGTGCCGTCTTGGTGGAAGTGAGACTTCATGCACTCCCGGTACTGGCGTTTGGCATCTCTCACCGCGTGCCATATGAGGCCGCTTTGTAGGCGCTCATATCGCCAGTGGCGAGGCCTGCGTTTTAGGTGCCGGTCCTGCCGTTCACTGCATTGCAGACTGATCTGTCCACCCATGGTTTCTGGTTCGGGAATGTGGTGACTCTCGCAGTGGGGATAATCTCCTCTGCTAGCATGTTGACGAAGCATACTGCTACTTCCATAAACTCGTTGATGTTGACTGCACATGCTCTGAACATGTCCCAGTCTATGTCGTTGAGTGCATCCTGTAGCGTAGCTTCTGATTGGGTAGACCAATGTTTTACCTCCCTCGTGGTTACTTCTTCCCTCCGTATGTTTTGTTTATACTGGGGAATGAGGAAGATGTTGTTGTGGTCAGACTTTCCAAAAGCCGTCTGTGAGACAGCTTTGTAGCCCTGTTTGTATGGCGTGTAGCAGTGGTCCAAAATTCGATCCCCCCTCGTCGGACATGAGACATGCTGGTAGAAGTTCGGCATGACTTGTCCGAGGTTTGCTTTATTAAAGTCTCCTGCTACAATGAGCGCTGCGCCCGGGTCCTTGTTTTGAAACAAACTTAGCAAATCATGTAGTTCGGACAAAGCCATACCTGTGTCCGCTTGGGGTGGGATGTAGACCACCATGGCGATGACTGAGGTGAACTAATGGGGCAGATAGAAAGGGTGGCGTTTAATGCTCAGGAATTCCAGATGTGGCGAGCAGCCGCTGAGAGAGTAGAAATGCTCCTGGCATCACACCACTTTCTGTTTACCATGAAACACACTCCTTCACCTTTGGTTTTGCTTGACTCTGCCATTCTGTCCGCGCGGAGCACAAAGAATTAATCTGATGGAGTTACGGCTGTTTTCCCCCTGTTCATGGCCACTTGGAAGTAGCCTGCGGTCAGGTCCAGGGTCGAGAATAACAGCGCGTTAACAAGCGTGTCCAACGACTCTTCGATGCGCGGAAGTGGGTATGCATCTTTGCATGTTATTTCGTTCAGCCACCTGTAATCGCAGCAGAAACGAACACTCCCACCTTTCTTGATAACTACCACCGCAGGTGAGGCCCATGGACTTGAGCTCTCTTTGAGGACCCCCTGGCTAACGAGTTCCTGTACATGCCTCTTGAATACCTGAAAGACATGGGGCGGGATTCTCGGTGCCTCTGTTTGATAGGGGGTGCCTCGGTAGGGATACTGTGCGTCACAGTGGTGGTAAGCCATAATCACTTTCGCTTACTGAAAACACGCCTTTGTGTTTGGCTAATAACTGACAAAGCTTTTGGCACTGCAGCTCTGTGAGGTCCTGAGTGTTAGCCTGCACAGGGACAGGTAACTGCCTAACCTCGCCCCCTGTCGCTATGCTCTCACCCTGGCCCAGCGGCTTAACCACGAGCACCCCCTCTCTCCTCTACTTGTACAACCTATTTGGGAACTACAGGTTGTGGCTTGCTAACAACTGCAAACCTGGCTCTAGGCATCAACTTGACAGCTCTCTCACTTGTGTTCATCACTCTGAGAGGGATTCTTCCACCAATGGTTGCTGCGAGGGTGTTGGCGACTAACAGTCCCCTCAGGAGCTCTATTTCTCTCGCCACCTCAGCCAGCACTTGGCACTCAACCCTGGGTGGGACCCTGCACCAGCCCTCTACCACTTTCTCAGTCATCAGGGGAATGATGATGGGTTCCCTGACAGCCACCTTGATAAACCCAATTTTGCCATCCGGACCCGTGCAGGGGGTCTCCTTCCTCGCTCGGGCTATCAACCTACGGATGTTGGCCTCTGCCTTGTCGGAGCTGTAAGGATCCATTTGGACACAACCCCCATCCGCAGTAAAAAGCGCTTCAAGATCTTCTCTAACATTCATCCCCACAATGTCTGGGAGCCCATTAGCTTTGCCTAGCTGAGTGTGAGTGTCAGTGAGTACAAAAATGCACTTCTTGCCAACCACGCTCCCGGCGCATTCCATCTGGACCTCCAAACAGCCCAAGACAGGAATATTGAGCCCATCTGCTGCTGTGAGCTCAATCCAATCTGCTGACCTCAGCTCTTGTGGCCCAAAGCACCTACGGAAATGGGAATCCGTAATAGCAGTCACATTTGACTCAGTTAGAAAGAGTTAGAAAGGGAAGGGCAGCTAGCCTTAGCTCTCACTTAGCTCCTCTGCACCACGCTACCTCTGTTTCCACTACACCACAGCGCCGCGCCCAGAGGTCCGCAGTAACCGGAGCCGAATTGTGCACATGGAGGGAAACTAAACCAGGGCCTAAACTCACTGCGATCCTGCCCGTCGCCCCACTAACCTCCCGGATACTCCTTTTCGGGCTCGTCCTGACCACGGGGCTTTCTTGGTGTCTCGGGCCCTAATAGCACTGTGTGTTATTGTTGGCATGCTGCTTGTCTGAAACAGCTGCTTGTTAATGTTAATGGAAAACAGGCATGCACATACACATACAAAGAGTCTGCACAAAGCAAATTAATCTATGATATACTATGTTGCCTTTTTCTTACTGAGTAACTATTTGTTTACGAAAAGTCTTTAAAGATGTTTTTGTTTGTCTTAATGTTAGCAGGGATAAAGAGAGATGGAAAAATACACAGGGACTTTACATGGGGCCTCATTGTCTGGTTTGACAACAAAGGAAGGTAATTTTTCTGGCAGTTCAAGATTTTTTTTAATTGAGTATTTTTAATTCTAATTATTGCCTTTTTGTTTTTATTAAGAAAATCCTTTTTTTTTTTTATCAGGCACTGGGGACATAGCAACTTTGACTTAAAGGTGCATGCATTTATACTTGCTAACTATCAGCTAGGACTCATCTCTGTAATGTGGTGGACTTTTAAACCATGATTTTGGTTTTCCGTACTTTTTGAAACATCTCTATTTCAATAATCCATGACATTTATTTCAGAAAAAAAAAAAGATGATCGAGATCAGCATTATTATCCCCCTCTAACTGTCAAGGCTGACTGAATGGACTCAGGCTGAGGGTTATCTTACAATGAACATAATGTACAAAAACCACAGCAAAGGTCTGATTTGTCACTTGAGAAAGCATGCCAAAAACAATCTAAATCAGTTCAGACCTGAGTAAAGGAATTCTGCATGCTTACACAGGAGGAGATGGACATCTAAATATTTAACAACAGTTCCAAGTGTCAAGAACTGGAGGGAGAAGTATCATCAAGAAATCCAAAGGCAGCCACACACCACAGAACAAGACTGGCAGAGGTAGGAAGCAAAAGATCTCAAAGACTCTGGAAAGAAATCTTGTGAGAGATGTAGTTATAGACTCAAGAACAACTGCAGAGACACTTGTGAGTTTGCCAAGTCAGGTATTTTAGTCTCAAAGGCGACAATGACAGGAATCTGAGGTCGCAGACCAACAAAAACGTGAAAAAAAAAAACGCAGACTGCAAGTGTATCATTTTTACAGATAAGATAAAACTACAGCACTTTGGTATTAGAGACACTGTTTGGAGAAAGAAATAAGAAGACTACAGCCCAAAGAACACAGTCCCCACAGTTAAACACGGAGAAGGAACTTTTATACTGTGGGGATGCTTCAGTGCTTCAGAAACTGGAAATCTCATCAAGACAGAAGGAATCATGAAGAATGAAGAGATTCTGAGAGAAAAGCAGTGAGCAGCAAAACCGGGTCTTGATTGTCGATTTGTCTTCCAACATGACAGCGACCAAAAACATACATCACTTCTGGTGAAAAACTACCTCCAGAAGACCAAAGTGAAAGTGCACATTGAATCCCATTGAACATCTGCAAGGTGAAAGAAAGACCAAGGTCCATGCCAAAAGACCATCAAATTAGTTCAATCAGCCTCAGTTTCTTGCTTTTCAGGACTATCCTTAACTCAATGCCCTGTATCCTCACAAGACAAAAACAGCCATCAGTATTTCTCCCTCCATTGTCTCGTTCCCCCTCTATGTTTCTGATATGTATTATGCTTTCCTATAGCTTCTCCTACATCCTGCACTTGTTCAGATTTGTGATTTGGACATTGTCGAATGTGTCACGAGGAGTTCTGCTTCAGTTTTATCCTCCTACATTCCTCAGTCTCTTCTCTTGACATTTTAACTATGCGTGGCAAATCTTAACCTCGGACAATCTTACCAAGTCCACAATTAGCACAATGCACATGTGTACATATCTTTGTACTTTACATATTAGTGGGTTCCAAAGTGATCTTGAAGCTGAACGTCCCAGTTTATGATTTGGGGGTATCTTGCCATTAATGCTTTTAATGTATTTGCATCAGACAGTTTACACTACAGTTCGATTTCCTTCAAAACAAATATCTGTCCCCAGCCATCAGAGAGACAAGCATGAGCAAATGCTTGGTCCTTGATCTTTAAACATAATCTTCATCTCAAATAACTGCTTTCAAATATTAATCCTTCATTATTTTTTTTTTAAATATAATTTTAACATTAATATACCATAAGATAATGTTCAGTGATAAGTTGGATAAGATTGGCTTCTTGCCTCTTAGCTCACTTTTTTTCCCTTTAAAATAATAGGTCAGTGTTTCCTGCCCCTCTTTGACTCAGGACCCATCAGTTTGTGTTATCTGGGACACGAAGATTATTGTAGCCACTTATTTGATGAACAGAAAGTACTATCTGCACCTCTGGGGGTGCCCACCTAATAATATCCACCCTTAATGGTAATATTAATGTGTAACAAAGCACGAGTCAAGCAGCCACAGAGCGTTTGGCAGCTTATCGCAGCCCTGCTACAGTCAAAGGCAATTGGCATTATCTATAAAACAGCTCATTACACTGACTATCAACGTAAAGAGGAGAAGGAGGCTGCACACATGCATGTGCAAACACTCTGATAGACAGAGAGGCAAACATGCACACAGGTTTATCTGTGGGGTCAAGCCTATTATTAACCCCAGGGGTCTCGCGATTAAACTCCTGACAGACAACGATCCTCCTGAAGGGAATAAAAATCACACAACTAAGCTTCTTAAAAAGGGAAAGCCACATGAAAAAGAGAAATAAACCACAATTGTCTTCAGCTCTTTCTCATTCTTCGCACTCACCACTCACACCATGAAGTTCATGAGTAAAGGCTTGGTATTGGGTGAGGGCTTATTTGCGCTTACCACCATTTCCATTGTCAGCACCCTTTTATATCTCATATTAGTTACAGAGAGACAAAGGCAAGATCGATTTCTGCACTGCCACTGTACTGCAGTGAAGGGGGAAGGGAAGAAGAAACTCCAGGGTTCATAAATGGGAACAAGTCTGACCACAGTTATAAACAATAGGAGCTCATTCTCATTTTCCTTCTGTTCTGCTTGAAGGACACGTGACTTTACAATAACTTGATAAGAGGTGTGAAATATCAGTAGAAGTCCGATCTTTTTCATGTCCTACTTTGAACCCCAATGTGACCAAATTCTGAGAAACGATGACTGATGTTACATTCTGTATCAGTCATCGTAATCAGCTGTGCGGTCACCGACCTTGGTAATTTTGTATTTTTTTTTATAAACATGTCAGTGACAGTTGGCAAAAATCAGTGTGTGTCATGTGAGATTGCTTTTATGTTTGAAAAGGACTCTACGGGAATTCTCAGAAATTGTAGCCCGCCCTACAGGACCTCTAAATGGGTTGTGTTTAGGGAGTTGGTTTGACACATGAATTGTGAGAAATGATCACTGGTTGGTTTAGACATGAGTAGTGTCACCAAAGAGTTGCAAGTTTTGCAACTGTGGGACAAAAGTAGCTTGATAATGCATTTGCAAAAATGCACCCATGAAAGTAGAAAGTTCTTTGGCGTATCTATGAACAGTGTGCTAACTTATACACAAAAGTGTACTCTGTTCATTTCAATAATCACTTATCAAATAATGATAAAAACACAAACAAAAAACCCTCTATGAGAGTCTTGTAAGAAGTAACTTCTTTGTATGAAGAGTTTGCGTGCAAAGATACAAAACAACAAATTGTAACCTGTGTTGGAGGTCATGAGATCCTGTCAGCGCCACCGTTACTGTCATGGTCTCCGCTCCTCGACAGCTGACAGCTGTCAGGTGATTTGTTTTTGTTTTCCTTTCTCTCTCGCCCTCTTCCTTTCTCTCTTTCTCCTGCCGGGGCGGAGCTCAGTATGGGCTCCTGCTCCTGGCCTACACACCTGGAGGTGATCAGTACATCTGTTGCTGATCAGAAGAGATTGGAACCCTTCTTAAGAGGGCGAGTCTGCTCTACTCGTCGCTGGATCGTTGAGCCATCAGCGTCAGTCATCCTGTATTTTGTTAAGTCAGTTTGTGAGCCTGTCTGAACCAGGAAACTAATGGTTTTCTCTGCCTGTGTATAGATCGCCTCTGGACCTGTTCTTTCCCTGTGCCTGGCGACTGAATGGAAGCAAGAGAGATAGAGGAAAGGAGAGGAGATATGTGAGGGCTGAATGAAAACCTTCCCTTCCTGGACTCCTGCCTTTTTCGCTCCTGGACCCTGGAACCCCGGCCCCTTTTCCTTGACACCATTATATGTATATACACTCAACAAAAATATAAACGCAACACCTTTGTTACTGCTCCCATTCCCCATGGGATGGACGTAGAGACCTAAAATTCATTCCAGATACACAATATAACCATCCCTCCCAAACAGTGGTCACAAATCAGTCCAAATGTGTGGTAGTGGGCACATCTGCTATATTGAGATAATCCATCCCACCTCACAGGTGTGCCACATCAGGATGCTGATCTGACATCATGAGTAGTGCACAGGTGTACCTCAGACTGCCCACAACAAAAGGCCACCCTGGAATGTGCAGTTTTGTCTCACAGCAAAATGCCACAGATGCCACAAGCAATGAGGGAGCGTGCAATTGGCATGCTGACAGCAGGAATGTCAACCAGATCTGTCGCCCGTGCATTGAATGTTCATTTCTCAACCATAAGCCGTCTCCACAGGCGTTTCAGAGAATATGGCAGCACATCCAACCGGCCTCACAACCGCAGACCTCGTGTAACCACACCAGCCCAGGACCTCCACATCCAGCAGGTTCACCTCCAAGATCGTCTGAGACCAGCCACCCAGACAGCTGCTGGAACAATTGGTTTGCACAACCAAACAATTTCTGCACAAACTGTCAGAAACCGTCTCAGGGACGCTCAACTGCATGCCCGTCGTCCTCATCGGAGTCTTGACCTGACTCCAGCTCGTCGCCGTAACAGACTTGTGTGGGCAAATGCTCACATTCGATGGCGTCTGGCACGTTGGAGAGGTGTGCGCTTCACGGATGAATCATGGTTCACATTGTTCAGGGCAGATGGCAGCTGAGAATGTCCCAGTTCTTGCATGGCCAGCATACTCACCGGACATGTCACCCATTGAGCATGTTCGGGATGTGCTTGACCGGCGTATACGACAGCGTGTACCAGTTCCCACGAATATCCAACAACCTCGCACAGCCATTGAAGTGGAGTGGACCAACATTCCACAGGCCACAATTGACAATCTGATAGACTCCATGCAACGATGTGTTGCACTGCATGAGGCAAATGGTGGTCACACCAGATACTGACCGGTTCTGGGTCCC
Source organism: Aulonocara sp. 'chitande type north' Nkhata Bay (assembly GCF_057382095.1). Lineage (NCBI taxonomy): Eukaryota > Metazoa > Chordata > Actinopteri > Cichliformes > Cichlidae > Aulonocara > Aulonocara sp. 'chitande type north' Nkhata Bay. The sequence goes on from NC_141360.1 coordinate 10,401,767, forward strand.
CAGACCCCCAATAGCGCAAAAAACTGCACATTCCAGGGTGGCCTTTTGTTGTGGGCAGTCTGAGGTACACCTGTGCACTACTCATGATGTCAGATCAGCATCCTGATGTGGCACACCTGTGAGGTGGGATGGATTATCTCAATATAGCAGATGTGCCCACTACCACACATTTGGACTGATTTGTGACCACTGTTTGGGAGGGATGGTTATATTGTGTATCTGGAATGAATTTTAGGTCTCTACGTCCATCCCATGGGGAATGGGAGCAGTAACAAAGGTGTTGCGTTTATATTTTTGTTGAGTGTATGAATTCCACTGTAGAGGAACACTGTAAATAAATGCACCTTTTGAAGACACTAGTGGTCTGCGCGTGAGTCCGATCTACGAAACCTGACAGTTACCAGGAAGCTGCCTCCATAACTATGGGAAAAAAACTCCCCACAGCTGGAAGAAACAAAGACAGTGTCCACGCAGGTATAAACGAGGTGTTAATTTTCCCTTAAGGTATTAAAACTGCTGCTACAGACTGTTTGTGCTATATTTCAAAGGTTTCTTTCAATACATTTCAGAAAATAAGTCATGGTTTCAATGCTCAATTTATTTTTCCGCAACAATCTTGGTGGCAAAGATGAAATTTCTCAAATTATTTCTTTTCTGCTTTCTTGTTGATCCAGGAAAACCTGCAGGTGGATTAAATGAGTCTAAAAGATCACTTACCTGCAGGCAAATCATTAAGGAGATGAGTACCTAACAACCGTAGTCAGTCAGAGTAGTCAGTCACTGCTGAAATCATAATTGATAAAGAACCTAGAGTGGAGAGCAGGAGAGACCAACCTCAATTTCCAATTGCACTTTAAATTTTTCATGGAGAAAAAATTTAAGAAATTTGAAATTGTTCTGGGGTTTTTTTCCAGATGATTTGGGCTGATCACCCGAGGACAGATGGCAATCAGCACTGTTAGTTTGGGGTGACTGCTGCAGGAAGACACAGATGCACATAGGTTTGTCATCAAGAATGTATTTGTTTGAATGTTTGGTGACAAATATCAAGTGGAAAACCTATTACCGCAGGAAGCTGGAGAAAAATGATAGACTAACACAAACAATATCAAGATCAAATTTATTTATATAGCACATTTCCAGACAGATGATGCTGCACAGAGAGCTTAACAATATAAAAATGTCATTTAAAAGAAATAATATATAACAAAAATAACAATATAAAACAATAATAGGAAAATAAGTGCATTAAAAAGACCAAATGCTTGGGTCATAGTGTGTTAGAGACCAGGGCATAAAAATATGTCTTTAGTAGATCAATTTAAATTGATCAAGTGTTTGTGTAGATAAGGGGAACACTATTCCAAAGTCTGGGACCTGCCACAGAGATGGCTCTGTCGCCACGAGATTTGAGATGTGGGATGAATAGCATTAATTTTGAGCTATATCATCAAATCTATTTTCAGTGCTAGATTTGGGCTAAATATTCCATAGCTACATCTTCACACTACTTTGATCATCAAAAATAAGCTTCAAAGTCGCTCCACTTCCCCAGCCGACACAAGCCAGCTTCCTAGCAACTGCTTGACAAAATGTCCCCTCATGCAAATGAATTGGGAAACAGGAATTAGTGAACATTTGGATGACAGAATCGCCACAATGCTTGTGTTTGGGGTCATTGGTGTTTGTGTAAATGTTAATTTATTTTATGAAATTTTTGAAATTTAGCCTTTATTTATACAGGTAGTCTCATTAAGACTCAATGTACAATACAAGAGAGAAATATTTCTTTGGGTCACCAACTACAAAACCGGTGCCAGATCCCAAAGAGGACAGCAAGGGTCTTTATGGCTCAGCTACTCTCTTTTCTGGTAGAACAACAACAATTTAAATAAAGATTATTTTAAAGTGAAGAGTCTTGTCAAGAGTCAAGAACAGGTGGCCGGACCAAAACATTGCCTCAACCATGCAGGGGAACCAGCAGCGTATACAAATGCTATTACCCAGCTGTGCAGCAACTTCACGACTGCAAATTTTACCCAAATAACTACCTTTATGTAACAGGAAAATTAGACAGATGTGGACTCCATTCATTTAAATCAAATTATTATTCAAACAGTCACAGGAGGATGCAGAGAGACAGACAACCATTCACATTCCCACCTATGAGCAATTTAGAATCATCAAATACGCATCACCTCTTTGCAATCACCTCATTCCAAAATATCAGCATTCCAAGAAGTTGCAGGGTCAACAATAGATCACAGAGTCAGATGCTTGTTCCAGGAGGCTTACTCCCCCCCCCCCCCCCCCCCCCCCCATTGATTCATTGGGATATTCATTTTTGGGAAGCACAGTCACAGGCCCGAAAATTCGGTGAGCTAGAGAAGTGGTAAACAAAGATTGTATTCAAAGGGATGAAATTCTGCCATTCAAGTCTAAAAATATTCTCCTGGTCTCCTCACCTGATGCTGGTCAGTTTGAAAGTTTTCTTTATGAAAGTAGAGGAGCTAGATGTGGCCTCTAGTACCAACAACTTAGCCTTCAAGCTGAGTCCAGGCAGCTTGGACAGCAGCAGCTTACACTGAGCTTTCGATGGCTTAACCATCAGCGATCGGAAGCTTAGCCTCCAAGCTGAATCCAGGCCTCCACTAACAGCTATCAGAGCTTTAGCTGCCAGGCCAAACACAGGCCTCCAGTACCAACAACCAGCAACCAAGCATTCAAGCTGCAGCTAAGGAAAATAATGGATCTGATGAAAGATGGCAAAGAACTGAAAATCAAGTACTGGAGAACTGGAGATCAAGCCCTGGACATAATGCCAGAGCAGCAGAGACTCCAGGATCCAAGCAACATGTACATCAAACTGTAAGGTATATATTGAAGTAAATGGAAAACCAGAAGAAGAAGCAAAAGTCATATGGATAAAGGAACAACATGAATTAGACAGATATAAGTACAGGGTGGGCCATTTATATGGATACACCGTAATAAAATGGGAATGGTTGGTGATATTAAAGTCCTGTTTGTGGCACATTAGTATATGTGAGGGAGCAAACTCCTCAAGATGGGTGGTGACCATGGTGGCCATTTAGAAGTCGGCCATCTTGGATGCAACTTTTGTTTTTTCAATAGGAAGAATAACATTAAAGGAATCTTGAACATATTAAACATCCATCCATCCATCCATCCATCCATCCATCCATCTTCATCCGCTTTGTCCGGGGCCGGGTCGCGGGGGCAGCAGCCTAAGCAAAGAGGCCCAGACCTCCCTCTCCCCAGCCACCTCCTCCAGCTTATCCGGGGGAATACCAAGGCGTTCCCAGGCCAGCCGAGAGATATAATCTCTCCAGCGTGTCCTGGGTCTGCCCCGGGGCCTCCTCCCGGTGGGACATGCCTGGAATACCTCACCCAGGAGGCGCCCAGGGGGCATCCTTGTCAGATGCCCGAACCACCTCAGCTGGCTCCTTTCGATGTGGAGCAGCAGCTGCTCTACTCTGAGCCCCTCCCGGATGGCCGAACTTCTCACCCTATCTCTAAGGGAGAGGCCAGCCACCCTTCGGAGGAAGCTCATTTCTGCCGCTTGTATCCGTGATCTCGTTCTTTCGGTCACTACCCACAGCTCGTGGACATATTAAACAGTTTTTTTTAAAATGGCACAAGGAAAATGACATATCCAGAGTATTTTATTGACAAAAATGGTGACAATTATAATATAAATATGCTAGCAAATGGATTTAATGACTTTTTTGTAAATGTTTAGCAGCAAAGATTCCAGAACATAGAAGAGATGACAAAAGTGAAACTTTAATTTGAAATCAACCATATTCATTTTTTCTTTCTACAGTGGATGAGTTGGAAGTACAATCTATTGTTAATATGTTAAAAAAAATAAATTATCTACTGATTGTGATGGTATTGGTGTGACATTGATAAAAAAGTAGCTTTTAACATGCACAATCCCAATCAAAAGTTTAAGACCACTTGAAAAAATAAAATCATATTTTGCATTGTTTCAGAGCTTCAACATGCAACAAGAAGAAATGGGAGTAGACAGAACATTTTTTTGAGCATGTAATTTATCAAAAGCGACACTTACACTGAAACATGCTGTTTTACATGTGATAAAAAGTTTAGGACCCCACCTCCTAAAAATCCTGTAAAGCCCTAAAATACAAAAATCAATGTTCCAAACATGAACTCAGTAATGAGTAGCTCCACCGTTATTGTTCATCACTTCAGAAACTCGTTGCAGCATGCTTGATGCAAGTGTTTCCATGAGGTGAGTGGGAACATTTCTCCAAGTGGTGAAGACAGCCGCATGACGTGCATTTACTGTCTGCAACCGTTGTCCATTTTTGTAAACTTCCCTTGCCATCCATCACTGAAGGTTCTCAGTTGGATTTAGATCAGGGGAACACGCATGCATTGTGTACTGTAGCGCTGTCCTGTTGAAAAAACCAGCCGTTACCAAAAAGACCAGGGCCCTCAGTCAAGAGGGACACTCTCTGCAACATCTGGACATAGACAACGGCCGTTTGATGCCCCTGCACATCCTGAAGCTCCATTGTTCCAGTGAAGGAAAAAGCACCCCAGACCATTATGGTGCCCCCTCCACTGTGGCGCATGGAAAACATCTCTGTTGGGATCTGATTGTCATGCCAGTACACATCAGGACCATCAAGCTTACATTTTTTCTCATCAGAGAATAAACCTTTCTTCCACCTTTTAATGCCCCATGTTCGGTGCTCTCTTGCAAAGTCCAAACGGTCGGTTCTGTGGCGTTCAACGAGACGAGGCCTTTGAAGACATTTTTTGTTTTTGAAGCCCTTCAGTCCGATGCCTGTCTGATGGTTATGGGGCTGCAGTTGGCTCCAGTAATGGCCTTAATTTGGGTTGAGGATCGTCCAGTGTCTTGACGGACAGCTAATTGGATCCTCTGGCTCAGTGTTGGTGAAATATTTTGCGGTCTTCCACTTGACGGTTTTGTTCCATAACCCTCAGGATAATTTAAGAAATTCCAATGGACTTACTGCATCCCTCAGCAGTGATGGCGAGCTGCGAGGGACCCTTCTAATGCAGTTCAGCTCAGTTATTTTTGAACGTGATCGGGTTGACCACAAAAAGGGATTTTTTTTGCCTTTGCCATCAGAACATCATGACTGTGTGACTACCTGACAGAAAATGACAATGAATACACATTTTTTAATCAATTTGGCCTTATAAAGGCACATGGTCCTAAAATTTTGATCAGCTGTAAAACAGCCAGTTTCAGGTTAAGTGTTGTTTTCGATTAATTACATGCTCAAAAAATGTTTTGTCTTGCTCCCGTTTCTTACTGTTGCATGTTGAAGCACTACTAGGAACCTTGTTAAGATCCAGCCATGTCAAATGTGAATGTTTGTCATTTTTCAAGTGGTCTTAAACTTTTGATTGGGACTGTATTTGCAAATTATCTTTTTAAACTGGTTAATTTCAAATAAAATGAAATTGTGAAGGTAATACTGATATTTAAGGCAGGAAATAAACATCTTTTCACAACTGCAGGCCAACATTACTCCTCTCCCAATTCTCAAAAAGTTTGGAAAAAGTTTTTAGCAATCAACTAGAAAAATAAATCACAAATAAATATGATTTAGTTAACCAAAGTCAGTATGGATTCAGCGCAAAGAGTTCAACTTCATTGGCAATAACTGAACCAATCGAAGCAATAACAAATGCACTGGACCTAAAACAATATGCAGTTGGAATATCTTTTGATTTTAAGAAAGCATTTTGTGCTGGTGTAGTTCTTCTTCCCACCAGCAAGAGTCACTACAGTTCTTTCTGAACCAAGAGAGGATAAAGCATCATCTGTCCGTTCAGAGAAATCATATGTGTCAAAAGGTACAAGTAGGTCATCTGCCAGTATGGTCGCCGCCGCCTCCTGCCCTTTCAAAGATGAATAAACTTTACGAAAAACACGCTAAAAGAGAACCTAGCTCAGTCATCAGAAACGAAGTTGTCAGTACGGAGCCGAAATCAACTCTTACAAACATTGAGGACCCAAATAAGGAATGTCCTATCCACAAAAGACCTCATGCTCTCAAAAAAAATGCAGAGCATTCAGGGAAATGCCACTGGAGGAGCGAAAGGCCTATCTCAGGGGTGCCCAATCCCGGTCCTCGAGAGCTACCGTCCTGCAGCTTTTAGATGCACCCTTGTTCCCACACACCCGAATCAAATGAATGGCTTGTTATCAGGCCTTTGCCAAACATGATGGCATGCTGAAGAGGTTTGATTCAGCTGTGTTGGAGTAGGGATGCATCTAAAAGCTGCAGGATAGTAGCTCTCGAGGACTGGGATTGGGCAGCCCTGGCCTATCTCAAGAAAAACATGATCTGCTTCAAATGCTGTGCTTCTACAAACCACCAGGCAAAGACATGTAAGTCAGAAATACATTGTACATAATGTGATTCAAAATTACACATTACAGCTCTTCATCCGGGACTGGCACCAACGACTACTGCAACAGCTACTATTGCAGAGCCCCTAACAGTTGACGGCGGGGAGTGCAATGCCCACAGCTATCTCGACATGCACACAAGTCTGTGGAAGTGAATTTGAAAGTCACTCATGTGCCAAGATCTGTCTTGTGTTCATTTACCCAAAGAACTCACCTGAAAAGAAACTTAAGGCCTATGCCATCCTAGATGACCAAAGCAACAGGTCACTCGCAAAATCATTGGTTTTTGACACATTTGGCGTCACCAGGAACTCCTTTCCATATAAATTGAGAACCTGTGCTGGATTGGAGGAAGTGACAGGGAGGAGAGCTTTTAACTTCATTGTGGAATCGGCAGATTGCACATCACCTCTTGAGCTCCAGACATTTATCAAGTGTGATATGCTACCCGACAATCGCAGTGAGATTCCCACAGCTGAAGCTGCTTGAAACCACACCCACCTTCAGGAAATCGCAACCGAAATCCCGGCTCTTGGCCAGAGCACTCAGATCCTGCTGCTCATTGGAAGGGACGTTATTCAAGCACACAAAGTTCTTGACCAAACACGCCATTTGCACAGAAGCTAGCTCTTGGATGGGTGATCATTGGGAACGTTTGCCTGGGTGGAGCTCACAAACCCGCGCGTGCTAACATTTTCAAAATGAACATCTTAGACAATGGTCGTCCAAGTCACTTCCTTCCATGCAAAAATGCCATTCAGGTAAAGGAAAGTTTCAACTCGCAAGGCTACAACAAGGTCAACTCCCCAATGCGAACAAAGCACTCTTCAATTGCAGAAACAGTTTTCAAACAAACAAGTTTGGACGAGAGCCTTGGCTACTCACAGGAGGAAAGGGCCTTTTTACAGATAATGGATAAGGAAGTCTACCAGGACAGTGCTAACAGTTGGGTCGCGCCGCTACCTTTTCGTTCACCCAGGCCACGCCTACCGAACAATAAGCGGCAGGCTATGCAACGCCTCACGTCGGTACGCCACATGCTGAACAAACGCCCTCAGGTAAAAGGTCAGTTTACAGACTTTATGCAAACTTTGTTTGACAATGGCCACGCTGAGATAGCGCCACCACTTACTAAAGAAGAAGAGTGCTGGTACCTCCCCTTCTTCGGAGTGTACCCCCCGCCCAAACCGGAACAAATACGCATTGTCTTCGACTCAAGTGCACAACACAATGGAGTATCCCTCAACGATGTTCTTCTTACTGGGCCCAACCTCAACAATAGCTTGTTGGGTGTGTTAATGCAACTCCGTGAAGAAAACCACCATTTAACTACTCTACTAATCCGACACTACCACCAACAGGTGCAGCACCAGGGACGCCATTTCACAGAGGGAGCCATGAGATCGGCTGGCTTCTGGATTGTCAGTGGGAAACGGAGCATCAGCTCAGTCATCCACCACTGTGTAATTTGCCGCAAGCTCAGGTGGAATACAGAAACGCAAAAAATGTCAGACTTACCCATCGATCGTGTGACAGTCTGCCCCCCGTTTACCTACATTGGAGTTGACGTCTTTGGACCATGGACAATAAGCTCTCTGAGAACAAGAGGAGGCCTTGTCAGCAGCAAACGCTGGGCCATCATCTTCACCTGCTTGGGCATCAGGGCCATTCATGTTGAGGTCATCGAGACGATGGAGTCGTCTAGTTTTATCAATGCTCTGAGACGATTCATCTCTATCCGAGGACCAGTAAAGCAGTTGAGGTCCGACTGTGGGACCAACTTTCTGGGAGTGTGCAAGGAGCTCGGAATAACTTCAAAACATTGCAACAACCAGGAAATTCAAGACTTTTTATCCAAGAATAAATACACATGGATCTTCAACCCTCCTCATAGTTCTCATATGGGAGGAAGGTGGGAGTGCATGATCGGCATCGGGAAGCGCATACTGGACTAACTGTCAACCCAGTTCGCCTGTTGACCCATGAGGTTCTCGTTACCCTTCTAGCAGAGGTAACCACTATTGTAAACTCTCGACCGCTACTACCAGTCTTGTCAGATCCAGATTGCCCCTTTCTTCTTACGCCTGCTACCCTCCTTACGCAGAAAACTGGATTACCACCTACACCACCCGGGCACTTTGACAATAAATATTTGTTCGGACCCCAATGGAGACAAGTGCAACATCTTTCAAATGTCTTCTGGCACCATTGGAAAACACAATACCTGCCGACACTCCAAGAGCGAAGAAAATGGCAATCTGTGAGTCAAAATCTTCAAAAGGGAGATCTAGTTCTTCTAAAGGACAGTCGAGCTAAAAGAAACCACTGGCCCATGGGGGTGGTTGTTGAGACCTTTCCTAGCCAAGATGGACATGTCAGAAAGATTCAGGTAACGGTTACTTCTGGAGGAACATCTAAAACCTTCTTAAGACCAGTGACAGAGACTGTACTCCTGCTATGAAATACTAATAGAGACATTGATCCTTAAAGATGGTGATGACATCCAATAGATGTCAGACAGGGAGTGTGCTGGTGTAGTTCTTCTTCCCAACAGCAAGAGTCACTACAGTTCTTTCATGCCAATATTTGTTTGTTATTAGCTGCAGAGTTAGTAATGCAGCACACTTTGAGAAAAGACTGACTAAGCATGTTGTTCGGATAAACATCTGCATCCATCCTCTTCGTTGTTTTACAGAAAGCATCGCTTATGAGTATTTAAGTTGAACAAGAGTTAATGCAACTATATTTGCTATTATTTATGCACTTTTATGGTTAAAGGTGTACTGTATTCAGATTTACTTTCTTTCCAATGTTAGCTAGTTTAGTCAACTGATTTGCATTATGTGAATATATAGACTGAATATTGCTTATTTTCTTCTGTTTGTAGATTCACTCTATTGATAATTGAAGGCAGTGTCAATAAAAGGGACGATACACCTGTCAGTTGTCGAGGAGTTTATCTATCTGCATAACTGTATCCAGTGTAGCAGTGAGGGCAGAATACATTTCATACAGTTAATCAATCTTTACTACTAGATAAAGTACAATAGGGGAGTGGCACTAAGCTGGATCAGAATGTATTCATCTAGAAGACAACAGTTTGTGAAGATGGGAGAATTTACATCTGGGTACATGGAAATTGCTTGCGGAGTCCCCTAAGGGTCAGTATAAATGATTTAAGACAGTTACAAAATTGTATGGATGGCAATAAATTATCACTAAATCTTAGCAAAACAATAGCAATGATATTTGGTAACTATAAAGTGAATGATAGGATACAAACACAGATAGAAAATTAAAAAATTGAAATAGTAAAGGAGATGTTTGATATATGACAATAAAATCAGTTGGAAACCCTATATCAGATACATACAAAACAAAAGCATCTCAATCATGAACAAAATTAAACTTGTTCTAGATTATAATTGTCTCTAAATACTGTATTGTTCTTTAATTCTTCCATATTTAACTTACTGTGTAGAGGTATGGGGAAATAATGATAAAAAAGGGCAGTTTATATAATACACAAAGTTTGGTATCTTCATAATGCAAATTTCTTATTTTTAAAGTCAAAATTATTAAAACTTCATGACTTGCTTAATTACAATACAGCACAGATAATTTTTAGAGTAATATTCCAGATCTTTTCAACCAGAGACGGGGGCTACAATTTTAGAGGGAATGGGAATTTTAAGGTGCACGTAGTGACAAGTAAGTTTTTGTGTGTCTGCGTGTGGGGTTAAACTGTAGATTTACACAAGCTATGAATGTTTCTTAGAGCCAATTCTAAATAACTGGAGATTCCAACTTCATAACCTATTGTAGATTAAGTACAAATTATTTTTATGGGTCATCACTTTGCAAAGGTCTAGAAGAAGAAGAAGACAGAAGAAAGAAGGCACCTTCATACTTGAATTCAATTTGAAGCTGCCATCATGGACCAGCTAAATACCTTCTGGAGAAATGTTTTATCATCAGATAAAATATTTGGTCACAATGACAAGAGATATGTTTGTAGAAATAAGGGAAATAAGGGAAATAAGGGTCATTGTAGAACATTCCATCAAATATATATTTGACCCTTTATGCATAATTTTGGCTCTGTGTGGATTAGAGAAAATTCCAAAGAAATCAAAATGCGTTTTGAATCATTAAAGTTGTATGCTGTGCAGTCATTTCATCCTGGAAAAAAATAACTCAAAGAAATCCCATAAGACTGCTCAACATGGCTGACAGCAGACGAGAGTAGACGTGCATTCGTGAGCTCCCGGCGGTAGGCCCAGGAATCTACATTTATCCTAACTTGCCCTTATATAATTTTTGACCATAACAAGAGGCAAAGTAACAAAAGAAACTTCTGCATGGCAAATTATAATTTGCGACACTCAAAACGAAAGAAAACGACAAAAACTACGGGATACCAGCACGCATTGGCAGCAAGAAATATGGCGGATGGGGAGGAGGAATTGCCAATTAGCAAATTACTCAATGCTATCAAAGAAACTAAAGAGGAACTTACAAAACATATTGACAAAAAAACGGCTGATATACAAATAACCCTGACGAAAATTGAATCCTCTCTTAACACGCTTTCCGAGCAGGTTGAGGAGATGGAGGCACGAGTAAGTACAAACGAGGACGACATTAAGGAAATGCATAACCGCACCGATAAAGTGGAGAAATTGACAACTCAACTCAAGGACAAAATCGACGACTTGGAGAACCGCAGCAGAAGGTCCAACCTAAGGATACTGAACATTCCCGAGCAAGTAGAAGGCCATGACGCTGTGGGATTTTTGGAGAAATTTATACCACAAATCCTGGGGAATGACAACTTTACATCAAACATTACCCTTGAAAGAGCACACCGTGTCGGGAAGAAGTCTGATAGACCACGGCCCTTCATTGCTAAGTTTCTGAACCTCAGAGACAAAGAGAAAGTCCTTCGACTGGCTAGAAGTAAGGGAGAGACGACATATGAGAATAAGAAAATATCTTTTTTCCCGGACTACAGCATAGACCTGCAACGCAGAAGAGACGAGTTCCGTGACGTGAAACAAAGGCTGCGAGAAAAGGAGATTGAATATGCTCTGATGTACCCAGCGCAACTTCGCGTCAGACATCAGGGATCGATTAAAATTTTCCCCACTCCTGCTGAAGCGCAACGCTATCTGAAAGATTTTCTGAGTGAGTAGACTAAAGTGATGTAATGTGATGTCAACAAAGCAATTTACATCCGTACTCACAGACGAGACGTCCGCCACTGTTAAATCTGGGAATCGAGGTGAAATGAAGAAAAAAAAAAAAAAGGGACTATAACATTAAGCATTGATACAGACTCTCGCCACCTCCCATCTGTCAGACGAATTGAAGATATGATTTATAGCAATCTAGTAGTTAATAGCTAACATAAATATTTGCTTATTACTCAGCTAAAATAAGTACACATTTATAAAACTATAGACTTTGTGTGCATTTATGATTTAGAAATTAATCCCTTACTGGATGAGTGTGATTATATTGTGTTTAAATATTTTACTTTTTCCTTTACACAATTACGTTCTGTATCCGACTGCTAAAATTTAATACTTTGCTGTTTATATATTACCGAGAGTGGCTAGAACTTTAACTTTAACAACTGCCTGGGCCACCACCATTGTTTAGTTGAATTACCTACCTTATGTGGTTTTGTTATAGGGGTTTTATGAGGCAGGTTTTTATTTTAATGTTTTGGGGTTATGTATGGTCTCTTACAAAAAATTCTTCTTATACTTATATAATTGTTCAGATAGCTCATTGGCTTAGGTTATATCCTACCATTACACCCATGTACAGAATTTTACTATACCGAACTTAAATTAAGGGTCATATAACCTGTATATCTTGGAATATTAGAGGGATCAATTCACCTATTAAGAGAAAAAAAATGTTGACATATTTAAAGAGGCAAAATGTAGATGTCGCTTTTATCCAGGAAAGCCACCTTACAGACACTGAACATTTAAAATTACGAAGAGATTGGGTAGGCAATGTTTTTTATTCATCATATACCTCCAAAGCAAGAGGAGTCACCCTGCTTATTAATAAACACTTGAACTTTCAACTAAACTCAGTTGAAAAGGATAAAAATGGCAGATTCCTACTTGTAAATGGTGAAATAAATAGAAATAAGATATCTTTGGTAAATATATACGGACCCAACTATGATGACCCTTTATTCTTCAATAACTTAATAATGAAAGTGGCTACAATTGAGGGACAGTATATTGTGGGTGGAGATTTCAATATGGTCCTAAATCCCTCCTTGGACCGGTCCTCACCTAAAACAGTTTCTTTATCCAAAGCAGCAACTGCATTGAACCAAGGTATGAAGGATATAGGCGCAATTGATGTATGGCGAAACCTCCACCCAGGTCAAAGGGATTTTTCTTTTTTTTCTCCAGTACATAATACGCACTCAAGAATTGATATGTTTCTTATATCACAAAATATGATGGCAACAGTGATAGACTGCTCTTACTTAGCAGCTACTTTCTCAGACCATAATCCCATTAAACTTCTCTGGGCTACCAATATATCGCAAAATATAACCTACAGATGGAGGTTCAAGAATTATATGCTAGGAGACTCTGATTTTATTTCATACATGAACACTAATATTGAAATATTTCTAGATGCTAATTCAAATTCTTCCTCACATGCTAATATTTGGGAAGCGCTTAAAGCTTATATGAGAGGTATGGTTATGTCATATGGGGCTAATAAGGCTAAAAAGGTCAGAGAGAAGATATCTAAATTGGAGACCGACATTAAAAACTTGGAACAGGAATATATTGCCACCAAAAAGGAAGAATGTCTTAATACATTAACAAAAGCAAGGTTGCAGTATGATAATTTATGCACCAATAGAGCAGAAGCAGCTATGGCCAGAACAAGATATCACTACTATGAATTTGGAAACAAAACAAGTAAATTACTGGCCTGGCAAATTAAGAAAGAAACATCGGAGAAATTTATACGGACAATTCTAACGGAAGATGATAAACTTCTTGATGAATCAGTACTTATAAATGCAGAGTTTAAACGGTTTTATGAAGATCTGTATAAATCTGAGCAAGGGGTCGATGGTACTGTTGCAAAAAGATTCATAGATGGAATAACCCTTCCTAAATTACATAATGAGGACAAAGAACTGCTTGATGTAGATATAACGGAGATGGAGGTTCTTCGAGCCCTCAAGTGTTTACAAAATAATAAGACCCCTGGACCAGATGGATTCTCAGCTGATTACTATAAGGCCTTTTCTAACAAATTATTGACACCACTTACAAATATGATTAAAGAAGCCTTAGAAAATAAGAAATTACCGGAATCACTGGAAAATGCAACAATTACATTATTGCCAAAGCCGGGCAAGGACAAACAGAGATGTGACTCTTATAGACCACTTAGCCTTTTAAACGCAGATTATAAAATATTATCTAAAATAATTGCACATAGATTGGAAGACATTATGCCTAAGATAATAAATGCCGATCAAACAGGCTTCATTAAAAACAGACAGGGAGCAGATAATGTGCGGCGCCTGCTCCACATATTGAATGCCGCTCAAAAAAATCAAGAACCATTGCTAATAATTTCCATGGACGCTAATAAAGCATTTGACAGGATTGAACCAAACTTTCTATTTCAGACAATGGAAGCCATGGGCTTCGGAGAAAAGTTCACCAGCTATGTTAGGATACTTTTTAACGCCCCCAAAGCCAATATTATAACAAATAATGTGCTTTCTGACACCCTCTCCTTAACCAGAGGCTGTAGACAAGGCTGTCCAAGTTCTCCCTTGCTCTTTGCGATTGCGATCGAGCCACTAGCAGTGGCCATTCGTACTAATGTTGCTATATCTGGAATCAAATTCGGTACAAGTGAACATAAACTTTCTCTATATGCAGATGACCTCCTACTATATATAACGGACCCTCTCAAGTCAATTCCCTCATTAATGAATTGTCTTAAAGAATATAGTGCAGCTTCAGGATACAAGTTAAATTATACTAAAAGTGAGATTATGTCATTAAATATACAAGATAATCGTGTTAGAGCTCTTACAGATCCACTACAGTGGTGTAACAATGGATTTAAATATTTGGGCATACAAATTGGTAAATCTGAGGATAAAATATTCAAACTAAATTATATTAAACTGTTGGAGCAAACTAAACTTAATATACAGAGATGGATGGATTTTCCATTATCCCTTATAGGGAGAATTAATGTTGTTAAAATGAACATTTTGCCTAAGTTTACCTATTTATTTCAATGTCTCCCTATAAATGTTCCAAAAAGTTTCTTCAAAGAATTAAATAAACTTATAACCTCCTTCATATGGCAAAAGAAAAACCCAAGAGTTAAACTCTCCTCATTACAGGCCCCTTATTCAAGGGGAGGACTCAACCTACCAAACTTTAGGAATTATTATCTGGCCTCCCAATATCGATCAATATTGATCTGGTTATATGCAGAGAGGAGTGAGGTTCGATGGGTTCCAATAGAACAATATGAGGTGAATCCCATATCATTAAAAGACGTCCCATTTCTAGGTACGAAAATTTTTTTATCTAAGCTCACAAATAATTCGATAATATTAAACACCTTCCGTGCCTGGCAGGAATCCCACTCACTTCTAAAAATAAATATTTCTTTTCTTAGAAGGACACCCCTATGGGGCAATCCTGATCTCTCCCATCATGATGGATGGATGGAAGGATAGAAATATTCACTGTTGCCTCACTGTAGTCCTGTTTGTTTAGAAACAAGCCCCCAAGGCACTTTGTCCTTCTTTTGGCTTCCTGTACCACTTGGGCTCAGGAATAACAGTAAAGTTGACCCAGCTTGGACACAGTATAAATAATGTTTACTGTTGCCGATCTATATAATAATGATACATTTATTGACTTCCAACAACTAAAGGAAAAATTTAAACTTCCAGACCAAAATTTTTTTAAATTTCTACAAATAAGAGACTGGATCAAAGAAAAAACTAAAGGAACATTCCCTGAGATTCCTAAAGAAAGTCCTTTTGAAACGCATCTTTGCACCAAACCATGGAAGTCAATAAAAGGAATAGTATCTTCAATATACACTATTATTAATGAAAAATTACCTGACTACAACAAAACGTCACTGAAAAGAAAATGGGAGGCAGATCTGGGCTATGTTTATGAAGAGGTAGAATGGTACCATCTAATGGAACAGGCACAGACCATGTTAATTTCTACAAATCATAGACAAATGCAATTTAATATATTCCACAGGACATATTATACACCTTACAGATTACATAAAATTGATATTAATTACTCTCCCAAATGTTTGAGATGTAAGGTGATAGATGGTGATCTTCTTCATATGCTGTGGAATTGCCCAGTAATAGAGGAGTTCTGGAGACGGACTACTGAAATAATTTCAAGGGTAATTGGGATCCAAGTCAAAATGGACCCAAAACTATGGATTTTAGGTGATATAGATTCTATAAATGTGGAGTACCACAAGAAATATTTTATTTTACTTGCGAGTACTGCAGTTAAAAAATGTATTCTGACACATTGGAAATCTGAAAATTCTCCAACACTGAGATATTGGATTAATGAGTTAGCATCCTACTGTACACCTGAGAAGATATCGCATAGTGTAAAAGGGAAATACGGAACCTTTAAAAAAATTTGGGGACCATTTCTTTCAGTATTACCGTCTTTGGACTTGACAGAATATAGAGATGATGTAAATTCCTCTGGGTTTACCCTGAATTGATCCTTGGTTAGGCCCTTCTGATCAGAATTCTTGAATGTTGTGCTGATTCTTGTGTATAGACGGGTGTAAATATGGGCTGTTTGTATACACGAATGTGATGAAGTTGAGAGCCATACAGGGGTAAAGGGGTGGGGGGATGGTGGGAGGGGTTCACACGATATGTTTTTCTTTTTTTTCTTTTTTTTTTTCTTTTTTTGTTTCCCTTTTTTTTTTTTTTTTTTTTTTTTTTTTTTTAAATTTCTGTAATTACCAATACTGTTACTATTATAATTATTATTTATTATTATTATTATTAATACGCCCGTATTTTCTGTGTTTGGTCCTCAGAGGGTGGAGGCTATGTTTGAAAGATAAAGATACTAGAGTGTGTTCCTGAGAATATTTTTTTTTTGGTCATAATGGCCAGTCAAGCTTTGGCTAGTTGATGATACCTACTCTGTCCCATAACTGTAAATGTCTTTTATTGTTTGTTTCTGTTTGTTTGTTGTTCGTTTTCAATTTAAAAAATGAAAATAAAAAGTAAAAAAAAAAAAAAAAAAAAATTTTTTTCTGTTGAAACCAATTAGGGAGTTAAAAAGTAAAAACCTATTTCTCCTGGATGCTACTTTTACCTTGGAAAAAAAAAGAAACAAAGATTTGAAGTCGGAATTAGTCTTAATTTGGTGAAAGTTTCAATCCTGAGAGTTTCATTCAAATTCAGTTAGTCCCATGTTTGGTCTCTGATCCAGAAAATGTTAAACTTTACTCTTTGTGAATCTATCTGAAATGGCTCAATTCAGAACACTCGAAAAAACTTACATGTTTGGACTGATACCCTTGATTTGAAAGGTAACCTCAATATAGGGACTGAGATAGAAGTGGGACAGAAGTGTTTCTGCTGGAGTATCTCAGACATACTTAGAACTGTTCATCGTAGTTGGGTGGGTGGGGTCTTCTACTTCTAGGGACCAGAACAATGAATGTTGGAAGGCACTCTCACACATACTCAGTCCTGGTTCTTTCAAAATTGGGTCCTGGTGTCACAATGCCCAGAGGGATGTGCACAGGCCTGTCCAGCTTCTGGAAATGAAGACAGGAAATCAGCAGCAGCGTTCCTGCCACCAGGTGGAGGATGCCTGCAATCCAGCCACAGAACAGAGCATAGCCGAACTCCCAGCGAGGGACAATCTGAGGCACTGTCTCGTCGAAGAATCTCACAAGCGTCAGGTGGGCGACGTAAGAGACCGGGATAAGGCCCAGGATCCCTGTTACCAGGCACAGTGCCCCGCCTATTGCCTTCAGCGCCCTCTTACAGCTAAAGTCATCCAGGTCATCCAGTCATCCAGAAATCCCATAAGACCCCAGACTCATTTTTACTGTCAGAAAATAACTATGGAGAGTCAGTAAAGGTGCAGTGACAGGTGGGTTCTTATGGGTTAAATGGTGAAATTACCATGAAATTTAAGCCCATGGTGAGTGTATGGAAACTTTAACCACATCACTTTTCCCCCTTTCTTCTGTATGTGCTCTAGAAATTTAGAGTTGGCTTATTCATGTCCAATTGTTATTGTGTGTCCCTGTGTGTCTCCTTAGAAATGGCTGGTACACTGAGAACTCTCCAATTCTATTCTCTCCTTTTCCCACAGTTTTATTTTTGGCCTGAAAGTGACCGTGCATCTACTCCTCATGTAACCACCTGGGTGTCTGTATATCCATCTATTTGTATGGCTGCCCACGCCCCTGTGTTTTCTCACCAGGGTTTGATTTCAAACTGAACTGATAATGAAGTCGGCAGTTCCTTGAAGACTCAAGGGAGGAGAGGAGTGTGTGAAGACAAGGATTATTTAACTCACACTTTTGAGTTTTAGTTACTTTCCCAATATATTGCTTTTTTTTATTCATTAATTTTAGTCCTTTTTAATTTTGTTAAGCCAGTTTCAATCTTAACTTGTGAGCATTTATTTATGAGCATATTTGCCTAAAATTTCAGTTTTATTTCCATCTATGTCACAGTAATCAGTGTTAGTTTGTCTGTACATCCATGTTACATTGCAGGGTTTAATGAGTCCTCTCTCACAATTTAATCCGTCTATCTATCTAACTTTTCTGTCTTTATTGACTATAAACAGTGATCTGCTGCTCAAATTAAGAGCTTTCATCATCTTTACAAGTCATTCTTTTATTTCAGCAAAATGTGCATTAAAATATGCATATAAAATATATGTTTTTCTTTGAGGAGGAAATATAAATCTTCATTACATTCTATAGTCAATAAATCTTTGATTTTATAGAAGACTTAACCAATAAAAAGTGCTTAAAAGTGAAAAAAAAAAAAACAACCCCACTTTTTGGATTCATAATTAAAAGCTCATAAAGTATTTAAATGAACTAAATATAGCAAGAAACTTCAGGAGATCTGGTCTCTTTGGCTCCAGGAAATCTAAAGCAAACATGTCAGTTAATGAAACACAGAAAAGCCAGTAAAACTCTCTGAAGTGGGGAAACGTTTTAAAGTTAATCTGCATCATATACGTTTCCATTGCTCAAATATCCAAGAAGTCTAACTAAACCAGAACTAAACAGAAGTAAAAATGTTTTCCTTCAGAGAAGTTCAGAGTTTAAAACTGTGGATGCATTTGGCAGTTTTGAAATTTTGTGACAAATGTTGATTTCAGTCTAAGGGAAATATTTAGTAAAAATAAAAATTACTCCCAAAACAAACAAAACAAACACCACAAACAAATTTACTTTTTTAAGAAATATATTTTTGCTGCTTTAAAATTGGAAAGAGAAAGAAAATAAAGTTGCATTAAAATTCTTATTTCTAAATGTAGCTCTGAATTGGTGAGTTTTACACTTTAAACTGTTTCAAAGGTGCAAGGGTTTTCCAAACTTTGTGTGTTTCAGTCAGGTGAAACTTTGTAATCATTTTTACTCTATATAGTAGCTTATAAAAAAATCAGCTTTTTTAAAAACTACATAGGGTCAAATCCAGTTTCCAAAGTGCATGACTCTACTACTACTAGATTTTAAACCACTGAATGTCTGACTGGTTTTCAGCACTCATCTGTGAAATAAGTATTTTCAATAGTCTGAGCATTGTTTAGAACCTCACTGAGAGAAATAATGAATCTAAACTAGTTTTATTTTCTTCCTCTAGTTCTTATTCTGACTTTGGAACATTTCTCATTGATCCTGACAGTCTGCAGTGTCTAACAAATGAGTTGGCTTTCTAAACCTTTTTTAAAAATGTAATCTTAGAAACACAGGCCTTATTCACAGCTGGACACATTTGTTGTTTATCACATTTAAGGTGAGTAATGCATGTGTCTAGCTGTAGTCCAGTTTAAAGCAGGAAAACAAATTTTCACTCAAATTTTTCTGTTGAAACCAATTAGGGAGTTAAAAAGTAAAAACCTATTTCTCCTGGATGCTACTTTTACCTTGGAAAAAAAAAGAAACAAAGATTTGAAGTCGGAATTAGTCTTAATTTGGTGAAAGTTTCAATCCTGAGAGTTTCATTCAAATTCAGTTAGTCCCATGTTTGGTCTCTGATCCAGAAAATGTTAAACTTTACTCTTTGTGAATCTATCTGAAATGGCTCAATTCAGAACACTCGAAAAAACTTACGTTTGGACTGATACCCTTGATTTGAAAGGTAACCTCAATATAGGGACTGAGATAGAAGTGGGACAGAAGTGTTTCTGCTGGAGTATCTCAGACATACTTAGAACTGTTCATCGTAGTTGGGTGGGTGGGGTCTTCTACTTCTAGGGACCAGAACAATGAATGTTGGAAGGCACTCTCACACATACTCAGTCCTGGTTCTTTCAAAATTGGGTCCTGGTGTCACAATGCCCAGAGGGATGTGCACAGGCCTGTCCAGCTTCTGGAAATGAAGACAGGAAATCAGCAGCAGCGTTCCTGCCACCAGGTGGAGGATGCCTGCAATCCAGCCACAGAACAGAGCATAGCCGAACTCCCAGCGAGGGACAATCTGAGGCACTGTCTCGTCGAAGAATCTCACAAGCGTCAGGTGGGCGACGTAAGAGACCGGGATAAGGCCCAGGATCCCTGTTACCAGGCACAGTGCCCCGCCTATTGCCTTCAGCGCCCTCTTACAGCTAAAGTCATCCAGGTGGTTTTGGCAGCCATTAACCAGGCGGATACCGGGGATGGCCAGCAGCACACCCAACAATCCCACCCCCAGCACCAAGGACATGAGAATCCGGGCCAGTATAATGTCTGGTGGCAGTTCAAACATGCTGTCATAGGGCCGGCACTCCAGCTTATCCGTCGCTTCCTGGCTCACACAGGTCACCCAGAGGCCCATGTTAGTTTCCTCAGTGGGAAGCAGGTCTGTAGACAGTGTGATCCATGAAGGCATCAGGATGGTGGTCAGGGAACAGATCCAGGCCACTATTGCTAAACCAACCCCCAGCAGCTCTAGAGTGCCATTGCTAGAGTCCATGACAGCGATGCTGTAGCTCTCAGAGGGTCCTGGTCTTTACTTTGCTCCTTTCAGGAGGGGGATCTGCTGGGACATCAATGCTAGCAGAGACAGACTTTGCAGTCAGGCCCAGCTGGAAAAGTTATCACACCCTGTCCAGGCAGAGGAAGGCTATGATTGGCCGACTGGAAACAACAGGATTGCTGTGAGGTCACCTGCAGGCAGGATTTTCTTCGAGAGAGGATGTTATCGATGCCTGCATCTCTGACTGTAAAGCATTTGATGTCAATGGCATTGCTCGCTCGGCTTCTCTGCTTTCTTCATCCTTGCCCCTCCTCCCCACAGAATCACCAGTGAAAACTGACACTTTTACACAATCAGGCAAAAAGTTCAGGCTTTCTTCAGCAGATCAACAGAATACAAGAAACAATTTGCACCTGCACACTTACAGAATCAACAGCACTGTGGGTGGAATACACAGTGAGAAAATGAACCTATTTAGGCAAGTCACTTTTCCTAATTCACTGAATTTTCTTTTTTCCTAACACTTATTTTTTTTCAGTTGAGCTTTTTAGTCTTCAAAGGTGTCACCAAATTCCAAACTCTATATCTGGTCAAAAAGAGGATTTGTAGGACACTTGTTTTGGAAATAAAACTGAAATTATTTTGTGTTGAAGATATTCACATTTATTCTATCAAAATATTAATATATCTTTAGTTTCTGTGAAAATGTACAGATAGCTTGAATGGAGTCTGATTGGGTCTAATTTTAGGTTATTTGTGGTGAAGAGAAGACTGATAATATTGAGATTGGTCAATATCTAATTAAACTAAAAATAATAAATACTGAAATATACACTTTTTTGTCCATAAAAAGATGTGAAAAGTTATTTTTTAAAATCAAATTTCAGCCAGTTTTTTTTTTTTGGGCCTGATGGTACCTCCTGCTGGTAGTTTGCAGAGACTACACATAAAGAAATGCAGTACATGTTTACATTCCAGGTTCTACTGTAAATAAAAATCTGGGGTCAACCTTTCCTAAAGACTCTTAATGTTGTAGGGTTGTCCTGGGAGACATGCTTTTGTCATGAATATATCCTTGGCAGACCGGGATTTTCAGGAATCAAGAACAGAGGGCTTGATCTTCTAGTGTTCACCCTTTTCATCCTACCTGAGAAGGTCTATGCCAGGGTGCTGGAACTCCTGGAAAGGACAGTCTATCCAACAGTTGAATATTAGGTCGAGGAGGAACAATCAAGTTTTCATTCTGGTCATGGAACACTGAATCACCTCTTTATCATCTTGAAGCTGCACAAGGGTACATGGAAGTTTCCCAAGTGTTTTGTGTACACTAAGAAGTCATTTAACTAGGACATCCTATGGGGATAGCTTCAGGAGCACATACTGTACTGTAATGAGTGAACAAACTCTTGGATGCTACAAATACAGTTTTCATATTTCCATAAAAGGAAGAAAATGGTGACAAAACTTAAACTTATACAAAACAATACTTTCATTATTTCCAAGATTCCTATTCTGTGTTTTTGTTTTTGAACTTACTATCAAACACACAAACATATATTACAGGTTGCAAATACATTTGATGCTACTTGTCATTTCTATATATAGTATCTATCCATCTATCTCTATTTATATATGCCTAAATGTAATTTTACTGTACTACAGTTAATATGGGCAGTTCTTTTCCTCCCCTTTAGATGGTGATACATACTCACCAATAAGCACCAAGCAGATCAGCTTTATGACAAGAATTGCAGTAGTATTAAATTTTGCTTGGCCATTGTGGTCTGAATGTTTGACATCATACAAAATAAAAGACACATCTATCTATCTATCTATCTATCTATCTATCTATCTATCTATCTATCTATCTATCTATCTATCTATCTATCTATCTATCTATCTATCTATCTATCTATCTATCTATCTATCTATCTATCTATCTATCTATCTATCTATCTATCGGTTACAACAACTCTTAATATGCAGGTACCTGCTGACTTTGTATTGGCCCTAATAGATCCACATAAATACACTGGAAATGGTGCATGCATGTGTTTGTGTGCTGTTTGTCTGAAATAGCTGGTGTCTCTTTGTAGTGACTTTAATCCCAACCCAAAATGGAAACACACATACAGCCAGCATATACAGAGTTTGCCAACAGCACCTGAATCTATGACATACTGTGTTGCATTTTTCCCACTGAGAAACTATTTGCTTACAAAAAAGTAAGCATTGCTATATTTCATGCAACTGAATAATGCTTCAGTGTTTTTCAGGGACAAAAAGATGGAGGGAAAAAATGTGGTTAATGGGTAGTCTTTTGTGGTTTTAGGCATTTTCAGGAATGTCCAGGTTTTGCTTTCATAGTCTCTCTGCCATCACATCCCACCAATGTGCATGTCACTGTGTAGCTGTGTCTATGGCTGACCTAGACTGACTAAAGAGTATATTTAATATGAATTGGTGTCCCTTTGTTTTTGCCTGACCAGCTCACCTCAGACACATTATTGTTAGAAGTGAGATTCGTTGATTCCTTTCAACCAAATTTGACAGACTTCTGCTAAATGTATGCAGATACTTAAACTTACAATATATAAACGGCCAGAGTATTTGATTTGTAAAAACAGAGGCAAAGTGTTAAATATCTTGTAATATTAAATTGACATAAATCAATTTTTTAAATACCTGGTTTATTGCTAAGTGTTTGTATTATATAAATGTGCCAACAGAATTAATCAATCATGCTTTTCGAACGGCCAAGATGTTTGTGTTCTGGGGTTGGTGAGCGAACATTTTGTATTTTATTTATTGGTTACTTAACACTAACTTGCAGGTTAGATTGCTAACCTAGCTACCTTTAAAAGGGAAAGCGGTGGGCTGCAGATCACAGATTAGAATTAACTTCTGCAAAAATGATAAATGTAAGCCTAATATTCCATTTCTGTCTCTTTAGCAGTTTACAGACTTTTTCTGCAATGTTTTTCTTCATTGCAAAGAATAACTAAATAAATTACATAGTCCAGATAGTACTTGATTCATTCAAAAAAAAAAAAAAAGATTAAAGCATCACAATTAATTTTAATTAAATTGCATACATTAAGTGCCTTTTGTGTGAGTCCACTGAGTTGATAACTTTCTCTAAACTTTATTTTACGTTCCAAGATGCTGATTCTGTGGATGGGGATCACATCACGAGCTTGCGGCAGCC
Organism: Aulonocara sp. 'chitande type north' Nkhata Bay; assembly: GCF_057382095.1. Classification (NCBI taxonomy): domain Eukaryota; kingdom Metazoa; phylum Chordata; class Actinopteri; order Cichliformes; family Cichlidae; genus Aulonocara; species Aulonocara sp. 'chitande type north' Nkhata Bay. The sequence goes on from NC_141360.1 coordinate 10,425,683, forward strand.
AATGGGAGGAGAAATTAGAAGTGGTGATTAAAGATGATGGTTGTTAAGGAGAGAGACATGTCTCCCTCCTTCTTATTCCCATCTAGGTCTGGCTCTACTATCAATGGGAGCTTTCACTTTGCTTTTGCATGAAAAAATATGATGGTTGTGTGTGTGTGTGTGTGTGTGTGTGTGTGTGTGTGTGTGTGTGTGTGTGAGACAGATAGAGTCCAACAGTCCACTCCAATGCATGAGTGGCTTGGAAAGGTGCCAGCATGCAAAAACCTAGCAACAAGATTTGACTTGGCCTGCTGAGAGAGAGTGAGAAATAGAGAGTGAGAGAGCGAGCGAGCGAGAGATCTGGCATGTGCACAGCATGGGCATATGGATCTTTGTTTGTCCGTTTTGGACCATTTAGTCATTCTGTCACTCCAACTGGACTACTTAGCGAATTGGTGCTACTTGGTTCTGAATCGCACACACACACACACAAACGTATTTGCAAAGACACACATGGGTGAGCCGAGCCTTGACTCTACTGCTTTACAGTCTGTTACTGTTCACATGGCCTGAATGAAATAAAAAACCTTTTCCAATTAATCCTTTTAACCAACATGTGTGATCCCTGGCTCACGCTGATGTGGCCTTCAAGCTAACCGAGTCTATGCCAAGTCAAGTCACTTCATAGCCCCTAGAGCCTTTGCTGACCATCAGCACTGATCAGCTATGAAGGTAGCCAGCTCCAACATTGATTTCCATTTACTTCTGAATCCAGTTAAATATATGTGGGGTTCACTCAAAGGCCTGTTTTTTTGTTTGTTTTTCTTTTGCTTCTTACAGAGTCTGACAATTTCTAGCTGGACTTATAAAAGATTATTTGAAGGTGCAAATATTGTTTGCTGAAATATAAAATACTGTATTTAACCCCTGTGTACTTTTTGCTTTAAAAAATAACCCTCAAAATCCATACCTCTAATTCAAACTTTTTCCTTGCTGACAACCCAGTTTGGTGAGCAGCGGTTTTGTCTTGGTCTGTCTTCCATGGATGCCATTTTTGCAATGTCTCTTTCCTATTGTTTAATCATGAGCACTGATCAAGACGAGTGAGGCCACCAGTTCTTTAGATGTTCTTTTGGACCTTCTGGATGACTCATTGATGCACTCTTGGAATAATTTTGGTTGGCTGGCCAAAAAATAAATGGTTCTTACTGTGGTTCATTGGAGTTCCAAAGTCTTAGAAATGGCTTTCAAACCCTTTCCAGACTGATAGATGACTTTGTTTCTCAGCTCTTTCCTAAGGTTGTGGCATGTTGTGTTGCTTTTTGGGATGTTTATTTGTCAGACAGATTGTACTATTAAGACATTTCTTGTTGAATTAAGCAACCACTTTATGTGGCAGTAAACATGCGCTTTCCAAAAAAGAAAAAAAAAAAGGTTAATTGCAGTTAATTCATGATTTAACTACTTATTTGATTGCTTTTTTGCACAAGGCCAGGTAGGTTTGGTTAACTTTTTTTTTATCTCATCGAATTAAATCATCATTTAAAAACTGCATTTTGTACTTATTCAGACTAACTAAAATTTGTTGATGACTTTAAACATTTAAGTGGGTCAAATATGCTTCACTGCACTGCAGGTCCATTTTTGCACCATCCAGTAAGTATAAATAATACCTGTGAGCTAAAATTCCATACTTTAGACTGCTCTAAACAAGAGGGCTGTTGAAAACATTGCGCACTCACCTTGCTGTTTATGAGGGAGGCCAATCAGAAAAAAACTGGCTCAAAATTAGGGGAAGGAAGCTAAATTGGTTTCTTTCAGTCAATGGATGAACACAGCAGTCGTCCAATAACCAGTGCAAGGCAAGTAAGGATTATTTGACTGATAAATTGAAAAAATGCTACCTGAGCAGAGTCCAAAGAATAAAAATAATAAGCTGAAAAAGAGCATACCTTTTTCGTTTTTCTCACTGTCATTTTGTAGCTGTACTCAGGCAGCTCCATGCATGCTGATGTTCAAACTGAGTGTTACCATTTGGAAAAACTTTACTTCATTAGACATTTTTGGATAACACTTTACACAAACTATGGGTTTAAAGCATAAATCTTAGAAAGATAGATAGCTCAGTCACAGGACTCAGTTTATACTCAAAGTAATGACCTAAAAATCTTAAACATATCTTAAAGATATCTTTAATTCCCAAATTTGACAACTTAATAAGTGTCCTTCCATGTACTGTAAGGGTGAACAATACAACACTCACTCCCTACCATTTGAACATACTTTTTCCCCATTATCTGAACTGTTCCCAGCAGGGCTGCTGCCTGGTTTATCCCAGCAGTAAGAACCCTTTCAAACTTAATGTATTTTTTAAAACAACCTGCTTATACCACTGTCCCATCTCCTGCACAGATCCAGGTTTGAAAAAGTTTAGAGAACTCGTTGGTGTATCATTTTGTCAACATGGCAGCATGTCAAACAGTCCCCCAGGGTTCCTAGCAGCTTCAAACCTCTGCTAGAATTAAACCATTTTTAAATTAGCCCCGTACAGAAATATTCTAAATCTGTCATGCTTTAACGTGGTGTCACATTTCCTCAGATTACCATCATTACAGTAATTAATGCTTTAATTTCTGAGTATGTTTTGAAATGAAACCCAAAGTGCCACGATTTTAATGTAATATGGGACTAATGTGGTGTGGAACATTTGGTAATCTGGCTCCCATATGCCTCGGATCTGCCGAATGGGTTTTATCAACTGTAATACGGTTCAAACACTGAGCTGCAGTTAGTTCGAAGGAAAATAGGCTGCAGAAATAAACTTTCTGTTCAAGTCCTGAGACATTTTTAGCACATGCAAAGTGCAGAACGAAAGGAAAGTTGTGAAGATGAAATTGAATGATGCAGATTTTACAGCACAAGTAAAGTAACTAATTTATTTCAGTTTTTTAACTGGCTTCTGTTTTGTTCGGTTTATAGGCTTGTGACTAATTTTACAGCACAAAGGGAAAATGGAAGAGAAATAATGGAATATGCAGATTTCATAACCTGTGATTTCTTTTGTCCCCAAATAAACTGACCGACCTTTGAGTGAATAAAATGAATAAGCTCTTTTCTTGTCACCCACAGATGAATCACTAACTAGGTTACAGGTTCCCATAAATTACTTAATGGGCTACACTTCCAGCTCCACATGGCCTTTCTCTGGCCTTACACACAGTATCTAATATATCTAGTTCATTCAAATGCTGTTACGCATAATGAATATTGCCAGCTGTGAGGCTAGTATTGAAATATACTATTAATAATCCCGAACACATGAATAACACTCTTTCTCATTCCATAGTGTAAATCTAATCTTTTGTCTGTGGTGGTTTATACCTTGTTGTGAAGCTTTGCTGGGCTCTGATCCGCTCCTGTCGCTGTTATTCTCTACACCAACCACTTAGCACTTCTCCCATGGGTTCCACATCTGACTCAATTCCCCTGTGATTGGTTTATGGCAACCATATCCCAGACCTGATTAAACACTATGGATGCATTTACAGTAGTCCTGAGATGGAGAATTACTGCTCTCCTGTCAACACAGGATGGAAGCAATTTGTATTTAATAATACACTATACTGTGAAGGAAACAGAGCATCAATACTTTACTAAATATTAATACTACTTTACATAATCATTGCCAAATTATAAAACGACTACTTCACAGACTATGGATATCTGTCAGGGCAAGCAAGACTAGCAGTGCTTGCCCAAAGAAATTTAAAAACAGACATCGGTTAAAACATGTAAAATAAAAGGAATTTCCCTTCCTTCAGCTCAAACAACACTCTCAAGTTATCTGTATTCATCTTGTGAGTTATTGCCTCTCTAACCAGCTCCCAGTTTGAATGCGGGCAACCTTTTAGGATCAGCCTTAAAACTTTGCTTTTTGATAAAGCTTATAGTTAGGGCTGAATCAGCTGACCCCGAACCCTGCATAGTTACGCTATCATAGGTCTAGAGTCTCTTTATCGAGCATTTCTATTTGACTCACCTCTATTCATTCACTTCTGTATTTATACACTACATTTAGTCATCAGTTATTATTCATCTGTGACTCTCTCCCACAGCGTGTCTTTTTTGTCTTGTCTTCTTCCCCTTACCCCCAGTTAGACATGGCTGATGGTCGCCCCTTCCTAAGCGTGGTTCTAACCTGCAGGTTTCTTCCTGTTAAAAGGGAGCTGTTCCTTCCCACTTTCACCAAGTCGTTGTTCAGAAGAGGTTGTCTGGTTGTTGATTTTTGAGAGGATTAGATTTTTTTAGATTAGAGGATATTTTTAAACATTTTTTTTATTGTTAGTAAACCAGTGATTTTTGATAGAGACTCATGAGTGACTGCTGTGCTAGACAGACTATCCCTATCAGCTTTCACTGATCTGTGGTCAGTTTTGAGCTGCACATTTTTGTGCTAATTTGCAGATATGTTTTTAAAACCAAAATACTATGATTTATTATCTTAGCAGATGGATTTTTCATGTGCTAAGTACTTTGGCCAACACGTGTTGTAAAGAGTTGATAACTCTGTAGTAGGTTAGCAATGGATGCCAGTACAGAGATCATTTAGATGATGAAAATGGGCCATCAATACTTTAAAAATCATTTGGTGGGTTACATCACCGTAAATCATCAATAACAGGCTTCAATTATATATGAATATATTTTAATATACTTTTAAAATCAAGATGTACAGTACTGTGCAAAGGGTTCTATATTTCTATACATTTTCTTTCTAAGGAGGATGTGCTTACTGCCATCTATAAATCATGGTAGAGTCTCTGTCAAGGTTTGGAGCTGCATTTTAGTCGCTTGTATTAAAGATCTTGTGCAAATGGAATTATGAACCCAGAAGAATATTACCAGATTTCGATCCATTTGGCAGCATAGCAGTGATCACAAACACTCTGTCAGCACAGTAAAAGCATAGCTGGATAGAATAACACACAGTGGAAGATGATCAGTCATGGATTGGCCTCCCCAGAGTTCAGTCCTCAGCATTATTTAAGCAGTGTTGGGTCATCTTAATAAAGAACAGAACAAAAGGCAGTCATCACCCAAAGAAGAGCTTTAAATGTATTTCAAGAAACCTGAAGAATGATTCATAAGAACTACTTAAAGATAATACAAGAAAACTGCCTTAGAGAGTTTGGGTTGTGTTGAAGAATAAAGTGGTGATACCAAATATTGACTTCCAAGCTTGTCTTTGCCTTATACACTGTATTTCCATTTATTTTTGCACATGTTTTGATAAATCACTGCACCTATTTTTCATTTTTCTACCAAAATATGAATAGTACTGTATTCAATTTTCTGGAGCTCATACAGACATATTTTCTATTTGTTTTCTTGGGATTTTTAGACATACAGTAACCTCACAGGTTGACAACAAAACACATCTGACTGTAAGTTTTGATATCTCCAGTAATGACAATACTGATGGGGATTCCTTTGTATTTTATTGTTGTTGCTAGTGCTGCAGAGAGAGCATTGGGATTTTTTCTCTCTCAATGTAGCCTGTATTTATCATTACTGTTATAGCTCCACTCTTATCTTTGCAAAATGTTATAGAACATAGTATGGAAATAGGAACAGATATGAAAGTGGAAGATTTGATTTTCCTGGTTCATAGTTACATTGTTATTTCTTCTGTGTTTATTGTTCAGTGTACTATGTTGATAGTGGTTGATAGGCTACGAGGAAAAACGCAAAGTGATATGATGTGGGGCAACACTTTTGTCTTTTGAACATTGCCTACTGTAATATAATTTAGAATCACTAGAGGGTCAAAGGTTATCTACTGTAGATTTTTATTTTATGAATGTTCTACTGGTGTGTTAATTACTATATAGCACAATCATATACAAAATAAAAGATGGCTGTAGCTACTGTTATGTCACCCACTGGATTCTGAAATTCTACCTTGAAGCCACGAGATGAGTATTTTTGCCATCACCATCTTGGTTAAAAAATGCAAACAGATGGGATGCAGGACAGGTCATACTGTAAAACCGTATGCTCATTGGCTAAAGATGTGATTTACTCTCACACCCCTTCATTTTGAAATGTGGTATGACCATGAGCTACAAATCTGACTTAATTTTCATTCATTGTGACCCAACACGAGTCAGTGAGCCTATAAATCAGGCAGGAAAGTGTTTACAGAAATCAACTTTTCCCATAGACTTCTACAGGACAAGGACTACAGCTATCGCCATCTAGTGGACTTCAGATGAAATGCAGATTTAGGACACTCCTTTTTTGGGTTATTTTTTCTGACGGGAAGATACGTCCATGTTTTACATTGTCTATGAGTGCAGTGCTCTGTTAAGGCGTCTATTATTAAAGTATTATATAATAGCAGAAATAATAACAATGTGAAACACACTGACAGATGACAGGGTACATGCTGTGCATACAGTGAAATACTGTTTGTGTGGGTTTGCGTTAGTTCCATTGTTCTGACAAACCATCCTACTTTGGTAAAACGTCCTACCATAAGTAGTTTATGCACATTTCTGCTGGAACAGAGTAATTCCAGCACAAATGTAAGTAGGTATGACGGTTTGCCACTTAACTTTGCCCATCAGAGTATGCTTCCAGCTCATATTCATAAAGCCAGGACAGTTTGGCACTTCATTTTACCCGTTAAAGTATGCTTGTAGGTAACATGCACAAAGGTAGCATGATTTGCCCATTAATTTTAGCCGTTAAAGTATGCTTCTAGCTCATATTAACAAAGGCAGAATGTGCATGCGCAGAACGCAGAACAGGTAGGATGGTTTGTCAGGTAGGATGGATTCCCAGAACACCGTACAGCAGGTGTGAGCAGTAACTCAACCTGTTAACAAGATCTAACACACACACACACACACACACACACACATACACACACACACACACACACACACACACACACACACTTCGCAGTGACTTCAATAAACAACTATTTACACCCACAAGGAATTTCCATTACTTCAGCGACAGAGAGTTGGTCGGTGTGTGTGTGTGTGTGTGTGTGTGTGTGTGTGTGTGTGTGTGTGAGAGAGAGAGAGAGAGAGAGAGAGAGAGAGAGAGAGAGAGAGAGAGAGAAAGAGCAAGTGACAGAGAGAGGTGGTAGTGGTGGTGATGAGGGGTCCCTTTCTACTAGCTTTGAGATTACTGCTCATCATTGCTGAAATAGTCAGCTTAAATGGAATTGATCTGTATGTGTACACACGTGGGCTCGTGTTCAGTAACATGTTTCCAGTTCGAGTTTTTTACCTCCAAATGAAAATAACATAAGTGGCAGCTGAAACTAATAACAACCATCGTGTACTTAATGTATGATTATTAATTTTTAAAACATTTTTATATTAAAATCAAATCACTTCCTTTCTTTCTGATTTGATTTTAAACATTGCTTTTCCTTCTAGCCAACCTGAAATCCTTCACCGTGGCGAATGACTCCTGGCTCGTAACTATTGTGAGCACACCGCATTAAACCCTCACAACGCGAACTCATCAAATGAACGATCGATCTAAGCAAGAGGAAACTAGGAGACTGCCAGTGTGTATAAAACTCAGAAATGAAAGGACATGAGGTCGCATTACTTGGATTTCAGCACTGAAGATTTCAGCCGATGCAATATTCTGCTGGGCAATTAGTGCTGAAGATGAGAGAACATTACATTGCTTTGCTGATAGTTGTTATCTATTAAGGTGGAATTCTGAAAGTTGCTGTTTCAGATGGTGTTACATTGAAATCAAAGGCGCTTTGTGAAAGATTGATTCAGAGAAGTTTCATAACCTTGACAAGTACATTTTCAAGAGACTCCTATGGGCCTGAGACTGTCTGTCACAAGCGCTGAATACCTAGGGTTAGATTTCAGCCGCCTGGCCTTACTCTGACAGGGCCTGTGGACAACCTTGAGATAAGCACATTTATTTTATAGCATAGGGTGAAACTGACTTATGGTGCCTTCCTTTTTTGTCAACCAGTCGCTAGAAAACTCAAACCATTCTGAGTGAATGTTTTTAGCAAAAATGGTATGTGTAACCAACACATGATGCTGGTGTCCCGGGACTTACATAGATGAACCTCACTTATGCCCTGGCTGGTTCTTGTGTTAGACAAAAGCCTGCACATACTACTATACTGCTGCTGTAAATACTCACATATTATTTTCAAGACTCAAAAAATTATTAAATAATAAAATTAAGACAGAATTTCTTTGTGCTATTCACAAAAAAAAAGCCCTGCCTAATATTCCTCGGGGCCCAAGAACAGCTCTGATGCACCAAGAGATGTACCCAACAAAATCTCTGGAGGTGTATAAGGCAACATTGTGGAATACTGTAAACTCAGAGATTAGGCCTTGTTTGCATTGGGTTTGTTTTCCAACACATCCAGTGGATGCTGGATCAAAATTTGGGTCCAAGTCAACACTTTCTGAAACTCTTAAACAGTGTTTTGGAGTTTGGCAGAGCACTTTATGCCCCTGCAACAGTGTTTAAGTAGGTGTTATGTGAGAAATTAACGACTACAGAGATGCATGGAATGTCACTTTCCATTGTTTTTCTACCTTTATGTCTTAGCATGTATCTGGACATGCACGAAACATTGTTCAGACCAGAGGCCTGTACTACAAAGAAGGATTATCCAGGTAATTGTGGTGTTAGTGCTGGGTTTTCAGTTTTACGGAGGCAGTTACTTCTTACCAGGGTACATCACCATAGTAACTTATGCTGCAGGACTAACCTGCTGCAGAGCAAGTTATGTTCCAGATTATTAGCAGGAATACTTTCACCAACCACTGACCAATCAGTTCTTGGGAAAAATGTGTCCCCTTCCTGAAAGATCCTTCAGACCTCTGTGTGCAAAGAGCCAAAAGGTCCTAAGTTTTTTTTTTATAACATCTAAAGTCTTTTGATGAGCACCTGTAAGGAATCTAGGTTCCTAGATGAAGAGGGGAAAGCTCGTTCTCTTGTCACAAGAGGTCGTCACAGTAGGCTGATATTAAAAAGAAGCAACAAAACAAAACTACAACTATCTTATGCACAGACACACATGAAAATTTAATGGAGTAATAATTGTAATTCATTAGATTATCCTGTGTTTTAATGACAGAATGTTCATATTCTGTTAACTTACAATTTTGCCAACATTTCTCTTTAAATAGGCTTTATTCATATATTCCTATTTATTCTATTAATGAACTCGGTCTTACTGAGCCATCTGAAAGTGTTTAAAACACACATACATTCTTACTGTGTGTGTTTCAGTACTTAACTACTGTAGACTACTTTTCCCATGACAAGGATGAGATATAGTTTTTCTTCCCTTGTAAGACTAGCTGCTCTGCTGTTAGTAGACTTATCCATGGTTGTGACCTGTCAAATCCTGCCAATGCCACCCTTTTCAGGAGAACTTGTTTGCAGCCAAACCAATGACGGACATTTCCGTCAAACCTAAAATGGAAAATTCCGTATTTTCCATAAATTTTGGAGTTATTGCACAGACAATTCCGTAAACCCTATAACAGATATTTCCGTAGATTTACCTGACTTTTTCTTTACCATTTACGGACAGTTCCATCAAACCTAAAATGGAATATTCCGTATTATTTAAGTACTCAATCCATACCATTTACGGACACTTCAGTCATCCTAAAATGTTTAATTCTGTACCATTCTCTATACCGTTTACCATCAATAAAGCACAAATGTAGAATCACAGCAATTATTTATTTCCTTTAACAGCTGCCAGTGCTTTAAAGTGATTTCACTTTTTGTGGTGAATGATTTGCAATATTTACATTACAACCATTAAAACATTCAGAACATCACCTTCACATTCAGATAAATTTTACATACATAAACCAGCTGTTCTCTCAAAGAAGTACAGCCATGTCCTTTAACAGGGAGATGCCAAATCTAGCAACTTTTTAGCATCCACAGGCTGACAGGCATTAATAACAAATTAATTTGTTAAATACAATGACAAAATAAGACAATAAAACTGCCAGCATTGCTGTTGCTGTCTCACCTGTCAGTGCAAAATGAGGAGCCCCCTCCAGGAGGATGCAGAAACCTACACCTCCAACTCCACATATCACACCGACAGGCAGAGCTCTGCAACCAGTGGCTGACCTTTCTACAAAAAACAAATAGAACATTAGAAGTATTACATTATACAACTTTTCTATAAAACATCAGTGCAGCAATAACAACCATGACCTTAGAAGGATGACTGTGCAACATGCCATAAAGAGATTTTTAAAACTCTTAAAACAACTTAAAACTAAAAAAAAATTAAAACTTGCACCTCCAACTCCACAATGACAGGAAAAGCTTAACTGGAATGACAAATATCGCCCACCTTCCCTCCCCCGTAACATGGGGGATTTGAAACTGCAGCATGTGTGTTGTGGGCATCTAGTTAAAACATCTGAACTCACCTAATACTGTAAAAATCTGTATTTCTACTCCCAAGCCCCATGTTTTTGGATTCGCCTTTGTGTGTGTGTGTGTGTGTGTGTGTGTGTGTGTGTGTGTGTGTGTGTGTGTGTGTGTGTGTGTGTGTGTGTGTGTACATTCAGTCCAAAAAGGTATTTTCTGAGCTCTGAGAACAACTCAAATGGCCCATTCAGATTCCTTCTGCTTGCATTCAAATTCCTTCAGCTGAGAAACCAGCTTGCACACCTGTGGAGGAATGAAGTGCCGTTTCTTCCCCTTCTTCTCTGCCTTGGAGCCTCGCTCAGGATTGACCCCAAAGAAAACTCTGAGGAAAAAAAACAAAACAATAGTGATATGCAGACAAAGTTTGCACATGTAGTGTGGCTTGACAGGAGTGGAGCAGTTCAATAAAATCCTACATTTGTTTTCTTCAATATGCCCCTATGTGTGAACCTCTCTATCATTCTAGTTGACCATCTGTCTAGAACCCAATGTTGTTGTGGTGCTGGTGCCAGTGGCTAAGCTTATCTCTTCCTTTGTCTTTTCAAGACACATGCATTCACACTGCGCATATACAGAAATGTTTGCAAGGGTGAGAAGTCTGCTTATCACCAACACATGACAGCATGCATCCTCAATGTGTATGCAGGGATATTATAAATGCACAGAACACAGAAGGGGATAGAAAACACAGTTGACATTGTCCTATCAAAAGGTGTAACAGCACATTTGAACACGGACTGTCCTGGGGGTTATTCAAACATGGAGTGGAGAAACTGTGACATTCAGTGCACGTTACACATCAGTACAAGTATTAACATTTGGGCATGAATCCACTATGTAGTATTTTTTAAATTAATATGTTTAGTCTTTCCTTCGGGGGGGGGGGGGTCCCTGGAACAACATATTTTGAGTTTGGGGTCTGCAGCCAAATAAATTTCAGTTTGTGTGTCTTTGACATGAAAAGGTTTGCCCACCACTGACATAACCTGGTCTCAGGTGCTAATGGTTTTAAAGAGATAGCTCAAACGAATTTTGTGTGAACAAACCATTCTGAGAAAAATATGTTTTTGCTCCATTTCCCAACTAGAATCATGTTATGTTTGTTTTGTTATTGATTGACTTAGGACACTATTTAAAGCAAAAAGCCTGTTACCTGCCCTTTAAAAAGATATGACACATTTATTCCAACAATAGTCTTCAACAGGGAGCTACAAAATCTCTGAACAAATCCATATTCAGGGGGATCATAAGCCAATAACAGCTGATCTAAAAGCTCACAGCATGTGACGACACATTTTGAGCTTGTACATCTCAGACAAACGGGTTTAGTGTAGATTGACAAAAAGCAGGTCAGGTGCAGAAAGGCACGGCAAAGTCACATTTACAAAGTATTTCCAAACAATGAGTGCTTACCTTTGCATGAATTCGAGAGTAAAAGCCATCTCCGGTGGGTATTGGACGTTGCAGACATAAAACATGGAGAAGACGTAGCTCAAGGCCACAATGGGAGAGGTGATGTGGTCATTGACAAGTAACCCATCAACAGCAATCTTGAATTGCTGGTCACCTTAAACACAGATAAAAACCATGTACCATTTACAAAAAAAAAAAAAATCCTATATTTTAAGGCAAGCAAAACATTTCTTTAATAAATATGACACAACAACAGCTTATAACAACTGCTAACAACAGCTTGCTGGGATACAAAAAAAGATTAACTACAAACCTCTGATTAGGATGCACACATTCCCAGATCTCTGATGTTGAACTTCTACAACTGTGCCATCAGCAGCGTTCTGACGTATGGATTTCTAGTGTGGTTCCCCAGCTGCACCAAGGCCGATCAGCAAGCACTCCAGCGGGTGGTGAAAGAAGCTGGCAGAATTATTGGAACAAGTCTGCCAGAGATCAGTAATATCTTCCCCACTCGCTGTCTGAGGAGGGTGCACAGTATCCTGCGGGACCAACATCACCCTGCGCGCCACCTTTTCCATCTGCTGCCCTCAGGGAGAAGGTACAGGTCTATACAGGCCAGAACATCCAGACTGGCCAACAGCCTGTATCCACAGGCTGTGAGGCTCCTGAACTCTCTGCCCCCCTCTCACAGACAATAACCATATCCAACTTCTTAATAGCAATGAACTGGTCTGCACTGGTGCATCATATCTTTATTCTCTTCCCCCTCCTGCCCCCCCCCCCCCTCTTTCTTAAATAGATAACTATCATATCTGATATCATATCTCACAGTACAATAATATTGAATGGGTTGCATTGTTGTATTTTGTCATGTTTCTCAGGTCTTTGTCTGAATTTCTACGAACATTATTGCTAAGGATTGTCTTATTGCATTGGAGTCACACTGGGTTAAATATGTACACTTGGGTTTTAAGGGGTATTTATTATTTTCTTCTTTTTTTTGGGTTGTATGGAAGCCCCAAACGCAATTTCATTGTTCTTGACAATGACAATAAATAAATAAATACTAAATGGGGTCACTGGGAGTTCGACTTCAGGATCTGCAGAGATCTGTTTTGGTGACAGACATGATACATGAATTAATGTTTCCAGTGCACACAAACCTGCTGGCAAATTGACTATCTGCTAGTGTCTTCATCAGACAGAGGTAGCCATTATGCACAAACATTAATGTAAATAGTTTATAGATAGAGAGTTTATAGAGAATATCAGCAGCACAATTAGGGGAATCTATACTTCCTACTGTGGTTGGTTACTTGGTTCACCACTGGATGCAAATAATTATCTTGCACACAGTTTAAAATCTACAACATCTACCTCTTTTTTGTGGAAGAGTTTATAAGAGTCTTCCTTGAAGTATTTTGAAATGCCACAGATGAGCTGTATTGGACCTTCGCCCATCTTCATCCCTTTGGAGTCAAGGAAGTCATTGATCCCCTTTTCTTTTTTGGAAAGTTCCTGTTCAAGGTTCAAGGTGTTAATTTTGTACAAGTACATAAGACTAACACTCATTTTCGTTTGGAGCTATGGAGAGAATTTTGAAAAAAATAAAAATAAAAATGAATTATTTCATTTTCATTTGCAACCTGTTCTGTTTTGATCTCAAATGTCCTGCTTTTTTGGTTGTCACTTCCTGATTTTTGGTCTCAAATCTATTCCATTTGATTGTTCATCCAAGTTATTCTATTTGATTGGTTGCCAGTTTATCTTTTTTGGTCTCAACTCTCTTTTTGGTTGCAAATCTTTTTCTGATTGATTAATAAAGACAAAATTCTCTCCATATGGAGCAGCACAGCACAATCATAATAATAACAATAACAACACACCTGTGCCAGCTTGTTTTGTACAGAGAAGCCAAGGAGTTTAGATGCATGATCAAACAGGTGAGGAACTTCAAACAGGAACGGCCACTCGTCCTTTACAACGGCAATAGTGGTATCATCATCGTTGAGGATTTCACGCTGAATGGGATATGTTTCAGTCATCAATTTTCGAACAGATGACTCCTAAAGATATGAGGCAGTTAGACAAACAGTCAAACAGTTAGTCAAACTAACCAATTAAAATAATAAAACGGGGTATCAATTTCAATTGACTATGGGCATAGTGATCTACAGACGATCTACAATTTCACAATGTGTCCTAAATTGTACTTGGACCCAGACCTTATCGCATTACTCCTGCTATATACTATTGCTGTGTGAATGGTTGTATGTCTAGATGGTGGACTGTAGGAACCGAATTGCCCTTCGAGGATTAATAAAGCTTTCTGTATCTGTAATGGATGATTGCAGACCCACCTGAAGATCCTGGGTTTGAAAGGCACGTTTCAACTCATCTCGTTTAGACAGCAGGTCTTCTCTACACACGGCCCCCTCAATGATTGGATCCCACGCCACACATCCATACAGATCTGAATTCCTGGGCCTTTTCTTTGTTGAATTTTCACCCCCTGCTTGCCTCTTCAGTGAGCTTTGTGGCCTCTTCATATTTTCAATTCTGTGTTCCAGCTGACGAAAGAGAGTTTCAGAACCATCTTTTGCAAAAGGTTTGTTTCCAAACGGCTCTGTCAGCTTGAAGGAGGCAGGATATTGTCCTACAATCATACTGGCGAGTTCCCTCAGCTTTTGTCTACCAGGTCTTCCTGGGTGTTTATGGAGGTAATCTTCAGCGACGATCCGAACCATCTCTCGTCTGTCTTTCCCCATTATGTACTTTTTTTCACGCAACTCATCCATGACTTTTGAGGGAAATTTGTGCCATGGTACAGAATATGTGTCTTGGGATGGGGAGTCGGCTGTCTCAGGTGGTGTTGAGGGCAGCTGAAACCTCTGTGGTTCAGGTGTTGATGAGGGGCCAGGCCGGGTGAACTGCGGTGGAGTTTGTGAATCTATGGATGACATGACAAACATCTCCATAAATTAAACACATCACAATTGTTGCAAATCAATTAATACATTGGTCCTCAATGTCCAGTTTGGGTCAACCAGGAATACAAATGGACCTAATTATGAAAACCAATTATAGAGTAATTATTGCCATGTACAGCTGATGGCAACTTTTTTTTACATTTTTGGAATAAACCTTTGTAGTTTCAGAAAACTTGCATTAAAACAGAGGGGCAAAAACTCACCTGCTTCCAATGCTTTGACAGCTCTGACGAATCTTTTGCACTGAATGAATGGCAGAGTGTCTTTAATGTCCTCCGGGTCCACAAGGCTCAGGTCATCTACAGAGAGAACTCCTAATTCCTCCAGTTTAGCCATGAGTGTATCCATCTGATCGCTACTTAGCGATGGCATTGCTTTCTTGACATAGTTTTTCACAAGTTCCATGTTGGTGTGTGTTTAAGAGGAATGAGCCACCGAGTACCTCTCTGGTAAGAATAAAGTGGATGATAATCATCAAGTTTGTTCAAATCATGGCAACTGAACAGGTCAGAAGCATTTTCATCAAGTTCATAGAGTCCAAGATCAGGTATCCAGCTGGCAGTTTTCCCTCGAAGCAAAAGTAGGACAGTAGTTTCATTTTTTACAAAAATGCTTGCTATTTGTCCTAACTGCAGTAGTCCTTTTGCGTAGCTCAGCATTCCATTTGCATATGTAGTGCCTTTAACCTGCACACTCTCTGTGACAACTGAGTTACTTGAGTTCAAATCAAATTCTCCAACCACTGTCTTTATGTTCTGGTCATAGAGCTCTGGATAGAACCGTGTTGAGTCTGAGACATGAACCTGGGAACGAAACAAGGTACCACAAGACTGATAAGCCTGAAGCAACTGGTGCCGTTCAGCCAGAGACTTGGTTACATTTATGAAGTTCTTACTTGCCCTAATGCACCTTTTAAAATAAGAATGTAATGCCTTGTGCATAGGGCTCTGCTCGTATATACTATTCCCAAGAGATGTTACAGTCTCCCTTGGAACACCATACTGCCCCAGTTCACAGGCTAGTGCATCCACAGTATATTCCTGTTGAATATCACTTATAGTTCTCATTTCATTTGCTATTTCTGTTATTGTGGAGGCTGGAACCAAATATTTTGCCTGTAAACCCAAGTAAAACTGAGCAAGACTCTCTGTGAAGTTGTCTTTCACTTGATCACTGCAGAAATTATCACTTTGTTCTGCATCAATGTTAAAACTTTCAGGTTCTTCAGGTTCTACATGTGATCCTTCACCTTGGAAAGACCGTTCTCTTGGTTCACATATATGAACTGGGGCTATCTTGGTAACATCCCACCCTTTATGGTATCTGGAAATATGCGTTAAAAAGGATGACTTTACATTGAATGTCTTAGAACATCCATCAAAGGGACACGTTACAGTCAAACCCTCATCTATGTGACCACTCAAATGACACTTTAAAGTTTTAAGATCATCATATTCACTGCTGCAAAAATTAAACAAGCACCTTAACTGTACAGACACATTACGGTTCCATGTTTGTGTGCTCCTTCTGTCTACATGAGCTCGTGACATATGCACAGCAAGGCTACTGTATGTGTTAAACTTCCTTCTGCAATCCCTATGGCCACATAAAAAAGATACATTATTATTATTTCTGTGTGTTCGGCAGTGTTTCAAGTAATCAGTCGAAGACCGAGCGTTAAAGCCACAAATGTTACAAGTCAACATTTTTAAGAGATTGAATTTGCCAATTGACGGATAGCCAGAATCAGAACAGAATCAATATGAAAACAATAAATTTATATCAGCACAGTGAAGCATATTCACTTTTCAGGTACCTTCAAATAAGTAATCTGTGTTGGGCTGCATGGGCCACTCTCTTTGGGCTGCAATGTTTTCTGCAATGAAATCTGATTCTACTTAACTATCACCCCTTTTAATTATTACCATGTTCAGTTGGATGCTAACGTAACACAGCGAGCTATAACAATACACACATGTGGCTAATTTACACACATACACACACCCACACACACAAGCGCGCGCATCCAACTTATAGGCTAACGTTAACTTTAGTTGGGCAAACCACGCTTCAAAATAACGCAAAACCCACACATTCAAATGTTACCATGAAACACACACGGCTACCAACTGACTATCGAGACCAAATTTCATGTAAGAGGGAGGGAAAAAATGGTTTTTGACGTACTTACGAAGCGCAGGCGGCTGGCTAATGCTAATGCAGCTAGCAGCAAACGTCCACTCACATACACACCACTACCAACTGCCTATCGAGACCAATTTAATGTACGAGGGGGAACAAGGTGGCACTCCATTCTCATTCTCATTCCACACAACCAACCTGTTTCCAACTTTCCTTGTGACTTGCAGAAATTTAGGTAGGCACTGACCGCACTGAAAGTAATGGCGTCGGAATATTCTGGCTGGGGGAGAAAATTCTGCCTTGCGCAACAGCAAACTTTCCGTATTTCGCAAAACGGAGCGAATCCGTAGCAAATCCACGGTAAAGGGACCCCTAAATTTACGGATTTTTTTAACAGTGCGGGTTAACTTATCAAACTGATAACAGCCATCTTGTGACTGCTTAGCTTGACTGTCAATGTTAGATCAAGAGAAAGCAGATAAGAAAAAGATATTGTGGGTATGTGGTTTGTAGTACAGGAGCCAGGCCAGCCTTCTTTCGTCACTCCATGGTCCAGTTCTGTCAATAGTCTTCCATTTGAAGGTGTTTTTGGTGGTGGATAGTTGTCAGCATGCGAGCTCTGACACCTTGATCTCATACCCACTATTAAGATTTTCAGTAATGTAATGTAGCTCTTGTATGAGACCATGCAGGACAGTCAACTCTCCCTTCATTCATAATAAATGAACAGATGAGTCTTGTGCACATGACCCTGTCACTAGTTTACTTTTTGTGGAAACTAACTGCTTAAAAAACTTGGAATATCCCAGAATAATGTCTGATTTGATATATTTTATTCATGTTTTGTCAAGGTATCTTTTTGCCCTTTTTCAAAGTCGCCGAGCTCCTAACACCTGTCCGTGTTTTTTCCTTTTTCAACCAGAGCTGCCTGTTGATTTTCTGCCTAGCTTGTTACTCTGGGCTGAGAGCCACAAAGAGGAAGCAGACAGACTAAACAAACTGATGTTATGTTAAAACTTGACATGTTAAAACATGACATCAACTTCATGCTTTAATATTGGTTTAAGATTGGCTGCATTGGGCTTTAATCATAAAGATGACATTTGTTTTGTGCTTTGTCAGAACTGTACTTTTCAGCATCAGCTCCGTGTTTTTCAGTTCCGACCAGAAGCTTAGTAGATCTGAAAAAAACAAGAAATTTTAAAAATGAACGATTCTATTTCCACATATATTCTTACTCATGGATATTCAAACCTTCTATTTATACGATTCAGAACGTGTCCTGCATTCTGTTTTCTGTTATATTTGCATTGTTATTGTTTAGTGCTGATTGAGCTGGCGAGAGAGGGTTGCCTATGCTAACACTTGAGGAATGTAATGGTACAGTAGGAGATGTGTGTTCTGATTTGCAACCAACTCCCTCCTTAACACCCTGACAAGGCTCACTGATGCATCTCTATGGGCAGAAATCTGTGCCATCAGAAACTGAATTTGAATAAGTTAAATTTGAATTTGAATTGCTCAGATTGAATCTGAATTGTAACTTGAATAAATGCTTTTGAAAACCGAATTTGAATTAGTCTAATTTGAAATTGAATTTATGGTTTGAAAATGATCATCAGTAAATTGAAATTGAATTTTATATTTTGAAAATGAATTGATTTGCTTTGAAACGGCATTTTATCCTTTAAAAATTCAGCTCTCGAATAATTTCAGTTTCACTTCTCACCATTCAGTTTCAGTTCTACAATTCAATTTCAGTTCCAAAATTCAGTTTTTTGGAACTTACATCCGATTCTGGTTCAAGCGCAGATTAATAGAACTACGTTTTACTAGCGGACCGAAAGTGTTACCGACGGGAATCTACAGCGTCTTGAGCTGAATTAAGACTTCAGAAGTCATTCGTCATGTCGAATGACCAGCGGATGAACTCTCAGGTTGGTAATAAATGTATTACATGTATAAGAACAAGCGTCATGTTAACAAATGATAGCCGTAAGGTAACTTTTATGCTTATTGTAGCTGCTGGCTAAAAACGCTAATTTAACGTAGTTTGCCCTGGATTCAGCTTTGACAACAAATATGATCGACTGTTTCTAGTAGAATTCCAAAGTTGTCATCTTGGACCCTCTCAGAGTACCCCCTCTGTATGCTTGCAGAGACCCCTACAGTAGGGAAACATGCAAAACGGTGTCCAAACCTTTGTATTTTAGCTTTATTTATGTCTTACACAGCATCCCAACTCTTTAGCTAACTTAATAACTTTAGCTAAAGTGAATAGTCTAATTCATTAGTGCAGCATTACTGGATCACACACTAATCCACCTGTTGCGAGAAATGCTCAGGAAAGTCGTTTTGTGTGTAGCAATGGTCAAGCCTATTGACCATAGGTCAGCCATTAGAAAATCATTATTGTGCATGTGTGTGATTAGTCAAACGGATGATACTTTCAATGTGAAAAGTGGGACAGATAACAGATTTGTACAAACAAGGACCTTCTTTTAATCTAGAAAATAATTGTGGGATGTAAGCTTTGTCACATTAAATTGACTTGCAGCCACTTGACCAGAGCAATATGTAACTCCATTCACTGCACAGCATGAATGCTAACCCAATAACCTGGAAGGAAAGGCGAATGCCTGTGCTAGCAGTGCCACACTCACCAAACCTATTTAACATTGTGTAAAATGTAATGTGTAAAAGTTTATTTAATTTTGTAACAGTAAAAAAAAAAACACTGTTGAAATGAAAATAACATGAAATGAAACAAAACAGTAAAATTTGTTTTATTGCTTTACAAGAAAGCTTGTTTCTGTCCCAACCAATGATGAAATAGTCCAACAACCAGTGTTTTCACTAAAAATCTAAGCTCTACAGATCACTAATAGCTCTTTCAAACTATATATTACAATGTAATATTTGTACATGTATATTTTATCATCGCTTTCTCATTATGTCTTTCTCCATTACCACTGCTCTCTGTCCTGCCTCATTTTCAGCTCATTCTCTTCTTCCTCACCTCAAGCCTTATCTCCTTAACTGAAGTCGGGGCTCTAACACATGCATAAACATGATTAGCTATTCCAGATATTTTAGCAATTACTTACTATCAGCACATCAGACACATGACCCTCCTGTCTCTGCACAGCTGACAACGAGCCGCCTAAACAAGCTGGTTGTTTAGGTTGTTCAGCTGGTTAAAAGCTGAAAGTACACCACCTAATGTTTGGCCAGAGTGCCCTATAAATCTAATTTTCCTTTCGGTAAACAGCTTGAATATATTTTACATATAAGAGTTTATTGACTAGATGTTCGAGTCAGGCAATGTTTGAGCCACTTCAAAGAAAGTTTTGCTAACGCCAGCTAATGGCAGCTAACCACATAATAGCAGCACTACACTCTAAAAACTTGCTACATTTATTTAAGAGAAAGCATGCAAGCTGTGTGTGGTGTTAAGTTAAGTTCAGGATATCCTCAACAGCTTACCTCGTTAGTAAGTCATCATACAGAAGTGAGCTTCACCGACTCCTCTCACGAAGTTCTACAGCCTCATCCAGTGTAGATAAATATGGACACCTGGTTGAGCTAGACAACAGACTGACAGCCTACACTCACTATAGATACATAGCAGGCTGGGTTGTTTGTTCTACAATGGCCACCACAGCTAGGACTATACAATTAAATTGGGAAGCGTAAAAAACAAAAGCAAATTATCATATACATAATGTAAAAATAAATTTAAAAAACTGCCCAATTATAGACTACAGTCAGATTATCCAATTAGAATAATTAGAGATAGTTGTAAGTAAGTATGAGCCAGTGTAAAGATGTTTAGTTTTAGTTTCGTTTTTTTTTCTTTTAAAAAAATAGTTATGTAACATACTGTGCCCTATATGGCTTGGCTTGGGTCCCCTGTGGGTGGTAGACTGTGGCAGACAGTGACACACAAGTGAAAGGTTTTTGTTTTGGTTATGAGGGATGTTTTCAGCCACTGCGACATTGTTAAAACTCTCACCTTGTATCATTAAAAAAAGCTTTTTTTCCTGTTTGGTCTAGTTCTCACACATTCCCACATTAAAAATAAAAACCACACACACACACACACACACACACACACACACACACACACACACACACACACACACACACACACACACACATGCTTGCACTTACACACTCATACAGGCCTGATTAATGGCACCTAATTAGCAATGGTAATGACCAGGTGTCTGAGAACCAGCCAGCTTCTTCCAGCTTGAGGGGGCTGATGTGTGTGAGTGTGTGTGTGTTAAATGTAGTGTGGTGTTCCTGGAGGCTCCCAGTTCCCAGAAAATCTATTCCTACTGACTGTCACTCCCTCTTTTCCTGTCTCTCTCTGTCTCTGTCCAAAAAGAACACACACAAACACACATGCAGCACACACAGCACTAACAGACGCACACACACATACATACACACACATGCTGAGCTAAAAGCCAAGATCAATTAAGGTTTTGGGCAACGAAGATGTGGGAACAGTGTTGGATGGTGCGGATGGCCGTGGCAGGGGTGCTGGGAGCTGTTGTTAGTGATGGTGTCTATGTGTTTGTGTGTGTTTGCATGTGAATATGGTTGTTGAACAACCCCGGAGAGCGCCGAGGCCCAGTCTCAAAAAGTAAATCAGTGTTTTCTTAAAGAACAGGTTTGGATTTTTAATATATAAAAAAGTTGGTTTTCACACAAACCAGTCTATAAGATATAAGATTGTCAGACTGCATTCAATGACAGATGTTATTTCTGTTGTCAGTGTACACAGACAGCTGTATAAGTCAGGCTTAAAGTGCTATACAGGAAATACTCTGAAGCCAAAAAACAGCAAAAGTTGAGTTTATCTTAAGGTAAACATTAGAAATTAAGCTCACATTATTTGTTCTTATCCATCTCACCTCTTGCAGGATGATGTTGAGTTGCATTCTAGCCAAAGCAGAGCCAGATTGAACTTTTCTGTCATATGACTAAAATATTTTTTTTTAGGTGAAAACTAAAACTAGATAAAAAAACAAAAAACAAACAAAACATTTTAGATAACTAAAATAGAAATAAAAATTGGATTCTGGAAAAAAAAAGAAAATTAACTGAAATTATTTTGTGAAAAAACTTCAAGGTTTCTTCCTGTTAAAATGGAGTTTTTCCTTCCCGTTGTCACTAAGAACATGTTCATAGGGGGTCGTCTGAGTGTTGGGTTTTCTGTCTAATATTGTAGTGTCTTTACATTATAATATAGTGCAAATTGCCTTGAAGCTTATTGTGATGTGGTGCTATATAAAGAAAACTGAATTGAACTGAATCATACTAAAATCTTAATCAGTCATTCGTCCGAGTGTGCTGTGTAGTGATTACAATCTGCAGTTTGCACCTTGGTCGATCAAACCCTTCTTTCCTAAGTCTGGCACTTTCTGTTCACTTGGTTTATTCAAACACTCACATGTACCACTGAATGGCTGCGCACACAGGGAGACGCACACATTTTCCATCAGCACATGCATATGCTCACACATTCACACGCACCCAGACCTCCTGCTGTGTAGGATTTGGTGATAACCAGTGTTAGGTAGGCAGGTGAGTGGGTCATATGGCAGCGATGGGAAAAGCTCTTATCGACCTACCCTGTTCCCACACGCACACACCGATACACACATACACGCAGACACACACAGGTTTATCACCCTCTGTCGTTCCCACACACTCACCTTACATCATTACCTGACTACAAGAGCCAATCAGCCAATCGTACCTCGAGGCTGCAGTCAGGTGACCCGATCAGGAAACTCTAGCAGTGGGATGAGGTTACACATGCCCCTGCTCTGATAACAGCTCTCTGTCTATCCCTCTCGGCCTCTCTCTCTCTCTTTCCTTTTCCCTGCTCTGCAATTTACAGATTCAGTTTCACCTTTGCTTTCATGCTAAGCTGTTGGATCCCAAAGCCTGGTGAATCTGTGTGTGTGTAAGTGTGTGCGTTTGCAGTTCTCAGGTTAAACACTCTGACATCGCGAAACAGCCAACGGCATAATTATTATATTCTTGGATATCCCGAAAAGTGGACACATCTACAGTATAGTACGCCATATCTGTGTGTGCCTGTAGCTGCTAAAAACTGCAAACACATCAAAATATACAGCAGCATTCTGTATGGAGTAATATGAGTATAACCAGATACAGAAACCTAAATGAGGGAAAATAAAGCTCAACGCACACAAAATTCAAATAATAAAAGAAGTCACCTGTATAAAGTTGAATGAACTGCCTCTGTTTTTTCATCTTCTCAAGAAACTTAACATTTAGTCTTCCTGACTTCTTCTATCTGCTGAAATCAGTTTTTAGGAAACAAGGTCATAGCCTATTAGAATAACTGTGATTTCTTACTGCTGTGTTCTTCTTTGGGACTGCTACATTCATGTGAATGCTGTTGTGTGATGTGTTTTATTGCTTGTTTTTTAAAAACTTTGGATGTGGGTATATTAAAATTCATTCTCGCAGCCAGGGGCCAGTTAGCACTAGAGGGAGACAGAGAATGGCATTAAATATAAAGATTTCAAAACCAGTGAACTATGTGCAGATGTACAGTAGATATTATTTCTAGTTTAATGCTGGTATAGTGATGTCATATGGTTATAATATATATTTACATGGTTTAAAACGATGCAGTGTTACATGTGATGTTGTGACGTCTTATATGAATAGATTAAAAAAAGAAGCCATGCAGTACCAAACCCATGTAAAGCATCAAGTCTCACATCACATAATGTAGTGTACAAACATGGAAAACATGCTTTTTACGTCAGGCACACTTGGCATGTGGATAGACAAACATTTAAAATGTTTCTTTTTGCATTCAAAGGGTCACAATTCAGTGTAATTCAGCATAGAATGAATGGTACATGTGTGTTAACACAGGGCCAGACTGCGTCTGCATGATGTTCATGATAACATCCAGCGGTGTTACATAATAGGCAGTACTGGCCACTGAAAGTGGCCACTGATGATATACAGATTGGAAGGGTGGTTCTTACTTGAAGCTTTATTAGCTGGAAGACTGTGGTTCACATTTTGTTTGAGCCTCTTTGCTTTGCTTTCTTTTCACTCTACCATTTGATTTGTTTTTTCTGGCTAGCCTATGGTAAGGTTCATCACTTCACACCAAGACTATTTCATGTTGAAAAAATGATGAGGCTTTTTCACTAATTCCAAAATTGGGCAAGTCAAGGTCAAAGAACACCTTGTGTCAGAAAGAGAAATGCCAAAGGCTTTAAAAAAACTGCCTAATTTCATGCCGGAGGAATGAGAACAGCCTGAATATACACTATACATATTAAAACACAGACTTTGGAGCATGATGGTTTTGTGGAGTTACATTAAATTGTGCACTTGATAAAATGGCCACTGAGTGTAAATCTGTATTAGTTACTGTAAGAAAAACTATTTCTGTCCTCCAGATGAATGCACTTCCCAAACCGTTCATTGCAACGACCACGTTGCTCTATTTAAAATTTCAGTGATCTAAGAAGTTTGAACACTACCTTGAATTTGAATTTATGTATTTAAAAGGGACAATGCATATTAATGAACATAAATTAATGTAAATAGGCCAGATTTAGCCAGAAGGCTACTTTTCGGCTGTAGTTGAAAAGTAGTGTTTAGCTGTTGTGTTTTTTTGTTGTTAGCATTGCTGAATCATGACAGTTTCGGCTTCTAAAAACCACATATCTCAAATCTGCAGGGCATTTAAACATGAAACATAAAACTTTTTGTTTCTGTAACACTTTCCTATCACTGTGCATTTTTCAGTAATGCAGTACTCTAGTGCATTACCGTACTAAATTCATTACCGAATGTGCTCTTGTGCTACAATCGGTAGATTTCAGTTTGTGTGTGGGAACAGGAAACCTTCAGCTTTTGAGGATTGGCGATATGGACATTACTTTTATTTTTATTGTACAAAAGGACAAGGGTGCAATGGTAAAGCACAAACTGCCTCCAAGACAGAATCAACTGCATGACACTGCTAACATAACTTCAGCTGTCTGCATCATCTGTGCAGGCAGCATGCTAACACAAAGCAAGCCAAAAACCCAGAGTGATGATAAAACTCAGTGTATGCAGACACTAGCACAGCAGTCAATGCCTGAATTTCAAAAGGAAAACAGAAGCAGTGATTTTAGAGTCTTTTAGGCTGATTTTCATCTTTGCTTTCTGTTCATATGTAAAAACTTCAAGATGTTGCTAAATGGAACTGTAGCCTGAGGCTTATATTGTTAACTAGTAACTATTTTTACAGTCTGTTTCATGTCAATTTATGGAGTAATGAGAGTAGAGTCGTAGAGTAGCAAGTAGTCTACAAATGATCAACTAATGTACTGCATTATTTTTGTGAAATGACCCCCCAACACTGGTATTATGAATGGGATTAGTGATAACTACATTAGAGTATGGTCTACCACCCATTGTGGATGAAACAAGTTTGATTTGAAGTCTCTGTGATTGTCTCAAGGTCAGTAACTCAATATTGATCCATATTTAAACATCTTTCCTGGTCCTTGGAACTACAGGCCACAGTGCTGAGAGATTTGTCAGGGAGGTGAAGGCTATGGTTCAGTGCTATGATCTGCTGACAGTGAGTGACAAGACCCCTTTCCTGTCTCCTCAAGTGTAACATGACCCCTGTACCTGTGCATAGTGCTGACCCTGTAACCTCTGACCCTACCTGCCAGGTCATTCTCATGCCACCCTGACCTGCTATGAAACCAGAGAACACCGTAGGGGAGAGGAAGCGAGCCTGCATCAAACAGTTAAATCCAGGTATTATTAAACGTTTTTGTTTTTTTGCTTCATAACTGAAATAAGAGATCCACGATGGTCATTTTCAGCTATTCAGCTATTTTCAAAATTCAGCAAGAATTTTCAGCTCGAAAAAACAAAACAAGAAAGAGGTCTTGCCTGATGACATAGACACCTGCCTTGGCCTGGTTGGCTTGTTGGGGGCATCCTCATTTCATGCATTGATCTGACTGGCAGATGAGAGATGGTGCAAAATAAAAAAACAATTACAGCATTACGTTTTAATTTTTAAACCAAAATTAAAAAGTATTGACTGGGCCATGAAAGAATCACATACAGTACACACTGCTGATGAAGAAGTGCTTTGGGTCATTATCAAAACAATAGGATAAACAGCTGCACAATACTAATAATTATCCTTTTTTTGTAAGTTGGAACATTTGGCTAAACAGAAAATCAGGATGTCTGTGTTAGTCCCAGTCTCATTTTCTTTTCTGAGAAAAACGCCAGGCATCCGAGGTCATCTACCCCTGGTGTTTATTAAAGCAGCTGGAAGGCACTGAATATAACTGTAACCTTGATGTTCATTGAAGCTGGAGCTAGATGGAAGTTTTGCATCTTGGAGTCACTGAGGCCAAGGCTAGCTGCTGAATATGTTCTTTTTCTGTGTGTGTATGTGTGAGCAAGAATAAGTAGCAGTCGATGAAGACTTCTGTCTGACACTCGGATGCTTGTTGGGAAATGCCTGCAGTGTAATTAGAGGTGACAAAGCAGCAAACATATTCAGCAAAGCCCTCAATGCTTTTATCTTTAACACATAGCATATGGCACTTTTTTGCTAAACACACTTTAACTGAATATATTTGAATCCGACTAGTCAAAATTAAATAAATTAAGCTATAATGCATCAAATGCACAATTTGCTCATTCAGTGGAAGCGGATATTAAGTCTTCATTCATTAGCTCAAAAACTACATGGAAAAAAATATTACATTTGCGTAATGATTTGGCAGAAGCTAATATTACTTTTTCTAATGTGAAAGTTTTTGGGGTTTTCTTTTTGCAGGTTATGCTGATTTTAATTTGCTCAATTGAATATTTGTTAAGAGATGCCTTGTTGATGCCAATGGTCAGGGGAGTAACTAGACTGCTTTAAGTTGAATAGAAGAGTCACTCAAATAACCACTTGCAACTGCCAAAGTATGCAAAGGAGCATCTCTAAATGCTACAGCAGCTGAAGGACACACCTGGAGACTGAAATCTGCAGCAACCGTGTGAGGCTATCAAGTCAAAATGGACCAAAATCTTTAAGAAATCTATGCCGTGAAGAGCTAAGATAGTTCTGAAGGCAAAAGCGTGTCCAACCTTGACTACAACACGCTGCAAAAAATTTCCATATTGGCCAGTTAATATTTAAAATATGTAGGTTTGGTTTAACAAACATCAGCTCAGCCACAAATTATTCTTTAAAAATAACAGTTATGTCAGAAAGGCATAAAAGTGGCGACTGTGCATCTCGAAGGATGTTCAACAGCACAAACATTTTATTCATATGGTACTTTTTATATGTTGCAGTATCACTCAATCAGCCATTTAAACACTTCTAGACTCACCTGGCTCTGACCATAAACCTTGAACTGCTAATGCGTTTGAGGCTTACCCTTACAGCTAAAACCTGTTCCTAAACCCTACATAAACCTGTAAGTTTAAAGTCATGCTTTCAAACTAATATTTAGTCCAGAGAACAGTTTTTCCCAAATAGTTTGCAAATCTCTTCAGTGTAACTATAAACAGCCCGTTCCGCCAGTGAGTGATCACGTCTTGGGATCTGGTCTCATCGGTGACCAGACTATCATTGATACTACACACCTCTTATCAAATTGCTTTCATGTCACTCACCTGAGGAATCTTATTGTTTACTTCAGTGTCCTTCCGCTGATCAGAACTGTTCCCATTCGAGTCCCCTGGGATTGGGTGGAGGAGCTTCTTCTTCCCCTTTCTCTTCAGTTAGTGTGGCAGTAGAAAAAAAATCAGATAATTCTTGGTATCCAAAAAGTGCATTAGCATGAATAACACTAATGAATCACAAGAAAATAAAAACATTTCATATACTTTTAGGAGGCCTTATCATGAAGATATAGCAGTTATACAGTATATACATGCATTACATATGCACAAATACACATATTTCATACAAATAGTCCCTCTAATTGCCTTGACAATCCTTTAACTCAGTGGTTTATTAGTTTTTCAGGGTAGTTCATGTTTTGCTGTATCAGTTATATGTTTAGTGACCTAAAAAATGTTACAGTATCCATGTGTGTACACCTTTTTTCTCCCAAATAAGGAAAATGGATGGTTTGATTCATGGCATCGATACCAATGGTGGTATTAATATCATATCAATACTAACATGTTAGGTTTGATCCCTTTTTTGTATTGTTTCTAAGTTCAGTATGTAGCACACTGCACTGTGTTGAACACATTTAACATTGACTTGATACCCTCACACAGTTGGTGCAGATTTATGTGTAAAATGCCAGATGTTGACTGTTTTTTTTTACAGCCTATAGCACATTTAAAGAACAGACGCTAGAGCCAAAGTGCTTTAGGGACAGGCACATTTATATACCAGGTCTCCAAAAAAAAAAACAACCCCAAAATACCACAGTTTAAAAATACATGAAACACTGAAAGGTGTGTTTTATTATGTACAGCACTTTAATTATGTAAAGTAAAATCACAGTGATCAATAAAATGTCTTCATAATTTTCATATTGGCAGTGATTCATCTCATAAATCATGACACACTGATCTCCACCACATAAGCTGCCTAAGTTGATAGTATTAGTGTTGGTATCGGCAAAAGTGCCATACTGCAGTACTGTATTTACTTGGTATTGGATTGATACCAAAATTTGCAGTATCTCACACAACAACAAAAAGTATTTCAAATGATTTGGTTAAACTGCCTGGTTTGCAACACTCGGCTTAGTGAAAACAGGACCAAAGGGCCAAACTTAATAAAGCAACACTAAAGTTGTAATAAATCAGGATAAACTGATTAACTGTGATCGGAACGTGATAGTGCCTTTCTGTAAATGCCAATCCTCTATTTCTGGGACAGGACAGCAACTGTAGCCTTCATTGCTTTCCCTCTGGATGATGAGTTTTTGTCTCTTTTTGTGTTTGTGTGTGCGTGTGTGTGCCACAAGGGGTTCCCGTCCCACTGACCTCAGTGGAAAAAACCTTGATATTAACGTGCTTGCCTCCGCTTTCTCTGCCTTGCTCGCCATCTCTCTCGTCTTTCCCTCCTCCCATCTCCCTCTTGCTGTACCTGGTTTCCGCTGGTTCGATCTTGCCTTTGTCTCTTTGTAACTAATATGACACATAAAAGGGCGCTGACAATGGGAATGGTGGTAAACCCAAATCAGCCTTCACCTGATACCAAGCCTTTACTCGTGAGCCTCGGGGTGTGAGTGGTGAGTGGGAGGAAGGAGGAAGAGGAGGAAGCAATCACAGCTTATTTATGGTTTTCATGTGGCTTTCTCAATTTAACAAGTTATCGGTCTGCTTCTTTGCTAGTTGTGTGATTTTTTTTATTCCCTTCAGGAGGATCTTTTGTTTGTCAGGAGTTTAACAGCGAGACCCCAGGGGTTAATAATAGGTTTGACCCCACAGATAAACCTGTGTGCATGTTTCCCTCTCTGTCTATCAGAGTGTTTGTGCATGCATGTGTGTAGCCTCCTTCTCCTCTTTAAGTTGATAGTCAGTGTAATAAGTTGTTTTATAGATAATGCCAATTGTCTTTGACTGTAGCAGCGCTGCGATAAGCTGCCAAACGCTGTGTGGCTGCTTGACTCCAATTGTTCTGCTTGACTCGTGCTTTGTTACACATTAATATTATCATTAAGGGTGGATATTATTAAGTGGGCACCCCTGTAGGTGCAGGGTTAAACAGATAATGCTTTCTGTTCATCAAATAAGTGGTAACAGTAATCCTCATGTCCCAGATAACAGTTAACAGATGGGTGCCGATTCAAAGAGAAGCAGAAAACATTGGCCGGTTATTTTACAGAAAGAAAGCAATCTTAGAGGAGAGAAACCAGTCTTTAGGCTATTTTATTGTGTATACTTCCTGTGATGGCTGACAAAAGCTCTGTGGAGCCTTGCAGATTATGCAAGAACAGAAAGGTTCTTGCATAATCTGCATAATCTGTTTGCTGCTCTTTGTTGGTGTTCTGTAATGATGACTGTAAAAGCAGTGTTATATTAATGCATTAGCTTTCAGTACTTCTATCTGGGCACTGCATCTGCATATATGTGTCTTGCTTCCATACCAGGCCACAACTTCCAAGATGTGTTGCTTTACTATTGACATAAGCAAGTGAACTCCATTTATTTGTTACACACTGTAAATTGGAAAAGGGGCTAATGTTTTGTGCGGACATTCGTTCATGTGCATTTACCTGAAATCTTACTGAAACTACCTTGTGGTAATCAGTCCAAGCAATTTTTAAGTGATTATCTACTAACAAACAGATGATACCCAATGTTTAGTTAGAACTCTGGACCAATGAAAGACAGTTTAAGCAACTGGTCGACACTTGGCTATTGATTTGAAGATGTTGACTAGCTGAGCAAGAAAAACCACCAAGCTGTCTTTAATAACTTTGTACTTTTAGAATCACAACTCTTAGGAGGAACTGCAAATAATTTGTTAATATTTTGTAGTCAGTTATTACAGAGGAACACAGGAACACGTCATTTCTTTCTTTCTCTTTTTCCTTCTTTTGATTTTTTTAATGGTTTTGTTTAAATTTGTTTGCTATGGCAGAAAAAAATATAAATGCATCATCCTGTTTATTTCAATAGAAACTAGGCCTTTCTCAACACCTCAGATAGTCAGGAACCTTCTGATGAAGGGGTACGTACTTAGTTTCATTTTTTTAAAAATTCACCAGGATACCCTATGAAGAGCACAGAGTCTTTTCTGAAATGAAGTATTTTTCACTTTCAGGATTGACTGGCTCTTAAGTTTAGGTTTAGGGAGGAAAAAAAAACGATAATTTTGGTTCAAATACCCCCTTTCACAGCAAAAAAGGTAAATTTCTTCTCTTTGTAAACGATAAATGGATTAGTACTTATATAGTGCTTCACCACAAATGACCATGTGAAGTGCTCTGTACAACAAGCGTCATTTGTCTAGTTACACACACATTCATCCAAGCCCTTTTTCTATGGTAAGCTCTTTGTCTAACATTTATATACACGCGCACATCGATGGACTCTTCAGGGGGCAACAGGTTCATTAACTTGCAAGGTTCAGTAATTTCTGTGTTTATCATACTTACGCATGAACTCCTGTCGAATGCAAAAAGATTATACTAAAGGGGTACCACTGAGGCCCTGACCAAACATCAGTATGTGACATTTAAGCAATGAGAATGGGCTGTAAACACAACTATAATATAGTCTCCTCTAATCCTTTTGCTTTGACACCATATTAAATTGTCTGAATAACATTCCAGTAATAAAAAATACCAATTAAAAATGAAATAAATCTAAGAAAGACCAAATATCTAAAATATTAAAAGAAATTCTGCAGAACAGAAGCAGAAGAAAGTGCGCGTGCAGTTCTTGAGAACTCAAGCTGTACTCATTCCAGGATTAATAGATTCAACTAAAAGCATCGCAACTCAGACATGGATCCAGAAATACTTTCAGCATTAGTTTTCCAAAGCTGATCCCAGAGTGATCTGCAAACCCAGCACTTACACACAAACACACACGGACATGTTTGACATTTAACCAAATAAAGTTGGTTTGGTATTTGTTATGAGTTTAACTTTCAGGGAAACGTTAATGAGGTGCCAAGACATAAGTCATGCCATTTTGAGTGTGTGTGTGTGTGCTTACATCTAAAAGTTGACACTGAGGTGGAGCGCTGAATCCTGTCCAACAGAGATAAGGCCTTTGATGACAGGGCTGCATTAACCTACCTGACATACACTCACACAGACACACACATGCTGCTTAGCAAGGGAGGGACAGGGGGTGTGTGAGAACATGCTGTAAGAAGCCTTGGCTCTCTGTGTGTGACAGTAAATCCTTTTCATTTTGGCAACAAACACACTGACAGAGCTGCAGGAGTGAGATGGAGGCGCAGAGAGGAGGTTTATTACGCACCGACATACAGTAGGAGGAGACTGTGGGTGACACACACTTGGCTGTCATCTTCTTACCAGGAAGAGGAAGAGAAGAAGAAGCAGAAGAAGAATAAGGGGACCTGTGGCAAATGATACAGCCATACCCACAGGATATCGTGTACAATGACAATCGAAATATCACTCCAAATGCGTCAGAAGCACAGAAAAGCCTTTTCACTGAGATTACACTGAATGAATAATTGGATACTGCAGACTGTACCTATCACCAAATCTCAACTCAAATCACGCTTGGTTGCTTTTATGATTTCTTTGTTCTTACTTTTGTGAATTGTATTTACCTTACCTATTCATTTCAGTTCTGGTTACTGCTTGTATTTACAGGCTTGTGTTTCCCTCTGTGTTATGTTTCTTGTGTTTAGCTCTACTTCTTCCCATCTGTCTTTACCTGTGTCTAGTTTGCTCCACCTGTTTCCACTTCACCTAAATTTTGGATGTGTTATACTGACGAGCAGTGGAAAACCTAAAAATGACATAGATGAGATGAAGTATGGCAACTATGAGTATACACCAAGTGTGTTTACGCTCACATAGGAAGTAAAACACTTTCATGACAAGCATCTTGTTTGTAATGTTGAAACTGAGCAAGGGAGGACTGAAGGTGGATGTTAGCTTACTCCCTCCGAATGTGCTTACTGATGCTGTGAAGTACAATCCTGCTACTCTCCTCGACTTCACACCACATAATTTATATCCTTCTGTTATCAACAACTGCTCAAATTATACTGGATGAGATCCAAAGGCCTACAAAAGTTTGCATGCTTATCGGTATTTGTGTCAAGACAGGTAACAAACCCCAGTCACTGGACGTCTCTGCATACTATTCCTCACATTGTCAATGAGTCAACGTATCTCATTTGTGATGATGAAAGGGATGCTGAGGTGAGGACATCTGTAATTTTCCATCAGTAAGGTCTGCTGTTTTGCCTCTGTTAGCTGCTATTAGCGCCTGTTTGCCATTAGAGTATGACGTTAACTGGCATGACGTTAGCTTCTAACATTATGTTGTTGTTTAGCCGCCTCTTGCCGGCTATGTAGAGACAGGAGGGCCTGATCTGCTGGTGATAACTAATTGCCAAAATATCAAGATTAAATAAGCAAGAAGTAACGGGCAGTGAGCAGATGATTTAAAATGCACATAGGGCTCTACAGAAGGCCATTTCAAGAAAATGCTGTGAACCACAATAAAATATTAGCACAACATACTTCCAAAAACATTGCACATTCCTTTACATGATGATCAACTGGTACTAAAAAAAAGGATTTTATAGTAAACAATGCACCACTCATGTATGAAATATACAACTTTAAAAGCATGTAATCAAAGAGTGATACAACTACTAATGTCAGGAGATGAAAAAGTCACTATGTTGTGAGTTTTAGAATGTTCATGTATCAAAAGTCCCAAACTGTGGCACAGAAAAACACTGGTTGAAATGTAGAGCTGTATGGAAGTATGAGTGAAGAAAGATCGCGTTCAAGGGGAAGAAGGTGGAGAGAATCAGCAGTCTACATGTGGTGCAGTAATGACAGGCCTCATCCCACAAACCTGTCCTTCTCCACTCAACAACACGCCTCGGGCCAACTGCCGTGTGTTTTCGTGAGTGTTGGTGGGTGTGGACAACATGTTACATGTCTCATTTACTTCCTCACAGCTTGCAAACGTGAAATAGCCGAAGGGCAAAAGCACAATACTTTCTCTGCTCTTTCTGTTTTATGTTTTACCAAGATCATTTATTTAATATGGACTATTTTTTATGTGTAATCCAAAAACAAAGTGAAAATGAAATAAAGATTCATGTTAACAATCTTTGTACCGTGAAGCGTAAACTCTTAATGCCAAATACAATTACTAAAAACCTAAGTGGTTACGAAATTTTCATGCAGATATGAATCAATACATTGAAACATACAACAAAGTATTTATTATAGAATGAAAAGTGGACCAACAGGTGGCAGGAAGGAAGTAAAGATGGTACTGGCTAATGGTTATTTGTTGAATTTAATCCTATGTCCTCCCATGAGGACCTCTGACTATGTCCTCTCATTATTTATGCAGATGTGTTTAGTGGTGCTTTCTATCTATATGATCAGAGACAGACTGGGAGGCAGTCCAGCCAGACAGGTGTAAGAGGCGACAGTTGTCAAGCCAGCACCAGAAAACTCCCTTTTGCATAATTCAGCTGTGAAGGGAACATCAACACGCAGGTATCACAGCATTGGTTAGGTTTAACTGTCTGGAATATTATCGCGTTGTCATTCTTTATCATGCTTCCATCTGTTATAAATATACATGTGTTTAAGTGTGTTCACAGTGTTTACACATTGCTAGAAACCTTTCCATGTTTTTACGGGAATAACGGCGGAATCTGAAAAAGAGGAAATGGTGCGGATGGGACAAATTGACACGCTATTTACAGTAAATCAGCCATCCAGCAGTGAACAAAACATCTGTAAAACAAGTATAACTTTTCCTTTATTTCCAAGGATATACTCCATCCTTGTACATTCAATTATTTCACTATTTCCTTAAGAATGTGTTATTGACAAAATAACCTTAATATACTTTAAAAATACACATATCTGACTTTCCCATCAAGGACAGATCCACTCTAAGACACTGAGTTTTATTCATCCTTTTTTTCCTGTTGCTATTTTAGCATTTGACTGTAATGATGGAGATGATGATTTTATTTTGTCTCTGAAATGCCATAAGGATCAGAGAGAAAAGGGCCATCTAACAAACAAAGCAAAAAAAAAAAAAAGATATGAGTTTACTTTCACTTCATAACTTGTGATATTTTTACTAGGAGCAAGTGAGCAAAGATGGTTGAGAAAAGCAACAAATTCATTCCTGAAATCCCTCTTGGGCTTCGGTATATACAGTTGGTGACCATAGTAGGGTTGTAAGGCGATGACTGTTGATGAGTGCTGTCATCCTTGTTCACACCTTGGTTAAATCCCGCCCTGATAACTGGTCTTTCTCTCAAGTCCATACATAAACTTCAGTTGGGCTGCGTTTCACCCTGCTCAGTGTGAATCTGCTTTCATCTGTGAAAGGCACAGGGTGCCCGTGGTGGATCTACCAATTCTGGTATTCTATGACAAATACCTATTGGCCTCCGTGTTGCCAGGCAGTAAGTATAGGGCTTGCTAGAGTCTCTTGGGTCTTCAGGTCAAACTCGTGAAGTCTGTTTTTGATTGTTTGGTCAGAGACATTCACAGCAGTGGCCTGCTGGAGGTCATTTTGTAGCTCTGGCAGTGCTCATCCTGTTCCTCTTTACTCAAAGGACAAGATACCAGTCCTGGTGATGGGTTAAGGACCTTCAGCACCCCTGTCTAGGCTCCTCCTAGAGTAACGGTCTGTCTCCTGGAATCTCCTCCATGCTCTTGAGATTATAGTAGGAGACACAGAAAACCTTCTGACAAAGCTGTGCCATCACACACATTAAACTACCTGTGCAGCGCCTGTAGCGTCCAGGTATCGTGTTGTGCTACCAGTTGTGATGCTGAGCCTATCCAAATGCAAAACTATAAAAAAAGAAGACAGCCGCTCTAGTACGTGTGCGTTTGTGTGTCCGTGTGTAAAACAGGGGGTTATCGGGGGCTATAGGCTGAGGGCTGCCTGTCTAAAAGCCTGTGCCTGGCACATAGAAACCTAAAACTGCTTCAAAGGTGAGGTGAACTCCCCCCCCCCCCCCCCGGCCTCACAGGCCTTAGGCTAGTACCATAGTTACCTCTGTGACAAAGCATGACTGTCACTGGGTGCCACAGGAAATGATGGAAAAAAAATTCATGCACCATAATTTGGTAAAAACTCTCTCATATAACTAACTTTATACTGCAGACAAATCTAGTATATAGCAAAATGGAAAGGAAAACTATAAATGGGTAGGTTTGGGACCGGTACTCAATAAGTAATCTATTCACTGCCTTATTTAAATAAAAACATGTCTACACAGCCAAAAACAAGTGCAGTACATGATCTACAAAAGACAGCACTTGTTTAAGTGAAATAACACTGATTAAAGTGAAGTGATATTTAAAAATGAGTGCATGTATTTTAGTTAACCTTTTAGCTTGCAACATCGGAAGTCATTGTGTCATACTGTTGCTCTTCCGCTAATAACCCCCTAAAATTATAAGCTTGTCATTTCCGCACCGTGTGAAACAAATAAAGCAATATCAAAAGAACAACCGAGGCCACAGCCCGGAACTTGGGCTTTGATTGGCATGGGAAGTTTATGGAATGCAGTCAGACAGAAGTTAATCACATGAACTTTGCGCCAACAACAACAACATTAAACCATCTTTGATTGATGATCTGTCAATTACAGGAAATATTTTTTCCTCCCTAAGAGCTGTTCTTCCTCCCACTCTGCTCATGCCAATTCTTTGATGTTAATTTGACAAGTAGGATTACACCAAAAGGTACTTCCCACAGCTCATCCTAATGAAATGGTCCTCTTGAAGCGGAAACTGAATCTATATTTGGCGTCCTAAATGGTTGTGTGGTATATTAGCTCCACTTAGCTCCGGATGAGAGGCTGTCAGAAAGGTAGAGCGACAGAGAGTCAGAATTAGTGTTAACTGCGTCCTGTAATAATAGTTACTTGTTATAGAGTTAATCCAGCTGGAGCTATAGCGGCTGTTGTAATATATATCCCGGATTATAAGACATGCTGAGGCTAATTGATCTCCAGTATACAT
This sequence comes from Aulonocara sp. 'chitande type north' Nkhata Bay, assembly GCF_057382095.1. NCBI lineage: Eukaryota > Metazoa > Chordata > Actinopteri > Cichliformes > Cichlidae > Aulonocara > Aulonocara sp. 'chitande type north' Nkhata Bay. The sequence continues at coordinate 10,462,440 of NC_141360.1, forward strand.
AGCAACATAGTCCTATAGCTACACTGGAGAGGATACAGCTGCTTGTTGTAACCCAACACATACACCAATCTGCTATGGCTCACATGTTTTCAAATTAAAACTCTAAAGTAAATCAATGGTAATTGGGGGAAAAAATCCACTGAGCAGAACAATTCAATTTTATTTATATACCACCAAATTACAACAGCAGTCGCCACACAGAGCTTTAAATTGCAAGGCAAAGACCCTACAATAATACAGAGAAACCCCAACAATTAAACAGCCCCCTTTGAGCAAGCACTTGGCAACAGCGGCAAGGAAAAACTCCCTTTTAACAGGAAGAAGCCTCTGGCAGGGTGGTGCAACTATCTGCAACCGGTTGGAGGTGAGACAGGAAAACAGGACATTGGGCAGAACTGAATCCTAATTGCTAGGAGACAGGATTGGATGTTGATGTTAGATTTAGATTGTTCTTTCCCAGTGGTAACAGATGAGGTTGAAGTCAGTTTATTCAACAACAACCTCAAAAAACCCTGTGGTCAAGCTTATACTGGGCAAACAGAGAGCATTCAAACAATACATTTTAGAACCCAGAACAGCCATTTGCACAAAGAATATGGAACATGCCACAGCCGAGCAATATCATGGGGGTAAACATGGCTTTCCTGTCACTTTGAATTTAACTGGATTTGAATATGTGACTCCAAAGAGACAGTCTATCAAAGCTTCTGTCTGTGAGATTGGATCACAGGTCTGAAACAACTGCCTCCTGTTAAAATGAATGACTGAAGTTGGTGATCATACTGCACATATAATTGCTTTGCTTGCTGTTTCCTTCCCGCACACACACATACACACACACACACGCACACACTTTTTGGTGGGGCAATAAATTCAGTCAAAGCCCATGAAGTATGAAATAGACAACTTCACCGAGCAATCTCTCACTCACTTGCTCTACCCTCCATGATCTAAGTTGCTCTGCCTCTGGCGGAACACAATCATCAGGTAGCGGATCCACCCATGCATCCTTCCATCGTGCCCAGGGGCCCCCCGGGCCACTCCTAACCCTAGAACACTGCACCCTCCCCGGGATGAAACCTGGCCACACGCCCCCCTCTCCCCTCCCTGGAGCCTCCAAGGAGCTGCTGGCTTCGACTCGTCTTACAGGGCGTCAATTCAGCCTGAAATCAAACCCTGGTGAGAGAACACAGCCCTGGACAGCCAGACAGATAGATGGATATACAGACAGGCAGGTGGATACGTGAGGAGTAGGTGCACCGACGCATCCAGGCCAGGTCGAGAGAACGAGAAGACATCCACAGGGAGAAGCAGACATGAATAGAGGCTGGAAGTATGTCATTTTCATGCAGGGGGTGTGGGGTGGGGATGACACATTTGCAGCTCTTCTGAACTTTATCAAGTCTGATGCTCCTACTGTATCTAACATCTGACCCAAACCATGAAATCTGTTATGAAATAAAGCTGTGGGAAGGGGAGAGAGTGGAACTGGAGACTTCTCTGTGTACCAGCTGTTGTTTCTGGGAAGACACACACGAACACACACACACACACACACACACACACACACACACACACACACACACACACACACACACACACACACACACACACACACGGAAGAGCAATTCCATGGAAAAGTGAAGCCTACTGTAAACTTCTCAAGAACAGCACATATGGGAGACAGGGGACGAGTGATAGCGTGCACAGGCACACACACACACACACACACCTAAAAATGTGTGTATCGGATATATATATATATATATATATATGTCTACACACCTGATAATGGTCATATATTTGGGGTAAGGGTGGCTTGGTATTGAAATATGAGTAAAGTTAAAAAACAAAAAAAACTGTACAAACAGTTAAGATTTATGACTCGTGCACTTTAGTTACGATATGCAAGTCTGAGAAAGTCAGAGGTGTTTCAGATTATATCTGAACTCTGGGCAGATGTTTTATTTTCAAACCCATGTTGCTATAAGGCGGTGGAAGGAATACTTCGAGGACCTCCTTAATCCCACTGACACGTCTTCCGAGGAGGAAGCAGAGTCTGGGGATGAGGGGAATGACCCGCCAATTTCCGGGGGCGAGGTCACTGAGGCAGTTAAACAACTCCTTGGTGGCAGAGCCCCTGGTGTTGATGAGATCCGCCCCGAGTTCCTGAAGGCTCTGGACGTTGTAGGGCTGTCCTGGTTGACACGCCTCTGCAATGTTGCGTGGAGATCAGGGGCAGTACCTGTGGACTGGCAGACCGGGGTGGTGGTCCCCATCTTTAAGAAAGGGGACCGGAGGGTGTGTTCCAACTACAGGGGGATCACACTCCTCAGCCTCCCTGGGAACGTCTATGCCAGGGTGGTGGAAAGGAGAGTTCGTCCGTTAGTCGAACCTCGGATACAGGAGGAACAATGCGGTTTTCGTCCTGGTCGCGGAACACTGGACCAGCTCTTTATCCTCTCCAGGATACTTGAGGGTGCATGGGAGTTTGCCCAACCAGTCTACATGTGTTTTGTGGACTTGGAGAAGGCATTCGACCGTGTCCCTCGGGGTGTCCTGTGGGAGGTGTTGCGGGAATATGGGGTGTCTGGCCCATTGCTACGGGCCATTCGATCCCTATACAACCGTTGCAAGAGCTTGGTTCGCATTGCCGGCAATAAGTCGGACTCGTTCCCGGTGGGTGATGGGCTTCGCCAGGGCTGCCCTTTGTCTCCGGTTCTGTTCATAATTTTTATGGACAGGATTTCTAGGCGCAGCCAAGTGGCGGAGGGCTTTCGCTTTGGTGGCCTCAGAATCTCATCTCTGATTTTTGCAGATGATGTGGTTCTGTTGGCTTCATCGGGTGAGGGCCTCCAGCTCGCACTGGAACGGTTCGCAGCCGAGTGTGAAGCAGCGGGAATGAGGATCAGCACCTCCAAATCTGAGGCCATGGTTCTCAGCCGGAAAAGGGTGGAGTGGCCACTCCGGGTCGGGGATGAGTTCCTGCCCCAAGTGGAGGAGTTCAAGTATCTCGGGGTCTTGTTCGCGAGTGATGGGAGAAGGGAGCCGGAGATCGACAGACGGATTGGGGCTGCAGCTGCAGTAATGCGGACGCTGCACCGGTCCGTCGTGGTGAAGAGGGAGCTGAGTGTAAAAGCGAAGCTCTCAATTTACCGGTCGATCTACGTCCCTACCCTCACCTATGGCCACGAGCTGTGGGTAGTGACCGAAAGAACGAGATCGCGGATACAAGCGGCAGAAATGAGCTTCCTCCGAAGGGTGGCTGGCCTCTCCCTTAGAGATAGGGTGAGAAGTTCGGCCATCCGGGAGGGGCTCAGAGTAGAGCAGCTGCTGCTCCACATCGAAAGGAGCCAGCTGAGGTGGTTCGGGCATCTGACAAGGATGCCCCCTGGGCGCCTCCTGGGTGAGGTGTTCCAGGCATGTCCCACCGGGAGGAGGCCCCGGGGCAGACCCAGGACACGCTGGAGAGATTATATCTCTCGGCTGGCCTGGGAACGCCTTGGTATTCCCCCGGATAAGCTGGAGGAGGTGGCTGGGGAGAGGGAGGTCTGGGCCTCTTTGCTTAGGCTGCTGCCCCCGCGACCCGGCCCCGGACAAAGCGGATGAGGATGGATGGATGGATGGATGTTGCTATAAGTTTGACTTTACACCTACCTATGCCTTAACTGTTGAACATTGCAGTGACCCAACTTCCACAGGAAATGGCTCATATGTTTCCTAGTTTTGGCATTAAAAAGCAGATAATTGAGGATAGAAGAGTGTGACTTCTATCACTGTTTAGCTTACGTGCTATGGCTCTCGCTTATACTGTTTTATTATCACTGCCATAAGTGGTTGTTTTTGGTAGAACTTGTGTCTTTCTGTCTGTAAACGTTGAGTTGAAAGTTTTGATTGGATTCTGATAAATCTTTGCAGAGGTGTGGAGTGGGTTCATGTTAAAAAACATTAAAATTTGGCTTACAACTGGTCAACTTAATGATTTATTAGTCAACAACTGACAAAAAACTTGCAGCTTGAAACTTGAAGCTATGATTCTAGTATGCACACAAGTATGATATGCATTGCTAACATATAGAAAGTACTGCATAAAGATTTAATATATCATTTCAAATTTGACCTTCTGACCTGAAAGGTCAATAGATTGATCTGAATATTAATAATAATGCTATTTAGAACTATTTAAAACTATGTTTCTCGTTGCCATTGTTTGTATTAACAACATATACGCATACAGGCAATAATATATGGGGATACATTATTTTATTATTTTGTTATATACGTTACACTAACAGGATAAAACGGGTTAAATACATAACAATTTGAATACATGCACAATGTTCCCAAATAAGTATAATTTTATTTATTTATTTTTTGGTAAACAAAAAATGCTTGATATTTATTACTTAACATTTAAACAAATTTATTAAACAATGAAATGAATGTTAAATTAGAACTATAGACATTTGTAAAAGACTTAAGATAATCATATTGAAAATTTTATCGAGTATATTAAAATGGGTTTCAACAGGACAAATAATAAGAGCCTGCACTTTTCAAAAGAGCAAGACTTGTTGGAATTATATCTGTACCTTTATAAAAGAGATAACAATGATCAATATTTGCTACTCACTCAGCTTCATCACTGCGGGTAAAGTCATGCGTAGAGCACTTCAGATCATTCGTTCTGCATTTATTTTCAGGTGTGAATTTGTGGAACAACACTTGCATCTTTATATGAACATCACTATGTTTGATACCATTGTTATAACCAGCTGGGAACAAATGTTTTATTATTTGTAAAAAATCAATCATTAGCTAAAGAGTCCCTTTAGAGGATCACAACACTTATAATCTGGAAACTTTCCTGAGAAACTTTGAACTCCTGGTTGATGAAACTTTGAAATCCCAAAATGTCTTTAGGTGTGTACCTGTGCCTTTCTTTATCGTCCGCTCTCTGGTGCTATAACCTTCTCTTCCCTTCTCTCCATTTCAAGCATCCATCCAAAAGTTAACATGGAGGGAAATAAACTTTGAAGCTTTGCGACCTCCAGGCACGAAAGAAAGACAGCAAGAAATGCAAGTAGATGAAGAAGGAGTGAGGACGAGGCAGACTTGTTACTGAATGTTTCCATCCAACTATCACGCGGATTTTACGCAAACTTTTGAAAAGTCCCAGGAAGTAAAATGTGAATTGGACATGCTGCCATCGGTGGAAGTTGGAGTTGATGAGAATAAACGGCTTTGATGGACGATAGAAGACAGGAGACAGATTTGACAAAGGCTGAGTTTGTTTTTTTCTTTCACTAAATCAAGCGCTAAACAACGTGTCTGTCTCTCCATCTGTCTACATAGCTTGAGCTGAAATCTTCCAGCTCTGGCTGCAGTATTGAGTTTCCTGACATTAGTAGCCCCTGTGGCGGCTCTGAGGCTGCTGCTCTTTGAAGCTTCAGCGGTGCTGCTCCGGCTCATTTGGTAACAGGTTGGGAATGGGCCGCTGGCGAAAAATGAGACCCCTGTCGCCTTGGAAACAGGTCCCCCACCCACCTTTACAACGTGGTTTGGAGTGAGCGTACAGTGACATTTAGCCAGTTTCTCAGGGCTGAGGGAACGACACACGGAGGGTTAACAGGTGAACACACAGTAAACTCTCATTCTCCGCTCAGAAGGTTTCCACTGATATCAGGCCCAAAAGTCTACAGTCTAGAGTACGTGTGCTTTTTTGTGTGTATTTGTGAAGGCTAAACTCCAAGCAGTGTTGAAATTCTGATCTTGGCACCGGCTAACTACCACATGAAATCAATTTAAAGTAAACACAAGATGTTACCAACAGAACAGAGGAGAAACACACAGATCCTCGCGCTGTCACTCTGCTCTCCAGAATCGCACCAGTAGTCTGAAGAATATGGCTGAAGGCAGTTGGTTTCTGTGTAATAAGTTTGTCTTCACTGTGACGCTTGATCATTACTGTGTAAAAAACGAGCTAAATGTTTCACAGTGTGTAATCTAACAGGCCTCTTCTCTTCTCTAGCAGCAGCTGTCATTTTAGTTATATAATAATAATAACTAATGTCAGTTTCTGAATGTCAGGTGTATTTGTTTCTTGCACATTACCTCATTCTATTGTTGTCTTGTGCTTTATAAATACATATATCGACATAATGAGCAAAGAAAAAGCAAGTGAACACAAACATCTGACTCATGCAATAATTACTTTCTCATTCCCTTGAAATGGATTTAAAGCAATCATGAACAAAAATCTGTGGATCTGCATAGCAACGACGTGATAAATCATTTGGTCATCTATCCATTAGGTTTGATTATCCTTATACAGAGATTACACCATATTGCGTTAACAATCGCATCTCACAGTTCTGTTTTGTCGAGTGAAACTCATACAAAACTGATGTAAAATTCATATAAAATCTAATAATTAAAGACAGACTTTACAATGACAGAGTTCTCTATAGCTTTCCCAATTTTTCAACTGAAAGACACATCTCAGTTTCTCAAAACAAAAAATAAATAAGTTGCATCCAGGAAGAAACGATGAATCATTCAAACAAGTGATGTTTTACAACATTATTTACAAAGCCATAGACCAAAGCACTAAATGTCCAAAACTGAGCTGACTTCTGTTTTTCACAAATCACTAATTACATTTGTCATACATCTACCTTTTTGTGCACTTCTATATCCGCCTATAGAAGTAGGTAAGTACTTTGAACTCCAGTGTTTGGAGTCTGGGGCGCCGTCCTTCGCTATTTTAGATGAAATTATGCTCTTGTGCACTTTAAGCAGTTAATCCTAGTCATAACTAATTATCAGCTGGCTGTATCACTCAGATACGTAAAACTATAAGCAGGTCGTGGGCATAATCAGAAACAACTTTTTACTGCAAACATCTTTTCCTCTGAGTAATCAAGACGAGAGCAACCTGATGCATTTTAAGTAGTTTACGTTTCACTCCATATATGTTCTCGCTGCCTCGCACCCTCTTTATGTATCCCTCCTTCTCATCCTACTCACTTTTTCACTTGTTTTACCTCATCCCCGTGCATCTCCACAGTCTGTCGTGTCTCTCTCCCTCTCTGTGCCGCTGATTAAGAACACAACCTGTTGTTGTTGCCACTCTGTCTTGATTACCTGCTGCTATTTTTTTTCATCCCTTCATTTCATTCCACCTCATCTCCATCTCTTTCTGGCCTAGCTGCTCGCTCAACCACACAGCACCTGTATGTGTGCGTGCATAGGCGTGCTTATGTGTGCGCCGTTGCATGGTGGCCTAACGAGTTTGATAGCTGTCACCTGATCCTGGTGATGAGGGTTGCTGTAGTAGCGAGAGGAGCGGGAGCGAGAGGAGAGTTAGGTTTCTCCGCTGTAATTAGTTTTCCCAGCCTCTAATTATACCAGACGGAATTACAAGCCTGATTGACTGTCATTTAAGCATTTTAATTCATGGAATTACCCTTTTTCTCTTTAAAAAAAAAAGAGGGAGAGTTGTTGTTTTGACAGGCGGTTGTGTTGGGATGGAATTGGCAGAGTGCAGACCATACCCATGCATACTGGCAGCTTTGACAGCGGTAAACACACTTTGTCAGAGTACAACAAAGAAACATACTGTATTACAGTGAGTTAAAATGAACTGGTAAACACAGTGATTCACTAGGAGTGGATTCACAACAGTCTGCAGATTCATTTATGATAGATTTTCTGTCAGAAAATAATTTGAAACGACAGAATAATGAATCCAAATTAAAAAAAAAAAACTCGACTTGAGCTAACTCTCCTCGCCTCTCTTCTTAACCCTGGAAGCTGTGTTGTTTTAACCCTCATCTTTAATTCATCCCAACCACGCAGCCTGCACTCAGTGCAGATTAGAGAATCTGGGAGGTGAGACAAAGAACTTTCCTCATTCGAAATGAGAGGCTTCAAGAACCCTCTGAATGTTTCATACTGAACTACTTCCCTGTATTGTAATATTATTACATAAATAAAATCATAATCATTGTCCTACACTTAAAATGAGACGCAAATTTCTCTTTGCTAGAGTATTCAGTCAATCAGCTGATTATGAGTCATCCCTAAAACAGATAGTCGATTTTTTTAATGAATCTTCTTTAATCTTAAAGTTGGTTTAAGTAAGAAACCAAACTTGCTAACGCTAGCAAGGTTAGGAAGGCACATTCACATGCAAACGTATCTGTTAATTAGTGCTAATTAGACTAATAGGATAGCAAATTGCCACACCAACACTGAAGTACACGTGTCTTGGATGTGCTGCATCACAAAGCAAACCTGAAATTCCATTAAAATCTTCCAACAGATACCATCTGTCAATGCAAGTAGCCACTCCCCAAAATGTAAGACTTGCAAGTATCTAAGTGGACAAGTTTTGAGAAAAAAGATAAACAAAAGAAAGAAAGAAAGAGAGAGAAAGAGAGAGAGTTATTGTAAATGATTAGCAGATCGCTTTCACCATCAGAACCTACGTGGATGACTCACTTTTAGAGCCAGTCTCCAGTGGCCGTTACAGAAACTGCGGTTTTTGGCACAGTTGAAGGCTGATGCTATAGATAAAAACTTGTTGACTTCAAGGCTTCTCACATAAAGAATAAGGATCATATAGATTTTGTTAATTTTTATAGCAAGTTAGACTGTTGGTGAACAATTGTATGTTGTTCTCAAAGTTAAGGCCAGATTTGTTTCTGTGCAAATTAAATTTTTTGTTCTTATACATACAAAAAGGAAAAAGAAAAAAAAAAAAACTGGATTAGCCATGGTACCATATATACAGTGAAATTACACTATGTGTACTATATTCACTATTATTTGCTTTATATATATTCTAAGAATGAAAAATGTCATGAGTGAACATACATACAGTAGTTGTATATAGTAAGTAATACATTAGTAGTGTGCGTTAAATAGTATGTTTTCTCTAGGAGCATCTTGGGCCACCAAAAGCTGATGACTGTCAGGTCACTGCGTTTATTTTAAAGGTCAAAGGTTCACATTAAGTGATTATACTTTACAGCCTACATCACTGCTTCTGCTCTATGGAGCTCGATGAAACTAGAATACCGGCTTTGCTTTTGTAATGTACACACATGCACACAATCTGTAATTCAATCCTGTGCCTCATATCGGGTGTGATTCCTGTGAGCACACTGAAGTGATAAATGAGTCAGCACCCTGCTTCTGTGCCCGTGTTTTCATACGAGGATTAGATCATCAGCGGCAAAATCCTGTGATTTGAACCGACAAGAAGAGAACTATTGTATGTTTGTCGCTGAACATTTTACGTCGTTACGCCATTTTATTTATTAGCACTTAACCTTTTTAATTACTTCTTAAGCAAAACAATTCATCTGAATTGCAATTTTTTGACCTGATGTTCAAACTCGATATCTCAAAGACAATGAAAGCAGCGTATTTTTTTTCCTTTTCATTTTTGACTGCGCACCAGGCTACTGTTTTGTCTTTGCCTTGCTGCTCATTCTGCTATAGTGACCTGAGAACTCACTGATCTCATTAATAATCCGGCTGACTAAACTGAGCGCGCTCCATAGAGCCCCATGCCTTTCCCCTTATCGTCTTTTGTTTCGGTCTTCTGCGCTTCTGTTTTTCTTTTGTTCTTGCTTTTTCTGGTCTCCTTCTTTGCCTTCCTTCGTCACCATCGCGTCTTTCTGTCTCTGCCTCTCCTGCTCTTTCTCCCCATGCATTTCTTGCTGTCTCGCTCTCGTTCTGTCTGTCCCCTATCTCTTTCTCAGTCTGTTACTCATTCAGTCTCCCTGCAGACTTCTGCCTCTGATAGAGCGGCAGCCCCTCAAACGATTAACTCGGCAATCCCTTAATAACAATCTCATTCCCTCTATCCCTCCCTCCCTCGGTCTCTCTCTGAAGCCCTCCCAGTTCATTTGACCACTTTATTTCAACCTCCCATTCATGGGGCTCAGATCACACAAGGGGCTGTAATGACAGCACATTTATTAATTAATTGCATGTGTAATTGCTAAAATTAAGTTTTGGAAACTTGGTAATGATGGGAGGAATTACAGGGATGGAAGGAGGGAACGAGCTTTGAAGACAAGCCTCCTCAAGTTCTTTTGGGGCTGGAGGATGGGGAAGGCGCGGATGGATGGATAGAAAGGGAGAGACAGAAAAAGAAAGGAGGTGGGGGGAGTGTAAGAAGAGTAATCCAGGAGGAGAGCCACACTGTAGGGCTGATCAGAGGCGAGAGTTTTGTCTCACAGCTAATCTTCTCTTCTGAAGTGGTGTCATGGCCGTCACTCCGCTCTTGCCGTCAGTCTGTTGGTCTGTCCATTGCACGGCTGCAAATTCCCCCATTGATTCATACTGGGCCACTTTAATTAACTTCCTTCCTGAGATAATGGCGAGCTCAGAGGAATCTGCTCGCCGTGGAAAAACTCTGAGAAAAACTTTTCCCTACATCTCCAGAATGGCTAAGGCGTCCCCTTCAAGCCGCGGCATAATTTATTGCTTTTTATTGTCAAGACTTTGTCCGAAAAATGAGATTTGAATGCGAGGAGTGAATTGTTTATTGTCTGGGGTATTGGGGAGCAGATGTGGGTTCCGGGTCTCTCTGTGCTGAGAAGATAGGAACAGACTCCATTGTGTGTTGAGTGTGTAATTTGACTGGATGGACGGTTGGATGGGGAAAAACGTCCTTGGAGGGATAAATAGTTTATCAGACACGTGAACTGACGAGAAGGAGAATGCCTGAAAGAGGAAGAGAGAAAGAGAGAGGGAGCGAAGAGGAAAAATGGGAGAAAGCGGTGTAAATAGAACACTCTCTGCTCAGACATGCAGTAATATGCAGAAGTTTTAGGCACTAAAGTAAAGTGAGACGCTCTTCAAAATAACAGTTCGATAGTTCGAATTTAACTTCTTTTAACTTTGTTAGAAAAACAAAATGTGGAAGCTTAACCAGTGTTTGAGTTGATCACTGTTTCGCTTTACAGATGGCCAGATTATTTAAGGCAGTGGGCTGATAGGTTGTTCCTCATGTAATGACTCGATCAGATGTCTGTGGGCCCATGACGTTTGTTTTCCGTGTCAATATACGGACAAAAGCACTGGGCTACCTGCACATTACAGATGTAAGAGCTGCTTGGCCACGGAAACCCATTACAAGAAGCTCCTGGTGCACGGTTTTTGTGCTGATGTTAATGCAACCGGAGGTTTGGAGCTTGGCAGTTATTGAGTCAAGAGTGTGCTGGTGACGTTTGCTGTCTTAGTGACCCCGCTGTGGATCATCGTGGCTGAGCTGCTGTGGAATATCTAGGAGGGAACTGACTTGTTGGACCGTTATAGTTGTAGGGATTTTGCACTAAATTTTGGACAAAATTTTGTTGTCACTATCATACTGATGTTGATGGTCGCATGGATAAGACACAGCCGGCTTTGCAACCTCTAAAGACATACAGTGCTTGTTCACCGCAGTCACCTTTACATAGTGCTGGCAGGGGTTTGGTAATTAAAACTCTTTTATTTCAGACTGTTTCTAGTCATACTCTGGACCGAGGAATTTTCTTATGATTTCTAAGGAAACGTGACAAATGCAGTATGAAGGAAGGGAGGTTTAGGGAGAGAAGGCCTGGTAATATAAATAAAAGTGGGATCTTTCCTTCCATTAATGTCTAGTAATGCTTTTTTAACTCTCAACTTTTGGACAATTAGCTTTTGTATAATATAGAAATACTGGTGGCTGCCAGTGCTACTCCTCAGCCTCCTGGTAGTTGCTATTGCAATCACATGATTTCCAAAAAACTTAACCTCTGACCTTGTCCTTGAGTTCAAGTTCACTGAGATTCAAACTCATCTCAAATTTTTAGTAGATGCACCTCTGGTATGAATTTCAAAATCCTACGTCGCCTCGTTCTCGAGTTATCACATTCACAAACTTGAGTGTCCAAACTGCCCGCCCGCCTGGCACGGTGACAAATCCAGTTTAGGTTCTTTAAAAATAGAATATTAAAATATTTTGAAAGTAAAACAAGTAACAGTATATGTTTGTTCCAATTTATTTCAGAATGGTACTTCTTTTTTTTCTGTAGCCCACTGTGCAACTTCATCGTCTTTGATAATGAGTTTATGATAATGTGACAGCAGAATAGTACATAAAGAGTGGAATCACAGAGCAAATCCGTATTCAAAACTAAAATAGCTGAATAGGGCAAATACAGAGTGCCAGCTTTTTATTTTATTTCTTTTTTTAAATTCATGCTTCCTTCTTCAGTTTTAAAACCCGATGCCTACATTACTCACAAGCGTAGGCCAACAGTTTGGTCAGTGATTCAGGTGTGTTATGCCATTTGAGCTGCTGGCCTCAAGCAGAGCTGAGGAGGGTGCTTGGAGGGGTCTGATGAGCTCACTTCATTGCCATCTGGGACCCCTGTCAGCTTCTCGGCTCACTCAGCCTCTGGGGGCAACTGTCAGTGTTATCTGAAAAGTCATGGTACCAAAGATCTTGACACTTGCATACATATTGTTTGTATTCATATGCAGAAATCTTATGAGATAGCACACTCACTGCTCTGTTTGCCATTTCTCTTTAACAGTTTGCTTTGTCTTTTTACAACCTGCAGCTTGGCAGGTTTGATGTTTGCACATTGAGATTTTTAAAGTAACTGACTCTAAACAAGTCCCACTGTGTCACAGACTGGCACTCACATAATGCCTGCTAATAGCTGATGAGTAAAATTTAGCAGCAAAAAATAGCATCTGAAAGCCAAACCAAAAAAAAAGATGGCTTAGCATTGCCTGATTGATGCATTCAAAGATGATGTAATAGCCAATTATAAAGTTGCTCTTTCCTACTTAATATAATCAGTCTGTGAAATCTGTGTCTCACTAAAGTGTTCCAGATTTGTTGTCTTCATTATCAGGTAGGCAATGAAGCTAATGATAGCTGCTCAGTGTTATTTCGGTAGCACGAGTAATCCTAAAAGGTTTGCAAGTTTAAAACGCGTAAACATCTCCTCATCTCTACCTGTCTGCTTCCACTGAGAGGCACAAAGAGGGGGCTGCTAATCCATGTTGGTGTGGAGGGGGGAGAGAGGGAGGTAAACCCATCCAGCCGGCCAGCCAGCCACTCCGATGTGAGGGCTTGTGATAGCGGAGACACTTGATCACATTTATCTGCAGTTTACACCTTCCTGTCTTGATCTCTGAGCTATACAGGGGATCGCCTTTCCTGCTCAAAGAAAGAAAGCTAGCGAGGGTTAGAGGCGGGAGGTGGGGTGGGTGGATGGATGGATAGGTGGATGGAGGGAGAGAAAAGGGGCCAGGGCCCTCTGTGTGAATGCTGGTTGGGATTGTAAAGCGAGCTGAGCGATGACAGCTAAATGCGCTAATTTTCTACTGGGACTCAGGCTTTGTCTCACAGGCAGGACCCAGGCAAGGAGTTGTGACACTGAGGGATCAATGACCTTTTTAAAAAAAAAAAAAATAAAGTGATTTGGCTCAGGGTTTATGTAGTCCAGAATATGTTTGATTGGTAGCCAAAACTGACAACTAACAAGCAGAGCTTTATGTGTTCATTAGCTGAAAATGCTGTATCATTCATGCACAAGAGATAAATCACAAGCTGCAAATCAGCGATGTGATGCACAAACAGCGATGTGTGACAAAACTGATCAAAATTTGTAAGCTTTTCATGTTAAATGTCACCTGTTTGCGAAGCAATTCATGTTTAAGGCTCACTCTTGTTTTTTAATGCATTTACTGCAGAAACTCAGAATAGAAAATGCTCTCAAAAATTCAATTCAATTCAGTTTTATTTATACAGCACCAAATCAAAACAACAGTCACCTCAGGGCACTTTATACTGTGAGGTAGACCCTACAATAATACATACAGAGAAAAACTCAACAATCATATGACGCCATATGAGCAAGCACTTTGGCAACAGTGAGAAGGAAAAACTCCCTTTTAACAGGAAAAAAACTTCCAGCAGAACCAGGCTCAAGGAAGGGGCGGTCATCTGCCACGACCAGGTGGGGAGAGAGAAGGAAGACAGGATAAAGACATGCTGTGGAAGAGAGACAGACATTAATAACAAGTATTATTCAGTGCAGAGAGGTCTATTAACACATAGTGACTGAGAAAGGTGACTGAAGAAGAAACACTCAGTGCATCATGGGAATCCCCCAGCAGCCTTCGCCTATTGCAGCATAAGGGAGGTGAGGTAAATGAAAGAATTTCTGCCTGTTCCAAATTTCCCATGAATGCAGTTTTATTTTTCATTTCTGTTGTCTAAAACTTAACAATTACTTTGACAGTATAATTAAATGCAAGCTGATCATAACTGAAGAACAAACTCAAACTACAAGAAATTCAAGTCATTCATGGGGAAAGTTGATGTTTTGGGACCTTTTCTGGGTAAGAGTGAAAGTGGACTGAAAGAAGAGCAGAGCGAAATTGGGTGAACACTGGGAAGGATGCAATCTATTGTTAACCCACAGACTGTGCAATGTGTCCTAAACATCCCACACTACTGTATCACCTCAACAGAGCACTTCTTTCTCAGACTGCTGGTTTACTTGTGATTCCGATCATATTTAAAGGTAGAACGGGAGGCAGAGCCTTCAGCTTTCAGGCCTCTCTTCTCTGGAACCAGCTGAAACCAGAGACAGACACTCTACTTTTCAGATCAGGCCCATAACTTTGCTTTTTGATAAAGAATAAGGGCATTTAGAACTGGATCAGGTGACCCTCGGCCCTGCCTTAGTTACTTAGTCACTCACCTTTTTTCACTCTTATGTGTTTCTAAACTGATCTGTATCCCCTAATCTGTTGCCCTGTCTCTCTCCACTCACCCCCAAATGGTTGCGGTGTTTGTCTGCCTCTCCCTGATTCTGCCGGAGGTTTCTTACTGTTAAAAGGGAGCTTTTGCTCATAGGGAGTTGTCTGATTATAAGTGTTTTCTCTTTATTAATAAGTGGCTTGATCTGTGACTTGGTGTGACTGCTATATTAAATGAAGCTGACTTCAATTGAACACAGTATATAAAACACTGACATAGCCTACAAGGTCTCAGAAGTTACTTTTACTAGTTAAAGGTGAGAAACCACAAGTTTATCAAGGTCCAGCTTTAATGAATGGTGGAAAAAGAAGCTGCAGATTATCATTACTACACTAATGATCCAACACAAAAAGGTGGAAATAAACTCTAACCTTAACTTAAGAAAAGGAAAAGAAACAAAGTGCTCTGATGGTGAATAGAAACATGGAGCAAGTGCTATCACCTTATGCCGAGAGAAAGTGGTAGAGGACAGTTAAGGCAAACCTCACACACACACACATGCACGCACACACACGCACATGGAAGCTCTACAATGTAAGAGTGCAATAAGCGGTGATAATCCCCCCCCTGGATTCTTTATGGGAACAGGCCCCTGTTGTTTAGTTGTAATTATCCTTTAATATGGACTCTGATGTCGTCTCTGCTTTCCACTGCGCTGACTTGCGCGCACACATACAGTACATTACGTACACACAACTTCTCACTCATGCGCACACACACCGTTACTATGTGCATCACTACACTCACTGTATTGCCTTACACAGGTAGAAACCTGAAGACTGTGTTAAGCTGTTTAAGACTCTTTTAGCTTCATTAAGACAGACAGAGCTCAGTCAGACAAAGTAGCTTTCACTGAGGTCCACAGTCTGTGGCATTCAGTCATGGATAATTTAACACAGACCAAAAGTCAAGTGATTTTCAACTTTTACTTTGATTCTCCTCCACCTCCCTATTCTATTCTATTCTATTCTATTCTATTCTATTCTATTCTATTCTATTCTATTCTATTCTATTCTGCAGCAATAATATGCTGACTGAGATGTATTCTCTTGTCTCGCAGCCAACGTCAATCATCCCTCCTGTTTGTGGAAATCACACCTGAGCCAAAAAACGCTCTGCAAGTGGTTTCACATGTCTCCATTACGCCTGAGGAGAGCCTGATTTAACTTCAGAGCCACTCAGAGAGGCATCAGAAATTAAAAGAGGGGGAAATGATCTGACAGCAACACCCCTCGTGACGAGACAGAAGTTGGTATTTTTTTTTCTTTCTGTTGGTGCAATTGCTTTAATGTGGTTTCACAAGCAGGCCGGAGATGAAAGAGCACTCAAGTTATTCTAAATTAAGAATATTACAATGGCAGAGCAAAATTTCCCATATTGCTCAAGCCAGAACGCTTCCGTAGCAATATCCCATAATTTATATTTGCTCTCTTATGTGCTCTTTTGTTTTTTCATTCCTTTTCAAATAAGAAAACCTGTGGTGTGTTGTTTTCTGATTTCCCCTTTTCTCGGTTTCCCACCTAGCCAGATGACCAGCTTATTTACATATTGATTTTTCAACACCAGTACGGTGTTCCATAAACTGCTTTTAATGATACTAGAAAGTGAAGGGGAAGAAAAAGGGGGATATGTGCTATTATGGGACTTGGTGGTGTCAAACACATGCTGTAACAGTAGCTTGTCACCAGGGGGCACTGCAACTTCATGCGCCTTGATGGAGCAAGGGAGGAACGCCTATGAGGAGAGTGCTCAGAGAGTTTGTGACAAAGACTGAAAGTGTGACAGGAGAAAACATGGAAGGAAGCAGATGGAAAGACTGAAATGTTGGGAAAGGTGATATAAAGAGTTATATAAAGGACAGAGCAACAGCGTGAGACAGAAGTTAAAGTTAAGGATAGTTAGTGAGAGTTGGTGAGTGTCTGTCTGTGGACACGCTCGTCCGTTCTCCCTCATCCACCAAAACCCCTTTACTACATAATGTCGGTCTCAGTTTTTCAGTTGCGTTTGAGTGTTTTTAGGCAGCAGGTGTCACACCTCTACAAAACTGTGTCCTCCATGAAAGTTCAAGGTTTAGTGGAGATCAAGGCTCCACTCAAATACGCTTTATATGAATGTGATTAATTTGTGATTCACAGCATCACAGCCCGGCGCCTTGTTCTGGCCTTGTCTTAGACTTGACCTGTAAGTTAGTGCTTTGTGAGATCTGACTTTTGCTAAAAAGAAAATATATATATGTTTTAAAAAGTAATAATCTGTGAGTCATTACTGCTCACTGCAGCAACAATGACTAACAAAGGGGAAAACAGCACAATACTGTGAAAAAGCTCGAACACTGACAATACAGCCCACACCGTGGGGGTCAGAGGGTCACAGCCACAAAGCCCGCAGAACAATTAACAAGCAACTGTAGGTTAGAGAATGTATACACAGAGATAGAAATTAAACAGTCAGTAGTGCCACCCAAAGTTAAATGGCAGATGTTAGAAGGTTGTTCCCTGCTAGGACTTTGACAGAAAGATCTACAGTCGTAAGCAATTCTCATTTTTTTTGACTCGGATAGTTTTGATGACACTCAAATCTTTTTCGTTGATTTACTGAATCTAAAATTGCTTTGATTTTCCTTGACTCACGTTGCTGTACTCAACATATAAAACTTGCTTGACGATGATGTAATCAAATTAATACAAAGAGCACAAATTTGTGTTGCTTTACGGGAAATATATGCCTGGTGCAATATTTTGGAGAGAGATATCACAAAGAATGATCATTAGAAACCAAATCCATAACCTCAAACGTGGCAGCTGTCCCTGCCCGTTCCCACAGTGAGACAATCATCTACTTTAGTACAGCTTAGCTGATAGACATACAAGCCGCTTGTGTTATTGCCATAACACAATGAAGTGGTGACAGACCTATCTGCTTTTTATCATAACCCAAATGTAGGTTAAGTGTATTTTACTGGCCTGCTGAACTACAATTACATCTGTTCAAGAGGCAGAGATGTTCATCAACTCAACTGAGCCTTAAAATGTTAAGCTGAAGCTGGAGACCCGGCCTCCTCAGCTCACAACAAGTGCATTACCAACATGGCTGCTGAGTGGCATGACGTGCTTCGATGAGGATCACCAACTTTATACTGGAAATGAAGCTGCTTCGTTTTTCTTTCAGATCTGTCACTTGTAAGTTTCACAACTAGTAGAAGTCTGTAAAAGTTCAGCAAATTTCTAGTCTGTCAAGTTAGTTAGTTTGGGTTAAGGTTGTTCTTGGGAGAGTTGAGAGTTGAAGATATAAACTGTGTAAACTATCTTAACAAAACATGCCCAACTAATCGGTAGCCAGAGCCTAAACTCTAATAAAACAATTTTTAAAAGTTTTTATTTGAGGCAGCACAGTGGACTGGACAAAAAAGGACATTAGGACTTGAAGGAACGATTAAGAGGAGGAAGGGAAAAGAAAGCGACACAAAGAGAAGCCAAACTTAGTGAGAGAGTGAGTCAAAAGCCTGGAAGTGTTTCCTGAGCTCTTATTTGTATGTTGTGGTCATCTGTGTGTGTGTGTGTGCATGTGTGTGTGTGTCCAGACGTCCTATAAGTGAAAAAAAAAACATCTGTGGCTTCAGTGATGTCATTAAGAAGGGTGGCAAGAGAGGAGCAATTAACCATCTCTTACACACACACACACACACACATGCACACACAAACACACATAGGAGCACAGTGTGGGACAAAACAGAGCTGTAAAAACAGGGCCAGCTTGCGGCCAGTCAGTCCGTTACCCACAATGCCTTGGGTCTGGATGGTTGTCACTAGGTTCCGGTCGGCGTGGCAACAAAGCTTATTAATCTGCTGATGGAGGGCCAGCTGCAGAGGTGGCAGACACACATACACACACACCCACGCACTCACACACATTTGTGCATGAACGAGCACGCACAAACACGCATCCAAAATGAGCACAAATGACTTATTTGATGTTGTAGAATTTTAGCACTGTACACACACACACACACACACACACACACACACACACACACACACAAATTCTTGCGCTGTTGCTCACCTCTGCATTGCTGTTAAATTTGAGTCAAACCACTGAAGGTCAGCTCTCAATGCATTACTCTAACACATACTATTACAACATGTATCACATATTCGCCTTTCCTTTTTATGGCTCAACATTTCTGATTAGTTTTACAAATATGGAGAGAATGAGAAGTAGTCTGAAAGTGTGTGTGTGTGTCTGCCTTTGTGTCTATGGGTGAGTTTGTGTGTGCGTGTTTGCAGAGTGAGTTTTTCTTCAACTTTAATGCTGTTCCCCCAGCATATCCTTGCTGGTTGCCTAGAGACAGGGATTTGAGTGAGGCCCCTTGGTTCATTCCCACACAGTCCTCCGGTTAATGTGTGTGTGTGTGTATGTGTGTGTGCGCGCACGGGCACGTGTGCACGTGTGCATGTGTGCATGTGTGCACGCATGTTGAAAGGATATTTCTCTCCTTTGCCTTTTGATTCATTCTCAGTGTGAAGCAGCTCCCTGTGGAGACAGTATGGGTGGGCAGAGAGGAGGAGAGGTGGAGGAGGTGAAGAGGAGGAAGAGCAGGAAAAGGAAAGAGGAGAGAAGAGGGGAGGAAATGTTGAAAGAAGCAAGAACAAGGCAGGTTAGAGAAAGGATGGCTGAAAGAGTGAGAGAAGGAAAGGAAAGAAAGAGGAGTGGGCCTGCATGTCGTACGAAAGATGAAGGGAAGAGACGAGGAAAGGAGGAGGGAAGGAGGGCTGCTGGTCACACATCAAGGCCTGGAAACAAAGAAACCAAGATCTCTCCCTCTTCTCCTTCCCCTATCCGTCCCTCCATCCCTGACAAACACAAGTTTCTCTTCTCTCAGGAAGAAACTGAGTGCAGTGTTTCAACTGCCTGACAGAGAGATGAGAAGCAGACAGCATGCTTTCTTTTAATTCTAGCTTATCTGTGTATTAAGGTGTAGACCTGTGACCATACTTACTGCCTCATGTGATAATGTACTTTTTTTTCTTTCTTTGGCTTGTTGTAAAGCTCCTCCAACTTTCATGCTAGTTCTACAAAAACTAGCCTGGGCCTACAGGTTTTGGGTTGTTTTGGAAAAATTTGTATCTCGCAAATATACTATCATAAAAACTGTTAAATGTATATTTACCTCTTAATATGACAACAAATTGCAATCAGTTAAACAGCAGTCTACTATATTCCTCTCTTTGGGACATGGAGTGCCTATTCCCATTTCTTGATGTCGTCTATGAAAGATCTGCGCCGGGTCAGGAAAGGTGACACAGATTGGTTTACAACAATAGACTGTATATAAAAGACGGCTGTAGCTGCATTCTTTTAATGACCATCAGTGGACAACCAGAAGTCTTAAAAGCTATAGAAATTTATCCTGATGTGTTTATATTCTCAGTTTCAAATCCTTTTGTACACAACTTTAATTTTGTAAAAAAAAAAAAAAAAGGGGGGGGGAGGCTTGTCAGACCTCTGTTCCAACTCTTGGTCAT
The DNA here is from genome assembly GCF_057382095.1 of Aulonocara sp. 'chitande type north' Nkhata Bay. NCBI lineage: Eukaryota > Metazoa > Chordata > Actinopteri > Cichliformes > Cichlidae > Aulonocara > Aulonocara sp. 'chitande type north' Nkhata Bay. The sequence continues at coordinate 10,482,792 of NC_141360.1, forward strand.
CTAGTCTTTATTTAAAACCTTTCACTATCAAGATGATGATAGTGAAAGTATTCACACTGGGACTCCACTTATCAAAAGATGACATCACCGTTGCTACAGCCATCTTTTATGTAAAGTCCAAAAAAAGACAAAAGAAACAATAACAGTCCATTGAAGCATATTGCAGCACAGGAATGCCTTGGTTTATACCAAGTAAATAAATATATATAACATGGAAAAAAAGAAAGACGCAGTAGTGATTCATAATGTGATTCCACCTGTTGTTGGTGTTTTCTAGTTCTTTGTGTAATGAGTGACAAATGCCAATGTTCTTGTACAACAGTTAATCCTGAGATGAAGGGTTTTGATTGCACCACTGTATTTTGGATGCGACATCAAATTCCACTGCGATCTTATCTTTAAAGAGGATTTAGGAGTACTTTTGAAATAAGGCGCCCAGCACAATCTAGAGTTTTTCTTTGTACGTGGATTCATTGACTGAACACCTGCTTTAACAAACGTCAAGCACAGAGGTTCGTTCCATTGCCAGTGGTATGTTGTCAGCTGTTGAGATACATGGGATAAGAGATGCATGTCAAAAATCTCACTTGTAAAATATGCAAGTTATACGTTCACTTAAAAAACAATACTATATACTTTCATCAGGCTAGTGAGCATGAAATATTTTGTGAGTGAAGTAGTAGAGATGCTTTTTTTCCCTTTGATTTTCTTCCAAAATAAAACTACATCTTGAAGTATCTAGAGAGGTTCATTAATGCTGCACACTTACATGTATACACCTTTTTGTTATTTTTAATTTAGTCTCACATAGTTGACTACAATGATTTTGAAGGGGTTTGAAACTAAAAATGATAGATATTTAGGGCTGGATCAGGTGACTTTGAATCCTACCATAGGCTATGTTCACACTGCAGGCGAAAGCGGATCAAATCCGACTTTTTTGACCCTATGCGACCCATATCCGATCATGGTATGACAGTGTGAACAGCACAAATCCAATATTTTCAAATCCGACATGGGTCATTTTTGTATGTGGTACTGAATCCGATACATGTCTGATGTTTTAGAAAGCAACTGCTGTTTGAACGGTCAGGTCGCATTAAATCCATCTTTTACGTCACTGACACAAGACAGACGCCAATTATCAGCGCCGGAGAAGCGCCCGAGAAGACATCGCGAACGCTTCCTGGCCATCCAGTGTAGATGTTAGTGAAACTGTTGGGAAGAGAACGTTGGAGAAACGTGAACATTTTATTTGTACTGTATAATCTTCAGATTCTGACAGAAATCTGCAGCTATCCTTTGAAGCACCGCTCCTCTCTAAAACAGCAATAAGGATCATTATTAGGCCATATGTAAATAACAAAATAACTTTATAACTTAAAACAAAATTGGGAAACGTAAAGTCCGAAACAAGTCTTTATATTAAGGGCCATCAGTCAAACAATACTGTTTGCTCTGGGTCTAAACAGAGCGCGTTGTGTGTGACATCTTCTTTTGCGCATGCGGGCCGCTTTGAGGGTTCACACTAGAGCGCGTTTGCTGTCGCATTTTATTTGTAGTGTGAACAAGCAGACAAAAAAAATCGGATTTGATCAAAAAATCTGAATTGAGCATTAAGACCTGCAGTGTGAACGTAGCCTTAGTTACATTGCAATAGGCCTAGGCTGCTGGGAGTTTCCCATGATGCACTAAGCATTACTTCTTCATTCATTTCTTTCGATCAGTTATTATTAATCTCTCTTCTACAGTGTGTCTTTTATCTAACCGCTCTCCTTTCACCCGCAGCTTATTACGGTAGATGGCTGCACCTCCCTGAGCCTGGTTCTACCAGAGGTTTCTTCCTGTTAAAAGGGAGTTCTTCCTTCCCGCTGTCTCCAAGTGTTTGCTCATAGGGGGTCAACTGATTGTTGGAGTTTTCTCTCCATTATTGTAAGGTCTTTATGTTTGTTGGTGCTTCCAAACTAACAAGTAAAAACCTATCCTTATCTGGTTTTGTGTAAAAAGATTTCCTGTCACATTACAACAATAATAATAATAAAAAAAAGACTTTATCTCTCCATCCTCTTCTACTTATCTTTATCAGTGTCATGGGTGGGCTGGAATCTATCCCAACTACCACAGCACAAAAGATGGCCAGTCTGTCACAGGGCTAACACAGCGAGAAAGACAACCATTCACATTCACATTCTCACCTCTGAGCAATTTAGAATCACCAGTGAACCTTACTCCAGTAACTGCATGTCTTTGGATTGTGGGAGGAAGCCAGAGTACCTGGAGAGAACCCACACAAACTCGAGGAGAACATGCAAACTCCTCACAGAACTTTCTACAACTGTTACAACAAAATAAGATGCACAGCACTGACCCGAAAAATATCACCTGGTTAATCTTTTAGGTTTTACTTAACCCTCTTCACACCACCAGAAAAGTATCAGAAAAATGTTTCCTCATACTTTTGATCGTATAGTCTCTTTTCTTCAGTTTTGTGAGATTATTTATTAATTTGTAGTATAATTACAATCACTGTTATATATTTAGTGTTGGCGTGGAATAATACGTTCCACTGATAATACTCAATTTGCCAAATAATGAGAAAGAGAGAAAATTGCTACTTCGGTGTCACTAATAACAGTTATTACCAATCAAAAAGTAAGTTGGTATCCTGGTTGTATCGTCACCTCCTTGAGACTGAAGTTGAATTGTCCAAAAATTGCATCCTACCTCTGTCAATCTGGTGTATTTTCAAAAGAATTAATCACCCACTTCCCACGCTACACAACTGTATGCTAAATGACAAAATGACAGTTTAATTCACTTCCCACCACTCTGATTCCCATTACTGTGACTGCGACGGCATGGCAGGGATGATATACACCTTGCCACACTGACCACTCATGAGAGACGAGTGTGTGCAGATAAGGAAGCGTCTGTTGTCACGCAATAATAAAGCAATTATTATGAACTAGAGTATAAAATGGTTTTATTTGGAAAACAAACCCAACAATTACCAAGTCTTAATCCATCAACTTTTGTGAAAGTCCTGTGAGCCCTCTTTTCCGACTTCCTCATCATCAACCCCCCCAACTTAATGCCTCCTGATCCCAATCAACCCCTTCTCCCCTCCGCCTCCTCCCTCCCCTCTGCATTCCTCCCAGCTGATGTCAGAATCTAAATGAAACACTGTGAGTGCATGTGAGTGCGCACGTGCGTGCGTGTTCTTATGTGCTAAAGGGTCAGGCTTGGTTGCCAAGACGATAGGCACTCCAACAGCTTTCTGCTCCGACGCTTTGAGCCCCGAGCCCTCCTCAAAGCATCATGGGAAAACAATTAAAACCTCCTCCAAATCTCTCTTGCTCCGCTTCTCTTTCTTTCTCTTTGTCCTTCTATCCCCTTTTCTCTTCATCTCCCCATCCCACCCTCTCCATCTCACTCTCATTCAGCCAATCTTCACTCAAGCTTGAGCTTCCCCCTGAATTGGAAACTTTTTATTTTTATTTCATTTTCCACCTGAGATGCCTCTTATAGGAGGAACAGCGGAGGAAGGGGGGTGCTTTATTCTGCAGTCTGCAGACTGTGAATATGCGTGTGTACGCCTGCATGTGCAAGTCTGGCAATTTTTGGCGTTTAATATTCACTTTGAAGCAAAGTGGTCTCAGTTATTTGCAGAGGCTTTTATTGTTTTGCTTGCAGATAAAAATAAAAATAAATACTAAATTATACCTCAAAGATGGTTATTTGGAAGTTGGATTAATCACACTTTTATTCTCTGTTCTTAGATATACCACCTGCAGCAGGTGGACCTGCAGAAGATTAAGAATAAAAACATTGTTTAGCAACAGAATAAAATCTCTGAGAATTGTGGCCTTCAAAGTTTTGTGTCCACAGTTCATGAGAACAACTATCCTTTTCAAGCTAAGCAGGTTGATTATTTGCAGAATCTATATACTTCTTTAATCTACTTAAAATGTCATAATACAGTGCAAAATATTTACCCCCATTATTCACTGCTAATAATTCTACTAATGATCTAATGAGCTTTAGAGGTTAACCTGAGTTATAGTCAGTTGTTTTTCAAGAAGTTAAGATTTTGCCACAGTAACACATCATTGATGAACTATTGTTTTAGCAGTAGTTGATTTTAAGGTGTGATTCACGTGTCACGTGTGCCATCCTTTATGTGGCCTTACCTCAGCAAGATGATGACCTGTCACCAAAACTCAGCAGTGAAAGCTAGGACACTTGTTTTATTGCATAAATTTCAATAAAAAGTAAAGTCAGTCATGCATAGAGGGGGGTGGGGGGGGGGGGGGGGTTGTCTTTTTTGTCTTTTTTGCCTCCAAACTGATACTGGCACGCTGTGTGTGGTTTAAACCCAGCTATCCAGGTGGCCTATCTAGCTGCTGATGCATAAAAAATTGAATCCACTTCATTAGAACCTTCTGGGAGGTTCACAGTGCAACTGTGAATAACCCTACAAAGAAATCAGTTTCTTAGACCACAGAACAGAATATATTTACTTTTTAAATCTTTAATAAAAGAATACAAAAGTGCATAAATGTTAGACTATGATATATAAACACACCACACTATGCGGTGAAATGCAGGATTAAGTTAAATAATAGAGTTTATTGTTGATGGTTAGCATTGTTAAGAGTCATTTCTTTAAAAAAAGTGCCTCAAGTCAAGTTTTCTCTGCAGATAGTCCAAAAACATTATGAAGCGTCTTTAAAAAGCTAAATACAGAACTTAGTTCAAGCTAAAGTTGTACTGCAAGACTGAATATTGATTGATTGATTGACTGATTGAATCTTTATTTTGAACATGTTGAAAAAGTACAACAACATAGAATTAAACAGAGACAAACAAACAAAGCAAAACTAAAGGAAAACGAGAAACCACAACGACAAATAACTTTCATGTTCAAAAAGCAGCAGGAAGAAGCATACGCTTATTTAATCCCACCCCCTTTCCACTATCTAGCAATCAACAGACTGCAGAAATGCCTCCTTGCAATATAATATACTGTATGTAGGAAAGTGTAAAATCTGCATTTTAATGTCAGCATTCTTGTGACTTGGCAAAATGTGTAAATTAACAATATCTTCTTATTATGCTCACACGAAATGGGAGTTAGTTTAAAGGGGCACAAACATATGCAAATGCACCTCTGTTTGCCTCTTTAGTGTCACAATGATGCCAATTAATAAGTGTCACTTTCTTTCAGCCATGTGCTTTGCTACTGACTTGTTGCTGGAAAAGAGGCATGAGGGTTTTTCACCATGGTCATTTATTTATAGTTCGACTAGCTAAACAGCTTGTGTACAATAAGAAAGCAAAGTGGAAAGTGGTAACTAAATCTTAATGCTCTCACGGATCAAATAAACCTTGATTTAGTTTGGGCAAGAAGGATTTATGCTGCGTTCCGGCAACCTCGAATGTTAGCAATGTAGAGCCATTCATGCATCACAAGAACCAGCGCAATATTTGATATTAAATATTAATTTTTTTTTATGTTCACTGTAAACATATTGGATTGTTAACTCGGGGCTGGTGGGGCTGCTACAACTTTTCGAGTTGGAAAACCGAGTTGAGGGAGCATTCCAGATTAAACTCGGAAATCTGGAACACACCAATAAATACTAGGATGTCTGTTTTGAGTCTACAGGCTAGCATAGTTGCTAAATTGGGAAATTGGGGCACAACATTCAGGATTTCTTCAAGTTTTTATCATAACAAAGATAACCGTGGGACAAAATTATTCTGTAGTTCTTTTTATTATTCTGTATTCTATAGCAGCGGTCCGCAACCCCTGGGCCTCGGACCGGTACTGGTCCGTGAGTCGTTTGGTACTGGGCCGCGAGAGTTGAGGCTCAGGTGTGAAATGTATGGTTTTCAGGGTTTTTATCGGTTTTCAGCGTTATTTTGTTATCGGTTTTGTCATTAACTTGGTTTTCCTGGGTCTTTTCACGTATGTTATGAATAAATCTTCTATTTTTCAGTACCGGTACTAGTTTTATTTTGTTGTATTTATCCGCGACACCTTAAAGGCCGGTCCATGAAAATATTGTCGAGCATAAACCGGTCCGTGGCGCAAAAAAGGTTGGGGACCGCTGTTCTATAGTACACTTTAAGTACACTTTAAGTACTTAATGTTCATAATTCTACCACTAACATTTCACTATAAAGATGAGGGAACATTAACAGAAAAAGGAAAGGAAAAAATACAGGTTATTACTTGCAAAAAGAAGAACAAGAATCTCTTAGTGTTTGCTAATCCTACTGGAAGTGATGTAATAATGTTTCCAGCAAGTATTTGGTTTTAAATAAAGTAAAATTTTAGTTACTTTGTTTCCTTGATGATTTATTATAAAAGTAAAGCAGTGCGTACTATCCTCCATGATGCTAACCCTTCTCTGTCTGACCTACACTGCTCCTTTTACAAATGTTACAGTTAACACATCACCTGCTCCCCAGCTTATCATCTCCACACGTACTTTACAAATTCAATTAGGCCCTTCTTTCCGTCTTGTTACGTTTCCCAAACAGCTGAAATATTTTTTGTAGCTGCAGTAATTTACTGCAGGGCATTAACATGTTCTGTTCCGAGCCGTCACGTCTTCGTCTCTCTGACAAACTTACTGAAGTCATAGATAATTCATTTGATTCTAAATTACAGCTTTCCATCGCGCCGTGCGCCCCTCTTGCAAGGGTTTGTTGTGACAAGCGGGTCCAGCACTCGTCTCCAACCGTGATTTCTGTCGGCCCTGATGACAAAGATATCATGCGGCGCGTCTTTAAACATGACGCTGACATGTAGCACTTATCCACTCACTCAGAGGGAACAAGACAGTGTTTCTTCTTGTGACACCTCCCTCATTTCCCATGATGCACATGTAAGGGGTCGCCTCCGCATGACGATTAGTAATAATGAGAGTTCTTGAAAATTTTGGGATGTGCTATACTTTAGTGGGGGTTTTTTTTTGCTTTTTTTGTCAAGAGGGGAAAAGGGTGGGGAGCTACAAGGGGACAAAAGCTGCCAAAGAGCCATTGTGTCTCAATAAAATGAAATTTTTCTTCTATTGTGTTTGAATGATTCACTTATGAACGCTGTAACATTGTATAAGGGGAGACATTTATTTAATTCTGATTCTGGTTGAAATTTGCATTTGAAACAATGAAAGGGTTTCTGGTTTGTCTTGTTGGTTCACTGAGAGTAGAGGAGGAGAAAGAAGAAGAAAGGAAAGGAAAGGAGCAGAAAAGGAAAGGAAACGACAAAAGGATGACCATACTTTCCGATGGGATGGGGGAGTGGATAGATTCGAAGAAAAGAGAGCAGGGAAGGAAAGGAGAAAAGAAACGAGGGAAATGATTACAAGCACAGAGGGAAAGAGGAAGAGGCAAGAAAAGGGAAGTCAGGGAGAGAAGGAGAGATTAAGCAAGGAGAAGAGAGAAAGAAAGAAACTGTGGTCACTGAGGGATCTTGGACTATTGTGGATTTGGCATCTCTTTTAAACTTCTTATTACAGAACTATAGAAGCATATTTGATGGCATACTGTGTATTTGAAGACCATATGTTGCATGACAACATTACAGTGAACTTATTTAGCTGGTGGGGTAAAGCTGGTAATTGTTGTAGAAATGAAGAACAAATGACTAATAACATCTTTCAGTACAGGGATTAGGCATACAGAATAGGCTGCCCATACCCTTCATCCCACATAACTTTATACATAACAACTATAAATTTAAAAAAAGATGTCATTTATGTAACTTTAATCCAGCTGTCCCGACAATGGTGACAGAACGGGGTGGTTTAAAAACAGCAGAGTGATTGCACCAACCCAAACGAGAAGAGGACAGATTGTGGAAGTTTTATTGTTATGGAAATGTATGCAAATGTAACCTCTACTACAACAGTCGCATGTAGAAAAATCTCTTCACTGCATACTTTGCTTACACGTTACAAAAAAGTTTATTTGACAGACTGACGCACGCGTGTGAAATATCAAGTTCTTAGAATGTACTGATTAAACAACAACAGTGCAATAAAGAAGAGTGGACCGTTCATTGACAGGAATATATGTCATTCGAGACATCTATATTGCATTTTCCTTAGTTACGAATGTGACAGGTGAGACCTGGAGATTTGGGACCGCCCCTGGTGGGCGGAGCTGGTCTTCGCTCCTTTCATAAGCGCAGGTGTGGGCAATTGGGTATTCCTTTGCAAACCTGAAGCTGCGAGTGCTTGGTCCGAGTTGGGCAAGTTGGTGTTTCTTAACTATGAAAGTCTGATACGCGTCCTTCCCCTAAACTTCTGTTAGAACGGTAGGTTACACAAAAATGTACCACTTGAGCTCTGGCTGTTGGCAGAGGTTTACAGTTATTTGCACCCTTGTAGGTGGGAAACATTGCTCCCGTGAGAACGGTATAGTGGACTTCATCGCCACTGACCCACATTTATTAGGGTGTGACACGAACTTGTGGACAGGTAACAAAACCAATTCAGTGGAGGAATATTCCTGTGTTTTATTGTCCAGCTAGTGATCTCCTGCCTTTTATTCACAGAATACCGAGCTGCTGCTTTGCCAGGTGGATTTCTGGCTGCGGGCAAAGGACCCGACACATCAGTGTGTTTTAATTTGTTTTAAACTGGTGTAAGCCGACAGACTGACTGCTGCGGCTGTCGATGGTTTTGGTTTTTGGTTTTACTTTTTCTGTATCAGTAGGCACCACAGATATTGATCCTTTTAGTATTTTAACCCCTTTATTTATATTTATATATATATTGTCGCAGACGGTGAAGGCGCTGCAGGGAAAACAAATCCTTTTTTTGTCTCCCCGCTTTTGCATGCACAGCGGTGGGCCTGAGTGAAGACGGCACTGAAGATTTGACTTTTTTTCTATAGTGTTTTACCCATTTGGGGTCATGTGTGAGTTGCCGTCCATGTTTAACCTGTGTGCTATGTCGATTTGTTTTTAAACGGTTCCCCGCAGCGCTTGTCCCGTCTCACGGGCAATCGCACAGTTTTATCGTCTCTAATAAGGTAACGTTTTTAATTGGTTTGAGGTGCCGCTGTTACACTGTTTCTTTTATTTTGTATTAAAAAAATTAAACTCTTTTAAACTGACTGTGCGCCTACGGCTCTGTCCTATTTTAAATAGGTACCTACCACGGGTCACACTCAGCTTAATTAAATGCATTAACATTCACAGAACTGCTAGACTAGGCGTCAGGCATTAGACTGTGAAGCGCGGTTGTAACTTCCTGTGTGCAAGTTGAAACCTTTCTCCTGTTGATTGGTGAGTCAGGTAAGAATGTGTTGATGATTCTGTGCACATCACTAACATTTATCTTGTTTGAATCTTGCAGGTATCTCAAAAAGTCATGGTAATTGTAGAATGGCGGCACATGGAGCCAATGCTGACTGGCCAAAAAAACGGCTCTACCTCAACGACCTCAGACGTGCGTCTCAGTGAACCAAAACTAAACTGCAAAATGGGAACTGGAATTACGAGAAGTGACTGAAATGTGCTGTCAAGTTGAGTAATTCGAGTTAAAATACAAATGATTCGCAAAATTAGTTCTGTTTGCACACATCTCTGCAGTACTCTCTAAGCTTACAAGAAGGGAGGCTTCTGACCTGAACGTCACTTTGTTTCCAGTGGTGTTTAAATGACTATACCAGTTAGAAAGCATCCATCATATTTCACAGAAGTGAAAGGACAATAAAATAAAAGCATCAGCACCATGGACAACAACTGCACTCAAAGGTCAGGAGAATGGACACATTGGTCTGAGCATATACTAGAAACTCACATCATCTTCTTTAACTATAGACTACCAAACTACAAAACCAAAGTCCAGGTGGCATACTCATCCTGTTCTCACTTTTCTATTTTTAGCACCATTCTTTTGCATTGCTTGCTAAACACAATTCCAACCATTGCTGTGCCAGCTAGAAGTCATAGAGTTATGAGACACTTCCCAAAAAACAGACTGTACAATAGCTGATGTTAACAGGTTCAAGGGTTTTTTGTACAAATGACAGGGAGCAAGGTCAGGAGATTCAATTAATCTGCCTTTTTGTGTTTCAAAAATGGTGTTTATTTGATATAATTTTAATCAGTGGAGTGTAAAATCACAAAGTAAATATTTGCATAGCTGAGATTAACTTTAAAAAGTTGGTTTGGTTCATGAGATAAAACCAGGATTTAGGTGCACAGTGTGACATTTTATCATATTACTAGCCAGTGTAATGCAGAGGAGGGCCCCTTTGACAGTTATTTTGACTGGGCCCTTCCTACCTTGGAGTGCTAGCTGCCTCTTAGGTGATAAAAAGAATTAAGGTGATTCTCCTGGATGTGTCTGAGAAATCTCAGTGTATTAACAGTCAGAGGTGGGACCAAGTCATTGTTTTGCAAGTCTCAAGTAAGTCTCAAGTCTTTATCCTCAAGTCTCAAGTAATGTCAGGCAAGTCAGAGTCGAGTCTCAAGTCACTGGTGTAAAAGTCCAAGTAAAGTCACAAGTCTGACATTTTGAATTTCAAGTCCTTTCGAGTCTTTAAAAAAAAAACAACGAAAAAAAGCATGTTGCAGTTATATGCTAAATGTAAATATTAGACCATGTAATTTTTAAATCTGTGTTTTTCTCAACACATGACAAAATAGTGAATGTAGAAAATATACACAAATTGTGAAATTGCACCTCTTTAAAATGCAGCTCAATTAAACCTAGCTCCAAGAATAATTTTCACCGACAGTTCTGAGATACGCTGCATGTTATTCTTGGATGCGCTTGTAGGACCGGCTTTAAAATCGCATGACAAAAATATCATACACATTAAAAAAAAAACTGCATCACCAACGTAGCCTGGAAAACATTTGCTAGTTAGATGAAGTCAGCTATCTCATCGTAGCATATTTATATGCATATTTATAATCATACGGTTCTTGGAGTGAGTGCATACACTCGTGAAGTTTAGTAACTTCAGGTCACTGCAACAAGCCCAGGTACAGTTTACCGACGGATGGGTGCCGGACCTTGAAATGCACCGTGTAGAACGAAAGACCATCGTACGTATCATAAGTTTACCAGTCTCACAAATCGTCGTCATAAATACACATTCGTTAACCGTTTATTAATAGGACCTTTGCGCTCAACGGTAATTAATTAGCAGTGGAAATAATTTCTGGTACGCGTTACAGAAATGTAGCAGTGACAATAATATTGTATGCTGTAATCGTACTGGGCAATTAGTGATACAAAAAACCTGTTTTATCCTGTGAATAAAAGTATATGTTTTTGTCAATGTACCATAATAACAGAAGCGAAACACAATATTGTGTCAGGACAATTCACTATTTATGCACAATAAACAAAGGAGCATAGCGCGACAATTTCTGTTCAGCGCCAGACTTGCTTGTAACCTATATCACCAATTATGTTATGAAAATGACGCATTAACTACAACAGCAGACTGACCTTCGTGTAAATGCTTGGAGCAGACTAACCTGTGAGCTGGAGTGTTCTGGGACGTTATATTTGGTCTTTGAATGGCTGCAATCCAGGCCATCCGTCGCCTCTTTGTTACTTCGGAAACATGGCTCGAACAATTTCTCTTCAACGACGTAATCCGATAACAACCGATCTCTTTACCCGTCGGCTTCCCGTGGCTGTCATGCGACCGGCTATTGCAGTTAATAATACAACAGCTTCTTGACATTTTTGTGTTTCTTTTTATCGCTGTGTAACTGATTTCAATTGAAAGCCTGCGTGCGCTAGTACCTCTTGCCACGAGTTCCCAGAATCCTTTGCGGTTCTACCCGTGAATGACGTCACATTTTCAATCTCTATATAATATGCATGTTAAATTTTATATTTGGGGTAAAATATCAAGTCTTTTCAAGTAAACCGGTTCAAGTCCAATTCAAGTCCCAGGTCATTGGTGTAAAAGTCCAAGTCAAGTCACAAGTCTTAGAACATTTTTTCAAGTCAAGTCTAAAGTCATAAAATTAATGACTCGAGTCTGACTCGAGTCCAAGTCATGTGACTCGAGTCCACACCTCTGTTAACAGTTCTATCTCATAGTTGACACATGTTATAAAAATTGTGGTCAGGTGGACCTATAGACTGCACATGGCTAGCAGATGGCCTCTCCTGATTTGTTTTTTTAAGGTCCAGCTGTATAAAGGTTTATGAAAAAAAGAGCAAGTGTGTATTCTTGCATAAGTGCATTAACAAAAAATTGTCACTAAAATGAGTGAAATCTCGACAATCCTGATGAAAATAGTCGGGACAATCAATTTTGGAAACAATTGTGCAATGTTAGCACTTAACATACACTGTGGTGTTAGTATACAAGACATCGGAGCATAGTGTTGACATGTTAGGCCTCCTTGGAACGTCTGCAGGGTGTTCAGAACGCTGCTGCAAGGCTTCTGACCAAGTCTTCCAAGTACTCATATGTCACACCGCTGCTGATCCAGCTGCACTGGCTCCACATTAAATTCAGAGTCCACTTTAAGATTTTGACTTTGACATTCAGGGCTCTGCATGGACAAGCACCAACATACATCAGTGATCTTTTACATCCGTACATCCCCAACAATCCCTGAGTTCATGTGATCAGGACTTGGCGGTTGTCCATCATATGAGGCTGAAAACGAAAGGTGACAGAAAGGTACTTATCACTTTTCTTTACCATAAAGATACTAAATTTCACATTAAAATATGAAATCTAACGCTCACACACAGTGGGTATTCTTACTAACTTATTTTCGCCAATGCATTCCCTAAACACTGATAAGAGAAACTAATAATAAAAAAAAAGGTTAGACAGATACGCTATGGAGAAATGATAGATGAGAGAGTTAGACATATAAGGACAGAGCCGGAAAATCAGAGGCAGAGAGACCTTGGAGGAATTCTGGGTGACCTTTGCCTTGTGTGAATTAGTCTGGAGAATGGCTGGTCGGCTGTAGCCCGAGGCCACACACACACACACACACACACACACACACACACACACACACACACACACACACACACACACACACACACACACACACACAGAGACAGCAAGCGAGAGAGAGGGAGAGAGAGGTGAAGCAAGAGCAGGAGAGAGAGATGTCAAAGAACCCAGTGTATCTCAAAGACCAAAGGACACATTACATGTTTGCTGCATGACATTCCTCTCAAATGATTTGAGTGTGTTTGAGTGTGTGTGTCTGCCTGTGTGTGTGTGTGTGTGTGTGTGTGAGACCTCTTAGCCACAACTTGAGTGCTTCTGTCAGCTTTAACTGTCTCCCAAGGCACACCACTGTTTCATCAAAGAAAGACAGCCAGAGATACACACACATCTGCCCCTTCTCTCTTTTATTGGGGGGGGGGGGGGGTTTCCTCAATGTTCTCTTTATATCGCCTGGCCCCCTCGCTCTCTTGCTCGCTCACTCTCTCTAGCTCAACTCCTAACTGCTGTTTTGACAGCCATCCTGGGCGTGGCTAACGGGGCCTGCAAAAGAAATTTGTCTGTCTGTCAGTCTGTCTGTCTGTCTGTTTGTCAAGTTTGTGGATGATAAATTGTCAGGGAGAGGGTGTGATGATGCTCTGGACTCACCCAAATTCTCCTTTCAGCATCCCTCTCTCTCGCTCCCCCTTCCTCTGCTCACCTACTTTTCAATCTCTCCGACATGCATTAAAAGCAACCGAAGGGAAGAGCCACAATTTGAAAGATAAGATTTTTTCATTTGAATATGAATACCGGCTGCTTTCATTTGTGTGCGTGCATGTGTGAGTGGGTGCAGCAGGTATATTTTGGTGTGCTGCGAGCATCACCCCCATGCCCCCCCTTTCTCACTCAAGTTTTGCTTTTCTATCAGCTGGACGTATCAGCCTATCAGGAGGAGGCAGCAGCAACAGCCAGGGACATCGTTGTCAGGTGAAGTGTTTATTCTGGCCGCACGCCTGTAATCTTTGTCTGCCAGGATGTCAAGGCGATGATGGAAGAGACATGACAGGACATAAAACATAAATAGGACCGAAGCGCACATCAAAACATCTAAAAAGAGAAAAGAGGGGAAAAGTGCAATTTAGCCAGCAATTTGCATAAACTTGAACTTAAACTCGAAGTCGAGGGACTTGTTGTGCGTTGTGCCACCCCGGGCTATACCGATCTTTTGATCAGCAGATATTGCTGATGTTGGGCAATTTGTACCACCTTTGATCTGATCCAACTCAAATGCTTCCAGCTTTAATTTGAGCTTTTATTTAAGGATAATAAAATGTTATTGCTCGGTGTAAAGAGACAAGAAATAAAACATCATTCTTCTATCCTCAGGGGGCACACCTGTATTCTTCTACCTTTCCCTCCATTCATCAGCGCTCTCAAAGCTAAAGTTGTCAGGCTTCAATCTATATTTGCCGAACCGGGAGATGTGTCTCTGCTGATTAATTGCTGTCTGATCGCTGCTGTTGCCGCTTCCTGCTAATTTCCCTCTCCCTGGATTTTTACAGGCTGAGGCAGCCAGGGTGTGAGGGGGCTCTAGCAGTAATTGTGCGGTATTTGTTGCTAATAGGATAATAATTGGAGCAGGTGCAGATAGCTGGGTGGTTATTGGGCCTGTTGAGGAGAGATGGAGATTGGCATCACGCCAGGCACGCCTGCAGAGCAGCACGGCGACGCAGAAACGTAAAAACACACACTTTAAAAACCCGAGTGCCACAGAGGGAGGGCAATTATTATCCTCGCCTTTTTTCCTTTTTTTTTTTTACATTTTTTTTATCTGCCCTGTGCAGCTCTAGCTGGGTCTGAAATTTCACATCACTCTATCTGTTTTAGTGTGTGCTTGCTGTCCCCCCCACTCGCTCTCTTACGATCACTCTCTTCTGGCTGTTTATTTTCTTCTCTTCTTTACAGTTGTTTCTGCCTTTTCTAAAATTCCACGCACCTACAAGTTGGTTTTTTTTGGATGAAAGCATGGATGGTATTCATGGAATTGCCAAGTAGAAATGATTAAGTTCAGACTTGAAATGGGTTTAGGCAATTCAGTACCAATTCAGAAACTATGCAATTATTCTCACTAACAAAAAATAAATAAATACATAAAAATAAAGTAATTGTTTAATTCAGACGAGCGTTCAGCACATTGATGCTGTTGCTCAGCATGTCCAGTGTTCTTTTTTCATGCGACAAATTCAATTTAGTGTCAAATTACAACAGTAGTCACTTCAAGGTGCTTTCAATTGTGAGGTAAAGACATTACGATAAAACAGAGAAAACCCCAACAATCTGGCAACCCCATATGAACAAAAACTTGGCAACAGTGGGAAGGAAAAACCCCCTTTTAACAGGAAGAAACCTCTGGCAGAGCCATTTACCGTGACTAGTTGTGAGAAATGCTGAGTGGTGTACAAACACATAGATAGTGAATGGTTAAACACTTTGGAGGTTATAGGCCACGTGTTAAGCTTTTCTTTGGCCCAAGCCTCTTTTTGCTCAAGTTCAAGAATAGTCCTACTATCATTATGTTCGGGGACATGAACAAGTAGTACAAGTATTATTTTTTGTCAGAACTTCCAAGAGACTTTGCTGTGGTTCATGTTCTTGCAGGGGGAAACTTTCTTAAAAAATAAGCCTGGATTTCGTGATAACAGGTTCCTGGATTTAAGGTGTCATGAACTCAGGTACTGGGGAAATAACTGTTTGACTGCAGGAACCTCATTGATTCAGTCACATGAACTTACAGCAGGTAATCTCTGTGGCTCTCACTGACTTTCTTGAAGGCTTTACTGACACCCTGTGTGTCACAACTGACCAAGCTGGGGCACTTTGACTTACAATTACTTTCCCTATACATAAAAGCAAGTCTCTGGATAATAAGTCCAGAGATAATAAGGGGTGTTTATGATGCACAAAACCCTGAATGTTCTGAAGACTGCAAGAAGGTAGGTTTTGCCAGTTTTACTCCAGAGATACAATGACAGACACCTGCTATTCAAATTGTTTACCATGTGCTTCAAGGTACCCCTTGAAAAACTGACTGTCAGATTTTCAGAAAGTGCAAAAATCCTTCGGTGAAAGTGCTGAGTAACACCTCTAACCAGGCAAAGCTGCAGCTATGGTTATATCAAGACAGGGCCTGTTAAGGTCACGCTTTAAAAGAACAAGCTGCCATATTTGGGCAGCAACAGTATTGTCACAATCACCCCCCCCCCCCCTTCCCCTACCCCCCAACACACACACAGACACACACACACACTTGTTCTCCTCTGAGACTTCTCAGCCTTGAATATGATGATGATATTAATACTAATCGTAATATAGCCGGCGATAGATATAGGCTCTGCTGCTTTGAACTGTAAATGGGTTGTGTTTGGAGGGAGAGAGGTGATTAAGTGCCTCGAGTCGGTATAAGACTGTAAATCTGGGGAAGCAAGCAAAGGCGCTCCAACCTACTCCCCCCCGACCATAAACAAATAATCCAGCACTGCTTTGCAGCACCCCCTCCCAATGCCATCTCAAATCACTTTGGATTAGGACAGAATACGGGGATGTTCCTTTTAATGTGTCGCAGACACACACACACTCACATACAAAGTGGATGCATATTCCACTTCCTCTTGCACCCCCACCCTCTCTCCCCACCAATGCCTCTCTTAGATGCGCTGTGTTTAGCCCTGCTTAGCCAAATGAGCTCCTAATAAATGCAGCACTGAGCCCGTCTGCTGAGGAGTCTCTTATAATTGGAGGGCTTTCTCCTTCGCTTTAGAGAGGAAAGTATTAATGAAGGGGTGGGGTGGAAGGTGTGTGTCGAAGGTGCAGGGTTTGTGTGTGTGTGCGCGTGCAAGTGTGTTTGCAAGGTGGAGTAGGTGATTGTGTGTGCAAAAGGTGGAGTGTGTGCATCAGGGCGAGCTGCATATGTGGCGGGTGTGCGTACGCATGTGAGACACTTAGAAGTAAGTTTTTAAAATTTTCATGTGCACAAACTGTAAGTCGCGCATTTACCTGTTTCTCTCTGTGCTGCGTTCATATGGAAATATGGTCTGATGTCTACATGTCTACAATGCACACTTCTTTTTTATGAACTTGTTATCTCTGAGTTTTATTTACTCTGTTTCTTTCTCTTGCACTCCTCTTCTCTCCTCTTTAATCCTGCCTGCTACCTGTCCTGCACTGCCGCGTATAATTTTGGGGAATAATGGGGAATCTATATGTTTATAGATATGGCTCGTTTTGGATTTTGAATATGCTTGCCATAAAGACCCTCAAATCCTTCACTTTCTAGCCCCCCTATGTTCTGTAACCAAAGCAAGTCTGAGAGCAAGAGGAAAAACAGAAAGAAAAAATACACAGTGGAAAATAAGAACCGCTTTGTTTGTCCACTCAGGTGATTCATTTTCCTCCGATTAGAAATGACCATTATCTGTGTGTGTATGCAGACCATAAAGCACAAGTGTGAAAGCATTAATTTAAACTGCCATTGGCCTGTTGATAACGGCATCAGAGAGATCATCGTCACACTCGCGCAAATAGAGTTCCACCCTATAACGTCAGGCCTTATCACCTTACTGGTTGACAGAGTTTGATCTCTGTCAGAGCAGCGTGATCGATGAGAAACTGATGTGTGTGTGTGTGTGAGGGGCAGAGAATGAGTTCTGTGTCTTTTTGTGGGAGGGTTGTTGATAATCCTGTTTGCCCTACAGCTGCACTAATAAATGATTAGAGGGTGTCACGGTCCCTGTGTCTCTCTGGTTGGCCCACGCTGGCTACAGGTTTTGTTGTTGTTAGTTTTAGTTTTTTGTCTCTCCTCCTCCTCTCTGCCTGGGTGGAGCTCATTACGGGCTCTCACTCTTGGCCCACGCACCCCTGTGGATGGTGTCCACCTGCGGCTGATCTGGCTGATTTCCCCAGCTGCTATTTAAGGCAGTGGCACAGAGCAGCTCACCGCTGGAACGTTGAACCACCTGAGTTCGTGCTCGCGGCATATTCAAAGAAGAATCGCTTACATGTGTTTTATGTTGTGGAACTAACCTTTGACCTTCTGTCTGTAGATTCTGGACCGAATCACCGGACCTGTCCAAGTGGGGCAGTGTGTGGAGTGTTGGAGCGAGTGCGGCTGAAGAGGAGTGCGTGTGTGCGGAGGAGCGGTGGCGGTGACTGAGTGGAAGAGGAAGTGTGTGTGTGTGGATTCCCCCCCCCCTTCTCTCCCTGGAGCCCTGGACCCCCTCCCAACTCACTGTACATATATTTTGCACTAAGGTGATCCCTGTTGTAAATAAATCCCCTTTTGTTTCCTTGAAAGAACTGTCTGCGCGTGGGTCCGTTCAGTAGCGATGACAGAGGGATTGGTTGTACTGTGATATAGATGCATATGTGTAGTTGTACAAGAGAAAGCACATCTCGACCAGGACTGATTCTTGTGGTCCAGATGTGCTTTTCAAGTCAGGTACTGTTCCAAGCTACTTTATAAGTAGACCTTTTTAACTGCTCATCTCATCTCAGCCAATCACATGCAGCCAACTCACTAGACTCACTTCAAACCAAAGAACAGAGTAGAAATGTGATTTATGTGACGTTGAACATGGCAATGTTTGTTGGGGTCAGTTGAGCATTTCAGAAGCTGCTGATCTGCTCGGTTTTTCCCTCGCAAATGTCTCTGAAATCTAAATCTCTGAATCTGAATGGTCAGAAAAAGAAAAAATATCCAGTTCTCCAGCTGAAAATGCCTTGTTGATGTCAGGGGTCAGAGGAGAATGACAAGACTGCTTTGAGCTGACAGGATAAGAACATTAACTCAAATGATCACTCATGACAATCAAGGTATGCAGAAGAACATTTTTGAATGCACAAAACATCAAACCTTGAAGTTGAATTTGGTCTAAATAACATGGGATGGATCCATCTTCCCTTCTATCCATGGTTCAGACTGCTGGTGGCTGTGTAGTGGTGTGGGGGATACTTTCCTTAGTGGGCCACTAAGGACCAAATGAGCATTGTTTGAATTCCACAGCGTACCTACATATTCTTGTTGACTATGCCCATCCCTTTTGTGAAAACAGTCTACCCATCTTTGGATATCTTTGGATTATCTCAAACTGGTGTCTTGTACATGACAGTGTGTACATTATACTCCAGTTGTCTGCACATTCACCAGATCTCACTCCAATAGAGGACATTTTGGGATTTGGGGTCATATGGAGCATCTTATTGTCCCACGAAAGAACTGAAAGAGGTAAATGGGGAGAGGGGTTTTGAGTGGCTATGCTTAGATTGCTGGCCCCTCATTCAGACCTGGATAAATGTCAGAAAATGGATGGATGGATTAAGATGGGCAATATTTCAAAAGTCATACTCCTACTATCTGTACATTGTACCCACTATTTAGCTTTTTGTAGGTTGGTTTGAATTGGACAGATTCCTGATAAAATCACACTACTGTAGAAGATAAAATAGGAGTGGAGGATTGACACTGAGGAGATAATAGACCTCAGAATAAAGCTCTAGAAATAAAGTAAGGGCCACCCACAAGATTGGTGTCTTAAAATCTCATAGAACCTATTGTAGATTCACGTAGGCCAGCAGGTATCCGGATATCAAAGGTTTATTAGAGCTTGACAGATTCTAGGCTGGGAAGGTTTGTACAAGTTATTAACTTATAGCGCTGGCCCTCACTTGGCTTAGGACCGGAAAAATCTCAGGATAATATGTAAAAACCCTGAATTCAGAAATTGACAAGGGCTGAATTGAAGTAGGAGAAACCGAGGAGGACCAAAGTGCTTAGTACCTCGAACCTCTCAGCCTCATGATATCTGCCATAGGGTCCAACAGTAAGATAACATTTAAATTTCATAATTATCCCTTGTACTTTGTGCTGTATATTGTTCATAATTAAATATACTAATATTAGTGTTTGAGTTCAATGTAAACACAAGAAAAAGTGTAGAAATAGTGCGGTTTTTGCTTTAATCTTACAAAAACCATAGACTGGGAAATGTTTGGCAATAGTAAAGCAGCCTCTCCATGCTGTAAAGTCTATAGCGAAAGCTAACTCAGTCTATATGTGCTGCCATGAATGTATTTCTGTTGTGCTCATTGAGCTCCCTGCAGCAGTGGAGCTGTACTCACTCTGAAGAAAACATAAAGTAAGCCATATTCTGAAGAAATTCAGGCGATCCACATACACATATAAACCTACAATGAAAATAAAAAGTAAAAAAGTTAATTTGTGTGTGTAAGTGTGGATGTGTTGCCGAGGGAGATTCACAAGGTCATGTTCAGTACGCCAAGCTGCTAAAGAGGAAGCATTATCCTGTAAAGGAGGCTGACCTTCCCATGCATAGAAAGAGCTGTGTACAGACACCACCACTGTATGGAAAAACAAAACAAAAAAAAACACAGAAGAAAGAAACATTCTCTGCTGCACTGCTCACAATAAGGTCTCGGCTGTCTTTTGTTGATTTCCCTGTCCCTCCACTCGTGTGTTTTCAGCACTAATTTGATTTCTGGAAATCAGGGTTTTGTCTTGTCGAGTGACTGACAGTTGCCTTCGCCTTAATGAATGCTCCATTTAGGAAAAAAAAACAAAACAAAAAAAAACAGATTCTGTGGATAATGCTCATCTCTTTCTTGCTCCCTCTCTTATATCAAGCTCCAATAATTAATTCACAGGCATATCTGCAACATTAGTTCCAGAGGAGATAATTAAGAAAATGATTTAGGTATTGTTCCCCGGCATCTATCAGGAGAACGCCGCTATCTGTTTTTAGAGAAGCTAGTAGTCGCCATTACCGTATCTTTAAAGGGCAGTGATTTTACGTTTGGTAATTGCATGATGGATTTGAAGCAATGCTATTAATTGAGTGTCGTGAGTATGCATTTATCTCTTGTTTTATTCTCATCAAGTGTGCGTTGTTCATATGTGTACGTCTGCGCGAGAGAGATAGCGTGCATGTGAGTTTAAACAAATAAACGATCTCTGTCACATTCATTATCATCTTAAGTCATTTATTATTTTTTTTCTGCTATCTGGCAGCAAACATTTGCACGTCAAGCTCTTTGTCACAGTTACACCATTCAGTTTCCAGTGTTCGGCCGCTGTGCCGTGTTTTCATTGTGTCTCTATCTTGTTCATCATGCTAACGTCAACCGCTTACATGAAAGGCGACTTTTTATCAATCCAGCCGGGCACAGGGCCAGATATTAAATTAAATGTTTTGAGTGATCGGGTGCTTCCTGCCTCTTGTGGAAAAGTTTCAAACTTTTGGTTTTTTAGAAAGTGTCCTCACATTTCACCAGCGGCGCACGTTTGCCGTTGTCGTGTATAAATCCCCGTAGACCAGACCTTCCCAAAGTGTGGGGCCATTGCAGGGGGGGGGGGACAAAATGCTTGGACACTGCTAGCACGGGGCGCCCACACAAACGCAAAGCAGGAGATGAAGCATAGCTGAATGTAACCGTTTAAAAACCGAAGATGGTCAGATTAACAGTATTTTGTGTCTATCTGCCATTCTGCAATTCATCTCATGTAAACAATAACGTGGAGCACAGCGTGACGTGAAAAAAGGCACATACCTTTGACGTTGTATTCCTCGTCCACACCTAAACGCAAAAAAGGAGTTTTAAACAATCTCTGTTTTCGGTGATTCGAAACGCCGTTTACGTGTGGACGAAAAGGCCAAACGCATAGAAAGCTGCGTTTTCAAAAATACCCGTGTAGTGCGGACGTAGCGTAAAAGAGTTAGTAGTTTATTTTATTACTACCTGTAATTTATTGCAGTTTACATGTATTTGCTTAATTGTTTACTAAATGTTTGAGGTGTGAAATAAACCGCAATGGAGCAAAATATGGGTGTGTGCGGTTGGAGGATGTGTTTGTGTGTGCGCGCGGGGGGAGGGGAGCAACATTTTTCTTGTAAGCGGGGCCTAGCAAAAAAAGTTTGGGAACCACTGCCGTAGTTCACAAAAATGCAACACCAACATTTGCAGGAGATTGAATTGAGCATTTTGCTTTCTATCTTCACACCCCAACGCTGACGTATTTTCAGAGCTCCAATTTCTGTCTTTTTGTACAGTATAGAAAGTTATTTGATTTACAGTGTCATATTAGCAGCTTGCATTTGTAGCTTTAATGCCTATATGTGAGTGAATGGGAGACTGAAAAACAGGTTCCAATAAAAACACTATTTATTTTCATTATTTAACTTGATCACTTTTTGCGTGTGTGGATGTGTGTAATGTGAATACACATGTGTGCAATGTGAATACAAAAGCATGGAAAAGTCAGTGTGGCTCATTTGATGCCTTCAGTCTTACTTAAAGAACTGGAAGCACTCAAATTTTGTTGCATATATCAATACGTCTGAAATTCAATTTGATTTCTGACCGAAAGGATTCAAGCACAGCACCTTGAAATATATTTCTAATCTGTTGCCCCATACACTGCTTTAGCATTTTTTTAGACCTTGCATACAACATTTACACAGAAAGCATTTATATGTGAAGAGCTCAAATCACAATAACTCAATTTAAACTCAGTTTTATGAGATATTCTGTTAATTTTAACCTACTAATTTTAAATAAGCATTTCCCTCATTAAATAAAACGCACTAGAAGCGTTCTGTGTTGCAGTGTAGTTTTGGTATGTCATGCACTCTTCTATGTGAAAGAAGGGAAGACGTGTCATATTTACTGAAGGTCAGAGTTCATGTTTGTAAAGTGCTGGATTACTTTGGTGTGCATGCTTGTTCCACAGGTTTAAAGTGTGCGACTTTTGTCCCTCATGCTTACTGTACATATTAACGTAAGAGCACTCACATCCACACATCTATGTGTAAGAAGGCAGGTGTGTTATATTTGGTCCAATGTGCATTCCTTCACGCAGATGTCAGCCAGCAACATGACTGACCAAACCCTAGTAACTAATGGCCTGTCAGTCAAAAATCCAAACCCCTCCCTCTTAGACAATAACCACCCTTGGACGCTAGTGATGGGATTTCAGGCTCTTTTCAGTGAGCCGAACCGAAAGAGCCAGTTCTCTAAAAAGAGCCGGTTCTCTAAAAAGAGCCGGCTCTTTCGGCTCCAAACCGGCTCTTCAGGTTGTTTTGTTGCTTTAATTAATTTATTATTAACAATAATATAAAATTATGCACAAAAGGAATTATTAATGTAAAAAAAGTGGTTTTATTTATATATGTTTATATATAAATATATGCGGTGGCCCCTAGAGACAAAACATGTACAAACTCCAAAACACATTTCTAGCATGAACTGAACTTCCAAAACAGAGCTACTAGATCACTTAAATTACACAATTGAAATCATATGCGTATGGTTTGTGTATTTATACACAAGCACTCATATATATTCAAATAATTTAAAAAAAAGTTCATTTACCTGTTACTATCACACACCAAATCGGGTCGTTGGTACTTGCTGGCTTGTGTAGCCACGAGGTAACAAAAGCTCAACACTGCGCCCAGCATCCTGGAGCACTTCTGTTGTCTTTTGTACGTGTTTTGAGTTTTTATGTGCTTTGTCTGTAGGGGCCACCGTAAATATACTTTTATTTATTCACTCCACATAAAATGTAATAAATAAATCATATAATACAAAAATGAACTATTCACAGTTCAACTTTTAACTATTTCAATTTTCAGCTTTTTCCTTTTAAATAAATTTAAAGTGAAACAACACAAAACACTGCAAACCACAACACAATTAAATATAAATTATAATGTGAAAACAAAAAGAACATGCATATTCTCTGTCATATAGGCCTGCATGAATAAACTTTCTGAATCCTTTATCATCCGCAACTGAAAATAGTTGTGGATGATTACTATACCTTTCTAATGTGACGTTGTTGTCCCTGGCTGTTTCTCTGTGGCTGTGTCCCAAAACGTCGGCTGCATCCTTCGGAGGACCCGGCCTTTGCGGTCTACGTGGGCCGGGTCCTTCAAAGACCGAGAAGGCCGGAAGTGCGAGGCTGTGAAACTGGACGGTCTAGCATTCAGATTTGCGTCACCACTGTCTTGGTGGAGTTTAATAAACTTGGCCGTCTGCTCCTTGCTATCTAAAATATAACAGGACACTGGCATAAATTCTCGACCGTCTCACACTTCTGTTTAATCAGTTTTCTGTTTAACGTTTATTCATCTGTGTGAAAATCCCGGAGGAACCCACCCGATGGATTAATAAAGTTTTATTTAATCTAATAATCTAGTAACTTTGATCTCAGCCAAACCGATTTACTCCGGAACAAATAAAACATCGAAAAAAGGCAAACAATTACATTTTTAAGTTATCCAAGTGACTTATATCATGTTTAACCTGAGTAGCGAAAGAGCGGGGGTCTGAAAACGATGAAGCCAGGAGTCCGCTGCTCTCGCCGGCTGGAGTGACCATTGAACCCCCCGGCTTGCTATCGAGCTGGTGGGTAACAGACGTCTCCAAAAAACGTCGGCACACTTTTGCAAAAATGCGATGTCTTGATAAACCAAGCAGATTTTTGTAATTTACACAGCTACTTTCTCCCCTTAAAATATGATAAAAGTTTATTTTGTGGCCCAGAAAGATTAATAAGAGTAATTTAAAACTCAGTAGCGGCCGCCATTGTTGGCAGCTGAAATTTGGCTGGGCCGCGCTATGAATTCTTGGATATGGTGGGCCACGAAGGACACACCCAACCCATCCTTCAAATTCGGGGAAATGAAGGACGCATTTGTCGGCCGCATTTGAAGGAGTCAACGAATTGGGACAGCCTTCGTCGCCTGGCTGTGACGTAATCGGCCTTCAAATGCGGCCTCCGGAGGATGCAGCCGATGTTTTGGGACACAGCTTGTTTCTCCCTCCGGCTCTGTTCCTGTGCTACTGCGAGTGTAACTACCGCCCCTCCCCCCTCTTCCCAGCGCAAAGCACAAGCTCGCATGCGGAGTGAAGTGGAAAAAAAGCGCGAGAGAGAGGGTGAGAGAAAGAAAAAAAAACCCACGGCTCGCGATAAGGAGCCGGCTCGCGTCGTTCAAATCAAAGATCCGGCTCTAAGAGCCATTTCGTTCGCGACCAACACATCACTATTGGACGCCACTGCATATGTCTTCAAGCAGTGCACGTGTGTGTATGTCAAGCAGTCATGCTTGCACAAACTGCATTAGAGTATACACCTATGTTTTTGATTGCAAGTCTGGTGTAAACTTCAGTCTCTCTTTTGTACAGCAGGTCAGGGGTGCAGCATCGATCTTGCATGAAAAAAATTGATTTGTCATTCAAAAAACATACTCATAAGACACGTGTTAGCAAACATGAGTTAATTAGAAACATCCTGATAGCTATTCTAAATGTAAAGACTATAAACTAAACTAGAATTCTGCATCAAGACCAAAGTCAGCAAGTTTGGTTAAAAAACAATTTTAAAATTGATAACTTTTGATTTTGTATTTGTGCCCTTGTGTAAAGTCATTCTAAAACCTACTGAAAGTCTGCAGTGGAAACGAAAAACCAGTAGAAACACCAAGTGCATCATAATTGATACATGAGTTTTTAAGATTTTTTCTAAAAAAAAAACCCCGAATTAATCTGCAATATGCTTTAAGCGATAGACTGCACAAAATGCCAGATAAAAAAAAAATAGACATCAATTAGGAGATTTTTAAATTCTATCATTTTTTGTTTAGTCAGAAAGTTCAATAAACAGCATTTTCAAAAAACGTTTTTATCGATCAGGCTTTACGTTGTTATTGAAAATGCAAAAGTTGTGCTTAAATTATAGGAGACATAACAATAAGAATGTTGAACTGCACAGGAAAAAAATGGCTTAATTACCAGAGCGATACCACTGCCAGTGGTGACCACTGTTTGACTGCATCTGTATGTCTTCAATTCACTTGAACAATAGTGATATGTTTTTGAACTTCCTCAGTCACTAGATTAGGTTTTCTGTTCATGTCACTGCTGATAGAGTCTCACTTTTCTTTGAAGTGGAGGAAAATGCTGTCTGGTAGGCGGAACATAACTAAAGGACTAATATAAAGTATGGGGAAAATGTGAATTTGAATATCTGCAAATCCACAATGCTTCCATTTGCTATAAGAATCTTTAATAAATGAAGGCATTGTGTCATGCAGACATGCACAGATACAAGAGGAGACACTTACTTGAAACGTAAAAACTAAGCACTAAAGGATGACCTCATTATCTGGGAAGGCTGACTGACACTGCGACTTATGGAAACGTGATCGTACTTATTAATGATCATACTTTGAAATTGTAAGCAACTTAATATATTAACATACAATAAAAGTCAACACAATGTGTGTATGATAAAGCTACAATTAAACTGCCACATGCTCCTAGCAGTGGTACTTTTGTAACCATAGCTGAGACCGCATATCCTCCAGGTGATCAATCCCATGTAGCCAAGATGACAGCCGCTAAAGTGAGAATTGTACATCAATACGCATCTACATTTTTTGACTGTTTTGCACTACACGTACTTGTCAGTTTGAACATGCTAACACTCTCAAAATGGCAAATGTAAGCAGAGAAGAATACAGTTTGAAACGCAGCATAACTTCACTTATGAGTCTGCTATTTCTCAAATAAAACTGAAATAAACTCAAATAAAATCTCTAAAAGTTTGGTCTTGTTCCAAGAAGCACACGTGCATATCCGAGTGTTCTCTCTCCAGAGTGAAACCTGAAAGGCTCAAATGCGGAACATGAACTCGCCTTTCTGTTAGTTTTACTCAGGATGCTGGCTGAATAAACTGATCTAATGCTAAAATGCAATCTTCATTAAACCAAGGCCCAGAATTTAGTGACATGTAACTGAACCTAGCCAACTGCGGTAAGTGAGCAGGTTAAAAAAAGGCAGATTTGCTTTTATTCTCACCCCAGCAGGTAATCGAACAGCTTTTAAAGTTACTACACAATTGTACGCTTAACAACTGTTATGTGACTACTGACTTCAGAGCAGTAATGCTTTGCATAGCTGGGTTACAGAAACAGATGTGATTACATCCAACACTAGTCACATTATCAATCTTACAAGTTGACTTTCATTTTTCTGAAGTGAATGAAAGGCAGGAGGCAAATCTTGTTAGTGATCCAGGTGGTGATTGAGTTTCTATAGCCAAAAAACAGAAAACACACTTTCTGGGCAGGCACCACTGTTTAGACTGTTCTTCTTCAAATTAATCATAGCATTACACTCTCCACTGACGGTCTGACCCCGGGGGAATCACTTCACTGAAACCACACATAGTTCAAGTGGTCAGAAGGGGACTTCCTTGGAGCGATCTAAAAATAGCAGCTGCGCTGGATGTTCTCTGGACAGGCCTGAGAAGATAACCTTGAATTCAAGGCTGACAAATTTTAATCAGGCATATTTGGAATCTACTATTTCACATAATGTTATTTTAAAGTCTGTTCTCAAAGATACATAAACGTCGCTCATATAATTGGTTGGTTTGCAGTTCCAGGTAAAACTGCTCTGGCATTTAACATCCAGGTGCTGCAGAGTGGATGGGAATATAGACTGTTATTTCCTTCATACATGCCGGTAAACCGATTAATTAACTTCTTCTGTGCTTTCACTTCTAACATCTTATCGTGTTTTTACATAGCACCCTTTGATATCCTGCCCACAATCTGTAAAAACAAGTTGCAATTGTCTGGCTGTGTCTTTTGAAGTAACTAGTGTGGTTCAAGTTAATCCCCTTACTTTGATCTGATGACAATGAATATATTATGGATGGGACTGATTTAAAGTTAACTGCATAACTGCGGCTGCTGCACGCTAAGAGGCTATGCTTTTTTTTTTCTTGTTAACTGGCCTTGCCAGCAAGTTGATTCAGAACCAAAGACTTTGTCAAAGCACTTCTACAATGGATAAGGCTGACTGAATGCAGACTGGCTTCGTGCCAGTATAGCTGGCAGGAGACTTCAGCCACAGGGCAGAATTACCGGCAACTAAGTCACGGCAGTGTCAGTTTCTAAACCTGCCCACTTACAAACTGCCGAAAGGGATGAGCAACAAGCAGCAGGTGTGTTGAAAATGGGTCTTGATTAGCTGTACTTTGCATCCAGCTGTCAGGTGTATTTTTCAAACTTTCACAATGTCGCAAATGTGTTAAATTATTGTCTTTTCATTAGCTAAACTAAGACAAACATGAAAGGCTTTGTTTAGAGTTTTATCTCAGTTGGAGTAAAGTATTGTTCCCACGGGAAAAAAAATCTTATCAAAACAATTAAACCCATTAAATAATCATAATTTGCATGTTTGGATTTTAATAAGGTTCAAAGTAGAGCTTCAAAATGCAACAAGAAGAGATGGGAGTGACACAAAAGATTTTATTGAGCATTTAATTTATTGAAAACAATGCTTAAATTGAAACATGTCCAGATGTTGCAGAGAGCATCCCTCATGACTGAGGGCCCTGGTCTGTGTGGTAACGACTGGGTTTTTCAACAGGACAAAGCTACAGTACGCAATGCATGCGTGTTCCCCTGAACTAAATCCAACTGAGAACCTTCAGTGATGGATGGCAATGGAAGTTTACAAAAATGTATAACAGTTCCAGACAGTAGACGCCCTTCGTGCAGTCTTCTTCACCACTTGGAGAAATGTTCCCACTCACCTCATGGAAACACTTGCATCAAGCAGGCCACAACTAATTTTTGAAGTAATCAACAATAAAGGTGGGGCTACTCATTACCGAGTTCATGTTTGGAACTTTGATTTCTGTTTTTTCGGAGTTTATGGGATTTTCTGGAGGTCTTAAACTTTTGATCAGCTGTAAAACAGCCTGTTTCAGTTTAAGCGTTGCTTTTAATAAATTACATGCTCAAGAAAAGGGTTTGTCTGACTCCCATTTCTTCTTGTTGCATGTTGAAGCTCTACTTGAAACCTTTTTAAGATCCAACCATGCAAAATATGATTTTTTTGCCATTTTTCAACTGGTCTTAAACCGTTGATTGGTACTATATCTGTATTTTTCAAGGTATTGTTGAAGTTTGAAATTATAGTTTCATGACATAAATCATAAAGCTGTACTTTTTTGTTGGATTTCTTTTTCAGAAATGGTCAAAAATAACAAAATAAACATTTTGTAGACATTTGTAGATTTTCTTTTTTTAATGAAAGTAAATTATCTACTAATTTTACCTATTAGGACAGAAACTGGATCTACTCACATGATTACATCACTGAGTGACTGTTTTTATGACTTTACTTACCAGAATATAATGATTGTTAAAGTCAAGTTTTATTAATGTAAACAAATTAAATATGGTTTGTATTTGTTTAAACGCTGGTTATGGGAGCATAATTCGATTGTCAGATTGGATTTGGATTTTTGCTTTTCTTCCCCATCCTTGAAAGTAGTATTTTGCTATTTTGTCAATGCAAAAACATTGCAAACTCTATACAAGTTCCTTCTATTACTTATCCATGTGAGTATGTAACACACTAGCAGAATATCATACTTAAATGTGTGATTTTTGTTGATTGGATTAAAAACAAACAAACAAACAAACGAAAAAGAACAACGCCTAACTGTAGATCAAAGTAGATCAAAAACAATGAAAAGTTCCAAGTTCCTTGGAAAGTGGTTTGTAATGCAGTCTCATTGTAATGAAACAAGTAGAAACATTCTCCCCGTTTTATGCAAAGTATGCCTTCCAGGTCTGGAAAAAAGACAAAAACAGTACAAAACAGGCTGTCAGTCACCTGTGCTGAACAATAACCACGAAGGACTGATGATAAAAACAAATCATTGCCAACATTAACCAACAGCCATATAAGTTTATGTAGAGCTGTGCTACATTTTAAACCTCAATCACTTTTGAATCTTGCTTCTTTATAACACATTTTGAATATAATATGTCTTCGTAATCAGTTATGTTAAGGAAAAGAATGGAGCAATGGTGAAACAACCCCTGTTATAAAAGATCATTCTATTTAATAATAATGTCATTCCCTTCTGACACAACCTGACTAATCTCAGTCCAACTTCTGAGAACATAATATGTCAAACAGTAAATCAAAGCTGTTAAGACTAAAAAGATGTACACAAGTTCATTGTGTAACATAAATGGATTTTCTGGCACTTGGCCTGTAATCCATGTACTCCCACTCTTTTATCTTTTCCATTTTGTCAATCTTAGAAGGGCAGTGTGATTTATAGATTGTCCTGTCACACCTGCATGGGGTACAACGCATTTCTTATACACCTGTCTTGGCCTGTAGCCATCTCCAGGTGAGGGAAATTTCACTGCGTGTAAAACACACCTGGGCTTTGTTTGTTTTGTGTTTTGTTTTCTGTTCTTACATTTTTGCCTATATGAGCAATACTTTAATCCTAAACAGACATACACATATTTATTTAATTTGGTGTTAGAATGCAAACCAAAAACAATGATAAGCAGGAACATTATTGGTTTAGTCTGTACCTGCTAACCTAACTTACCAGTAGAAATGCACCAGTTGCAGTTTTCTTGGCCTATAGTGATGGTTTTTCTTATTCTTTTTTTCTAAGAACTACAACTGACAGCATATAGAAAGAAAAGTGAACTTTTCTTCTAAGCAAAAATACTTTTCAATTTCCCGCAAACCGCACTAAATTTGCTCATACTGAAGCATGTTCAAACTGGGCATGTTCGGCGAGGTGACGTTGTATTAAGTATCTCATTAGGTTTGTTGTTAATAATCTTTCGATGGTTGCTCCTCCATGGTTTACTCATTTTGTCAGGGGATTTCACTCACAGTGAAGTACTCATCAACGGCCACAGCCACTTGCTAACAACATATGATGTGTGGCTATGACTATTTGCCTGTACCACTCTGACACAAGCATGAAAGACGCCAACTTGTAGTCAGACACTGCAGTACTATCACTATCAACCAGGGGATCTCTACTAACCAACATTTGAACTAAAAGTTGCAAATTACAGCTTGTTTGGAAGAGTTGCCAAGAGAAAGTCTCTTCTCTCTAAAAAGAACATGGCAGCACTGCTTAGGTTTGCAAAGTTGTGTCTGAACAACAGCAAGACTTGCGGAACAATGTGATGATTTGGGCTTATTTTGCAACAACAGGACTTGGGCCCTTTGCAGTCGCCAAGTTGTCCATGAACTCCATTTATACCAAAGTAGTCTAGAGTCAATTGTAAGACCATGTGTCCGGGTAATGGCTAATAAGGCAAAAAACAAAGTGATAGAGTGGCCCAAAACCCAGATCTCGATCCGAATGAAATGCTGTAACAGGACATAAGTAGAAATCTGCATGAGTAGAAATGCCCACAAATCTCAATGAACTGACGCAACATTGTAAAGGAGTGTGTTAAAATTCCTCCACAATGATAAGAGAGACTAACCAAGTCATACAGAAAACAATTACTCTGAGCTTTTGCTTCTAAAGGTGCTTTTACTAGCTACTGACTCAGGGGATTTACTTTTTCACAGTAGCCCTGTGAAAAGTTTCTTTTTTCCATGACTGTATATACACCCATTCCCATTGTGAATGGGAGTGTAATCACTGTAATCATTAAGCAAATACTTAACTACTCCAAAGATAGAGGCATTAGAAATGCTAGCTTGTGTATTACTATCTTTATATAAAAGAGCATTATGTGATTTGTCCACTGGATTTTCAATTTGTTTAAAATGTTTATGCTACAAAGTTTGAGCGTATATAATATATATCATAGTTTTCAATTAAATTTATTTCAATTTAGTTTTATTTAAATAATGCCAAATCAGACACCTCAAGGTGCTTTATATTGCAAGGTAAACCTTTACAATAACACAAAGAAAACCGCAACAACCAAATACCCCATTTGAGCAAGCACTTGGAAACAGTGGTAAGGAAAAACTCTTGTTTAATAGGAAGAAGAAACTCTTGTTTAATAGGAAGAAGAAACTCTTGTTTAATAGGAAGAAGCCTGTGTGGCACAAAGCAGGCCTAGGAGGAGCATCTATTATGACTGGTTGGGGCCCATGATGTTAGAAACTGCTTCTGACACACTGATATACATTGACATCAGTGTTTTTACACACCAGGTAATGGAATGATAAGCTGGGTCTCACTAGTAATTAGTCAATAATGGAGGCTTTTTGAGGACCTCTTAGGATCTCATTCATTTTCAAAAGTAGATTAAGATCATGGCATATTTTAGCCACAAGCAAATGGTGCTGTTGCCCAAAACACAAATCAATAAAAAAGTAAAAACTGTGTGTGAAAACTACACTCGCTAACCAGTAAAAGCAAAGTTAAACAAAATGGAAAATGCAAAGCTCCCCAAAGGACAACATACATGAGCACATGCTTTCAACTGGTACACTGTGGCACTGATGCCAAAGGAATAAAAAGAAACATATAATAGCAAACAATTTATGAACAAAACAACTTAAATATATACTTGTTTAGATTATTTTACTGCTTGTGGGGGTTTGCATTATGGGACCTGATTTTGGCCTCATGCAACAGTCGCTGAGGTATTTTGAGAAAATTATTATGAAAACAGGGTGAAGTATTCAAGTTAATAAATAACAATTTCTTAATTTCACATGTAGAAAAGTTTACACTAGTTGTTGTTTTATTATTGTTCCTGGAAAGCCTCTATTGTACAATGACCTTGATGTATGATCCACGCCAGCTCATTTCCTCTGGAGTTCAAAACTAAGAATTTCATATTATATATATATCTTATATACAGGTAAGTTAACAACTTTCCCCAGACAAACCTTTTAGATTTTACAACTTTTTCTGAACGTGACAAAAGAGTATATGCTTGTTTCAGGCATCTCTGCTGACATTTGCAAATGTGTCTAGACTGTACACAGATCCCCTCACAGAAGCATGACTTTACTAGAAAGTTAATGATAAAGGATCAACAATAGGCTGGATTTCATTTACACTTTGCCTTTTCAACCTTTGCTTTACGTTTTACATATAATTGTTGCAGCAGATTTCACTGTCGTGTTCGTTCCCTCGGTCCGTTTTTAAATATATACGTATTCTCAGGGCCTACAGTGGAGGCAAAAATAAAATATGTCACGTACAGTGGATAAATTGCCATACCTCACATTTTCCTTGAAAGTTGCTTGGCATGCTGAAAATCTTCCTGTTGTGGCTCAAATTGCAGAGGTAGCCTGAAAGAATATAGAAATAAATGTAAATCTCTCTGTCTCTCCCTGCCTGAGGAAATTCTATCTGTCCTTTGATTCCAGGGTTAGACGGTTGCATTTCAACGCGGCAGCTAAAATTGCAGCGGGTGACTAAATAT
Source organism: Aulonocara sp. 'chitande type north' Nkhata Bay (assembly GCF_057382095.1). Classification (NCBI taxonomy): domain Eukaryota; kingdom Metazoa; phylum Chordata; class Actinopteri; order Cichliformes; family Cichlidae; genus Aulonocara; species Aulonocara sp. 'chitande type north' Nkhata Bay. The sequence goes on from NC_141360.1 coordinate 10,516,070, forward strand.
GGATGTGCAGCCGCAACATTAAAGAGGGAGACATAATTGAAGAACATAACTACAGGACATCCCAGAATAAGGTGGGGGTGATGGTTGTCGCGGTGACGAATCGGTCACAAGATGGGATTGTGGGAGGGGGACTGTACTCCCCCCTCTTGCTCGCTGAGCCTCTGCTGCCCCGTAATTTTCATGTCATCCTGCTTTCTTCAGGATTTCTCTCTCAAGCCAGGAATCCTCCCATCAGACACATGAAGTTATATTTTCACAGGCAGCTGAACTACATCCAGATAGCACTCGGTGTCAAAGGTTTGATTTAATTAATTAATTCATTTATATTTGGTTGTTTTAAAAAAAATCCTTTTCTGTTTCATACTCATTATTCGATGACTCTGCACTTTCAATATAATACTATGCAGTCTATAAATTGATATGCAACATGTTTCAGTACAAATTAGTGTGAATGCTTTTCAAGCATTTTATTTAAGGGTGTTTGTGTATTTTGTGGTGTTGGCTAACTAAAGATGCCCACATGTAACTCTGAAATTGAATTTCCAGTGCTAGCCAGCAGCTAGGCAATAGGCTACAGAGTGTTAGCTAGCCTACCTGCCAATCAACTTACTGTTTTGCTATGACCATAGTATACTACTGGAATTTAAATGGGGATTCAAAAGCTATTGTGTTACTTTGTACAGTAGGAACACTGTTAGCCGCTAAGCTCTAGTTAGCCAGTTAGCTATGTCCAGATTTCTTTGCACTATTGCTGCTATTCTTTTTCTTTGCCCTAAATCAAATCTGATGTAGCATGGGAAGTTTCAAGCCTGATGGCTGGCTGGTTGTGGCAGGAATGAAAGAATACTTAAAGTAAACTGACACAGATTAAAGACAGCAGATTTCATAATAAAAAGTTAAAGTGCTATCTGATTTCTCTTTATTAAGCTAATGTTCAGCATTAACAGTTTAAGCAAGCTAAAAATAATTCCATGTAGAATTTAAGATTTTTAAAATGTTGTGCAATCTGTTTTGCTACAGCACTATCATTGTTTTGTAACACACACCAATGCACACAAACACACATGCACACACACACACACACCAGTTGCCAGTGGTACAACAGGGGAGGCCCCCAGCCGTGACCAACACATGGTGCAACCAGGCACTGCCAGGATCCATCTGTGTACTTAAGTGTGTATGTGCATGCATCAAAAATTAATAAACATATCTGACAAGTGCATTGCGAGCACCCGAGGGCATCATCATGTTTGCAAACAACTCCCCCTTTGCCCCCCGCCCCCCCCACATACACACACATCACACAGTCACAGTTACAAGCACACACACTCCCTGAGGAGTAGCGATTGTTAAATGATTCAATTAGCTGTATGGCGTGCTGAGAGCTGGAGGCAAGATGGAGTGATAATTGATAAACATGTTTAATCCTGCGAGAGAGAAAGAGAAAGGAGGGGTGGAAAGATAAAGCTAGACAGATAAAGCACAAACTCAAAAACACATACTGCACACACACAAACATTACAAAGAAAAAAAAAAGCAATGACTCGTTTAATTCTGACTTTTCTTCATAAGAGAGTAGGCATCTTAACACACTTAAATAACACTAAGCACGACAGCATCCACCTGTTTTTATGTACTGTATAAAAATAATAATTTTGACTTTTTTAAATGTCTAAAAATAAAAGTGACTGTTTTGTAATAACAGCGGAAAGAAGAACCAACTTGATATACAAAATTAGAGCACATTGAAAAATAATGTGTATTGATCTAAAATATAGGAGTCCTCTTTGACATTGTAAGGCTAGCTTCAAGTAAAGAAGAGACTTATCTTGGACCTGCCCACACTGCACTCTGGGCCTCTTAATATCATTATTGGCCTCATTCCACCTGAGCCACTTTGTCCTCATTAACCTACTGTCAGCAATACATTTAAATTAATAAACATGCTGTAGCTGAACAGAGTGAGTGGTTCTCCAAGGCTAAAAAAAATGTCCACCTTTAAAATAGTCCTAATCCATCCCTTCAGGGCTTCTTTTTGCATTCCAAATTTTACTTTTGGGGAGTCAGTCGGTCACATCAGGTGTAACTCTTTCTGTTCTCCACCCTCTGGATGAATTCACCCTTGCACAAGACAGTTCAGACAGTCATGTATTCATATGAATAAAGGTCATAATGTATCATGATAGCAAAGACTAACAGTAATTATGTAGTTAGTATAGTAGTATATTTGTGTGTTGGTCATTAGGATTGAGTTTAACATTAGATGTATGTTGTGTGTTTTTTTTGTAATCCAGCTGTAATGAGAGAGTATGCAGGTTTTTAATGTACTTCTTTGTAATATACTTTGTGCTCTGCAAGCGTCAAAATCTCACATATATTTATTGTTTGATAATTTGGCATTTTACTGTAGTTAGTACAGTCTTGTGGAGTTGGTTGCTCTTTGTACCTTTTAAGAACAAACAACGGTTAATCTGGTTTTATTCTTATTGTACTTCACAAAAAATGTATTTAGACTATCGATTCATCCATAGGCTAGGGCTGGTTATGGTGTTGTTGTTTCATAATGCTGTTTACTAACCTTAATTTTATTTTATTTGTTGTTTTTACACGCACACACACACACATACACACACACACACACACGAGAGAGAGAGAGAGAGAGAGATAAATAGATGCACATATATAGGGACTATGTTTTATAGAATTTATTTTATCTAGAATAAACTTTATAATCTTTAATTATTTTTGTTTCTGTTGTGTCGACAGTCTCACTAGTATCTATGTTAACATTTTAGTAAAGATGTTGGCGAGGGATTATTGTGCTGCTTTACATTTCTGGTAAATATAAATGGATAACAGGAAATATTGTCAACAGATGATTTGAGACATTTACTGCCGTTAGTACATCTTCATCTGATCCTTTTTTTATCCATGTTTGCAGCGAGGCCGCCTTTCAACACAATGCAGTCTCAGAGTTTAAACAGCTGCTCTTTGTGTATGTTTGCCTGTGTCTGCTTGTGTCTGCATTTGTGAATGCTCGAGTGTGTGTGTGTCTGTGTGTGCGTCCACAGAGGCGAGGAGTAAACAAGGGAAGTCAGTAAGATCTTTTGTATTGAAGGGAAATGTTGACTTTGCTTTCCTGATTGGCCTTTGGATGGTGGATTATGGGTAGAGTTTGACAGGTGACCCTCGGATCAGAAAGGTCACTATCACCAACATTCGTCTCTACATGAGCAAGTGCAGAAATAGAAAATGTAAAAGGTGGGAAAAAAAACTATATTGCCATATATAGTGGTAAATTCATAAGCTTAAAAATACATTCAGCATTTCAAAATTTACATCTCTAAATGAACTTTAATATAAATATAAATTAAGCAATGCATACTGCTGGAGGGTTAAAGTACTTCAAATGTACTTTGTTCTTCACACTTCTCAATCATGCACATTTACTTTGCTGTAACAAATGACAAGTTTCATATTTTTTATATCAGTTGTTGAAAACAATTACATAGCGACAGATGCTGTTGTTAAAGTATTATATTGTGAATGAAAATTAAAGTGTGATTTTTTTCTTTTCAGCTTTGCTGTTCAGTATTTTAATAACGTCACAGATGTTCTCCACTCTACCTTCTCAGGAAAACAAGACGCTGACTGGGAGCCCAAAATAGGCTGGTAGAAATGGCGGGAGTTTTGGGAATGCCAAAGATTTGGCTCAGAACGGTCTATTTGTTAACAATACACACCGCCAGATCACGTGTACAGCCCGATCCGGCGGGGAGGTGTGGGAAGCCAGATCGGGCGCCCCCCTTCCGGGTCTCCTCTCTGCTTTCTCCTATCTTGTCCCTTTTGTCTTACTTCTCTCTATCACCTTTTCTATCCCTTTGAAGAAGTGAGGCTCCATAAATGCTTAAGAGGTAAGTATTATTTCTCAGTTGAAGTGACAGATAGGAGAAAATAAACTGCAGAAAACTAAACAGAAGAAGTACGAAGAGAAAAAACAATTTAACATAAACCAGTGACCAGTGTTGGGGAGTAACGGAATACATGTACCACCGTTACGTATTTAAAATACAAAATATGAGTAACTGTATTCCGTTACAGTTACCGTTTAAAAAGGTGGTATTCAGAATACAGTTACTTTGTTGAAATAAATGGATTACACTGCGGTACTTTCCTGTTTCATTTTGTCGCGGGTCAGGACTGTTTGGGTTTTGTTTGACAGCTACGTTCTTTCGTTCCAGGCGGCAGCGTTACGGTTGCCATGGTTACAGGGCGACGCTCTCTCTCTCTCTGCGACTGTGTGTTTCCTGGGTGAGAGAGCGCCTTTTCGTTGTTGTTGTTCTAAGCTAACAGGCAGAATGCTACAAGCATAGCTCTAAAGAATGTAGCATCATGGGCAGTGTAGTCCGTGCTGCTGGGAGAATGGACTGCCATACACGTTATGTGTCTGTGAGCGCGAGGAGGGAGAGAAAGGGGAGTGGAAAGGTACGAGTTGTCATCGAGGAAAAACGGGAGCTGGAAGCATGTAAATATAATAATAACCACTGCAGCCAAGAAGAGTGCCTGACGAGCCCAGTTGTAAGTAAGCTATTAAGACTCGACTGTACACTGTGTTCGTGTTTTCCTCCGAAAACAATAAGTTCCGTTGGAGCAGTCTTTCAACGCCTCTCTCTGTCTCTGCTAGCAAAGTTGACCCACACAACAAAGTAAAGCTATTTTTCGGCTACGAGCCGACAGGGACCCCGCCGTATTAGTCAGAGGTCCCTTTACTACAGTTCGGAGTCGCGGACCTTCAGTAATAGTAATAAATCACACAGCAATAGTACATTCACGTTGTTGTAAAAAGCATGATAATATATTAAGTAATCCAAAGTATTCAGAATACGTTACTGTCATTGAGTAACGTAATGGAATACGTTACAGAATACATTTTGGGGCATGTATTCTGTATTCTGTAATGGAATACATTTTAAAAGTAGCCTTCCCAACACTGCCAGTGACACACTCTGGGGCCTGATCAACCCTGGCAGGGCCTCCTTGGATGAGGGTGTCTAGTGATAATGGTCGAAACACCCGATGAATCCAAGGTCCACTACTGACGATGTGTCCCAAATTTTAATATGATAATCTAGATCAGATCTCTAATCCCTCAACCTAACAAAGGGAAAAAAATGGCAGATTAGCCTGGGTAAAAGACCGAAAGTTGAGGCACACAATGATGTGTGCTGCTGGTAAAGTTTCTGGGCTGCCTTTCCTCATAACAGCCATCCCTCAAGATTCTCTCCATTTAAAGCAATGCATTATCAGGGACTATAACATCTAGTCCTTTTACTGAACCTGTGAAATTCACACGATTGTTTAAAAATAATAAATTGCATCAATATAAGAAATCTTATAGATCAAGGCCACTGTATGTATGTATGTATGTATGTATGTATCTACCTATCTACCTACCTATTGTATATCAAGCTAATGTAAAACCCATGACGTATGTTCCATGGTGGCTGGGCTGCAGTAACTAAAAACGCATAACTGACAAATACAACTTGATTCAATGGTACAAAGTTTTTACTGACAGAGGACATATTTGTCTTGAGTGTCTGGATGAAAATCTTCTTCATTTCATGAATAAAAAGCGCTCATTACCACTCAGTCTGAAAGCAATTAAACTCTTCATCCAGATGGTATGTTCAGCTATGTTTGTTTTGTCTGAAGAACTTAAAGGTTGCCAATATTCTCTGCTGTATTTTCAGATGAGAGCCATAGTGGATTCTTCTTTCTTTATATTTTAGATCTGGATCATCAATAATTGGAATTAAACAGAAGTCACAGAAATGTGTCATCTGTGTTTGTCGACATGCTTAAAGGAATTAAGTTTCACGGTGAAAAATGGATGACAGTGCATTGGGTGCTAGAGCATCCCTTCACGACCACGCACCATATAGTGTGCTTCAGTCAGTTTTCATTTAGTTATTGTTCTCCTTGGCATCCCACTGCAAATGTACATATGCAACATATTTCCACTATAGATCTAGGACCAGCCATCATGCACAGTGAAATCATCCTCAGGATGAGCTACCCTGGAAAATAAAATCCCTCTGTTGTGGCACTGCACTTTCTCCTGGACCAACCACCATGCACAGCTGAAGCATCCTTCCTTTGCAACCAAGTGATGCATTACTGTTCCTTTTGCAGGACCTGCCTCATTGCACAGCAGAAACAACGGCTGAGATATAGAGCTGCCTTACAGTTGAGTGGTGTACAATAGTGAAGGACCAGTCACCATAAATAGCAAAGTCAGCCTCTCCATCCTAGGCACCCTACACGCTCTCCTTCTTCCAGGACAAGCCACCCTGCACATGGAAATTATCAGATCGGCTGTGCAGCGCCAACTTGCTCAAGCAAAGGCTGCAGGACACAGCGTTACAACTCATCAGAAAGAAAAAGATGGACCCTGGTGAAGACAACTTCAGGAGGTCAAACAAGAGGGTTAGACAGAGCTACAGCTGAGAGAGCAGCCACACTTCTGTTCAAACCCTCCATGTCCAGACTCTTCAAAGAGATACTCTGCTGAACACCAATGCTGCAGAGAGGCAGAGAGTTGTCTCACTCAGGATCAAGATTAAAACCAGTTTAGTTCTCCTCCTGGAGAAGACCAGGAGGAGGAACAGTGGTCAGATTTCTTCTACAAGTCTCAAACACTATGAGACATGATGACAAGTAAAACTGGTCGATATGTACCAAAACTTGTCGGTCTGTTAAGCTGGATGTTTAGTTGGCAAAGCAGCATATTCTACAGTATGCATCAATCACTTTTCCTATAAAAACATTAAAGAAAATAATATTGAATCATACATATGACTTCTGAAACAGTCATCACACATTTTCTTATTCTCAAATTTACGCCGACACACTGGACCTTTCTGAGGAGTCAGAAATTAATCAGTCATAACATTCAACCACTAATTTTCTGTAAGTAAATCACTGTAATTTGACATCCTAATCAAGAAATAATACTGTGCTTTGATATTTTTTCTACTTTTTGTAAAATGATAAATTTGACAATTTCTGCTTTTTTTTCTAAAACACTGAATTTAAAAATTTGTAAGATCATGGGTAGCACAGTGGTGTGGTGGTTAGTACTGTTATCTCATTGTAAGAAGGTCCTGAGTTCAGCTCCACCAACTGTTTTGGGGCATTTCTGTGTGAAGTTTGCATGCATCCCTATGTTTGTGTTGGTTCTCTCTCCAGCTTCCTCCCACAGCCCAAAAGAAATGCTGTTAGTGGGTTAATTGGTGATCCTGTGAGTGAGTGTTTCTGTGAACCTGTGACTGTGAATGGGTGTCTGTCGTGCATGTTTAGCCCTGTGTCACCTCTGTTACCTCTCCAGGGTGTGCCCTGCCTCTCTCTCTATATATACTATATAGCATCAGCGGGATGCCAAGGAGAACAATAACTAAATTTAAACTGATTCACACTATATGGTGCATGGTTGTGAAGGGATGGTCCAGCACCCCATGGCAGTGTCATCCATCTTTCATTCTACCAGAGGCCTGAGAGCTTGATGGTCCTGTGCAGTGTCGTTGCTGCTCCTAGGACAGCACTTTTCTGGACAGAGATCTCTGATGTTGTTCCTCTGATCTGCTGGAGCCATTTGCACAATTTGGGGGTCACTGCCCCAATTACTCTGATTACAACTGGGACCACTTCACCCTTCATATCTTCTCTTGCTCTCTTCTTACTCCTTGGTATTTTTCCAGATTCACGTGTTCTTTCTTCCTGATGTTGCTATCACTTGGTTTAGCTATAGGTATCACTACGGCCATCCCCCTCTACTTGTCAACCACTTCTATGAACTTTTGGTAGCCATCACAGTTTGTCTGTACCTGGAAGTCCCACAAGATCTTAGGTCAGTCATTCTCACCTGCCACAGAGGCCGTATCCCCAGGACTTCCAGGTCATACTGGACACAGATGTTTCTGTATACTATGCCAGCCACTTGGTTATGGCGTTCCATGTATGCCCTGCCTGCTAGCATCTTACATCCTGCTGTTATATGCTGGATTGTCTCAGAGGCATCTTTACACAGCCTGAACCTGGGGTCCTGCCTGGTGTGATAGACCCCAGCCTCTATGGAGCTTGTGCTCAGAACTTGTGTTGCCATGATAAGTGCCTCTGTGCTGTCTTTCATTCTAGCTTTGTTCAGCCACTGGTATGATTTCATTTTGGAACATGATTAATCTACTTGTCATCTAAACTTGTGATGTTACCCAGATTATAAAACACACTGATGTTGGTGATTAAAGACCAAAACCCAGCATGTCAGTAGTAGGACCCCAAGTCCACAGGGCTGCACCCAATATAAAGAAGGGTTACTGTTCAGATGGAGACATGCTCACTTCACCCTATTAGCCTTTCGTAGGATGCAGAGTGTGCATGGCTTGTCTGACTCAGTGTGCGCGTGTGTGTGTGTCTGACAGAGAAATCGAGAGAGAGTACACGTCCTGCTGGGTGGCAGAATTAAAGGAGAGGTCTGTTTGAGAAGAGCCTTTGAAATGGACACACTTGGACTTGCTCTCTCTCAGACACATGCAGACACTTTGATACTCATGTAGCACTCTTTATTGACCATAACTATTTGCCTGCTGCCCAGAGAGCAAGCGAGACAGGGAGAGAGAGAGAGCATAACTCCTTTCATTGAAGCTCCTTGATACTCTTAGTGAAATATTCAAAATCAAAGCAGCATTAGTCAAATAGTTATGTCTTTTCAGCATGAGATTGTTATCACTTTTCCAGCAACATTTTATATATGTCCAGTATTGCAGATATTTTTTTGATTAATTAAATGCCAAACAGAAATTGTATCAATATCCTTAAAAAGAAATGAGAAATCATACTTATGCTTTTTGGTTGATAGAAAGAGTTATTAAAGAACAAGAGCTTTTGGCCTAAAAAATGTTATTAAAAAAGAAAGTTGGCCGTGTACGCCAAAATAATGATATAATCACATCTTACTAGCTAATATCAACAACAGTGAGGAAAGAATTAAAAGGACAACAGGAAAGTAAAGAGACCAGTAAGTGTTTATATACAAGTTAGACTCCTCAGTCCTCTTCATTTTTCTCAGGCTGATCGGAACCAAATAAATTACCATAAAAGCAGAGTGGCAATTTGTAGTTGCTATTCAGATACCAAAAAAAGCCCAATCTGGTGCATCCTTAGTGGTACTGGTTTCCACAAGATCCCTAGTGTGATCTCAGGAGGGGATACAAATCTCTTGGGGGTTGCATCAGGAAGGATTCCATAGACCTACCTGCTGTGGTGACCCTCTGTGAATGAGGGAGCATCTGAGAGCAGCTTTCTATTCAGATACAAAAATCTGTAAATATTAACTGTAAATAAAAAAGTTTGAAGGTTTTTTTGTGATAATTAATTCCAGCAACACTTATGTGACGTGCACAGTCTTGATTAAATGAACAATAAAGAATAATAACAATAAACGGAACAATAAAGACACCAGCAGAAAATAAACAAAACTGTTCCTGTTAGTTATGGATTAGTCCATTCAAGTTCTAAAAAGGTCAGGCAGGCGATGCCAAATAAAATTACAAGCCACAGAATTTGTAATAAAAATGTCAACACTGCGGAAAATGCTGATAAAGTCTATTATTTTTCTTGTTTTCGTTTTTTGTTTTTGTTACAGCATTCATTTTAGCTATTCTATGTCATTTGGTTTCAGTTAGCACAGTTGTTCTGTTTTGGATGTGTAGTTTGGAATAAAACTTTGTGTTAGACGAGCTGTAATTCATTCATGAAAAAGTCACACAATTTTACTCCAGCAGGAATGAGGTAAGAAAGTGAAACAGGTAGAAAAATAAAGCAAAAGCACAGAGGAGAACGACTACAGGATGGCTGTATGAAAAACAAGAATCATACTGACCCTGCTCAAACACCAGCCCCCTGTCTCTCATAATTGCAACATCTCCAAAACAACCAAAACAAACCAAATCAGGCCTAATGTATTTTCCTGTCACAACTGCCTGGCGGGAGTCAAATAGCTGTTCCCAGAGAGAAATGTCTTTTTTTTCCTTTTTTTTTTTGAAAAACGCCACTGGTAAATATGCCTCTCTGCATGGCAGACAGCAGCCTGCGCCCTCCCCCTCTCCCATCTCTCATTTGTTCTCTTTCACTTTCCATCTGTTTATATCAAAGGTAAGGTGAGGCGGCACTCTGTGAATGTCAAAACATCAGCCTGTCTCACTTTCTTCTCATGTCCTCTTCTTTTTTGTTGTTACATTTTTTTTTTCACTTTATTTAACCATTAAAAGTCTTATTATTACACCGCGTAATCCTTTTAAAATCATTTTTGCGAGGCTTTAACATCACAGGAAAAGGAAGCAGCTACAGTATTTTACACTACAGATCTAATACTAGTATTCCTATCGCCCAAACCCACCCATAGAAATCAGAATCAGAATACTTTATTGATCCCTGGGGGAAATTATTTTTTGTTACAGTGCTCCATTATAAACCAACATTAAGACAAGACAGACAATACACTAACTAAGAATAGTACAATATATACATATACATACATACATACATACATAAGTCACTCTGAAATGTCTCTGAAACGACATAAAGGAGTATTTCTATTTTAAAATGCCAAAAAGTCTGCAGTTAATTCACCTACGGCGCCCATTTTTCATGCACTTGCTACGTGGTTCATAAGAAGAGCAGTCTCTATTTACTCGCTTCACCTTTGATTCAGGCATCACGCGAAGATAAAAACGAAAGAACGCTGCCTTTGGGAGAGCTTTGCTTTCGTGCAAGGACAAGAGCTGAGATGTAGAGATGTTTAAAAATGTTTTCATCAGCTGAATAGTCAAGACTGCGTTTTAGTGGACACAGTTATGTCCACAAACACAACAATTCCACTTCAGCAAACCCTCTCAGTCTCACTAATGTCAAGTAAATGACTGTAAATGACAATGCAAGAGGGTTCAAGTGGATTCACACATACTTTGCAGTTCACTCAACGAGGTCCAGCTTGTGATCAGACAGTTTGCAGCTGAATATCTAACAAATATCTTCATGTTATTTTTTTTTATTTGTAAAATTACCAACTGTAGTTCCACAACAGGAAATGCATATATGTGTATTATCATGCTAACAAAGAATGCTTTATTCATTTATTTCTCACAGTCAATTAGGATGAACTCACCTGAATGACAAACACCTCCCCAATGACAGGAATGCGCTTTGTGTGTGTGCCATGTTAAAGTGTGTGTTTGAAGGCAGGTTGTATGTCATGGGAAGGGATTAACAGTATTTTAATGAGGGTTTGATATTTATGTTCACAGGCACACAGACATATCCCGTGCTCAACCAATGACAGGTCTCCCACTCGCTCTTTCTCTTCCCCCTCTTACACAGACACACACATACACTGGCAGAAATACAGAGCAACAAACAGATCAGAGTGTTTTACAGCCTCTCAAACAGTGTTAATGACATGTCTAAAGCTTATTAGAGGGTTAGAGGATGTTAACCAGTCACTCTCACACACAAGTCTGTGTTGATGTAACTAATCTAATTACAGAAATGAAACTAAAGGCCCTGTCAACTCCTTGTACTTCAGAACATTTAGCTGCCAATCAGCTTTTTTATTTTTTACTTTCACTCATAAAAATGGCTAATATTGCCACCAAAGCATGTTGTCTCTTAGATAAAGTACAATTCATCAGCATCACCCTGTGACCCCCTGATTTCTTTTAGACTCATTCATTGTTTGGTTTCCATCAAAGCGTTACTTTCCCCGATTACATAACTTGCTGGCTTTCAAACATTAGAAACAAAAGATGGGCAATTAATTGATATAGCAGCTTATCAATAACAAATTAGCCACATCTTAAATGCATTACTGTCGTGGCTGTTTGGTGTAGTTGATGTACTCTAAATGGGACCATAACCCACATGAACATCATGTTGTGTTAAATACAACTTGCAATGAATGGTAAATTCCACATTTGTCAGTAAGCTGGTTTGTGAAGTTATAAAAGTATTTGAATATTAATATTCTTTCTTGCTTGTTTGGCCATGGACAGCTCACTGTCTGGGCAGAATTTACTTTTAAGGGAATAGTGTTGTATTTTTATATATTTCTTTGCTCTTTTTAAACACACTTTTAAGCAGTTTGCAGTGCAGTAAAAACAAATGGAAAGTGCAGGCGTTTGTTAGTTGCTCTTTACATTAGCCAAAAGCCTTTACATTAATCTGTTGATCTGAAAGGAGAGGTCAAGAGGTCAGATCTAATAAGACATATTTGAAATCTTTTTACACTTCTTTCTAAAGTTCCCAATAAACATCTGTAAGAATCGTAGTTGACCTTGAAGTTTTATGTACTTTGAGTAAGACTACAGAGGTTCTATGGAAATGGCAGTCCATTTGCATTAATTCCAAATGGACTGCCATTCAGTGGACCAAAATTGGACGTAGAAAAATAGCCTTCATCACTTTCTCCAAAAAGTTGATTCTGTTCATCTGGACGTAGCGTTTTGTGGGAGAAATGTTTCGTCACTCATCCAAGTGACTTCTTCAGTCTTCACTTCCCTAGATGATTGAGAATGCATCAAGACCCTTCATCACTTTGCACAGTGGGGATTTTTCCTTTAGTGCGCTTTTTGTTCTTGTCAAAAGTTCAGCCATCATTAGCCTGATCCATTGGTCACAAACTGTATTTTGTTTTTTTGTCTGCTGTTTGCACGTGCTTAACCAGATACTTGAAAGTCAAACAATAACAAACTCGTCTTCCCGAAAACAAACTCATGGTGGGTCCCCTAGAAGCAGATTCTTTGCTCTCGTGCACATGTCGTGGACATTTTTTTAGTAAGGAAAAAGAAAAACCGAAAAAAAGATTTTAGGATAAAGCTAAAGAGAATCAGTATTTGGATGATATCTCTCAAAAAAATGGTCTCTGTCTCTCAGCACCCAATCTCCCCCCTACCCAACCAGGTAAGTAAATGTGAGCCACACCTTAGATCAACCCCCTAATGCCTCTCACTCTCTCTGTCTGCTCTGCAAACTGTTTCCCTGTTGCAAGAACCAACCTGCCCCTCACACATTGTTTTTCTCAGTCTGTGTGTTTGTGTGAGAAAGCATTGCTGGGGTAGGGCGTTGCTCTGGCTAGTTTACTCTCACAGAGCAAACAAATCTCTGATGTGTTTTTTTAACCCTGATAGCCGCGGCTGACACATGTCCACAACCGGGTGAAAAATGTGTCTTCCTTCCCGTTTCTTTTATTTTTTTATCCATCCTTGTATTCTTCCTTTGACCTGTCTTTGTCATTCATTAAGATCTTTGATTTTCGACCTTCTTTTGTTTGCATTCAAATCGTCCAGTTCCTCCCTCCACTCTCTTTTTCTCTTTCTTTAATGTTGGCTGCGATCCTCCCTTCTCTTTCTTCCTTTCTTTTAGCACACAGAGAAAGCTGTAACCACAGAGAGGTTGTATTTAAAGGAAGTGACTGAGCCCAGCTTTACACAACTGTTTAGTGATCTCTGTTGCCAATTTGTATCTGTAATTCTTTGTGAATCCTGTTTGTGTGTTTGTTTGAGCATGGCCAGGTGTGCTGGATATGAGCCAGGGGAGAGATTAAAACCTCAAATCCCATTTCCTATTATACATATTACTGTTATAATAGTCTGCTTTGATGTATTTTTTCCACCTGAATTCAAAGTTTAGTTTGCATAGTCAGCGAGGTGCTGCAAGTTTCGTGGCCCTAGGGTTAGTGAAAATCTTTCAAAACAGTAGCGTTACATTTAAGATAAGATAAGATAAGATAAGATAGAACTTTATTAATCCCTCGGGTGGGTTCCTCTGGGAAATTCGACTTCCAAAAAAAGCACAGCAACGACCGAAGTTACAGTTACAGAACTGTTATATACACACACACACACACACACACACACACACACACACACACACACACACACACACACACACACATATAAATACAGAGACAAATATAAATAAAATATACAAAGGGGATAAATAGAATAAATAGGAATAAAAAATAAAAATACAAGTGAATTGCACATTTCAAGTATTGAGTCTAATTATTGAGTCTTTAGTGATGCTGTGTTACACAAAAAGCAAGATAACTGTGACCATCCTGGGATTAAACATAAAACAGAAGTCGGCTGAACTCAGCTGTTGTATATGCATCACAGATGCATTTTGAGATGAAGAAATTGAAGCTGGTGCTATAAATTACGTTTTGATAAACAATAATAAAATAATTATTTATTTGATTTTGATTTAAAGTGAGAGAAACTGCAGAAAAACATCCCAAAAGGCTGATTCTGTTCATCTGGACGAAGTATTTTCAGTGGGAGAAACGTTTTGTCTTCAGTCTCTGCAGGAAAACACTTTATTTGTTTTTCACATAATCCATTTAAATATTTTGGAAATGTTGCTTCTATAAGAGACAAGGTTCAAATTAAGGATTTAGGCACTACAGGAAAGTTATGTGTATCTCTGTATTTTTAATAATGCTAAGTGTAAACATAAAATGTAATAAAAACTGATAAATAATAAGTTGTTATCAACTGAATATGTCTATATGTAAGTAATTCACTGGGGCTGTTTTGTACCATGTTACCAGTTTTACTTTTAAATATTAGTTTCTCATTTAAAAAAAAAAGGAAATAAGAAAATAAGATAATACACATATTTATAGTTTACAGTTTGTTTTAATGAACATTTTCCACTTTAAGGATCCGGGGAATCTCACAGATGGTTTTGTTAAGAAAAAAGAAAGACTTTCAAACTAAAAGTCTTTTGCTTTACAGTCAGAAAAATAAAGCAAAAACGTTCTCCAATGTTCCCATTTCTGTTCTTAAAGGCAAACTTGAAAGTATTTTTTAAAAAAAGAAGAAGAGAAAATGTGTGGGTAAATACCCGTGTATCTTTCCTGGAGTTATTTATTATAGTTCAACCAGTTTATTCTTCTCATGACTTCACTTTATTTCCTAAAGCTCAATTTCTACCATTTGCAGTAGCAGAATGAACAGCGGGGCTGCAATGCAATACTTTATTGCAAATTAGTAGTAGAAGACACATTCGGCAGAACCAGTAGACATTTTATCATAAGATAATTGACAAGTAAGTTCTTTTGTCTTAATGAGACAACTGTTTTTTAGACTCTGTTTTTTAAATCTCAGGGCCGTCTTTTGCAAAGATGAAAGCTCTTGAAAAGAAGTAACGCCATAATCATGTTTACATTTTTTAACTGCTGAGGTTTTAACTGAAATACAAATGTAGAAATTCCCCCCCTCCGACAAAGTGGCTGTTTCCCTGTAACCACCTCCCCACTCTTAATGCTGGCTGAAACCCTAAATAGTGGTATGTTAAAACCTTGTTTAACTGTTATGCGTTGTGAATCATACCCTCACTTCTACACACATTCATGCGCACACAGATTGTGATTGTGTTTTGACTGGTATGTCAGAGTTAAGAGATCAGTACAGACCACCCTAGAAGCAAGCAAAGGAAAGTAAAGGTTTTAAAATATGTAGGTTAAAGAGCACGTTTCATTGTTGCATTTTAGCACAAAACTTTTTTGTGCACAGTCTTAAAAGGTATGGAAATATGAATACTTTTTATATAGACGCCAAGGTACCAAAATACTTGAGAGACAATGCAAAAAAGTAACCGCTGGAAAATGTCAAGAAAGCCAAGGTCTTCCACTCTGCGACAAAACTTGAAAAAGCATTTTCTTTCTGAAGCTCAGCTCAGTGATAAATGCACCTGTGTTATTAAAATGTGGGTATTAGCGGGTAGGATGGGGTGAGAAGTACAGAAAAGCAGTAATGAAAGGAAGAGTGTTCCTTGACCCTTTTACACTGTAGAAGAAAAGATGAATCAAATATATATTTTTTTTTAAATAAGTTTTTAAGTATTGTTCTCAGGCTTTAACTTCAGCCGTGAACACCAGCCGCTATATTTAAAGCATAATCTGGGATCCAGACCTTTAAAAAAAATCACACTCTGAAAATGAGGCATTTTCTTTACAGAAGTGATTAAGACATGCAAAATATACAGTATCAATAGAAAAAATAAAGAAAGTGTGGAAAAAACAACTTAAAGACAAGTTATAGAAGTTTACTTTTATAACTTTGTTCCCTAATTGTTGATCAGCATATATGTAACATAAACAAATTCATAAAAGCGTTTTGTTTTTCTCTTTTTGCTTAAACCACTGTCTTTGAACCTGTGTTTTCTTCTGTTTAGTCTCAAGGTCGAGCCACCCTCACTCTGGACAAATGCCTTCTGAAAAGCTTCCGCCCCTCCTCAAACCCACTTCTATCACTGGCCCAGACAATACAAACTCACAAAGAGTTTGAAAAGGGCGGGGCTGTGCACAAACATGGGCACTCACACGCATATCCATAGACATAGGAGGGCGTGCATGTCTAGATTGCACTAAATCTGGAGGGTTAAAATGTGCATGTCTATTTTTTAGGCGAAAGTACAGACCCTTAATCATATTCCTTTCCCTCTATTTTGGTGTTCTGTCATGAGGCGGTTGTACAGAATAATAATCATAATTAAGGTCCCCCACAGGACTGCACCTAATAATGACGCTGTTCTGTCTTCATCCTCAGACCTCTTTCAACTTCAGATCTTAATCTTGAAGTTTTGGCATGACAAAACTATGGAATAAACTATCCACAAGTGGCCCCAAGGTTACTACCAATGTGATCTTTTTCAACATTATATGACAGTTTTTTTTTCTTCTTTCTATTTTGCTTTGTCTCAGTTTTAAAAAGTATTGATTTTTTTAACATATGCTACTTTTCTCTGGGACTCATTACTTTTAACCAAGTTGCTTTGTCACTTATTTCCTGATTGCAAAACAACATTTATTTTACTTTGAAAGTTATCATTATGATAGTTTGTTATTGTTATTATGTGAAACGACAGCGTTGTGTTACAGTAGTGTACTAAAGCTGTATGAATTTTCTAACCAGGATTAACAATAGAACAACATCCATAAATATGATATATTACGAGACTTTGAGCTTGCAACCTGTTAATACTCAATCAGTCAAGTTGTGGCTCACAACTATGCCTCATACTTGACCTTTGACCTTTTATCACGTCATCACTTTATCTTACTGGAAATGAGTGTCATTTTGAAATAAATAGAATATGATTTAGCCAGCAACAATCTTAACACAGAAAGCTTTGTGTCGTTGTTGTCATGTGCACAAAGGCATAAAGGTCTCTTTGTGAAGTTTTCTTTGCATTGGGTGATTTTAACGGTCACCATAGAAAGTTTTAAATTAAGAAAGTGTTTTTTTTTTCTCATGTCTGTGTTTGGGAAAATGAATTTGGCTATTTTTATTCATACAGATACACACATGCTGGAATGTGTTTACCTGGCTTTGCAACACTACTTAATGTCCAAAGTAAACACGATGGATCCCTCCCACAACCTTCTTCGACTAGTTTCTATTCACTCAAACTTAAAAACCAGACGCTCTGGAATGAACCCGGTTCTCTGTGCTGACAGAGAAAGCTTTAGACCGACATCGATCTTGACTGACAGCTCAGACCTGATCTCTGACCTGATGTATCAAACCTACTCAGGTGCATTTATGAGCTAGTTCAAAGGATTCATTTGGCAGGCATCCCTGTAGCTGCTGTACTACAAAGAATCCAACCAAATCGTTATCATTGTAGAGTGACAATAGTATGTAAACTTTACAGCTTGACTGCTCTTTAAGCCATAAAAAGTGGGCTTTTATGGAGGACCATAAAGAGAAAGGAGCAACACAACTTGCTTCAGAGGATGAACTAGTAGGCAATATAGGGCAAATAGTGGAATCTTAGCAGCAAATGAGCCTTTAAGAGAGCTGAAATCTGAACCATGCAGCCATACTAGAGAGAAATTAAAAAATAAAAGTTCAGCGAAGTTCACTCAGTCTGCCACCAGAAAGAATGAAAGCAGAAACCTCAGGTGTGTCGTCAGTCTTAACAGTGCCATTACTGATTTCCTGTTTATCTCTAGCTGCTACAAATTCTCACGTTAAAAATGAGTGAGCCACAGCAGAAATATCGACATAAGCACACACACTGTAGACTTTATAGTAGTAAATTAATGCTTTTTCAGTCTTTCACTTCTCTTTTGTGTCTTGTTGGCCGTTTCATATGTAGTTTCAAATTTGCACCAATCAATGAGTTCTCTCACTCCTGGGTTTAAATTTGGTGGTCAGGTGGGGCCTTTGCATGCCTTGTTCTCTCTGTCCTCCAGCTTCTTGCTGGGCATGCTGTACATGCCTGTTAATTGGAAGGAGGAGTGTTTGTTTGTTAGCGTGAGTGGTTGTTGGTCGGTAGTTGCCCTGAGTTCAGGTTGTACTCCACGTCTTGTCCTGTGGCTGCTTGTATAGGTGCTGGTGGCAACTGGCAGGTGCAGCAAGATTTAATCATTTAATTTAACAATTACCCGGGGTGATTACAGAGTAAGAGACTTGTTTGAGTTATGGGTAATTTACAAAGCATGTATCAAATGAGTGGATACTCAAGCCAACAGTTTGAATTTCTTTGTACAGAATTTAGCTTTTGTCATCATAAGGACCTTGAGGTGACTGTTGTTGTGATATGGCGCTATGTAATAAAACTGAACTGAATAATGTTAAACAGTCTTTCACAATCTGTTTGTGTTCTCCTGGAACCAGCAATGCAAGTTGTGTGCCTTATATGCAGGAAATGTTTGTGGGTTATTACTGCTCAAACTGCAATTATGCAAACCGCAAAACCTGAAGGTGGACAAAGTCAGTGGGAATATTTCTCATTATGAAAAATGATTAAAGGGTAACAGTGAGAAAATAACCAATTCAAACATTACTGTGCATGATAAACAGTATTGAAACACATTATAGGCTTGCATTTACTGCTTTTCATATGCCCTTTGGATGTGGCATCTGTTTGTCAGGGTGCCAGCTACTGCTTCCTGTTTTGCCTGAGAGTGAACTAACTTAAAGTGGTTTGTCAGCTTTGAAGAACTCCTTTTGATGCCATCGTTGAACCTCAGGAAACTGTCAAACTCAGGGTGGGTCAGGATTGGGCGTAGTGAACCGGGATTAAAATCTAAAATTAGGCTCAGGGCAAAGGGCAGTTCCAGTTAAGTCTGAAGATTCTCAAAAACAATTATCATTTCCTGTCTGGGTTCACTGTAATATCATTTTGGATGAGTTGTCTTGAATGGAATGCACAGTTAGCATAAAGTTTTAATGCCAGATTTGAATGGAATGCACTGTTAACTGAAAGGATTAATAAAAGCTTTGACTTGAATGGTTGGATGACTTAGAAGAGAGGAAGAGAGTGGCTTGTCTAGAAGATTCCTTAGAGGCTAAGCAGTGCTCACACACGGAATGCTCAAACGTATGTAAGTGCATACACCCAAGTGCCCCATCTCTACCTCTCTCCCTCTTTCGCACACACACACACACACACACACACACACACACACACACACACACACACACACACACACACACACACACAGAGAGACACAACCCTGACTTCCTCCTGTTGTTGTGTGTGTTTTGTCAGTCTAATCTCTGGTCTAATCCTCACACTACTGCCAGACAGACAGACAGGCCCACCCAGGTGAATGAGCCTGAACTTAAGCACAAGTGTGTTTGAGTGTGATTGTGTGTGTGAGACGTGCACAGCTGGTGGATGTCCCAGGTCATGTGATCTGCGGGACATTTAACAAGGATGCTAGTGACATCGAGCATGCACACAAAAGCAAACAGTTTTGCCGGCCTTAAAACTGGTTTCTGATTTTGAAGTCAGGTTCAAGTTTAGCCTGACTTCATGTCCATGTTTCTAAACTACGCGTATACAGATCCCAAGTCAAAGTCCTAAACAAGAATGCATATGCCGATATAAGTGGAAGGTAAATCTAACTTCTGTTAGATACGCTTTAAAGTACCAGGTTGGACGTGTTTTGCCTCCAGAACTGTCTTGCTTCCTAAAAGCACACAATCAAAACGGTGCTGGAAACATTCCTCAGAGATTTTGGTCCACATGGACATGACAGCATCACACAGTTCCTGCAGGTTTGTCAGCTGCTCAACCATGATGTGAACCGGGTCAGAGGGCCCAGTGGCCCCAGTATCCGGCAGCCTCGCCTCTGTTAGTGAAGTCAAGAAGACTTCCTTGTGATTAAAAAGATTCAGTTTAGGTCTCAAAATACACACCCAACAACCAACAGAGTGCTGTTCAGCAAGTTTATTTGTTTAAAGTCAGCTCATAGCAGTAAACACTTGAAGCCGTGGAATTACCGGGGTTTTCAGGACTCCATTCAGGTGGCTGTTTCTGTTGGAAGTGGGGAGAGTGGTCAGTTGGAACTGAATTAGAGGTGAGGCATGGATAACTCAATCAGGTTTAGCTCTTATTTGATATTTTACAGAGAAAATTAGCAAGGACGGGAATTGGACTGACCAGAGTTTCTTAGGGCAGTACATGGTGGAAAGGTAGGTGAGTATTGCAGGTAAATTTCCACAGTTCTTTCTTTCAGAAACATGGACCACATCAGAAATTTCAGAGAACGATCTCAAGGAAGGTAGGTGGCTCAACAGGCAAACTTGACTTTATAACCAGAGGAGACGAGATATTAACACAAGGCAAACAATCAAAACACTGGGAGCGCGATGTTAGCTCGATTACCATGCTGGCAGGGGTTGAGGATTCGCCTGGCCCTTGAGAAGCCGGTTACTAATTATCAGATGCAAGACAGGTGTGTCAGGTGAGAAGTGGGACCTGTGAAGACTCACCCACAGGGTGGAGCCACCTGCAGGGAGTAAACAGAAAGGCCAACGGAAGAACCCCAAATCAGCCCCAAACCATGACAAGTAGCCTTGATTTTATTTACCAAAAAAGTTGGTAAGACAACAGTGATGTATGCATTAATTAATAGTGGTGGTTAACCTCTGCCTGGCACACACACACACACACACACACACACACACACACACACACACACACACACACACACACAGAACAATGAGCTCTGGGAAGATCAGAGATAATTTCATAGGTTATTTATAAGTTCAGTAAAAAAAGAAAGACAGAAACTTTGGCAAACTGTTGTTAATTTGTCAAGGTGTCATAAGCAGCCCAATCATTCTCAGGCAGAAATGCCTGCAGCATGCAGTGGTGTGGCTAACAGAGCGTATTTGCCTCCAAGCGATGTAAATTTCATCACCAGATGGTGAGGCCAAGGGTCTGTGTGGAAGTCGTCGTCTACCAATTGTTTGTGATTGCATGGTCTCATCTGCTGAGGCTTTACAATATAATGTACTAACTACACAAACGCCTTTCAGGTAGACCTCAAAGAACTATAACAAGAATAAGTACCTGGCTGTGGTGAGTGCAGCTGTCTGGAACACTTTCAAGGGACACTTAGAGGAAAAACACTGAAAATCCTCAGAAAAATATGGATTCAATGATCCATCTTTGACCTGTAAAGTTTAGGCCTGAAACAGGGATCCACCTTTGGCCTTTGAGATAATGAGAAATCTAATTAGCACAGTTCAATTTTATTGAACCTCCTCTGAAGTCAAAACTCCTTCACAAAGAGAGCTGTGATCTGCAGGTACCATACAGGACTCAGTGGTTTAAATATGTCTTTATTGTCCTGTTATCAACAAAGCTAAGCTCTTAAGAACACCTTTATTTTCCTCCTACAGTAACTTTCACTGAAAGGAAATTGTGTACTTTGATGAACAAATGCCAGGAAGACTAAGTGGTGCAGTACAGACGAGCTCAGAAACCTATTCTGACTGACTGACTGACTAGCACTAGCATGTCCACGGCTGGATAGCGTGTCAGCGGTTAGTCACCACATCACCGAGCTTCCAAGATCCAACATTTCACAAAGACACACGGATTAATTTGTTTTTTTGTATCTAGACCTTAATGCTGATGAATATGAATGCAGCTAGGTGGTCTGCTCCGTCGGGTGAATCAGGTGGATTTTATGTACTTAGAAACCGATCAATGGAAGTCCAAGCTGCAGGGAGCAGCTGGTCACACGGAAGCAAAGAAAATACCATCTTGAACATTACTACATTTTTTATGTTCACCTCAAACCGTTATGAAAAATGATTTCCTCTTAATAAAAAAATAATAAGAAAAACATTTTTGTGAAGAAACATTGCGTTAATAAACACAAGCATAATTAAGAGATAAACAGTTCTACTCCAGTTTAATTAGGCATTAACGGTTATTTGAGATGCTGTTTATTTCACTCTTATTAGTTGTGCTGCTGTTGTTTGGCATTCCAGAAATGTCACTGTGGCCACAAATGTCTAACCTTCTGAAACTCCTGAAAAGGTAACATTTTTGCACTTTTATACCGTATAAATGAAAACATACATGCTGTGTCAGTGATTGCTTTTAAAACTTGCAGGGTTAGATTTTGTATACCACGTAGAGAACCAGGATGTTTTATGTTTCAGTAGTCAGACAACAAACTACCTGCTCTGGCTGCAGTGAAATATATGTAAGTCTGGGAAATATACATGGGAAATTTCTAATTATACTGTGTCATATGGTTATCTTGTACTTTTGCCCCTAAATCCAAGTTAAAAAAAGAAAATCGTTCACCAAGACTGCCGAGTGCACTTTGAAGATTTTTAATTTAATCCATGCTCGAGCTATTCTCGGATGACATTAAAAGCTGAGTTGCGTTTTATTTTCAACGAAGAAATGCAACTATTCTATGTACCACATATGACAAACAGCTAATCCTTATTTATGCCATGCCATGCCTGTCACATTTTAAGCTGCAACTGCATTATGGCCAGTGGCAGGTAAAGTACAGTAAGCCTGACTGGATTTGGCAGCCGCCTGAAGCACAAACGGTAACCAGAGACTGAGTTTCCTTCCAAAATGAAAGATATCCCCCTTTTAAAAAAATGACACCTTCTTCTGCAAAAGCATTGTTGGCGGGAAAGCGAAAGTCATTATCGAGCATGAGGAAGTCACAATCTATCTCAAGGTCTTAGTTTGTGCTATTGATGATTTGATAATGTGCTATTAAACACCCTTTTATTAAAGTTACTGTAGGAGTCGAGAGAACTGTCAGCACGTCGTGATCTTTATTCACTGTATTTTTCTGTAAGAACAACAAAGGACATGACTGCACAAAAAATGCAAAACGCAGAGAAAAAATAGAGGCTATTCACCCAGTGCATAGTAAGTCTGAGCTAGTCACAATGTCCCATTCGCCACCATCTTTAGCTCGCATATTAAAAAACTAGCTAGCACCATCTGTTTTGAACATTTCGGTTAGTTAAAAAACACAGATTTTTGATCAAATAGCAATTCCATTCAATCTTGTTACTGAGATACATCTAATGTTGAGTTGTCAAAATGTTTCACAGGTCTAAACATTAAAAAGAAAAACCACACCTCTCCCATTCAGATCACTTGAGTGTGTTTTGTAATTGATGAGTGCTTATTCCCAGGATCCAGCCCAGAGACATTCACAGGACTGTGTATTGTAAATCTGTGTATGGTCCACAGCAATGGTGTCAATAACTCCTTAAGATGTTAGAGGGTGAATATTTAGCCCAAACAACATAAAATTCATCAGTTCTCTAGACATGCACCAGTAGATGGGCTATGATCTGCCATGAGTTCGAATGTATCAGAGTCTGTAAGCAGCTGTCTGAGCAATCTGATGAGGAAGGCATTGTGTAGCACAGACATCGCTTTCCCACTGCAAAAATGTATCATCGGCGTAGCTTACCACCAATATAACACCTAAATACTTCTTCAATTACATGTTAAAATTCTGTGTGTAAGCTACTACAGTCTTGTAGCACAACGATCTGTTCAGTACTGAAAAATGATCGATTGTTCCTGCATGGTTTGCATACATTCCCTCTCTATGTGTGCTTTGTATATGTGCCCAACACAAAAATATGAAAACACATTGCCTGCATGAGCTCTGCTTATGGGAATCAATCATAAAAAGGCAAAACTGCTAATAAAAAATCAGGTTATGAGACTAATGTGTTAACAATTTCCCAGGGAAGATTGGATAATTTTACTGCCTGAGCCTGGTTCTGCCAGAGGTTACTTTCTGTTAAAAGGGAGTTTTTCCTTCCCACAGTTCCCAAGTGCTTGTTCGTGGCATCAAAGCATCACTTTGGACATACACTGCAGTGTGAAATCCTTTGTACAGCAATTGCAACAACACAGATAAAGAAAAGTTACATGTCTTTTTAAGTACATTGCAAGATTTGCAGAAAATGTGCCCTCACCTTCACTTTAGGGAGAGAAGTTTTTCTTTTTTTCCCTTAAAAAAAACAGGTTAGACTGAAGCACTGTGAGGCTGATTGCAGGTGAAGAGGCCTCTTGGTATGCTGGGTAATTTACATGACATGATTACTCCGGCAGCCATCTCTTTCTGTGTGTGCGTAATGTGTGTGAGTGTGTGTGAAAGACAGACAGAAAAAAACCTGCTGGGAAACAGGGTTTAGCGGCAAAATGGTGCTAAACATCTGTGAGCTTGATGACACTCACTTAAAACAACGGGAGGGAAGGTGGGAGGGCGGTATGATTGAAGGAAGAAAATAGGGAGTATGAGGAGGGAGGGAGGGAGGAAGAGAACGGGGAGAAAGAGAGTGATGTAGACGGGAGGAGCAGAAAAAATGGAAAATACTTAAGAGACAGAAAAAGAAGAGGCAAAGAGGGAAAAGTGGTGATGGGGGGGAGAGGGGGGGGGAGAGAAGTTGAAGGATTATATTCATCAGAGTTCTCTGTGATAGCAAAGCCAAATGTACAAACATCAAAGACGGGGAGAAAGACTTGAAATGTGCATGTGTGTGTGTGTGTGTAGGGGACAGACAGGGCAGGCAGGCTGCATGGTCTAACTTGCTGTAAAAGCACCTGAAGAAACAACACAAGCCTGACATGATAACATCTGTCGTGACTGCCAGTCAAGCCCCGTTTGTGTGCGTTTGTGTGCATGTTTGATGCTTAGACATACACAGATTTGTTAGATTTGTTATATCCTGGATTTTGTCTTTTGCAGAAATTTTGTCTCTCAATAACTTTAAAGGGGCAAAGTGTGACATTAGTAGTATCATTCATTTAGAAACAGTTTAATCCATCCATCCGTTGTCGGCAGATGAAATCTGTGTATTCTTTTCCGTAACCCAGCAAGATTGCCAGTCTTCTAGCTTGCTTACTTGCCACAAGTGCACTGTGCCACCTACCAATAGAAAGGAAAAAATAATGTGCACATTTCCACGAGAGAAATCCCACACCTGATTCTATCCTAGCCTGCTTTTTACATCCAACAGAAAAACTGCAGTCGTGGTGCTTTCGATTGTACTCAGAACTCGGAAATTCTGCCTTCTGAATAGGAAGATGTAGGTAACACCAGACTGCAGATGAGCTGCATACAGGGCTGGACTGGGACAAAAAATCATCCCGGGCATTTTGACTAGAGACCGGCCCACCATTATAGGAAAAATCATAAAGCCTTTGAATGAAAATAAACACTGTTGTGACAGTGATGTACACTGTTCTGATGGTATATATGCATCAATCTAACAATTGTTTGTTGCAAGACTCAGATAATTATTTTTTTTAAAGTGAGACATTTTAAATGAGAATAAGAAAGTATTTCCTTGTGCCCACCTCTCCCTTTTAATGCCCTACCTGGCCCCCTGGCAACACTTTGCTAGAGCCGCCCCTGCACAGTTACCAGCTGTCAGCTACTTAAAAAAGGATCCTGGTGTTATTTGTCTCTCAGAAACAGTTCATAACTTCCCTTCAACTCATTCATGTCACCTAAAAGGTAAACCTGTTTCTCCATCACAGCTCTGATGATTCAGTAAGGACATCTCCTGGTTTCATCCTCATGTTTCCCTCTCACCAGATAACCAAACCGACATCATGACCAGCAGCTTTACAGCTGTGGCTCCAGCAAACATCAGCTGATACTAGAAATTAATATTAAATAAATTCTAACAGCAGCTGATCAAGCTTAAACGTGCTGCTGTTGTTTAGCGCGACATCCGCTGGTTTCCTCTTTCTGGCGCAAAGTGGGCGATAAACAAACAAGAGAGAAAAGCCGATCAGCTGATCATTGATCAGTTTCATGATTGAAGTAGCAACAGGAGAGGGAGGGGGGTAGAATGAGAGAAGAAGAGGCAGCTGTGCAGCAAAGACACAAAATAACTCCAGCTTTGTGTCTTTTTCATTGTAGCTGAAGTCCGGGACAAACTGTTCCTTTTCACCTCAATAAGAAACGCGTAATATTTTCTCTGAATACCAGACGATTCCGTTTTTTACGGGACGGTTGGCAACTCTAATAATTAACCTTATGAACAAAATAAAGTTCAACATCAGTAACATAGCACCCACCCAGCTGTATAGAAACTCCGTCATGCTAGCTAGCACACAGTACGAAAAAGTCAGCATAACGAAAATAAACTCCACCTAAACTTGGTTCATACCTGACCCAGATGGACTGCAGGTTATAACTTATTACCTGAAGTTCAGTTCACCTGACACTCTCGGACCAGCGGCCGCTTCGGGTCTCTCCTCTTGCCTCCCTTTTCCTTCATCCACCTGCTAGCTTCAACCACTTGCTAATGTTATTGAATCTGTGGAAGCTCCGCGATAGCCACTACACGAAGTAACGAACAGTGTTGGTCAAGTTACTTGAAAAAAGTAATCAGTAACTAATTACTGATTACTTCCCCAAAAAAGTAATCCCGTTACTTTACTGATTACTTATTTTCAAAAGTAATTAATTACTTAGTTACTTAGTTACCTTTTAAAAACACGATTTACAACCTGAAGAGGTGATAAAGCTACAAGTAACGCGTTACTGTCCATCTCTGGTAACGAATAACGAGCCTATCTAAATCCAAGTAACGAGTAATGCGTTCCCGGTTTTGGCATAATAACTAGTTACCGTGCTCGTTACCACAATAATAACGTAGTTACTGTAACGCGTTACTTAATAACGCGTTAGTCCCAACACTGGTTATAACTCACTGTACCTCGAGATGGGACAGTAGGTCACTGGAATAAGAGTCTGCCCAGAGGTTTTTCTTTTGTTCATTCTGTGATTACAACTTGTCAATAACAATAAAAGACAATAACAGCAAATAATGTAACAGCAAATGCAATTGTGTACTAATTGTGTACTCCAGCTACAAGATATGTTTATAATAGTATTAGTATAGTATTAACTACTTCTCAAGCATCTGGGGCTCAGAAGTTTGAGCAGGTTGTGGGAATGTTTCAATCCGCAGCTCCTCAAGTCTGCATGTTGAGTATCTTTGGTCAGGATACTGAACACTCTGTTGCCTCTGATGTGTGACTGTAAATGGAGTGGTCCTGATATATAGTTCTTTTTTCTACTCAAAACTCAGCATTCAAAGCACTTTTGACTGCAATCCTCATTTACATATGCATTCATACAGGGTTTTTTTTCTGTGTTATAGTTAACTGGTTATGATGTCCTTGGAGTCTGTTTCTCTTTTGACTCCAGGTCCAGGACCACTTGAGGTCCTTGTTCTACCTCTTGAATGAATCCCAGCCATCTACTATGTTGCCAGGTACACTGCTTCCTCATCACATCAAATTAATTCCCAGTACTTAAGGACCAGCAGAGGTGACAAAACTGCAGATGTTCTGCACTTGAGTAGAAGTGCAGATACTAGTGTTAAAAAATACTCCAGTAAAAGTTGAAGTACTGATTCAACTTCTTTACTCAAGTAAAAGTGAAAAGGTACAGGCTCTGAAATGTACCTAAAGTAAGAAAGTGAAAAGTAACACTTTGGAGGATGTTTCTATTTTTGTGCAAAGCAAACTAAATCTTGTGCTACATTAATGTAATAATAAAATAATATTAATAGATGGGAACAGTCTGAATTTTAATTCTAGTGAACTCAGCTTGAATCTGTTGAATGGAACACGAGCCCACATTGTATAGGGTGACTTTCCCTCTAAAGAGGAGAATGTGTAGCGAAGAGGTTAAAGCACATTCAGCAGGTGGAGGAACCTAGAAATCAGTTGTGGTAGCTCATTGTGGGGAAAGGAATTTCTATGGAGAGCTTCAGTAGATTTTCTTAATGTACAGGCTGTGATCAGCTGATCTGGGCTACTGCTCTGAGGTTTACTGCTCTTTGTGGATTTACACACCTCAATTTAACAGATGTTTTATGAGTGGTCCTGGCAGATTTCCATCCTCTACACTGACAGTACAGTGTTTATACTCTTTATATTAGACAGCATAAAGTTGGTATGAAGGTGGGATTCAGTGAACGAATCTCAGCATCATCAGCTTAACTTCAAATTCAATTCTGCTATACTGGATATAACCTAACTCTGACCATGAAACCACAGTCACTGTGCACCAGTCACACACTGCTCTTTACTTTAAATCCATCACAGTGCAGCAAACTAACCTGTTTACATCTTCACTAACCTGCAGAGGTTCTCCATGCAACTTTTAAATAACAGTTTGTCTCCCTCTCTTTCTTTTACAGCACATTTCACAATATAAAAAAACATAACGTCACATGTACTGACCCAATATTTGATTTAAAAACATGAGGACTCACATGTAGGCTTTACATTTCCAGTATGTCAGCTCCCACTGAGCATCCTTACCTTTACATCTAACCTCTGTTCTTCCTCTCCTGTCCTGTCTTTCTTATCTTTCTCCATCTCTGAGTGAGCTCTTTCTTTTCTCTCCTGTGAAACACAGCAGCTGGACCTTTAGCTAGCAACACACTGGGCCACAAGCTGCACACAAGCAGTTTGTGTTTGCTGATGTTTGTTAAGCTGATAGAAACGTTGCATTTGAAATTATCTGCCACAACATGTTATTCTCCTTATGTTCGCTCATGTTCCACAGCGCTAGCTAGATGCCGAAGTACCATAACGGCAACTTACGGGCACCTGCAGTCATTTTGGTGTTGTGCCAAAAAAAAAAAAGAAAGAAAGAAAGAAAAGAAAACACACCCACTTTTTGCCACAAAGGTTTTTTATCATCTTTCATGTCTTTTATGCCACATCTCCTGGCGATTAATACAAAAACAGGACCGCCTTCATGTGTTACTGTTCAGGCTCAGACTGGTTTGATGTTTGAAGGCTCGCACTGATGTGAAATAAGAACTCCCCTCAAATGTGTTAAATCATCGTTAAAGTAATGAGGATGTTTTAAAGTACAAGGAGATAGTTTGCTACTACCATGTGGTAAATCAGCTGACCAGAGCTGCCTACTCAGTCATAGCTGGCTGTATGAATCCTGCCTGACTGGGTGAATGTTGATCATAGTAAAAAGGGCCTTGATCGCTGAACAAGAGTGGAAAACCACTGTATAAGTTTTCTGTTATTTGTGGTTCAAAAATGTATGCATCCTGTGATTTTTATTGATTTGTCAGTCAATGTTTTTATCGATTTAATCGGATGTGGAGAAGAATGGTTAACTTCACTTGGACTTCAGCTCCTAATATCACAAAAGGGACCATATACAGACAAGAATGTGTCTATGTTCTTCTCATATACATGTAACAGCAGCTTGATATTTAATTGCTTCAGTATTTTTTATCCTTAAAAGTATTACATTGGTTCATTATATTCAAAGCCTTAACTGGTTAATCATTCAATGCATGACCCCAAAACACATCCCAGTATATCTGGTATCTTTTAGTAAACTTTTGCAGGTGCAAACACTAGGCTGCACAAAATACGCTTGCAATGATGTGTCATTTAGAGAGATTTTGAGGATTTAAGAAAACACCGGCTGCACCGCACATCCATCTTTTCTTACTTCACCTCTTGCTCTCTCTCTCGCTCTCTCTCCCAGGCAGAGGTGGATTAGCACAGTTCTGCTCCGTTTACCTCTGCCTGTCAACGCTGTGTGTGTGTGTGTGTGTGTGTGTCCTGTGCATTCAGCCATGAGAAGCTACCGCTAAGACCCTGCATCATAGGTTCTGTGTAGGTGACAGCTAAACAGTCCCACCCAGAACACACACACACTTAAAAATGACGCTTTTAAACGGTTAAGCCAAGTAAATGCTGTGGGGGTATCAAGTGCTATCAGTGGCAGTGCACTCAGAATATGAAAACTTGATGCCGCTTTTAAATTTCTGTTTCCACTTTCAGAAGCTGAGGGGAGAAGATAGGCAGAAAGATGGAGGGAGAGAAAAAAATGGCAGGTGAGGAGGTGGGAGGGAGGGAGGGAGGGAGAGAGTTTGTTGTCTTGTTGTGTGGTCCCGTGTGTCTGTGAGGGAGCTGCACCTCCACGCCTCAGTGCCATCCTCCTTCCTCCTCCCCGGCTCCCAGAGCCTGCTCTGGCCTGTTAGCAGGAAGTGTCCTCCCAGCTGACACACGCACACACACACACATACACACATAACTTTAAAATGTTGGCAAAATGCCCCCCCACCCCGACAATGCCCGCCAAAAATGCAAACATTTCACTCAGCGTGTGAATTAAAAGGAATCCCAGTGTGTCTGAATTCAATCTTGGAAGAGGGCCTAAATGAGCAACGCATGACATTTAAGCTGCTGTGAGGACTTAACAAATTGAGTAATGTGAGTTTCGGCAGGTGGTGCTCTTTTGTCTCACGAGCCCGATCCTGCCAACCTTCGTTTTCCAAATTAGTGGCGGAGCAAGGATATGTAGGTGTTTGTCTGAGCCATATGTCGAACACAGAAAACATCCTATGGGAAGTCTGTTGAAAATAGTTCTGAACTAAAAGATGAAATCAGCTTCCGTACAGACGTGAGGGCGAAGATCGTCTTTAGCAGCAACAAAAGCTCCGCAGAGGTTGCAAAGTAAGAATGAAAAGAAGGTGAGCCACGTCACCGACTTCTTTTCAGGCATGAAGTTTATATGAGACCTGGATTTATAATATGTATGCTGACTTTTTCAAGCAAAGTGAGAATTTGTTCCCAAGTTAAATTTTGAGCATCTCATCTGACTCAACAACAACAACTTTATAGTGGGTTATATACAGATTTACTAAACTAAGGATTATACAGTGATATAGATTCAGCAGCCAATTTATTAGGTACACCAGCGAAAAGAAGAGATGAAAACTTGTCAAATCAAATATTTAGTCAGCCAATCACAAGGCAACAACTGAATGCATTTGGGGATGTAGTTGTGGTCAAGAGGACCTGCTAAATTTGGGAAAACATTCGATGATCTCACGAGTCTTGATTCTTGCTGCAACAAATCGGATGGTAGGGTCACAAATTGACATAAACAACTTGGACCGCTTAGTACAGACTAAGCATCATTTACACTCCATAGCCTGTGTGAGCAGGCCTGTACTCTTAGTAACCATGTGTCCATCTTCTGAAGCTGAGATATCTCAAACTGGTTTCTTGAACATGACAGCGAGTTCACTGAACTGAAATGGACAGTCACCAGCTCTCAATCAGCTACACCACCTTTGGGACATGGTGAAAAACAGAGGCAAGACATCCACTGTTCAGAGCAAATATGTGATGTCAACACCTTGATGAATCTGTGCCACAAATAATTAAGAGGTTCACAACTCAATATTTGCATGATAAAGTTGCTTTGAGTGCATTTCTTTATTCTTGCTATTTTTACTGTTTTTTTTTTATTATCTAAAGATCCAGAAGGACATTTTAACAGCACGTATAATTCCTGGAAATCACTCTTGTCTTCTGAGAATGAAAGAAAAGCTTGTTGAAAGTAGTGTTTTCATTACATCCACATCTTTGGTGATGATCACTGACTATGCCTCAAACTATAGATGACACTGACACAAAGGAAAATATTCTGCAAAGTGTTTAGTGCACATACCTTTAAAAAATTCTATTAACTGGCTACAATAAGTTCAAGCTGTGTCACTAAAAAGACAGAGCACATAGTGTAGCAGTGACTTAGTTATTTATTCATTTTACTGTAACTTTTCCCCAGTGAATTCAGAGCAGCGGTGTGTCTATGTACCTGAAGAAGAGGGAGAGAGAGGCAGAAAGAGAGAGAGAGAGAGGGAGAGCAAAGAGAGAGAGAGAGAAGTAATTAGAATCCAGTGATTAATGTTCTAATGAGTTTATTCTCCAAGGGGATTAACATGAAGGCTAATAGCAGCTGTGCTAAAATCATCCCAAAAACCCCAAAACACAGGAGACAAAAAGACAGGCGCAGGATTTACTCGTCCACGGGAAGAAAAACATTAGTTTGTTCATGCCGTGGTTGTTGATGTTTTCAGAGTTTACTCTGTTAGCTTCCCTTCACTTCAGGCAACCTTGGAACGACCTCAGCACAGCCACTGAAACCTACCATCAACTGTGTGTCAAAAAGAATCACGCCAACCTATGTGTAAGACCCAGAGTCTGTGACCAGAAATAAAAGGCGTTCACTTTCCTCTAACTGACAGTTTGACAGACTTATATGGAAAACACAAAAACAAATAGTTCTAACCCCAGATAGCCCGTTTGAAAGTATCAAACTCTTCATTGTGCTCATGCTATACTCAATCTCGAGTTTTTTTTCCTTTTTTATAAATCAAATTTTACCAAGAAGTTGACTCAACTTCTTGAAAAAAAAACAGGGAAAGAGAAGTTGAGAGAGAGGTGAGAGGTTAGTGAAACAGATTCAGAACCAAGAAGAAGAGAAAATATATATATCCTTGTAACCAGTTGGTTCTTGGTGTGATAGGGAGAGTGACATTCGGGTTGGCTTAGCCCTTTTCTAAAGGAAAAGGAGAGATTAAGACAATCCGCAGCGAGCCACCTTCCCTACGCCAAGGTGCTTAGGGACCCAGGGAGCAAAGAGGATTGTGGGAGAGAGAGTGGGCTTCTGGGATGGCGTCGTAGGGATCTTAGAAGGCATTAGTGGTAACATACTCTACCTGAGATAGACACAGAGGGGACCACAGCACCAGCACCAGACCCTTTTGTTGACTGGCTTAGTGGTCCTGTCTGTCACAAACACACACACACACACACACACACACACACACACACACACACACACACACACACACACACACACACACACACACACACACAGGTGTGTGTTTCAAATGCAATAATTATGCTAAAAAATACACCACCAGACATACAAAACACATAAATACAAATGCCACTGCCCTCATACTACAAACCTATAAACACATATTTATCCACTTACAAATAAAAATACATTTAAAAAAGGACAAATGAAGAAAAAACCACACTTACACATACTCAGTTTATAAATTTTCAATGATTTTTGTCAACAGACACCATGATTTTCTTCAAATAAGACAGAAGACATTTAAAAAGAGGCTAATATCGGTGAAAGACCAATACAGCCCATACGACAACATTTTGCTTCCATTGATTTTCGTTTCCATACAGTTTTACAATTTAAATAAAGGATTTTCAATTATCATTTACATTTGAAAACATATGCACCAATAAGCAGAAGCTAGTATCTGAACAGACACTGAATAACAATATTATTATGCACAGTTGTAAAAAATTAATATTACTACTTATTTTTAATTGTTATTAATGACAAATGTTGTAGACTGGATTACGCTGGGCACACGTTAAAACCATCCATGCCACGGTGCTCCATAACAGCAAGTATATCACATCATAAATCTCTAATGTGACTATAGAAAGACTTCATCCACACAAGAACTGTAACAGCTTCACCTCGATCTTTGGAACAACGTACCAACCAAATACTTCTGGAACTGGTCTGATAGATGGACAGATGGAGATTTAGTACTTAAATGATCTTTGATGAGTTATGCATTACTGTAGGAGTGATTCCATGTGGCTGCTGTATTTGTAAGTCAGTCAGACAAATCATAGTTTATTCATATATAAAAAGCAACACTGGTTTGCTGAATGTGAAATTAGCCCCCAAAATGAGCACGGGTTAACCTTAAACGTCTTTGGAGGAGCATGTTGCAGTGTACTTCCAAACACTAGATAAACTGGTCTTAAAAAATCAATAAGCTGAAGAAAAGAGAGAATGACTGAAAAGCAAAAGAAGGTGTCCAGACCTCAACAAGACTGAAATGTAGTGGTGGCAACTTTCTGGAGTCGTGCATAAGCAAAATCCAAACAAAGTAAAAGAGCTTTAGAAACTTTAAAGTTAAGAGTGGGTTAAAAATCCTCCATAATGACAACTGATAACTCATGATTGATAAGTGATTACTGATAAAGTCATACAGTGAACAGTTGCTTCAAGTTATAAGGTGGTTCCACAAGCTCTTGAATCGTGGGTTGTACTTTGCCTTTCACAGGACTGCATAGAGTCCAGATGCAGATGCCAAATGTGGTGGCTACAGAAAAGTTGTGAATGAATAGTCAAAATATTGAGATAAGATTTCTAAAAAACTTAATGCAGTTGATTCCATTTTTAAATCAATTCAATTATATATATATTGATATAGGCAAATCACAACAACAGTTACTTCAAGGTGCTTTATATTGCAAGCACCCTACTGTAACACAGAGAAAGCAGAGAAAACCCCAGTTATCAAATGATCTCCTTGAGTGAATGCTTTGGCGACAGGGGGAAGGAAAAACTGACTTTTAACAGAAAAATCAGGCTCAGGGAGGGGCGGCCATCTGCTGCGAGTGGCTTTGGGTGATAGGAGGAAGACAGAAGTAAGACACTGTGGAAGAGAGCATCGCCACCAATCTGAATAGTGGAGCGCTTGGTGACTGGTAATTCTAAACTGACGATAGGTATGACTGCGAGTGTGAATAGTTTTCTGTCTATCATTTTTAGCCCCACAAAAGATTGGCAACCTGTCTAAGGTTTACCCCAAGTCTCGCCCTATTGCATCCAGAATAGGCCTCTCCACCCACCTCATGCAACTTTACACTGAATAAGTGGAAAACATGATTGAATGGATGGGTTTTATTCAGCTGGTCAAAGTAATAGATTAATTGCTTAAAAGCTGATACTAAAACACAAGGCCCTACATATACTGATACTATCATATGCTGATAGACTGGAGACAAGATGACTCAGTATCCTCTGTTATATAATCAAGTATTAAACAGGACTGTTTCAGTTAGTTGAATTAACATATTTAGATATAACAGGTGGTGTTAATGAAGGCGTACTTGAGTTAATCGTACAAGCCTGTGGGAGTAAATCAGATAAACAAGGTGCAGTATTCATATTTGAAAATGAACTTCTGAATGAGCATAGACTACAATGCAGATGGGTCTCACTGTTAAACATCAGAGCAGCAAACTACTGTAGATTTGTGCTTAAACCCAACAACTCATAGTACATTTGTGCACTCTGGTATTTTGTGTCGCAGGCAGAAAATATCACATTACCTTCTTACACTGTGTAATCGTGTTGGATTTACTCAACAAATCTGATGCAAACGGTTGACTCAGTATTTTGATTTTAATTTTTTTTTTCCGCAGCATGCTTGAATTTTTTGCATCACTGCCACGTTGTACAAGCGCTACCTAATCTAATCTGGGTTCTGCTGGCTTGTAAGTTTTTCTGAGACATTGAAGAATTAAAGAGGAGATTAAGGTGCGTGGTTTAATCTATAAGGATGCATTGGTTTGTAAGGTGGAAACAGGTATAAGTATGTCTTGTGAGCTTACGTACGTGTGTAAGAGTTTTGAGTGTGTGTGTGTGTGTGTGTGTGTGTGTGTGTGTGTGGATTTGAAGTTTACGTAAGTCTAAGTTTGACGTATGAGAAAAGTAAACTGTTTCTTTTGAGCCAAGTTTTGTTAATGACTGAGATTCAGACACAAATGCACACATCTACACACACGCGTGCGTATTAAGATGTACCCAGATGCTCCCTTGTACCGTGCCATTTATTCACACTGTGATCTCTCTCGTCTGTTAAGATCAGCTGTCATTCCCTTTGTTAAGGAGGTGATTTATGTGGTAACTGTAAGGTCTGTTTGGCCTCCGTGCATATGCGTGTGTACACGCATGTGTTTGGGTGTGTGCGTAGCCTCGGGGTAAAGCAGCACGACAGCTGTTAGAGCGGTCGAAATGATCAATTTTATCCTGCTTTTCTATCCCCACCAACCTGAATGAATAGTGGAGGGCTCTGTAAGTGTCTCTTGATGTTGTAGACATCAAATCTAGAAGATCCCTGGCTGGAGTGAAACAGATATAACACAATTTTATATACCTGAAAAAGGCAGACCTCACCATATTTCTGAAAGTTGTCAGTAACCATTAAAATTTTTCTTGCTACAACTGCAGTCCAAGGCGCTGACTCCATTTTATGCTAAATTTTGGGTACTCTGTGTATTTTCCATTTTTATTTTCTAAATTTACACCTCAGTCATAGCTATGGACATGGTGGCAACCGCCTAACAACCACCAGTCACTATGAAAAAAATCAGTATTCCCTGACTAGTTGTGAGAGGTTGCTGGACAATAGACTGCTAAGCCCCAACCACACAAACCTAAAGACCTAGTGACCCAATGGTAACCACAGGTCACTAGAGAAAAACACATGTTGGTGAGTAGTTGTGGCAGCAGGTGAAACTGATGGCAAAGACATTGCACTGAAAACCTTGTGATTGCTTTGTTGGTGTTAAGCTAGCAAGTGTTTGCAGGGATGCGGTGTCTTCCATCCAAAATATGGTTGAACGCTGCAATTGGATATGGATCAAAGAAATCTTAAGCAGGTTTATGATACAGCACCCTCTTTGTGACTGATTTTGCCCAGCAAAAACCAATTTCAACCAATTAGGGGATACACGTTTACTTAGGTTGTCAACCAGTCTCAAGGCCTGTGTGTCTGTGGGCTTTACAAGACAAAAAACAACTGACCATTGCTGACTGACTGAAGATGTAGTTAAACTAGTAACATATTCACTCCACCTTTGTCTTAATATCCAGCCTAGCCAGAACTGGCAGATGCACGCAGACCGATTGGCTCGCATTCGATTTTCTGATTTGTTACACACAGCTGAGTGTTGCAACATGAAATGTTGCACATCATTGGGCTGGCCTGTCAAACTCCACCAAAACATTTTGGTTTCTTTTATTTTCATCTCTTCTTAACTAATTTCTGTCCAGGTTTACACTCCTTCCTTCCTCTCATACTAAATCTGTCCCCAGCTTTCATTCTCTTTGTCCAGCGGTTCATCTGTTCCCCTCGCTGTTGCCTCTTCCAGCTTTAGCTTCCTCCATCACCCTCTCCACGGGTGTCACCTTACCAGTAGTGTCTTGGTTAATGCCTTTCTTGTGGCATCCAAATCCACCATTAAATTAACTGCCTCAAAAAAAAGCAGACACTTTTAAACTGTAGCTTTACAGCATCCAATACGTCTCCCTTGCCAACACTTAGTGCCAGTGCTCAAGTGGCTTTCTCTTTATATAGCAAGGTGGGACATTTTTCATGGGTGGGGTTCAGACTTGCTCTAATTGCATTTAAGTACACTATACTCATGTCCAGATACTGTAGGACAATTCATGACAAGAGGTTGGCAGTGTAAATTTAAAAGCAGTGATGTACTGACCATGCAGCATTCAGGGATAAATCCTGGCTAGCAGCTGCTCTGTCTGTCTCTTTACCATAGTTTCTTTACTGCACTTGTAGGACTGCAATACAGTTGTTTCTTCTGTTCTCATACAGTTGCACAGGAATCTGACAGACTTAGTTTAATTTAATATTGTTCTCCAGCACCACAAGTGGTTAAATGCACCAAAGGGGACACCTTGTAACTGAGGCAGAATATAAAATGAAACAGCAACTGTAACAGGTGGGCATGAAAGGGGTCCCCACAGGGCAAAATGGAGAGTAAGAGAGAAAGAGAGAGAGAGAGAGAGATGGCAGCATGATGGATTGATAGAGGGCACGGTTGATGCCAGCCTCTCTTTGACCAGGAGAGGCAGCTGAAACAGACTGTCTCCTCCCCTTCATTTGTGTGTCTGTGTGTTTGTGTGTGTGTGTTGTTACACTGCTTTGGCAGGGGTGGCACAACCATCTGCCCGGTCAGGGTGTTGCATGTGTGTGTGTTTGTCTGGGGGTGAGACAAGCTGAGATAAACGGGTGATTGAGTGTTTGAGGCTCCCTGGTGTAAGTGAATGGACAACTGGCACTCGCAGCAGGAGCAGCACACACACAAACACACACACACACACACACACACACACACACGCACACACATTAACACATTCAGCTGTACGTGTCGGACATTAAGCTATGGTTGACCTTCTTACAGACTGATTATCAGGTTTGTTTACCGCTTGTTCAACCTGAAATTAATGTATTTCTGGTGTATATGAACATTTTACAAGTAACTTGGAAGGTTTAAAAAAGTATCTTGGATGTTTCCTTACAGATATACTGTATATGTGTTTGTCTGCGCGCACGGTGCGGGTGGACTCTCCATCTCTGTCTCTTTAAAGGCCTTGTGTGGTGAATAAATATTCCCTCTATGAAGGAGACAGAGCTGCTGTAGCATCTGTTGTTACTGCACTAAAACTGTGTTTCAGCAACTGACACACAGCCAGAAATGGTAATTCAGAGACTGTACACTTGTACTGTTCGGGTATGTGTGCCAGCGTATTTCTCTATTGCTCCATTATACAAGAAGTTTAAAAAAAAAAGCACAGAGAAGTGGTTTGGTATAATTCACACCAAGGAGATCTTGACTTTGGCTTTTCCTAATTTGTTTGGTTAAAGGATGATGTTACAAAAAGAACCAAAACTCTTTCATGTACTGAGGGGGAAATAATTTGATGAATTTGTAAGTTTGTTTGTGTGCAAAGAAATTAAGAGTCTCTAATTTTAATGGCAGTTTCATTTTAATGGAGGGAGACAGGATGTCAACCAAAAATTCAAAGTTAAAAATTCATTTGTGAGATGAAACAATTATTACTTATGTCTGCAAGGTTAGGCTTGTTCCATTTACTATTGTTTTGCTCTTCTACTGCTGTTGCAGCCTGTTTCACAAAAATGATGCTACTCATGAGCTACATTCTATTTCATTCCACTTTTATTCATATAGCACCACATCACTACGCTAGTCACCTTGAGGCACTT
Source organism: Aulonocara sp. 'chitande type north' Nkhata Bay (assembly GCF_057382095.1). Taxonomy (NCBI): domain Eukaryota; kingdom Metazoa; phylum Chordata; class Actinopteri; order Cichliformes; family Cichlidae; genus Aulonocara; species Aulonocara sp. 'chitande type north' Nkhata Bay. The sequence goes on from NC_141360.1 coordinate 10,555,165, forward strand.
CATATTGTAAGGTAAAGACCCTATAATAACACAGAAAACCCCAACAATCAAACAAAAAGCAAGCACTTGACAGTGGGAAGGAAAAACACTCTTTTAACAGGACAAAACCTCCAGCAGAACCAGGCTCATTGAACAATATCTTTTGAAATCTCTAGCTATAATGAATGAAAGTACATCTGGCATGATATTACAGGAATTATTTTTCAGTTACCTGTAATCCACCTTTAAAGCTTTCTTTGAAAATCAGCATACTGCATTTTTTGCAAGAATGATTATGTGTGTTAATATTTGCATACAAAAGAACTTCCAAACACCTGATAAATAAAGCGTCTCGACTGTCATAAAGCAATTTTATTGTACTGTAAGTTCACAACTCACTTAACAGACACACTGAGATAGAACGAACAGCGAGTGGTTGTTCTGTCATTTCATCTCCCTTTCTCTCCTTGCCTTAATTTACCCCCCTCCCCTTCCCTGATTGAGACAGAGTGAGAGAGAGAAACCACTGAGCAGTGAGAGGAACAGTATCTGGTGTAATCACACTTGTCTGTCTGCAGGCTATTGACTCTCTGGCTAACAGAGACCCACTGTGTGTGTGTGCTGTAGGCGTGCATGCATCTACTGTAATAAAATGAGCTACTTTCATTTCATTCTGCATATTCACATCACTGGTCTGTATTGCTGCTGCACCCTTGCTAAACTCTATTTTTCAAAAGGCTTTGCAGTTAACACACTGGCGACCACATAGCTGTAATTTGAATCGTAATTTCAGTTTACTTTAAACTGCTTTCCGCATTTCATACTTTGCATTTTCTTTGATGTTTCCATCACACAAATGTCCTTAATTTCTTCAGTTTCTCCACTTTTTTTATTAAAAAATTCCTACTGAAGTAAAAAGTACTTAAACACATGATTCACCTTGCGTGGCCAAATTCTCCACATTCTCATCTTTGTCTCCTCTGCTCTAGACTCATTTCACTTAACCATCTATCTCTCCCTCTACCTCCTCCCCCTTTCTCTTCTTTGTCCAACCTCTCTCACTTATCTCCAACCTCACTGCTTCCTTCTCTCTCCCCTCTTCCTACCTGCCAGCTGCTGCTCAGGGCCTCCTGGCTCATACAGTCTTCCCTCAAACAAAGGAAAGGATGGAAAACAAGTTCAACAGCTATGATCTCTCTCTTTCTGCCTCTCTCTCTGTATTCCTGAGGGAGTCTTCACGGTCTCTGATGTCTCAGTCTTGTCCAACGGTCACTCACACTGAACTCTGCACAACTTAAACTATGGTGTCTTCAGTCTTGTGACGATCAGTGGCTGGCCAGAGCCAGGGCCACTTCAGATAAATCATCCTCATTTGTTATATTACAGCATTGCGTCAGTCATTGTTGTGTAGATCTTCAAATTGAAACATTTCAATTTGAAGTTCCTTACTTTTCTTTCCTCTCCCTAGTTTGTATTTAGTCTATGGCGTTTTCTGGGTGTTTGACAGGTTGTTGTGTCTCCTCCCTTCAGCTCTTGCTTTGACCCTTCCGCTCCCCACTGGTGTTCTCTTTGGACATTCTCAGGTTTACATGTTTGGTTTCTGTACTTGCTTCCTCTTATCTGCAAAGCCTATTGCTCACAGCAAAATAGTTTTTAAAATAAAAGTGTTTAATTTTAGTAATTTTTCTTTCTCCTATGGAAACTGCAACATGGTGTAACAGAAATATTGGTCCATGTGTCTAAGTATGATGAATAAAAATAAGAATAGTGTTAAAGACTGCAGAGGAAAACACTGCTTTCCAAAAAAGTCAGTGCAGCCATTTCTTCCAAGTTTGCGAAAGATGAACCGGATATTTCACAACATTTTTGTGCACTGATAAGACAAACGACTTGTCTTCCACCTCAACAATCATAACGGCCATTTGTTCCTGAAACAACCCATGTAAGCATTCCTGAAATGACAAATAGGTGTTGTACTCATTTGAAAGAGCGATAAGTTCAATTTTGCGAAGCATGTGGGGTGGCGATAGCGAAATCACAGCCAACCCTTGACCAGACTGGAGTTTATCTCCGTCTGTGATCATTTTTAAGTTAAGCTATTGTTTACTCTTTACTTTCATTTTAAATTTCTTGTTTGATTACATAAAGCAACCAAAAACTACTATAGCTTGAAACACCAAGCTTCTAACCAATGTCAAGCTGAGAGCAGCAGTGTCAGTTCGTCATTCACCAGGTCACTACAGGTTGCCTGACCTACACATGCAACCACTGAACGGCTTTCTGCAAGTCTTTGAAACTTAATATTTTAAGTTTTCTGTATTTATGACTAACTTGTTGTTGCAGACCATTTCTATAGTTTATTTACCAAATGTTAGGCGCAGTTTGTCGTCAACATCTTTCTCCTGCCTTTGCACCAGTCTGCATCCTCTGGGGCTGTGATATCGCACTCCGTCTGATTCACACGGCTTATCAGCAATTATCTCCTTTTTTCGAAGGCACAGAGAACCTGAGGACTTTAATAATTTATCACAGCCTTCATCTCAATGTAATCAGATTAATGTAATCCCATTACATGTAATCCAGTCCTCTCTTTGTCTGATAAGATGTATGTATGAACTATGAGGGAGTTTTTTTCAAAAATTATAGAAACCGGTTTGACATTTATCTGTCTTTATGAATGTGCTTGTGTCTGAGTATTTTGTTAACCTTCTACTACATGAGAATTTACTTCATCCCCAGTTTATTTAACTCTATCTATCTATCTATCTATCTATCTATCTATCTATCTATCTATCTATCTATCTATCTATCTATCTATCTATCTATCTATCTATCTATCTATCTATCTATCTATCTATCTATCTATCTATCTATCTATTTCCTCTTATTAACCTCTTGCCCTCGTGCACATGAATAATACAAGAGGAACTAATTTTGAATTTGACACCAAGGATTACTGGCCTTTAGCTTTACAAAATACCTCCTCCATCAATTATTAAAGGAGAAAATCCAATATGGGAGGCCAGGCTGCACTATCTGGCTGATACAGAGACAGCATGAAAGACAGCTGATGTGAAAACAGACTGATTTACAGAGGCAGACAGGCAGCAAGTTGAAAGCAACATAGTCAGGGTACGTTTGGACAATTGTAAATCTTAATACTGTTCATCTGATTTTCTAAAGTATTTCCCAAGTGCTGTTAAACCGAGCAAGGGATTTTTTAAAACACAGCTTTTTAGAACATCCTGCTTTTATTTTGGATATTTACATTATTTTCATTTGCACAGAGAAACAAAGTTATTTCATAAAGAAGAAAAACTATCAGGGTCAAAATTACGATGCTAATAGTCATATGTAAAGTCGTTTTGCTGAATAACAGCCTGTTATTACTTGTTGTAGTTTTCAAAAAGTCTCTCACACGTCATGTCTTTAGCACATCTCTCAAGCTCCTCCAGATTTGATGGGCTTGTGGCATGGACCTTGGTCTTTATGTAACGTGACAGATGTTCAGTGGGATTCACGTCAGGGCTTTGTTAAGGCCAGTGTGTCACTTTCACTTTGGTCTTCTGAAGGTAGTTCTTCCCCAGGAGCATGTTTTGGGTCACTGTCGTGTTGGAAGACAAAGCGACGATCAAGACCCAGTTTTGCTGCTCACTGCTTTTCTTTCAGAATCTTCACATATCCTTCGTTCTTCACGATTCCCTCAAACCTGATGAGATTCTCAGTTTCTCAAGCACTAAAGCATCCCCACAGAATAATACTCCGACCACTGTGTTTCACTGTGGGGACAGTGTTCTTTGGGTTGTGCAGTGCTCCATTCTTTCTCTAAACATAAGCATCATCTGCTTTGAAGGTGTCTGTTTTGCAGAACTAGTCTTAAGAAACAACTCTCACTAGTTTTCTTTACAGAGTCTTTAAAATCTTCCACTTCCTACCTCTGCCAGGCTTGTTCTGTGCCCAGTGGCTCTCTTTGAATATTGATGATACTTCTCACTCTTGACACTTGGAAATGTTGTTATAACTTTGTATATCCATCTCCTGCTTTGTGAGCATTAATATTTTTTTTCTTAAGCTTAAACTGATTTCTATTGTTTTTAGCATGATCCTTTTTCAAATGACAAAGGAAACACTCGCTGAAGTTTTTATACCGTGTCTAAATTGGATATTAACCCTGAAGGGGTGTTTCATTATGTTTTTCGGGGGGTATTTTTTCAAAGCTTGTTGGAGCCACAGCTGAGGGGTTGAAGAGCTGCATACATCTTGTGAACCTTTCTTACACATTAGTGTAGAGAGAGTGGACAGGAAAGCATGGAGAGAGTCAGGGGGCTTACAGAGAATAGTCTGGAGCAACCTTTAACCCAGGCATATCACCTGCTCCACCAATATGGGATGTGTTTTCTTTCTTTCTTTTTAAAATCCAGAGAGTTTGTGCTGCAGTTAATAAGAATTTGAGATGAAAATGAGAATTCGTCAGGTCTCTCTGAGTGGAGGCTCTCTTGAAGACGTTCACATAGTGGGTTAAAGCAGTCTCAGCTAACCTGTTATAAGGTGTGTTTGCAGTGATTATAAAAAAAACAAATAATAGTGGATATGATATGTAAAATCGGATGATCCATCAAATACCCCCACATTTAGGGGGATTTCCTGTCAAGAAGCTAATTACTTCCAAACAGAGCGCAAACACATCCTACTATTTGAATGGATGACCTTTGCTTGCAGTGGAGTAGTTATTTATTTATTGACTCATTTACATTTCACCTTTTCTCCTTTCTAAATACTTGAAAGTTGAATGTCAAGCATGACTGGAAAGGGGTGGTATGTTTAACCTGCTCAACCCTACCCCCCCCCCCCCCCCACACACACACACACACACACACACACCCCCACTAAAACAACTTGTTGTGAAACACTTTGAAGCAGAGCATAGGACAAGCTAAATGTGATCTTCATGGGACTGGTGCGTGAGTATGATGTGGTGCGAGGATTACTGGCGCTAATACCAGGTGTTAGAGAGCAATCACCCTACCCATACACACAAACACACACACACGTCACAGCCCGTCTCCAAGCACCTCAGCTCTCCATCAGCACACAGATAAGACAAACACTGCACCCACGCACAAAATATGTGACTCACCGCGCGCGCACACACATTGCACGTACACGCACACCTGTGGACTCGCAGAAACATATTCAGATAGAAAAGCGTGCAGACATCATCGTAAGCGTGCACACACAAATACACACAAACGCGCACGCATACGCACATATCGCAGTGCATTTACAGAGCTGGCTGGCTGCCTAAGCTGCTAATTACAGCTGTGTGTGTGAACTCTCACTCTCAGTGACTGAACAACCCAATATTAAATGAGACCGAGAGAGAGAGAGGGAGAGGGGGGGGGGGGAGAGAACCTCAGGGTAGTTCCTCCATAATCCATATTTAATGGCTTATTATGGTACAGCTTGTGGTTGTGTTCTGCTTGTGTTTTCATTACGCCGATTAAAGGGATATTTACAGAAACCTTCTGTTCTGTAAATAGTTTTGTATGTATGTTATGATCGTCCTCTCACTGCACAGCCTTTGACCTTCAGGCCCTTTTTTCTGCGATATAGAGTCAGAAGATAGTTGAACCGCTAAAAGCACTTAAGCCACAAAGTAGACTGAAACTAACAGCTAAGATGAAACGCTCTAGTCAGATGATTACAGAGACCGTACAAATAATTGAACTTTACCTCATAATCTCTTATTATCTTACAGAGTCAAAAACCAGAGTAGGGTCACAAGTTCAATTCAATGTAATACAATTCCTGAAATTTTACTTAAATAGCACCAAAGCATGGTGGCACGGTGGTTAGCACTGTTGAATCACAGCAAAAAGATCCTGCGTTCAATTCCACCATCAGGCCAGCAGGGTCTTTCTGTGAGGAGTTTGCACGTTCTCCCCGGGTACTCCGGCTTCCTCCTACAGTCTAAAGACACGCACTTTGATAGGTAAATTGAAAAACTCTAAATTGCCCATAGGTGTGAATGTGAATGGTTGTCTGTCCCTGTGTGTTGGCCCTGCGACAGACTGGCGATCTGTCCAGGGTGTATCCCACCTTTCGTCCCATGACAGCTGGGATAGGCTCCAGCACCCCCCGTGACCCTGAAAAGGATCAGCGGAAGCGAATGGATGGATGGATGGATAGCACCAAATAACAACAAAGGTCAGTTCAATTTTGTAAGGTAAAGATCCTACAATAATACAGAAAACCCCAATAACCAGATGATCGCTCAATCAGCAAGAATTTGGTGACAGTGGGAAGGAAAAACTCCCATTAAACAGGAAGAAGGACCAGGTTAAGGGAGAGGAAGCCATCTGCTGTGAGTGGATGGAGGGGAGGGGAGAAAGACAGGACAAAGACATGCTGTGGAAGAGAGCCAGTGATTAATAATAACTGACTAAATGCAGAGAGGTGTGTAAACACATGGAGCGTGAAGAAGAAGGTGCATCATGGGAAGTCCCCAGCAGTATAGGCCAATTTGAACATGTAGGTCTAGGCTCTAAATCCAAATTGGGAGCTGGTTTAACAGAAGAGATACCTGAGGAACCACAAATAAACCAGCAATCTGAGAGCAAAGTGCTCTTTTCCGGTGGTTCTTTAAGGGAAGCTGGACAACACCTTGTATGTGAGCAGAAGGATTTTACGCAGCACTTTATAATAATGTCACAATCCTAAGCATTTATATATCATTACTCCTCCTCATCTGTATTTATTAATGGCATACTATGTTTATGCATGGTGTGATTATGTTTAGACATCACTGCTAGTAATAATCAAAATAATAATCTAATATAATAATATATCTGTGTTTATAAATGGCATACTAAGTGATGGTGAGTAATATTATATAAATGATGGATTAAGCACTTGTTAATACCTTACTAATACCATAATAGTGTGACATTATTATAAAGTGCTACAGGCTTTTAAATTTGATAGCTGGATTTAACAGCGAGCCAGTGAAGAGAAGTCAGTGTAAAAGAGATACGCTTCTCTTTCTAGTCCCTGTCAGCACTTGCTCTGCAGCATTTTGCATCAACCTCATGGTTTTTCAAAATTTCTAGGACAATCTGATGATAATGAATAGTCCTGCTGACATTTTTATCTGGTTTCTCATACTGAAACACCTCAATGGACTTACAGTCATACAGTCTCTCCAACAAATCTCTTTGAACTGAATAACTTACTACCTTCCAAATTGCAACTGATTTGTACAAAAACAGTTCTGTTTGCTCTGTTATCTTGTGCCAAAGTTTTAGTGTATTTTTCTTTTATCGAAGATTACATGGGAAAACACAAATACAGGGAGTGCAGAATTATTAGGCAAATGAGTATTTTGTCCACATCATCCTCTTCATGCATGTTGTCTTACTCCAAGCTGTATAGGCTCGAAAGCCTACTACCAATTAAGCATATTAGGTGATGTGCATCTCTGTAATGAGAAGGGGTGTGGTCTAATGACATCAACACCCTATATCAGGTGTGCATAATTATTAGGCAACGTCCTGTCCTTTGGCAAAATGGGTCAAAAGAAGGACTTGACAGGCTCAGAAAAGTCAAAAATAGTGAGATATCTTGCAGAGGGATGCAGCAGTCTCAAAATTGCAAAGCTTCTGAAGCGTGATCATCGAACAATCAAGCGTTTCATTCAAAATAGTCAACAGGGTCGCAAGAAGCGTGTGGAAAAACCAAGGCACAAAATAACTGCCTATGAACTGAGAAAAGTCAAGCGTGCAGCTGCCAAGATGCCACTTGCCACCAGTTTGGCCATATTTCAGAGCTGCAACATCACTGGAGTGCCCAAAAGCACAAGGTGTGCAATACTCAGAGACATGGCCAAGGTAAGAAAGGCTGAAAGACGACCACCACTGGACAAGACACACAAGCTGAAACGTCAAGACTGGGCCAAGAAATATCTCAAGACTGGTTTTTCTAAGGTTTTATGGACTGATGAAATGAGAGTGAGTCTTGATGGGCCAGATGGATGGGCCCGTGGCTGGATTGGTAAAGGGCAGAGAGCTCCAGTCCGACTCAGACGCCAGCAAGGTGGAGGTGGAGTACTGGTTTGGGCTGGTATCATCAAAGATGAGCTTGTGGGGCCTTTTCGGGTTGAGGATGGAGTCAAGCTCAACTCCCAGTCCTACTGCCAGTTTCTGGAAGACACCTTCAAGCAGTGGTACAGGAAGAAGTCTGCATCCTTCAAGAAAAACATGATTTTCATGCAGGACAATGCTCCATCACACGCGTCCAAGTACTCCACAGCGTGGCTGGCAAGAAAGGGTATAAAAGAAGAAAAACTAATGACATGGCCTCCTTGTTCACCTGATCTGAACCCCATTGAGAACCTGTGGTCCATCATCAAATGTGAGATTTACAAGGAGGGAAAACAGTACACCTCTCTGAACAGTGTCTGGGAGGCTGTGGTTGCTGCTGCACGCAATGTTGATGGTGAACAGATCAAAACACTGACAGAATCCATGGATGGCAGGCTTTTGTGTGTCCTTGCAAAGAAAGGTGGCTATATTGGTCGCTGATTTGTTTTTGTTTTGTTTTTGAATGTCAGAAATGTATATTTGTGAATGTGGAGATGTTATATTGGTTTCACTGGTAAAAATAAATAATTGAAATGGGTATATATTTGTTTTTTGTTAAGTTGCCTAATAATTATGCACAGTAATAGTCACCTGCACACACAGATATCCCCCTAAAATAGCTAAAACTAAAAACTACTTCCAAAAACATTCAGCTTTGATATTAATGAGTTTTTTGGGTTTATTGAGAACATGGTTGTTGTTCAATAATAAAATTATTCCTCAAAAATACAACTTGCCTAATAATTCTGCACTCCCTGTATTTCTAAACGTTAACCAAGTGTCCTTCACTATTTACTCTCTCTCAACCCAACCTCTGCAACTTTTATTTTATACAATATTCTGATACTTTTGTGAGATCAGCAATAAAAATTATAGGTTGATGTTGAAAGCATAGAGAGAAAGAATAAAAAGTGACCGAAGTAATTAAATGTAGAGCGGAAGAGAGGTTTATCCTTGAGGTCAGGACACAGTAGCTGTTTGTGCTGATTCTGACATCAGACTGCCTGACAGACACGCTGTGACCCCTATGACACGTGCACAGATTGGTTTAGATGAGTTCAGTTTTATCTGGCCTTATCTGTGATTAGTTCAGCCCTTCAGAAAGGTCTTGAACGGATATTTTCCACATTAGAGGGAAAACTGAAAACCAGAGCTAGTGGGAACGATTGCCTTTCTCCTACATACTGTAACTATTAGACCACCCAGCGGCATTTATGACAAAGACTAATGAAAAAAAAGATTACAAGTTGAGTCACATTAAACAGTAAGCATCAAATGGTGACTAATCTGAGAAATGTTAGCTAGTCTTTGTAAATACCACAGCAATGGGTGCATTAGGCAACATACTTGCTATCCAAGCTACTTCTTGCAGAGCAACACCAAATACATTTCATTAAGCCACCAGACCAGATCACATTAATGATGTATTGCTCTTGAATGCACTGAAAAATCACCCAATAACATTTGACGGTGCACTTCATGTCCATGTGCTAAGTATTCCACTAGTTCTGATCATTAAATAGCACATAAAGATACTGATGAAATGTTATACCCACTGATGGTGATGGTGATATCGTGGTTTAGGCCTGTGGATCCAGGCTACAGTTGCTTGTTACGTGTTCCAAAGGAACTTGTTACTGTGTCACGCTCTTAAAAAGTGTCACAACAGACAGATGAGGGTGGGTCATTAAGCGTGACGTCAAGAGTGACTTCAGGTCCTGTTGAGAAAAACAGCACAGAGACAACTTTTGAGTGGTGACAAGAATGTGACAGCTAGGTCAGAAACACCTATCCCCACAACAACAACTCTTTTCAAGTGCGTGCAAAGCTAGCAGCGAGGCAGACCCAAAATGACGTTAAAGCTCAGTGCATGCTGACCCCACCCAACGCAGTGATGAGCAGTCAGGCTTGCAGCATTTCTACCTGCACATGTTTGTACAGTATAATTGCTGCAGTCACAGCATTTTTCTGTGCGTTGCTCTTTCGGCTGATTTTAACTTAGTTGCTGGATTTGCATTGAAACTAAAGACTCTAGGCCTTTACACACCGGACATGCAAAATTTGTGTGAATATTTCTTGTGTTAAGAATATTTCTCCGACTCGTCCATTCTTAATGGAGTTCTTCACAACCGACCATGTAATCATTCTGGGCAATCAGATCAACAAGTGCAATCATAGTTCAAAGAAAGAACTGGTGCTGAATATATGTGGAAATAGTGAAATAATACTTTCTTTTTCCTTTTTTTTTTTTTTACCTCAGCTAGATGCAGCTCCAGGTTAGTCGTCTCCATGAAATCTGAGTCTCCTTAGATGTCCCAACTCTGCTAGCAAGAGCTCAAACTGCCCCAAAACTCAAACAGCCATCCTCAATTTAAAGGTGTAAAGGCCTTAAGACTGTACTCTGTAGTTTATTTTGTTACACAACTGAGAGTCCATCTCAGCCCATATTGCTGAGTAACAGAAATGTAAGGAGTATAAGATAATAAAGAAGAAGAAGTGATCAAGTGATCAAGTGATCTGGAATGATAACTCAAATTCCTGATCTTAATCTAATAAAAAGCCACAAGCCGAGATTTCATGTGAGGAAAACCGCCAGCATCCCAGAATTAAAACCACTTGTACGAAGCATTGAGCTAAAATTCCTCCGTGGCCATGTGCACGACTTATCACAAGTGTTTATTTGCAGTTACTGCTGCACAAGGGCGTCACACCAAATACTTTAAACAAAGGTTCACTTGCTTTTGCAATTCACAGGTTTGTAATATTGGCTAGATAAATAAATCAAATGTCTCATGTTTAATTGGGTTTTCTTTAACTACTTTAACCCTGGCTTCACACACTTTGTCCACTATGAGTGAAAACTTGCAGTTGTTCACTCTTTCCAGTATTTCCTAATTACTTTGTCAACACTCAAACTATCTGCATGCATGCCTTGGTGTGTTAATGTGTGTGGGCTTTTTTTGTGTGTGCGCATGTTTTGCTGTGCCCTGGTTTGCCAACTAACCCTCCAGGTTGCTTCACACCTGTGGAATTTTCCAACTTTTCGTCCACCATGTCTAATGTTGTCTGTTTTCAATACATTTTTTTATCGTTTCTAAAGAAACATATTTGATTTTTGAAGCCCTCATGCTGTCTAAAGGCTGTGCAATGTTATTCACTGCAGTAGGGAATGAATAAAAAAGGAAAATAATTGTCTGCTCGTGGCCAGAGATTGTTTCAATAATTTCATCATAGTTCATGAAAATACTATTTAAAAAAAATGCAGTTTGAGAATAAGGAAACCTCTGTTGTTTTCATTTGGAGCTATGTAAATAGAAATGAAATGAAACTGAAATAAATATAAGCTTCATTAGTATTTACTTCTTTCACTGGATAAGTCAGCCATACGGAAGAGTATTCAGTACTGACTGAATACTAACCTGGACTGTATGGAAGAGGCAGAAAATGAGAGAAACAATAGTAGCTGTGGTTGATTTTCTGAACTTGGCCATCATACCTACAAATCTGTTTAAGTACTGCTGGACCCTTCATACTTATACAGGAATAGAGGAGGTTCAAGTAACTTTTATAAGTTTTGTGGGCTGGAGCAGAAAAAAGAAATGACCACAAACTTTATTTATTTAGATTTGATAAACTGTAAATTGGAATTTTGCATAACATACATTATATTGACAAAAGTATTCACTCCTCTGCCTTCGCACACATATGAACTTGAATAACATCTCATTCTTAATCCACAGGCTTTAATATGATGTTGACCCAGCCTTTGCAGCTATAACAGCTTCAGCTTTTCTGGGAAGGCTTTCCACAAGGTGTAGGAGTGTGTTTATGCAAATTCTTGACCATTTTTCCAGAATTGCAAAATGAATAAATAAATAAATACATTTTGGTTGGTTGAGAATGCCTGACTCTCAGTCTCCAATCTAATTAATCCCAAATGTGTTTTAGTGTGTAGTCTGTTGGAATAGGAAGGGGACCTCACCAAACTGTTGGGAGTGTGAAACTGTCTAAAATATATGTCCAAAATTGCTATGTTGAAGCTTTAAGAATTCTATTGAGTGGAATTAAGGGGCCAAGCCCAACTTCTGGGAAACAACCCCACACCGTAATGCCTCCTGCCCACAGAATTGACTGAACACCTGAATTCACTGATCTGGATGGACAACTGCATATTTCTAGAAAAATAGTGCATATCATCTAATTTATTTTAAAAGAATTTCTTGAGTACTTGTTGGCTTGATACATGACATGTTGCTGAAATTTGTTTTTTACTGGGAAACGTCCAGAAAACCAAAAAGAAAACTTTTTGCTCATCAAAGGCTGCAAGACTATATTGTACTAGGCAATTAAGTGGCGGCTACACTGATTGGTCTGCAGTACTGTGATGAATTTACAGTGATGCTGTATGTTGGATTGGTACAGAGCAGATATGATGCTCATGATCAATGTTAGGTTACATCAAGGGTAGCAGACTGCAAATTAAACTGATGATGCTGATTCGATTCACTACACTATCTAAAGTTAGGGTTAGTTATGTCTTGTTGAATTCAGTTAGCTAAATCCACAAAGAGCAGCAGCAGCACAGGTCAGCTGCTCACAGCCTCGCCACAAAGTAAATCTCCAGGAACTCACAACAGAAATTATTGATTCTTTTCCCCAAGGTACACTACTTTCATTTTAACCCATGACTCTACTCATTTTCTGTTTCAGTGTAGAGGCAAAACTTCTTTACTCAAGTATCTGTACTTCTACTTAAATCATGAGTGCATTAACCTTTGCCAACATTGCTTTTCCTTTTATCTAGTTTACACTTAATGCATTGGTTTAATCACTTAACATCCCCATGTTGCCAGTGACCTGTATAGGTTTCAGGGTTTCGGGTTTAGGTACATATCAACCTTTTACATGGAATTTTCACCTGTATGGTCAACCCTAATGGAGGTCTTACTCTAAATGCATGTTTGTTTGTTTTTTAAAGCAACTTTTATTTGAAGAGTAACATCTTTTAGTGTCTGAAATCTTTTTGGTAAGTGGCTACTTTAGCCTGACCCAGACACCTAAGTGTTTCACAGGTCACCTGGTGGATGTTGGAAACTGCATCTGGATGTTTGAATTGTGCATTATGAATGCACAAAGTCCATACCTATAGTGGATGAGCCGTTCCTTCCCCTGATGCGCCAGCCTATGTGTGTTTGCAAGCATGCATGTCCCTCGATTACTGTGTCTGTTTTGGAGTATCCTGTCTGCATTTACGCATGTGTGTGAGACCAGAATAAGTCAGGGTGAGGTGCTGACAGATAAGGAAGGTAAAATCTGAAAGGTTTTCCAGATGACTGCATTCACTGATGGCTCACACTGATATACTACTATAATGACCATACTAAACGGGTCAGACAGCATGCAACATTGTACACATTTATGAGGAATGCTACAGAACGCCCCCACGTCGTGCTTGGGTGTTAAATAATCCAGACTAAAATCTGCGGAAATATCTGGCACAGCTTAAAGTTGCAGCTTTAATTTTTACATGCTGGCATTTTAGGCACCTATCAGATGAAAAGCATGATAATAGTGTTTCCCTCGCTATTCTGGGGCAGCACTAGCAGGTGAGTCTATAACTCTCAGTTCATTCTGCTCCGTGTTTTGCTGTGGCTCGATTTTGTAGTCTTATAACACTGGCAATGTTCATGAAATTACTTAAATCTTTGTTAGCTTTTCTCACCATTTTTTACAGTCAAAAGAAAAAGAAAAAAAATGCCTGCTAACAAAATCTCAACTAAAGCTATTTTACTTGTATTGTGTTTTCAGAGTCACCAGTACATCGAGGAATCTCTGAACCCACAGAGCAACATCAGTATGAGACACCGCATCTAGGACACACAGCTACTCTAGTATGAAACTGCTCCTTACTTTACTTTATCAAAGTTTTCGAATTTTTTAATCTGCACATGTTGGATTCACTGGGAACGCTGCACAGATTGACAGCTTTAGCGGAAAGCAGTTCATTCTCTAGTTCACATCCAGTGTCACAGGAATTTTCCAACTTCAGAAAAGTGTAAACTGGCAATTAAGGACTGAACCTTTTGTGTCAAGTCTGGGCCAGCTGCTGTGAGTGTGCATACGTGTGTGTCTGTGCATGAGGAAGTGCTGGGGATGAGGCTCTGTCAGCAGGCAGGATTAGACGCAGAGCAGCTTCAACAAGAAGAACCTTTTCAGGCCTTCTCTTCAAAGAACCTCAACTGAGGCGTGTACGCACACACAGCCAACCTTCCTGCACTGTTTGACACTCTGTACGAGCAAATCAGTGTTCACACTGGGCACAGCACACCTGTTGGCGTGTGTGTGTGTTTTTGTGTGTGTAAGCCCTCCTCCAGCAGCAGGGTTTTAGCGAGTACTTTTAGAGATCAGAGGTTTCTCAGGGCGATAATACTGCAAACTCCACTCCTTCCCTCCTAACCAAACCAAACCAAATACACCTGAAAACACTTGCACAGGTGTGTGTGTGTGTGTGTGTGTGTTTGTGTGTGTGTCTGTGCGTGTGTGGCGGGGGAAGGGCAGGTAAAGAGGAGGGGAAAAGGGTGTGGAGGGGAGGGGAAAGTGAACACAATCATTTGCTCTTATATGAAAACAAACACACGCAACCTCGTTCTCATATCTCATATTTTCTCTCTCTCTCTCTCTCTCTCTCTCTCTCTCTCTCTCTCTCTCACACACACACACACACACACACACACATAATACAAGCACACACATTGATCCAGGGCTGGCAGGCAAAGGATTACAGCTCTGTGGTGCAGCTTAGCTTCGATGTGAAATGTTAGGAGGCCTTGGACTGAACTTCAAGACTAATTCAATAATTACAGCTGTTATGAGCAAGAAGACCAGCCAGGCTTTCTGCCAACCTCCTGACCTGTCTGTTTGAGGAACATGTCTAACAGCTTGTCTGTCTCTCTTTTCCTTTCTGATCTACACGTTAAACTGCATGTCTGTCTCTCCCTGTACCTCTCCTACACACCTATTACTGTTTGCACTTTTGAAAAAGTTACCTTCTCATTCACATACAACCCCACTTCCAAAGAAGTTGGAAAGCTGTCTAACATAGAAATGAATGCAATGATTTGAAAATCTCATGAACACAGGAAACATATAAAATGCTTTAACTGAGTAAATGTACCATTTTAAATAAAAATATGAGCTCATTTTGAATTTGATGACAGCACCATACCTTAAAAAAAGGCTGAAAAAGTAAATGTTACTAAAAAGAAACAGCTGTGGGAACATTTTACAGCTAATTAGCTTAATTGGCAACAGGTCAGTAACGTGACTGCCTATAAAAACTGCATCGTCATTCTCATCATTTCTCAGATTAATGCATAATAACCATAATGCATAAAACTGAGGTTGAATATCTCATACTAATATTAATACCATATTCTAGAATTGTGGAGAAATCTCTATGCATGAGGGATGAGGCTGAAAATCAGTGTTGGATACTTGTGATCTTTTGGCAATCATTTCAAACAGGCACGGTTCTGTCACGGAAATCACTGAACCAGTCAGACCCACCTGCTTTTCTCAGGCGCTGTAACTGTCTGACTTCCTTTCCACCTGTAGACCTGCCCTTTTTTGACCTTTCGATCAACCAGTCTGTCCAGACTGTCTGCCTGTTTAGGGAAATGCCTGTCTGCTTTTTTTAAGCCCTATCTCCCTTTTCAGTCTATCTATTTTCTATCAGAATATTGCCATATCAGCTTACAAATTAATAAATGCTGGCTATGCACAGAGCTAGAGTGGCTAGTGAGCTAGTGCAAGAGTGTTACCTGCCAGGCTTATGAAAGCGCAGTTAGAAGTACTGCATGCTTGCTGCGGCCAACTCTCTTTCCCATGAATGTGTGTGCTTGTGTAAGCATATATATATGTGTGTGCTCTGGTTGTTATCAGGTCGCACAGGGTTTAGTGCTTGGCTGCAAGAAACCCGGTTGCACTGTAGTTGCTGTGGCAACATAATATGTAGAACAGGCTGACGGTTTTTGAGCTCCACCCCCCTACAGGCCTCACCTGGCCCAATACTTTGACAAAGTTTGAATGCAATCTGGAGCTGACCACGTTCAAATAGCATTTATTTATAGGTCTACTGATCTCATCCAGTTTACCACATACAATACACTCACAAGACAATGACTATGAAGGGAAGCCTTTAAAAATTACTAATGGCTTGCCTAGCCTTAAGTGAAAGGTCACCCACGTGTCATCAGTCTCACGTTTGTTAACTAAAGCATGAAACTCTTTTGTAATCACAAATCGCAGGCATTTTTGTAGGTCTGCTGCCACAAATGAAACAGCAAAATGTCAAGAAACACTACGTTTCACTCAGTAATGATATAAATGATTATAGTGCAACATTACATGAGGTTTCACACAGTACATAAAAGGAAAGGATATGAATGCAAACATGTAATCAATGCACTGGTTTCAGGTGTGCAACAGCAGTTAACAGAGAGGTTTGCAAACCAAAGTTAACTCTGATGCTAATATTCTGTCAGATTCTCAGAGGTGAGCTGTAATATTCAAAGGAACATTAGTTTCTAAAGTCTTGACTTCTGGATGGATGCAAACCGCACTTCGTTGCCTTGTACTTCTGACGTGTGCAATGACAATAAAGTTTAATTCTATTCTATTCTATTCTTAGTACGAAAAGCTGCAAAATAAAAATTTGTTTTTCTAAAGGATCCAGTCAATCATATAAAGCATTATGACCGCCTGCCTAATGTTGTGTTAGCCTCCCTTTTGCTGCCAAAACAGCCCTGACCCACTGAAGTATGGACTCCACTAGACCTCTAAAGGAGTGCTGTGGTATCTGCACTAAGATTTTAGTAACAGATCCTTTCAGTCCTCTAAGATTGATCACTAATATCTCCCACCCACTAACAGGTGCCACAATGACCTGTCAGTGCTCATAATGTTGTGCCTGATTGGTATGCCTTGTTTTTGTTGTGTGTTTTCATTAATTATAAATTTTGATGTGACCTTGCTATAATCTGCCTTGATTGCACTTTATATGTTTGGTGTACTGCTGTTCATTAAAATGTGTTAAATAAATGAATAAATATTTTATATACATTTTACAGCATAAAACAAATGTTTTAAATTGGATAGTTAATTTGCACACCTGTAACTTCTAATAACTAACAGTAAAGCAGAGGTGTATGACAGTTTGGATTAGATAATTTCTTTTGTGAGCTTTTGAATATTACGACAAGCCAAATTTAGTATAAAAATTTATTTTTTAAATGTGTAGTCTAATTAATGTCAGTATAGACTAAAGTGTGTTTTTTGCAGGGATAATAAACATAAAAGACTTTATAGAGCAGGACAAAAAAATCACACACCCACACATACAAGTCTCTGACACTATATGATTGGGTCCCAGTTTGTCTGCATGAAAAAAGCTTCAAGGACAAACAAAATACACTTGCAGCAGTCTGGGGCGGAAAAGAGGAAGTGGCAAAGTGATGGAAGAAAGTGTGAGTGTAAACCACACAAACTATCTTCAGCTATAGAGATCAGCTAGTCCACATCAGTTTCTGCAACACTGCCTGCTGTGCTCCAAAACAATTGCTAGCAGAACCCGAACTGAGGTCATGGAAAACCTGGTACATAAACAACAGCAAAAGTATAATTCAGCTGACACTGTTTGTGTTATTACAGCAGCTTTGTGGTCTATGCGTGTGTGTTTATGTAAGTGAGTTCCTGCAAGTGTGGCTTTGTGTGTGTACATCCATCACCTGGGTCTGTGTTCAGGGCAGTGTGTGTGGATGTTATGTATATGCATATATATATGGATGTGCGTGTATGTGTGTGTGTGGGTGTGCAGTTTGTGTGTGTATGAAATCAGATGAGCTCATTGTAGCACTATGAATGGTAATCATACAGCCTCCTCTCAGCAGCCGTGTGTAACCTACTGAAACCCAAACAAGAGATGAAGTGTGATAGTACACACGGACCTCACACACACATACACACACACAGTAGCTATCGTAGGAGATGCAGAGCTATTGTGGAACTTGAACCCTCATGTCTCACTGCCAGGTGAGCTCATGTTTTGGCCCAAATAAGAGAGAGAGGGAGGAAGAGAGAGAGAGAGAGAGAGAGAGAGAGAGAGAGAGGGAGAGAGAGAGAGAGAGAGAGAGGGGAGCAGGTTGAGGGGATGAAACAAGGACAGTAATAAATACAGGAGCAGTGATACTGTAATCTTATATCAGTTCCTGCGCTTTTCTGTCTTTGCAAGACTCAGTTACCATGTGTGCCACTGCAAAAATAGTAAATACAAGCATAAGTGCACAGACCACCAATGAAAATAAGTCATTTCCACTGGTGTATACAACGCCTATTGAAGATAACCAATGCAGGGATTGCTACACCACTCTTCTCTGTATCTAAGCAGATTTTCCCATTGGTTGGTTTTTAGCTTGTCAGGCCGAAGGACAGATGAGCTCAAGCCTTGGCCAGGCATCCATTGTCCCTGTCCCCTTCCTCGAGTTGGAGCAATGCCTCTCCCACAGTATTGTTTAGATTTGAAATTGGCACACAATGATCACCGACAGGGCCATTACCCAAATTGTGCTCAAGGTCGGGGTCAAGGTCACATGGATGTTTTACAGACACTTTTTGTACGTTCACTTGTTTTCATTCTTTTTATGGACATGTAGCCATAATAAACTTAAAGACTTACACGCTTCTCCTGGCAGATTATTGCTTTGAAGTTACCACATTACTCACTGATCATCCAAGACCTCCCAGAATATTTTATTGTTATATTATCACGTGACATGAAAACAGCCATTGCTGGAATATCCATTTTTCTTATCTGTGGATCTTAATTCTCAATGGTAAAATTTTATTTTGCTGTTGCAGCAGATAGTAAATTCCTTCAGGATTGGTCATTTGTATGACGGTGTAAATCAAATAGACTTGCATATTAATGAATACTAAATAACCTGTGTGTACAGTTACTAATGGGACCATAGAGAACAGAGACTGTGACAAACTGATGGATGCCAGGTAGCTCACTGGTTGAGCAGGCAATCCTTTGCCGCATAGCTGATAGCCGGTAGTTGGGGTTCAAGTTTTACCTGTGGCCATTTGCTGTGTGTCTTTGTCCACTTTTCTGTCTAACCTTTACTGCTCCACTATCCAATAAAAATGAAAATGCCCCGCAATAATTCTTAAAAAACTGTGACAAAATGATGTCAGCTCGGCACAGAAGTAGAATAAATGTTCCAAATCTTGTATTCAGAGTCTGAACTAAGAACATATGTCCTACGAGAACTGCTTTTACCTACATTTAATTTAATACCTGGTCATATTTAATTTGAATACAATGTAAACCAACATGTATGACAGAAAATAAGAAAAATCATTACAGGTTCTGTTTAAATTGGATATACCTGCCAATGTTAGACTTCTGACTTCTACAGCGAATACTTTCTGGTTTACAACAAGGACCAACCTTTCATTTCTTAACATGTCTGTTTGTTTGTAGTTCTAATTACAGGGAGTGCAGAATTATTAGGCAAATGAGTATTTTGTCCACATCATCCTCTTCATGCATGTTGTCTTACTCCAAGCTGTATAGGCTCGAAAGCCTACTACCAATTAAGCATATTAGGTGATGTGCATCTCTGTAATGAGAAGGGGTGTGGTCTAATGACATCAACACCATATATCAGGTGTGCATAATTATTAGGCAACGTCCTTTCCTTTGGCAAAATGGGTCAAAAGAAGGACTTGACAGGCTCAGAAAAGTCAAAAGTAGTGAGATATCTTGCAGAGGGATGCAGCAGTCTCAAAATTGCAAAGCTTCTGAAGCGTGATCATCGAACAATCAAGCGTTTCATTCAAAATAGTCAACAGGGTCGCAAGAAGCGTGTGGAAAAACCAAGGCGCAAAATAACTGCCCATCAACTGAGAAAAGTCAAGCGTGCAGCTGCCAAGATGCCACTTGCCACCAGTTTGACCATATTTCAGAGCTGCAACATCACTGGAGTGCCCAAAAGCACAAGGTGTGCAATACTCAGAGACATGGCCAAGGTAAGAAAGGCTGAAAGACGACCACCACTGAACAAGACACACAAGCTGAAACGTCAAGACTGGGCCAAGAAATATCTCAAGACTGGTTTTTCTAAGGTTTTATGGACTGATGAAATGAGAGTGAGTCTTGATGGGCCAGATGGATGGGCCCGTGGCTGGATTGGTAAAGGGCAGAGAGCTTCAGTCCAACTCAGACGCCAGCAAGGTGGAGGTGGAGTACTGGTTTGGGCTGGTATCATCAAAGATGAGCTTGTGGGGCCTTTTTGGGTTGAGGATGGAGTCAAGCTCAACTCCCAGTCCTACTGCCAGTTTCTGGAAGACACCTTCTTCAAGCAGTGGTACAGGAAGAAGTCTGCATCCTTCAAGAAAAACATGATTTTCATGCAGGACAATGCTCCATCACACGCATCCAAGTACTCCACAGCGTGGCTGGCAAGAAAGGGTATAAAAGAAGAAAAACTAATGACATGGCCTCCTTGTTCACCTGATCTGAACCCCATTGAGAACCTGTGGTCCATCATCAAATGTGAGATTTACAAGGAGGGAAAACAGTACACCTCTCTGAACAGTGTCTGGGAGGCTGTGGTTGCTGCTGCACGCAATGTTGATGGTGAACAGATCAAAACACTGACAGAATCCATGGATGGCAGGCTTTTGAGTGTCCTTGCAAAGAAAGGTGGCTATATTGGTCGCTGATTTGTTTTTGTTTTGTTTTTGAATGTCAGAAATGTATATTTGTGAATGTGGAGATGTTATATTGGTTTCACTGGTAAAAATAAATAATTGAAATGGGTATATATTTGTTTTTTGTTAAGTTGCCTAATAATTATGCACAGTAATAGTCACCTGCACACACAGATATCCCCCTAAAATAGCTAAAACTGAAAACAAACTAAAAACTACTTCCACAAACATTCAGCTTTGATATTAATGAGTTTTTTGGGTTCATTGAGAACATGGTTGTTGTTCAATAATAAAATTATTCCTCAAAAATACAACTTGCCTAATAATTCTGCACTCCCTGTAGGAACCAGAATTAAACTGGTTCTGCATTCTTGAGAACACTTTGTGCGTAAGTATTGTTCAGGCTTATTACCGGATGTAATTTTAAAACCTCAAGGAGGAGCTGCACGGTAGTTACGCACTCATTCAAAGTCTGAGAAGGCGCTCCTCATAATCACAGAGGTGGTAAAACCCCACAGGTGTTCTTATTTGTGTTGCTTGGTTAGACCACTTCTTAGGCCCATGTGTTCCGCGTCGCCATCACTCTCCTGTTACTCCTATTACTCCTGTTAAAGCAGGAAATCTTACACCTTAATCATTTGTACTGGCACAGTCGGTCGGCTAAAACACGGCTTAGCACTGAAAACTTAAACCCGAGCAAAGGACTAATGAGGCAGACTTACTGAGGACACCTGTGTGGCTGCACAGGGATATATGAAGGCAAAGAAAAGCAGGTTGGTTCAGAGACTATTTAGATGTAAAAGTGAGCTTTAATAATAATTATTTTTTTATTTTTGTAAACGTCCACCTGACAAATACACCCCCACACCCCCACAAATACACACTCTAAAACTCACACACGCACTCAGTAGAATGCACCATGACCCCTTTGAGACCCCCAAACCCCTAACATTCCCAGTTAACCCTTGCTCTCTGACCTTATGCTGTAAACAGGTGGAAGCTGAGGATGTAGCTTCAGGAGGAGGAGCTACTTAGTCATTCTAAATGTGGTCATGTGGAAAAATGCTACAGTTCATCTTTGTGCTTTGATCGTTACATGTGCATACTGAAAGCTCGAGAATGCATTCCTGTTTCGCTTCTAGGTGTAATTGCTGTTGACTTGTGAAAAGCAGAAGTTTGAATTCATTGTTGAACCTATGTGAAGAAGAGGAAAAGCAATAAGGGGACTAGATGTAAAAGAAATGCATCTGCTGCAGGTATTCTTTACTTGTAATCTTTACTTTCTGCGCAAAATAGCCCAAACTGCACAGAAGTCTGCAGCATAAGACTCACTGTGAGTGTAGCTAAGCATGCAAGGAACTCACACTGTTGATGTAAATAGGGTAAAAACTGATTTTTGGCTCGTCACTGACAAATAAGTGGTTTTAAGTGGTCAGAGTGTTATTCATACTTGGACAATATTGTAACTTGTGGCTACGCCGCTCCTTTAAGGGACGAGAGAGGAACTGGGGTGAGAAAAATGACCGAAGGAAGACTGGAGTAAAAAAAAAAAGAAAAAAAAAAGGAGCGATGGAGGGCAGTCACCTGCGGTGTGGGAATGGACCAGTGCTCTCCACAGGGGTTGGTGGTCTCCTGCCCCCCACTCCCTACCCTACCTCACACCCACCAAACCCCACTCCACTTACCTCATTGCCCCCTCCACCCCTCATCCTGCTTTTTGGATGCAGCTGCAGGATGGGAGGAAGACAAGGAGAAGTGGATGGGTGCAAAGTGAAGGAAAACCTGAACTTACAAATCGTAACAAACACAAATTATGTAATATTGGAAGGGAGTGTTTGGTCATCTTATTTAGACAGATACAATGTGTCGACTGGGAAGAACACAACTGCTACATGATCCTCACGTTTTGTAGCTAAATATGTTTTCTGTCACTGGCAATTTGCTCCAAATGTGTTGGAAGAAATCTGGGTGACAACACACAAAACCACACATGATGCCCTCATTCCCCTGGGCAGCTGCTTCCAGATGACCCCCAGCAGCTAGCTGTCACTGGACATCTGCATCACACATAGACACACATGCATGCATTTGTGGGCCTGTGCATGTACGTACAAGTGCGGTGGGCTTTTTTCTGCTTGGTTAGGATTCTGTGACAAGTATTTGAAGCATCTCTGAGCAAAGCACACACTCACAACCATTCACACTAACCACAGGGGATGGACAGACAGATGTACAGTATGTCTGTGTGTGTCTGTGTAGATGATGTTAATGATGAGAGAAAGAGTTGTGTTGCTGCAGTGCCGCCAAAATCACGGCCCATGACCCTCCACTAACAAACACGTGCACAGAAAAAACAGAAAAAACCCACTACAAAGTACATCACAGTTTACTTTAAGAGATGTTGTAAAATTATATATAAAGTTCAGTATTAAATTATAATTAATTATATCAAATTATGTAAAAGATATAAATGATAGAAAATAAATTAGGGGCTGTTCTAGTGTACTTCATAAGACCACCAAATTCTTTAAAAGGAAGGAAATATTGCAAAAAGGCAAACGTGTGTGTGTGTTTCCAGCGTTAAGTTTAGAGCTGTCATGAGCACATATGTCACACATAGTGAAGAGAATGTGACTAGTGAAACTAGTCAAAGATTCTCAGCACTCAGCAAACAGATCATTCATCCTACACCACTTTTATTTGTCCATCATAGCTTGCATTTTACTCTTTCAGGAGAATTATCGGGGAAAATGTGGCTTTACATTTGAATACATAATGCTGAAAGGAATTTGATGGCATCTTTTATCCTTGACGTGTATGCCAGGACTGGTGCAACATGTGTTTTGTGTGCCATCTGCAACTGAAACTTGCTGATGAATTTGATCATGAGACAACTTCTGGTTGGAAAACACAAATGTCCCTCAGTTCCTCCCTTAGTTAAGTTATTAGTACACAAGCTGCACGTCTGACAAAGTTTCCTAGCAATCTACTTTAATCTGTGGAAACAATGCGCTGAGGTGTGTGTGTGTGTGTGTGTGTGTGTGTGTGTGTGTAGTACAAGGTAGGATAGGGTCCCCAACCACCGTGATTGGGGTCAAAGGTCATCTGGGAACCAGGGAGCTGTCATGCTCCATTAGACTGTGCTCTGGGACAGAACTAAAACCAGGTTGAGGCACACTGAAAAGTTTTTTTTATGCTACTTAACAGCTTTTTTTTTTTTTGCACTCATCTGGATGCTTACAGGTTATCAGTGAGCACACACACTTACAAGCACATGCATACACTGTATTTAAAGGGTTGGTTAAGTTACAGATGAGAGACAGAATAGGCCACATTTGTGCTCACAACTAAAAACATGCAGCCATTCAAACACTTTCACACCGTTGTACTCAACCACTCAAAAGTTTGAGGTCGCTTAGAAGTGGCCTTGTTTTTGAAAGAAAAGCACATCCGCTTTCATCTAACCACATCCACCACAGGAAAGTTTTGCAAATGATTCCAGTTTTGGTCAGCCATCAGTCTTGTGTTCTAGTGGCACATTAGTGTTGCCTAATGCAGGTTTATCACGCTCCATGACCGACTGAATAATTGAAACAGGTTTTTAAAAAGAAGGGGGCTTCCAATACTAAAAAAATTATTCCACAAAAAAAAATAATAAAAATACTCATGGCTGCCAGTGCTACCCCTCGGCCTACTAATAGATACATCTATGGTGTAAATTTGCAAATCCTAAGTCACCTCATTCTTGAGTTATCGCATTCACAAATTTGGTTGTTCATGCCACCTGACCACGTGGTGGAGTGTCAACAATGGCAGGGTTAAAAGGGAAAAACATACTTATGCAGTATAAAGTATTAAACCTGGATACTGGATGGAGCAGCATGATAAGTGCTGCACATTAACAAAGTCATATGTAACATCTTCACCAAACAGCTTCTATCTGTCACACATTTGTTTGCACTGAAGGACTAGGGCGCACTGAAGAAGAAAGCATATTCTACACATTGAGAATTTCTGACTACTCACACCGTCTTCAGCCTTACCTAGCATGTGGTAGGCAGAATAATGTTGATTTTTTTTTTCTTAAGAAGGCTGAACTGAATTTGTCCTTTCTATTCTAAGGCAACTTTCCAGTTTCTACATACTAGACTCTTTCCCTGACAGAAGGTGATCTCACCTGTCCACAACCTATTCATCACTGCAATGAGCTGGTTGACTTAATGTCTGCGAGCTCAACAGAGAGATGCACATGATGATGGAAAACATGGCTGGCCTGGCAAGCAGGTGTGTGTGTGTGTGTGTGTTTGTGTGTGTGTGTGTGCGTGTGTGCATGTGTGCATGTGTGTGTGTGTAAGCAGATACATAGAAAAGTAGCCTTTTTATCTTTCATCCTGTCTGGCCAACCCAAGATATGATCAACTGGTTGAGTCACTGTATGTACTACAACTAGTAAAAAAGTGGTAGGTTTTCCACTTAAGGGCTCATTTAAGTGCTCATGATGCCCCAAAATGGCTTCTTGGAGTTTACCTGGGCATACTAATGAGCTCCTGCTCCTAGACTTTAGAAATTAGGGCCTAAATTTAAGGTCTTATTTGATCTATACTGAATTCTGATTAATTATTTTGCTGTTTCTATCAGATTGGTAGAAGCTGGTTTCGACCTGTGTTTATTTAAAACACTGGTTAACCCAATAGCATGAAGACTGAAAAACACTGGGAAAACAGTAAGCTTAGCTCAGCCCAACAGTAACAAACTCTTTCTACCAGCATCCCAAAAGCTGGCTTGATCGAACACCTGATATCTCGTTTGCCAGATGGGGCTAACTGTGTTATGTGACTCTTTCTTGGCTCTGTGCAGTCAACAGACAAACAGTCTGCTACTCACACTGGCTCGCAATTGGTCGACGTGGAAGCAAACTTGACCCCAAGCACTCGAGACTCTGCTCAGAATCCCAAAAGACTTTGATACACTTGGAGCAGCTTATATTTGTCACCTGAAAGCCTTGAATTTTAATTTCTGTTAATTTAATGAATCTGTGTCAATAACTGCAACCAAAACAGGTCTCATTCCTGAATTCTAATCTTCTGAACTAACACTTTCAACATTACCCTGTTGAGCAACTTTTGCTTTACGATAAGGAGGCACAAAGGTAACCCTGCAAGAGGGTTTTCCAGCAGCCCTGTGTGAACTGGGTGGTGATGGAGCAAGCTGCCTCTGAGCAAGCAACTCCTGTTTAGTCCCAGTCTAGTGGAAAAAAACTTGCCTAACCTGTCCCATACTCCTTCTGATATGGCAGTGTGTGTGTGTGTGTGGGCTACTTACCTCACTTCGTGCTTCAGGAAAAACATCCGAACATTCATCAAAACAGCAAAACACAGATGAAGATAAGACCGTTCTGTTTTGGAGCATGTGTTCCCCTCAAAGGGGAATGTTAGATGTGTGTGTGTGTGTGAGAGAGAGAGGCAAAGACACAAGACAGGACATAAAGACAAAAAGCAGGCTACAACTAGTTTTAAAGCAATATGCTGCCACCAAGTCAAATATCTGTCTTTGACTGGAGCGCTCCTGAAGGCCAGATAAGAAAAGCATCACCAGTGTTGTGTGTGTGGGTTTCAAGCTGCAGCTTTCAAGCCATCTCATTTTTCCCTGAAGTCTGATAACACATTAAAGGCTGAGCAGCGTAGGTGGGCAAAATGCCCTGGCAACAAAACAACAAAAATAAGGCAACAAGTATTTAAAACAAAATTCTTATTTTTAATCAACTGATAGTATCATTCTTTTTGTTCTAACGAGTTGATAGTGTTTGCTTAATTTCTGGCTACTGAAATCGCTTCATTGACTTTAGGGTAAAGATTACAATGATGACAGGAAATATGTGACCTCCATGGGTCAAAGTCACATGATTTTATATTCATATACCTCCTTCACTGGAGGTCACAATGTGTCGCTCGTCATACTAAATGAATGATGTGTTGTGTGTTTCGCTCTGAGTGAAATTTGAGATGAGGACGCTGTTGTTCCGTACAAAGGTGAAGGGAATTTAATTATTTTGTTATAATACACCAAATGATCAAAAACGCACATTTAACTTTTCTCAGTTGAAACTCACCAGGGAACAGTGAGACGAGACTGTCATTCCCAGTATGACATATGGATGTCTGTCACAGATCCTTGCTTCATCTTCAGGTTGAGCTAAAGGTCCTGTTACTGTTGTGAAGAAGCACATTTAAACCTAACTAAATAGTCTTTTGTTCTTAAACCAAGCAATAAGTAAAAGTGAAACTAATTTGCAGGTGAATACAAAGCTCCCTACTTGGATTTCAACTACAGTCTTGAATTGAATTTTATTTATATAGCGCTTAATTACAACAGCAGTAACCTCAAGGTGCTTCACATGTAAGGTCAAGACCCTACAATAATAGAAAACCCAACAATCAGACAACCCCTATGAGGAAGCACTTGGTGACAGCGGGGAGGAAAAACTCAATTTTTAACTGTCAAGACCAGTTGGAGATGAGACGAGGAAGTCATTACAAAATACACCTAGTCTTCTGGCAAAGGAGTTTACTGACTTGCTAACTACCTACTTCCTCCACTGCCAAACCTTTAACCATGCATTCTGACATTGTTTGAACAATAGCTGTCGCTTGGACACTTAGGACAACTTGTGTGGATTACAATGGAAATATTAACAGCATGAAGGAATCTGCCAGGCTGTTTACACCCTGAATCTTTCACTCTAAATTGTGCCATGTGCTTCACAAAGGCAAACCTAAATCATTATTAACAAAAAATAGCCAATTACCAAACTGTGCACACCTTTGTTCCTAAACACTTTGATTTCGAGCCAACTGAGCTTAAAACAACACCCATGTGATTAACACTCTATCTCAGCGGTCCCCAACCGGTCCGTGAGTCGTTTGGTACCGGGGCGCGAGAGTTGAGGCTCGGGTGTGAAATTCATGGTTTTCAGGGTTTTTATCGGTTTTTATCGTTATTTCTTTATTGCTTTTATTGTTAACTCGGTTTCCCTGGGTCTTTTCCTGTGTGTTACAATTAAATCTTTTTTTTTGGTACCAGTACTGGTTTTATTTTGTTGCATTTATCGGCGACACCTTAAAGGCCAGTCTGTGAAAATATTGTCGGAGATAAACCTGTCCTGGTGCAAAAAAGGTTGGGGAACGCTTCTCTATCTGACAGGAAACCTTGAACAGACCTCATTGCTGAAATGATTTCATGGTAATCTGTTCGCAAAATAACCGATTCATGAACCCACATGACCCCTGTTATATGCCAGGCTTTTTACAAATATGTACCTTTCTGACTTACTGGAACCCGTCCCAAGCGTGCAGCAAATTGAATAAAGCTCCGAATTAATGTGGATCCAAACGCCAAAATATTACCAGGCATGTGACAGCCTTAACACTAATTTAAGCGTGGCTCAACAATCACAAGCAAATCTAAACAAATCTTTCACGTGTTGGAAAAATGTTCCTGGCTAAGGAATAGCACTTGAAGTGCAAGTAGGATTTCATATATCCCCACGAAGCCTTCTGTTCTTTTCTTTTAAGAAAGCTGAACTTATAAGTGAGTGCTAAAATGTTTGATGAGGGATGTGCCCGAGACTTAAAGCGTTTAAGTCTTTCATCTCTCCCTTCCAGAGACATTTTAATATGTTACACATTAAGAGTACCGATGTTGTCAGAGGCGACAGACCAACGCGCACGTGGCAGAGGCGTGTAATTGTGCCATCGTTCGACTCGGCGATTTGTTTTCCAAGCTGGGAGATGATTGCGGCTGATAAGACAAACCTCTAAATATAAAGTTTAGGAATCATTAAAACCATGTAAATATTTCCCTCCAATCCCTTTATGCTAATCCTCACCATGGCCAATGAAACCATTCATTAGAAAATCATCAGCTTTGCAACATTCCAGGATTTTTGACTTTAGGCACGCATGTTTGCATTTGCATGTAAGCACAGAGAGAGAGAGCCTGAGCCTGTGAGTGTGTGTGCAAGTTTGCTTGCATTGGCTGGTTTGCTTATTTATGCAAATCACTGTGCCAATTTTATTTAGGTATAACTGACAACATTAAGTCTAATCCTAAATAGAAATTACCAGTCATTGTTCCTGCTCCTTTCAACAGATTGGTAATCTATGAACAAGAATTTGACCTAGCAGAGTTTCGGTTGCCACTTTCATTCTTCTGGCCTAGATTCAAGGTCAAAAACCTATCACATTTTCAAACACCTGCAACTATATTATTTCAATATCGGATACAGTTAAGGAAATAGTGTTCAATCTCGTCAGAGCTAAGGTTTCTAATGAACTTTAAAGCTGAAAATATAAACACTTCCGGTACTGCAGGGTCTTTACAGAGCACATTTCTACCTTTTGAGCAAGCTATGTGGGTAGTAGGTTTAGATTTATTGGAGAGGCAATGCCATCCAATGCCTTGTTTTGTCCAACCACCAATGCAGGAACCCTCTTTAATTTACTAACAAAATGTAATGAAAATCTGCATATTTGAGAGTTGAATTCATCAAATGTTTGATATTTTTTGCTAAAAGAAAAAAAGGCATCTAAATTTCCACCTGCCAGACATTTTTTGTCATGCCATGGACTCATCTGTAGAGACACTACACATATACAGGAGTTATTAGTTATTCATGCTAACTGTGGTGCCTGGGTCCATATACACATCCATTACCAAGTATAATCACCACCGTCATAGTTCCAGGGTGTTTTATTTTGAAATTGTCCAGATTCCTGTGACATACTTCTGTTCTCCATTAGCATACCAACTGGAATTATGATGACCTTTAACGGCTTGTTTTTGTGATTAACTAGAATGAGAAACTTTCAAAAGTGCGACACAAACTAGACGTCATTTGGTTTGAAAGTAAAAGCAGCACCTTTGCTGTTGGCCACAGTACTGACACACATCTTTTATTTTAAAGGCTAACGTTCTATGTTTCAGGTTTACAACACTTTTATAAGCTTTATAAACTTAGCTAGTAGTTAACAAGTCAGCTCTAGCTGCAAATTAACAAACTACAGGCAACCACAGAGATTTGCTAGCAGCCAAAGCAATCACAATGAGGTTCATGGTACAACACCCCCTTTTCAACCTATTTCACCTTTGGGGCATTTGTTGCAAAGCCAGCAACTTTTGGGAACCACTCACCAGGTAACTGCTAGCCAGTCATCTGTACTGGGCTGTAATGTAGCCCTTGTAATTTCTTTCTTCTGATTTGTTGCCACTTATGAAACAAAAGGTTACAGTAATACTCGTACATACACTGGCCTCTTTATTTGAAACTTTGACTGTGTTTAATGTTTGCACTGACTAAAATCCACTTAAGCTACATTCACACGTACACGGGTATTTTTGAAAACGGAGATTTTCTGTTTTCTTTTTTTAATCCTGTCCACACGATTAGTAAGTAAGTACTAAATCTAAGTACTAAAGAAAAGTTTTTCTGGCTTATTTAGTGTTACTTTTCAAGTGCCATTTTGAAGTGCCTTCATCATTTCAAAGACAGTACTTTAGTTGGTGTAGACTAAGAATTTAGGAATAAACAAAATGCATACAGCAAACATAAATTTAATTTTTTAAAAAGGTCAATTTATTCAAAATTGACGTCAGGATTTGGGTTGTGAGAGCGTCTGTGTTGAATGTAGAAACCAAGTTCACTCTGAAGCCTTTGTCTTTCTAAATGGAGGGACAGTAACTATGTGTGTATATGTAAGCGTGGAAAAACTGCAGATAGTAAGATTAACAGCATTTTGTCTCTATCCGCCATTGTAGTCTTGTAAACAATAACGTGGCACAAAGCGTGATGTCAAAAATGGCGCACACCTTCAGCGTTGCGTGAGTAAATCTCTGTTTTCTTCGTCCACACCTAAACGCGAAAACTGAGTTTTCGAAAATCTCCACCCTGCCACAAGTTTTAAATAATATCCGCTTTCAGTGACCCCAAAACGCCGTTTACATGTGGACGAAAGGCCCAAACGCAATACCCATACAGTGATGCCGGTAACGCGTTGCTTAGTAACGCGTTACTCCGAATATGACCACTTTTTCAGTAACGACTAATCTAACGCGTTACTATTTCCATAACAGTAGTCAGATTAAAGTTACTTGTCCAAACCACTGTGCGTTACTATTTTTTTAAGCAAAAAGATTTGGTTTCTTCTTTTCGTCTCAGCGGATGACAAACGCATACGTGTCGTGAAACGTCACATAAGCGACAGGTCACGTTTCCCGCTCACAAGCAGCCAGCGACGTAAAAAAGTGTAAACAACGATGGAGGGAGAGAGATGTTCGTTCTTTAGCTGGAAATATGGTCACTACTTTGAGTTTCTGTCAACTAAAGATTTAAATATTAAGGTTCGTTGTACACTCTGTGTTGGCGAAAAAGTGTTATCTACCTTCAAAAACACTACGTCAAACTTAAAGAAACATTTGGAGTCGCAGCACAGCACAGTCAAACTCACAGAGAGAGTCCCACCAAGTGGTCCGAAGCAGAGAGCCGTGACTTCCGCAGAAGGTCCTACACCCCCCCAAACAACAAAAGTTGGACTTTGGTGCAAAACCAGTAAGTGATGAAGAATTGAAGAAGTTGGTCGCGCAGTATATTGTAGAAGAAATGCTACCTATAAACACTGTTGACTCGCCCTCGTTTCATGCCATAATAAAAAAGATCCCTACTTCTGTTAATGCCGAGCTGCCTCACCGAACGACTTTTACTTCTTACTTGGAGAAGGAGTTTACAGAAATGGAGAGAAATTTGAAGGCCACACTGAATGAGATTGACTTTGTTTCAACTACCGCGGATATTTGGACTGCTAACAACAGAAGCTATATGGGAGTAACGCTCCACTGGATCAGTAGAACCACATTAGAGCGTCACAAGGTTGCATTAGCATGTAGGCGAATTCGTGGTAGACACACGTATGATGTCATTGGTACAGAAATCGAAAACATCCACTCCTCTTATGGATTACTCAACAAAGTAGTTGCAACAGTTACTGATAATGGATCCAACTTTGTTAAGGCGTTTCAAGTTTATCATCCTGTCACGGAGTCCGATGATGAGACGGAGGAGGAAGAGTCCAGCCCCAAAGACGATGATGTCACTTTTTCTGATCTGTCAGAAATCCTCTCGGCTGAGAATGAAAGTGATGGTCAGCTGTCTCTTCCCCCGCACCGCAGGTGTGCTTCGCACACCATCAACATTATTTGCACACGTGATGTGGAGAAACATTTAACAACCAATGCAGAGAGCAGGGCTGTGTATAGGAGCAGCACAGCAAAATGCACAGCTCTTTGGACCAAATCGAGTAGATCTACACTTGCATCAGAAACAGTGGAAGAAATCAGCAAAAGAAAGCTCCTAATACCAACATCCACAAGGTGGAATTCCTTTTTTGATGCTGTAAAGAGAATTGCAGAAATCCCCATGGGTGAGCTGAATACTCTGTGCACAAAGCTAGGACTGAAGTGCTTCAAAGATCAAGAATACCAGTTCCTGCATGAGTACTGCATGGCCATGAAACCTCTGACTGCAGCACTGGACATTTTACAAGGCGACTGTCCATATGGAACTTTACTACCAACACTTGAAGTTCTGATGCAGAAGACCCAGGCTGTGAAAGATGACCTCTCCAGGATGACTGCAGGCCTTCCAGATGCCATTGTACAGGTACGCTCTATCTTGAAATTAGTCAGATTTTTTGCTTCATACAATTCACAAACATGGAACAGAATATTAATTATCATTGAAAAATAAGATTAAAACAATTAAAATGTTTACAAGTAACCTAAAACAAAATAAATCCATAATACTGATCTCATATTAGGCATGGTTTGCAAATAATTCAATAACATAATAAATTGTAGGCATAAAAATATCAATTGTGTTTTTTAGGCTATTCAGACTCGTTTCGCCGGTGTGCTGGATGACAAAGATGCCGTTCTTGCAGCTGCCAGTTGTCCAAAATTCAAACTCCGATGGCTGAGAGATGCAGGAAGGAGGGAGCGAGTAAAACAGCTTCTGACAGGAGAGTGTTGCACCACTGCTCCCCTGGCAAAAAACCCTGCCAGTGTGCCCAGTGCTACTACATCTAGCAGCCAAGGTGAGATGGACTTTTTCACTTTTGAGGCAGAGCCAGAGGAGGAGACCTATTCTGCAGAAAAAGAAGTCATGGACTACCTGATGTCAGGCTACGACCTTCAGATTCTGCATAAATTTTCAAGCATAAAGACAATTTTTTTAAAGTATAACACTCCTACCCCATCAAGTGCTCCTGTGGAGCGACTTTTTAGTCTGGGAGGTTTGGTGCTCACGCCTAAAAGAAATCAACTTTCTGACAAAAGGTTTGAGAAGCTTCTGTTAATGAGGTACAACCACTGGTTTACTCGCTCCACTCTACTGTTTCCCCCATAACAACATATACTGAAAAAACAGAGAATGGGGAATCCAATTTAAATAACTATTTACAAGTAATTGAATTAAGTTTATCAAAGTCACTTAATAAACTTATTAAAGTTTTCAAGTTGATTAACTTAAAACAATTACCTGCAAGGAAGTAAGGCAATTTAAGTTGGACCTGCAGTCTCTTTTTTTTTTTTTTCATAAGATTAGTCCAAAGTTACAAAAGCGGACAATAGTGCTTACATGTGGATGGTATAAAAAGTATCTTAAGGGAAGTCAAGAAAGACTCTTTGTTTGTTTGTTTGTTTTTTTATAAAAAGTATTTATGTTAAGTGAAGTAACAAGACTGTCTTTATTTTCATACAAACAAGTATTTCTGTCAGGAAAAAAGTTTTAAGTTCAACTTCAAATGTCAGGAGATATATTGTTGACATTACTGTTAAAATACACTTCCAATAAAGTGAGTATTGGCAAAATCGGTTGATGTTTTTATGTTGAGGCAGTGGGGAGTGTTATTGGCAGCTTCTGAAAGTAACTAATAAAGTAACTAGTAATCTAACTTAGTTACTTTAAAAATAAAGTAATCAGTAAAGTAACTAAGTTACTTTTGGAAAGAGTAATCAGTAGTCCGTAATATATTACTTTTTCAAAGTAACTGTGGCAACACTGCCCATGTACGTGTGGACGTAGCCTTAGTGTTCATCTTAGTATTTGATTATGTTGTGATCACATGCTGAGTTCACTATACTGGTTAACGCTTATGCGATGCACCTGTATATGAAGCAATTTATATATATATATGAGGAACAAATCTGTATTATCAAAAATGGAAAGCTGATCGACTTAGACGAAATGTTTCATGAGCATAATTCAAAATCAGAGGCACCTCGACCTCAGTTTTGTGCATTTGATGATGACAAAAAGAAACACACACAAGCTACCTGCCATGAAGATGGAGGGGAGGGTCTCCATTTCAGGCCAAGCGGTGGGTATCGGTGAACCTTCCCCCAGGTGTGTGCGAGTGAATGAGTAGGAGAGAGAGCAGAGGCACCCTCCTTGGCATGGAAAGATTATCTTGACAAATCGGATAAACATCTCGTGTGTGACAGGATGCTGATGGAGGGTCCGCCTGCCCACACACACACAAACACATGGTGTGACACACAGTCACACACACCTGGGATAGTTGGTTTGTTTAGCCACAGACCGTGTGTGTATTTGCGTGTATGTGTGTGTGAACCCAGCCTAAAGGCAGGTAACAACAGGTCTCCCTCCTCAAACAGAGCATGCAGGTTCTCAGGTGTGTCTGCCTGCTCTGCTTCAACTGCTTGGCTGCTTCACTCTGTTCATGTGTGTGTATTTGTGTGTGTGTGTGGGGGGCACACACGCAAGAGAGAGTTTAAAGTGATCTCATTGGTGTTTTCATCTTACATAATTTAGCTGCACTTTTCTCATGCCATATCAAACAGTTGTTTGTGTAGCTTCAATAACTTATTAAAGCCGTCCAAAAACTGAATGTTTTCTCCGTCCACTTTGAATGGTGATGATAATATAGTATAATATTCCTCTTTTATAGTCTCTTTAGGTGTACTCGTTAATTTGATGGCTAAATAAT
The DNA here is from genome assembly GCF_057382095.1 of Aulonocara sp. 'chitande type north' Nkhata Bay. Classification (NCBI taxonomy): domain Eukaryota; kingdom Metazoa; phylum Chordata; class Actinopteri; order Cichliformes; family Cichlidae; genus Aulonocara; species Aulonocara sp. 'chitande type north' Nkhata Bay. The sequence continues at coordinate 10,590,113 of NC_141360.1, forward strand.
TTGATGACAGCATTACAGCAATTTTAGACATAAAGCCATGAGGGGAAAAAAGCCTGGTAATTACATCAAAATAATCTTGTTGTTGGATCGAATATGCCCATTTTCCTGATAGTATTTTTGTTTTGTTTTTTCTCTCTTTTTTAAATTTAAAAATCTGTAGGTGAAGGAAAAAGTCATGAGCAGTGACAAACGTGGTTATAAAGTATGGAGTCTGTACGAGGATTTATTGTTTATGTATTTATGAGAACTTCAGCTGATTTGTTGTTTTCTTTGAGCTTCTGGGAGATGCAACAAAACACAAGACAAAAGCTTAAATCCTATAAATCCAGTGAATAAATAAAGAGTTTGAAGCAGTGACATATTTCCATCTTTACCAAATCACTATCTACTATGAACAGGCAGCTACATTATACTTCTACTGATTTGAGCTGACTTCTGAGGGGTCATCTGTGGACTGTTGCCCCTCTTTTACCCACATCTATGCAAATCTGATGGACTTATCTCTGTAACATTTTTACAGCAACACAGGCTGCAGGTTCTAACTTGTGAGTCATGCAGTGAATGACGGAAGGTTTTTGATTCACCTTTTCACGCAGACATAGGAGCGCTGCTGCTCCTCTGTATGGGCCCATCCTAGCAGCTGCGCCATCAGTTGCAAAGTCAACAAAGTGAGAGCGCAACATTTCTTTGCAAGACACCCTGCATATCAAAGCCTTCCAGCAGAATTTCACAGATAGCAGCCTCACTGCATGACTGCAATTCAACAAGTTGAAATAAAAGTGCGCAGATCTTACCTTCATAGGGTATTCTGATGTAAAAGATCAGGCATGCTTTTGATGCTCTGCAGTAATATTTTTAGCATTTGGCGGTCCTTATGACGGACAATCTGCTGATCTAAATCCTTTTCATTTTCCTTTCACTGAGTTAAAAGTTGGAAGGGGAAGACAAGATTGGGTATGTAGACAAGTGTGTGTGAGGGAGGGGAATCCCTATAATGATGCTTACTGTTACTATAGCTGCCTAGGTTGTCTTCATGTTTTCAGGTTTAATTTGTTTAATCAAATCTTGTGCTTGTAACTTGTAGACATGAAATCACATTTGCTAGCCGAACTTCATTTAATTTAATGGACGCATTCACAGTTTGAGCCTTGTTTTTGATCACCTGTTTTACACACTGCCCTTCAAAGTAACTAATTAATTATTTATTACATTGGAAAGGGTAATAAGTAGATAATTTGTACATAGTCTATATGTTCGTGTCATGTCATGGAAAGTTGATATAGCCACTTGCACCTTATTTTTAGTTATTTTTTTTGCCTGTCCCGTTTGGCTCTTTTGCCATCAGAATTATTGTCTAAAGGCGAAGAAAGATGCCCAACGGATTTACTTTACCAAATGGACCATCCCAGCCTTGCCATATTGGTCTATTTGATTCACCTTTGCTTTTATTGTTTATTTTATTTTATTTTCACTTGCTAAACACGGGACAGACATGACTGGGGGAAAGAAAAGGGGGAAAGAAAGAGGGAAAGAAAAACAGTGGGGAAGAGGAACGGTGATAAAGGGAAAAAAACAAAAACCAACAAAACAAACAGACATATATCAATCACCTGGATCACCTGTTGAGAAAGAAAAAAGAGAAAACAAGCAAAAAAAAAGAGAGCAATATAATAACATCATCACAATGATCTATGTGAATATAAAAGTAAATACTAAATAATGAATATTACTGTGCAGCACGTAAGATCGACAGCGCACAGTGTGCTTTGAGGTAGGAGCCAAAGAGGGTGTAGTTTGTGTGTGTGCACCTTCTTATTTTGATGGGTCCATCTCTTTTTTAATCAAGGATTTAGTGATTCATTATCACGTTCCCTCTTTTCTTCTACCTATCTTTCTGTTGTCCTGTTTCCTCTCCGCTCTACAGAGAGTTTAACGCTCTCACATTTGGAGGATTCTCAAGGCCACTTTAGTCTTAGTTAAACCAACAGCGAGCCTCACCCTAAAAACAGAGACATGACTGTGACGCAAAGAGGAACATTTCTGTGTGTTTCGAAGAACGTGTGTGGGTGGCACAGACAGGTCACTGGGTTTGCTGTTATTGGTTAATTCTTTTATATTCACACTTTCCAATTTTGGCATACACCAAAGTCTCTTAACCAAAGAAACATGAAAGGGACATAAAATAAGCAGATCTCCCCATCGTGGCTAATGGCAGAATATAAATATCACAAAGAACAGCTTGACCACCAAAACCAGCTGGGCGGTCATTTTAACTGAGGTACGCTGTAAAGTAATAATCTACAACATTCTATAATCTGCATCATTTTCTTAAAACATTTTTCCTTGTCATGAAAGCTTTTAAACGCCTATTACCAACTTAAATGAGTTTTACTGCCTTGTGACACAGCAGTATTTGGCAGCAAGAGAGTTCACCATCAAGTATAAAGGGACTTAGTTGCAATTATACATCCTTCAGCAAAAAAAAATATTGGTCAACAGAACAAATCAGCAGGAATTAAAACTAGGTGTTTTGTGTGACAACCACTGGCAGCTTGGAGACTCTCTTGCGCTCATTCTTCAAAGAAATACTTCTCATACTTCTTCCATTTGGTGGAGGCTGCTTTTTAGGTGTAAAATAATGACAAATATTACATTTGCCTTCGAAGCAATGCACTAATGATGCCAAGTCCACTTGCGTGCATTGGCTCTTTCATGCTTTTTCATACTTGGTCCCATGGGTCCAGTATAGCCACAGTTGCCGCCCACACAAATGCCAAAAGTGATGTCACATCCACTGGAGCGTGGCACACTTTTGTGTTGTTTTGGTTGTTTGTGCACCTCTCAAACCTGTTGTAACCTTGCATGGGTGGTGCAGCCGGCAGGACGGGTTGAAGGCGTAACTAGTGCAACTGTGTTAGTTTTTACCACCATGTCAATAATATATCAGCCCAGAAGCGCTACAATTTCCAGATTATATAGTAAGAAATGCTTCAGTAGCTTGAAAAGATTAGACTTTCCAGTGAAAGCACTGGGAAAAAAACGATTCCTTTCCTTGTTGGAAGTTTATTGCACCTGAAGTGGTCACATGGCTGTGGTGATGTCACATATGCTGAGCATAAGAGGCCCTCTACCCAGAGCCTACAGACCGCTTTGCCAACATTGTCACCTGGAGGCACACAACTGGTTTGCTTCTGCTTATGTGCTCACTTGTCATTCAGAAGAGAGAAGGTATACCATACAAAGAGCTGAAGAAAGAGCCAAACTAAGCATCACTGCCTGAGCGTTTTATGCTGTTTTTGATTATCATTGATATTTCTCATGCTTCTCCCATTCGTTGTGAACTTTGTTACTTTGCGTCTTTGTTCGACTTTTCAAGAGATCGCCATTTGACCTATGGATGTTGAGCAACGTGCTGTTGATTTTTTTTTTTTTTTTTTGAGGATTGAACACAAGCACATTTGCATAGACCATCTGCGAAGTAGAGGAGATACATAGGCAAATACCTACGCAAACACACAAACTTGGCACCACACAATAAGCTTAACTTGTTAAGCACAGAATAAATAATAACTGGTATGCTGCATTCTATTTGCCTCAAAGGTCAGACAAGGAAATACAAGGAAACAAGGAACAACAGAATTTGTTTTGCTTTTGACGCTCATGCATCACAAGCATATATTATATATTTTGTTGCAGCTGCAGCACATTCATGGCCACAGCCTGTTCAGTACTCTGCTTTTACAATGTAAATGGAAACCGGTACCTTTCACGCCATTCGAGTCGTTGCGGACAGAGACCTGACTTGCAGCTACATATCTCAGGAGGTTAAATGAGGTTAAAAGGAATTTCTGGTTATGACATAAGTTACGACGTAGATTTCCCGCTGAAGAATAATTCATGCATTATTACTAATGTTCCATTATTTTACTAATGTTTATGTTCACTGTGCCCATCTGGGATTGTTAAGTTGGGGTTGGTAGGGTTGCTCCAAGGGTTGCTTTCCAAGTTGGAAGTTTAACTTAAGAAGTTTAACTTACAACTGCAACTGGAACACACTATGAAGCATCACTTAACAGGAAAGATGCACCTTTCCAGCATTTTGGTGAATAACTTCTGGACCACAGTGTTTTTGCAATGTCTATAATTTGACTTTAAGGATGGTGTGCATAAAGTTCACAGTTAGCAAACGTTCTGGAAAATGTGATTGCCTGGATTAGATTATAATTAGCTGACAATCTGACAAGAAATTCCAGAAGACAAATCTTCCCATGTTCAGCTACACTGCAGATTGAGTTCTGCCTCCATTATTAGCAGTACAACAGTTGATGAACCACTGTCGCTGCTTATGAGCAGAATAGAAGAAATGTATGTTTCTCAAACGTCCAGTTGTAAAATGATATTTTTTAGAATATGCATCGCTCTGCAGCATATTTAGATGAAGTGAATTTGTTTGTTTCACACTGGGTTGTGTGTTAATGTCAGTGGAGGTTACAGAGTGGTGGTGATAGTCACTGACAGACCACAGAAAGGTCTTCGCTGAAATACAGTGCTCACTATTTGGGTTTTGTCAGACAGTTGTGACTGTGAACTCTCAACACACACATTTACAATACTACACACACACACACACATACACACACAGAATAGTGGATACTTGGTGACACTTACATACACACAGTCTAAATAATACCACTGTTTTCTAAACCTATTCAGCATAATGCTGCCAGTCTGTGCTATATTAAAAGTACTCAAAGCAAACAACCTCCTCTGTCTAGCGTGTCTGTACCAGTGTTTTCTACAGTCACTGGTCTGTACGCAAGTCATAGAGGCCACTAATCAACCAACAAAGAGCTGTTAGAAAACGCGAGAAGAAAAAAGCGTGAGAGTGACTAGAAGAGATAAATCCCAAAGAAAATGCTACATTGAAAGGGCGAAGGGAGACTGAAGATAAATGAGTAGATAAGAGTGGGGAACTGAAGAGAGCAGAGTCATGATGAGGCAGAATAAATTCACTGGAAGCAAAACCCAACCTCTGAATATCTGCACTGTAGGAAGCACAACTTTGGAGCTCTAACTGAATAAACATATGATGCCAAATCATTTTGACACCTGACCAAAATGCATTATTGTGTTGTTCTTTGATGCTGAGGCATCTATAGCAGCAACAGAGACAGTCTACCTACATTTGAATTTCTGGTTTAGGCTTGTTTTTTTTAATTTCAAGTGGACTAGTTCAAGCTGCGATGTGACTATCAAATGGTAACTGAAGCTCAGAATGTAAAATTGACCAGCACCAATGTGAAAATGAGAGACAATGACTTGCAGACTTGAAGTGATGTTAAGTGTAATAACTGTTTGCAGTGTGAAGCTGGTGTGTTCAGAGTACAGGTGATCTAAAGTTTAATTAATTTTGACTCAAGCAACCAATGCTATGACCAATTGGAGCAAATTATGTCATGATGGACGTATCACAGGTGACAAACCAGAAGCTAACCTCAAATGTTTGCTTTTGTTTGCCTTTAAAACTGAACAGGTTTATGTGTAACTTAACTTTATAGCTTTAAAATAAGACAAAAAAATGAATACATGTATATATCTGTGTTAGATGTATATGTCATTCTCTTGTTGTGGTTGTTTTTAAACAACCAAGTTTTGGTCACATGATTATACATAGTTGTATAACGAAGATATTAGCAATAAAAAGGTGTTTGTACATGTCTGTGTCATACATAACCAAAAACTAGCAAAACTACCCATCGGACAGTTTATATGCAATCTTTAAACATGTATTAGCTTTAACCAGCTACCAACTTGTGTGGTGTGTCTCTGAAGAGTATGTCTTTGTTTTGTGATAGTTCATGTACAAAGAAACATGGCGTAAGGAATTATAGCAGGCGAACTAAAACATTTTTAGCTTGTGCAAGCGAGCCAGTGTCTACTTTTATTCTTTCTTTTAACGCTGCAAGATAAGGCCTCGCATTTGAGCTAAACTCATGCGATCTATCTGACGTCTGAAGGTAGGTGACCATCTAATTCTGTAAGTTGAGTCCAGCAGGACTATGGTACTTGATATGTTTTTCCCCTGTGGTACTGCAGGACTAATTTACAGCTTACACACAGGAAATGATCTTAATCCCCTGAGCTTCCCTTAATCTGCGAACTCTTTTTGTTCTTCATGCTCCAAATGATTGGGCAACACACATATCCTCATACACAGTCCTGAGCTGCTCAGTGGTCAATGGCAGAGGAGATCTTGTTCAAGGTGATTAAGTGTTCTCTTCAATGCAACAAAGGATATAATCCAGAACAGTGAGTGAAGAGGTCGTCCTCTAACAATATACCTACAGAAAATCATGCTTAGTTTTAGGCAGCATCCCCATGCTCTTAAAGATAACTGTCACCTGATGGGTCCGTGCCGGTTCATTTTTCAAATGTGTGCCATCTCTCCTTGGTAGTGATATGAAGGATGTGGTTAGGGGCAACAACACTTAGCCCTGAGTGCTGCCAAGGTACACAGCATCCTCCTGTGAAATGCCATTTCTAAGTGATTGATGCAGTTTCTGTTGCCAAGGCAACACAGCACCCACCAAAATGATATTTTCAACTTTTGGCATTAACTATCATTTGTTTTGACAAAATAAAGCGACAACACACACACAAATATTTGCAGTGAAGCAGTTTTTCACAAGGAACTTCCCCAGGTGAGACATGACACTGCAACACACGCCTTCCTGCTACGGATAGCCATGAAATAGCAGCATTCATCTCAGGTATGTTGCCTATTACACAATTTTCACACTTCAGCTAATATTTCTAATGGACAGATGTGCTTTTAAATTACAATAAATTTCTCTCATCTGGCACTAATTCAAGACAAATGTGTAAAAATACCTCTTTTTTTATGTAAAACCTCTCAAGCATTTGGCTATGCTCCCAGTGTGGGCAGTCCTGGGTTGGATGCTCAAAAGGTGGCACTCTGCCATATAATCGTTTTGTTTCCTTCCCTCGTTTTTTTCCTCATTTCTACAGCTTTGATATGATTTTAACAAGCGAGGCGTCCAAAGTGATTGCGTTTCTTGGCCTAACAGTTTTGAATTTGGTGGTTTGATCCAAAATCTTTAACCTATTCCGCTTATTACACTTACCGCACACCTTCCTCTTGATAGATTCAATGCACGGCTTTCTGTTTAAAGAAATTTAAATGAAAAATGAACAGATTTTCTAAAAAAGCAGGATATACTGCTCTTTAGACAAGGTGGTTCTCTGCTGCCCAAAAGGTATTGCATGGTTTTTGCTGCAAAGTGTTACTGATTGTTACAGCTTTCAGCGCTATTCGCCTTTAAAGTGTGATGTCTTTAGCCATTTCTGGGTCTTCTAGATTCCCAAACTCAAACAAACACTGCCATAGAAGTTTAACATCCAGGCATCCATGAAAAAAAGGATTTATCAAGTTTAATGGCATTAGCAGGAAGCTAGCTTCGATAGAAGGATAATAAATCATATTCTCATTGAAGGATGTCTGGAAAACTGGTTTTGTTATCATTTTAGATATAAATGAAGACAGAAAGCTAAACGGGAGCAATCTTTGTTGTGTTATTGAAGTTGGGCTAGCTGATATATAGTGGGGTTGTTACCAGGTGCCTAGCTACAGAGCTATGGCTAGGATAAAATAAACACATTAGCACAGTGAAGATGGATGATGAGCATTCCCATATGGAAAAGAAATAGTAAAAACTTACATGTGATTACTCATGAAAGTGGCCACTTTCTCATTACTTTCATATATTTTTTTAGTAAGTATCCAAAACATACAAGTTTCATTATATAATTTTTCAAGGGATCTTATATCTGTTTTCACTCTTATATGCTTTTCATACAAGTTTCACACAAGACAGATACAAACTTTATAAGATTTATATATATCTTTTCCATATGGGTTACCTTTATTCCCCTCAATGAAAGTTTGTACAGGTCCAGACAAATCAATCACACAGCAGGGAAAAGATGCTGAAAATGGACCAAATTTCAGTCAAGAGAAGGCCTGAGATGATCCATCCACAGCACAAGTTAGTCATTAATATGCTGTTGTGTGGTTTGGGTGACTTGCTATGAAAAGCTTCATGTCCACACTGAAACCTTATCCTCAGTGATCCTTTTCTGAAGTGTTCAGATACTTGATGTCTGTCAAACTGTGAGCCCATGGGCTGTTGTTACATCCTAAAACTGAGCTTAAAAATCTGCTGCACATGAAGGGTGCTAATAAAAAGAAAGAAGGAACACTTATTATTTTTAGGGACTTATTTACATTTAAAAATGTTATAATTGGGCAGGTTCTTAAAAGACAACAAGGCAGAATCGGCCAAACATTGGGAGGGGTATTTGGATGGGACAATGGAAGGAGAAGTACAGAAAGACAGACGTGTGATGGGGAGAAAAAGTCTTGTCTGTTGTGTCTCTCACACTGAGACTGTATTGTGTTTTGTGTTTGCGGCAGTCATTGCCATCAACTCCAGTCACTGCCTGCACTTCATTAGAGCTCTGTTCAGTCGTTCATTCAGCAAGAAGTAAAGAGGCGCACAGTGTAAATGTCATGACACGATGTGGAATCACATTAGTTTACACCTATTATGAGAACATGAGAGAAGAAGCTTCACGGGGTTAAGAGATGAAGCAATGAGTGAGGTGGAAGAAAGGAGTGAAATAAGGTGAGGAGAGAGGGGACAGCATGACACCAAATATACGAGCGATATTTCAAGTACACAATATTTTTTGTGCTCATTTCTTGTCATTTCTTTTTTTAATGAGTTCAATATTTATTTCTCACGTGTAATCCTACTCTTTAGTTTCTCATTTAGCTTATTTGTACCCAGAAGTGTGACATAACACTGAAAATCAACAAACAATAAATATACAGCACCTTTGCATAACGAACCAATCCACAAGAACCTAAACGCTGCATTGATCATTACAAAGCATGTTGCACAGCTCAGCTCATTTAGGTAATAAAGTCAATCTTAAATTGTATTGGAGATTATGTATCAGAATTTCAGGAGCGGGACCACGCCTCCAAACACTTTCCTTCCAGCTATCATCTACATAGGTTCTCCCAGTTCTGCAAGCTGTCACTCTCGTTTACGTGAGCCTCCCTACTTCCCCTTTTCAATTCCTTAACTTCTTCACTCCTATTTAGTACATCGGGATCTGCCAGTCCTGGGAGCCGCCGCCAGTCCCTTTCGAGGCCTTCCCCAAACCGCAGCGCAATTCATGTCCAAGCATTCACCTTTACCTACTAAAACGCTGTCAAACATAAAATGAGGACGTGGGCCCAGCTAGTGAACTGAACCAGTACCAGTACCCCCATCAATACATGGGGTTCAAGGTTTGAAGAGGATGAAAGTTATGTCACTCATTATGTGACTCATATTGCTCTGACCATCACAGTTACCAGATCTCATCCCAAATTAATCATCATGTTAAACAAGTCTCACCACCACCAAAGCCCCAAATGAGGAAATATCTTGTAGAAGAATGACACTTCATACTCAGGTAGAGGTCTGAAGCTGTGAAGAGAAGATGGATTGAAGCTGTTTTGGTGATACCCTGGTGTATCTGTTAATTTGTCATCTGTCTATCATTTCAAATGAAAGACATATTACCTATAATAAATAGAAGCCCATTTCCGCCACTTAGAAAAAAAAAGGATCCATAGCTCGAAATTATTTTAGTTATTTTCTCGAAATTTTGACTTATTAGCTAGAAATTTCGAGTTAGCACTGCCAATCAGTAATCTACGTGAATGACATAATTTCCTTATTACCCGGAAGCTGAAGCCCTCAGGTACAAATGCTACAGCTAAGCTAGCAGTATTACATCCAGTCATGAATGCACAGATTGCTGAGTATTTTCAGCGTGGCTTCAAAAATGATGAAATCCTTGTGTTATTAGCTGAATCACATGGCGTTACTATCAGCAAACGTACTCGCGAAAGCGCCAGTTTGTTGCGATATGGTTTTGAGTGCGTGTTACTCTGCGCCATATGCTTCCGGGTAACAAGAAAGTGACCTCATTCACATAGATTACTGATTGGCAGAGCTAACTCGAAAATTTGAGTTATTAACTCGAAATTTTGAGAGTTATGGATACCTGGTTTTTTTGTTTTGTTTGTTTTTTTAGTGGCGGAAATGGGCTTCCATAATAATACATTAGTGTTTGTTTTTCTTCCTTTTTTTTTTTTTTTTTTACATCATTGTAACCTGTCTATGTCCCTGCCTGTCTTCTTCCTCCAAACAGATAATTACCTGAGGTCTCCTTCAAAGGGTGAAATCAATTTTATAATCTTGGGCCAGATAGACAGAAAGGTGAAGCACTGGTAAGACGGATGTCTTCTTACTGAATATGTCTGAACTCCAATAGTGTTAAACCAGTTTGCTCTGTTTCGTTCTACTGTGTGTGTGTGTGTGTGTGTGTGTGTGTGTGTGTGTGTGTGTGTGTGTGTGTGTGTGTGTGTGTGTGTGTGTGTGTGTGTGTGTGTGTGTGTGAGAGAGAGGTGGAGGGGGATGAGATGAAGAGTATATTCCAGAGAGCTTAAGGGCATTTCACAGTGTTAAGAGGTAGGATTTCAATTACAGTATATGTGTGTATGTGTGTGTGTTCACATGACATATCTCTGAGCCAGCTAGCTCTGAGCCAACCCACTGTAATACAACTCTTTGACACCATAATTGACAGGATAAAATACCTTCTGTTTGTTTTTCTTATAAGTGTGATCTGGCAGGCCTGAGACATTAGCGTGCTTAGAGTAAATGCATGTCAACTACTCTGCATTATAGTTTCTCTGTCACTAGATTGAGACGTTGATGATTCACAGACAATTTTCTTGAAACAAAAAATGGCAGCACTTCATTATGAAAGTCTCTAAAAACATATCATATTTTAGCTATTCCTCTGATATGCAAAGGCTAGAGTTTATAATGGTGCAAAACCTTTGCTGAAAAACGTATTTCACTTAAAGCACACAAAATGTTTGACATGGGACGCTGCAGTTCACATCTTGTTTCCTAGCAACATACATAACTTGTTTTCTTTTGTAAACACACACAGTCGTGACTGTGTTTTTAGACCAAACCCAAATTAACTGTCAGTTGAATCACTTTTGAAATAATCTTGTATCAAAGTCTTTCACAATCTTCATATTATCACGCAATTACACCTCAAATGAGAGAGCTATGTACACTGCTCAAAAAAAAATTTAAGTGACACTTTGAAAATTTGTCAGATCTCAGTAGGAAAAAAATAATGCTGGATATCCATACTGTCATGGACTGTGTAATGTGTAGGAACACATTAACAAAAAAATCCTTGCAGCAACTCAAAATGGTACTCAGGAGTTTGATTGTCCCCCACATGCTTGTATTCATGCCTGACAACATCCCGCATCTCCTAATGAGACAAAGGAGGGTGTCGTAGGAGATCTCACTTGCCAGATCTCAATCAGGATATCACTGAAGTCCTGGACAGTCTGAGGTGCACGATGTTCCTGAGGTGTATGTGGGGACGACCGGTGCCCACATACCAGTAACTCTCAGTGCTATGGCAGTGGTATCACCAGCAGGACCTAGTGCATTAGCTTTGGATCTGGCAATGGGTTCAAAGAGTTCATCCTGATACCTAATGGCAATCAGGGTGCCATTGCGTAGCCTGTAGAGCACTGTGCGTCCCTCTGTGGAGATGCCTTACAGGCAGCATAACATTCTCCATGGCATCAACACACACTTTTATGTCTGTCACGTTATTAGGGTGAACCTGCTTTCATGTGTGAAAAGCACAGGGCACCAGAGGTGGACCTGCCCAGTCTGGTATTCTATGGCCCCTTGGAGGACAGTGGGTCTTCAGACCACCCTCGTGAAGTCTTTGTTTGGTCATAGCTCTCTCACACCAGCCTCTTGCTGGAGGTCATGTTGTAGCTCTGGCAGTTCTCATCCTGTTGCTCCTTGCGCTAAGGAGTACATACGTGTACCGTTATTGAGTAAAAGACATTCTACGGCCCTGTCCAGCTCTCCCAGAGTAACTTGAGTCCTGGAATCTCCTCCATGCTATTGAAACTGTACTGAGACAGTAAACCTTGTGGCAATGGCCTGTATTAATGTGTCTTCCTGGAACAGGAGCTACCTGTGCAACCTCTGTATGATCCAAGTATCGCCTTATGCTACCGGTAGTGAAGTCGACCCGGGCCAAATGCAAAACTAGTGGAAACAAACACTCCTGTTTTGGGGGTTGTCTCGTTGTTGGCCCTCTTGTGCACCTGTTCATCAACAGCAAAGCAGCTGAAACTGACTAACAACCCCCTTTGCTACTTAGTTGATCAGATCAATACCACAGAAGTTTAATTGACTTGATGCTCTGCTTTGATTAAAAAATGTTTATTTAATTTTTTTTAGCAGTGTGGTTTCCCTTCTGATTAGGTGAGCTTTTTGCAACAAAAAGAGTTCTTTCACAATAAAACACAAGAAATAGAAGTATATCATATCTACAACATAATAGGCTATAACATACAATACTAAGTTATTTAGCAACAATTTGGATGAAAAATGTCTTCACTTGCTGTTTGAATGAGTCAGTGGAGTCTGTACCATGGAAAGACAGCGAAAGAGAAATCCTCAATCTTGGTGGCACCGCTTGAAAAGCCCGATCCCCGACTGCGGTATCCTTAATATAACCATCACAGGCACAGCAGCTTCACCCACCTGTGGTTCAAACTTTCTGTTTATAAGGAGCAGACGAGAAATCGTGTAAACCTTGACTTTAGTTGAGTCAAAAATTCAAAGTATGGTGATGAAAATTAGCTTTAGGGACTACACTTGAAACTGCAGAAAGTCACTCAAAGCTAGGAGCTTACTTATACAGTGGGGCAAAAAAGTATTTAGTCAGCCACCGATTGTGCAAGTTCCCCCACTTAAAATGATGACAGAGGTCAGTAATTTGCACCAGAGGTACACTTCAACTGTGAGAGACAGAATGTGAAAAAAAAATCCATGAATCCACATGGTAGGATTTGTAAAGAATTTATTCGTAAATCAGGGTGGAAAATAAGTATTTGGTCAATAACAAAAATACAACTCAATACTTTGTTATTGCCAACAAAGGTTATGTTACAGAGGTCAAACGTTTACTATAGGTCTTTACCAGGTTTGCACACACAGTAGCTGGTATTTTGGCCCATTCCTCCATGCAGATCTTCTCGAGAGCAGTGATGTTTTGGGGCTGTCGCCGAGCAACACGGACTTTCAACTCCCGCCACAGATTTTCTATGGGGTTGAGGTCTGGAGACTGGCTAGGCCACTCCAGGACTTTCAAATGCTTCTTACGGAGCCACTCCTTTGTTGCCCGGGCGGTGTGTTTTGGATCATTGTCATGTTGGAAGACCCAGCCTCGTTTCATCTTCAAAGTTGTCACTGATGGAAGGAGGTTTTGGCTCAAAATCTCACGATACATGGCCCCATTCATTCTGTCCTTAACATGGATCAGTCGTCCTGTCCCCTTGGCAGAAAAACAGCCCCATAGCATGATGTTTCCACCCCCATGCTTCACAGTATGGTGTTCTTGGGATGCAACTCAGTATTCTTCTTCCTCCAAACACGACGAGTGGAGTTTATACCAAAAAGTTCTACTTTGGTTTCATCTGACCACATGACATTCTCCCAATCCTCTGCTGTATCATCCATGTGCTCTCTGGCAAACTTCAGACGGGCCTGGACATGCACTGGCTTCAGCAGCGGAACACGTCTGGCACTGCGGGATTTGATTCCCTGCCGTTGTAGTGTGTTACTGATGGTGACCTTTGTTACTTTGGTCCCAGCTCTCTGCAGGTCATTCACCGGGTCCCCCCGTGTGGTTCTGGGATCTTTGCTCACCGTTCTCATGATCATTTTGACCCCACGGGATGAGATCTTGCGTGGAGCCCCAGATCGAGGGAGATTATCAGTGGTCTTGTATGTCTTCCATTTTCTGATGATTGCTCCCACAGTTGATTTTTTCACACCAAGCTGCTTGCCTATTGTAGATTCACTCTTCCCAGTCTGGTGCAGGTCTACAATACTTTTCCTGGTGTCCTTCGAAAGCTCTTTGGTCTTGGCCATGGCGGAGTTTGGAGTCTGACTGTTTGAGGCTGTGGACAGGTGTCTTTTATACAGATGATGAGTTCAAACAGGTGCCATTCATACAGGTAACGAGTGGGGGACAGAAAAGCTTCTTACAGAAGACGTTACAGGTCTGTGAGAGCCAGAGACTTTCCTTGTTTGAGGTGACCAAATACTTATTTTCCACCCTGATTTACGAATAAATTCTTTACAAATCCTACCATGTGAATTCATGGATTTTTTTTTCACATTCTGTCTCTCACAGTTGAAGTGTACCTCTGGTGCAAATTACTGACCTCTGTCATCATTTTAAGTGGGGGAACTTGCACAATCGGTGGCTGACTAAATACTTTTTTGCCCCACTGTATATATGCAGGGGTGGGGGGGGAGACAGGACAAAAGGTGACATATCAGTTGAAATTAAGTCACTCATTTTGTGTTTTGATTCAATCGGTGGTAATATGATTGGTTGATTCATTGATTTAATCATCCAGTCATTGTTTTTTTTGTTTTTTTTTTATCTCGGTTCTGCCACATGTAGTCGTGCTGAACCAAATTCATTCGAAGGTCACACATCAGGACAAATGGCTGCTGAAGAATTTAGCTTGGGGAAATTGTTTCAGAAGCACTAACCTTCAGTATCTTTGTTCACAAGTCCAAAAACTCACAGAGTCACATTCCACAGCTGTGGCATCTGTTCCTGACAGTTTACCAGACACCTTGTGCAGCATCAAAGAAAAACACAAGGGCAACAAAGTTGTGGCATTGTATGTGGGATGCAGGTAAAAATTTTCACTTCAAGTTTTGATTGTACAGGAGAAATGTTTTCTATGTTATGTTAGGTTATCTAATCTGTTCCACATACAGCAAGTGGCTCAAGGGAACGAATGAAAGGTCAAAGAAAAGGTAGAAAAACTTAAAGGCCGCTAAATGAAGACACTGCTTTTCGAGTTCTGCCTTTTTCATCACAGCAGGTGATGCAGCTCTGCATGTTTTAATCAGCAGAATTTTGTGCCAAATGTCCTCCTGATGCAATCCCCACCTCAATCTGCTAAATGGGAACGTAAATTTGCAGTTCCAGGCCTCTGTATTAATAGCTAGCTGTACTCAATAAGATGTTTGTCATCTGCAGACCTGATACAATGCTGCTGTTAAGACCTTTCAAGACATTTTTTTTAAAAGATGTAGAAATAATTGCTCTATAAAGTTTTACTCAACAGATATGTCTGCATTGCCGTTTATATTGTGAGACTTTACGGATTTGTGGTCTGAAGCCTCAAATTCTTTGTTAAGATTTTTTTTTCAGAATATACCAAAAATGAAGTGATCAAGCGTTGGAATGTGGCCTCTCTGTCTGGATTTCACACTTGATTTTTGAACGTTTAAATATAACGCAAGGCCATTATGGCTGAAACTGCCACTTTTTTGTTTGTGTCTCAAGTAAAATACTTTTAAAGTGTCATTCTGGATCTATGACGATATTGGAGAGACAAGAGAGAGCGGTTACACTCACAAAGAAATCAAACCTTCCATGTATTTCTTGAAAAACAAGCCTTTTGGACAGATATGTGACTAAGAAATGGATACAGTCTTCACAAGTTATGTGAAGTTACTAAGTTAGTTACTGTCACTGCTGCAATTGCACTTGACTGTTGCAGAGCAAGTCAGAGATGTTGAATTTCACTGTCATGTACTGCAGTAAACGCTGTATTTTCATGACATTATCAGGCTTCAGCAATCATGTCACTCTTCAGTAACAAGAGAGAAGAGCGGAGGAGTTGCAAGGAGCTGAAATCAAGGATGAAAGCAAATACAGGCTCATCGACTCGTTTTTTTTTCTTCTATCGAATGAAAATGAAAAAAAAAAACCATAAATATATTCTCATTGAAATGGAAAAAGTGAGAAAGTGTTTTACGGGACAAACTTGGAGAACTCTTGGGGAAGCTCTAAATATGTAACTACAGTGACATTAAAGGCTGAAGATCGAAAAAAAACAACAACACTAAAAACAAACAATGCTGCATGTGGACGATAAAGCGCACCCTTCATTCATTGTTCAGCATCGTTACACTGCAACTTGTCTTACAACCTCACAAAATCACAAAGTGGCTGTGGCTTAGGAGGTAGAGATAATCACAGAGTTTTTGGTTCAATCTCAGGCAGCTTCTTTCTGCATGCCAAAGTATCCTTGGGTGTGTTCATTGGAGTGTGAATGACAGATAGAAAGCTCTTAGACGTAGAAAATAAGTTATTGTATGAATGGGCGAATGAGGTGTGGTGCAAAGTACATTGATTGCACAAGTAAAAAAACACTGTGTAACAACCAGTCCTTTTCCCATCCATTTAGGCAGTATTCGTCCAATAGGAGAGCCTCATGCAGGCTAAAGTTGAATGAGAAAATGTGCTTTTTGCATAGATCTAGATATAAATAAAGACCATTTATATTTTTTATTTGAGGTTTTATCAAAGTCATCCACCCAAAGCAGGTGAAAGCCACAGTAAGCTAGTTTCTGCTAGTGCATTTGTAGTTTTTTTCCATCAGGAACAATGATTTTTGCTTGTGTTTGAGCTTGATCTTTACCTCTGACAAAACACACGCGCGCACACACAGACACACACACACAGGGGATGGTTCCTGAATGGGGCCGGAGGTCAGCAGCCGCATGCACGTGACAAGTCAGAGTTAATTCCAGCATCACAAAGGATGCTCTGGACACCAGCAAACACACTCTCCAACAAACACTCACACACACCAGATTATCCCATCAGGCCAGCTACAAAGGTCAAAAGCAAATGTTCAACTTTTGGTCCTTTAGCTCTTCTATTGTTAACACTTAGATGCTTACTTTATGCAAAACCATCAGTGCATTAATATGAGATTTATGGGGGTTAATGCATAACAGTAGACACCAAGGTTATTATAGTTAACTGAAACTAAATTTAGATGTGAAAAACAAAAAAACCCAAACATTTCAGTTACAACTTAAATAAGAATAAAAGCTAGATTTTTGAAAACTAATTGAAACAATTTTGTGAACTTGCAAAACTAATTCAAATAAAGTAAAAATACAGTGTTTTGATTTGATAAAAGTTTAATTAAAATACATAGAAAAGTTTATCGACACTTTAGATGACACGTGTGCACTGTAAGGCTAAAATTGGGGATTTATGATCAAAATCGACTCGACTTCGGCTGTTATTTATCAAACAGCTACTTTCATACAATCAGTCTGGTTTGCTCTCACTTCACTGGTCATCAGGTTTCCATGTCCTCCAACTATATAAACATTAAAAACAGAAGTTTACAGTAGTCTCTGAGACCTATTTGATTATTGGCTGGTTTTCCTTAATGGGAATTTTATATTTCTGACATTTTGCTACTTCCGTTTGATTCTTGTGCACCAGTGTAATTCTCTATAAATATTACTGCCTTGTCATATAAGAAAACACATTGTTAATCAAAGGGTTTTGTGAAACTAAAGCCATTGTCACTATGTTTGTGGCACTGTGTGTGTGTGTGTGTGTGTGTGTGTGTGTGTGTGTGTCAGTGCTCTTCAGATCACTGTGTTTACTGATTGGTCTGCCATCCATCACTATCAACTCCTCTCCGCCCCTTAAACAGAGGCATCAGTGATGGATCATCCTGATTTGTATCAATGGGCAAAACCTTATCAATAAGGTTAAACACACTAATGTGGGTCTAAAGTGAGAACAAATACGTGTGTATGTGTGTGTGTGTGTGTGTGTGTGTGTGTGTGTGGACCAGGCAGGACGATAGGTGGGGGTAGGAGTCATTTGTTCTGATGTAACAGAGTCAGTTTCATCACCCGAGGCATCGAGGATGAGCAGGAAAGAGAGAATGCACAGAAGGGAAAGGAAGTGACACGATGAGTCTAAAATGACTGTCTCTCTGTCTCTCTCTCTCACACACACACACACACACACACACACACACACACACACACACACACACCCTGGGTGTCAGCTTCCATCAGCAGCATGTATGACTGTGACTTATAACCACAGCTATGCGATCATTTACACTCAGTGCAGGAGATAGCCAGAAGCTACTGTCCCTCTGTACTAGTGTGCAGTGATTTAGTGTCTGAATTCACAACACTTGCTTGGATGTATTAGTGTATATGTTTTTACACGCCATATACATATAAATGAAACACTAATACATTAGGAGTCTTTCACAATGTTTTTATTTTTGTTTTATCTTTTAAACAGTGGAGCGCAAGCTTCAAGAACAAGAAAGTACAATAAAAAAAGAAGAGTTTGTGATTAAACCCACATTTAAACCACATCAAAATCAGCTGCCCAGGTCTTATGATGAAGTAACTTATGACTGGCACGATCACACTGAACACATACTTGGTTTTTTTTCTTGTCATGTCTCAGTTAAACTCAAAATGCAAAGGTCACTGAATCTGGAGTTGCTTAGAGACCAGATCTGCTGTACCGGTTATCTTTAATCGAATCAAGTGTGAAGCTCAGATGGAAAACAATAATTTGCCATCATTACAAAATATTAAGCAAGACTAATTTTGTGCAGTTGTGGTTAAAAAGAAAAACAAACGATTTGAAATGAAACGGCACCAGCTAGCTGAAAATAGCCTCTAGATTTATTTTTAAAAATCTAATTCTGTGTCTAATATTTAATTCCACAATAATGAACAGACTGTTGGCACACAGACAAAAAAGGAAATGTCACAGTACACTAATGTACACTTTTGATGGTTATGGCACAAGCTCAAATACAAAAACAGATAGGACACAAATGCTGAGAGTCCGGAGACGTACAGTTTAATAAGTGTTATAGAACGTAATGTAAACATGAAAATGAAAAAAGGAAATAAGTGAATGCCGAACAGGAAATCTAGCGAGGCCCCCTCGAGAAACCACAGTGTGCCATCTGCATTATTTCCAAATTATTTGTCATCTAATTTTTTTCCCTCAGCACCTTCAGAGAGCTGTCCAGCTGAAGCCTTCTTTTCAGCTCAGGTCATTTCAGTTCAGCCTGATTCACTTTAATTCAGTTTTCTACACTGGGGAATGACTCACACTCCTGACAGAAGACTCCCATTTACTGTCTGCCTGCATGTGTGTGTCCGTGTGTGTTTGTGTGGGGTTTTTTGGGAAACGTCAGCATCTTCTCCATCTCTCGTACTCGCCTGATGTTACACCGTCAGCATCACCTACAAGGAGACAGAGAAACAGGATTGTGGCGTGTTGTCAGCAACAAATCGGACTGTGTAAAAATAATGCCTCGTTCTTCCTCGCTCTCTCTCGTCTAGCATCATCAGTGTGATGTAATATGAAGAAATCACAGCTCTGGAAATTCTGCTTTTGAGGAATTATGGAGATAAGCTTGTGTTTCTTACTGTTAAACAATAAAGATGACGTGTATTTGTAAAAAATAATAAAAACATTTTTCTCATACTTAATGAATTCAAATACTATTAGACTGTGGTGGAGGTGCAGCGGAGGGGTGAGGCGTCTTAGTCGAGTCAAGCCGCTGTTCTCGCTCTCACACACACAGACACACACATACACACACACACAAACACACACAAAATTCAATCATGTTTCTGCTGCTGCCTGGGGGAACTCACTGTGGAAACCTCACTATAGTGGAAAATCACCTTTTCCATGTTATTTTACACAGCAGCACCTACGCCACACACTCGCAGACACACACCTACACAGTCTGTCTGCATTTACACGAGGAACCCAAAAGATCTGATTTTTTTTTAACTCTTTGTGGTGCTGATCTCACACCGTCATGCCTGTCTCAGCCAGAAGTCAGCGAGGAATGAGATTTTTATTCAGCCATGAAGAAAAAAAACGTGCCTCAGAGAGTTAATGTCATCCTGTGACAATACAGGGTTTGTTGCTGTAAGCGTGCTTAGCTAAGGTTGCATCAACCTGATACGTGACCTTATCTTGAGTGGCCATGTTGAATCGCGGAATCCTGAATATACTTATATACAGACACTTTTCTCTATAAAGTTATTTGGCAATGAATGAGGAATAAAGAGCAGGGGGCAGTTAATTTTGTAGACTATCCACAATATCAAAAAATCTGTCTTTTATTAATTACTGTGGTCAAACAATCAATACTTTTATTTTACATATAAATATATATTTATTGTTAGTAGTAGTGCTGGTAGTGCTGATGTTGACACTGACATGGGAACCTTATTTAGCTCAGAGAGTAGAAGAAGAACAACAGTACAGCAACCAAAATTCCATCTAAGGCCTGAGTTACACAGGTGTAGGGACCAGTCAGAGACACGCTGACAACAACCAGTTGTCAATGGGAAAAATGTGCAATTCCCGACCAGCTGGCGAGAGGTTGCTGGCTGCCTCTGGGTGAAACTGGCCACAAAGCCTTCTTGTGATCAATTTGGTTGCTAGCAGATTGCCACAGTTGCCCATGGTTTACATGGAAGATGCTAGCTTGTCTGCAAACACTTGCCAACTACTCTTTGAGCAGCAGTGATACTAAAAAATGCAACAGAATTTGGAAACGGAGAGCCTTCATAGTAAAAGTTGTGCCTTACTGCTGTAACCAGCACGATTTTACTTTGAACGCAAATGTTCTGTATTTCAAGTTTGTGGCACACTTGTCACACAGTAGTTGGCGAATGCCTGTATACTTTGTAACTTCCTATACTGATTTTTCTCTCTATAACATTCTGACAGGGAATTTTAAACTTTTTACATTTTTGAATGGCATGATCCCTTCCTAGCAATTTGTGTGCACCCTCATGCTATGGATATCGCAGGGAGAGCGATCAAACTGAGGGCCAAGAGCAAGAACATGGTGCTTGTTGCATGGATTCTAGATGGTCTGTCAGAATTCGTCATGTTGATTGCTCATGGCGTCCAAAATATCCTCGGGCCACTAAGAAATATCCCTGTGCTCCTGTTGGATAGCCTGACAATGAAATGGCATCATGTGAGGGTCTAAGATACAGTATTTATATATAATTAAACTTCACCTGAGCAACATTTGTTCATAAGCCATTGACACACACATACACACACAGTTTGTGCTACAAGGAACCCTCTCATCAACCAACCACATTACAAGCAGATGGTGAATATTATATGTGAAGTAGAAACATAATAACACCTTACATGAAAGAACTTTACTACAGAGTTGCTTCTGACTTAAAGGATAAGTCCTGTCATGTTCTGTTCTGCCGTTGCTTTCAACAAATCCCATGTGTCAGTGTAATCCAGTAATCATTACGTGTTAGCTATAGCTTTTTTAGATGTCATAGTGGTCCATTATTGTCCATTAACGGTTAAACAAATATCACCGGATCTCAAAATTTCATAACAAAATTAAAGTGCCACAGACAAAGTAGAGCAACTGTTGAGAGTAGTAAATATTGTTTTCTGTGGTCACTTCCCAGGAGGAACAGAAATTATGGGTGTATCAGTAGGCGTATTTGTCCTGAAGCATGAAGAACACAATGTTAAGTTTGGTATGAAATGTCCTCAGAGCAGTACGCCCTGGGAACTAAACTGCCACGGATCTATTAATGGTCACATACTCGCACTCCCCAAATGCTCCACCCTGAAATTTTGGCAGTTCACCAGTAGCTGTCCATCAGGTATGGTGTGCTAGTAAGGTTAGCTTAAGTTTTTTTTCTGTAGAGCTAATTGCCCATTTTCATGTAGCACATAAGCTAAATAAGTTAACGATAAAGTCATTTTAGAGTCCATCGCCATTAGAAACTGAAGGGCTGCGCCGAACAAAACTGGGGTTTGTCAAGTTTTTCTAGAAACCTTTTTAAAAGAAGAGGTAGCTAAAAAAAAAAAAAAAAAAAAAGCTAATGCTAAATTATCAGCAAACCTTTCAGAGCTAATCTGCACCAGAAGTTTTGTCAGCTTGCAAAATGCTTGTCATAATGTCGTACTTGTAATCTCTTGTTAAATATTTTACCGTTTCTGACAAAATAAATTCACAGTAGTCTGCGGACAATGAAGTCTATTGTCTGTAGCAAGATGTAAAAAACAAAGGACAAAAGTGATCTGTACACTTCTTAAAAGAAAGTTTTCTATTTTGTCAAACAGCTCAGGCTTTTCTTATTGTCAAGATAAAGAATTTGAGTGTATTAACTGTTACAATAAGAGCAATTAGACATTTTAAGATCTTTTTAAACAATGGGGAAAGTGCCATTTTTGCTTTATTTTTTCCCTGCTTTGCTGAAAATATACTGAAACCTGAACCCAGCATAAAGTTTTTGTATATGTTACAACACCATATTGGTCATATTGGGGAAATTTACATAAAAATATAAATAAATATTTGTTAAATATTTGTTTTAGAGTACACATCCACTTTTAGAACTAAAGTTTAAAGTAAGGTTACACAATCTGAATTATGGCACTTTTGAATGTAATTAACTTTTATCTATTCTTTCCCATCGTTTATGTTGTTTTTCATGGTTTCTTCCTTTTGCTCTTTTTTAATCCCCTCATGCCAGATGGCTGCCCCTCTCTGAACCTGGCTCAGGGAAGAAGTTCCAGTTCAAAGGAACTTCTTCCTCCTCACTGTTGCCAAGTGCTTGCTCACAAAAGACCGTCTGAATGTTCTTGCTCTAAAATTGTGTTTGTAATATGAAGTAGTCTGTTGTAAATGACTGCTTTTGAAACATAAAAACTGTATAAAGTATCTGGGCACTGCTGCTGCTTACATACTGTATTGAGGTCTTTGCTGGACAAATGTCATATGAAACTGGAAAACACCCGACTGCGAAGATGTGAACAAGCTTTGTGTGGGTGTCTGTCTGTCTGTATGGATCTGCAGTGCTCTGCCAATGCTACAGACATTTCAGAGCCCTTTGGCGTAATTCAGTGTGTCAGATACAAGAGGAAATAATGTGGTGAGCATCTCGTCGAATCGCTCCGGCTTAAACGGTCTCTCTCCAGAGTGTGTTTAGGAAATTAAAGGCCGGGGATTTTTTTCATAATTGTCTAGTTTATCATTTTATTACAGCTAGCTTTCCTCTGATGGGCTCCCTTTATGATTTATCAAATACAATTACTGCATGACTTATTTTAGGACCATTAATGTGTGCACGTGTGTGTGTGTGTGTGTGTGTGTGTGTGTGTGTGTGTGTGTGTGTGTGTGTGTGTGTGTCAGCTCTGGTGTATTTAAATAGCATTAAGTAATTGGAAAAACAGGTCGAGAAGCTGGAAAATCTAAATTGTCTTTGTGGATTTATACCCCCCATTCAAACACACACACACACACACACACACACACACACACACACACACACTCTCCTTTTCCTTTTCTCTCTGTTGCTTCTGAGTAAATACCCAAAAAGCTTCTATTTTAAACGTAAAATAAGAGAAAATTGTGTTTTAACTGATAGAAGCTAATCTGAAATAGTTTCATTCTTGTGCTGTGACAATATTTCACAATATTTCTCAAGGAATGAGGAAAATTGGGATATAGAGAAACAGAGAAAGGAAAGAAACAGTCACAGAGAGAAAGAGGTTAATTCCATACCTTCGCCTTCCAGCTAATGAAGTGTAGGTGGCGTCCCGGTCACTTCAGCTAATTGAACAGTGGAGATTACAGCAGCCGTCGCTCCCCTCTGTGAAAAGAGGGCCGTGTTCATTAGTCGTTGCCATATAATATTCATTCTCTGTAGAAATATGTAGATAGTAATCTATGCAAAGAGCTGCTGGTATGATTATAAAGCTCTCAGCACGTTCTCTGGTAGCAATAACTCAAACAACCATGATTTAAAATACTGCATGTGTCTATGTTTAACTTTATTGCTTCGCACTGAATTTATGGGCCTTTATCAATTAGACGTATACTCAGAAGAATCTATTAATATTTATGTAGGGCAATGTATTAATTTTGACATTTAACAAACCAGTAAAAACAGTAAACCTAAAGTATATCAGTATCTGAGTGTTATTTGAATTATTTGAATGGCTTTAGAGAGCAATAACTCCTGCGCAGCTAGTAATAATGGGCACAGTTGATAGTCTTGGTAACACTGTGACAGACTTCACTGAGGCATGTCAGTGCAACTCTAGGCTGCCCTAAGTAAAACAAAGTCTATGGACGGAGAGTCATTGAACCCCCTAGCTGGAATATGTGTCAATTTAAAATCCTCAAGAAAGCAAGACAAGATGGCAAAGCTAGTCATGAAAGGCTCAGTTTAATTCAGCTTTATTTATATAGAGACAAATCACAGCAGCAGTCACCTCAAGGCGCTTTGTATAGTAGGGTCAAAAGCCTACAATAATAAAGAAGACCCCAATAATCAGGCAGGTAAGGTAGCAAGAAACTCAGGAGCAGCCCTGAGTTTGAGATAACAGGTAGCACTATGCGGCGTCCTGTTGTATTCAAATTGATGGTGTATAAACTGGAGTTGTGGCCATCAGAGAGTTGTCCCGATTTTAAAACAGGCAGTCTTTAGTCACCAAAAACCTGAAACCAGTTGTCAATGGACTTGTCTCACATTATAATCTTGGCCTTTTTTTAATGCACTTCTTCAAAAGCCTTTCCACCACATTTGTAATAATAAAATGTTTATTTGTCATTACCAGCATTCTTCTATTTTCAGTCATTCTGGAATAGAAATTACGGCCATTGTCATCCAACCTATTCTGTGCATGAGAAAATTGATGCTGCTAATTACAAGGTATGTCTTTGTACCCATGTACAAAGATTAAGGGAATGTGTGTACAAAGCAATGTTACATAATTAAAAGCTGCAGCAATGACACTCGTGTAACCGTGAGGTTGATTAATGTCTCTGGTTTGTTGTGTTATGTTCACGAATTTCACGCTCATGTGACAGGTTGTTAGGCTTTGATTTTGTAGTGCGGTCCTGTGATAAACGAGCAACATGCTATAAGCTTTTCTTACATGTACAGTGAGTTGTGTGACTAAAACGACCGTCTCGGTCATTTGTTTCTACTGTCTGAAAAGGCCCACGTGAGTAAGCCTTCCTAAAATGACATACAGTGCTGTTTCACTCCAAAGGACCCAGAGAGTCCACATCAGGAAGCAGGTGGGCTTGTGGTTTCACAAACACACCCGGCTCCAGTCTCGCGGCTTTCTACCATTTTTGAGTTTCACTTTTACTCCCTTGGTAAAAGCAAGGAGGTCCTGTAGGTCCAGCAGCTGGGGCCTTACTGTGTGGAGCTCGCATGTTCTCCCCATGTCTGCATGGTTTCTCTCTGAAAACTCTGGTTTCCTCCCAATGATATATATGGGGTGAGGTTAACTGGTGATTCTAAACTGGCTATAGGTGTGAATATGAGTGTGAATGGGCTCCCGGCTCTAGACATTAGCCTAATGACAGACTGGTGATCTGTCCAGGGTGTACCCTGCCTATCACCCTATGGCAGTGGGGATAGACTCCAGCACCCCCAAAACACCCTGATGAGGGCAAACAGAAGAAAATGAATGGACTTTGACTCCCCAGTAACTTCTATTGTCATTCACCATTTGGTTAGGTTTAGCTAGCAGCACTTCTTGGTTAATGTAAGGAAAAGACTTTTGGTTTGAAGTGAACATACAATAAAATAAATACATAAATAAATTTATAAACACAACAAATTTACCATTTACAGAAACCTCCATTTAAAAAACCGCTAACGTACTATCAGTAATTTGCAAGGACATTTTCCATGTTTTTATGCATATTTTTTGCAGTGTAGGATTTAATAACATCAAGTATAAATGACAGCATGAGCCTTTTTCTGAGGGGAAATCTCTATTAATAATGGTGGAAAGTGTAATGAAAATTGCTACTAAAGCAGAATTACTGTTACATAACTGAAATGTTACTCAACTAAAAACACTACCATTAAATAGAAAAAAATACTTTACATAAAAGCATAAAATAACCTTCAAAACATACTAGGGATGTTTAATGTCAGGTGTCCTGTGGGTGTAACAGTTTAGAAAATGGATGGATGATTGTTTAATAAATAAAGTTAACTGAAGTATATCGTTGAAGGGTTTGTGAATCAGTAATGGAGACAGTTGTGAATAAATGAATGAAAAAATAATAATCAAGAACGTCCAGTGAGAGCAGAGTTTATTATACTCACAGCCATTACTGTGAATTTATGACAAACACACCAATTACTCATCTTAACTAGTTTATGGAGTTATACAGACTGCAGGTGTGTCCATGTGTGTGCGGTGCATCCTCTGCGTGCGTGTATTGACAGACAGAGAGAAACAGGAGGCAGTGGGCACGACCTGCAGAGGTGGGAGTGAAAGTAGGCAGACAAAAGATTTTAGAGTTAAGCAGGAAAGTTTGGATGGTCTA
The DNA here is from genome assembly GCF_057382095.1 of Aulonocara sp. 'chitande type north' Nkhata Bay. Taxonomy (NCBI): domain Eukaryota; kingdom Metazoa; phylum Chordata; class Actinopteri; order Cichliformes; family Cichlidae; genus Aulonocara; species Aulonocara sp. 'chitande type north' Nkhata Bay. The sequence goes on from NC_141360.1 coordinate 10,616,583, forward strand.
ACGTTATAGTTTTCTTCTAACTTTCTTCTGGGAAGGACAGAAGCAGGAATGTGTTGCAAGTTAGTAAAAGGCGAGAAAGAAGCACTAAAAGACTAGCACGGCCCACCTCACAGTCACAGTGAGTAATAAAATTACTCAAATATATGTTAGCGTGCAGTCTTAAAGGAATTATATTTAGGATCTAATAACACACAACTTTTGAACTTTTTTTGTCTTGGTGTTTTTTTGTTTGATAGCTTTAAAACTCAAATTGTGGCCCCTGCTCAGCATTTAAAGCAGTAAAATTGATTTTCTAGTGTAAATCATACTTTTGTAAGTTGTGTAAATTACAACTTGGAAAAAAAGCACAAGTACTGGCCAGAAATGATTTAATTGGAGTGGGGAAAATATTGAGGCATGCGCACTCTTTCTCCCTGTGAACTGCACTGATCAGCCTTCCCCACCCGTGCGTCAATATTTGCTAACTCACTATCGCAGGATTCATGTTTTTTAAGTCACCTGATGCCGAAGTCACTGAACAGAACTCAGCAAAAACTCGTCATGTCTTTATCAGGACAAAAACAAAACTCCTCTCTGCTTCTGTCACTTTTCTAACCCCACTGAACCCCCTCCTCCCTGCCTCTTGTTGCCTATCCAGCACAGTGGGACCATGTCTCTCTCTCTCTCTTCTCCCCTCTCTCTCTCTCTACCTCTCTCGCCCCCTCCCTCGGGGCAGAAGTAGACCACGCCTTGAGGCCCTGCTCCCATTGTGTTTTCTCTGCTACTTCTGTTTGGGGCCTTTGTGTGCCGCTAATCAGCCGTGGGGCCATGCTCAGCCTCGAGTGTGTGTCTGCGAGTGTGCGTGTGTGTGTGTGTGTGTGTGTCCCTTGCCCTCATTACGTAGCCACACTGGGAGGCCAGCATGGGAAGTTTCTGCTGCCCTCCATCACCCCCTCCACCACCACCACCTCACCCCCCCTCTAGCTGTCCATCACTCACTTCCTCCCCCTATCCTCATCTCACCAACCCTTGGACCGGCCACAATTTTAAAATAAAACTGCACCTGCTTCAGTGGCTACATCAGAAAGCGATGCAGCAGTGGAGCAGAAAAACAACAGCGCTTTGTTCTAAAGTCCTCACAGTCACAGATATTTGCTGCGATGATTAGCGTCATTATTTTCGGAGCTGGAATGAAGCGATTTTGCGACAGGAACGGATTCTCTGTGCAAATCACAAAGTCTTTTCAACTGAATTTAGCGACAACAAAAGCGGGACTCCTCCACCCTAACACAAGGCTGAAAAAGTAAAAGTTTAAAGTGAAACTTCCCATTGCTTTTCAGGTCTTTTTTTCCTTCTTTTTTCAAACACGAGCACTTACAATACAGTAGGCAGGATGTTGTATGCTTATTTTATCTGCTGACGAAGTTAAAAAATATCTAACGCAGATCTTGTAAGAGAATCTTTTTTTTTAAACCAGGCTATAGTTGTTATGCTTTAACAGTTTAACTATCATGACTTGTTTAATAGCTGGTGAACATTCTGTGAACACATATTGCCGTAATGTCACTGTCATCTGGGGATACAGTCATCTATACTGTCAAACTCCTGGCTGTATGATTTCAGCGGGATTTATTAAGTAGCGTATTGTAATAGTAAAGAAAAAAACCTGGGGGTTGGAATAGTGTGCAGACCAATAATTAGTCATTTTATTTGTGAATGATTTAAGGCGTCCTCTTCAGAGTTTGAGCTTTTCTTCACAACATCAACAACAACACTTTCTTTTGTCTCACGTTCACGTGTTTAGCATGAGTCAACTGATGATGACTACTTCTCTCTTTTAAAAAGACAAAACTGAATTTCCAATTGTTCTTTGTGACAATCAGTTTGTTTGTTTCTTTTTTTTTGTCTTTCTTTTCATAATTTATGTCTTTGTGTGTATCACTTGCCTCGAGACAAATTTTCTCTTTTGGACATTGAGTTAAGTTAAGAGGAAAATGTTGCCCTCGCTGACAAGTAGCCTACTGGGTTCAGTATCAGTGCAAAGTCCAAGAAAACAATCTCAGTTTACACAGCCCTGTTTGTTTGGCGGGTTGTCTTTACAGAGATTAATGAAAGTTCAGTGCAGTAACGCAAAGTAAAGAAAAACTGAAGAGTTATTTTTTTAGATTATCTTTCACTTTCAGTGTTACTTATACACATCAGTAAGCTGGACTGAGTGAACTGTCCGCTGCCCTTTAGTGCTCCTCCCCTGTCACCTGCTGGATGCCTCTCTACCCTCATGCCTCATGTCCCCCCCCCCCCGCCCCACTGCTCCACCGCTTCACCTCCTTCCCATCTACTTTCTCCCTCCTTCAAGTCTTCACTGTTCATGAAATCTCACCTGTTCACATGGAGTGTGTCTCTCTGTCTTGATGCCCGATGAAGCTTAAGCCACTGGACCTCTTTGCCTTGAGGACAAGCATAGCCTGCTCATTGCTCATGTATACACACACACCCACACCCAAACACACACACACACACACACACACACACACACACACACACACACAACACACGCACACACACACAGACTCTGTCTCTGTCTCTGTTCAGTCAAGAGCTACACGGCTGTCTTAAATTTCATTGTGGGACAGAGAATATCCTCCCTATATATGTCACTCTCTCTTCCTTTAGCTCATTTCTTGCTTCACCTGACTTATCACACACCCCTGGCCCGTCCTCAGTCCTCCTCTGCTGTCCGACAATTTAGCTCTAGGTCATCAGCATCGTCTACTTACTGACCTAAATTCATGTTACGCCACATAATTAGGCTGTGTGCTTGTTTCCGTTCCCACTTTCAAAGACAGGTCTAAAGAGCTTGAGAAGCGTCTTGAGAGGGGAGACTTCTGTCCTGTGTCCAATGGCACTCAACAAGTTCTCCAACTAAATGGAGCATAGGAGCATACTGGCAACAGGAAACAGGCAACAATAAACTGTTAGAATTTTTGTTAGGTTAGAGGAAAAACCCTTGTTTAAATCATCGTTAGATGTCCAAGATTTTGAGTGTTACTGTGTTTCCTTCCCACTGTTGCCAAGTGAACAAATTCCAGTTCCTGGGTATGGGGCCGTCTGATTTTTGAGGTTTTCGCTCTATTATTATATAGTCTGTAAATTTTCCATGAAATTTTGGTACATCACAACATCATTGAATCTGGACAAATAAAATGTACTTGACATGTATATGAAAGTATGTTTATACCAAACATACTTTCATTGTTGATTAATTATTGGAATTTAAAAAAAAATTTGATTTTCTATATTCCAGTTGCATTTAACTCAGAACTATTGGTTCATGTCTTTGAGGCTGATGAAACCCTCCATCCACCTTAACCTCCTCCGCAGTGGTTCTGAAACCACAGTAGACTTCCTTTGCAGCCGAAGAGCCTTTTGAGAGAAGCACTGAATACTCATCTAATTCAAGTGAAGCAAATGAAACATTTTTTGAGTATAGACACAAAAATACACGTCTTTGACATACCGCCTGGAGCTGAACTGCAGTATATTACTAGGTTCGGACACAACCCACATTTTGTGAACACAGATTAATATATAAATAAAGTAACATTTCCCACAAGAGTCCAAAAAAAAGTGCCTCAGTCGGGGGACAAAACTGACATTTTCACCTTGTGCCATAATTTTTTCAGAAAGCTAATCTCAGAGCTAAAGGTGCTTACTGTTACCTCACTGACATTGCACATGTTTCAACAGAGAATCAACAGCATGAAAGTCTTGTTCTCACCTAGAAAAATTTTGATTTGTTTCTTTGCTGGTTCAAAGCAGCAATCTCAGCTCAAGAGGACACACAGAGGAAATGTTGTGAGACCCCCAACACCACGGGTGGCTCTGCAGGAACAGCGGACCAACAACTTAGCTCTAAAGAGAAACACGGGCAATGTTTAGTACAGGAAAATAAGTGCTCTTCCATAAACACCGCAGAAGCCAAAACATTGAGATTAACAAAAATTGCAGAGCAGCAATAATTTACATTCCTCAAAACAAAAAACAAGTTCAGGCCAATCTTTTTTTTGTGGATTGCTTTAACATGACGATCTGTCATGTAAACCCAGGACAGAGTAAAGGGAAACCAGAATCATAAAATAACAACACGCCTCATAAACTACCGCTATAAAGGTTTAACTAAAGCCTTAAAATAGCAATTACATCAACTGAGTTTCGTTTACAGAAAAAAAATCAGTGAGTGTATTAATATGTGTGTGTGTGTGTGTGTGTGTGTGTGTGGGAAGGGGGGGGGGGGGGGGGTGAGAGAATAAAGAGTAAGAGCAAGAAAAAGATGGTAATTAGTTGTGACTCAAGGTTTCCCTGACCATAATCCTCTGAACAATCTACACTCATACAGGTGTTCACTAAATCCAATTACCAACAGAAGAGGCAGTGGAGAGGAGAAGGCTAAATTATTTTAGCATTAAATAATACTGAAACGTTTTTGGGGGGTTGCCAAATAATAAAGTTGTATGTTGCACCTTCAAAATGCATTTTCCAGTCACTCGGGGAGACGGATATGCAAATGAAAATATTAGCAGAGCATCTACACTTCAGTCAGACTTTGAGTTTGTAGTTTACTTTTTCATAAATGACTTTGTGTTTATAGATTTCTGTCTTTTAAATAAGGTCAATAGCACTACCAACATGGAGCTTATACATAACAATAGCTGATAATATAGTGGACTCATATGACTGCCCCTATGTTTACAGAGCGCAACAAAGACGAGGCATTATATTTCAAAAGCTGCCTATTTATGTCAGGAGAGCTCATGCTCTTAAAAATGGTAATTGAGCTTTGGTACAGCACATGCATAATTACCTCTTTAAGACTGTCTCTGCTATTTCTTTTGTATTCCCGTGTATCGGTTTTAATATGCAAGTCCAGATATTGTGTACAGTAGATCCAGTATGTGTCACTGTGGTATTGTGCAGACCTCATCCTCTGATCCCCTGTATGGTTAAGCAGACCACAGAGCTCTGAGCAGGCTTTTGCAGCTTATTCAAATCAGAGCACTACTCCATCAAAGCTTCTGTTAGTTTAGCTTAATTGTAACTGAAATGAGATGAGATTAGAAACAAAGGCAGTCATTCTGTTACACAGTAAGCATGGGCAAGACTCTTCTAAACAGCACAAAGTAGTCAGCATAAAACTGTTAATGATTTTATGTCGAAAATTGCTTTCACCTGATTTGTACAATCAAATTCTAACCAAAATAAGACATGACCTGACTGAAAAAATAATAGAGTTATTTTTTAAATAAACATGCAAAGTATTAAACTTCTTCAACTGAACATCCCATAATAATAATAATAGTAACTATTATAATGAACATATACCTGACATGCTCATCCTAAACTATGGAGGTGTGCAGTGTGGAAAAAAGTTCATCAAATAAATGCACCAAAATAATGTAAATAATGCAAATGAATTCAATTTATTTCCTTTATATTAAACCAAATTACATCATTACACCTCATAGTGCATGTAAGGTGAAGAGGCCACGTTAATAGAGAGAAAACCCCAATATTTAAAATGACCGTCTATGAGCAAGCACTTGGTGACAGTGGCAAGGAAAAGCTCCCTTTTTATATGAATAAACTGCTGTGTGTGAAGACAGTGAAGAGTAATAATAATAAATGATTTAATGCAGAGTGGTGTATGAACATATAGAGAGTGCATAGAGGTGAGTGAAGAAGAAACAAAAAGTGCATCATGGGAAAGGAAAATAAAAACAGAATTCATTGTATGTCAGATTTATAAATTACCTGCATTATTTTACCAATATTCTAAATATGTTTGTTGATATATTTATTTACTGGCAATATAAGGTATACGGCATTGCTTGGTGGGCTTTTAACCCTGTTAAAGTACCATTCAATTTTTGGCATCTTTATTTCAGCACTGTCAGAATGTGAGAAAATCCCCAAATGAAATCGTAAACTCAAATAAAAACTTGGGAGTTCTGATCTTAATTACTTTTCTACTGCTTTGTAATATTGTTGTGACCAACTGCCTGTCTATGCTAGTGAGCTTGTTTGTGCTCTTCGCCCTCACCTGTAACTAGCGCTACAGGGAATGCTTGTCATGCTACTTGTGATCAACGTGTAGTCAGACAACATGATTTTGGCTTCTTGTATTTTTTTTTCTCAAATAAATATCCAGAAAATAAACTGTATCTTGTTTAAATGCTAGCACATCACTGGTATACTTCAAGGACACTTACATAACACACAAGTGAAGAAGAGCTTTGCGAGTGAAGATGAAGGTGGTTTACTGAAGTGAGCAGAAAGGGGAAAGAAGAAGAAGATTCTTGCTCCACTCCCTCCAAACTTGTAATGGAGGTTTGATTAGCAAGCATGTAATGTACTTTGCCCTGAAGCTAAAGGCGGGGGGAGGTACAGGGGGGTGTTAGAGGAGGCAGTGAAAAAAAATGGAGGGAGCATTATGGCAGGAAGAAGGTGGAGCGCATACAAGCTGCCCTCTCAGCAGGTCTCCTCATCCAACCTCTTCCCGCCACCCTGTCCACCTCCTCCACTCCTTAAGACGAGGACACAAGTTTCCCCCCTACTTCAAAACCTTGTGTCTAATGCCACCTCCCCATCCACCGCCACCTTCACCCCCTCCCATGCTGTATAAGTGGTGGAGGTGGGTGGAGTAGGATGGGGTTGGAGGTCAGAAGCAGGAAGAGTTTTTTTCTTTTTTTAACAAGCTGCACGTGTGCATGCAGGAAGTTGTTTGTGCACAGACACAATGCAAGTTTATTTGAATCCAGCAGGGAACAGTGAGCAATGTTGTCACTCAGCTGGTTTTAAGGTCAAAGGTTAAAGAAAATGTTGAGGTAGCACCCACCAGTGTGTTGCCTTCACTGGCAAAAAGAAAAATGAAACTAAAAGTCAGGGGAAAAAAAGTGTTTCTTTACACGCAGCAACAGAAATATTCATATCTGTATGAACAACTCTTCGGGGAGTCAGGTTAAATTGAGTCTTTGTCAATTTAAACTAAAAGATTCACTTTATAAATGATGGTGTAGTTTTAATAGTAACAATTCAAGGCACTGATGCTTTTAAAGTGACCCAGAAATTGTTTATCTTACTATGAATGAGCTCCCAGCCTTCAATCGTCATTTTCTCCTTTAACATAACTGATTATCTGCTAAAGTCACTTCCTAAATGTCAGGAAAGTTCCACCCAATCATGGAAATTATGAAAATAAAACTTCTTTTTAAATTTAAAAAAAAAAAAAAGTTCTAACAATCCAATCCAAACAATACAGTCTGTCCCTTTCTCTCCATCCTTCTGTCCCATCCACCGCACCGGATCAGCGTTTCTCTCCACCCCTCCTCTGCCTCGCTGTGCTGTCAGCTCAGGGTGTGAGCAGAACAACGTTAATGTGTGGAGACACCTGACAAGCCTGCTGGCCTTTAGGGCTCAGCCTAATCACTCTAGACCCGAACCCATCGGGAATTAAACCTGCAAAACCAAACAGTCACTGTGGGAGCTGGCTGGGAGCTGGCTGGCATCTGCTGGGGCCACTCCATCGGCTGCTGAGGGGAAAGGAACGTTGCAAATGGCGCGAGAACTGTGCTGTTTTAATGGACTAAAATCCACGACCTGGGTAGATTTATTGCCAAACCTGTTGTGCCATTAAGTAGCCAGGACATCAAGTAAAAAAAAACAACAAAAAAAACAACAACAACAAATAACAATAATAATACAAATGTTTCAAAGTTTTACTAAACTAAACGTATCTTGAGGAGAACTACCTCCTTCAATTCCTGTGAGTTATTCTATTCAGGGCTTTGATTTTTCATTGTAAATCCGACAGGATGGAGGTGTCAGAGTTGAATGCACGTACACACAGGAACACTTTCACGACCATTATATTAAAAAACGTCTAGAAAATTTAATACTGCACGACTACGGAGAGACCGACAAACGCTGATGTATGACAACATAAAGGAGGTTAAGACAGCGAGAGGCCAAGAGTCAGTCTGAAAATGTCACCGTAATGTGCTTGAAGTAACATTAAAGCTCTTCTCCACCATTCACGCTACAGTGCTGTGTTAACTTTAAAATTAATGGGGATTTTCCAGTGTTTAAAGTACAGTAGCTTGTTAACTCCAGTATCTGTTAAGCCACACTGGGCCCCTTCTCCACTCTCTCTCTCCAGATGCCCTCATTAATTTTAGATTGGCTCTAAATGAGTCTCCTTCATCGCAGCCAAGGGTTTGTAAATTGGATTCATTTATATTTAAATTGTGAAACAGGCGTGGTTAATGAGAGAGTCGTTATTTTGGGGGGTTATTTCAGATTGGGCCGATAGCCGGGGCAGCTCAGTGCTGTGCTGAACTAAAACCATCAGAGTAGAGGCACACGTGATGTTGGGCTTAACGTTTTCTCTAACACAAAAAAAATTAAACATGTTTAAATTAGATATATATTTTGAGGCACGTTGTTAATGAAAACGGTAGAATGTACAAGCACCTTGGCATCACCGTTTATTCTTTAACTTTAGAACATCACTTGGATCTAAGCTTCTAAAATGTTTTCTGTATGAAAATGTGAACAAAATTAGGGAGGAAAAACAACCGCCGTGTGTTTGTGTCCTTTGTTAACACCTAATTTAACACTCTTAAAACTAATGTGTCACTCTCAACGCATCTGTGTGGTTTTCAGCGCCGCATGTGCCAAAAACAAGCCGGTGAACGTGTTGACTTAACAGGTGCCTCTATCAACACATGACGCCCTGGCAAAGCAGCGGGACGCCTCTCAACCTAAACTGCTAAAACTAGAGTGTTGAAAGTGCCACATCTGGGGGGGGGAGAGAGAACACGAGGTGAGACGACAGAGATGTCCCCCCACCCCAAACCCATCCCTCTCATAAAACCCCCAAATCACACAGTGCTTTACAGCTGTACATCTCCTTGCAAGGCTTCTTACAGCTCTCGGCGTCCTATAGCAACCCCCAGCTTCTCCCTGCTAGGAATTTGACTGTTAGGAATCTAAGTGCCAGGCGTTTAAAACCTGAGGAATGCTATTGTTCTGGTCACAGCTGCACTAGCACTGGCCTGGCTACTGCTGCCACTGTGTGCGTGGGGAGGGAAGAGGGGGGGGTGATGGTGCAGGAGGAGGAAGAGGGCGGGAGAAGTCGAAGGTGTGAAAAAGGCAACTTTACGTGTTTTCAGTGCTCTGCGGTCTCATGACAAAGCAGCACATAGTTGACAGTAAGTTGACACATTCCTCCAGCCCGGCCTCCTCTCTGACTAACTGCCCTACTACTCTTCTAATCTTCTTACAGCATGAGATGCTTCACTGTATGTAGGTTATATCTGAAGCTTTAAAAAAATATATCAGATAAATGTGCACAACACACATGCTTGGAACTGATAAACACACAATGGTATGTATGCAGCGATGCAGTGGAAGATTAAAACTGCTAGTAGTATAGTTGGTGTTAGGTAAGCCCATACAGGAAATTTATAGTAGTTGAGGACAGGGCATTTTAAAGCTTCTTTTAAAAACAAAAGACATTTGTTGTCTTTTATACAGCTTGGCTCCAAGATGGGTTTCGCTCTCACAAAGCTAATTTCTCACTTTGTGACATGTTGATTCTTTATACCGCTGCTGTTTAATTTGGATGAAGGCAATAGTAGAGGTCTGGCAGCTTTGAGTAACAGGCATGTGTTTTTTCACTAGTAGAGCTGGTCAGTTTCTCTGCTTAAGCATATTTCTTTAAGGCTAGTCAAAATTAGCAAGCTAACGAAGCTAGTGCTACCATTAGCTAGCCTTTCCCTAGATCTACCCGCCCCCCAAACTGGCAGCCTTTGAAAGGTACTCCACAAATCATTAAGGGCCAGGTTTTAGTGTTAAAGACAAAGTACCGTTGGTACTGACAAAGAAACTGCAGTGACAAGACTGTGTGTAAGAGGAACTCAGAGATGTTTGCGACTGACCATGTTGCATATATATTTCTGGAAGTTCCTGGAAGTATTTCTGGAAGTAATTTACTAACACTGACATGCAGTTTACTGCTGACCACACCAATATTTAATGCTAGGAAAACAGCATGTCTTATTTTTTACGCTTGATATGAAAAAGAACAAACTGCGCCTGTGTTTAGAAAACAGTAAAACCGAGTAAAATCACTCGTAAAACTAACCACTCCCGTAAGTGCTATTTGGGACACTATTTTAATGCCATTTAATAAATCATTTAATAAACAAAACAAGAATGTGCTGTTGCTCTGGTACCAATACTAGTGTATATCCTCAAATTATTTTCAGTAGCTTTTAGCCACTCCTCGTGCAGATGGAGTTGCTCACTTTTTATAGAGATATCGGCGTACCACATCATAACGTTTGCTACTAAAATTATGTGCTGCCTGAAACAAGTAAAAGCTATTTGAGGGATGTTGGTTCATTTTCTTTTCACTTCAAATGAGCAGTTGGGTTCGGGGGTTGGGGGGGCTTTCTGCCCACTATATTGAATACAATTTTTATGTGACTGATTTTAGGTTGTTAATAAATAAAAATCAATGCCCGGCAATGTACTCTCAAGTGTGTTTGTGTGCAACTTTTACTATATAAATCTGTCAACAGCAGTGAGGATGCAAAGCTTCTCTCTCTCTCACACTCACTCTCTCCTTCTCTAGTAATTACCATCCAGCTGCTTGCAGGAACAATGCTTGGCTCTCTTCCAGACGGCTGACTTCATACACTCTGTGCCACGCTCAATTTGGAGCGCAGCGGAAGCTGGGCATGACTGGCACCCTCCAAGGCATTGCTGTCTTTTTCTATGGGACTCTGTGTGTGTTTGTGTGCATGAGTGCGTGTACGTGTTTGAGAGTGTGTATTTGGGTGTGTTCCCTAAACTTACCATTTGTCATTTTGCCATCCCGTTTCCCATTGTCCCGCTCTCTCACTCGCGTCTTCACTCTCTCGTTACATCACTAGAAGAAGAAGAAGAAGGGGTGAAAAAATGGAGTGTTGTTTTTAAGGGAAATCAGCATGTATTCTGCCTTGTTTCAGTATTCACTTGGAGATCTGTTTAGGAGCAGACCCAGAAGGAAGATTGCCACATACAGATGCTCAGATATATTTAATGGATGATCAGCAGAGTACAGAAACACGATAAAATCATTCATTCTGTGTGTTTAGCAGAGCAGATGTGGGTGAATTCATAGAAGGCAGATTTATGAAAACACTCTGGCTTGGTGAAAAGCTGCTGAGACTATAAGGTCAGAGTTCACAGTGAATCCATGTATACCCACAATAGTTCCCAGTGTTTCCTGATGCAAGGCTGTGTTACCAGGCAACGAGTAGTGTTCGGGGGCTAGTAACTTGCTGACTCCCCCCCTGTGCACTTCAATAAAGTTTAGATTCAGAAAGTTAAAGGTGACTTTGGTTAAAACGACTGCAAACTTTGCCTAAAACTAACGTCACAGCAGATCCACTCCCAGCTGTCTGAATATGAGAAACTCCCTCATTATGCGGGTCAGAGGAAACTATTGTTATCACTCCACTACAACACACACTCACAGACAGACAGCGTGAGGAGGAGGCGGGATGAGGGCACAACTCAGACAGAAATCGCTCAACACATATCTTTATATGGCTCCCTGCAGTCGCTCTATACAACTGTACACACGCACACACAAGCACACCCGTGCAAACAAAAAGCACGTACATAAACACGTACATAGTGCTCCCCTTTCAGACCCTGTCTTGGCTGAATAGGGGGCAGTACGAGCGGACTCTTCCTCGCAGCATAATGAAGAACTGTTTGGGTCCAGTACGCCGAGTTACGCCGATTTCACTGCCCAAAATAAGCCTCAAACATGCGCAAACACGAACACACACACATACTACCAGGCCCAGTCTGGCTCTTACTGTTTGGGACAGAGGGGCATTTAAAGAGGCGAGATAAACAGCAACAGTTGCTAATTGTTGCGTAACAACTCGACAAGGACAGAGCAGCGCTAAAACAGAAAGTCTTACAGTTTCATTTTGATTTGGGATTCAAGGCTGTCTCTTGACACTGGGTTTGACCACGTTTTTAAGGCGATACATTTGCGAATATACATGGCGATTTTCTGCTTTTTTTTTCTCATGAAGAAGACAGAATCCTTTTTATCCAGACATCGATCATATGGAATTAAAATGGGATTGAGATGTTTAGTTTTACAACCATATTGAGCCACCACCTAAACAGGCAGAAAGATATCATTGAACATTTAAAATAACAATAATAATAATAAATCAAAACTATACAAGGCAGGATATGTGATGCACAGACAAAAAACTAATTAAAATTTTTTCCAACTGCATAAAAATGTGCTGTGGATAAATGGTAATCTGTGTGTAATCCCCTCTTTAAGTGCTCTCACTAAGTGCTCTCATGCGCTCGTATGACTGGACAGGTAGAGCAATGGAAAATGAAAGAGGACAGGCTGGAAAACTGTAAGATTTACTTTGCTGCTAGCTAAACAAGATAGCTTTAGCTTGAATTTAAGCTGTCAATAATTTATAGCTGTTTGCAGCATCTCTTAGTCTTTCATCAGTCTCACATTTTGCTATCTAAACTTGTTATTGCATCATTATTAACACCTGCATCAGCACAGTGACAGAACATTAATGTAAATTACACCACAAAAACAGTAATGTCATTCCCCATTTGCAAGGCATATGACTGAGGCTGGTACAGCGTGGCACAGGACCAGGCCAAAGCAAACAGAGGTGTGTTTCTGATTTGACTGCTCGCTCAGTGCCGTTACAGAGTTAATACAGACGCTCACATAATGCAGTGTGGCTACCACCAATCAGCGGTGGTATTTTTGGAAAGTGAAGTAAAGAAATCTTGCACCCCTCGATATTCCTTCCCACTGTCGCCAAGTGCTTGCTCGTAGCGGGTCGTTTGATTGTTGGGGTTTGCTATATAGATATAACTGAATTGAACTTTATCACAAAGCTGGTGTAAGCTGTCATTTCCTAAAAAGTCATAGGGTAACTTCCTTAAAAGGGAGTTACAGGAGCATGCTATAAAAGAAGGTGTGCAGTTGGTTTTAGTTTAATCACGTTTGAATTGGTAAAAATTAGCTTAAAAAATCACGACCACCAGTTTTTGCAGTGTAGTTCTACAGTCATGGGCCCCGTCCCTGTGAGATTACTTCTACTAATATACACTGAGTGGACATGTAAGTTTGTCACGTATGCAGGTATGTATGCATCTATTGACCTGTGAGCACAAATGCATACGTGTTCATTTCTGGGTATCTGTGTGTGGATGCGCACATTAATGCACGTCCGTGTAAGTGTGTGTGTGTGTGTGTGTGTGCGTGTGTGTAATGGCAGTGGGCCCCCAGGGCTGGGCCCCCCACAGTTTCCAGCAGGATTGTGGGTAGCTGGGAGAGGGTTTGGATTCTGGCTTTGTCTGTCTCTGTGTGCTGACATCACTGTGCTGATGGCACCAAATCCCTGTTCTACTGCACGCAGCACTTTCTATACAAAACACAAATACAAACACACATTCTCACACATGCGGACACATGGTACAAGTAATGCCAACTTAGCCAAAAAAAAAAGAAAAAAAATGCGCTTTCTCTTTTTGACACACATCCAGACATCCATGATGCGGCTATGCCATCATACCGTGAGCTTTTTAGCAGATATTTGACGCTGTTGTCGACCTGTAGATTTTTATAAAGCAATGACAGCTTGTTTTCAAACTAATGATCACCAAACTGACATTCAGTCACCAGTTAAAGATAAATTTCAATAATTCCTTAAAGTTTTCCACACTGACTTTTTCAGATTCATCCAAGACAACATTAAAACATGCACGTACAAGGATATTATGATATTCATGGTATTTACATGTTTTCCTACATACTGAGTATTTCACTGTTTCCTCTCAGCAGCTTGTGCCACACACGAGTCTATTTGCTTCTGAGCTCAACTATCTGACTGCGTCTTTACATAGCCTGGTTAAATATTAACTGAGAGCCTTTCTCTTCCCCCTAGTGCTGTCTTTGGTATGTATGCAGCTAGCAGGAGGGCGGGAGGCGTCGGGTAATGACGGTGACAACACTTCCCCCTCAGCCTAGAGGAAATTGGTAATTGGTTTTGTAAAAAGTACATCACTAAATTGTTTATTGGTTGCTTTAATTTGTTCGATAGAGAGAAACGAGGCCAGCGTCAACGTGCCAGAAAAAAGTGTTTACCAGGGGAAAAAAGTTTCAAGGTGATAAATGATGATACCAAACAGGTTGCCTTGAGATTTCAACTGAGAGTCTGAAGCTGCAGCAGGATGAGTTCTTCTCAAATGGGAAGAAATGTTACATTTTAATGCATTCAAAGTGTTGATATGAACATATTTAAGAAAAAAAAAGAGAACCGGAGCTATGTTTCCTAAAGATCCCATTGTGAATTTGTTTTCCATTTCATTCTTGGATAGGGATACAGTGTCTTGCTCAAGGGACACTTCAGGGTAGCAGCTGCCTGCTGACGCAGATTCACCCTACATCCTCTGTTTGAATAGCAGTCTCTAAAAACCACTCATCCTGCTTGATGCCCTCGTGTGGTTTTGTACTTTGCAGGTCATACAAGGGCTTAATATCTACACACAGAAATACCACGAGAAAAAAAGCATGAACATCAAGCACACACACACACGCACACACTGCTCCTAAGAACCCCAGAAAGCGATTGGGATGGACCCAGCACTCAGAGCCACTCAAAGCCAATCAAAGCTGATGATAGCACAGACGTTTATACTATCCATCAATCCACTGCCTCTCTCTCTCTCTCTCTCTCTCTCTCTCTCTCACACACACACACACACACACACACACACACACACACACACACACACACACACAAAAGCATTTTTGAAAACTGCCTTCTTCAAGTGATCTCCATCCACATATCACTGAGGAGGTAAAGGGTTATCATGGTAACGGAGAAAATGTGAGCACAATGATGCCAATGGTGCATTTGTACTACCGGAGAAGTGAAAGACTAACTCATAAAAGATTGATCAAACATTCATTTGGCAGGGTGAGCTTTCTGCGGAGATGCTGGCTTACAGGTGAAACACAATGTCCTGAAGTGTTTAGGTGAATTCTGAATATATCAGAGGAAGGCTCTGCGCTCTGTCCTCTGATGAACAGTGGGTGAAATGTATTTGTAAAAGGAACTCAAAGTGAGTAGATGGGTTGAAGCCTGGGTTGCCATTCTCTACATGTGACGCACGGGGAATCTGATTAGCACTGAAGTCATAGTTTTACTGAGTTTTACTGTGCTGCTGTTCATACGGCACTGTGGAAAAGAAAAAGTGAAGAGGACTCAAACTATCAAGGCAACACGATTCAGTTCCTTTTAGTGTTGTTGACTTTACTTTGATTTTAGACAACACTTCTGGGAACCTGAATGTCCTCGCTCATCTAATTACTCTCTTGAGGTTAATAATAAAATTCTTGCTCAGCGGCATGTTCCCTGAGCCTGGGTTTGTGTTTCCTTCAGGAAAACTGGTGATCTTTAATTTGCTGGGTAAATGTGATAAGCACTACACCGACACACTGCTACAAGACACTCTTCTTTTATAAATAAATGTTATTATGTCCCCATAAACATATGTAAGGAATACTGAATAAAAAATTGAATAGAACACAGCAGCATTTTTTAATCTGCGAAACAATACATGGTTCTGAACAGATAAACGTCTTCCTGCCTGGTGTTGATTACAGTAACTTATGTGTGTTATACGATATAGATGCAGTCTACAGATTGTAGTTCAGATCTTAGCTTTATGAAATATTTTCCAATAAAATTAAAAATCACTGCATTTCTGAAAACGACTAGCCTTTGACGTAAGCTCACAAGATTTTTTGTTGCTGCTGTCACATCTTTAATCTTTAAAGATAATCAAATGATAGCTGTCTTTTTCTTTGTTCTTTATGAGGATAAAACTTACATGCAGATGATTAATATACTGGCAAGGTTGTTTTGTTGAATGTCCATATATGTTTACTTTATTCCTTTAAAAGTTTTAAATCAACTTCTCTATCTATATCTATCTTTCTAGCTGTCCATTTCAACAGACTCACTTTATTGGACTCATTTAATCCTGCACTTTAGATTTCTCACTCACAAAGAAGCAGTTTACTCTGGGTTTATTTACCCTGGTGGAAAAACAGTCTTATTAATGAGCTAAATCTTATTAATTGCACTCATTTCAAAGAACCTTGAATGATGAATGGGCTGTTTTATTTCATTCAAAAAGTTTAATTTTTAGTTGTCCCTTTCCAAAAATTGTTTAGTCTCATGATTCAAGGTTTTCTACACGAGGGTTAAAAAAGTCTACTTCATTTTTTTTTTATTTTGTAAATTCTGATAAACAAAATCATATTTTTTTATGATTTTGGGGAAAAAAGAATCTACTTTACACCAAAAAAAACATGTCATAATTTTAAAGCTGACAGTTTTTGAAGACTTTACAGGTTTAGGAGTTTAAAATGTCCCAAATTTGAATACGATCAAATATTAGTTGGGAAAAATTTGCTCAAGGCACACTTTTCCTTCATAGATATTGGTTAGTAATTTTTCTATCTGTTTTCTTTTACAAAAGAAAATACACATATAGAGAATTCACTTCCAGGTTAACCTGTTTTTCTTCAAAATATTTCAGAAATGCTGTATTAATCACATCAGAACGATTAAAGGGTAACTTTTTTGTTTCAGTCAAAAAAGGATGGATGGATGTGAGACACAGATAATCTAACAAACAGCAGACACTCACGCAGTGCGCACATCTGCCTTCATCTGCCTTAAACCAAATTTCGCAACATGTGAAAACCTTCTAATAAACTTTTAATGACCACTCCGCGCACACAGCCCGTCCTTTGAGTGCTGCTTCTCTTTCTCTCACCCACGCACACACACAGAAGGTCCTGTCAGGGCTAACTAAGCGCAGTGGCGGGCAGGGCAGCATTTGGATTGGCTGGACAGGGGTTACCGGGGGTTACGGTGGATTTGGTGGACCACCTGCTGAGCCTCAGCCGCCAACTGACTAAAAACATTTACATCAGAAACCACCCAGGATAGGGAAAGAGAAAGAGAGGGGAAAGAAAAAAAAGAAAGTAAAACTAAGAGACGGAGGAAGTTGAGACAAGAAGCACTATTCATGGAAACTTTACTCGTCATCTGCTCAGTTAACCTGACTCATCTCTTGTTTTTACAGATGACTGTTGTGCCACAAGAGAATAAATCAGTTTATCGCGTACAGCGCAGGTTCCAGTAGCGGTTGTTTAACTAATACCGATTCAGCTTTACAACCTGTTCACTCACTTTTGTTTTACAATAGTTTATGATGAGGAGTCCAAACCTGCAGCGGCAGTGTGGAAGCAGTCGAGGGCTTCTGCGCCTGCTCGGAGTGCAAGCATTTGTCGGAGACTGATGGGCTGAAACTCTTGCCCAATAGCCAGATTGTTTAAGGTGTGAGTGGACACACTGCCAGAGCTGTTAGTGTGCACGGGGAGACTTTGGCTTACAGTCAACGGGACAACAAAGTTTCATTGACAAGGCTTTGGTGACCGTTGAGCCTCGCTGGGCCAGAATTAATGGTTTTGTTTTTTGGGGGTGGTGTCTGTATGCTGCTAGTACTGTACCAGCTCCTCTGATACGTGGACGGGGAAGACTTGAGCTTTAACAGCTTTAGATGCACTTTTATTTTTCCTGTCAGTACAATGGTGGTACTTTTCAACAAGTTAGGACATCAAAATCCGCTGTCAGGTAAAATTTCCTTCAGAAAAAAGAGAAGGATAAGAGATGAAAGCAGACACTTTCTTTATGTTTACTCCCTTCGATTTCTTCCACTTTTCAGACGTAAAAGCTTTGAAACACCCATTAGCATAAATCAGCATTGAGGTGTGGGTTTGCTGATCATCATACTAAAGGACTGAAAGTGATTGAAGTCAGTGAGCTGCAGAAAATCCCAGCACAACAATGTCCGATATCACTCATAATCAGCTTAATTTCGATCCGAGAAATCTCTAAAAGTTCTGACACCACAACTGTTTTAGTAGCAGAGCTTTGCAGTGGCCCTTGCCCCTCCAAATACATCAATTCCCCCTCCGGATCCCCTCATGTATAAGGGCCCAGGCCCATACGGGGGTCCCCTCAACACCCCTACTCTGTCTTTGGCTCTGTGTGTGTCGGTGTGTGTGTGGTTGGGGAGGGGGGTTAGTCTGACCCGCAAACTGACCTCCTCAAACTTCAAACTGAATACTTCTGGCAGTTACCACGACGACAGAGCTCTCCAAGCCTTATCCTACTTACCGAGACGAGACGAGGAGCGAGGAAGAGGTGGGAGGAAGGAGAGCAGGAGCGAGGGAGGTAAAGAAGGAGAAGAGCGACAGAGAAAGAGAGAGAGAGAGCGGTGTGGACAGAGAGAAAGATACTGGTGGGGGGGTGGGGGGGCAAAGAGGGAGGCAGGGAGGACAGCCAGACAGAAAGCGAGAGTTGCTGCTGTTGCATCTCTGTGTTTTTCATGAGTAGACAGTTTACTGGGAGATTATTCACAGTCTGGTATTTAGCCTTATTAGGCCACTGCTCCCAAAGCAGACTTCCCTCCCATCATCCACTGCCACATTGGAGATTTTTTTATATATTTATTTGCTTGTTTCACATTTCCTTCACCTTTGTGTACATTCAACTTGTAGTAAATGCACAGTTTGCACTTTTTTCCCCTCTTTAAACGGAAGAAATAATTCAGGGTGGGTTGTGCGGGGATCTGGAAGGAAAAGTCCTGTTGGTTTTCATTGGATAGCGTTAGGCAGTTGGAGCACTCCCAGAGCTTGGGGAGAAAAAAAAGCGACTGATTGAATTGTCAGAACAAAAGATGAGCAGGTTTGTCAAAGGCACACATTTGTGTAAACAAAACCTGGAAGAGTAACTTTCAGGAAGCATTGTGCTGAGATAAATCCAATCACAGAGCCTACAGCAAAAGGTTGAAATCAGTCCAGCTGCAGATTTTGGATCACGGTTGTTAAATGATTGCTTAATTAGAGGCAGTAACCTTTGTAATCAAGGTTTAAACACTTAATACAGTTGGGGAGAGGTTTTGGTTTAAAAAAATGTATCATGACAATAAGTGGGCAGGTTTCTCTCTACCGGTCGACACTTTGACACTTTCCTAGTCCAGTCCACAGTTACAGAGTTGTTCGAGCATCTATCCCAGCTAACGGGGGAAAGCGACCAATAACTACCGGGGAAAAAACAAAAGCTCTTTCTTACTCTTCTCTGACCCCATGTAAAGCAAGGCTTGTGACTAATTTCAGTGCAGATAATGCACTTAATTTATAGCCACTACATCGTGTAATCAACATTTCTTTTAATTTACTACCCATCCACGCAACAACCATGACCTCCTTCATCTGAGGACTGTGACTGTAAATGGACTGGCACTTACATGCTGCCTTTCTACTCAGTTGAGTGCTCAAGGCGCTTTCTTCTGCAGGTCTCAGTCACTCGTGCAATCACCCAATCGCGCACACATTCACACAGTTGCATCAGGAACAACTCAGCTTTCCCGAAGACACTTTGGCACACGGGCTGAAGGAGATTATGAGGAGTCAGGCAGGCATCGATCCACCGACCTTGCCATTCGTAGACAACCTGCTCTCCCACCTGAGCCACACTGTTTGTTTTTTTAAAGGAAAGCATCTATGCCAGTTTTTGTTGATGATCCAAAAGTTAGAAATAAGCAAGTTAATTAAAAATAATAATGATAATAATAATGCAGTATGTTAAATTTGCCACAGCTCTAATTTGTGCCCCTGAATGGCTTCTTCTCCATAGCAACCACATCCAAGGCTAATAGATATTGTAGTATTTCAAGCAATCAGGCATACCAAAGTAAATGGAAGAAAGTTGTAATAGTAGCCTTTATATGAATCCATAATACTTTTAACTATTCGAGAGTTTTCCACGCTTCTTTGTTTGAGAGCACTGAAGACTGGACTGGTGAAAACGATGTATGGATTCGCACCTCCTTCTGCTTTTTTACTGTTATTGGATAATTTGCCGTTACTTTGCAATTTCTAATACGCGCATTGATCGGCACGTTTGAACTTTTTCAGGCTACGCTTCTTCACACGCTGTAACCATCTTAGTAGGCAACAATTTATTGCTAATGGCTTCCTTAAAGTCACCTCCCTCCTACTGTTTAAATATCTTATAAGCTCATTAAGAAGCACAGCCAGAGGGTTCCTGCCCATCGAGTCTCAAACAAAAGTCAACTGGACTGTGTCTGATTTAGACAGTAATAGTGAAAGAATGACAGACGGAAGTAAAGCAATGAGGCCTGTCATGATTTTATGTGTGTGCAACTGTAAATGTTTGACGGCATGCGTATGCCTTGAGAAAAGCAATTCAAGAGAGATCAAAATCAATAGTCTGGGTGTTTGTGTCCCCGGGCTTGCTGTCACTCACGCACCCTAATATTAAGGCGATTGATCCATCTTTGCCTTAATCTGTGCTCAACAGCTTCACCTGGCTCATTCCCAGGGCGACACAGTCTACAAAGAGACTCAAAACTCCCAGTAATGGGACAGCCGGCCCTGCTTCTCCATCCCGCTGTCTGGTTTCTTCTCTCTTGTCCTGTCCTCACTTTTTATAGCCATTCATGTCTCTTCTTGTATTCCCCTGATTTATTTTGCATCTTTTTATCCTATCACATTAAATATAGCTGCTACATATTGCCCAGGCTGACCTGTCTTGTCCTTCCTTGTCCTGCCAAGTCCATCCCAGTCTTGTCCCATCCTTTCTTTTGCTGTCTTAAATTCCAGCTATCCTCCTCCCTTCCTGTCATGCCTCTCATGCATACAGTGATTGTGGAATCCTAAAAGTCCTTTTGGTAGGAAACTGAAATTTTGACTGTGAAACAAACACAAACAGTTACTAAACCTCCTTTAAATCACCTTTTTATCACTACATTGCAATGCCACCGTGTCATCATGACTTAATCTGCGCTTGTTTAGAAGTCACTGTAGTGATGATCTCAACATCGAAAATGAACAGCATAATCTTTTAAGTGTGTCCTGAGGGACACAGTGGGGTAGAGGATGATGTTCGCATTAAAGCGGCGGCTGTGAACATAAACCGCAGGCTGTCTGGACTAACAGTCCGAAACGCTCCCTCGGGGCGGCGCTGTACGTTTGAGCTCCGTCAGTCTGTAAATCGGTAAATGATCCCGGCTGTCATTTAATCAATATGAACAGGGAGCAGCTGTCGCACATCATCGACTCCCCTGGGGGCCGTTGTTGAGATGCAGCACTAAAAGAGAACGCGCGTGAATGCAGTGTGTGTGTGTGTCGGATCCATTTTTCACAGGTATTTATTGTGACAAGCAGTGTAGCTGCAGAGCATCCTCTGGCTTCTCAGGGTTGTATGGTCAGTGCAAAGAGGGTACTGGCTGTTGATGAATTTTGCCCTGAAGGAACAAATTTAGTGATTTGTTGATGGAAATCGACTGCCAGCCCTTTTGAAAATTAATTGTTAGTTCATCTTCTCATGTTTTATTTTATTTCCCTATAAAGACAATATCTGGAGTCATTACTGGATTCAAAATATTGTAACTGTCTTGTGGTTTCAGTGTTGCCGTTCATTTTTTTAATCTGTTTTTTTACTTCACATTTTAAAGACTGAACAAGTTTACAGTGTAACCATGAGGTCTCTTTGACTTGTAGTGATTTTTTTGTGCCACGAGTTTAACAGAAACATGATTTCAACCACTTTCTCCTTGCAGGGACTCTGAGAGACGACAAAGCCGGTAACAGGAAAGATTTCTGGATGATTTATTTATTTATTTTTTGGTGGGGGGGGGGGTCCCCCTCTTTCTCTCTCCTTTCCTTTCGCCGCCTCTCCTTTTCTTTTTCCTCCTTTCCTTTTCTCTCCTCTTGCCTCCTCTCCTCTTCTAACGTGAGACAGTGAAATCTCATCCAGCCACTCTGCCTGCCCTTACAGCCAGCAGGGAGGGACATGTCATTTCATTTGTGTGCATGTGTGTGTGCGTGTGTGTCCCTTTACTGTGCAACACACAATGACGAGAGCACAGGGAGGAGGCAGGTTGTGTGTGTGTGTGTGTGTGTGTGTGTTGGGGGGGGGGGGGGGGGGGGGGTGACAGGGCTCTGATCTCTCAGATAGGGAGATAGCCACCTGATTCAAATGGCTCGCTTGTTCCCGGCAGTCACTTGATCGGCGTGTGAACTGACTCCTCGCTTATTTACAATCAAATGCTGCAGCACTGACCTGCCCAACCCAACCTATTGCAGACATCTCTCTCTCCCTCTCTCTCTCTCTCTCTCTCTTTCTCTCTCTCACTTTCTGCCCTATATTTGCCATGTCCCTCTCCCTCCCTCCCTCCCTCACGCACGCACGCACACCCACCCACACACATACAGGTGTACTCATAAACCTGTGATGGAAACTTCCAGCAATGAGCTGCACTGTAATGATCATGCAATCTTTTGAAATATGAGCTCGAGTAAAGGGGGTGGGTTGCGATTATTTTTTCATATTAATACATTTATCACATTTGTAAGATCACATATTAGTGATTAAGCCACTCAATCAAATAGTTAATGCTTCAGTGTACAAGAAGATTTTTTGTTTTGATGTATTTTTTTTCTGGAAAATATACGCCGGCACTATCAGTGAAGCAAATCATAATAAATGAACAACTGTAGTAAAAAAAATGTCAGTATTGTAGCCTAACAGCGCACAATGAACACTTTAAAGCTCAAATATATCTGGGTGCAGAGTTACATTAAGGGACACACTTTCTTCAGCTACAGAACTATGGTTCCCTAGAGAGAAATGCTTTTCCCGATTGGATAAAAAGAAGATGAAGAGCATATAGTATGTTACACTAAAGCCTGGTTTCTAAGTCTGTATCTTTATGGATGAAATGAGAAACTAGGATGAATTGAGGTAAATATAATCAAAGACAAGGTGACATCTTTTTTCTTAACAACAGATTTTCAGAAATAATTAACGTTTTCATATCATCATTTATGAGTAGAGCTGATTTCTATATTTTTATAATCATTACAGTAATCTTAGTTTCTTCCTGTTTCGTGTGTGTGCTGTGCTACAAGAAGCAGCAAGACTCTAATCTAATCCAGTCCAATCTGAGCTAATCTGCACCCACTTGTGAGATAAAACAGAAGATTTTGCTGCATATCCACTACAGATCTGCAGACGGGATTTCAGACCTCGCTGAGTGACTTTTAAAGGTAGAAGAATGAAAACAGCAAATTAAAACACCATCTGAAACATTTAACGTGTAGAAAATAATAACCCTGCCCACCATTACAACCCCCAGTCTCAAATTCTTGTGAGTCTGGGAGAAACAACTTCAGTCTACTGCATCTGCTTGCCCATCCGTCCATCCGTCCGTCTGTCTGTAACTGTCCTGTCTGATTATCTCTCCCAGTTGGCCCCGAGGGGACACCCACACTGAAAGAGGCCACTCTTCCATTCAACAACAGCTTCTGTCAGAGACACGAAGAGAGGGAGACCTCAGAGTCACCAGCTCCAGAATAGCCTGATAGTGACTGATGCAATCAATCGAAATCTACACTACAGTCCGCACCATCGTCCAGCGAGCCAGATTTTACGCATAATAAAAGGAAATTGCTCTCGCTCGGAGCTGAGTAAATGCAGAAATTTTAAAGAGGGAAGGCTCCATGCCACGCCGTGTTCGCCTTCCTTTAAGACTCTATGTTTTCAATTCTTGAAAAAAAGGGGGAGAAAACACTAGTAGGATTTTGTTTTGGGCCAAATAAAGAGTCATAAATTCCCTGAACTCTGAACTGTCTGACAAATTTCAGTCAGTTTAAACCAGCACATTTGTAGCTTCTCTAGTTCCTTGCTTCAATGCAAAATGTTTAAACTCGCTAAGGATGCAGAATACAATGTAAGTAAACAAAGAGAAGGTCAGATAAATAATTCAATACTGGAAGAGTTATGGCATTTCTACGTGACAGAAAGTGATCTGCGTGTCGACACGAGTTATCAAAACAGTATCGCCGCAAATCAAAATGTGCCTGCTGCTGCTGAGGCCCAAACCATAAAACCATTTGGCAAATGACACATGGAGGATGTTTTCAGCCTTTATCTGATAGTTAGAGACCAGAGAAAATAAGGGGAAAGTGAGGGAAGACAGAAGCGGGCCCTATGTGTATGTATACACTGCGCTTGTAGCAGAGGAAAGTGTCGTGCTGATATCTCAGCAGGCTTTCAGGAACTGCACCATCTCTGTGACATGTTGTAATACAAGTCTAACCTTATAAACCCCACATGAACACATTTTCTTCCAAGTGTTCCTTAAAAACGAAACCCAGTGTTGACTGATGACATGTGCCACAATCTCCACAACAATGACAGCAGAATCCCTCTGAAATTACACTGGTTTAATTAAATATTAGTAGCACTGGGTGGTAAAAGTTGTATACTTTGTTTAAAGTGTATAACAATGTTGTTAAAACTGTAGATACACTACTAAAAGGTGGCCCAGTTTAGAAACATCCATTCAAACACTATAAACAGACATGATCAAGCCTGTTTCACTTGTTTGGGTTTGGAAAAAGTGATCAGAGTTCTCGTGGTTTTTCTGTCTGTACTGTTTGGATATTGTCCAGGTTTGATGTATGATTGTTCTTGGGTTTGAAAAGACTGAAGCCTGCTTTAACATTTATCATTTACGAACTTTGTATAATCCATAAATAAGCAAAAAAGAAATAGGTAAAAATCTCAGTTTGAGAAAAACAAAAAGGCTAGAGTTTTTTCTTTTTTTAAGAGTGTGCATCTTTGCTTTTATTTTGAAAAGCAATCAGATGAGCTAACTGCGTTGGACCAGTCTGCAAAATATCAGACTGTTTTAAATATATTTTATCTGTTCTAGAACGGTCTTCATAATGGGTGTATGCTCTTTAGTATCATTTGGCCGGACTTTCTGCTGTACTAAAACACTAAAACCACACCTTTTCACCCATTTAGCCCCACTTTTTTTCTCAGCATGCATTTCTAGATGTGTCATATTCTAAAATAGGACAGCACCCGCCGCCCCCTCCCGATTTAATGTGCGAGTGTAGTTGTTGGTCAACAGTTGGGTCGGGGGGCCAGGCAGAGGGAGGGGGGCCCGGGAACAATGGACTGTGCTGTTGTGCTGGACTCGGTGGAGAGAGAGGGAGAGAGTCGGGCTGATGACAGAGTGAAAGAGGTTAGTGTCTATGCTGGGAAATGAGACCAGAGGAGGGAGGGTGGTGGTGGTGGGGGTTCCTGTGTCTGTTGGCTTGTTAATGATGATTCAGTCCCATCAGCTCAACAGCCTTCTCTATCAAAGAGTCTCCGAATGCCTGCAAACCACCTCCAGCTATGGTGCCCCGACAGAAACAGGCTCCTGACAGTAAACCTGTCAGCTACACTCATTCTAACATGAAACAATATGTCGCTGTCACACTCATCTTTGGCTTCATGCGCGGAAATCTGGTGCAAAAATTCAAATCAATCAAAATTTGTCTGCCACGTGTTTCCTGTGCAATCGGTATTTTATTGTTTGACTTTTAACAGTTTGGAAAATAAAGAGTGCCGGGAAAAAAAGAAAAAAGAAATAAATGCTTAAAAAACATCGGTTTTCTCCATGTGGAACATGAATAAAGGGCTTGAGAGCTTCGGTGATGCTCTCGGCTGTGTAGACTAACGAACACTAAATGTATCCAAAGACTGACTCTGGGAGCAAAGAAATCGAGACCTCGGTTTCAAATTCGCCCTAATTCGAAAAGTGACGCTGTCGAAAATCAAAAGTACGACACCTCAGCCAAGTGGATCGAAACTTTCACCGGTGGGGGGTGGTGGCGGTCGATGGGTGGGTGTGGTGGGTTATAATGAAAGAAAAAGCCAGTCACTGCAGCACAGATCGGCCCTTTCTGTGTCTCAGCAGAACACCCCACCCGTCCACTTTCCCTCTCCTTTTCCCCTCCCCCTCCCCCCCCCCGGGTCTCCTTGAGTTGCCTGAGCCGGCCTTGGGGTGGCAGTCAGCCTAGAAACCCGCTCATGTTGTTCCAGACAAACGACATGCTGTGGGAGTCGGGAAATTGTCGCTCTGTTTTATAAAGTCTACAGAAGAAAAATGCATATTATTATTATTATTATTATTATTATTATTATTATTATTATTTATTTATTTTATTTTATTTTTTTAATTGAGATTATTGACTGAGTTTATACCTTTCTGCCTTTGAATCACTTCCGATGTCCACTCTTTATTTATAATCGGACATCGGGTGGACTTTCCCGACAAACTAGTATATGTAGAGGATGCTTTAGTGCACGCTCACCGCCCTCACCGGTCTCCTAATTTCCGGACAAGAAAGGACCGATTTTCACTTGTAACTGCAGGAACGGACCTCACACCGGTCACCTGTTGCTCTAAAGAGACGAAAAAGCATAAATATGCGCGACACTGGTTTGATTAAGACACCTTTGCGCACCGCCAGCGTCACTAGCAGTGCGTAATCTCTGGCTTTCCTCTAATCGCTTTGATTTTTTTTCCTTTCTTTTCTTTTTTTTTTTTAGCGATCATATAGCTCTTGAGTGAAACTCCTGAATTGGAGCTGCATTGTCCTCTCCCCAACAGCAGCCAGCAGGCTCAGCAGCCAGCACAGCCAGCCAAGCGTTTGACGTTATTAAATAATAAAGAGATGCTGATCTGGTAGCATTGTTGTGAAGGGAAAAGGCCAATTAGCATGCCGTTATACTGTCATTATGGCTGTATTAACTCGAATTAGTTATAAGACAATGTGCTTTTTGATACTTGCATTTTGTATGTGTGTGTGTGTTTTTTTATTTCTAGATTTTTTAATGAGTGTATGACAGAAATGAAGACTGAAAGTACAGCTACATTAAACCGGCATGCAAGGAAACAAAGATTAAAATAATTAAAGTTATCCTTAATTATTAAATTCGATTCGATATATATATATATAAATATATGGAGTTTAGAATTCATTCCAAATATATTGTAAGTGGCCCGTGAACAGTAAAGATTTGTTTCCTCTAATGAGCCCTCTAATTTATCGACTCTACTCGTTTTTGTGGCAAAGCTCGGGTCCGTTTTAGCGCATGGCAAGAGAGGTTTCCTACCAGGCTACAGCAACCTGCGCCAGGCCTTACGTTGTTTTAGCCAGAGGGGAAAAAAATATTCACATCCCTCTGTATCCATCCCTCTCCCAGCCTTCTTTATCCTGGCTTCAGTTTTTATACAAGAAGCAAAATGAGGCGTATATGATCAGTTCCATGATCAGCTTTAATCAAGAAAATTTAATCGATCTGCAGCCCTTACATTATGTTCCACTGAGGTTCAGGAAGCCCGGGAGGCCTTTAAGCGAGGCCTGCAGCGCTAATTTCTAAAAGGCCTTAAAAAAGTAACAAAGTAAGTAGAGTGCAGGAGTAGGCTACATCACGTTTATGCAACCGCGTGGGTGTGAAACACGAGTTTTACAAGTGTCATTCGGGAACACGGAATGCAGATTTCGTAATGACATGCAGTTAGTGATGGATATTTAAAAAAGAGTTTAGGCACAATGGAAAGTAAAGCAAAAAAAAACCCCCAAAACAACAACAACAATCAAGCAACTTTAATGTTACTGCAAACGGGAGTGAATTCCAGAGTTTTGTACGTGCGCGTTCACGGCCGATGGAGGACAAGAAAAGAACAAAACGCGGACACCTGAGGCACCGCACGGTGAAACAGAGACACTGGTGTTTTGGTTGTGGGGATTTTTTCTTTGCTTTTTACTAAAGAGTCGTGATCCCCCTTCAAACTGTGCATGTCCTTAATGATGGCGCTCTATAAAGCTGTCAGCATCAATGAGCGGAGATGATAAACGGGAGCTGGAGCTACGAGTGACGGGGTGGGGGAGGAGGGGGAGAAGTGGTGGGAGAGGGAGTGAGGGGTGGTGGGTGGGGGCTGTCGCAGAGGCCTCGAGCCTCTGAGAATGCAGGCCGAGAGCAGCGCGAGGCTGATGGCATGCTGGTCTGTGTCAGTGTGTGGTCCTATTCACTGCAGTAGCGGGAGAGAGAGGGAGAGAGAGAGAGAGAACCCCTGCACCTGCGCTAGATCAGCAGGCTACTGGCTGCCATTCAGTCCCTCTGCGCTCCACACACACACACACACACACGGGCAGCTGAAACACACGACAGCTCTCTGCTCTGACAGTTTTGCTATTCAACTCTTCTCTGCGCTGTGATGCAGGCAGAGATGTCAGGCAGCCTTAAAAAACAAAAAGACTTGAGGGATGCAGAATAACGACGCGACACGAGAGGACGGATCTAAACAGGGCGTTTGGGATTATTTATAGAAGCGGTCCAATTTTTTTCACGTACCCCGCACCCGGCCCGAGAACAAGGGGATGGCCGGGTTCCCCCTTATTTAGGGAACCGTGATCGTGCTCTGACCGACATTTAAACATGGCGTCAGTTACACAGACAGAATGATAAAAACACACACAGATCCATGGCTGTTTGTTTTGTCTCATCACGGCTCGTTTATTACTAAACATGTTTCCCATTTAGTCTTGTGTCTGCCTTTTGTTAAAATAATAAAAATAACAATAAAAATAATAATAATTGTTATTAACTATATAATAATAATAACGGCTTGGTTTCAAAGCCAGCGCGTGTACACTTGGTAGAGTTTTTATGTTGTAAAAAACCTGCAAGAAAAAAAATCATACAGCGATTTTATGAAAACGGAGATAGACGCTTCATGTGCGGGTGACGTCAGCGCCCCCCCCCCCCCCCCCTTATTATTTGCGTGGTGGGTGAAAAGGGAAAGTGGCTCTCGTGGGATTACAGGCCACTAAGCTCGTTGTGTTTGCGTGTGTGTGCACGCGCGTTTGGTAGGTGGGTCATTTGACCTAATTAAATAATAAATAATAATATAATCTGAACAACAAACACGGGATTTGGATTTTGTCCAGGATAAATGACAGGTCTGACTCGATCCACCGTTTCTTCATTTATTTACATTGAAATTCCAGCAGGCCTCGCTGAGCCAGTTTAATCTGAGCTCACTTCACAGCGTTTACACAAAATGCTCGGCTCCACTTTGATGTCCTGTTAGAAGCTGCGCTGCTTTTTATTTTTTACAGTCATTAATTTATATATTTTTAATTGCATTTAATAGAAACACCTTTGTAACGGAACACGCACGTCAATATGGGCACAGACGCACACCAGGTTATCACAGATAACATCTGAGAGCTTATTGCTTTTCTTTTCTTTCTTTTTTTTTTTAACCCGAGGCGTAAAAAAAACAGGAGGCGCGCGCTTACCACCTGTTGCAGGCCAAATATCCTCGAGCTGGGGCAGCCAGACTCTGCACGCGAGGAACAGAAGGATGGGTGGGTGGATGGATGGATGGATGGATGGATGGATGAACGGTCGGATGGGGGAGTAATGGGTGAACGAAAGGATGAAGGGGAACACCTCAACCGGGCCTCCCAGCTTCAACCTACACGGGCCAAACAAAACACACCTGACTGCGTAAAGTGCAGCAAACATACATCTGAACACTGAGACGCGTTCAAAGCGTCCCCGTGGACTAATAACACCACATGTGGGGTGTAACGTTTTAGGCAGGCCACTTAATTCCCGCTATCAGCTGTGCTGTTTGAACAGGAACGCCGGGCTCGGAGCTCAGAGCCTCTCAGACCAGCTCAGATTTTGGAAAGCACGCGGGGTTAAATGCGGGGCTAATATTTTTCTACCGAGATAGCGCGATATCAGTGTTTTCCGAGTGAACATTCACAGTGTCCTAGTTTGTGACTGCCTCGCTCACACAGAGAGCAAACCATTTACAGAAGGGTTACAAACAAAAAAAAGTGGCTGGGTATGGGGCAGTAATAGAAAATAGGAGCATTAATATAATAATATAATAAAAGCTGCCCACGGCCTCAAGTCAAGCATCCTGTGTCCACATGGAAGTCTTTACCAGTCAGCCACAGGTCTTATGACACGCCACGGAAAATATAAGTTGCCCATCGAGCATGTTTGGTGTTCTTTGCCTTTTAAAGGTTTTTCCCCTCCATCACATCAAAGGTGCCACGCTCAGCCGGGAAAAAAAATGATCATTTTGCGGGGCCCCGTGGGCCTGCAGGGGCCCACGGGGCTCCTGGAAACATAACAGGAGATCTTTACGCGTCTGCTTTTTTTTCTTTCTTTTTTTAAGCAGGAATAAATTAATTAATAAAACAAATTGTTTATCACCAGCGCTCTCGGCTATTACAACCGATTCAACTGTTTACATCAATAATTAATGGGACTCCCAACGATCCCCTGACCTGCGAAAGGTCCGATTAGGAGGAAGCGAGAGAGGGAGGGAGATGGAGAACTGGACGGATGAATACCGAGGGGCCTCTTCATCTGCCGCTCCCCCGGGACACAGCCTGCAAGACACAACGGCCCAATGCGCGCGCGCACACACACACACTCTCCCCCCACAGATTTAAAACCGTTTGTTAAATTCAGGGCGAGCTGTTAGCTCATCATAAGGATCATCATTATTATTATTATTATGATTATGATTGGGAGGAATCCGCCTGGTTGGCAGAAAGGTGCATGGGTGGATTATTTTGGAGTCTGTTCTGTATGCGTTTGTTTTTTTGTTTTTTGTTTATTAAGGCAGAGGGTGGATGAGGGTGGATGGTGGTGGTGGTGGTGTGCAGCAAGTCACCGGAGAGCTTGAACCATGAGAAGCGGGGTTAACGGGAAACAGCAGGGCCCGTTTGATTAAACATTAAAATTAAAATGACCACACTCGAGTATCGGCGTGGAGCTATTACACGGCCGAGGAAAAAGCATCCCGGCCAGGCTCCCTTCAAGAGGGCTCCACCTTCAATTTCCACCTAATTGGTCTATTTCAGCCTGATAAGCCAGCTCCGTGTTTTGAAAGGAGTGAGAGAAACACAGAGAAAGCTTCCAAAACTAATAGATATTATTGTTGCTGTTATTATTATTATTATCATTAGTATTATCATTATTATTGGATAAACTCAATGAACGAGAGGAAATAAAGCCTGAACTCAAAGGTTTAAGCTGCTGAAAATACTCCTTAACAAACACAAAAAACACTGCAACACGGTGTCAGCAGACAATAAAAACCCACGGATGACACACATTCTCTTCTCTAATCTAAAATAACCTGGAATCAGATCTGCGCCTGGCATTAGCGCTCCTGCATGATCAGTCATCTATCAGCCTTACAAAAGAAGGCCCAGTAATCCAAGAAGAACAAAAGAAAGAAAGGGAAAAAATGTAGTTTGTATATTACATTTTTAAAAAGAGAAAGAAAAAACATCAAACCGTAAACCGGCTCTTAATAGTAATAATTATAAAAGAGGAGAAATGACAGTCTATACCTGGGGATGATGGGTATTTTGGTGGAAAAATCTTCCCCCCACTTTTTAGGAAACAGGCAACAAACTTTGGGCTTGATGTGGCCATCCGCAGGAACTAGAAAATAGAAACGTGGTTAACCACGACGCACAGTTATTTGTGGACTTTAAAGGAGGCATGTCGCCCCAAAGCTGTACTCTGTAAGCACTTAGTAGAATACTAAGAATACTAGAATTTACAGTACACATTTAAAAGAAGACGAAGAAGACAGATGACAACTTAACATGTGATGACTGCCTGGAACACAACAACTACAACAAGATAAAGAAAACCCAGTGATGAATCAAATCAAAACTCAAACAATTTCAAGTATCCAAATTTCCAAAATTTATTCATTTCAAACTGCATATTGAAAAAAAAATATATACTCAGCTGAAATTGTAACTGTTATAAGGATGGTATTAGTTCCAGTATATATACATGGAGTGGTTGGCTGTTCTGCGTACAGGCCACAATTCTTAAAATACAACTACGGGAATGAAAAAAAAAACCCCAAAACAATTTTTCTTCTTTTTGAAATAAAAACTTAAAATATCACAGGAAATATACAGAAATTGTACAAATCAATTAGAAAATAAAAAATAAAAAGTACAAGCGTCATATACCTCTAACAGATGAAAAGTGGGAGACGGAAATATAAATTAAGAACCTATATTTTAAGCTGCATTGAGAGGAAAAACAAAAAAGGCGTCGTTTTTTTAATATATATATATTTTTTCCAAGAAATAAAATGTTTAGTAATGCTGCCTTTAAAAATGAAAACAACAACAACAACAAAAAGAGCAGTTTTACCTGCTTCGTTTCATGTCCCCTTTTTCTTTCCAGTGTTGTGAAGTGTTAAATGAGCTCCCATAAGAATTTCAGCTCTGCTATCTTTCACTTTTTTTGTTTTTTTTATATTTTTACCTGCAGAACTGGCGTTGCTTTATATAAAACAGGAAAAATGAAACAAATCGAAGAAAAAAAAGAGAAATAGAAAAAGAAATATGCAACCTTTTGCAGTTTAACAAACAAATTTCGTCTGATTGTAATGTTTCTTTGATAAATACTGTACAAAAGGGTGATTGCAATAATAAAACATTTTTTGATTGCGACTCCCACTTTCTAAAGTCTTCCAAACTTCATCCGTCAGTGAAAGGGGGTGGGGATGGTGGCTGTGGCGGTGGTGGGGGATCTCCTACCGTTCCTCTAGAGCTTCCTTAGAATAAAATGTGAGACAAAAAAAAAGACAAAATAAAAAAGAGTCGTGTGTCCCTTTTTTCTTTTTCTTGGAGACTTCTATACAACTTTTCCCACCCCGAAATTTTTCTGTACAAAAATAGTCCAACGTTAAGTAGTCCACAGTTTCTCTTATAAAAGTTCTTTCTCTTTCTCTCTCCTTTTCTTTCTTGCTTTCATGTCTCTTACATGTGTGTTAACGGCAGCGTGCCGTTGATCGTCGTCCCGGGCACGGCGCTCTGGTAGTGCCCGGACATGTGTAGCCTGGTCTGGGCGGTCGGTTCGCTGACCTCCGCCCCGGGCAGGTACATGCTGATCATGTCTCTCAGATCCCCGCTTTGGCAGCCCGGGGCGGCCCTGTGGGATGACGAGGTGACAACGGGCGGGCTGGAGCTGCTGGACTCGGACTTCACCACCGAGGATGGCCCCATGGAGCCCAGGGCGGTCATCCCTGGCGTGGTTTGCTGGGAATAGGACATGGAGTATGTCGGGGAGCCGTTCATATAGCTCTGGGAGCTGGTCATGGAGTTGTACTGCAGGGCGCTCATATCGTAGCGGTGCATGGACTGCATCTGGCTCGGGTTGTGCGCGTTCAGCCCCGGGTGCTGGTAACCCAGCTGGTCCTGCATCATGCCGTAGCCCCCGTTGGTCCAGCCGTTCATGTGCGCGGCGTAGCTGTCCATGCGCTGGTTCACTCCGCCGCCCAGCCCGGCCCCGACCCCGACCCCGGTCCCCATCCCGTTGCCTCCCGGAGCCAGCAGCCCACCGGGCAAGGTGTACTTGTCCTTCTTCATGAGGGTCTTGGTTTTCCGCCGGGGCCGGTATTTGTAATCCGGGTGCTCCTTCATGTGCAGGGCCCGCAGTCTCTTGGCTTCGTCGATGAAAGGTCTTTTCTCGCTCTCCGACAGGAGTTTCCACTCTGCGCCCAGCCTCTTACTTATCTCCGAGTTGTGCATTTTGGGGTTTTCTTGCGCCATCTTCCTCCTCTGTCCCCGGGACCACACCATGAAGGCGTTCATGGGTCTCTTGACCCGCTCGGGGCTGTTTTTCTGGTTGTTGCCGGTGCCGGACGTGTTGGTGTTGCCCGTGCCCCCCGTGTTGGTCTGGGGAGCTGGGGGCTTCAGTTCAGTCTCCATCATGTTATACATCGGGAACAGATTTTTAATTTCAAAAAAGTTGAATCCCAGAAAAAAAAATGTTAAAAAACAAAGAAGCCAAGAGAAAAACTCCAGCAGCCAAAGGAGCGGACAGTGAGGAGCGAGCAGGGCTGCAGCGAAAAGTTACCTGCCGGGATTTCTCTATGCAACTTTTCTCTGGACAAAAACAACAAGCATCAAGCCGCTTCTCTCCACACACACACACGCATATACACACACACGCACACACACACAGAGACACGCACACACAGGCTCACGCACACACACAGACACTCGCTCTGTTTTCCTCTCTCTCTCCCTCTCAGCGCGCAGAGAGAGAGCCTTCTTCCAAAACAGCTCCCCGCTAATGTTGTGTCCACAAAACTTCTCCCGTCGCTTCTCCGAAAACGAGCGTCAACAAACCCGCACTTTTTCGCCTCTGTCCGCCCGAGCCGAGCCGTGACAACTCCGGATAGTTTGTGAAACAAGTTAATAGACAACCATTCATGCGACCGGGGGCTGTCAGCGTATAAATGGGTTCGACTCGGCCAATCAGAGCCGGCCTTTTTCCCAGCGACACGCCAATGGGAGACCTTAATTAGCATAAAGGGGCGGAGTCTGCCTGCCCCAGACACACACAGAGAGAGCCACACACACATACACAGGGTGCCCATATGGCCAATACCAAGTACATATTTACTATTTCCAGGCTGATGGGGATTTTTCTGTGGGAACATGTTAATGGGAGCACTTGATGATTATTTCCACACTTCATACTGAGAGAGCGCGTGATGCAGAAGCGAGAAAGTGGCTGCTTGCAAACTTTTAGCCCCACACAGAAAGTTAAAGTTGGATAAAAAACTAAACAGAATAAATGACAGTATAAACGTTCAGGAAATGATTTTTAGAGCCTTTAGACTTTACTTCTAACAACAAATCCACAGCTGGGAGTCAAACGCACATGCGCAACTATCAAACATGTTCAGCATCATTCGACCCTAAAGGTGGAGACAGCGTCCGACACAAGCCACAGCCTGCGGGAGCTAACCCTCGTCCCCAAAATCGAAAAGTCACTCATTCCCCTCCGCTTACAACAATCGCTCACCAACACCACCACCCACATCCATCAGAACAAAAGCACAACAACACTTAAATAAACTTTGTTAGTTAACTCAAAGCATCGAATGACTGTGTGTCTGAGTGTGTGTGTGCGTTTGTGAGTGTGTGTGCGTATGAAGGAGGGAGGGCCGGGGGGTTATGAGCTGGTTTTTAGCGTTGAAAAGAGGAAAGGTAATCCAAGATGTTTCCCCCCCTTTTTGTCCCTTTTAGTGAAGTTGAATGCCAACACACAGAAGGCAGACGGGCTCATCTCAGCACAAATAAGCGCTTTTTTGTTTGGGATGTTGTCGCTACATCTGTCCGGACAAAGACCCTACTCCACGTCACTTCCACTGCGAGTGCTGCTGTTGTTGTTAGGGCTTTGTAGTGTGTGTAAGAGAGAGCGAGAGAGAGAGAGGGCGAAGTAAGGCCTTACCGGGGGACGCGAGGAGGGGGAGAAATAAAGGTGAGGAATATTTTAAGATAAAGTGTGTTTGCACAAAAGGCGCAGCTCATTCAGTGAGCCCGAACGAGCGTGTCAGCCAAATAAAGTGTGTGTGAGTGTGTGAGAGACAGAGGGGGGGCGGGGGGGGGGGGGGGGGGGGGGTAGAGAGAGAGAGAGAGAGAGAGAGAGGAAAGAGCGGCCTCCACCTGCTTCACCTCAGGCCGAAGCAGGCCGAGATTACCGTGTAGGGAAACACATGCCGCAGAGTGCGAAACTATCAGGCTTTAGAGTCTCTGGGAGGAAAAAAAAAGTTTTTGTTGTGGGGAGGGGTCTGTGCTGGAAGTGTTAGTTTCACTTGTTTTAGTTCTTTCTCTCTCCCCCCCCCCGCGCTCAAACTGCATTTGAGGTGCCCAGAGCCTCTGTGCTGCGTGACACCAGTGCCGCCTAGTGGAGAACACGGGACCTACACGCGACTGCAAAACTTGAGGGGAGTAGAGGATGAGTTAGAAGTTCAGTTCAACGCCAAGGAAATGCTTAAAAAAGAAGAGTCTAAAAACCTCAGTATTTTTTTTATCACAAAAACCGCCCTTAGACAAAAAAATATATACTGAATATATTGTAATAAAAAAGCTCCGAAAAACCCGAGTCACCTGTCACACATCTCCTGGCCTGGATCGCTAAGCCAGAGAGTCACGATAATTAAAGAGAGATGAAGTCCACACACCTGAAAAAATTCCGTTTCAACCAGATGAAATCCCAACTGAAAGTCAACATATCGGGCCTTATTATGACGATTTTCTGTTGTTTTTGTTTTTAATCATTTGATAATAAATAGAGGAGCGGAACCCCCACGCACCCACCCCTTCCCTCGTGCACTCATTATGCCGGCCCCCGGCAACCTTACATAAGATTCATCTTGTGCTTAAAAGGCTGCGAGAGGCGACACATGCAGCTCGGTCCATTCTAATGCAAGGTTGAAATGGGCCGCTCGGCTGCTATCTGCATCTGAGTGTGTTCCCCCTACCTCTAATCTGCTTATGATAATAAAGGAACAGCGGGGCTCTGCGGTTCTCTGAAAGCAGGCCCCAGCCAGTCGGGAATGGCCCCATGCATCCGCAATCATCCTGAATTTGTTTAACAAAAAAAAAAAAGAAGAAGAAGAAGAAGAAGAAGAAGGAAAAAAAGGGAGAAACCAGTGGGGCGGCCCCCTCGGACCACTTGTAAGCCCCCATGGTATATTCACCAGGTTTGGGGTGAAAAACTGCAAACACGCAGCGGGCTGTGAAGCTAAAAATGCTGTTTATGTGGTTGCACCAATTTAGGTGACGTAATCTCTGCAAGAGTATTTTTTAAAAACAAGTATGGGTGGAAAATGATTCAAGTATCTCCTGTCAGAATCCTTCTACAGAGGATCTCAATGATCAGAGTTTACCGGTGACAATTTTCAAATGCAACACATGGCAAAATCTATGAAGGGATTTACTCCCGTTACAGTGAAACAAAATAAAAACCACATTTGTTGTTTCAGGTGAAATAAACTTCTTTTTTTTGTTTTTGCTTTTTGTTTTTTGCCACAAGGGCTAAAGAAGCAAACAAGAAATAATCTAAGCAGAATCTTCACCATAATTAATAACGCGAATAATACAAAATACATGAAGAGATTGTTTTACACACACACACACACACACACACACACACACACACACATATATATATATATATATATATATATATATATAAGATCAAGCAGGTTAAATATTTAAACACGATTTGCTGTTGATTTTTTAAATGACAGAACTAAAAATGTCAAAGTGAATTAAATAAATTCGATTATATGGTCAAGCTTCTAAAGTTTAAAGACATTGCAAAACTGAACTGATGTCATTAAACATAAAAGACATCGAGGAATTATGAAAAAAAGAAGATACAATGTAAGAAAATGTGAAATGTAAGTAAAATGTAAACGTGGATTTACTGTAAATTTATGGCGGTCCGAATACAGTAAGCACAGAGGCGCGTAAATTAAGCCTGTAAGTAACAACAATAAGCCGGGGTTGGTTTGGAACACAGCTCAGAGCAAATACTATGATACTCGTGAGTTTTTAAAATAAAAAATTAGAATGTGTTTTTATATTTTTATCAAGCTAAATCAATTTAAATAATTTTTAAATGTAAATGATTTTTGAGCTACACGAAAACCAAACCGGCCGACAACAACACAGACAGTCAGTCAAGCTCATGATTCCAGGCAGTGTCATTCCACAACACTGTTTTATACACACACACACTGACACACACACGCACACGCACACACCAACACGCACAGGGCTTCTCCACTCCGCCGCACTCCAACTTACTGCCAGTTTGGGAGTTGTCTTCCTCTCGTCTTGATTGGCAGAAATTAAACAAGTTGCCATGTCGCTCAGCCTCCTTCGTGTCTATCTCTCCCACCGCTGATGGAGCCTCAGCCTGTCCGGGGCAGAGCTCCAGTCGCCGGCACCCAGCCCGCACTTTCCGTTCGTATCCCCCCCGACCCGAGCCACCAACCACCAACACCTGGTAGTCCGTGCGCTTTCGGTGCGCGATTGTCGGCGTGCAGATCCCGGCGTGCAGCCCCGTCGTCTGTCTGGAGCTCTCCGCTGTCTCCTCTCCGCTAGCCCTGCAACAAGAAAAAGCCGTTTATGGCGACACACAATGTGAAAAGGGGGCCGATTTAAAAAGGAGAAGAATGCAAGCAAGAACAACAAAAGTCAGTTATAGCAAAGTCTGTGCCTCTCCTCTCCTATCTTCCACCCCCTAGCTTAGCCCACATAATGAGCAGGAAAAAGCTTTATATTTTGTTCACTGGGTATTCACAGATAATTTGAAGCCATTGTTTCTGCCACAGATGGTTCTTTTTAATACAATAACGGTGCTCTTTGTGAATAGCGAGCCCACAATAAAAATCTAAAGCGTCCTCCTGAATAACCATTTTGTTCTCTCTTGTATAGGCCGAACAAAAGCGCCAGTGAGGTAATGGCCTGCCTTATTGAAAGCCTCAGAATGGGGATTTGATAAAGATTTTTTTTCGCTCCTTTTTTCCTTCTTCTTCTTCTTTTTTTTTCTTTTTGCAAAGTACACGGCAATGTCAAAGAGAAACTGACACGGGATAAAAAGGAGGGGGGAAAAGGCTGGAAAAAGTGCTTGCAGTTGCAGATTGCAAAGATATTATTATTATTATTATTATTATTATTATTATTATTATTATTATTATTATAACTGGATTATAACTGGCAGAAGTCAGATGTGAGGGGCTGTGTTGCAGAGCTGCAGCAGAGCAGGTCAGGTGCATGTTCCTTTTTTTTTTCTTTTTTCTTTTTTTTTTTTTACAATGGAGCTTAAATCCAGAATACATTAGCTTCCAGAGGTCTGCTGTGGATTTTGCACAGGGTGTGTCAACTTCTGGACTCCACACAATTAAGTGTCCAGGGTGCAAAATAGCAGCAAACCCTTCTCACTTCTCACTACACAATCACAGAGCAAAGATAAATAAATAATAATAATATTGCATGACCTTAAAGTGCTTATAACTATAACTGGGAAATGTCATAAATGCATGGGTGGTAATGGGAAAAGGGGCGGGGGTGACTCATGTAACATGGTAATGTTGAGATGCTTGCCTATAGGCCTATAGGATGGTTCTTGCAGAAGTGTGCAAGACCCCCTGCACACACACCCACCCACCCACACACACACACACACACACACACACACACACACACACACACACACACACACACACACACAGTCTTGATGTAATTCGTAATTAACTCATGGCTAATCAATAAAGCGTTTAACACAACGCACAATGGACACACAGGGGATGATCCCCAAGCCAAACATATTGGATGTCACTGATCGTTACAAGGTGAGGACACCCTGTCTGTCACACAGGGTTGGAGGGTGAGGGTGGGGGCAGCTGGAGAAGATTGCAAAGGAGAGGAGAGGGGGCATGAATGGCAGGATGGAGAGAAGGGCAGAGAGATGAAAAGGTGAGAAGGAGATGCAAGGAGAGAATCACATTTCAAACTCACCGAATCAGCCCCCCAACACACACACACACACACACACACACACACACACACACACACACACACACACACACACACACACACACATGATATGTACTTATCAATGACATCAGTGAATAATGGATTAAGAAGAAGGCTTCACTCATGCCTCCTGACAAAGTTCATTCATTCATCAGTTCATAAGATGAGAAAAATGCTATTAAGGCTGATAATAACAAACAAGATGAGAGCATTTGGAAAGTTTGGTGTCATCAGCACAAGCTTTTCTCAGTCTGCTGGTATTCTTTCACTGTGAAGCAGGACTGTTTTGCTACAAGCACCATCTTCTTCAAATGCCTTAATTTCAAAAGCAAGAGCTCAAACTTTTTTCCTTTTTTTACATTTGTATGAACTAAATGAGTTTCTCTCCAAAGTAGAAACGCAATGTGTGCACACAGTTAGTGTGCTTGTTGAATCTACGATCAGCTGTGACAGGAAGTGGGTGGGGGTGGGGGTTTGTTTAACAACAGGTTCTGCATGAACTCATTTGTATTCTTATTTTAAAGAAATAAATACCTAGTTACTTTCATTTTGTGTGTCTTTTATTTGAAAACAATAACCCAGTAGCATTTTTATGCCCTCGTAAAATCACTTGCACACAGGCTAAGCGATTCTCTAGAACTTTGCTTGAAAAGACAGAAACTCAAGCATCAGAAAATCTGAAATGCACCTAGTGTGCATGCACCGCAAACACTGTCTGCGCGTCACTGAGCTCGTAACACAATTACATCTGCATTTAGGTATAAAAAGAGGTGGAGTTTTACTCAAAAGGTGTAAAAGAAAAACCAAACACAAAGTGATGACCAATAGGAGCAAAGGCCTAAAAGGCATCCAGAGAGAGAGAGGAAAAAAGAAGAGAAAAGCACAAGAGCAAGATTTAAAGAGGAAAACATGGCGGAGAGAAAGCGAGAGGGGATCAGCGCTCTCAGTGTGAATAAGCTTAGCTGCAACGAAGCACAACTCTCTGGCTTTATCTGATCAGTCTGTGCCATGTAGTCTAAATCACAGCCATACCACTCATATTAGAAGAGCCGGAGCACTTTTAATTATAAACCCATCCACAGGGGCCGGAGAATATGATAGCATGTTTGAAAAACTGGAACCAGAGAGAGCGAGAGACAGAGAGAGCGGGAGAGTTCACTGGCACCATGAGAGCTTTTTAGAACGACCAGCATCATCACTGAATACTAATGCATTTTACCTTGAGGCTGACCATTAACATACACAAAGCAAACGGCCACACACAGACACATATTTATGCTCTCAAAGACATTCAATCAGATGCATATTACACATACATGCCTGCATTTCAATATGCATGAGCGCGTATGTGGTGCTGTTTTGTTTGTGTGTGTTTTGTTGGGTTTTTTTCCAGCTCGGCCTAATGGGAGAACCACGGTGCTGCCCCCAACCCCCAGCCCCTCATGTGTCTGCATAACATGTGTGTGTTTGTGTCTGTGTGATGCAGACACACTGACACAGTAATCAGTGAAAAGGGAAGGCCCTGGATGAAGGAGACGTGGCCAACCAGCTGTCAATCACGCTACAAACACAAACATTACAGCACAAATACCCATTCATTAGCACCAATAAACTCGTCCTTGAGAAGAAATAGTAACATCGCTGGAAGGCTTTTTTTTTCTCCTTTTTTTTTTTGAGGATCATGGGTCACTGCGCAATGTTTTCAGGACTACCTAAACTACGTTCAGTATTACGAGTTCAAGTCTTTTTTTTTCTCAGTTTAAGCCATTCTCCTTCCTGCCTCTCATCATCGAGTATCATGCCATGATACTTATAACCTCAAAAGGTATCAGCAAGGCAATTTACGCCACATTCAAAGGCAAATCTAAGCCTCCTTTGCTATAAATCTCTTTATATGATGATGCCATTTTAACACTTTCATGTTTACCTGAAATTGACCGAAAGAAAGCACAAGAAGTTGAAAGTAGAATTTGACGGGGCTCGACAGATTGAACCAACTTCAGCAAAAGAGCTGTCGGCTGTGGCGACATCACCAGACACGAAGAAGCATGCCAAAAATAGCAAAATCCTCAATTTTACTAAACAAACAGTTAAAAACATTGAAATTGTTACATTTTGTGAAATCAGCAAGGCACGTAAAAAGAGACGAGTTAGAAACAACATCTCTCTCGTTACTAAAAAAGGCGCTCCCACACTTGTTTATTAACGATGTCACAAAGCCTCACGTTACAGTTGGGTCTCTTAAAAGAACCACACTCATCTATTGCACAGCATTTTGAGTGACAAATCCACCTCTGTGGTGCCAGAGAACAGAAGGTGATTGAAGGTTTCTGCAGCAGACTCTGCAGAGTAACCGGCCTGTGGCTGTCCCGCTCCTCCGCATGATGTAATGCCCAGCTTTGATGTTGCTTTCAAGTTTGAGAGTGGACAGACAACTTTTCAAAAAAGAAATAAAAAAAAAAAAAAGAAGAATAAGAAGAAGAGGTCTGAAAATGCTAGAGTGGACATAAATTTCCATATGCGGACAGCATTTTAAAAGTTATCTGCCACAATGTGGACATGGTCGGACTTTGAGAAGCGCAGGGCACGAAGCTGTGGAGTTTGAGGATTAAAGCTTTGAAGATACTAAAATGCTGACCGCCAGAAGAAGGGAGGTGGCTGGTCAGTCCTGCAGCTGTTTGTTCAGGAGGCAGGCAGGAACACATACGGACACAGCTGTCAGATATTTGCTGAGCAACACAATATAGTGGCATCTCATTAATGAAGAATGCAACACAAACTGTTTAAACACAGAAGCACAAAGAGCGTCCTTTTGTAGGCCACCACGCTCTTTAGCTATAGTTCATGTTACAGGACTGTGTCAGCATTAATGCAGTC
This sequence comes from Aulonocara sp. 'chitande type north' Nkhata Bay, assembly GCF_057382095.1. NCBI lineage: Eukaryota > Metazoa > Chordata > Actinopteri > Cichliformes > Cichlidae > Aulonocara > Aulonocara sp. 'chitande type north' Nkhata Bay. The sequence goes on from NC_141360.1 coordinate 10,658,983, forward strand.
TCAGTGGAAGCTCGTTTCCCCCACTGAAAGGAAAAAAAGGCTTCCATAACAAAAAATTTTGAGTTAATAAGTCAAAAATTTGAAAAAAAACAGCTTTTCAGGTAGTGGGTTGAAATTTTGAGCTAGCTAGCAGCCAATCAGGAAGGTCTGTGAAGGACATCATTTCCTTGTTACCTGGATGGCGATGGTGTTAAAATGCCTTCTGTAGCTGCATAAAAGGTTTAGAGTCAGTGAGTTCATGTCAAAGTACTGGACAGCTAATATCTTCGAGGTAGCAAGGAAATGACTTCTTAACACTAAATCGTCGTTTCTAAGACGATGTATTCTAGATATTTAGTAATTAACTGACTCTTCCTCTTAAACCACCATGAAAGACAGTTTGCACTCACAGTTTTGAATGAAATATCTTTCAGCCAATTTTAATAAATGTAACACAATTATATCTATTCTAAGAATAATAATAACTTTGGAGAGTCACAGACTTTTTAAAAATCTATAATTCTCTGCTAATTAACAAATACCTTCATTTGAGATTTTTTCTTTAACAGGGTGCATATAGGTAAACATTCTAACATAAATAAAAGCATTGCAACAGATGTCAAACAAGATAACCAAAACACTAGTTAGATTCTTAAAGTCATGATCTAGCAGTGCAAACCAATGACTTTATGTTAAATCTCTGGTTGTTTGGAGCTAATTAAAAATGCAACAAAACTATTAGAATAAGTTACGCACTCTAACATATTACCATACCAGTGTTAGCATTAACACTAATCACTGCTGTGCAGGCTGAGCTTAGCCTCAAGTTTGTACAGCTGTAAACTCACTTCCGAAACGTTGCTGTTTATTCATTCTGATCATGTTTTGTTTCTCTACAGTCACAGACTATCCTATATGATTATCACTGTTCTGAACAAAACCACCAAGCTCATTTTTCGCCTCCCACTGGCTCTTTCACTGATGTAGAAAACGCTGGAAATGTTGTTCCAACTATGGCCAAGAAGCTAATCCAGAAAATGGAGGTGATAATGACAGAGTGCATGACATGACATGACAATGATTCTGCAATAACTATGCACTGAAAAACAATCATCTATGCTATATTACAATACTTCACTGAAGAAATTACAAACACCCCTAAGAAGGCAAAACATAGAAATGGTTTCATTATACGAGGGAAACACTCACAAAAACCTGAATTATAATACCTGTTGGAGAATTCTTACATAGCAAAGACGATATTCAAAAGTCAACTTTCAGTTAAAAAAGTTTCTTAAACCTTGTTTTGTATTTTAAGTCACAAATTCTAAACTGTACAGATGGGTGAGTCTATATAGTTTCCATGCCCTAGTTACTGGCATTATTAGAGTTCATTTAGATGACGCTTAACTACCCAATCCACTCTTTAAGTCTGACATCATTAAGTCAACATCCAAACTCCGCTTCTGGTCCCAAAGTCAAACAAACACTGCGGCATCACGGTGAGTTATAAACTGTCTAAAATGAAATCTTTAATAAAATGATATGTTTTAGTTTGACGTTAGCAGGGAGTTAGCTCGCTACTTTCCATCTAAAGATGATATTCTATGTTCTGACTGAAAAATTAAAATGTACACCTCTGATATCACTTTCGACATAAATGCAGACAGAAAACTAAACAGCAGTGACGTTTGTGGGGTTACTGAAGTTGGACTAGCTGGTATATAATGATGTGCTACGTCGTTGCTAGCGCCACAGCTAGGGTTAGCATAATGTAAACACATTAGCACAGTGAAGCTGGAGGATGAACACTAATGTTTTTTCCACCCACATGAGGGTTTCCGATGGTTAGGGACAAATGCAATTGCATGGTAGGATGCTGTAAACGGACTGAACTTCAATCGGGAGAACAACTGAGATAATCTATTTACAATGCAAGGTTAGTCATTAATATACTGCTGCATGGGCTGGGCTGTAGTTACACCGTAAAGTTTTAAAAACTGAGCTTTAAAACATGCTGTCGATGAATAGTGTAATAAAAACCGATAGAGACCGACAGTGATCACTGACTTTTTGTGCAGATTAAATAGAACAAGATACAAAAGCATTAAAACATGTTAAAAACAGAACCTTAATAAAAACAGTGTAATTTGGACCCAGGGTTCTTACATCATCACTTAACAAGTGGATAACTGCTCAAATGAGCCTAGGATTACCCAAGCTGGTGACTAAGTTGTGAGTTTTGCCTCTAAAAGGACTTTGGTGTGAGCTATCATTACTATCCATTTTAATAATGTGCCAGTCCAGTTTTTTTAGCTTTCTTCCCACTGTCCACCATTTCCCCTTTATAAGTTTCTTTCCTGTTCTTCAACACAAGTTAAGGCTCAATCACACCAATGCAAAAATAAGACTACCACATTCTTGTAAAAAAAAAAAAGTTGGCTGCATTTAATTTTGTTGTTCCCTGACACCGACTGAAACAGTGGCCAACATGTCTCCCAGGGGTTGAGGGTGTTGCATGCTCAACCTCTGGGTGACCACTTTTGTTTGCAAGGAGATTGTACAGGTCGCCATGTAGTGAGGGAACCTGTCTCCAAACAATCGTGGTTACACTTGGAGTGATGGCAATCACTCTCAGACAGAATGACAAAGCTTTGCAAATATTTGCTGTCTAAAAGCAGACAGATTTTCATCATGTTGCAATCCGTCTGCACCAAGGAGCACGATATATAATGCATATATATATATATATATATATATATATATATATATATAGATAGATAGATAGATAGATAGATAGATAGATAGATAGAGATATTTATAACATTTATTTATAACAGTGATCAAAGTCAAGTTGATCAAGTATGTCAAACAGCAAAATGAGATAAAGATAATCTAAGATTTCTTTGTGTTCTTTTTAATTGCTGTGGTTCGTCTTTTCCTGAATTAAAGAAGCATCTGTGTGCAGGGGATGGCCTGACCTGACAAAAACCAACACCACTCTGAATTTAGAACAAGCTATCTGTGGATTACATCTCTACATACCGAGATCAGCATGACATAAAAACTCCAATTAAACGAGCAGTTAAATGTCACTGTGTAGGAATGACAAACCCAAACAGGGTTAGATTTCAGATTAAACATGACATTTGCCTGGCTGCACAAGTGAATGCTGTCACCACTACAAATTATCTGGATGATGATTAAAATGGCATTTTAGCTCATTTAGTGTTTATGGATAGTTTTCATAATGTTTTTATTGCTAACTTGCACAACTTAAAGGCTTCATCATGTTAAACAAACCACAACAGCTGGTTACAAATGCTCAAACGTCATTTGAATTACAGGACTACATGACCGATATCATAAATTAGAAGCATCAAATTCAAATGCCTGAGGAAAAGTGAAGTAAGATATTCAGTTACTGGCATCATATTAAAATTATGATTTTATAATAACCAACTAGTTTGCTTGATTGACAGCTAATAATGATCACACCCAGCCAAAATTGGCGTTTGCAAAAATTGATGCGTGTCAGGAAATGCAGCTGATCTGATATGTCAGGGCGTCTGGTGGGACTGCAGTTCACCATTAAGCTAAAAGATAATCTAACCCAAACATCAGTCACGGATCAAGCCAGAGGAAGGACACTTTACTTTGAAATAACTTGAGCTGATTGACGATTATTAGTGATCAAGTCAGATTAGCAGGCAGAGTGAAAGGACAACTCCCATGGTTTGAGTTGCAGTTAAAAATGTACTTCAGCATGCTGAAAGGAGCTGAAAATAAAATCATAGGAATCTGCTTTAGGGCCATCTGCCTCATGGAGAGCCAGAGGATTGAAGTTAACAGAAAATCCAGTCACACTAAAGCAGGTACAATACATACTGATATAAGCTCTAATATCAGTCAATGTAAATTCAGTGCATATATGTCAACGACACCACTCTTAAACAAACACTGAGATTATGTCTTGTGCATTACAAAACCCAACAAGGGGAAAGAGATGAATCCTGGTCTGTCTCCATGTGTCAAAATGTCCATGACATCTTCATGCTAAAATGCTAAAGGTGTAGGTTGCACCAGCCAACCAAAAGTGGAGCCACATCTCAAATGACTATTGCAATCTGAAGTTTATTAAAGCTTCATTAAAAGTAGGCAAAAAATACACACTGTGTGTTATTAGGCTCAGGCAAAGGAGGGAAGTAAGGCCGATAACAGCAGGGACCTCACATGGTGAGTGTGTGACAAATACAGTTAAGCACTCTCTTATACTGGGAAGTGTAAAAGGTGCTATAAGACCACTCACCATTATTGAAATTTACCTGTGCTCTTGGTTTAAATCTGATTTATGATTGCTTTTGGGAACAGACCGGAAATACACCTGACTTCCCGTGTATTGGCTTAACTTCAAACGTCTCATATTGACATTCCCTCACCTGTACAAATCAACATGAGTGCATGGCAAGAACACCAGTCAAGGGAACTAAGAAAATAAGCTCTCCACACTTTGCATGCACAATGGGCTCCAGTTCAAACTCCAACAATTTCTTGGCCTCTTTTGTACACTGAAATATTCACAGACGCAAAATACAGATTTGTCTGTAATATCGCACACATACACACACACACACACACACACACACAAACTGCAGCTATATTACAGATGTATACATATAAGATGCTTCACGCTCACTCCATCATACACTCATCTCTCTCCTCTCTCCACTCTCATCTCACTCCCAGCCACCGCTGGTTTTGTTTACAGGCCAATTTGAATGAGAATGAATCTCTCTAATCCACGCCGGCTGCTGCGAGGCCCTGGCCCTTTGTTTGGGATTACTGCAGCTTAGCGCTAGCTAACAATGAGGAGATGAGCAGCTCACCTCATCTCTGCTAATGAAGTGTGGAGAGTCATTTAGCCGGTAGCTAGCTGCTACCGAGCCAGGATGATACCGTCACACGTGCCTGCACGCACACACACTCACGCAGATACATATACGCATTTGTATTTCTACACATGTGAGGACACTAACTGTTGACACTTTGCTTTTGTTCCTCGGTCACACGCTGAGCCTCTCGATCTCAAGTGTTGACCTTAAATACTGTGAAGTATTTAGAAAGTGCGACAAAGGACATGACTACAACTTCTCTGACAATTTCCATGCATAGCCTCGATCATATGTATATGTTCAAGGCTATATGAAGCTTTCATTGTTCTAACCTAAGATGTCTGTTTTTGCACTGTTGCGACAACAATTGTTTGCGGTTTGCCAATTTTAATATTAGTTCAGTAAAATATGCTGAATCTCTTTAAAGATTTTGGGCCTGTTTTGTACCCTATTCTATGTTTGCAATATGAACCTAAAATTCTATTTCTATTTATGGGTTCTACCTTTGTTTCATGCTTTCACAATATATTTGCAAGATAAGTTTGAGAATTTTCAAACCATATTAAATAAAATTTAACAGCAAAGAAATGTGCTTTATGTCAGCTCAAAATGAACAGTGAACGTTGTTCAAACACAGTCCAAATGTGCTGATTTAAACAATATGGCATCACTTCAAGTTTGTGGCCACACGGCTTTCAATTCCAGGCATAATTATTATTTTCAAGGCCCTGCATCTTCCCCTTTCCATAGACTAACCTCCTGAAATATACTGGGCATGGCTGCATGGCAGAAAATCAGATGCAAGAATGGCATACCAATTTTCAAAATAAGAGACTCTAATCCACACTTTAATTTAGAAACTCTCCCAGTGTGCCTTGGAAGGATGCAACAAGGCACAGACACCCATAATACTTGCTGTATAGTTACGCATTAAATCTCTCCAATATCCCCCAGACAATAACTGCAAACTGCATGTCACAGCAACACAGACCTCAACAACTGCCACTAATGGCTTGATTTTAATATGCAGCGTAAACTCAGTATATTGGTTAGCACTCTGTAAAAACTGAATGTTTTAGGCTTTAATTGCACTTGGCATGCTCATTATGCTAATATAGTGGATAGCATTTTGACAGTGCAGATCGTGCACAAACGTGGGCCACACTTCTAATCTTTGAGTTCAAGTGTTTTTATTCTCATCATCATTGGTGTGTAACAATAAGCACCTAGCCATGCAGTTCACCGTTACAAGCATTTGTAAAAGAATGATTAGGAACCTGCTGACTGCACAACTGCACGATATTTCATATTTTCACAGCTCTGACAATACATGTACAGCCACTCTGAAGTCTTCTTTCTATCCTATGTTTCATTCAAAGTAATTATTATTTAATATTTACTGCAGCTCTACAGATGAAGCTTAATGAGCAGGCCAGCTAGCAACATGTTCTTCGTCATTCTCATCTTCAGGGTGATGAAAGATTTTAGGGGATGGTTTAAATTTATGGTGGAAATGAACTAAAGACATTGAATTTAAGACAACTGAATACTTTCATGCCTTATATTCCTTTTTAACTAATGCCGTCTCTCGCTGTTGTCTGATAAGCTTTCTAATTCATGTACATATTACATGCTATAACTTGCTATTTTCAACTTATCTTATACCTTGTTTTCAGTCTGACTGTACATTGACACATTTGGAAATCTAACTGAAGCATTCCCTTAAAAAACAAACAAACACACAGTAACTGCTGTAAAACATGCAAAACACACACATTTATGCTCACGCTTACTGACTGGTATTTGTGTGTGTGGTGAGGGGTAAGCCATGGTCACCAGGGTAGAGAGGCGTCAAGGCAACAGGAGAATCAGGAAGATTTAAGCCTGGCACAAACACACAGAGATAGCAGCGGTCCACACTGAGAGCATGTTGGCGTGTCTTCTGACAAAGTGACTGAGCCTGGCATCTGATTAGCAGAGAGAGAGAGAGGTGAGGAGAGAGACAGAGACCGAGTGGAGAGGAGAGTTTTGATGTTTATCCAGGTTTGTGGATGAGCATGGCAGGATCAGAGCTCTGTGATTGACTTGGATGGTGAGCGAGGGAATGGCCCGATGTTGGTCACATACCAGGACATTCCCCTGGCCTTTACTTACACACTGGTATATGTGACACGTATGGGTACACACTCAAACACACGCACACACAAACACATGCAAGGTTAAACAAAGGTTAATGAAGGGAAGAGGAAGAACATGCGTGGTAATGTTTATTTAATTTGCTCTCTTCTGATGACATTTAGCACTCTTGATCACAATAATCACTCTGTTGTCGTCTACATAGTGCACACTTGAAGCTATCTTGTTCAAAAGTGTTTGCTCTTGGGTTTATTTTCTTGATTTATTCATTGATGGATTTGGCGAATAAAAAGTTTAAAATGTGTGTGTGTTTGTGTGTGTATGTGTGTGAAGGGGAAGAAGCAGATTGTCCTCAATTGTCCTATACAAAACGCAGCAGCCAGACTACTAACTCGCTCTAGCAAGCGAGCTCACATCACTCCTATTTTATGTTCTTTACATTGGCTCCCAATAGATTTTAGAATTTGTTTTAAAATTATTGTTTTAACGTACAGAGCACTAAATGGCCAAGCCCCAGATTATTTATCCAAGCTTCTCACAAAATACACTACTGCTCGCCGTCTCCGGCTTAAACAAGTTTTCTATTGACTAATGCTTTTTACATTTTTATATTTTTAATTTACATTTAAACTCTATATTGTGTATACTGTGCATTTTGCTATTTATCGTACTGTTTATTTTAATCTCTGTGTGCAGCGCTTTGTGACTACCTGTCTATGAAAAGCGCTTAATAAATAAACTTTACTTACTTACTCAAACAAAAAGAAACATCAACAGATGACAATAAGAAGTCCTAAATCCACCCGTGTTGAAAGGACATGAAAAGACATCTAATTCTCTCTCTCACTCTCGTTCTGTATTTTTGCACAAAATAATTTCTGTTCATCTACCAATCAGTTAATCAGCTTATCACTGCGGCTCTAATTTGCAAATGACAAAAAGGGAAAACACGGAATAATCTGGTATTAAATATAGAAACACAAAAGAAACAAAAACACAATGTGGTACTTCTTCGCCACCTATCAGGTGTGGGACACGGCAGTCAGTGCTCACAGGGAGGGGTCTTCTTTTCGGCACAACGCAGCTTGACAAACTAATAGTCCCTACACACACACACACACACACACACACACACACACACACACACATGTCAATGTTGAAAGTTTGATCTCTTCTAGATCTTTTCCTGTCTGCTTAGCAGCTACTTATAAAATGAATAAGGACTCACCACTGAGTCCTGAGTCCACCACAGACAGGTTCAGACTTCCTGTCTCCACCTGCACACCATTTTAAAACCGAGTCTACGAAATAAAATTAACGTGCCATTGATTCCCCCCCTCCTAAATTAGCCTGGTTTTTATTAAAGAAATGATGTAAAGACCATGACACTAACCAAGGCTGGAAACAACAGTCGAGGAACCATTTACTGACACTCAAAAAAGTGATTCTTTGTCCTCATGAAGACGTAAAGTAACAAACACCAATGACATAAGAAATATAAAGCAATCAATTTGAAAAAAAAAATGCAACTTAAACATGTCAAATAAAAGGTTTTTTTTAACCATTTAATTACAGTTTACAGTTTTAAATTTACAGTTTACGTTGTACTTTTGTAACAAAATTAGATGGAAAATTTATATATAATCCAAATACTTAAAGTTAGCATTTTGGGCATAAATATAGTGCATAAAAAAAGAACAGCACACAAAGTTACTGATTGAACAGGCGTATTTGCTCCTTGTGTAACGCCTGTCCACAGACGCAGGCATTTCATCCTACAGTGTCTACGACAGGCCTACAGACAGTCTAAGTTTGAATCACAGAGTCAACAAGCTGTAAAGTGTAAAAGCCATAAACGCTCAGTGTTTAACTTCAGGCTGAGAAACCTCACACCTCACTGATAATGTGTGCGTTTCGGGAAAGACTCAAACACTGCGGTCTTAGCGAGTCGTGACTTAACGTGCCCTGAGCTCACACGCGTACACTTGGTTTGTCTCCGTCCTGTTTAAACAGGATCTGTTGAATTTCACAACCAGCTCATAAAGGACGCAAAAATGTGTTAAGATCCGCGGGAAAATAAATCCGGACTGTTTGCCTCACTTCTTGTGTACATGCGTGTGTACATATATGAAAGAGTGTGTGAAAGGTAAAGATCTCTGATTGGCCTAAGACCCCGTTAGGGTATGAACTATTGTTTCCGCCTAAATAAGGCCTATTATGTCTTAGCGTCTATGAGTATATTGACATACTTCTTATGCAGTATTGGTATATTTTAGAAATCAACATTTTTATATCAGTAACTAAATAGACTAACTAGATTATAACCACGTATAAATATTCACGTTCTGCCTTCAATTTCAATGACAGGTTAGTGGACGGGGTTTGGACCTGTCTCTCACTAACATTCTTCTGGCTTTCCTTGATTTTGCTTCCTGGTCTTTGTCTCCGTGGGGGATTTTCTCTTGATCTCATATCCAAGTGCTTCTAGGATTACTGTGGCGTCCATGAACTCATTGGTTTCAGCGATATGATGAACAGCGCTGTGTTCATGTCTGGAAATATCTCCTCTGACAGGACCTTGTCAGCAAGCTCGGAGAGTCATGCTCTGGGCTGGGTGGCTACCTTTGGTGTTCACCCATGATGTTCCTCCTCAGCTCAGTAATGCATCTGTCAGTAATGCAGGTGGCTGGGCATCATCTGCTTCAGTTCCACTACACTCTTCAACCAGGGTTGGCATATGGCCCTAATGCTCACTGGTGTTTTTATTTTGCTGTAGCCTCTGGCTCTTTTGATATTATAGCACTGAGCTACACGGTGCTTCCTGGTCAGTGTGCATCGTAGCATTCCATCAACTCCATGTTCTCAGTCCTTCTCCATGTATGCCTGGTTTCAGTAGCCCACATCTCATCAGTATGTCCTAGTTCTCCAGGACCTGACCTGGACCTTATTAAGCTGGGTGACGTCTGAGTCGGTATGGCTTTTGCTTTGTGTCACTTCCAAGATAGGCTTTTTGCTCATGCAATATACAAGGTGTAAAAAAGAATCATCAGATTTCAAAGTTCTTTAATTCTGCAGCTGTTCACTAATAACTAACGGAACACATACTGTTAGAAAGCGCGTATTGGTAAGTTCCATGTGGTTGATGGTAGGTTGCATAGCAACAGCAGTGGCTGCAGTAACTTCAGACATGATCACAAAAGCATGGGATGAGTATGGACCAATGATGTTGAACACTTAAAGTTTACAATCACTTTAAAAAGTAAAGCCTTTTGAAATGATAATTCTTTCTAATCTACCCTATAAATGTATATATCTACAGTCAGGTGGAAATAATTATTTCATCCCCTGCTGCTTTGTGTGGTTGCTCACTTACAAAGAACTGAACAGCCTTTAATTTTTATGGTAGTTTTACTTTGATGGAGAGAGACAGAATATCAACCAAAAATTTAAAAGATTCGACATTTTCCGCTAGACAGGTAAAGTACTGCAATAGTATTGCAATTTGTGAGTGTTCCCTTGAGTTACTTTTCAGTTACCTTTTAATATAAAAATGTTGTTTAGTTTCATCTTAAGTTTTATTTACAGTTTTTTACAGACGCTAGGACACATTTCACAATACTTAGGTCACTTTTGCAAAACTCTTCACACAATCCTCCTAACTGACCGTCAGCTTGGCAAAGCAGTTCATTTCACATTCAAAATGCACTACAACTACCAAAACACTTCATTCAGGTCTCAAATAAACTCATTCTTCCAGAACACTAGCAAAGGTTGACAGCCGACAAACACACTTTGTCACCCACAAAACAATGACCTAAAAAACACTAACAACATGTAGCATTACACAGTGTTTTCTTGTGTAAAACAAGGACACATCTGTGTTTATAATTTCAATATATGTTACTGGAATGGATCAGACATGCAGAATTCGTTAATATTTGTTTATGTATTTTTAGTTTTTTGCACTAAGTAATCCCAAAATACAAGAATTTGTATACACACCATCCACTGATACACATACAATAGTAATGCTAATCTACTCGGTCTTCTCCATTTGGCCACAGGTTCTCATCCACATCACATCTTATGTCATCTAGGGCAACACACCTAGGAAAGAATCTTCTGGCATGCCAGAATTGAAGGAGTTGAACAATTGAAGGAGTAACACCTGTGTAGATGTTCATCTACAATGAGAATCAGCTGTGGCTGGTTAAACTGCATTTTTAGATTTAAAATATGTTTCAATAAAATATTGCTGTTGGATTTTGCTGTCTTTTTAAGTTTTGCATTGTGTTATTGTTTTGGCCATAAGTTTAACAGTTTTGACAACAGTATGTAAGCACATGCAAAATGTCCTGTCCGTACAAAGATTTTTGGCAGTTGTTGTGTCTGAGTGAGAAGATAATTCATGAAATTTGAGAGATGTAGTCATTGAATGCATTTTGTGCCAAAACAATGATAACTGGTCCTCAGTTTAGCCCACATAGACTTCTGTTGTGCTCACTGTGTGAGGAGTTTTGCAAACGTGACCTAAGTATTGAGAAATGTGTCCTAGCGTCTGTAAAAAACTGTAAAAGCCTTGGTACAAGTTGATTCAAGAGCAATATATAATCTGAAGTGAAAGCAGAGACAGAGTGCATTAGGTTCTCCACAGAGATGCAGCATGTGTTCATTTGCATGTGTGGTCTAGGTAAACTGTCCTTGCACACGACCTAAACCATCATAAATTCTGACCTACAGATGGCCTGCAGCTGGCACAAACCTGGCCACGTGATTGTATTTTCTTCATTCTGATCCTCTCAGTTTTTGGCAAAAATACATTTAGTTGGGCTACATTATACTTTATATTTCTACTTTGTAATTTTGTGCCTACTTCAACAAATATATCAGTAGTTTTGTTCTTGGGAAATTGCAGTGCTATCACTTTTAAAATTGTATTTTTCATTTCACAGCCATTTTCATTCAGGTAATTCAAGTCTCTGTTGCTGGAAACACCTGTGATGTTGAAATCTGTCCTGCATGCATTTCTGTCTGTGTGTGAGTTCACCAGCAGACACATTATTAGGGTAGAACATATTAATATTTCTCATCACGACTTGCTTTTTGCCGCTAATTATCATTGTGCATGTAAGTCAAGTGTATGCCTGTGTGTGTGTGTGTGTGTGTGTGTGTGTGTGTGTGTGTGTGTGTGTGTGTGTTCACCATCCACCAAAGAGTTCCAAGCTGTCATGCTTTGGCCTCCTGCAGCTAACATCTGCTGCATTTAGTGCTGCCATGCTGCTCTGTGACACACACACTCTCTGATAGAATCAAATGATCACACACTGCCAAGGTTTATCATGTAACACCAACACACAGCCTCATTATTCTGTCCGCCAGTGTATCGCACACATGCTGCTTGTCCTTTTAAACACTGAAACCTGTTGCATAGCAGCGAAGGATTTTTAACTCTTCAATACTTAAATATTTCAATAACAGCAAGCGTGAATATTGATGTCATTAGATATTGCTTTTCGTTCTTTTTCTTTCAGTTCAAATTTGTTATGATGCTGGAGTTTTTCCAGGAGGTTCACGTATGTAACAAACCTTTTCATACAGATTCTCTCAGTCAGGAGTCATTCTGAAATACTTCTCTTTTTGCCCATTTAAAGGGCTTTAGACTACAATCCTTACTTTATCACTTACCCAAAACCCCTCTCCTCTTCTTTCCCTGACAGACAACCAGCTACACACCTATTAGCTCTGATGTGGAAAACTGGATGACCACACTGATGGAGTCCCAATACCAAATATTTCTTGGTTCCCGAACCCAAACAATGCCGGCATCTGCTACCACACCAATTCTTTTATGGAAAACCCTCTCTCTCACTCTCTGTCAGTGTCCTTCGCTCGCCCATCCAGGCACTAATGTAAATGAAAAGCAGTGGGAGTGGGTGTGCTGCTAATGTCTGGACAGGGACAAAAAGCCGGGGTATTGTATTGGCCATGTGACACACATCCGAACCTCGAAACACACACACACACTCCTTCCTCCTTCCCTCCCCTCATTCTCCTCTATTGACGGCTCTTCAAAATCAATAAAAATGATCTTGGAGTCCATCCACCATTTGGCTGCATCATCTTGGAAGTGCCTTCTTTAGAATATAGCAGCCATACTGTACAATGGGCCAGCCGAGCGCATGTAATTTGCCATTGATTTCCCCCCTCCTCTCACTCCCTTACCGACTCCTTAGCCCCTAGTCACTGCACACAACACAAAAAAACTAACTTCATCATACACCCCGTTAATGCACATGCACAATAACCCTCTTTTCTCCTGCCCTCTGGTAATTTCACTCTTTCATTATCTTTTTCACTTTCTCTCTCCTTCCTCCTTTATCTCCTTCGTCCACAGCACTCTGTGCTCCGGCCCTACTGCTGAACTCTCTTCACAGGTCACTGTTCTTTGCCATAATGGACTTGTACAAATGTGTGTGTTTGTGTATGTGTGTGTCTGTGTGTTTTCAATCTGATTTTTTTATTACTTTTATTTTCATTTCTTTACTTCTCTTCTTTTGTTGAAGTGAATGTCCCACATGTTGTCAACCACTTCTAAGCACGTCTATATCTTGTAAGCAATATGCAGCCCACAACCTTTTACTAAGCTTCAAAATATATCATTTTTCACGTCTGTTTAAAGTCTGAGCTTTCATTTCCATCCTTTATGTCACTGCAACATTTTAAGGTAGTAATTTATGACTGTCTATAAGTTTGTAATGTAATAAAACCAAGCGCAATGTCCAGGGATAAAAATTAGGCCAACACAAAATTTAATCTGAGCCCTTCAGATTAGCTCCAAGCACAGTTTCAGCTTCATGGACTCCCTTATTAAAAAACTCAACTCCAGCTATTTAGCTATGTAATAAAAATGTTTACAACTTAGCATAAAAACATTTTGGGTGTCTATAGCCAGTCATGGGAATAACGGTGTTACAAGTAACGGCGTTACTAACGGCATTACATTTTTCAGTAACGAGTGATTTAACTAATTACTACTTCTACAAGAAAATGCGGTGCGGTCGCGTTACTATTTTTCAACAAACAGACGGTGGAAGCTGTCTTCAGCTCACTGCATCTTATATCAGTTGCACGGAAGTAGCTGTAAGTAATCTGGGCGCTACAGCTTTAAGCAGCTGCGCACGCTCTCGCGGACGGCAATCGCTTTCTGGCAGGGATCGCTTTTTGGCACAACACCTGGAGCTAAGGGGGCAAAACAATCGCAGGAGTGCTGCTGTTTGACTGAGGAAGTAGTAGTCGTGAAGTAGTAGAAGTAGTCATGGTAAGTCAATCACACGACCACTTCAAGATGACAAAGCAACAAGGTGATACCAGTTTTTAAATTGTGTTGATAGGCCACGTAAAACCAGAGTCATGATAAACAATATATACGCAGTGTTTTTTCCTCAATAGTTTTGTCATGTTTACTGTCTAAGGACAGTGCTACCAAGCACTCTCTGCTTATGAGCAAAAAAACCCCAAAAAAACAGCCCGTTCGTTTTGGTGGAAAAATGCACCATGTCGACCAATCAAAAAATAATAAGGTGACATGACATTTGGCTGTTTAGGAAGAGGGGGAAGTTTTAGGAGTGACGGCGAGAAAGAGAGAGAGAGAGAGGGAGAGAGAAAGAGAGAGACAGCAGAAAAAGATAGAGAGTGAGTTTTGAGATGTGAGAGATTTGTGACATTTAGCATGTTTGGAGTATGTAGTTAATGTGTTGTCTTGTGTAGTTAGTGTGTAGTGTTGTGGATAGTTTTGTGTTTTGTGTCAGAAAAATGTCTGATTTTAGATCAATTGTGTTAATACAATATGTCAAACTGAAAACATAACTGTAAATTCAGACATGTGAGGTTGTGCTGAAAAGGATGATACCAAACAAGGCAAAGTAAATAGTTTTTAAAGGTGAAATGTAGAGGTAAAATCAAAAGTAGTTAAAAATGGCCAATTATACCAATTATACCCTGGACCACAGAGGGTTAAACATTTTTTTTTAAGTAACGCAATAGTTACTTTTCAAGTAATTAATTACTTTTAGACTCTTCTAACTCAGTTACTAACGCAGTTACTTTTTTGAAGAAGTAACTAGTAACTATAATTAATTACTTCTTCAGAGTAACTTGCCCAACACTGTCTATAGCTAACCTCCTCTGCATAACAGGGCATAAAGATAGCGGTTAGCCGGTAACTGTCTGCTAGTCCTCACCTGGGCTAATTCAATGCGCTAATCTCCAACTCTCTGTCATGTTTGTGATGTTGATGTCTTTCTGAGCAGAAAAGTGGAACCAGGCTTGTCAGTGAAATTTTTAGCATTTACGTGGACTGTTACTTCCCCCTAACTAGCAGGTACATGTGCCCAAATGTTTTGCCCAAACAGTTTATAGATCCAGCTTGCCAGCCAAACTTGTTAGCCAGGCTTGCTAGCATTAGCTGAAAATACTTCATCTTCCTATGAAAACACAGCCACTTCAGCTCCAAAAAAGACAGCACATCAAAAATGCTAACATTGAGACTTCACACTACCAGGGTTCAAAAGCCATTGGGTAACATCATGGTGGCCACATGCATCTGTTTATGTTGGACCACTACAAAACAGCAACTTTTGACAAGACAATGTGGAAATATAAGTGTATTTTCCTTTTCCATAACCCTCCACATACCTTTTCCTTTAAAATTAAACCTCTATAATTAAATTATATTTTTTTGGCCCTTTCTGTTCAGTTGATGCAGTCAAACACTCTGCACCAAGCTTTCCTTTTTTAAGCTGTTGAAAAAATGTACTTCACACATTGCTTTGAGTTTTCCACTAAGAACAAAGAAAAGTGATTAGGACAACAAGGGGGTAATATTTTAGATTATTTGACCGTACTCAAGTGTACGGAAGAGGATTAGGGCCATTGGGAAAAAAAAATCTGAGAAAAAAGTCAGAAGTCTGAGATTAAAGTTAGAATTCTGACTTTTTTCTCAGAATTCAGGAAAAGAAGAAAAAAAAAGTGCCCCCCCCCCCCCTTTTTTTTTTCCAGTGGCCTTAATCCTCTAAGTATATATATCTCCTCCTAAGTGAGATATATATATTTTTTAGGTCAAAAAGAAAAAGAAGTGTGTCATAAACAAAGTCACTCTTAGTGACTATTTGAATATTCAAGAATCTGTGAATAGTTCTCATCATTATGTGACAAGTTGGGAGTGACACCTGTCTGTTTTGATTATTTCTTTGCATTTAGATTTTTGTCATAGCTGATGATGTTTCCACTCATGGCAGTGACATCTCTGTGATGATGCTTCTGCTTAGAGCGATGACCTTTCAAAACCCAGCAATGACGTGTCTGGCCACATCGATGACATTCCATCACTTGGTGATGTTTCTAATGCAGGGGTCGGCAACCTGGGGCTCTTTAGTCCTTATAGTGCGGCTCCGCGTGGTTTGGGAAAATAAATTAGAAGTATTTAGCTGAAGTGTATTTTATTTATGTTAGTTCTTTTTTAACTTGTAGTTCTAAATTGGAAGATTATTGTGATATTGAAATATAAAAATACAATTATATTCTATTATTTTTTCATCGCTCAAAATAAGCGTCACACTCGCGGAAGCCGGTGTACCCGCCGAAACGCCGTGCATTTATCGAGACACCAGGTAGGCCAATTATGGACCTTCGGATCCACATTATGTCAGCAGCTGTTTGCAGACGCTGTGCGCAGAGGTTCAGGACCAGAAGTCCCATTGTAAACATACCACAGCAGACCCGACGCTGTTTGCATGAACATGCTTTTCAGCATCTCTTTATTGACCACTTTTCACACACGGTTGCTGTACGCATACAGCCGCTGTAGCTTTTCAGCTCACAGCCCGACACATGCCAACACAAGAGCATAGATAGCACAGACATTAAGGCGGTGAGGCGTGATTGCGGGTGCCGCTCAGGTGCGTCCGCCTCCCCTGCAGCGGCGCTGCAGACCACGCCCCGCCACACACATTAACCAGGTCAAATACATATGTAGGCAGAATTTTGCAAATATCAATTTTTCATTTTTCAGCAGCATAGTGCTTTTTTTCCCAATTATT
Organism: Aulonocara sp. 'chitande type north' Nkhata Bay; assembly: GCF_057382095.1. Taxonomy (NCBI): domain Eukaryota; kingdom Metazoa; phylum Chordata; class Actinopteri; order Cichliformes; family Cichlidae; genus Aulonocara; species Aulonocara sp. 'chitande type north' Nkhata Bay. The sequence goes on from NC_141360.1 coordinate 10,676,087, forward strand.
TTTTAAAAGTCAGGTCAAGGCTCCAAAAGCCCAAAGGCGATATAAAGATGGCGGCTCACAACAGTTTTTCTTTGCTGGATCATTTTAGTTCAGGTTGGTGTCTTTCCTTTTGTTATATTTCTTTAAGAGTTCAAAATGTGTTAATTACATAAATAAAATGTAATTTTCTCATTAGCACTTCAAGGATTTCATAAGCAACACACCTTAGTTGTTCACACAAAGCATAAAGGTAAAAAAAACAATATATACAGTGTTATCTTCATTTTAGATGTCAAAAAGTATTTGCGGCTCCCAGTGTTTTCGTTTGGGTCCAAATAGCTCTTTGGGTGTTAAAGGTTGCTGACCCCTGTTCTAATGTAATCATCTGTTACTTGTGCCAGCATTTGTTGCCCGGTGATGGCCTTTTTAGGTCAGGTGATGGCATTTTTAAACTCATTGAGGGCCGTTTTGAACAGAAGAGCTGATGTTCACAAAGGTCTTGATCTCATTTTAAAACCTGCTGTGGACTGGGACAAATGTACAACAAGACACGCTCGTGTTAAAAACAGCTTGTTGCACACTGAATCACGTGAACTGTTTACGGGGAGACACGCACGTATCAAACACACAGAGACAGCTGTCAGTCAGTCTTTGAGATCAGTGTGTTGTTTGTTAAGTCTGACACTCTGCCTTAGCCGCTTTAAGCCTATTACTATATTCTTTCTGCGCTGTTCACAACATACACACACATATGCCAGTGCTATCACTAAGACTTTATTCAATAAGTCTTGGATATCCTCCAGCCGTACCACACATCAAACTGCAAACACACACAAACACGCACACAGACACAAACGATATCTGAATCTTTTTTTTTCCTGAGTGGTGTTGTCATTGCTGTTTGTTGAGAGTATCATTTACAGCCAAGGTGTTTGAAGAAAGACACCTCTCCCATGGCACAGTGTGTGTGTGTCTCTTCAGAGTGGGGCTTTGCTGCTCCTGACACCGTTATCAGCTCTAGTCGAATGTATTTCTTATCGAGGTGGAGGTGTGGAGGGAGGTGGAACGGAGGGGTCTGTGCGGGGGGAGAGAGACGACCGACAATACAAGCTTATCAAACGTCCTCAGCCACGATTCGGCTTGTCACTCAAGACCCGCGTGCACGCTCACACACACGCATGTGCGCACGCACAAACACAAAAGTGCACACAGACAGCTGGGCCTTGTTTGATTGATAGATGGCTTTCCCCAACAAATAGAAGGCTGGGATCAACATCAATGCCCCCCCCCCCCCATTTTTCTTTTTTTTTCACCTTACACATGCTTGTGTGGTTTATAGTGCTACGTATGGATGTGTATGTGTGAGAGAGAACATTCCAGAGTAACAAAGGTGGGATTAGGGATGCATTAGTTGGCCGTGGAGCGAGAGGCCTGTCAATAACAGCAGTCAGAATAAACCCCAAAACCTCGATAAGAAGACAAAGGCCGAGCCAGATAGCAGCAAGCAGAGAGTGAGAGAGAGAGAGATGGAGTAAAGGAGGGATCGATAGAGGAAGAGAGAGAAGAGGATGAGAAAGAGAAGGATGGATTAAGAGGAAAAGAGAGAGAGGATCAATATCAAGAGAGGCAGGAGGAGAAAGTTTGCACAAAGACCGAGGGAGGGGTGGAGTTGGGTGAGGACAGAGAGAGAGGATGCAGGAGAGGATGCTGAGAGGTGGAATGTAGGTAGGAAGCAGAGATTGACAGACGGGTCGATAAAGATAGCAGCAATGTTGTATTACATCCTGCTGCAGCTAAACATCTGAGGCTATTTTGAGCATTTTTACTGACGAGAGGCTGTCAATGCTCGATGTGAGGTTGTTGATTAGTCTTTATGAGCTTGGCTGCCTAAGAATCTGTATTTCTACTGTCACTTCAATTCCACTGATAAAACTAAGAAATAACCCAAAGATGTTTTCACTTCCTTGTGAAATTGTGTCCTTCTATTCGTGTCTGTCAGGTTTTGAAAGAATCCTGTAACCCTAATCCTTTAACAAGAAGAACCTTTCCAGAACACTGGGAACTGGTGCCTAAATAAAAGGAAAAGGAACAAAATTTGGCCCAATCTATAGTGTGTGCAACCCAGCAGACGATCCAGGGTCCTAATTTAGTCCATCACCAGTTTGTTCCACTAAGACCAAGCAGTGGTGGTATCAGCAACATTACGTGGAACTCAAACAAGTACAGTTTTCAGATTTTTAGATTTCTCTATGTATTCCATGCAGGTCTCCATGCCTGATATATTTCCTAATTATCCCAAACACCCACTGAAAGGTACAATAAAATGAGCAGAATATCTAGCAGATTTCAACGCTCCTGAAAAACTTTCAATCAACTCTCCAAAAACTATTTATGCCCAGTATGCTGACATTACGTAGTTTGAATACATGTGAATTTTTTCTTATTTTGTTACATAATGTAAATTGTTGCATTTTATGAAACCTCATCCAATTATTGATACATTCAATTTATACCACCATATTTTCCTTAATGATTTAATATTTGAATAAATCAACTTGATTTTACATATTACAGTCGTATTTTACTAAAAATTATTCATGTTTTTTTGAGAACTCAACAAAACTCTTTAAATATTCCTCCAACACCAAAAGAAGTCAGTGTTTGAATTAAGGTCTGTTTTGTCAGTCAGTCACATTTTGGTCATTCTAAAATGTGAAATTTGAAATTGGTGAATTTACAGACTTTGTCAATGTCACAACAGATTTAACAGCAAGGTTTAACAGGAAAAATGGTGTAAAAATAAAAAAAAAGAAGAATATTTGTATTTGGTTTTTTTGCTAAGAAAGCTGACAAAAGCACCAACATTCAACATTAATGACCAAAATATCTATGTGTGTTACTTTTACTGTGTTTACTTTTAGCTCTGTTTGTCTTTCTGTGCTGTAAAAATCACTTAAGTTTTGCAGCCAAGTTTTGCTCGGGCAATGCAACGCAAAGGAATTATTTTATCACAAGTAGTCTCTGAACAGGTTGGCACACTAGCAAAGAAGGAGTAAGAAGGTCCTGTGTTTGACTGCACTGCAGGGCTGGAGTCTTTCTGTGTGGAGTCTGCATGTTTTCCTGTGCCTTTGTGGGTTCTCTGCACACTCCCACAGTCCAACGACATGCCAGCTTAATTGGTGATTCAAAGTTAGGTGTGAATGCTTGTCTGTCTCTATGAGTTAGCCTTGATCTAGCCAGGATGTACCCCACTTCATAACAGCACACCACCAAGCAACGTGGAACATGGATTACCCCCCCCTCCTCGCCAAAAGCGCGATGATTGCTAAAGTGGTTAAAAAAAAAGGTTAGTGTATTTTTCGTGTTGTTGACGTTCATATTACAAATATGGCTCATCATAAAGGAAGTAATGAAACTGTAAATGGCACTAAGGCAAGATTGTTTTGAGGATCAGGTCAAGCTTCATTAAAACCTGGTGAAGCTTGAGCATGTATGTGGTGGATCCAGATGGCTTAATTCAAAACTGCATAATATGACATTGGGACTGGTTAAGGACTCTGATCTCTTGGTGACCTTTTAAAGAATTTGAAGACATAAACTGACACTACGTAGTTTACCTAAAATACTCCAAAACATTACTGTCATAGACAGGATTTGAATTTTTCTTTTGGTACTTTGTTTCTATCGTCTAACGTTAGTATGTAACCCATTGAATTGTGTTTAAATAAATATATTTTTGTGTTGTCACATCTATTTTATGTATGTATAGCCAATAGGGCATGTAAACAACAGAAGTTGATCCAAAGTGCTTTAGAAACCGGCGCATTTTCATTTCAGGTCTCCAAAAAACAACCCAGTTTCACAGAAAACTGAAAGGTGTGTTTTGTTGCGTTAACTAATTATTGTGGACACTAATAATCACAGTGACTTAGAGCAAATTTAAGATAGTTCAACTCATGAGTCATGACACACTGCTCTACCCTACATATGCTGCCTTTATAGGTTGAAAGTAATGGTATCGGTATTTATTTGGTATTGATACCAAAACCTGCAGTATGGCACACTACTAGTGGATACACACCTGATGCCTGATGAGCTGTGCTTTTGATGGAAAAGTACACAACTAGCCTCTATGCAACTTATCATCTTGCCAAACACATGCCAGCCTGAACTGGATGCTAAAACGCCGGTTGCTCTTAGTCACAACAATCCTACAGAGGTTTGAACCAACGACAGCAGGGGCAGACAGTAGCGGGTTGGGAGGGGCGTGTAATTGTTTCAGGCGGCTCTCATTAATTAATTTCCCTCCTTCATTTAAACTGAAAATGCTACATAGGTCTGGGAGGTATAGGCAATGATACAGAAGGAGCGACATGAATACTGAGAGCGGGAAGAGACACGGAGAAAGACGAGAGGGAGAGAGAGGGAGTGCATCCCGCTCCCATCAGCATGGCAGCGAGCAGCTAGCTGTCACACAAAGACACAATGAGGCCCGGCAACAAACAGCCACTTAAAAAACAGCCTGGCAACAGAGAGCAAATTCAATTAGAGAAGTAATTAGTAGATACAGGGCCAGGCAGCGGGCTGCGGCGACGCCACAACACAGGAATTAATAGGCGCGGATAGGAGGAGGACGCTGTCATAATTAAGAGGCAATCACCTATGTCAATGAATACCTAAAAAAAAAAACACAGCCCCCCAACGCAAAACTATTAATTCAGTGATCAAAAATATTTCAGGAGATGATTAATACAGCAAATTCATTTTAAAAGACTAATTTCTGGAAAGATAGCAAGACAATTGCACATAATGTAGCCCGCCCGGCATTTATATTGCTAATTAAATTTTTTCTTTCTGATAATTTGTATTGGAAGGATTGCTTTTCTCTCTCCTTCCTCCCCTCCCACGTGTGTTTGCTTCTTCGCGAGTTGTGAACCAACGGAGGCAGTGTTGCAGCAGTGAATAGACTGCAGAGGCTGCTGAACGGTGTGGCTTCAGAAAAACACGAATTGCTGCCATGCATGGGCGAAAAACACAAGAACATGAAATAACCTCCCCCCTCCCGAAAAAACAAAATAAGCAAACAAAAAAAAAAAAAACCGCTCACCACTTCCATTTTTCCCTCCATCAACATCCTCTCCAGACTCCACAGATACAAAAAGACCAAGCACTTAAATTAGATGATAAGGACGTGAAATAGTTTATTGATTGATTTGCTTCCCTCTTGTTGTGGGGTACATTGGAGGGCGACGGCAGCTATCATTCCACGCCAATGGCTTCTCTGTCGCTAATTACTCTAGTTTTTAAATCCCTCAGATGAGCCACCGAGGTTTCGTACAACAAACAGGAGAGCTTTGAAAAAGCAAAGGGACAAGCACAGATCTGAAGGCTGAAGGGAATCATCAGAGAGTGTAAAGAACAAGAGAAGCTGGTTAGCTTCAGCGTTTCACATGCAACAAGCGACAGGATTTTATGGTGTTGGGCCTGATGTTGCTTTCATGCATGTTGGTGTGGAAATTCTTAGAATGTCTTAAAGCCACTGATCTGAGCAATACTCACATAGCAGCCCAGAGAAGCTGCAGGGCAATAGGTCTATAAATACAACAGGAATGAATGACTAGCAAAGCCACACAGTTAATGAGCATGTGCAGATATAAACAACGTAGCTGACACAAAGTAAGCACAAGGAGAAATCTGGATGCTTGTATGATAAGGATCTTTCATGATCAGAGCACCAGTGGTACAAAGAAAAAGATTTACTGATTTCACCTTACTTCCATTTGTTTGGCTGTTCTCAGGAAAACTCCTAGAAAAAGAAAAAGAAAACATGCAATACAAAAATACTTGAACACAAAAAACAGAAACTGCCACTCAGTGGCAAAGAAAAAAGAGAAGAGAAAAAGCATCACAGCATAATATTATAATGTAATGTAATACCACGTAAAAACTGAAAAACGCGGTCCACACTTCCATCAGCAGGTCTAAAATTACCAAAGTTTTTTTATTCAAGGTCAAAATTAAGCATTTGTGTGTCTGTTGCTTTTACAAGTAAAGAAAGCACTACTATACGTTCATCCGTGATCCACCAATTCGTAATGAGCCTAATCAGGAATTTCTCTGTAATTTCAACCCATCTGTTTCATACATCATTACACTATAAACCTTCTAAACTTAACTTAAAAAATTAGAACAGCTTCCTCACCAAAGCTTAAAAAAAAGGGCTATAAACCAGCGTGAGAAAGACAGTTACCAACATTAAACACCATGCTCTCAATAGTCACGCTATAATAAATGAAACTTTTTATGTGACACATTTTTCTGGTGTGGTCTGGTGTTTATATTGGCTGACTAATTTTGTGCTCAGCTGCAAAACGTACGATAACCTTTTACCACCTCGAGGTTTCTCTTTATGATCTCAGAAACAGAATTCTTACCTTTATTTATGACATTGTAGTTTTCTGCGCTAAAACTTTTATTGACCTAAAACAATTACACAGGGTTTTTTTTCAAACAAAAGCTAAATGATTTGTATTTTCAAATGTATATCGTGATAAATATTTTTGGTCATATCGCCCTGCTCTAATCTGTTGTCCATCTTTAATGATCCTGTGCAAACTGTAGCCTCAGTTTCCTATTCTTCTTACCTAACAGAAGCGCAACCCAGTATGACATTTTGCTACTGTAGCCTAATTGCTTCAAGGTTCAACGTGTTGTGTGATCAAAGATGCTCTTCTGCATATCTTGGTTTTAATACATGATGATTAATTTAAGTTATTGTTCCCATCCTTGGAACAGCTTGAAGCAGTCTCGCCATTCTCTTCTCACCTCTGCCAACAACAAGGTATTTTCTCTGCAGAGAACTGCCACTCACTGGCTATTTTCCCTTTTTCTGATCATTCTCTGCAAAGTATAGAGGTGCTTGTGTTGGAAAATCCTAGTTTCTCTCAAATGCTCAGTCCAGCCCATCTGACACAGACAATCGTGTCACATTCAAAAGTACCAAACACTCTTCTGTAAACAACTATTAGAGGTGTTAGACTTATGATGGGTTGTGTTTCTACACCAAACTTTACTAAACTTCTCAAAATCCATCACTTACTGTAAATGCCTCTATCAAGACCTGAGAATGGCTCAGAAAGTTTCAAAATCAATCAAGAACCCAGCTGGACGTTGGAAGATTAGTGTCTATTTATTTTATCCATGCATAGACATAAAAAGTAAAGTAAGGGCTCTATTAAATTCAACAAAAACCATACAATAACCAAGAAATGATTGACTTCTGTGCTTTGTATTAAATAAGTAAAATCAAGCAAGTGCAGATGACTTTAACCTGATTTTGAGAACACAAAATCAACAAAGAAAAAAAAATGCAAATGAAAACTATTTACCGTTGGCTCGAAAAGTCCACACATTTTATCTTCTAAGTGGAAATGAAAGCGGGGCCTACACGTCGCAGAGGGGCCCAGACTGTGATGATGAGCTGAGTTTCCACATCCACATCTTTTAAATACAGATTTAGTTTCTTAGGCTCTGTTAGAAAATGGAAGGAGATCTCCATATGCAGAATTTACATATTCATCTTTGACAGTTGGGGGTTATTTTGGGTCCCATTTGGGAGTGATGTGAGAAAGAAAATATCCACTTAGCCATATCACCTCCAGCGATCGGGACTCATAAGCCTGGCAATAGGCTGAGAGGGGAGGATAACACTAATGTGGCCTCAGATTTCTATGCAGGACTAGTTAATGCTATTTACTGAGGAAGGTAGATGATCGACTGCGGAGCAGAGAGGAGAAGGGAGGGAAGGAGATGGACATTAAGTGGCCTTCGGAGTCTGTGGCCGCTGCTTTAAGAGAGCCAATTACCAGGCTAATGGAGTTAATGCCAGAGATGAGATGAGCTTGGGAGATGAGAGGAGAGAAAGGATAGCGTGGTGGTGGTGGTGGAGGGGGGGGGGGGGATCCTGACAGTGAGACAAGCCGCAGCAGAGAGAACGATTAGTGTTTGTTAATCTGATGGGCAAATCATTAAGCATCAAACATTACCGCAGCACGTCGTGAGGAAAGAAACCGAAACGGGGATGCAGGGCCAAGGACACCCGGACCAGATCTGTCCCGCGGTTTCATGATCCGTCATGTTAGGCTGAAGATTAAAAGTGTGATCTCCGGGCTTATAAACGATTTAGCCAATTACCAACGTTATCTAAAAACGCTTTAATTTGCCATTCAGAGCTGCAACAGGGGCCCTCGGAGCCGTCAATGAGGGTGATTAGAGCCCCCGATTGCAGCTTCGAAAAGGTCCCAAACAGCTGCTGTCAGAGTGACTTGGAGATGTCAACGCAGGAAAAAACTCCACTTCAGAGGCTGGCATCTGATTAGAGAGGAGAGGAGAGGAGAGGAGAGGAGAGGAGAGGAGAGGAGAGGAGAGGAGAGAAGGGGGCAAGAGAAGAAGAGATTGAGATTAGAAAAGAGAGCAAAGAAGAGGTGGAAAACCTGAGTTGGTCGGCTGCCAGCAAGCTCAGTGTAACAGGGAAGGCCCATCTGCACTCTCCGACACTCAAGATGGCAGATGTAGAAGCAGATTGATTTTCATTCAGCTGTCATGATACACAAGTGGAGGAAGAAAATACACACGCTGGCGAGCACACACACACAATCATGGTGTTTGAGAGCTCTGTCAAGTGCCTGGGCTGCTGTTGGCTGTCGGTCTGCCAAGCTGTTTCTCTCCTTCCTGTCATTTCCTCATTCTCTTTCCCTCCCTCTCTCACGCTCTCTTCCTCCCTCTGTCTCTCTCTCAACGAGCGCTAGAAGCATCTAAACACCACATCTGGCGCTCAAATTAAATCATTTACAGTCCATAGAGAGAAGCGGCGTTTAGTGACAATACAGCCGGTGGGGAATCAGCGTGTTTTCTCTAAGCTCTGACACCAATCGTCTCCTCTGGCATCTGATTAGATGTCATTGCGGAGCTGTTCAGATGCGCGAGACGTGTTTTCTTGCTCGCACGCTACAAAATCAGAGGGGTTGAAAATGTCATGGAGGGAGCTGATCATCTGCTGGCGTCGCCTCTGACACCTGCACTCCTTTCTCTCTGCTTCCATCTGCGGGTCTGTTAACTTGAGCAGATTTTATTTTTTTTGCACCATGTTTTCTCTTTCTACCTCTACAAACGTTTATAAGGTCACCTATGAGCTGGCTTCAGAATTCATAGGGTAATTAAAAAAATGTTGTAATATAACAGTGAATCGCCGCAGTCTTTCAAAGTCATCTTCCACTGACAAAAATAATAATAATAATAAAATAAGCAAACTGCAGGTGGAGCTGCCGGCTGTATCGGTCAGCTCCCAGTTTACATAAGACTTAAAATACTATTAGAGCCAAGGATAATTAGAGCCAGTCAGACTGTATCAGATCAAACTGATCTCAATAGAAAGAGCGCTGGCTACCAGTGAAGAGAAAAAAAGCAATAATATTTGTTGTTTTACCTGTTTGCACTCTTTTTGTCATGTCAAAAAGCACATTTTTCCATAATGACTATCATCTGCTAAAAGATAAATCAGGTATTAAACATATAGACGCTTGCAGCACCCAGACTGAGCTATGTATAACTTTACCAAGGTCAGGTCAAATCTAACAACTGAGTGAATCCAAGAAGAGCTCCAAATTTAACGTTTCATTCAGAGTTCTAAACATTGCATTCAAAGGCCATTATAGAAAACAACTGAACATCCAGCCACTGTTACAATGGCTTCATCAAACACAGCACAGGCACTGCTTTGAGCCTAGTTCTGCTGGAGGTTTCTTCCTGTTAAAAGGGAAGTTTTTCCTTCCAACTGTCGCCAAGGGGTCAAGCGCCTTGAGGCGACTGTTATTGTTATTTGCCGCCATATAAATAAAACTGAACTGAACTGAACCTATTCAACCTTGATTTAAAGTAAAGTCGCCACACAGATTATACTTGTATAACCTTTGTATAACCTATATTTGTGTTTTAAGTCAAATCTCAGTGCAAGTCAGGCTTTAGGCACACAGGCCTAGAGACCAGTCGCTGATTTGTATTCCCTGATTGGTTGGTGATTGGTCGTTGGGGGTTGGTGGTTTTTGCCAGGTGAAATCAGTCACAAAAAGGGTGCCGTACCAAGAAAACTCCTTGGGATTGCTGTGGTTATCAGAGGATTGCCATGCAATGCAGTTTGCATGGGAGATTCCAGTTTCACCGCCAACACAAAGTCAGTAACAGAGAGCGTTTTGGTCCAAAAACTGAGAGTTGCACTTGCTGAAATGTGTTGAATGCAGCTCTAAGGCACAACCTTTACTCTGAGGGTGTTTGCAGACAAATCAGCATCCTCCATGCAACCTGCAAGCCACTCTGGCAATCTGCTATAGACACAGTATACCTCACTGTGACCACTTTCACTTAGTGACAACAAGTAACCTTTCACAACCACTCACCAACTAGTCAGGGAATAATTATTTTTGTCCTCATAAACTTATCAGCATTTTTTTTCATGAGGTCATAATTCAAGGGAGCAGAAGGATTGTTTCCCCATAGATTTTTATACAAATGTAACTTTTTTAAAGAAAGAAAGAAAAAAGAAAGACTTCCCCCTGCTGGTCATTAGGGAGAGAGTTCTTTTTTAATAATGATACCCCTGATTCAGACCCAGAGGCTACCTCCAATTTTTAAGTGCCTCCAGCACTACCAGTGTAGAATACTATGTGGGACGTATAGGTCAGGGTGGATGAGCATGAAGTGCGTGTGACTTTCATTCAGTAGAACAGAGTTTCCGTCTTACTACAGACATGTAATTAACCGGCATGCAATTAATTCTGTTTTTATTAACAACAATCCACAATTTTCTCTGACCGTAATCAAGTGGTTTAACCCTAATCAGACCACATTCATAGCATATCTGGCACAACCACATTCGTTCCAAAACCTTTTGCAGCTGCTATTCCAAAATATTGTTGACATCCTTCAGTGTAATAAGGTTTTACACCATTGTCTACTTCACTTTCTTTCTTTTTCAGTAGGTTTGGTAAGACACCACTGCTCATGACAGGCTGAATATGTCTTTGCATTGCTCTTTAGTTCAACATGAACCATTTTTTGCAAATAACTGCTTCTGCAATAGCTATAGAGTGGAGCCACAATCAATTAATAGTGTAATTAAGTGTCCCTGAATGTCATCTACTGAACTCAGTTCATTCAATATAAATACTATTTTGAATAGTTTTTAAAACCTGCAGCAGATAAGAAAAAAAACAAGCCAATCACTGCTTTTTACTGGTGTTCTGTGATGCATTTTATAATGGTTATCAACTGTTTCTTTGGTGCGGTACACTTTAAAAGGTCCATCTTGAAAGTTTTTAGTTCCAAAAGACTCGATATGTATTCATCAGAATACACATCGAGAAGGCAATGAGGTCGGTCCATTAGCATCAAGACGAATTCCATTTCATTTGTGAAAATGATTCAAATGAGATTGTTCAAATCAAAAGTGCAATAATGCCAATCCATTAGTAGCCTGTTTAGGAAAACAAGATCTCAGGACTCAATAAAAGATTAAATGACTTGTTAAGACAGAGATTTACTTCATAAAAGGTATCGTGGCAATTCAGTCCCACTAAAAGCACAAAAAACACGCTCTCACATGACAACTACTGTGCACAATATGTCCACACACTCCAAAAGCGAACAATAATGACCACCAGGGCTCTGTCAATCAGCTGACAGTGACACTTATAAAACATTCCACTCTCTGCTAATCACATTCAGCCATCATTAACCACTGCTCTGTCAAAGACTAATTCAGGCCTAATAAAATCATGAAATATTTCTTCTTCTTCATCTTTTTTTTTTGCCAAAGAACTCAGAAACATGGTTTTAGAGATTTGGGGAAGCATGATAGAAGACTATTGACTTGTAGCTTAGCCTGGGAATGTAGTGACTCCTGTGAAATCCCTATAAAATGCGAGACTGGTGGTCATCCATCATTATAGTCAGACAGCACAGGCCTTTGTTTGTCCAGCACCGGCCAGCGCTGGACTGGCCTGGCTAACAGAGAGACTGTAATGTGTGTGTATGAGAGAGTCTGAGAGAAAGACAGCTGAAACAGAAACAGTGTGAAACAGAAAGCAGTGTGAGAGTGCGAGAGAGGGAGGCAGTTGACCTGGTGTCAATTAGGAGCCCATATCGTTCCATTCCCTGGGGGCGAGGCCGACTCTGAAACATTAAATCATTTCATTCACTTCAAACCGATCCTGCTGCCCCCACCCCCCCAAGCATTGCCTGTGTGCCCGAAATCTCCCACTGCCTGCTGCTTTGGCGACATTTTCACTAAACTGTGGATTGGATGAAAGCAGCTTGGATCTCGGAGGCTGTGATACTGCAGTGGTGCCTCATTTAGAAGGCAACGAGGTAAAAGACCAAAAGAAAGGCTGTTTTAGTTATCAGATATTGGGTGAACCTTCTTGTTTGCTTAATTCAAGGAACAGCAGGAATGCAATACATTTTAAACCACAAGTTTCTTTTACATATATTTTTGAGCCGAAATTTACACTGCAAAGGTATGATGGTGGTATAAATGACCTCTTAGGATCCTAATCATGGAGACTTTTGCTTTGTCTCAAGTGGAAATGGAAGTTATGATGATTAAGATCAGGTTTTACCATATGGAGAAATAATTGTCCAGGTGGTGCAGAATAGCATATACTTTAGCATTTAATATTTCTTATGGAACATCACTTGATATCAGCAGGACAAAGTGAACACACGTTACAGCAGGCATGGTAATCCAATACTGAAGTCTTCAACTCCCATAAAGTTTCATATAGTCAACCTCATCATCACTATGGATGACTCTGCTAGTGCTTTAGTTACATTCAGAAGAATATATATAACCTCACAGCTGGAACCTCTTCGTTCAGTTTTATTTAGCATATTGTAAAATGTTCAGCGCACCAGGTGTCTCACTGTTGGTGTCCTGACAAGGTTTTGTTTTTTTTTTGTTTTTTTAAAAACTATAATATATGTGACTGTTAAATACAGTTAACAGCTTTTAATGCCACTGAAATGGATGGTTAGGTCACAGTTCAAAGTGTGAGTAACTATTTTTGTATGTGGACCTTATTCTTGATTTAAACACAAGTACTTACAGGACATTCCTAAACTGAATTCAACATCTCCACTCTGAAGCAGACTTTAATTTATAGAGACTGTATGGGCTGGAGATCATGCTTTCTACTGTTCAAACTTGTTTTAATTTGCTTCTTTCTAACAATAAGGACATAATCTTAACAATATAAGTGAAATACTGAGTTGACTTTGCTTGATTTAAAATGAAACAGCCATATTAAATCACATGTTTTGCTTGGGTGGGAAGTATCCAGCTCAGCAGCTTGTTTTTGTTGGCGCTTTCAGTCTGAGAAAGCATTTCATGTACTTCTAACACTAACTGAAGACTTGTTAATTGAAAATTATCTTCACACAGCAGAAAATATTAATGAACAAAGATCACATTAGCACAGTATCCACAGTATCTACTAAATACCAACAAATGAAAACTAAAATAACTCTTATGTCACGTTTTACAGCTAAAATTGAATTTGGATAAGATTTTGATCGAGTTTGCGTGCACAGTTATGTTTGGAAATTATCGCCTAAGCACTGTTAAACTTCATGCAAATTCTCTAAACTGATTTAGTAATAAATCCCATATTTCCGATCATTGTTTGTTGGTGGCAGACTCTAAATCAGCTTTTCCATAAAATCCTCTCTGACAAAATGTGACAAACTATTGTTGTTCTTTGTCTCCATATCGCTCTAATCCTCTTTCTCTTTTTCTGCCTCTCCATCCCTCCATACGCTCTCCCCAACCACACAGAAAAGGCCTCAGTACTGACCGCCACATAAACACATACACAAACACACAGAGCTATGGTCGGCTCTGTGGGTCTTAGTGGGGGGCTTAGCTGTGTGGTCACATTTTACATGTGTGTGTGTTAAATTGTGAGTTGGCCTGGGTGTCACTGGGTTTTGGCCGTGTGTGTGTGTGTGTGTGTGTGTGTGTGTGTGTGTGTGTGTGTGTTTATGGCTACAGATGATGAACTTGGCCAGACTTGGGAGAGGTCTAGCCGGATTTTGTCATTCACATTGTCTGCGTAACTTGTTGGCACTTATATTGAATTGGGCTGCAATATGCATACATGTGCATGGCTGCATCTGTGTGTGTGTGTGTGTGTGTGTGTGCGTGTGTGTATGCTTGGCAGTTGGCATAGGTATGCAGCAGATCAGTTTAAGCCTTATAAACCCATTGTTGTGAAATAAAACCATCCTTTTTGATTTGTCATAACCCCTTTGTTTGATATTCTATCCATGTTCCTGTTAATATGCAAACACACTTTGGACTAATAGTATATAATATATCAGTCGGGACCAAGCAATGACATTTTGTCATGAAACATGGATCCACTATGCAGGACAGAAATGAGAAAATGGGAGAATGATGAAAACAGAGTTAGTTTGAAGGGGATTAAACAGAATTTCTTTTCATTGAACTGATCACAAATATCAAAAACACAATCTAAATATCTTAAATGACAAAATTAAATTAAATTAAAAAGACATTCACCAGCTGACCGCCCAGGAATCATTCCAGTGTTCTTGGTCCTTACTGGAGTCAGGCTTGTCAGCCCCCCATATGTCCAGTTATGAGCCCGTCCGTTTCATGCATGTACAACACACCCACACCGGAGCAGGCAAATAGTCACACACATACTCATAGCTATATTCACGAAGTGAACAAAACTTTAACCAAAGTAAACTGCAGGGGACCACCAAATGACTAAGCAAAAAAAAGTACTTCATGTACATTAACATTAACTTAAATTGGTATTAACTTAGTCAACTTGTCACAGAATCAAGGAAATGACAAAAGATTTTAATGTTCAACAACGGAACAATCCAAAGCAAAGGTTATATGTAATACGAACTTCTCTCAAAACTACACTCATGTAGGACTGCATACAGTCCTACATGAGTGGACTGCATACACAAGAGGCATATCAGAATGCTACACTCCAATTCCAATTCACATTCATTCACATTCATTTTAGAGTCCCAGATATAACCTAGTGGGAGTAACCCACTAGGTTATATCTGGGACTCTCCACCATTTGACCTTAGAACTGAAGAAGCTTCTCGGATGAGAGGTGAAACGTCTTCAAGCAACTTAAAGAAGTCCAGACGCTTTTCTTTGCAAGCTCCTTTGACTACGATGACCTGGATGACTGAGAACCTTCACAGACAACTCAGGTTAGTCTCCTCAGGTTATCTGCAACATGACCAATACTTACATTAATGTATTCTCAAGTTACCTTACATGAAAAGTACCTATTTAAATTTACCAACCTCAGTTTGCAACAATGTGACCAAAAGTTATATTACTGGCCTTTTAACACACTTATGAGGAGGTCAGCATTATCTGACAGTATGTTTTGCACTAAGTACCGCAGCAATTTCCTAATGTTGTAAACCTGCTCAACATTTGGCAATAAAACCCTTTCTGATTTCTGAAGTTTTATTTTTTCTCTCGAAGCTCAGTTACCCATTAAGTTACAAGTATATCACTGTAATTTTGACTTGGACAACCCAAAAAACAACAACAACAACAACAACAAAAAAAAAACATGTTTTGAGTGATGTGCATTTTAGCAAATTTTTACTGTCCACCTTTTCATATTTGCAAAGAATTATTGAAGCTTTTGAGTTAACAAGCTATTTTAAGTATAAAACCTTCTCTAAAACACTACAATGCAACACTTAAAAGATGAATCATAAAGACTGAACAAAATTGAAATTTAAAATGTACATCTACAGACTGCAGTTTAAACTTGCAATAAGGTGTCAAATCCAAATCTGTAAGAGAAATTTCTTTTTAACTGTTTAAATACAACTGTGGTTATGCCACAATCCCACACTTTACATTATGCTTACATTTACAGAAAGCAAATGGAAGACGTATGCACACACAATATTGTTTTTTTGTTGCTAGTCTAGGTCAACCAACTTTAACCTCAGGCAGAGTTCGCAGTCAAGCTTAGAACATCAACACGATTGATAAAAATACTTTTAGTCAGGGATAAATTCAACACATTTTACTTTGTCAGTAATTAGTTACCTCACCCGAGACCATCTTGTGGAAACACGAATTTACTCTGACACCATGATAAAAATGCAGGCAGCTACTGACCAGGGCAAACACACCTCTTCTCCCACGAGGCCACAAGAATCCAGAAACTGTTGCGTACGATACGAACATATGCTACGGGGTTGCCCTCTGATTTCTGCATGGTCTCACACACACCTATGTCTAACCAAAGTAACGACCAGAGTGACATATTTAAATAACAGCAGAAAAAAATACATCCCTTTTTCTTTTGTAGCATAACAACTAGCATAACACACGGAGAGACACAGCCAATTCACAGCATGTAGCTGCCAAAAAAAATAAAAAATAAAAATCTACACAGATATAGAGAAAAACAATATTAAGCACTGTATTAGCTGGCTAAAATGACCAGATATCTCATTTTTAAAATTAATTTTATAATGCTGAATTGCATTAATACAAATTCTTTGTAGCGTGACGAATATATTTTGCATAGTAAACTTATATAGCCAGTATATATTAATAAAAGACAATAAAATAAGGAACTTACCAGGTGGTGTTGCCAAACTCTGTTTTTTTTTTTCTGTTTCTTCTTCTGTTATTTATGGCAGTTATAATTGTTTTTTCGTTATGGTCCAGTGTACGGGAAATTCAAACAGGAAGGATGTTGAAACTCATTTTTACATGTTACACAAACTTAATATTTTCTGTTGTTGATTGATTACAAAAGTATTTTGTTCAATATACTCAAACATTTAAGGAGCTGTTTTTTAATTTTTGTGTTGCACTGACTTTAACATTGATTAGTCAACTCACTGAAACATGTACATGTAGACAACTTACTTTTTTTTAAGCAGAAAATTGCTTTTTTGTTAAGTTCTACCGACAAACACCACGAATATTTTTAGAGTGTAGGAGAGCCCACTCAAAAGGTATGACTTTTTAAAAATGGATTATGGGTGTTCCCCAAAGCCTTTTTTTTTTCTTTCTTTGTTATGATATCACGATGTGCTTTTTTTTAACCCAACACTGACCAAACTAATGTGCATGTTCATAAGGTGCATAAGATAGTAATTTCATACCAAAAAGTATGAAATCAAGTATGAACAGATTTATTTTTCAGCAATTTCTAGGACACTTCAGGTTGGAATACGGTTTTACAGCATGTTGTTCCAAAGATCAATTATGATGTTTGACTTGCGTAGCTATTCTTCCAACAGGGAGCTTCAAGAAGTGAATACAACACACTTGTCAATACAGGTCACAGATCCCACTGACATCCCACTGACGTCAGTTAAATTGAAGGTCAGTGTCAGTTCAAGTGCCACAAATGTGAGTGGGTAGACAATGAATTCAGGGTCCAAAGGTCAAAGAAATCAACCCGTTTCTTTAATTCAGGAATGGCTCCCATGATTAAGTATACATATTAATTTTGTATAGTAATTCACGACTCATTCTTTGGGTGTCTTGTAGTGAAAACAAAAACAAATGGGAAATTTTAAAGTTATAGTGTGTGATATTTTCAGAAGAAGTCCGTAGATTGTAGACTTCAGTCAAATGAGTTCTCTTTTCCTATCCTCCCAATTTATGTGCATAACCCTAGCTACTGTGGCTGCCGTGGGCCAAACATTTTTAGTCAGCCAAGAGAGAGAAAACATTAGATTTAGACTGCCAGCTAGCATGTTTCTACTACTGATTGTGTAAGAAACGCACTATATATCCTGTCTTCCTTCTCTCACCCAGCAGATGGCCGCCCCTCCCTGAGCATGGTTCTGACGGAGGTTTCTTCCTGTTAAAAGGAAGTTTTTCCTTCCCACTGTCGCCAAAGTGCTTGCTCATAGGTGGTCATATGATTGTTGGGTTTTCCCAATGTATTATTATGTATTATTGTAGGGTCTATCTTACAATATAAAGTGCCTTGGGGCAGCTGTTGTTGTGATTTGGTGCTGTATAAATAAAACTGAATTGTATTGAATTGAAATACATTTGAACATATTTGAATCACATCAACACTTAACAATAATAAACTATAAATAAATGTGGAATAAAAAAACGTGTCAACAGAATACTCTGTGGCATTTTATGTTTTTACCCCCAAATCACATCAAAATATCTGGCCACTGCTCCATCTGTGGTGAGTCTACTCAGATTGCAAATTGACTCTGGACTGGACCCACCCTCGGGTCTTTTTCTGTCTGGGTAGACTGTCAGTTCACTGTTTACCTCTGCTGTCGACATGGTGAATGCTGAGGAGCATGCGTGTCTATTTACTCTGGAGGAAAAAACGTTGCAAAAGGAATCCAATACAAGTCAGTGAGTCACTGAAGTTCACTTTTGTCTGACGACAGTGATGCTGAAGTGAACTGTTAGGATAAACTTTTCCTTTGATAAAGGTCGCTGTTAGACTCTGTTAGCTGCTGTTAGCTAATGTAGTGAAACCTTCTTTGAAGTGACACTTAGTGAATAAACTCATTTATTCAAATTGTTTATCATAGGGAAAATGTGATTTGTCAGACACTGAAGCCTAATGATAGCTTTCAAAAAGCTAACTTAGCTGCTTACCCAGTTCATTGTCCGGAGACAGGAAGGTCACACGTCATCTGCTGACAGAGAATAACTGTCGCAATATCAGGAATAAATGAGCATGAAAGAAGGGCGACATTTTATTAAGATGTCGGTGGCGTTGCGTCTTTCCTTCGTGTTGTCACTTCTTTGTTGAAGGACACCTCTTATTAGATGACAAAACTTAGATATTATTCTTCATATTTCGAGTCTGAAGGTGCAGACGCAGATTAAAATGTCCCTCCACGGCACATTAATGCCTATGAATTCTCTTCTCCTCCACCTATGTAGCCGGTGTCTTGCTACATATCTAAAACTAGTAAAAAGGGAGATGTCCTTTCCAGTAACGGTATTCAAATATGGCGGAGCAATAAAGCAGCTTCCACAGACCCGTGCTTATTCTTATGCATTTCTAACAGATTAATTACAATTACATGTGACTGCATCAGTTGTTGAATGACACACACAATTACACACAATGTATGGTTATGAGTACAACATTCTTTCTTTCTATTAAATAAACGTTTTAAAAAAACCTGACCATACCAAAATGTTGATGGAGTTTCACATAAGTTAAATACCAGAAAAACTGCAGCAGCCCAACTCTGAATATAGAACCCAAACGAAACCCTAACTTCATCATGAAAGCCAAACTGCAAGGAAAAATATATGATTCACTTACTTACTGCTTGTCATCCTAGCCCTTGCATCCAGATTACAACCTTGATCATCAAAATGTGTCTTTAGTGCGACTTAGCTTAAAGTTTTGAGCACAAACAAGTGTCAACAAGCGTGCATTTATTCCTCAGCTCCTCAGAAATGTTGCTGTGAAGTCTCCTTGTTGCTAAACCAACACAGCAGTGCCGATTAAAGTGGATTTCAAGCTCGTTGCATTTGATCAAAGTCCAGCTGATATCAGAATCACGGAGCAGCTAAGCTCTTAGAGCCAAATCCATAATAACACTCCTACACCACCCACAACAAAGAGACAGCCAACGCAAGTAAATAAATGCAGGCAGAAAATATCATTTGAGGACCCCTCCCATCTCAGTGAAATAATACTGCCGAATACAAACCTCCATAATTGGTTGAAGAATTGGGTTGATAAAAGATGGAACCTGGACACTAAATCCATTCAGCTCATCTGTTTACTGCCGAAGCCTTTTAAACAAAACTGTTGTTCTGGTTTGATAGTGTGTCACAAAGATAAGTGTCTCAAAGAGTTGTGCGTTTGTATTTATTTTGTATTTATTGTTCATTGATCTCTTAACAGCAAGAAAAAAAAAGAAAAAAAAAGTGAAAAGCTTTAGGTTTCTGACTGAAAAAACCCCATCACCAACGTCATACCAAGATATGTTTGATTATGTTAGCATTTTACTGCAGTTGGTCTGTCAGTTAAGCTCCATCTTCAAAAGCTGTTTTTGGAACAAATTAAAAAAAGAAAAACATCGAGCAGCGCTTTCAGCTCTCTTACTGTGCTGCACTGTCAATATTTTCCTCCTCAGCATTAACCCTAAAAACACACAGACACTAATGCGTAATGTCTTAATGTACAATAAAAGAGGAGCGACCTCTAAAAGAAGCGAACGCACGCACTTCTATCCCATACACGTGCGTGCGCCTCTCCTCTGCTTCAGGGAGCGGAAAAAAAGTTTTTCTCTGTCAGCCTCTTAAGTGGCTGGCCTTCAGCTATATTACCCTCGTTTCCTCCTCCCTCCCTCCTATCCCTCCATCTCATCTTAATGTGTTTGATAAAACATCAGGCGCAGAGGGAAGGGCACACAGCAGATGATGTGCTTTTTTGGCCGAAAACAGGCATCAACTAAAGGACGGGAATAAAGGGCTGAGTCCGCTCTGTCTGTCTGCCCGAGTCTGTCCATCCACTCGCTGCATTAAGAAGCTGCCCGGCTTCTTTTCAAAGCCAGCCACTCTCGTTGGGCCGCTGCATCTCAGGCCTTTTGTGCCCCCCTCAATCTCTCCATCCAACCGCCACAACCACCCCCACCCCTCCTCAGCCCATTGCTGAGTGTCTGTAATGGCCCAGACGTGGAGTGGGGTAGGTGGGGGGGCGGGAGAGAAACTAAGGAAGTGAGAGAAATGGAGGAAGAAAAAGAGACCGAGCAGGAGCAACTGGAGGGTGAAGGAGAGAAGGTACAAAAGGAGGAGAGAGGGAAGTGATGGGAAAAGTGGTGGCAGAGCAGAAAGAGGGGACACAGGAGCGAGATGGACAGAAGGGGGTGGTGGGTTGGGGGGAAAGGAGGCCGAGTCTTTAGGAGGAAGCCAGGCGGCACTAAGCATCTCTGTTGCTGAGCAGTCAGGCCTGCCTGCCCCCCTGGCAATGAAAACCTTTCCATCCCCACCTCCTTCCCCCGCACCACATCCCTCTCTGACCGCAGCCTCCTCCTCTCCTCCTTTGCCCACTTCCTCTTCTCATTCCACCTCACACACTCCCACTTTCATTCAGATTTGCTACTCTTATAAGGACTTTCCAGCTCCATGCTTTACCCCTATGAACCCGAGGCCATCTCTCATTCGGTTCAGACACTTACAACATGGTCACTACATGTCTCTGTGAGGTCAGAGTACCGTACAAGCTCTAGGCTATTTTAATGACAAAGTATGTGAAAATAAAAATACTTTTCATATCCAAAATAGCATGTGAAGAACTGTAGAAGATTGTGTTTTTCTGTAGTGTGCACCCAGAGGGCAGACGGTTTAAAAGGCCCCATTTGAACTCCACCATAATGCAGTTGAAAAATTAAAACAATTATCAATGAAGATAAACTCATAAAAAGAGCAGCAGTCTCTGCACTGCACATTTCTTTGGAGCAATTTCTTTGTATGAAGAAAATCTGAAGAGGGTATTAAAGGCAATCTAAAAGGTGGAAAAGAGATTTTCAAAGATGGAAAAGTTTCAAAATCTTCCTGAAAAGTACACCGAGTCAAGTCGCAACACCTTCTTTCACAACCCAATGGGTCATGCTAATGTATCTTTTAACGTCCTGTGACAAAACACTCTGTGGCGCTTTAGAGGCACACATTGTGAAGGTGGATCAGTTCATTGAGTACAAATGGAGCTCAAATTAAAAGTTGCTTAATTTCGCAGCAGGCAGAGACACAAAGAAGGTGACTAATAACTTGCAGCAGCATCTTTTAAAAGGGTCTCGGGAATGAAAGCGGTCTTAATTTTGAGGAATACTGTCATTGGTGTGAGCCCAACAATCATCTTGCACCGATTTGTTTACAACAATTACAAGAAAAGGTAGGAATATTAACTTGCCCACACATGTCTCCGACTCAAATGAAAAGAATCGCTATTTGGCCTGTCGTCAACTTCAGTGATCCTGCTCGGTCTTCAGGACACACACACACACACACACACAGACAGACACACACACAGTCAGTGGCCTCAGGACTAATTGCTAGATTGGAGCAGATTTTCTAGTTCAGTTCAGGGCTGTAATTGTGAGGAGAGCTGGGAGGAATGACATGGCTTCAAGCTGAGAGGACAAATCACCAGAGGCCAGCGATTAGACTGCACCAATGTTCACATATCTGTGTGTCTGTGTGTGTGTGTGTGTGTGTGAGAGAGAGAGAGAGAGAGAGAGAGAGAGAGAGAGAGAGAGAGAGACTATGTATGTATTGGGGGTGAGGGGTTAAGCCAACCATCTCTCACTTCCAAGTTTCTGTGGCAGTGACCCCAAAGAGGCACACGTGCACACACACAGACACACAGGCACACCAAGTTGACCCCTGCAGACTCCACGGTGCTACACACCAGGCTGTTGAGAATAATTTGAGAGCCTACTTGCGATTTACTACAAAAGAGAAAACTACAGCTCTGCTGGATGCATTTATCTCTCTGAAAGGAAATGACAGAAAAATGAGAAAAATTGAACTTTTTTTACAACTTCTCATATCTTCTTCATGCTTGTGTGCATTGTGTAATACATCTTAACGTGCACAGAAATGCAGGCTTCAAGTTAGAGGATAAAGACAAGAGCAAGAGAGACTTTTCACCTTTGAGCTTTGACCTTTTGTCAAATGTGAGCAGGAAAAGTGCATATGGTCGCTGCAGCCTAAAATCCACAATTTAAGTAGGTTTTGAGATTGCGGTGAGTTACCGTAAAAATTACAGCTTTATGGTAACAGCATAACAAATGTTAGCATACAAGAATAATCATAATCTTAAACTAACTGCAAAAACACTAACAGAGCAGAAAAGAACTGGGACACAATCTTCTACAGTGCCCTTTAGCAAGGTATCTGCTCTTGAGACATGTATGGAAGTCCTGGTCAGCTGCTTGAGAGAATGCCTGCAGGACTTCTGTACAGCTGCTGTGTTCAGCTGATAATTCACTATAATGTTACTCTACCACAACTCTGAAATGAACACACACAGCTCCAAACAGAGCCAAAAAACAGAAAAAAATAACCATTTCCTGCAACCCACGTCTAGCTGTCTTCCTCTCCCCGCAGGGGGACCCTCAGACACAGCAGGACAGGAAGGATGCATGCCGAGAGAGATGGCAACACACACAGAGACACACACAGCAGCGCCAGCGTTTTGCTACCAGATAAACCTGCATGAAAACACTAGCACAGCCAGGAAGGCCTGCTTTAGAGACACTTATTCCTCACTCCCTCTACATCTGCACCCGCACCTGGGCTCTCTCATGGCATAGCCAGCTTTTAATAAGAGTGAGAGAGAAAGAGGAAGAAGACAAAAAAACGAAGGAGAAAGGATATGAAGATATTCGCACAGCCAATCGTACAACTCCGCATCGCTCAGCCAGCCGGTAACAGGGAATCAGGGAGTCAGTAAATCATCCAGCCCGATCTTTTCAGTCAGCTTACCTTGCCATGATGTCATGCTTGTCATTATGACAAGGGCCACAGTCCTTTCATCTGATTGGATGTAATCCAAACCAGCATTACATCCATGGCAGGGAAAGGAAAGGAGACTCCACACTCACAAAACTCTAATACTGATTTTCTGGCTCTCCTTTTTTTTTCTTTTGGTCTTGTTGCAAGCGTCTTGTTTCTCTTTTTTCGCTCCATCCTCCAGCCTAGCCTCCTAACAGGCTTCACACTTCTGCAGATTAAATGTCCTCCTACACTATGACCTGCACTATTTCTGTGACAAGTCATTTATTTCTTCACTAACACTCCATCTTCCCTACCTGGTCACCTAATTCTACTAGCATTCAGTGCGGCCTGTTATCAGTCACCACTGCCTTACCTTTTCTCACCTTAGCTGGGGCTGGGCTGCATCCCCTGCCCTCCCACCTTCTCACTTTCTCCCCCGCCTCCCTCCACCCAGCATCCCCTGGCTTGCCGTCCCCTTATCCCCCCCAGCCTTGGAGCTCGTAGCCCGGCCTCAGCTCTCCCTCTCCCTGCCTCGCCTCCAGCCTGCCTTCCCCTCCACTCTGCCTCCCTGAGCCCCAGCCTTCTGCTCAGTGTTCAAGGGGAGAGCCAGCTAGGAATGCTGTGGCTCTAGACGTTTTGTCCAAGCCCTAGGTCTCTTTCACTGAGGCAAGATTAGTTCATACAAAAACTCAACAATACACCACTGAAAGCCATTGTTGATATTCAACATTTTTCACATAGCGGAGCAGAATAGACAATGCGGCAGCCGGGAAAGCCCGAAGCGGACTAGCAGGGCTGATGGCTGATGGTATCTCAGCTGAGCGAGGCCTTAATCCCTTTTATACACACACACACACTCACGCAAGTGTACACACTCTCAACAGACTGGAGACAGCAAAATCAATACTGCTCGCTCTGTCTCTGTCTGAGTGTGGATCAGTGGGTGGATGAGTGTGATAGGAAGAAAAAAGAGTATACTGTTTGTGTGAGCGTGTGTGTGTCTGTGTGTGTGGGTGGTGTCGGACTGTCTTGAGCATTCTTAGATCTTTGTATAAGATATAAGATTTCTCAAGGTTTTCTTGCACAGGAACTAACTGAAGCAATGTGATGACAACTGTACTACAAACTAATTTAAAACAGTAAAGATTGTTGTTTTTTAATGAAACTGACACAAAACATTTAGAGATCTGTTAAGCAGCCACCTAATTTAAACCCGAGAAAGATTTCTACCTAAAATACAGTCAATACAGTCAACTCTCAGTGGAATTGTATGGTCACAACACAATCCTGCTGTTTAAGTGCCTCACAAAGGACCAAAATGGGTTAATTTCATCAATAAAATAAAACAATACAGCACACCTCATGTTAAAAAACAGTATCTATCCACTCTGCAAATTCTGCAAACTTGGCCGAACTTTAAGCATTATAGTAACAAACACCATTTTCATATGAATTAAAGTGAAATCTAACTTTAATGTAGATATGGCTTTATTCAAGAAATCACTTCTGACTTAAAAACAAGGCCACTATGTTTTTTTACATCTCTCTATCATTTGCTACTTTTATATCTTATTTAACACAAAATTGTATTGATATCATGATTTATGGTTCACATGAAAATGAAAAGTAGGATAAAGCAGGATATGCTGTATGACTGGCCACTGGACTTTGGACTTCGCTTACTAATGGGTCATGATCACTGCACTCAAATAAATTACTTTTAATCCTCAATAAAAATGAAGCGATAATTTGGAGAAAAATGCAAATGAAGTATATAAAATGATAATAATTCCTCATTAAAAAATCAGGTAAATGTCATTTAAGTAGAATCCTTTGAATTTAACATTTCACATGTACTTACGTAATAAGATTACATGGAAAAATTTGCCTGTAATGAAATGACAGCAATGACTCTGGGCATAAAATTTGCTTTAAGTACATGTCCATTTTTTACATACAGTCTATGGCCTCACAGTTGATGAATAAAAGGCTATTTCAGTGGTTTAAACCTGTAAACATCAAAGAACCCAGACTTTTATTCTAGTGCAACTTACCATCCCAAATAATCAATAGTTTTAAAGAAACCAGGTGGTGCTCCCAGCAACAAGTGACCTGAATCTGATGAGAGAGCAGCCCTTTAATAGACATAACACCCTTTTAAAAATCCACATGTGGGAGACACACTTGAGCTAGAATCTCTGGGTCTTCAGTCCAACTAATCACAACATAACTGGGTTATGAATATCTTCCAACGGTGAGAGCCGGGCCAGCTTTAAATTTTTTTTACCTTGACACAGTGGAACGCTGCAGAGAATTTTAACTGCATTCCTTAAAGATGAACAGCAAGGAGGTACTGAAGTGTGAGAATGAAAGAGGACATTTTTTTAAAAATAAAGCACTGCCCAATTTTCAGCCACAAGGACAGCTGCTGGATTCCAACTCTGAGCATGGAATCAGTCTGAACAAGCATTTATGATTACAGCTGGTTAATGTAATGAATGCCATGTCATGTAAAACTCATAAATCAAGTCACGCCGGCGGAAACATTTCATAAAACATGATTAAAAGTGTCATGTAACACTGGGAGCAACGGTGTCAGAGTGAGACATGTTAATTGTGCACTAATGATATGTAATGAATGTCATCAGCCCCGAGGCTCCGGCTAACGAGCTAAATGAACTGGCACTAATGGGCCCGTTAGCTTATCTTAGCGCTAACATCAGCTAGCATAATAAAGGGTTTGTCTTCTGCTGACAGCGGCTGACGACTGTGAGTGGCACTGCAAGTTTCTGGAGGTGTCACATTAGAATTAGACGCTTTTTAGAAAAAGCCTTCAGATGTCAACAACAACAGGAAAACAAAGACTCGGAGGACTTTTTGTCATGCAGACGACTAAATGCAAAGACCTGAAAACAGATTCTCAAATGTATTTTTTAAATGTTTATTTTTCTCATGGCGCTGTCACAGGTCTTCCTTCTGCTTTCCACCTGGACTCCAAATCCAGATCCAGATCCAGCTGCCGGGCTTTCCCTGGACCCCCAAGTCCGCTAGGTAGCAGAGGAGAAGAAGGAGAAGAAGAGGAGGACGAGGAGGGAGGGGACAGGGGCCCTCTCTCTCTCTCTCACTCTCGCTTTCTTTCTCTCTCTTTTCTTCCAGTTGACCAATTGACAGGTGATTGATGGCTATCTCTTCAGCCTGACAATGAGTAGCATTAGCATAACTAAAGCAATGTACAGTAGAGTGGGGCAAACAGTAAATTACATGTTACCCCCCACTCAGCTCTCACTCCCTTCTCTGTACCTCTCCCTCACTCTCACTCTCTCCCTCTCCCACTCCACTCACTCATTCAGCCCAACACTACGGCAGGCAAACAAAACAAAACAAAGTATGCTTTTTGTCCCTCGTGTGAGCCCTTAAACAGTGCAGCTTGACAGCTTCTTTAGAAGGAGGCACACAAAAGGCCTGACAGTGAGAGAGAGAGAGAGGCTGAAAGAGAAACAGCACAGTACAATGTGAATAAGACATTGACCTTGGTGAGGGTTTGTGTGTGCTGTTGTTTGGGATGGCTCTCACAATGTATGTCTAGTTGAGGAGTGTGAACTGTAAATTGATTGCCAGCATTCAGACCACAGCCTTGTTCTAAGTGTTTAATATATTCTTCATCTGAAATCTAATTCAAGCTACCGGTGCCCAAAACTTTGCACTTTCCTTCCATGTTAGTTTTTTCTGAACTGATCTCCATCTCAGCCACAGACACTATTCAGGTTTCTCGTATTTAGTATTCAGGATGTTGAAGATGGAGGAAGAAAAGGGGAAGGTTCATGGTTAAAGATGAGGGTTGGTGTGACAAAAGAGGATAAGGATAGGGTGAGATGGAGGCAGGTAATCTGCTGTGCTAAAGGTCAGAGCAGAAAAAGAAGAAGAAGAACAAAAACGACCAGCCAATTTCTCTCAGTGACAGTAAACAACTTCCTGCAACCACTCACCAACTGGTCAGGGAATAAACACTGGTGACTGGTGGTTGCCAGTCAGTGAGTATGACTCGGTCTTTAGCAATCAGTTTCCCAACGACTGCCAGCAACCTCTCACCAACTAGTTGGGGAATATATATTTTTTCCCTCCTGACTTGTGGTTTCTAGTTGGTCTCCAACTGGTCTCTAAGTCTTTGTGACTGGGGCCTTATACATTTGACCCCACAGTGTTAGAATAATATTAGAATAATATTCAGTGATACTGAGTTTATTGGATAGTTCTGTAATGTCGAAGATGTCTAAAGTATTTTTAGATCTGTTTGGATTGTCATTGCATTCACTCAGAATTTGGTCAGACCTATCCAGAACTGGGGCGGCACGGTGGAACGGTGGTTAGCACTGTTGCCTCACAGCAAGAAGGTCCTGAGTTCAATTCCACCATCAGGGCAGAGTCTTTCTGTGTTCTCCCCTGTGCTGTGTTCTCCCTGGGTACTCCGGCTTCCTCCCACAGTCCAAAGACATGCACTTTGTTAATTGAATATGTTATTTGAATCTAAATTGCTGTGAGTGCGAATGGTTGTCTGTCCCTGTGTGTTAGCGACTTGTCCAGGGTGTACCCCGCCTCTCAGCTAGGGTAGTCTCCACCACCCCCAAGAAAAGGATAAGATGAAGCAGATGGATGGATGTCCAAAACTGCTCAGAGGTGTTTCCAAGATGGTTGAAGAATTAAAAACAATAAAATAAAAATTGCTAACTAGGTATTAAAAACAAGCTTTACACATGGGTTGCTAGCAAATTGACAGCAATTTAGGAGAATGTTCTTGGATTTCAAAAGCTAAAACTTTTTAATTTAAGCATTATCCTCCTGCTGCTCTAACCACACAGGTGAGGAAGGTCTGCTAAGCCACATCTGCTTGTCAGCAATTCAATCATACCTGAAAGGCTTGATTTAAATCCCAGGCAGCCGAACAAGCCTCACATATTCTGTTTCACATAAAAATATGTAGATGAGAGGAGATAAAGATGCTCGAAAATGTGAGTAAGTTTGAAACCTCTGCAGCGATATTCACATTACTATGATTCATGTTGTCCTGCCACCGTGACCCCTCAGACGCGTTTGCTCAACACTTTACACAAACAAGCTTCAAGCAAACTCGGGCTTTTAAGCGCTCGGCTGAGGTTAGGAGAAGATCACAGTCAACACGAGATACAAACAGCAGTCTTCCTTTTCAGCATCCACCCTTTTTTGATTCAACAACCACGTACACACGTACACATTTTTCACGAGAACACCACTTTACCAATGAATAAGTAAATGCTACCGTCTTATTCATTTTAATGAAAGCAGTGTTCTCAGGCAGAGAGCCTACAGCACGGAGCGCTTCAATAATTAAATCCACGTAAAAAGGTGAATGTCATAACGCATTGGCCAGAGAGGAATGCATAGTTATTCTATCACTCAGGCCATGAGTGCCCCATTTTCTACTTCTTCTTCTGCGCTACGTATTATATATATTATTGTCTGCACCGTTTATCTACTCTGAGCAAGGATGATTGTTTGTCCTTGAGCTCAGACGTTCGGAGGATGAGAAAATGAATGCTTGTGTCATATACTGTTGAAGTAACAAGACCTTTGCTGGATAGCAGGAAGGATGGATGAACAGACAACCAAAGGGGTGACCACATACTGGCCTGGTCTCCTTTCGCCGCCACTTGGGCCAGCAATCTGGTCTCTAATTGTTCATTCATGGTGTGAATCTTTAAATGGGGGGCCCTAGCCTGGCGCTAAGATAATGACTCACTCTGTGTCTTTAGCTAGTGAGGCTAAATTACCACTGGGTGCAGAGTTACCATGGAAATAGGCCACAATGAGAGTGATTAGTCTTGTGTCTTTTACACACCGAGACACGGTGCAGTTCCTCCAGTTCAGCGGGAAACATGGAAAGCCTCTTTCGTTCCCTCTTTCTCCGTCAGCCTCACGTCAAATAGTATTTTATTACAGTAGGAGTAACAGTACAAAGAGCATCCTCGGGTATAATTAACAGTGATTAAAACAAATTGCATTTATGTATCAAGGCTGTTTTTTCGTTACTCTTTTTCTTATCTGAATGGGAAGTGAACCCTTTCAGGTACAAGCCCGATAAGGAGATATTTATAGCTGTCAGAAAAGATATCAGTTTCATCTTTAGTTTACTTTTGTTTGCTACACCAACAGATGCTCTCAGATGCTTCTCTCTCACCACAAGTTTCTATGACAACCTTTTCAGTCACCAAGGCATCTTTTGCTGATGCTTCTTCTTTCCTTCACTGAGCCAAAGAGTTCATTTGTCTTTGTGGAGATTTGCTGCAAGCTGATGCCAGTTAGTTTATATCTCTCTCTTTTTTTCTTTTTTATTTGCTTATTTGGCTTTGTATCTTTGTATCTTTTTTGTTGTGTTTACTTTCTTTACGTTATCCCTTTTTTCTGCTTTTTTAAGTTCACTGCCCAGTTTCCCCAAAATTGTGTTTGTTCTTTTCCTGCACTGCCTCCTCTACTCGTCTATGCTGCTGCATGTGTGTATATCTGTGTATATGTGAGGATCCTATAGAGCTGAGTGGCATACAACTGATACCAAACCAAGGAGAGGAGAGGAGATAATCTGTCTCAGTGTGACGCTGCCAGTGAACATCAGGAGTAGAGAAACTGAAATAGCCATCATTACCTGGTCCCGCTGTTGGCACCCGCTGAGAGGTCTGTGTATGTGTGCATGTCAGTCAAATCAGTGGACCGCAGAAGACCAGTGATCATAATATTTCTTACTAGAGCAGGACGGATGCTAATCAGTGGAAGAACAATATGATTCATCCTACAAACACATACAGCTTTCACTGTATGTTATAAAGTGTTTTTAAAAATGTATAAAAACAACTCAAGGTTGCACTACTGCACTGAGTGTACAGAGTTTCATTTTCCCGATGAAATTAACATACCATTTACTGAAAGGCCACAGTCAAGGCCAAACAAATGCTCACCTTTGATGGGAAAATTGTCTACTTCAATGTGCCAGTTTTTGTTTGATCAAAGACTATATAGTTACTGTGAAAATTTTAAAGGAAGATAGCTGTGGTACACTGAGAGCATTGGATCCTTTATTCTACCTTTTAGCTTGATTTAGGCAACAAAAGCACTTGGATTAAAGGGGACCAATTATCCTCATTTCCAACTACATGTTTTTATTCTTGGACTATTAGAGTAGCTCTCCATGACTCACAGTTTGGAATGATCCTTCTTTACCTTATACTGGGTCTCAGCTTGGCACCCAGTGCCTGCACTGGCTGAAGTTACGATTTAAGCTCTTTCCACCCCTTACTTTCTTCAGATTGGCTGCCCCAAACAAACAGAAGGTTTGAAGACCAGTGCTCACCAGCCAGAGTGGTGTATGTGCGATGCCTCTTAGCATACTCCTTAGCCCCAGTCGGGCTACCAAAATCTCTATCTCTGCCCTGCCCGTCGGGCTGTTATAGGAAGGGAAAATATATGTCAATGCTTTTGCATTCTTTCGGAAATGTAGCTGGGTAATTATGTCATTGGCATCGGTGAACCACTGTCAATATGTGACATATTGAAATCGCGTTTGAATTTGCGCTTGTTTTTTGCTTTCACTTTGCAATCGCGCGAACTGTGTATAGAGAGCGACAGCACTGACTGGTGAGTGACGATAATTTGCGCACCAATTCCTCTGACATCGTCTTATCAATCGTTAGCTTACTATGCAAACATGACAAGTGAAATCTACCGCAGCAAACTTAAACATGTGAGAGGTTGATCGCGCAGAGAATCGCTGAGCTTATGTGAGTGCGTGTGTAAAAGCAGCAGGATATATATTTTAGTTCTGCTGAGCCAAATAAGACAGGTCAGGGTGAAGAAGTGACCACAAAACAGAAAAGTTATGACAAATCAGACTATACGGCAAAAAGAAAGTGCAGCTTTATGGTTTCATGGACAAAAGAATTTCTGTGGCTGCAATATGACGAGCTATATAACCGGGGCTGCACATAAGTGGTCCGCAGGTGCGCAGTCGCTGTCAAAATAAAAAGAGCGCGCAAGATAAGAAGTTGCAACACGTGTTTGCGTACATAAGATTTTCTGGAGGAGGACAGACATTTGTTTAGAACTCTTAAAGATGTCGAAGAAGCAAGCTCCTTTAACCAATTACTTTGGTGTTCCTCCACCTCCAAAGAAATATCAGAAGGAGTCCGAACCACAAAAGAAGCACGTATTCTCGGAAAAGTGGTTGCAAGAAGTGAGCTGGCTTCAAACAAATGATGAACGCACAGAGATGTGGTGCAGAATGTGCCGTGAAAATCCCACTCTAGCGGACAAAAACAGTGCTTTTTATATGGACGCAAACGTGCGTTGCAACTTCTTATCTGGTGCGCGTCTTTTATTTTGACAGTGAATGCGCGCATGCGGACCACTTATGTGCACCCGTGTAAATAACATAATGTTCTGCCGGGTGTGTTGTTGGTTTTCCCTCGATTTCTGAGTCAACAAGCGCCTTTGTTACTGGGACCAGTAATTTTAAGAAAGGCCCCCATTAGAAATGCATTATTGCTCAGTCTGCAATATCTTTCCCAGAACAAACACCAATTCCAAATAACATAGTACAAATAAACCTGAAAAATCTGTTTAGAACAGCGTACTATGTTGCAAAGAGTGAACTACCACTGGTAAAATTTAGCAGTCTTTGCAAGCTTCAAAAAGCAAATGGCCTAGATCTTGGTTCCACTTGCCTCTTACTCGTGACTTCAGTGGAAATTTCAAATTCAGGATCTGACACAGACTGATTCATGTCCTACACAGTTCTTACAAGTTCATAGAAATTTCTGTTCAATTAGAACCAAGTATTTGAGTTGATGATTGTAATTTTTATACAATGTTGTAATTTGTTTTTCAACAATTTTTTGATTAGTGTTTTGTTTCCGTTACAATATTATACTTTAATGTATAATATTGTAACGGAAACAAAACAGGAAACAAAACATCAATCAAATCACTCTCTTTTTTATTTGGGCTACTTAAATTTATTTTGGGCTACCAAAAACTGAAGAGTCCCTGCCCAAAGGGCTACCAGGAATTTTGAAATTTTGCGAGCCCTGATAATATTTTAATACAATCCTTAATGTTTATGAGACCACCACCCAATTATAATGTTTGCCACTGTGCCACTAATAATAATAATAATAACACTTGGAATTCTTCAATGGAAGCTATTTGTGCCCAGTCTCTTTCTTATTGTTGTGTCATGAACTCTGACCAACTGCAGGCAAGTGAGGTCTGCAGTTCTGTAGGTTTTGTTCTAGGTTCTTTTGTGGCCTCATTGATGCAGTCTTAGAGTAATTTTGGTAGTCTGTCCACTCCTGGGAGGGTTCACCACTGTTTCAAGTTTTCTCATTTTGTGGGTAATGAACGCTTTCCAGACTGATAGATGCCAGTGACTTTGTTTCTCATCTGTTCTTGACTTTATTTAGATCGTGGCAGGATGTGCTGCATTTTGAGATCTTTCAGCCTATTTTGTCAGACAGGTTCTATTGAAGTAATTTCTTGATTCAACCGGTCTGGCAATAATCAGACCTGCGTTTGGCTACTGGAAATGAACTCGGCTCTCCAAAAACTGTGGTTAGCCTCAGTTCATTTATGATTTAACAAGGGAGGTATTACTTTTTAATATAGGGTCGGGTAGGTTTGGATAGCTTTTCCCTAAAGTAAAATCACCATTTAAAACTGCATTTACTGTTTACTCAGGTTGTCTTTCTCTAATATTGAAAATTGTTTGATAATCAGAAACATTTAAGCATGCCAAATATGCCACAAAAAAATTTGAATTAGAAAGTGAGCAAATACTTTTTCACACTATATGTGGTCAACTGAAGAGGAAGATATATCATGATTACAGTGTTATGATATTATGATGAGTAGATGATGTTATTCACTCTGAATAATTACGGGATTATTTAACTGTACAGCTTTTGCAGTGCATGCAAACAAGCTAAAAACATCATTGTCAAAACTGATGAAACGTACATTTGAGTAACACATGTCCACATTATTAAAGAAAAACCACAGTCATCAAAATCTCTGTTAATGACCTCTGTTTCCGGGGTTTTGGATAAGCTGATGAAGTCCACTTTCTTCCGTTGTTTCACTGATTAAGACCGTGACATTCACTTACAACGCAAGCTCCAAGTTTCATGAATTTTTCACCTAGACAAACATTCCTTGTCCTACGTGAGTTTTATCCAGAAAACCTCAGGCTTTGCTTTACTTGGTCTTACCAACTCAATTAATGGCAGTTCCTGGTTATTGTCTGCTACTTTCTAGCAATCTATTACCCCACCCAGGGCCAAGCTAATGCTCTTAACACAGATTACTAGCACAAATCTCCAAGCTAAACACATTGTGTCTGGACAAGTGAGTGGGACTGCAGCAGTGACAGCAGGTGCTAAAGCTGCAGCTAACCCTGGTTAACGCTGCCTGAGCTTCTAAGACAGGAAATGCTGGGAGGGATACTTACCTACTTACTCACCCACACTGACTCACTCTCTCTCTCTCACACACACGCACACACACATATGCACATGTGAACACAAAGGCCGGGGACTTAAAACAAAGACAGCGTGCTGAATGGGAGAGATGATCATTGGGGTGCATCTACATGACAGTGCAGCTCTGCAGGAAAACGACGGGGCTTCCTAAACCTTCTGTTTAAGGACTTCTGTTCGCCCCTCGGGACAATAACCCATGTGTGAGAGTGTGTGTGTGTGTGTGTGTGTGTGTGTGTGTGTGTGTGTGTCCGTGTGTGTTAGCTAAAGAATAACACATTTACAATTCTAATTATCCTAGCTGCTAAAATTAACAGCGCATAAATCAGTTACATTAACACCTGATGAAACTTTAACTGTTTAAAATGAATTGACTGCAGCTGTAAGAGATTCAAACAAATGCATTGATGCTTTGTTTAGGATTCTGCGGTTATCTGACATGAATGTAGTGAGAAATATAACTAATAATGTTTATTATCTGCTAAATCATTCGGTGAAACAGAGTTCATGCAAATTCAAGGGTGAGAATGTCAATTTTTAGCATCAATTAAACAATGCTGGTTGAAAAAGTCAGTCAGCTCCTCACAGGCACAGTAATACTGAAATAAAAGCTGCTTGTTCAAAAACCCAGTTGTGCCAATTAAAGAACTCCTACTGTACTGATTGTTCTGTCATAAATGGTGCGAAAAGGGGAAATTATCAGAGTTTGGGACAAAAGGTCAGATGATAACCTGTCAGCGTGACGGGAAAATCCACATGACAGAAATATACGCAGACAGATGGAACTAAAC
Organism: Aulonocara sp. 'chitande type north' Nkhata Bay; assembly: GCF_057382095.1. NCBI lineage: Eukaryota > Metazoa > Chordata > Actinopteri > Cichliformes > Cichlidae > Aulonocara > Aulonocara sp. 'chitande type north' Nkhata Bay. Next base: position 10,711,012 of record NC_141360.1, read on the forward strand.
ACACGAGACAAGAAGAAAATTCATCACAGCTTGACAGAACAAAAAAACGAAAGAGGAAACTTAAAGTCTAATATGATGTGATAAGAAAACAAGAGGGTAGTCAAAGATCATGTGTAATCGAATTGAAACTCTTACAACAACTTTTTTTTGCCTCTGAATCAGTCTGCCCCTCACCATCTGAGGGGACGTGCATCTGCATTTTCAGGATCAAACTCCTTTTTATAAGGACTGCAATTGGACAAAGAGTATGAACAGTTGGATTGCCTAAGAAACAACTAACTGTTCTCAGTAGCAACGTCTACGTTCACATGCATCCACATATACACTCACGCAGATGTGGTTAACCTGCTTCTTCCCAGGCAGCTGCTAGTGGCTTCAGCCACACAGACAGGTTAGCAAAAACATGGCCATTATTGGAGAACCAAGAGCTGACACCAGTGTAAAAAGTGGATACAGGAAACCACAGACCCGTGCTTAAGAATTTTAAGACAAGTCAGCTCATCATAACGATCATTATTACCATTTAACTTTGTAAGCACCTTTAGTGGGTAATGCAAACGCTTTCCATATTTAAGTTGTTTCATTGCTGATTTTCTAAAGTAACAAGAAAGCTCAGCAGGAGTCTGAACACATGACAATGACAATAATATAAAATACCCACATATTCATAGTGTGTGAATATGCTGGTCACACGCTGTGGCGACCCTTTGGGAAACAAGGAAGCATCTTAAAGTATCTTTCTGGTCTCTATCTGCACTAATACTTTAATTCAGTATTGAACTACAAGATTAAAACCAGGCTAACATTAATAAGATTGCTAGGAAACTTCCCGCATCTTCTTCATTTTGTTGTTGTTATTTTGAGTCGTACCACCCACGTAAACATTACAGCAGACAAAGCATACCCCTCATCCATGGCAACAGTTGTCTTACCAATAGGACAATGGGCTGAAACCACAGACAGAACTTGGCCACTGTCATATAACCCACTGGTTATTAGGCCATTTTTTATTTTGGTGAAATGGTGACACTCTAAGTTGTTAGCTAATGCTAGCTAAGTTGGTTAGCAAGATGCAAATATAAAGTGTGTGACACAAACACACACTCACAAATACACATGCACATATCTATTTGAACTAGTAATGGACTAAAAAAACTGAATTTTACTCACTAAAGCACAGACTTCTTGGATCCTCTGTACGGAGCCCCGCAGGGGACATGGGAGAAAAAAAAATTAAGACGGACTTTTGCGAGATCTTGCAAAAGTTTTGCGAGATCTCGCAAAACAAACTCGGGATCTCGCAAAACAAACTCGGGATCTCGCAAAACTTTTGCGAGATCTCACAAAACAAACTCGGGATCTCGCAAAACAAACTCGGGATCTCGCAAAACTTTTGCGAGATCTCGCAAAAGTTGAATTCCAACAATGGCGGCAGCTACTTAGTTGTAATATTACTCTTTCTGGGTCACAAAATACACTTTTAAGATAGTTTGAGGCGTGAATGTAGTTGTGTAAACGTCAGATACCTGCTCGGTTAACAAGACATCACATATTTGCAAAAGTGCTCCGACATTTTTCGGAGATCTGACACCCACTATCTTGAAGCTAACGGGAGGTCGAGACCTACTACAGCCGGGAGGAACACCGCTTTCCCGGCACATCGTGCCTCGACCTCCCGGTCAGCTTCAAGCCGGCGGCCTCTGAAGAATGCGACCAAAACTTTTGCGAGATCCCGAGTTTGTTTTGCGAGATCTCGCAAAACTTTTGTCCGTCTTAATTATTTTTTTCTCCCATGTCCCCTGCGGGGCTCCGTACCTCTGTACCAAACAGCAAGCCATAATATTCGGCAGAAAATGCACTAAATTTAAGTATCCCCAAAACACAAACAACACAAACACAACAATTGAATTTAATGACCCAAATTAATGAAGCAGAGGCCCACCAGACAGGAAACCAGTCAGCCAGTATCTAAATTAAAAAGAGATATTTTAAATTACCCCACTCAGAGTTAAAAAAGAGAAAGCTATCTTTACTGCCCAAAAATGTCCAATGTACTAGGCTATTAGCATGCTTTTTAATACAGTAACATTTTAACATGGGCATTATAAAGGGATTAAATCCCTTGTGGCCATTAGAGCAACAGTGGTTTTGACGCATCACCTTCATTTTTTTCATCTCTGGGACACACCACAAAAACTATTCAGGGGCAGTCAGAAGGACACAACAACCAGCCTGACCTCCAAACCCAACAGCTCCCAATCCAGTGGAGAATTTGCAGGATGTGATGGAGCAAATCTGATAAATGACAACCCCACTTAATAACACACAGAACCCAAAGAATATGCTGCCAATGTTCCAGTGCCAGACACTCATACTCAGTATTTCGCAGTAGGAACATCATAATACTAGAAATTTAGTGGTTGGTATCAATACTAGTTGAAATACTTGATACTCTAGTTGATGCCAAAACAAACATTTATCCTATAAAAGCTCCTTTATTTAAAAATTGCTTTTAAAATCACTGGTACCTTATATATGTGGTTTTACACAGTCCCTGCAAAACTACAAAAGCTATGAAAATGTCACATGTTCCCATGTCAAAACAAATAATTTTTCCAGGGTTTCCACATTAAAATCATCCTGTCCTGACTTCATTCAAAGAGATGCTGCAGGATGATAGAAACCTTTTTTATCGTGCCCCTGATTCAGATTAAAAATGAATTAAAAGATGCTGCCCCGCCCTCTCTTTGTTGGAGGTTGAACAATTTCTTTCAAGAGAAAGTATCAATCAACATATTGATTAGCACTAATTAGGAACAGTCCCACTGTGGTTAGCTCAGCAGGTGGAGTCTGCTATACGCATTTGTGCAGTCATGCATGTATGTGCCTCCGTTTGTGTGTGTGTTTGTCCATATACATTCTTGTGTGTGTGTGTGTGTGTGTGTGTGTGTGTGTGTGTGTGTGTGTGTGTGTGTGTGTGTGTCTTTGTCTCGACTGTCACCCTGAAGGTTATCTCCGTGGTGGCAGCATCGTCAGGTGACAGTCGTATCCCATGATGCCAAGCGAGACGTCAAACTGTCTTTCCAACCAGGGTTCCCTTGACGACTAGAAAAACACACACACACACACACACACACACACACACACACACTATCACACAAAGACACATAGTGAACACACACTAAATACACCCTTTTCTAGTGGTAGGTGAAAGGTGTGCGCGTGTGTGTGTGTGTAGCCGAAGGGCTGCTCAGACTTTGATAAGCTATCACATGTCCCAGGTGATGGTCTCTAACAGCACATCAGTCCAAAGGCACTGCCTGACAACCAAATCAACTGCACCCAGACCAGACATCCTAGCAACCCAAATCAAACAAACCAAACCCGACAATATACATCATACATACGTTTCCTTGAAACACACTAACAAAAAGGAGAGGCTTTTATTTGCGACTAGTTTCTCAAAAAGGGAAACAGGATCCCTGATAAGAAAGTATATTTTAGGAACCCACAGGTGGTTCACCATGTTGGCCCAGAGAGCCACTGGAGGGCCTTAAAGCACAGTACGCCACTTTGAGACCACGCTTTCAGCTCTGCGGTGTTACTACAGTGCAGTTTCTAAAGAACATTTCGAATCAGTCTTGCCAGACAGAGGGCGCAACAGTGGACGGATAAATAAACAAACCTCTAAAACAATTTAGCATTTTATACATATCCTTAAAAATCCAAAAAAATCTGTCACTGCAGCAACCCAACTAATCTGCATTTGTATGTGCATGTGTACTTTCAGTGCAGCAAATGTAGGCTACTTAATGTGCTTGTTGCCATTTTACTCTGACACTATAGTGGGCACTGTAGATTACTCTAGAGCAAGCTCACATGAAGGCTACTGTAGAAGAAGAAAGCAGACAAAGCCAAGGCTAGCAGTTTGTTATTAAAAACTGTGCTGTGGATGTGTTTGTGCTGGCAGTGATTTCTGTTCATTTTGTTGAGGCTGCTCCTTCGGTCTCCATAAATATGGAGGTAAATGCATAACTGTTGTCAAAGGGGGTATAAAAATAGTTGGGCTGTGTATGGTTATAGTACCATAGATCTAGATATTGGGAGGCTTGAGTTTGTTTTTGTGGAAACTCCCAGCAAAAATAATGGAAGTGATTGTCAAGCTTCCACCTGTGAAAGGTTTCTAAGGGAGCAAATGTGCAGATCTGCATTGTATTGATAAAGAAAACATGTCCTGTAGTTACAGGAACTAATAGCTTTTATTTGCTGATCCGGTATCTGATGAAATAAAAAACATCCCGATCATTGCCTAAGCAACAATACATAATACATAATGTATTATGTATTATAATACAGATAATAGATAGCCTCCACAAGGGAAATTATTGGGTTACAGCATCAGGATAAAGATTAACAATAGTACAGTCCACAATAAATAAACAACATAGTTAAAGTGCCACAGACGTATAACGAGAGAAAAGTTTTACATTTACAGCAGTGATGAAAAAATAACAAAGAAAATACAAAATAAAAATGAAGTTAGTTAAATAAGAGTACAAACTAAGACTGACATTGTGCAAAGTTGGTTGGCTGTTGAAACTCAACTGAAATTTGTGTTATATTTTACAACCTGAATCTACACTTGTCATAACAACATAGCATTACATAGTAAAATACACAGTAATGAAGGGATTTAGATTGGCAGTTAAGCTCTTAAAGTAGAGCTGAAATGAAAATTAAAGAATTAAATTGATTTTCACAAGTTTTGTAATTGCCTCCCAATGTAGCTGGCATCCACACAAACAGGAAATCAAATGAACATTCCAGTGTAGTTCAGGGTCTCTCTGTCTCTCTCATACACACACACACACACACACACACACACACACACACAGAGAGAGAGAGAGAGAGGGAGAGAGAGAGAGAAAGCGCACCATGTACAATTACAGAATTACAGCATCTTGGAAATGAGACATGACAGAGTAAGGATGCTAGTAATGTAGAGAGCTGTTTTCTTTCACTCAGCTCTCTCTCTCTCTGACACTCACACGCACACACGTACAGTGCCATCCCATAATGAAGTGTCTCCCGTGCGTGTGATGTCAGTGACACAGGTTCCATTACCTGACCTGTCACCACATTGCCGTGGTGACAGCCTGTCAGATACTGTTTGGTTGCTATGAGGAGAGGCACAGGAATCCACATGATTCAATAATACAACACTGATTGGTTTAGCTTTTGGGAAATGATGCCTATTCCTGAGCACGGCAGTATTTGAACTTTTATTCTTCTCATATTTCAGGCTATGAGAGCTGAATTTGAGTTTTTTATTATAAACTAACTTCAAAAGCACAGAGTATTTTATACAGTAGTTTAATGTTTTTTGGACCTTAAAAGCTACTGAAAAACTAACAACTACTATTCCTTGCGTTTATAAGTATAGTGTACTTGCTGTATCAGTACCATTATGGCTGAATACTGTAAGGAGATAAAGGAGATAAATGCCTCTGCTCACAGAAAGACACTGCACAATTTTATGTTTTTTAGACAGTTTTTTTCCATCAAGTAAGACTGCTGAGCAGAATTATATTGGCGCAGGTCTCACTACCTCATGCAGGACGTAAGAAGTATGCATTACAACTACAGCAATATTACTACAATTATAATACTAAAAAAATATATAATCATAATAATGTGTTCACAATATTGTCAGTACAAAGTTATAATAGCACTGTGCAAGTATATGCACGAATTAAAAAAATTCAATTCAGTATGATTCTTTGATGTTATTTAAATTCTTTTGCACTTACAATTTGTTGTTGTGCGTTTATGATTCACTTTCAATGATAAATGTAACATCCAAAAAGCTTGCAATGGAGAACCATGATTGAGGCTTGGCTTTCATCTTCATGATGGCTGATCAAGCACATTTCCATAACCATAAAGCGCAAGGGTTAAAGGAATAATAACAAACCTGATATATTTTTATAGCTGAAGGGAAAAAAAAAGGAAATTAATCCAGCGTGCAAGGACAAGAGCATGAGAAATGTTGTTTTCAGATAAAACTACAGTTTAAAACAGATTGAGGATATTACAGTAGAACATTTATTTCACAGTATAACTGCAACAACACAGCTGCCAGTATTGTTCTGTAAAGCACAGCTTACAATACTTTTACAGTAAGAAAAACAATTAAGATCAGAGTAGGTACACTGTTGAGTATGCTAGCAAATCTAGCTGGCAGAACTTTACTGTTATTTAATGGAAAGTGGGTTTTTTTGAGAATGGCTAATCTGATGTGCTCCACGGGTGTGCTCTGTCCTTATGAATTGCTGAGATTATTGTGATAAGTGAGTAAAATTGTGGTAACAGTAAAATTATTTGTTTCTCAGAGGTGTAATGCAAAAATAATTTACAGAAAATGAATTTCCGATTTCACTTGGCTAAAGGTCACAAGATGAAACGTGTAGTCTCTGAAAGAAAAAAAAGACATACGCACGTGTATATATGTTAATATTTATGCTGCTCTGATAGGAAATGTGTAGTAAATACAGACACAACAAAGGGAACTGATCACACAGAGCTGCAGAGTATGAAGGGTAAATGAGCTTCAGATAAGTGAGGAGGAGGAGTTTTGGTTCCATTCAGTTGAGCTCTACAGTGGCTCTTGTGTGTTCTTCCCCACCGCAGGGAGAAAATAAGAATAATTGATTTCACTGTTTTCTTCTGGTGTCAGATCTGCTCCGTTTATCATCATCAAATCTATCTCTCTGTCCTTCTCCTTCGCTCCAACCCTCTCTCTCTCTCTCTCCTTGTTTGTTCTGCTAATTAACTTTATTACCCTGATAGCTCCCCACTGCCTCTGACGAAAACAATTACCATCTCTTCCCCCTCCACCTCTTTCTCTCCTCTCCCTCATCATCCTTGCTCTTTCTCTTTTGGCAGAGAGCACTAATTAGTCCTGAGGCTTTGCTGCTGCTACACTTCCTATGTGTCGTTCTGCCTCTCTTAGAGGCTTTCAACATTACTATCTAACTATCAAGACTCTGTAAGATCTTCTGAGGTGAGAAAAAGTCAAGACCAAAGACAGTTTGTGGGATTAAAACAAACACGTTTTAGTAATATATCTCCGTTCTAATACATTTTCCTCTGGATTTAATGCATTTTTATATATATACATACATAAAAGAACATTAGAATTCGAATAGAATAGAACAGAATTCGACTTTATTGTTATTGCACATGTCACAAGGCAACGAAAACAAAGGCTTCCTGCATTGCAACTATTCCTGAGCCCTTTTTTTTCTTTTGTCTACTCCAGTCATAAAGGTGGGTGATGGCATTATTTCAATATATGTCAAAAAGGACTGTGCGCACCGTTTAGGGAGACATAACAGAAACCAGCCTTTCAACAATACTGAAATTAAGGTTAGTTTCTTAAGGATAAGGCCAAGTTTTACAGCTTCCATTTACACCTGGCTGTGACCTTGTCACAATTCAAACCACAGTCTGAATGGTTCATGTCTGACATTATGGTGCTGTTATCTAAGACATACAGACACAAACTGTTAACAGGTCTCAAAAAGGCCTGGATGTCATTTCTACTACATCTTTTAACACCTATTTAATGTAATCTTTGTAATCTTTTAGCACCTATTTAGGATCCATATTTTAAAAAAAACTTTTTGCATGTTGAAGGCATTTACACATTTTTCTATTAGGCTGTCCATTAAGCTAAATTTGCATGAAACTAAACTATGCTCTGCATCTCTCACTGTCTGTTACTCCCTCTCACGTCTGTGTCATGTCCTGGCAATCTGTCCCCCTCTCTCGTGCTCTCTCTCTCTCTAGTTGCAGACAGGATAGCATTACATTGTCAGTGGTAATTTAACTCTCATCTGTCTTCACTAATTATTGTCACATTCATCAGATTCATCAAGGCAAGAGGGGCTCTCATGGGGATTGCACCATTTGCCGTTAATACAGCATCAGCTGCTATTAGGTCCGGGAAACTGAGAGGTGAGTGTGTGTGTGTGTGTGTGTCACTAGAGGGACAGCGTGTATTCATCTCTAATTAGACCAAGCTGTGTGATTAATTATACAGTCCGCCTTTTTTACTCCAAGGCCTGAGGATGGTGTTGTTGATGGGAGGAGAAATAAATATAGAAGATGAAAAAGGGGGGGACAAAGATGGAGGGAGATCAGACGAGGAAAAGAGAGGGAAAAACAGATGGAGATGAAGAAGTGAGAGGTGGTGAGCAGAGGAAGGGATGCTAATATGAGGGGAGGGAAGAGTGGAGAGAAAGAGAGGAAAAGACAGTTAGCAAAATCCAGAGGGAGAGAGAAGAAGCGAGAGAATGGAGCAGAGAGGTGAAGTGTTTTGTCATGTGCTCTCAGCATAATTCCCACCTGACAAAAAGGCCTTGAATCAGGGGGGAAATTGCAACTTGTCACCCAGCAAATAAACTGCCCTGATAACTGATTAATAACGCACACCTGGGACAGCTGCACACACACACACACAGGCATACACACACTCTCACACGCAGATGTAGGCACATGCTGAGACACACTTGTAAACAGAGAAAGAGCCAACACATCATCAATGCATATGCAAGTACTCGCACATGCTGATGATTGCACTTACCCTCTGCATGCACACACACACAATTATATGCATTCAGATTGTGAATTTGGAGCCAAACTCCAAAAAGAATCCCACAAATTTCAGAAAAGCAACTTCCATGTTAGAAAAGAATTTTAAGTTTCATCAATCAGAACAAGAGAAACATTTTTATGCCTTTTTAAAAAATGTTTACCCATTATGTGAACAGCACAGGTACACACCCTGGTTCATTAGTTAAACTGTACTATTATGAATTTCATGTTATAATGTTATGTCATACATGATACTTTAAAGGTGCAGCCAGTTGTTTTTGAGTTCATTTAACAGAAATAGAGAACATTTTGCTCATTAATATATATTGACTCATGTGTAACTGTCGTCCAAACCTATGCTTACTTATCGAAAATGCAGGGAAGCAGGTGCTAGTTTGTGGAAGCCACCATGTTGCCGCGCCATTTTGAATACAGTGGCAGACAGACACATATGCAGTACTTTTAATTTAATGGATACAAATAGTTCTTTCAGTATATTCATCACATTTCCACATTATCGTCTTCCTCTTCACCTCAAACCTCTCCTGAACTAAACCATGTTTATGAACAACTAAATGCTCACAAACATGGTTATTTATTCCCAAATGCACTTACTTACTGTCAGCAGATTAGATGTCAGCTGTTTGGACAACAAGCCAGTTAATACCAACAATAGCTGGTTATAAGCTAACGTTATAACAGGTAATATTAGGCCCGTGTGTCCTGAAAATGCTCCAATAAACTTTGATAACGTTCTCAAATACTATGGGCAAGTTTATTTGCCAAGTGTCCCAGTTCAGCAAACTGAGATTCGCTTTAAAGAAAGTTTCACTGACAGGGTTGCTGGAGCCTATCCCAGCTGTCACAGGGTGAGAAGTGGGGTACCCACTGGGTAGGTTGCCAGACTCTCATGGGGCTAGCACAGAAAGCCAACTAGTATAACAAAAACACAGTCACATTCACACCTGCATCAAATTTGGTAGAATTATCGGTGACTCTAATGGTGGTGTCAGGACACTAACTCCAGTTTTGTGGGTGAAAGTTTTTCCTTTGGGATCAATAAAGTCTTCCTGATTCAGATTTCATCCACTACAACCTCATCTTAATGTGGACTATCCTCTTTGCACTTCTTCTTCTACTACTGGATAAGACACGCTACAGAATCACACAATGCCAAAATTGTTATGTAGCAGGAATAAAGCAAATTAACATCCACAGCTTAGATGGAAAAATGTAGTGGTGTTAGCAAACCTGAAAACATCTATGTGTATCGTTAAAGTGTCTGCATGGAGCTGAAATTTTAGGGTCACTTGACCTTTGCACTAATGTTAAAAAGAAAAGGCCACAGATCATTTTAAATGATGTGTCTGTAAGGGAAGGCATAGACGATGTAATATAGCACCACCTGAGCAAGAATAAGAAAAATCTGACCAGCCACTCCCCAGAGACAAAGACAACAACAATGGAAGAGAGAGAATTCAATTACAGACAGATAAAGGATCAGCTCTATTCCTTCCTTTTCCTGAGATCACACACACACACACACACACACACACACACACACACACACACACACACACACACACACACACACACATATGTGTCAGTCAATATTGGCACACATTGACCCACCCAGGAAAAGCCATTTAGAGTGACATCTACTCTCAGTGTCTATTATACCCTTACACCTTTCTCTCTGTCCTCATAGCCCGGATGTGTTTCTAAATGCTTGCAGGTTCCTGGCCTGTGATCTCCACTGTGATTGGACAACAACAGTGAGACCAAAACAAGGCCAGGCCAGGTCATGCTCAGTGCCCCCATACTCTCACACTCCCTTCAGCGCGCGCACACACACACACACACACACACACACACACACACACAAAGACTGCAAAGCCATCTCCTCCAAACAAAACCTCTTCATCTATAGCACAAAGGAGGCTCTCCCGAAAGCCTATCATTTTCACTGGCACTGGGTCGAACGGTGACGGAGCGAGGGAGGAGGAGGAGGAGGGATGAAGGACGGGAGGAAGGGGACAGTGTCGGAAATTGGATCAGAGCCGAGTGTTGTCATTTGGAGTTTTATCTGCAGAGCCTGATGCCCAAAAGGTCATCTGACATAATGGCTGATGAATTAAAAAAAAAAAAGAAAAAACGTGCTGAGCAGGATTTTCATTTGCAATTTTCAATTTATCCAGACGGAGCCTCTCGCCCCCCTGATAACCGTCTCCAGCCTGTCAGCGCTATCGCACTGCCTGTCACAAACATCAAGCAGCTGTAGCGACCAGAGAGCGACTTAGACAGAGATGGAGATAGAGAAAGGGAGACAGGCCAAAGGACAGACAAGTGGTGAGGAGACAGATACAGCTAATCCCAAATAAAGGAAGAAAAACAACAAATGGATTACCATTAAGTAGTAATATAAAAGAGAGAGAGAGAGAGTGGCAGGCGTGGAAAAGGTCAAGGAATGAGAAACATGAAGTCTGTTTCACCACCTGATCTGCAGCTGTCAAGCACTCACCAGCCCTACTTACCCTTATTTAAGCAGCATCAGTTTAAAAACGATTTTTCACATTTATTGTTTCACATCGTTGATTTTCGGCGAATGACTGCAGAGTCAGACTTTCATGATTGGCAAAGAGCTACAAGGGTCACAAGGGTCAAGTGAAGGTTCAGACCTCATGGTTTGTTGGATTTGGCGCTCCAGCACCAATGAAGCACTATGGGGTGAAAGTCAGTTACAAGTGTAACCTCTTAAAGACAGCAGGGAGAAAGTCATCACAATGATACGTATAAAACATGTTCGACTGAGGCAGAGGAGTGTTGATGACACACGTCTGAGCAGCTTTTGGAGTTTTTTTCTTTCTCATCACCAACCGGTCGCGGCAGATGGCCCCGCCCCTCCCTGAGCCTGGTTCTGCTGGAGGCGTCTTCCTGTTAAAAGGGAGTTTTCCTTCCCACTGTTGCCAAGTGCTTTCTTAGAGGGGGTTGTCTTATTTGGGGCTTTATCTCTGTGTTATTGTAGAATATTTTTCTTACAATATCAAGTACCTTGACGCATGGTTGTTGTGATTAGGTACAATATGAATAAAATTGAATTGAACTGAATGTTTTTACTGAATTTCATTTCATTGAAAGATGACTCTTGTCACACTGACCTTCAAGTTGTGTTTTTAAATATTTCATTTTGTAGCCTTTGTTAGATCACAGTATCAATCAGCCTTAATAAAAAGGAGAAAATCACTACTTATTAGTCTTTAAATTGCTCACAGTGGTCTTCACTTTCAATAATCTTGAATGGTAACAAGTGAACATTCGAGCTGCCAAACTGAGCAGAACCTCTGTTGTCAACTTTCATGTATGTAGATTAAATATTGTGTTGTGTATGTATTAATGAGTTTGTAAGGCTTTGTTTGTTTGTTTTTTCCAAACAGTTGTGTTGACCAAAAGGTCGCCCAGGGGTTGAGGGTGATGCAAGCTCAAACCCTGGGCGACCTTTTTCAATCACCTGGCAACTGAACAGATCATTTCTCAGAAGGCAAACTGTCTCCAAGCTATCACGGTTTAACTCAGACTGGCTGCAATCACTTGCAGACAGATTGAAGAAAGCTTGTAAATAACTGCCCTCTCAAATCTAAATGGTAGCATGTTGCAGTCAGTCTGAGTTAGTTTGTGCTGATGAGATTAAGTGGTTGCCAAGTTGTAGTATTCTGTTTTTATTGCTGCATAAAAGAAGAATTGCAGACTGCTTGTGATATTTTGCTAATGTTTGTGCAAAATGACACAAGACACAAAATCTGTGAGCTTCTGGCTGAACTTGCTAAATTGAATTTGGCAAAGTTTGCAATTTTCATCAATTTATCTCAGTTAAGGGACATATTATCTGTAGATTATAGTATATAAGTAGACTGCCTGTAAATGCAGGCTTGACCCCGTTTATTCACAAACTGAGAGCAGGCTGAATCTGTTTTATGGCCGTCTTGACACACCAAAGTTCCTCTCAAGATAGCAAGAGCTGCAAGTGGTCACAGGGTCCCTGTCTGTGAAGCAACCAGTTCAAAGGCAACAAGAGTGCAAGTTCAGTGTGCATGGTCACATTTTTTGGTTTTTTTTTTGGTTGTACCATGTTCTCTGGTCACTGTTTTCCTTAGTGTGCAATTAGCATTAACAAACATTGATCACAAGACCATTACAGCCAACTTTGAACCTCTTTGAGTGTGTATAGTTGTTGACACATTCACACAGGTCATCTATCATAATGAACAGCCCAGAGTCACACAGTACCCACATGTGGCTCAGTTAAGCTGCAGGAGAGCTTGCTCAGTATTTTGCAAAAACAGGTTTTCTGTATGTTTGTTGTGAACAAGTCATGTCTGATGATGTAAAATGACAAGATGCCACAAAAGCTATAAGAATGGGATCTTCAGTATCTATGAATCATTGGTGGATATGACCAGATATGAACAGGATATTCTGTTTTCACTGACAAGCGTTTGGTTGAAACATTACGGCACTGAGAAATTGGCAGCTGAGACAAAGTCAAGGGTAGCAACTGGTAGCTGGACATCTTCTACTTTAAAGCTGAAGTAACTATTGGTTTTGTCTATCGATGATTTGTCACATAAAAAAAATACTAGAGTACTGACCATGATCAGCAAAGACTCTGTAAGTCTCTTCATTCACGGCAAAACCATGGCTCATCAGTAGGGTTGCTGTGGAGAGAATCAGGGCCCAGAGCCAAGGTTTCCAGAGCAAACAGCCTCATATAGCTGCTCCCCATCACTGCCTATTCATCCCTCTGCATCCCACCTGACAGAGAGAGTGAGAGAGAGAGAGAAGCACAGACCAGGCACAGAGGCACAGAGAGGCACTTGGCAGTGAATCCAGGCCTTGCTGGGTTCGGTTGAACAGCTGTGTCTAATAAAGTGTCTCGCCTCAAAGAAAAACGGGGGGGGAAACGGAGTACTTCACAACAATCCAACACTAAGAGAAAGGCAGCAGAGGAGGAAGAGGGGGATGGATGATGAAGAGATTTTGATAAAAGCTTAAATGACAGGGGGGCAATTTCTCCTAACAGGGAGGATAAGGTACAATGAGTCCACTGATTGGTGGATACTCAGGTTTAAGAGCAGACTGTTTGATTTGAAGAGGATCTGCCTGTGCCTGTTTAGATCGATAGCACATTGAAAGTCCTTCCAAACTGCATCTGTCCCTCATGCGTCGTGTACCGAGACTGTAGCATTTGTCGCAGAAAGCAGTGTGCTGCTGAAGGTGGATCCTTTTAAGCCACAGATCACCGCAATGAAGAGCTCTACATGCTGTAAAAAAAGGTTTTTAATCTGCTGTGTGTAAAATGCAGATCCATACAAACATGTGCGTTTGTATTCTGTATTCGCCTTTTAATGCAGAAGTATGCTGGTGGTGGGCCCTGTATCTCAGAAGGTCATACTGACATGGATGAAGACAACAAAGGATGCCAGACGGAAAATTGTTATAATGAACATATTAATAACATTAAACATAAAAATCATCTCAATGTAAAAAAAGTAACCTATATATTGCCTAAAGCCAGTGCTGGACTGGGAAAAGAGGCATTTAAACATACAAATCTTTCTGTGTGGAATAGCTGCAAAATCAACCTGCTCTCCTTGGAAACTGGAACCTGCTAAATAAATTCAAGGTAATTATTAATGGTTTGTATGTTACTTCGTTCTATATACAAAAAAAGTCCCCACCTGACCCTTTCAGAACAAGCATATCTTTTTTATGTATGATAGAATTTCTGTAATTAATGAAAGTATGGACAAAAAGCCTTATAGTTAGAAACTATGATTCTTACAAATGTGGTTTGTATCATCAGCCTATAGGAAGTACTGTATAAAGACATAAAATATGTTACATTTGACCTCTGACCTCTCATTCAATAGATTGATCTGAAGGTATAATAAGGTTATATCGCGAGCTATTTAAAATGTTTCTTACAGCCATAGCTTGTATTGTAACATATTGGCATATAGCGAATGTTATATAGGGATTCTAAATATCACCTTACTTTGGATGTTCGACCTCTTCTTCAAGGTCAAAGGTCAAACTTTCGTGAAATGTCTCTTATCTTTAAAACTGATTTAAACTGCTGCCTTTGCCTTTGTTTGTATTGGCCACATGTAGGACATGATGCTGGTGTTCGGGGATCCTAAATATCACATTGTAGTTTGCATCTATGTCACATATGACCTCTGACCTCACTTTTACATTTCGCATCTGCCTTTCTTTTATGTTGACCCCAAAATGCATTATATTGTTACAATAAGCTGCCTAATAAGTTACAAATATACTGGGCTATAATATTAAATAATATGATCAGGATATTCATGTCGAGTTATTTACAAATCAATACCTTCTTATAGTCATTAGATTTACAATTCTTTAATCATGGGTCACGTGATTTTTATGGGTTTGTTTTCCGTTCAGGATGTTGCAGGGTGAGTTTACATAGATGGATGGGTCTGTCCCTCTTGCACAACATTGTAAATATCTTGTAAAAAGGCGCACTTGATTCTTTTCTACTCTTTTTATTTCTATTTCAAACAGCCAGTACAATTAATGCCTTCTGCCCCAATGCACAAGTCAAGAACACTGAATCTAGATTATTTCTATTCATCAATAGAAATAAATGGGCTGAGTTATATATTTCAATTAAAGACTCGTTATTTTATTATTCTTGACACAAGGACACACCATTGCTAGTATTTTTTTTCCTTTAAGACCCTGTGCACTGCTGGCCTTGTCATAACATCCCATTCTGAAATCATTTAGGCTTTTAACAGCCCTCCTGAAAGGCTACCATACCTTTATATATTTCCCCACAAATCAGACTTTGCCCAAATTTATCAAACCCCCCCCCCAAAAAAACACAACAACAACAACTTTAAAACAAACTGGACGATTACTTGCTTGCTGTTCAACTCCCGGTCAAAGCATGCATGTTATATGTGTCCATTCCTGAAAGAATCTCTACACAAAGCACATACTAAAATCAAGCACACCTTAGCAAACATGTTTTACGATTACAGGTGGAGAAACCCAGAACAAAGTATGAAAAACACTCTTTCATTTTAAGGCAGACTGAGGGGTGGGGGGCATCTAGAGGAGAACAGCAGCACGATGGCCTTGAGAAAATGGATCCTCGCTTCCCAACACCTTTGTTTGTCTCAGAGTGCCACAAGAGAGCCCTGCATGTGTACATGTGTATGCGTGTGTGTGTGTGGTTGGGGGGAGAGTACGTGGGGAGTGGGGGGATGCTGGGCTGTGTGACAGAGTCTCTCTCTGCATTAATTGCTTAAATTGAAGCGCTGCCACGTCTCTCTGAGAGACGCTTTGATATGATAATGGCAGCCTTCTCAGCACAGGAGAGGCCTGCTTTGTGTGTGCGTGTGTGTATGTGTGCGTGTTTGTGTGTACGTGTGCGGATGGTAATTTAGTGGCATGCACCTGCCAGCACGCCACTGTCTCCTGTCGCCATCAACACAGCCAAGGAGACAGGCAGAGTCAGACAAACAGATTCAGGGAGAGGGAAGGCACAGCCATGTTGATCGGGTTTGGGAAAAGATGGTGAGAGGGATGAAAACTGAGGGCTTGAAAATGACAGCGTGTCTCTGCACTGCATGCTGCCTACAGATGGTCGACAAACGAAAGGAAAACCTTTTAGAAGAACGATGCTCCCTCCATCCCTCTGGTAAAGTTCCAGAAACTTGTAGGCTCTTTAAAAATGTCACTGATGCTCGCTTGTCCTCCATAACAACTACTTTGATCATTTTATTACTAATTTTATTATTAATCTTCAAATCTAACACTTCTTGATGTGTCTGGTTTTAAACACAAGACAAATTTTTGTTAATCTTATTTAGTTTAGTTAATCTTACTGGCTGCCACAGAAATAAATGTGATGTTTATGGTTGTAGGAAATCGTATTACTAAGATACAAAGTGATATTAGCTTGTCTGGATCAAAAAACAATCAGGTACCAGTTGCAATGATCCTTGACTAGATTTCTAAAGTAATAGACAGTAAAGTCAGTTCTAATATTTTAAGAATTAACATTTAAAATTTTTCTTGTAACAAGCAGTGAACTGTGTGTATTCTTTGTGTTTTTATCTGCTTTAATGTCCTGTAATTCCACTTCGATGTGTCATTCCCACAGTTAATGATCCAGTCCTACCCAGACTAGTTAAAGTCAACCTTGTTCATCATGCGTCATGGTCACTGGCGCGTCAATGAAATAACGGTTCCTCTGGTGATGTCACAGGTCAGAGGGGGTGCCATTAAAACACTGGCATACCCATGGCAACACTGAATTCGCTGCCATGGTGGTAGTCGTGGTAGCTGTGAGAGATGGTTTACTGGAAAGGAAGTGAGTGTGTGTGTGTGTGTGTGTGTGTGTGTGTGTGTGTGTGTGTGTGTGTGTGTGTGTGTGTGTGTGTTGAGTCAGGCTTTACCCAGAAACCCCTGCAGCTCCAGGAGGAGAAAGGAAGCACTGTGTTTCAAGCTCTGACACACACACACACGCATCCTGGTTACTTGCTAAGCCAGCTGACCTTTACACAGGCCGCCCACAGATGACCAGTCCACCACCATGTGATGCAGTAGGTGGCCAAATCTACTAGACACATACACCACCCCTGAGCTCACACATAATCATATCAAAGCTATTTTAGATGGCAAACATATCTCAGGATCTTGTGAGCTATTTTAAAAACTCTGTAGTGCACTTAGAAAATGATTTGGAACTATTATTTAAAAGATGGACGTAGCCGCCGTGACTTCACCCAGACGCTCAGTATGTGAAGTCCCAAATTGAAGTGTTGTTTGAAGCATCATATCTTGCTTTATCATCTATTTTACTTTACATGGAACCATAATTCACTAAATGAAACCCATGCTTTATCGAAGCAGATTTGAGTCTAGCATTTAAGATCACAAATTCATCATTAGAGTGCTTATTGAAGTAATAAATTACGTGAGCAGTGGGATAATTTTTCCCTAGCCTTTTATACAAATAATTCTTATCGCACCCTGGGCAGTTGTCCCTCTGCTGGACATGCTGGACATGGCTTTACTTTTCACATTGGGAGGTTTTGTCCATCTTTTATACGGTTTTATTCCACATTGACTTCAATAGAGCAGACCAGAGCAGAGAGCCAGTGATTACATACAATGATGTTATTAAACTCTTGCTTTTGACATGGTATGGTAGCTACATGTTACAGGTTTGTAACCATAACGAATAATTTATGCTAAATTTGAGCAAGTATTACCTGGTAGTCTGTGACATAATAAAGTGTAAACTTTATAGCTCATCATAGGTTGTTAAACGTTTTTCAAAGTTTGGCAGGATTTTGTTGTAGTGCTAAAACATGCAAAAAAAAATTATGGTTGTCTCCAAAACTAGAGCGGTTATTTAGCCCCATCTTTCTATTTTTTAAGTTTAAAATAAAAAGACAAAGAAAAACAATCTAAAGACCGCAATGAAAGAAAACAACGTAACACTTAACACTTAACAACACTTGGTAAAGTGCTTTCATAAAGGTGGAGGGGGCAGAGCCTCAGTATCCTGTTCCTTCCTGGAGATGACATAAGTGGTACCAACTGTTGTCTTCTGCTGTGCATTCAGAGATGCTCTTCTGCATACCTTGCTTGTAAGGTTGGCTGGAGGAGTTACTGGATTACTTGAACAACAGTGCTAAAATCACCTTTCTTTCCCATTGTGATGCTCAGTTTGAATAATAGCAGGTTGTCCTGACCATGTCCATGTGCAGATTTGCTGGCAAATGACTGACTCATTAGGCAACCGCATTAACAACCATTTGAGCAGGTGTATCTGTGAATTACAACGGCAAAAGCTATCCTTTGAATTTTGAACCTTATTTTATTATGAATAAGCTTTGGGAGTTAAAGTAAGGAGCTGTGAGGAAAGAAGTGAGGCTTTGGATTTTGTGCTCTTGAGCTTACAGTTTGAGAGCAGTCTGTGGAGCTGGGAGAGTCAGTCAGAAAATCAGTGTTTTCTACAAACACTGGGTCTGACTGAACTATCACACACTATTAATAGACTCTGGGCAGTGTCACAAAGAGTTGCTCCTCTTGTTCACACTGTATGTGTGTCTTTAGTGCATGTGTGTTCATCTTTCGCCTGATGCCAAAGGCCCCATTCCCATCCCTTGATCTGGAACAATGTGCTTCAGTCAGAGAGAGAGAGAGAGACAGAGCCGCCTTAGAAACTGGGTGCCCTGAACGCACACACAGACACATAGCGCACACACACACTTCCCAGCCAGTTTCAACCCACTCCTAACCCACTACCACTCTTCCATTCAAACACAAAAAAGCTAAATATGAATATATGATTCCAGTTATATAATAAATGCAGCCTCACACACAGATTGTAACACCATGTTCCAACACTCGCTGACACATTTCTACAGCACACGGTCCCATGAATAATAAGTGTCCAACTATGCCAGAGGTCACATCCACGCTCCACTCCCCACAGCTTTCCCAATCAATCTCCTCATTAGGGAAATGTTTGTCCCAGTTGGGAAGGTGGGAAGGGTGAGAAACAGCAAATGAAAAAAGACAGGGAGGGCACTGAAGAGTTAGAGACTTCAATGAGTAATTGCAGCTGCCTACTTTCTTGCCAAATTTTGTCACTTCAAGCTTCCACAAGAGGTTATAGACTTTTAAGCAGTGAGAAAGAAATCTCATGAAAATTCAAGTTCTCTCCCACACAAAGACTACAACTGTGGTTAACAAGTCTTATTTCTAAGGCGCACCATGTTTGTGCTCAGTCATATTCATCACAACCACGCAGCCACACACACAAACAAACTGACAGTCAGCAGTTTGCAGTGTGCTCGCAAAATTGGGGTGAGCTTGGCAAAAAAGTGTTTACCTTTCAGAATACAGCAGAGCCAAATGCAGGAATGAAAACACTTTAAAAGCTTGTATGGATGCACGCATCATTTGCATTTTCGCAATTTCAAAGTAAACGATTTAATGAAAGTGTTATTCATGAGTCTTCATCTTTAGGTGGATGGGAGCAGTTCGTGAGTTGTAAAAGTCGTACAGAAATGCTGGTCTGCTGTCCTCAGAGAAGGGAACAAACAAAGGAAGGATTTTGTCCACCCATTCTTGTGAATACTTAGCTATTTAGATGACTTTATTGGGGGGTGGGGGGGCTCTTCTGGGTCAGTAAAATAAAGCCAGTGCAAAAGGGCGTTATATCTGTACAGCAGTCTATGGGAAAATGCCGCTCTGTCTTGATTGTCCTGCTGAGTTCATGTGCTCAGTCAGGGATGGGAATTAACAAGAATTGAGTGATACCGATTCCATTATTGATGTCACTTATCAATTCAATGCCTTATCGATTCTCACTGGCTCCGCTTTCAGAGTCACCACCACCACTAAGCAGCATATCAAAGTATTATATTAGTGCAAATTGACTGCATGCTCTGTGGTCCAAAGTTTGTGCACGTTGGAAGTATTTGCCCTCTTCGCTGTGAACAGTGTTGGGCTCGTTCCTCTAAAAAAAAATTGTTATTGTTACACATATTACACAGAACACCTTTCTTACAAGTAAGTAAAAGTTGTTACTTAATTACTCCCAGGAAAATATACTACTCATTACCTTGCTTTAACATTGCTGCTACTTGAGGACACCTAACCTAATGAGGACACACATATGATCATGCTGTCAGTATTACACAAAGTAACTCTGAGTAGAGCACAAGGCTAACAGCACAAAGCAAAGTTGAAAACCAGCACAAAGAGACTTCAAAGCAGTTGCCACAGTCATGCTACTAAACACAGATAGAAACGAAGGCTACTGCCTGACTTCTCATCACTTTGTCACCTCTTTAAGTTCAGGGTCTGGCTGCTGGGCATTCACTCAACTTTAACATCACTCTGGGTTCTTTGTGGGAGCATTATACTGTATAGCTTTATACTGTAAGGTAAAGACCCTACAATAATACAAAGAAAACCCCCAAAATCAGATGGCCTCACCTTTCTCCTTTTAACAGGAAGAAACCTCCAACAGAACCAGGCTCAGTGTGGGGCTGCCATTTGCCATGACCGGTCAGGAGTCAGTTGACTCACTAAACAAGATTAAAGCAACTCAGGTTTTTAATGCAATTAGTAGATAACACCAACCTCTCATCTAATTCTCATTTTCCTTCTGACTCCAAATAAACACCATGGTGGCATCTAATATGTTATAATTGAGGATTCAAAGGTAGGTGATGTCACAGTGACAAGTGTCATCATTTATAAACAGTCTACGGTCTGAAGGCATAGTAACCACAGATGACATCGACTGACCTGCAATCAACCAGCTCAAACTTGGACTATGGTTGCAAATGTGAATATCTGCTAGTTTTCATAGACTTTTAAGATAGAATAAAAATATTTGGGTTGTGGATCATTGTTCAGCTCAGTAAGCAACATGACAGATGAAGAATTAGTGAACAATTAGTCTACTAAGAACTTGATCAATAAGGAAATAATAATTAGTTGCAGCATTTTACTACAGGTGCTACAAGGATTCAGTGGCTAACAACTGACTGATATGAGTGATGAAGATGTACAAGAAGATAGCTTTATCTCTAGTGGACATATACACACACGGACACACTGAAGAAAAAAGAAACTTCTGTGCCAGAGGTTCCTGTTTCCACTGAATGAATGAAAGTCTTTGTTCTCGCTGGCTCACAGCCCTCTTCATGCCCCGCTGCTGACTGGCAGATTGGAAGTAACAAATTGCTGCGTTCCCAGAATGATAATTAGCAAAGCCATGAAGGCGGTTTTGTTTAAAGGGACGTAATGAAGCCAAACTTTCTAGTCACCTGACTGACTTCTGATACCCTTAAACTTCACAAATAAAACTTCACTTCGGACTGAAACTTTGGCTTTTGTTGTCAAGTATAAAATGCATACAGATCTGTCAGTTATCTCTCATGCTGCCCTTCAGTAAATCACCAACATCTACTGTGAACCACGGGCCAAAAAGGTGTAGGATTGTTTTAAGTCCCCTAAAACCTTCCATTGATGTATTTTAGTGAATTTCCCATCTCCACACACACACACACACACACACACACACACACACACACACACACACACACACACACACACACACACACACACACACACACACACACACACACACACACACGTATCGTCTTAGGTGTGATGAAAACAGAACTTGGTGGCTTTTTAATAATCAAGTCTCTACAGCGAACAGTCTCCTCCCCTCTCTCGGCTGCATTTAGCACAGCTTCAGCATCTCCATCAACAAGTCAATAGAGCCTCTGGCTCACCGAGACATTAGCTAGGAAGCTATGGAGGTGAGCAGGGCTTATTATAAGCCTCTTAGTGATTCTGCAGGAGGTGAAGAAATGGTCTCTGTAAGGGGAATCAATCCTCGGGTAATTACCTAGCCACACTGCAGACTGCTGAGGAGGAGCAGGACTGGGATGGGGCTGTGAAGGCTAGCGAGCTCCAGTTCAATAAGAGCCTTTAAGGAGAAGCCATTGTCTCAGACTTAAGAGAGGGGAGCAGACTGATAATGATAATGATGACGACGACGATGATGATGATAAATACACAGCCAGTAATCAAGTGGTGTTTGACGGACACAAGTGCACAGCAGGGCTCATCAGAGTTTAGTTGCACGCGGGCAGGCGATCTATAATCCATCCAGCTTCCATCCAGTTGGACTCGCTATCCCAGCACACACTCGACAGACCAGCAGGAAAACAGAGATGAAACGCACATTATCAACCACTTCCAAAAAGTCACACTTCCGCAGTCCAAAATGTTACGTTTCAGTGACACACTGGAGGTATTTTGAGGCAAAGAACTGAAAATGAGAAAAAGATCCAGCTATTCATGTCAAACTTAAGATGTAATATCTCTTTTTCTGTTGTGTCGTTTCATTTCAGACAGTTTTTTAAAGCAAAGAATTAAATCGAAGTTCAAAAAAATCTACAGCAGAGCATGGATGGATGGATGAATTGTCTCAGTTCCTCAAAAGGCAATTCTATTTGTCAATGCAACACCCCTGCATTGGATGCTCCAAAGAGCCTGTACTCAGACAGAGTGCCCCCAAGAGGCAAGAGTTACCAAAGAACTGCATCCTTCCCCATAGTTTTTGCATTTCTCTTCACAGATTATCTCTGATGTATTTTGGGACCAAGAAGTGGTCTCTCTCGAGATTAAATAGTTTCATATATCTCACTTTACTGACTGTTAGTCGCAGTCAGTAAAATAACATATTTCACCCTCCATTTGAAGACTTGATTCTGATTCATGGTATTATTCAATGCTATCTGCTATTTTTCCTGATTAAACAACTAATACAGTCATTTATTGAGAATAGCTATTAAGCACACACCCAGGCGGAAAGACACTCAGGCAGACAGGTTGGTTAGCACAGATAGAAAAGAAAGTTAGACAGGGAGACAGAAGGACGGAAAGACAAACACATAGCTGAAGCCTTGCTACTCTGACACCCGGGAAGCTATTTGCAACAACATACGCAGAGAGGGGATTTGAAAAAAAAAAAAGCTAAAAGAGAGAAACTAGATAAAGTAACAGCACTCTTTCATTTGAAATCAAGAGTTTAGAGGGCAGAGTTCAGCCATAAGTGGCGCGGCTATAACGCGGCGCAGAGGGAAAAAAAATTAATTTCACATTCTTTAATTTTCAGAATAAAATGGCCAGCCATTTCAGGTCGAATAATTGTTTGAACCAATGATTTTATCATTAATCCAACAGCGGCCCCCGAGAGCTGGGGGTCACACCGGAGGTTGATTAGGTACGAGGCTGCACAAAGAGCCCTCCAGTCGATGCCATTGAAAAGAAGCAAGTCATTTAGATTGTGAATTGGTCCCGGGGCTGCGAGGCTCGCTCCATTACAGGCCATTTTCAATTTCAGCTCACAATAAACATCAAGCCGGGCCAAGGAAATTACAGCATCTTGGAGATGTAGCCGAACAGATAGGTGGGGTATGGACAAGATGACACGACTGGAGGGAGGCGAGGGGAGGGTAATGGTAAGGGCTGGAGTGAGAGAAAGAGCAGAGATTAGCCAGTGTGGAAAACGGAAAGACTGAGGGAGAGAGGGAAGGAAATTCCAAGCTTTACACACAGTGTGCGCATGTGCTCAAGAAACTAAAGAAAGTGGATCAGAGTCCAAAGAAACAGATGATCTTTTGTACTTTGCTGAACTAAATAATTACCTAAAGATCAAAATTAGACCAAGGCTGGACAAACACGGGGGAAAAAAGCTCATCAATAGCTGTTCCACTTGGTTCGTTAACATTAACAGCTCGTACCTTTACTCTCCTGTGAAGTCCAATTAATGTTGGATCACAGAAAACAAACAAGCACACTACAAAAAAATCACAATTTATCATGCCAACCAAGGACCTGACATCATTTAACCACCATAGTTTACTTTAATATCACACATTTCAAAAACACAAACACACAAAACACAGGAAGACGTAAAAAATAACTAATTTAATGTTGTCAAAGAAAAAAAATCAAAGAATACATAAGCTGGTTTTGAATATCTCCTCGGCTTCATAAATACAACCCCAAAACAAGGGTTTTGTACTGAGAATTCACAAGAACGAGTTTAATTAGTTTAATCTGTGCTCATGCCTCAGATCAATGAGCATAATTTCACTGCTTCTCTCCAACAATGCTCTTGTTTACTCATAGTACATAAAAATCCACATGAGACTGAACTTAATGACAAAATACATAATTTGACAAAAATTGCTTTGTCTGTGAACAGAAAAAAAACCTCTCCGTACTTTTCTTCTCTTTTACCTTCTTTATCCACGCGGTGTGTAAGGTTTCGAATTAACAGCAGGACTGAAGAGGCTACACCTCTCTCACCCACCTAGTTATAAACCCATTGTGACACAGATAATTGCTTACTACATTTGAGAAAACCGTTGACCTTTAAACAAAAATGGTTCTTCCACCCAGATAACAAAAGAAGAAGAAGAAAAAAATCCAGTTTGTACTATTAAGAAACCCCCTGTGCATGCAAACAGAGAGAATAAACTAATGTGCAAAGTATCTAGAAAACTACTCATGCCAGATCACGTTTCTTTGACAAAATGCTTTGTTTGTTTGTTTTTCTTTTATTAACAAATATTAAATAAAATAATCAGTGATTTTTTTTTTATATATATATAATTTGACATTGGAGTGACGCCTTTCTCAGAAAGTAACACAGTCGACAAGGACATACTTTCTTGATGTTCCACTAATGAGTCATGGGTCAACCTGGAAACCAGTGTTTGCAGAATACATGCACGACTTCCTGCTCGAATGGAGGGATTAAAAAAAATAGTGACAAACAAATACATGTGATGTGTGTGGACTGATAAAAACATTAACTTCTTCAGTCAAGGCACAAAACCAGGTTTTCTATGTGGTTTTCTACCACCTTATGTTTGAATGGCACTCTTAATTACATCTCACTGCAGCCTTTTCTCCAGTGATCCTTTTAATGGACTCTGCAAGGAGAAACTCCACCACCAGCTGTTTTGCTCAAGACTCATAGGACAGAAATTCACCGGAGTTTCTGTGCAGAATTTCTTCATTTTGAAAATTTAAGTGGAACCGTGACTGAAACTTGACCTTCCTGCTTGCTTTTTCTCGCAGACATGAGAAGTAGGTCCACCCAGTCCACTGAGATCCTCACTCAAGACCGAAGTTCCAGGATATCACAGAGTCCGCTAAACACCCCCCATTAGTTACTTCCTCAACCAATAAAGACACACAGTAATCATCCATCAACACTTTCAACTTAAGCATCCCTATGTGTGCCGCACGAGCCTCTTGTTGTAGTAATATACCAGATATGCCTTCACTATCGTGACAATAGAATAATTAAGCTTCTGGCACGAAAGTGAATACAAACAGCAGACATCTGCTGCCGCTGCATGGGTTTACACTGAAGCCTCAAGACTAGGCAGGAGACAATCAGCTGGTTTGTCTCAAAGCAATTATCCACATCACCTAACTCCTCTGGGTCAATCATATGGAGTATGGAGATAACCTCAATATTTAAACTAGATGTGGTAGAGTATATCTGTGTGTGTGTGTGTGTGTGTGTGTGTGTGTGTGTGTGTGTGTGTGTGTGTGTGTGTGTGTGTCTGTCTATGGCAAGGAATCGTACCTAGGGATTATAAAATGTACATTTTTTAGAGTCTTTATCCACAGAAAGCTGCATTTTCTAAGCTTCCTTCATTCTCAATGTGTAATTATTCAACACAGCTGCACTCATCAATGGCACATTTCATCAACCAATCAAAATCATATACACTTGCTGGACACTCTCTGGTACACCTCAATATTGTCCGGTTTGACCCGCTTTCCTTCAGAGTACTTTGTGCACATCCATATTGGCATGATGGCATCACACACTAGCTGCACATTCGTCAGCTGCACATCCATGATGCAAACCTCTCGCTCATTTACCTGTAAAATGTGCTCTCTTGGATTGAGACCTGGTGGCTGTGGAGGCCATGTGAGTACAGTGAACTTATTCATAAATAAATTCATAGCTGTGGTATTTAAACAATGTTCAGTTGGCATTAAAGGGCCCAAAGTTTGCCAAGAAAATATCCTTCAAACCGTTACACCACCACCAACAGCCTGAACTGCTGATACAAGGCAGGATGGATTTATGCATTCGTGTTGTTTATACCAAATCCCACCCTACCATCTGAATGGTGTAGTATCACACCAGGAAATGTTTGCCCAGTATTGGTGAGGCTGTGTAAACTGTAGTCTCAGTTTCCTGTTGTTGTGTTGTGTTGTCCTGTAGCGGACAGGAGCAGCACCCAGGGTGGTCTTCTTCAAGCCCATCCACTTCAAGGTTTAATGTGTTGATGCTCTTCATATCTTGGTTTAATGAGTGGTTACTTGAATTGCTGTTGTTTTCCTATCATTTCAAAACAGTCTGTCCAATATGGATCGCCTTTCTTCCCCATTTTGATGCTCAGGTTGAACTTCAGCGGGTTGTTTTGGTCATGTCTACATGTCTAAATGCATTGAGTCGCTGCCATGTGATTGGCTGGTTGGATTTCTACTTTAATGCAGTTAAACAGATGTACCTAGCAAAGTGAGAGTATTTCAACTGTAGTGAAGGAACAAACTATTCTTACTCTCAGAAATAAGCCACTCATTTAATAAACAAGAATACCGATTTGTAACCTAGGAACAACAAGCACAGAGAGAAGTTCTAGGTCATCGATAATTAATAAAACTTTATTAAAATTATTATTATTTACTTGTAATGTGTCTCAACAGACTTTTTGGACAGTGTCCCAATCTTGTTTATTGGAATGTTACTATCTAAAATGTTTTTCAAATGTGGTGATATGATGTCTTTGTATCAATATCAAATCCACTTTTTCCCCACTTTTCTTACAGTGATGATGGAAACATTTTTAAAGCCAACCAAACCAGTCAGAAGCTTTCAGTAGCATCTGCTTTTCAATCCTTAGTGATATAGAATATTTGAAATGGTTACAGTACTCCTTTTCCTTGGTATGAATATACCAATGTCAGCTTGCTATCTCTTCTCTATGAAAGCTGGCTCCATACCACACTAGCAAGATGGCCCCGCCCCCATCCAGTCACAGTGCGGTCTTTTACTTAAGGCTACAATAATGAGTTTCTGTGAAGCATGTCGGTATATATCCTATAAGAACAGTAATTACCCCAATTTAATTTCTTTCCACTCATTTATTGCTTGAAAATGATTAAGATTGCACAGCTTTTTATTTTTTTTAATTGCACTTGACTTTTATATTATAGATGTTAAGAGGCTTATAATGCTTTACTTAGGAATAGATATGTTGGAAACATTTGCTGTTTTGCTTGCACTTGAATGCATGAAGTCTATTAAACAAGAGCATTTTTCAAGTACTTTTTGTCAGTTTAAAAATGTAAGCTGTCAATATTGTGTACATTTATTCCAAAATTGTATCAAAATTGGTATTGAATCCAAGTGCTACTGTAATTAGAAGTTGTAGTACTGTGATAGCACCGGAAAAAGAGCACAAAAGTTCATTTAAAATCAAAGATAATGAGGACAAGAACAATAGTAACAACCTCCAACACACTGAAATAACAGGTCCAATACTGGTAATCAAAACTAATTTGTAAAGTCAGACTTACAGATCAGAAATAAAGTCAAGTTCATCACAACTTTGCTTGCTGAGCTCCTTTTTTTATTTCCTTTCAGTTCAGCATACAATAATAAAATAATTCAGTGGGATAACTTTACAGTTGGAGAGCCAAAGTTGACCAAAACCAATTAAAGTAGAAAAAAATTGGGGAAAGGTTTATTGCAATCATCATATAACGTCTAAGCAAAGCACCCCTTTAAAAAAAGACATCAGACTTCATCGTAAAAAGAATTAATGACACCAACCAACTGTGCATTTCCACCTTCTTTTTTATACATGCGAAATGAGAGGAATAATTTAGGTGCAGTTCCATTCAAGGCCATAAAAGTCAAAAGAAGAGAAGCTAAACAAAAACCAAGGCAATAAAAAAAACTTTCTCTCTGTCGGCATTAAGAACATTAAGCAGCAGCGTTTTCTCCCCATCTGTGGCAGAAAATCAATGGTCGCGGCCTGCGAGGACAGCCGAAGGCTAATTTTACCCTGCATTTTCTCTGGCGGCTAATCCCGCGGCCAGGAGCTAAACCAAGGAGAGCAAGACGAGGAAGAGGAACAGAGAAGAAAAGGAAGGAAGATCTCCCTCACTAAATGAATATTATCAGCATGAAAACAAAGTGACTACCTGAACAAAGTCCATTTTACAGAACCACTTCAATAG